>NC_133754.1:50015000-51265000 GCF_036562045.2 Rhinolophus sinicus | reverse complement strand
TTACTTAGCCCATGAGCTACATTTACTAGTTTGCACCAGGGTTCAGAAGAGTAGTATTTTCTTTTCTGAAGAAGCAACTTTGGAAATACTTTATTTAACTAATTAACTTACTAGAATAAATGATACAATAATTATAGGAATGTACACAGAGTCAGCTCTGAGTTCCATTCCTTGAAATTCATAAAAAGACATACACACATTGGCGATAGCTTTTAATTCCTTTACCGTGAGTCACATAAATCTGGTATCATTTTTTTGTAAAATTAAAAAATGAAAACTATGAATAACAGAGAGAACAAAGGGCATAATCAGGAGTCAGCTCATGTGAATGTGCAATGCCTTTGAGCTTCTAATGAAACCTGTATCTGTGACTAAGCTCACTTACATAGACATTCTCATTCATAAAATTGTGATGATAATGTTTTTTTTCCATATGCAGTTGTTATTGGAAAAATGTAAGGCTGGAGTTTCAGATCGGTCAAAATAATTGGTGTGTATGTATATGTATGAATTTCTCATCAGCATAAGAATATTTCTGTTATGGCAAGACAACAGAATCACTTAAAATAATTTTTAAAATCCTCAGTAACAAATAGTGATGACAGTTTAACATAACAATAAAAGAATACTATTAGATGTACATAATAGCTTAAGGCCCAATAGATTTTTAGTGTAGGTCAGTAATAAGCATAGGATGGGAGACAGAATTATTGTGTGAAATGAGTATGTTAAGCTTCAAGGGTATCTCTATTAAGTAGGTTTGTTAACCTCTCTGGAGTACAGTGTTCTTATCTCTAAAATGAAGGTGACAGATACACCAGAAACCTGTTTGTCCCACGAGATCCATTCTCCACCATTGTCCAATCTTCTGTGGGAGGCAGACCTGTGCCATCTACTTTAAACTCTCTGAGTGAGGCTCTTCACCATCTAGGTAAGGTAAGTGGTTCCCTCAGGAGAAGATGACAGGGAGGGAGGAGCCTGTGGTTAGGATATTCATTCCTTGCTTCCCTTCCTATGATGTTGCTTTATCCTGGCTAGGTCCTCAAGAGTTCTTTGATCTTCCAAAGGAGATCCCTCAGGAACTTTCTCTTCTTTCTCTTACTCCTCTTGTCTTTTTGGGTGTTCATCGTGGAAAAAGCTAGCCCCTGTCTTTTACACTGCCCCTTATGGTATCTTTTCATCTTGCCCACAATTGTCCCTTTGTACATAAAGCTTCCTCACATTATCCCACTTTGAGTACCATCTCTATCCTGTCAGATTCTGATTGATGCAGGAGTCTCTAGAATTGCATCCAGGGAAAGTGTTTGTCTCCGTAGGTTTTGAGAACCACTGCCATCTGAGTAAAACCATTGGCAAGTCTGTTCAGGAGAACAGTTATAGGCACTTCTTTGTGTCTCAGTGGAGTGACACCTCTTATCAATTTCATTTTAAATATTGATCAAAGCAAGCCTTAAACTGGCTCATCTGTGACACGTTTAGACAATCTGAGTTTTCTATCTATATAAAGGAAAAGAAAATGAGTCAGTTACAACTAGGAAAAATCTTCCTGAACTGACCCATAGGCACAGCTATTCTGATAAATGTGCATGCTTTTGCATAACAGCACAAGACAATTGCTGTTTCAGTGGTTACTAGCAGCATGCAATTTCCATATCTCCACCGCCTGTTTTAATGCTCAAAAATCATAATTTCCATTTGAGATCCATCACTCAAATTAGGGCAGTCGTTATTGAGGCCATCTCTTCATGCTAATCCATTTTTCTAAATCAAGCAAATATATGTAGACCCTAATGTATATAAGTTTTCCTAATATCGCATGTAGCTCATCATTTCATACATCATCTGCAGCTGTCACCTGTTTATGACTCTTGGGAAGAGAGTTCTCTCAGTGGTTTTCCCTAAGGGAAGGGAGCAGTAGGATGGAATTGGTTCTCAGACAGGACCAGCCGGTCTCCTAGGAGCTCAGCTTTGGTGGTGTGCTGTGTAGAAGAGGGAATGGATTCACCTCTAGTAGTTAAAGGATTTTCATAAGATTTTCTTATAAAATTAGTCCACAGAAATGTAACTTGGCCTTCTTTACTATTTTTATCATCTACGAGCAAGTAAAAAAACAAAACAAAACATACAAGCCCCCCCCCGCTCCAGTGTTTGGCTCATACTAAGTCAGTTTCGTGCAGAAAAATAACCACAAATATGCCATAGACTAGTCAATTATTTGGTTCACTTATTCATTCAACAAATTTTACTGAGGTAGGCAGTGAGGATATTATAATGATTAAAACACATATACTTATTGTCCACATAATGATTACAGTAAATGTAGGCAACATCTAATCAAATAAATAATTAAGTAAAAGAATAAAGCTTTTAGAGGCATAGAAGAGAGGCACCTAATTCAAAATTAGATTCCCAGATGAAGTGCTGTAAAAAAGAGCTGAAAGATGGGTTATGCTTCTAACATGGTCTAGTCAACTGGAAAATTTGTGCCTCCATCAATTAACAGGAGTTTCTGATACATTTTAAGTAATCAGACCAAACAGCACTCTCTTAAAACACAATTCAAGCATAATATTATTAGTGAGGGAGGAACAGATGTGGATAGACTCGAGTAGCACCTGGAGTTAGAAAAGGAACAGAGTTCCATGTGGGAAATGGGGCGTGAGCTGAATTAAAGTTTTGTACAGATCCAAAATGTAGATCAGATTTTTTTTAAAGTTAATAAATTACCCAGGCTGTCCTTCACCTGGAGGTTGATTTTTAAATCTCTTAAGGCATGTGTAATATAGCCTCTGCTGCAAGTATATATACAGTACTTTTCATATAGCACCTTGTTTTGCCCTAGAATGATTAATGTGGGAAAGATTCACTGAAGTAAAAATGGACTTTCTTTTTTTGTAGAGATAGCTCTAGTTCCAAAAATATACAAATAAAATTAGGTCTTTTGCATAATAATATTAGCATGGACAATATTGGTTATTTTTCCCCTTGTATAAAAAGTATTTTGCAGTATTATCACAGGTAAAAAGTAAGCCGCAAATCCACTGTAAGTTTGATAAATATTTGACATTTCTACTATGTTCTATTTTATGCAATTGATAAAATACTTAGCAGGTATTGATTAATTCAATAAATGAGCATCAAAATTGTGATGGGAAATATTCTAAATGTTAGAAATATAAAAATTACTAAAAACTTGGTCTCCATTCTCAAAGAGCTAACTTCCGATCATTGGAGGCATTACAAAAGGTTTTCTTCCCCAGTTTTATTGAGATATAATTGACATGATAGTGTGTAAGTTTAAGGTGTATAACGTGATGACTTTATACATGTATATTTTGCAAAGATTTCCACAATAAGGTTAGTTAACACCCTTCACCTCATATAATTGCCATTTTTTGTTGTTATGGTGAGAAAATTTAACATCTACTCTTAGCAATTTTCCAGTACACAATAAAGTATTGTTAACAATAGTTGTCATGCTGCACATTAGATCTCCAGAACTTCTTAAACTTATAACTGGAAATTTGTATCCTTTGACCAACATCTCCTCTTTCTCTCCTACCCCACTGGCCTCTGGCAACCATCAGTCTACTCTGTTTGGCCCTTTAGATTCCACATATAAGTGAGATCACACAATATTTGCCATTTTTTTTGTCTGACATATTTCACTTAGCACAATGCCCTCTAGGTTCATTAGTGTCACAAATGGCAAGATTTCCTTCTTTCTTATAGATGAATAATATCTCATTGTGCCTGTATACATTTTCTTTATCCATTTATCTGTCAATGGCAGTTAACGTTGTTTCTATGTCTTGACTATTGTGAATAATGTTGCAATGAACATGAGGGTGCATATAGCTCTACAAGATAGTGATTTCATTTCTTTTGGATAAATACACAGGAATGGGATTGCTGGATCATATGGTAGTTCTATTTTAATTTTTTGAGGAACCTCCATTCTGTTTTCCATAATGACTATACCAATTTACATTCTCACCAACAGTGCCCAAAGGTTCCCTTTACTCTGCATCTTCACCAGCATTTGTTATCTCTTGTCTTTTTGATAATAGTCATTCTAACAGGTATGAGGTAATATATCACTGTGGTTTTGATTTGCACTTTCCTAATGATTAGTGACATTGAGCACATTCTCATGTACTTGTTGCCCATTTGTATGTCTTCTTTTGAGAAATATCTTTTCAGGTCTTTTGCTCACTTTTTAATTAGGTTATTTTATGTACTGATTTATTTTTTGCTATTGAGTTGTATAAGTTCCTTATATAGTTTAGATGTTAATCCCTTATTGGATACATGATTTGCAAATAATTTCTTCCATTCCTTAGATGGCCCTCTCATTCTATTGATTGTTTCTTTTGCTGTGTAGAAGCTGTTATTTTGATGTAGTGCCCAATTGCTGATTTTTGCTTTAGTTGCTTATGCTTTTGTGTTATATTAAAAAAAAAAAAAATCATTGCCAAGACCAATATCAAGAACATTTTCTCCATGATTTCTCCAATATCAAGAACATCTTCTAAGAGTTTTATGATTTCAGGTCTTACATTTAATCCCATTTAAAATGGTTACTACTGTGTTTCCCCGAAAATAAGACCTAACCACAAAATCAGCCCTAGCATGATTTTTCAGGATGACATCCCCTGAACATAAGCCCTCATGCATCTTTTGGAGCAAAACTTAATATAAGACCCAATCTTATTTTTGGGGAAACATGGTAATAATAGCCATTATTATATAACACTTTGCAGAAGTTAAAACTTTTTCAAATATATTATCTCATTTGACAACTATAATTTTATTACTCTCGTATTATAGATCAGGGAGTTGAAATTGAATGGAGTCCGAACTTTTGTCTAAGGCAGGGGAAAATGGGACCAAATATTAATGTTGGATGTAAGCAAAAACTTTGAAAAAGAAGAGAAACTTAAATAAAAGTTAAAATATTTAGATTCATGGGGAGCAGGAGATATAGAAATTAAGAGAAAAAAACAAAGAAGGCAAAATACATATAGATAAAAGATTATAAATATAAACAGTAAGCAAAACTTGGGATTAACTAACTGCCAGGAGTTTTCACATTTAAGAACAGCAGTTTGTACAGCGGACCACCAAGAACAAATGTTGCTCTAATAACAACAACACAATCAACAACTATTATAAATTCGGGGGGGGGGGAAGTATGCTTTGGATATAGAGAACAAAGTAATAATAGCAATAAAATAAAATAATATTTTCTATAAAAATAAAAAAAAATAATTCCATACTACGTTTTATGAGTACAACTTTGTTTTCCAAAGGGTTTAAGACCGTGAATCATGCTTTAAATTTTGTAACAGAGGGTGTCCAACTTGAAGATCCCAGCATAAAATGAAAGAAGAATTGTCAGTATCTGATTCATAAGTAAAAGGAAGTTACCTGAGGATTTAGGACAAGGTAGAGAAAGGAGTAAGAGAAGGAATTTAAAAGGCAGCTTGAAAGGATTAAGTAAATCATCCAAGTGTGGAGAGATATCAGCTTAATGTATGAAAACGTCAGTGTAAAACCTAGTTTAAAAGTCAGAATAGTACAGAACTGGTTTTTGCATGCTAGGAATCAGTATTTTTGCTAGCTATGAAGGTTTTGGCTAGGAGGGCATGTGAGAAGGGAAGAGCATTTGAAGGAAGGAACAGGGTTAGGCACCTTTGTTCTACTCTATATCAGCAGAAAGGCACATGGAAAAATATCACTGTTTGCAAGTCACTAGAGATGATGAGGAAACAATATCATGTGTGTGAATTAGAGATCATGAAGTTGGTTCTGTCACTGTGTATTCCCTCAATAAAATACGGAAAAGAAAATTACTTAAAAGATGATACCATTCCACACGTAGTAATAAAGATGGAAGATGGGATTCGAAATGGACTTTTCTGTGCAAACATTAGCAAGTTTGAAATGGCCTAAGAGGAAACACGAACTCAGATATTTGAATTAATTCTATAAGAATGCAAATGTGAAGATGTTTATCTTTATTTAGATCAGTAAGATAAGAATAGTAAAATGAAAAACGAAAGAAGGCCAGTGAGATTTATGTATGAAAAAGCACAGAGCTGTGAAACTATTGTATCTCTGTAATAATCCAGCCAAAATATTTAAAATATGAAATAATGAAGTTCTTATAAACCTTATTGACCTAAAATGAAAGAAGCAGAACTTGATGACATATTGTCCATAGAGATTGTAAGATGAGGAACAGTTAAATAGTAATAACTTTTTAAGTAAAAATGTGAGTTTGTGGTTAAAACTATAGATTTAGGAGATGACATTTGGATAGTGAGAGCGGAAGCTGTTGAGCTCCATTGGCTGTTTAAAAAGAATCCCCTAGAAACAGGACGCTGGACAGAGCCCTTGCTGTCCAACATTCCTAGAGAAGAGAGGTAAGGGAAGGAAGAGGATTCAGCAAGAGTTGGGAGGGAGTTTGAAGTTTGTGGGCTCCATCTCCTGTTTCTACAGAAAACTTGTACTTAGGCCCTTTCAGAAATAAGGAGTTGACTCCTCCACTAAAATATCCCATTCCTGTTTTAACCATGGCCTGAAATCAGCCTTCACCAGACATCTAACCATTGATTCTTGTCAGCCATCAAGGGTCACACCAGTTCCAATTCCCCTCCTACATCCAGATCTTTAACATGTGAGATTAGCAGTTGTACCCCTCCTTAACTATTCAGTCCAACAGGTCCAGTATTTCCCAATTCCTTTAATCATTCCTCACATGGTATCACTTTAACTTTCCACTCTCCTGATTTTCCTCCTCTGGGCACACTCTAATTAAGTTCCTTCTTAAAACGTGGTTCCGGATTTAAACATGATGCTCCAAATACATTCCACACACCAAAGAATAAAAGGAGACAGATGTTTCCTTTGTTCTGAATCCTGTGTTTCTGTTCATGCAGCCTAAGTTTTCAGGGGAGTTTTTGCAGCCAAGCCTCTCTGTTTACTCCTGTTAAATATACAGTCACCCAAAAAAAGCCCTGGCTGTTTTTAACAAGTTCTTTTATTTGCCCAGGTCTCCTTCATGTTGGAATTCGGAATCAATTCTTTATGATTTAAAATGTGCAATTTAAATCTATCTTATTAAATATTATAATTCATCAGCAAATAAATCAGCAGAGAATTTGAACAAGACAAAAACGTAAGCATGCCATGTCATCAAGAGTCATAGCAAGAACATTTCTGGGACTATGTTGTAAAAATGTTTACCGATTTTTTTTTTAACTTATACATTACATACAATCTATATAATATGTTATGAGCCTTTTAAAGTTTATGTTGTCCATTTTTTAAAAATCTCTCTCTTTTGCTTCCTTTCATATACCTTACATAAAATTAGATTTCTGTTCTAAACAGGCATTGGTGGGTGTATCTCCCTTCCATTACAGCTTTTCCCCATAAAGTGACAGAGCTCAAGAGGCAAATTCGTGGCTGCTCCACATACTAGTTGCAAATATTATATTTTCTCTTCACCATAGTTTCCTTATGTTTAAAATGGAGACAATAATAATTTTCTCATAAGAATGCTGTGACAATCATGCAAGATACTTAATGTGAAGTGTCAAACAAATTGCCAGACACAGAAAGTCATCGGGAAAGATTAGCTATTTTTATTAGGCCATGATTGAATCTGGAAATTTTCTGTATTTTAGGACTTATATCAACGCATATTTCAAGCATGTTTTTACATTTTTGTTTGTCCTAAACTCTGTCAAGTCCTTAAGGGAACTCACTGTTTCCCACTCAATTTTCTATCCATAAGATCTGTCATGGTTCCTGGCACACAGTAGGTATTCAACAACTGCTTGTGTAATTAATGTAATAAATGGACTAATAAATTAAGATATGGTACAGTCTAAGAGCTCATGAGTCAAACTAAACTATTGTTTAGTGACTGTGCTCCTTATGACATACTGTGGCATAAACCCATGCCCTATTCTTTAGGGATTAATAACTGTATTATTATTATTATTACTGAAAGCTTACCATATATCACAACTGTTTGTACAATTTCTTATTGAATCCTCACTGCGACCCTGTGGATTCAATCACTAGCTTCTTTTTACCTATGAGGAAACTGAGGAACAGAGAGGGTAAAACTCTTACCCAAGGTCACTCAGCTGGTGAGTGAGAGATAGGATTAGAACCCAGGCTGTCTGACTCCAGATCTGTGAGAACCCATCACTACCCTGTATTGCCTCCCACCCTGCTGCGTTCCTCAAATTAAATATTTCTAATGATAATAATGATTAAAAACAGAAAAAAAAAGGACTTTGCGCCAGATTTAGGTCAATTTGTGCATTTGTTTTGTTCTCTCCTGACGGCTTTCAGAAGCTATAGCTGATGGGGGACCCTGCACATCCTTCTTCTCTCTGGTTGCCAAGGCCAGCAAATTGTACAATTGGCATGTGAGAAAAACAAGGACAACTGTCACTTTAGGGCATTTTACTATGTCAGTGTTACTAAGATATCACCATTGAACTGTTATAAGCCAGGTGCATAAGAGTCAAACTGTTACGGCAGCCTAGCTCAGTCATTTCCTGACTAGCCTCAAAGGTATTATTCAGCCTTTCCGACCTCAGTTTCTTCATCTTTGAAATGGTGAGTATGATACTTTTCCATATTATTATAAAGAATAGATGAAATAACATGTGAGAGAACCTAAAATATTGCCCAGCTTAGAGTAGAGCTTTGTGTTTCTTGCCCAAATAAAATGGCAAGCTAATGGGAGACATAGGAATTTATGTTAATAACTGTAATGATACAGTCTCTGAGTTATTTTGAACTAGACATATAAATAAGATGGACATATTCTACTATAGGAATATCCCTCTTGACTCTGAAAAGAGGGTGGAAAGTTTATAAAAATTGGAATTTCTGGCTGGTCCTTGATGAAAATGTTCAGCCCCTTCCAAGCCTGGCTGTTTTAATAACTGTCTGTTCCCATTAATCCATGAGGGCAAAGACAAGAACTGTTTCTCCAACACTCCGTCCTAACTGCTTAGCAGCAAAGCTTTACATACAGTAGGAAATCAATAAATACTTATTGGATAAGTTAGTAAACAACGGAGAATGTAAAAACCAAAGTGATATACTGTGTGTTAGGTTGGAAGTATTTTTAACTTCATTTTACTGATGAAAAAATTAGATTCAGAAAGGTTGTAATTTGGCAAAAAATAGTTCATATAGTCAGGATTTAAAAAAAAAGAGTGTAGAATTTCTGACTTTAAAATCTGTGACTAGTTTCTTAGGGGTTTTGTCCTCCTAATTTTGAAGAAAATGCCAGAATAAAAATCAAATGTTCAAATTTCTTTTGAAATCCAATGGTGATTGCACATGGATTTCATTCTCCTACAGATTTAAAAGTGTATTGAATCTGTTGAAAGTCCTTTGTAAGGACAGGAGCTTCCACTAATATTTGCAAACCATTCAGCAAAATGAATGGCATGACATACTGAATTGGAGCTCTGTAACACATGTATGCATATAAACATACACACATTTAAATTGACTACAATTACTGCTACCGTAATGAGACTTCTTAAATACATTACAAATGTCAAGGGAAATGATTGAAGTAAGTGACCGTGCTTCCATTCATTAAAGGGTAAATATTCTAGCCCACTGTGTAGCATAGTAGACATTCAATTAATGGTTGATGAAAAGCATAACAGGATGATTTAATAAATTAATTAAGTTAATAATGAACTGTTTGAACTACTTGAAATTGATCATTTAAGGGGAAAAAACTGTCTTCAGCAGCACTGAAAACATAAAATGATCTTTACAAACTAATTGATTCCAAATTAGGACAAGGTGGACACTTATTATCTTTAAATGATAAGAAAATCAAAACGTAAAACACAAATATGTTTTTATTAAATACAACAGAAAGTTTTTGTAGGATAAGTTTTGGTTTAGAAAATGTATTGATAAATGGAGGGGTATAATTAGGATAAAAAAAAAAAATTAAGGCCCTGAGAATTTTTTTGTAATAAAATTCTTAGTTTGTTCACCCCATGTCAAAATAATCACAAGATTATTTTATTTATAACTTCAAGGTATAGCAATATAGTAGCTTTAAACAAAGACATTAGTCTGTATTCAGCTTTACTTTAAGCTAGTTTATTATATGAGTATGATTTATAATCCTGAACTATGATTTATTATATATATCAAGATAGTTTCACATTTTCTAGTGCTATCTTTGTTTTAGCTCATGTTTCTGATGAGAAAATTGGAAATAATCCATCAAGGTGGAATATGAACAAGGTGGAATATGTCAAAGATGTGAATAAAATATATACCACAAGTCAAATAGCTTCTGCAGATACATGGTCAATATACTGTTTACCTTAAGTAAAACCCAGTACTTCCGTTTTATCCTTTAATGAAACTGAGCTCTTTAACAGTAAGAACTGTGCCTACTAGCAAGGTACATTCTAGAAACTCGTTTAATGTTCATTAAATAAAGCAAATGTAAGATGAAAGAAACCTTTTTGAAAAATGTAATAGGTAATTAAGATCTATCGTGAAGTTTTCCATTCCATAAGATGTAAACATAATTTTTAACTGTGAACAATTAAAAACAGTAGAGATATTGTATATACATTTTAAATATCACCTTTTAAAAAGTGTGTTCCATACAACACTGCTTTTCAAGGTTGACAAGTGTTTCACATAGGAATCGAAGTTCTTGGATCTTTTATTATAATAGGCTAATAATGCAAGGCCATGACCCAAGAAGAGATATTGTTGTATTTCCCATGATTATATATCACCAAATAATTTATTTGGTCATTGAAAACATTTGAGGCAAGGCTGCTACAATTTTCAGATTAATTTATCCTTTGCTAATGTATTTTCTGCATTGTGAATAAGGAATTTTTTTTTTTTCATGTAACATTTCATGTAACACTTCCAAGACCTCACTGAACTTTTGCTTCAGGTTGAATTTATCTCAGAAAATAGAATACTCATTGTGGTATTTGTGTCTGGATAGGATTTTTTTCAAGTTTGGAAATTCTCCAGAATGCATAACTGATGCATAACTAGATCAGCCAAATGGTCTACCTATTATAATATTCTTTTACATTCTCTACTAATATATAGAAATATGACATATACATATATTATATTTGTATTTATATTTGTATTTATACACATATATGTTTAAATAACAATAATTCAACTGAGTCAGTTTTAAAGACCTAACTGGCTTTATTGAACAATTCATGAATCGGGCAGCATCCCATCTAGCCAGCAGAAAGGAACTCCGAAGGATGATGAAAGGAAACAGTTTTTTAAAGGTAGGACAAGGAAGTCATAAACAAATAAACAAAAAAGAATTAGTTCAGGCAAGGTCACCTCCCTTTGGGGGAAAAAGGGGTCAATTAGGAGGATTATCTCATCTTCCTTTGAGGAATGGAAAAGCCTATGTGGTAAATTACCTCATTGGTGCTGACCAGAAAATTCCAGACTGTCCAGTTAGGGGGAGGTTGTAATTGCAATTAGATTAGGTACTAAGTCTTGGTGAGCTTATCAAAAGTGACTCCATTTTGAGCCTGTCTTTTGTTTTGTAACAATATATATGCCTTTTAAGAAAACAGCTGTGAGTGTGTGTGTGTGTGTGTGTGTGTGTGTGTGTGTCTGTGTCTGTTTGTAACAACTTTCAATCTACTTGATAGCCATTACATATGTTATATATTAATTATGATTATAATTGTAGACCTTCCAAAATCTATATGTTTGTTTACAAAACATTTAAAACAATAAAAATCCAAGTATTTGTCATATACTAATAAAAACTCTGTATTAAAATATCATCTCAAACCAAACTAGAAACTGGGATTTGGAAATATTCAGAAAGTAAAATTAAATGCTGTGTTAATTTTATATTTTGATTAGATTTTTCTGAACTTTAATCACTAGCATAATGCAAATATAAACTGCAAGATAAAATATTATAATATATCATAAGCGTATTTTTCAAATGAAATTCTGATATGGCCCTTTAAAAAACATAACATATATATAAAGTGATTTTTTTTTTTAAGAGTTAACCCTAACTGCCTTAGTCCTCAGAAGGAGGAAGACAAATGACTATAAGGACTGCTAAAAGTCAAAGAAAATGTAGGCCCAAACCAAGAAAGCAACAAAAGAATTGCCAGAAGCAAAGAAGATTCAGTGAAAAAGGAAGCAGCAAGTTCTGTAAAAGGGGAAAAAAAAGTTTAGGTCATTAAAGATTTAATTGACTAGTCAAAGTTAGAGAACAAAGCCTTCAAAAGAAATTTTACAATGTTCCCATTGAGATTTCACCCAGGTCATTAACATATCTTTCTAATTACACAAGGCAACTCTGAGACAGGCTGTTGGAAAACCCTACACTTTTGAGAAGCATAATTGGATAATGGCTTTAAAGCGATTAGAAGGATCATTGGATAAGACAGTCTGCATTATGTATTTGTGAAACCATGGTACTTTGAAGTCTGTTTCAGAAGTTAAAGCCCAGTTATAGATACTTATGAAAAATATATTTCCTTAAGATATAGAGCTCTTCTTGAATAATGAACTAGAGTTTTTATTCTGTATATTTATGCATAATTTACTATGCATAAATTTTAAATAACTCTCATATTTAAAACTTTAGGCATTCAAAAGCTATATATCACATATGAAGTGATATCCCTTATCAACCCTTATAATGCAAGACTAAACGGATTACGAGAACAAAACAACTCCCCCTGAATTTAAGGTAGTAGCTCCAAACAACAGAAATAATCAAAAGAATGTCTTGGGTAACTCTGGCTATTGCTGGAGATGATTATAATTATATTAAAAAACAAACAAACAAAAGAAAACAAAGCAGATTTTGAGGTCTGAGATATTTATAGGGTTGACATTGATGAATTTTTCCAAGCAGTGACCCAGCCCACTACAGTTTAGTCTCAGGAGCAGGTCTTCAGCAGAAGTAGCCATTGATCTAATGGGACACTGGTTGGTTTAATTAAGGTTAATGGAACAGTTCTTAAGGTTAAGCACTATTTATTTCTAAACGCTGAAGAATTTGCTGTATCTGCCAATCAGTTAGTGTTTCTTAATTTTATTGGTATATGGAGTTTAAGAATGTATGCTCCTACTTCCAAAAAAAGTTTCATTTTCTTCTACTTGTTTATCAGGTGTTAAAAATGGAGGGAAACCTGTTTAGAGAACGATTCAAATTGTCCATCCCTGTTCTTAATAAATTCTTTCTGGAGATATCAATGAGTAGAAAAAAATAAATGTGAGTAATTTTGTTCACATCCAAAATGTTTTTGAAACTACTGTGTAATATTAATTCATTGTGCCCTCTTTATGTCAGGATATTTCCATAGATTATCCCTAATCTTGAAAAGGAGTCCCAGTTATAAGCAGGTATGTTTATTTTTCTTTTGTAGAATAAAAGCCAAGAATCACAGTAGTAAAATAACTTGCTACAATCATACAGTATTTAGCCAGTCAGAGCTATCATTTTATAAATAAACTATTATCCATTACTGAGTGCTTACTATAGGCTAGACATTATTGACAGAACTGTAGATGTATGCCTAATTTTATTCTCAAATGAATCCTTAGAGGTATGCATCATTGACCCCATTTTCAGTTATGGAAACTGAGGCACAAGTAAGTGAAATAACTTGTTGAGACAGACTGAGATTTGCATTCAGGTCAATCTGCCTCTCTTTCTGCCTGTTTTTGTCCTCTCTGTGGATGAAGTCCCTCAGAGTAGTCTCTCAAATGACTGCCCAGCAATGATTCCTTGAGTATCCTTGCTTTGTTAGTGTCTCTTTCCCCTATGCATGTCTCCTCACTCTTTAACATACCTCTTCTTATATAGAAACATGAAAGTGAGAAAAACACTCTGCAAAGATTTAGTAGTGCTTTCAACATATACCAGAGCAGGGTATGTAAACAGAAAACTTCTCTTAAAATGGCATTGTGGGGTTATACATACATACACACACATTTGTGTATATGACTTACATGAAATGACCGTTAGTTGGCATCCATGTGACTCTTGCACTAGTACATGACAGCACATGATGCAGTTGATAATTCTCCCTAGCTTTAAGGTGCTAATACGATTCTAGGATACTTCTCAGAAGGAATACACTTATCTCCAAATTGGTATATAGACATGTGACCTGGAATATTCTGATTTGGACCACAAAATGAAATCCTGTGAGCCATTATAGAGCACTTTAGGACACTGGAATAGCATTTAATAAACAGTTATTGCTACAGAACACTAATGCAGGGCTAGAGTCCACCTCTGCTGCCCAATTACACTTGGATGTATGTCAGGGAGAGGGAAACCTGTACCCTTAACTTCATTTCATCTGGCCCTGAAGGCAAATAACAGAAAGTGACAATCCATTTATTCGTAAAACACAATGTGAATTTAACTGTAGCAAATCTACCATAAAAGGTCACCTGGTCTGGATTTCCATTTTGTTACTTTTTGTCTCTGCACATGGGTGACATTCATTTGTTTCTATGTGAGAGAACCACACCATGGGGTATTTTTGCATCCTTTTGCACACGTGAATCTCTATCTGTGTTTTCTTCCTCTTCTGTTGCATTTTCCCTCTGGCTTTTTTACTCTTTTATCTCTCCACATTTCTAATTCTTTTTGTTGTCAATTGCCCACTTCCTTTAGCCATAATATAAAATAAAATTATAAGAAAGATAACTGAGTCACTTTTTGGCTCTTTCTGTAATACGAAAATAAAAATTAATTTGCTTTTACTTCTGTAGATTTCAGTTGATTATTTTTATGCATCAGAGGCCTTTAAAACAAAGAATTGGGCATGAGTCCACTTTCTCTGCCTTTCCATCAACTGTTTTCAAGAGAATATATGGAATAAATATATGATAATTTGCAGTTTAGAAGTTTTGTTACATTCAATTTATTTTAGTGAAATTTGTCTTATATTTTAAATTGAATCAGCACTCTTCCGATGTTGCTTTAACACAAAGGTATCAATATCTTTATAATATGAGAGGATATTTTTCTTATGTTTTACTTAGACAGATAGAAATCTGCTCATAGTTTGACAATAATTCTAAAATACCATGTATAACACTCAACCCATCTGCTTAATTTAAATCTGTATTGTTTACACATACTTACTCAGATAATACCTTTAAGACAGCAAATTAACTACAGATTTCAATACGTATTTCTCCTATCATTAAGGCTAATGGGTCTGCATTTTGATCTGTTTTGTAGTAAAATTTCATTTGAAAGAAAGTTAATTTTTAGTGACCTAAGCATGCATTGTCTTTATCTGATTTTCACTTGATTTAAAAAGAAAATGTTTGGTGAACCTATTGTTACCTACGACTTACTCATTTGCAAAGCAGCGTTTCTAACACATCGGCTAAACCATCATTTGCTGTCTAATATGAAAGACATCTCTTTTGTGTACTTGACCACTAGGAATGGTACTCAATCATCGTCCTAACAGGGCCCTCAGTGAGATTTACTAAGGTTCTCAGGTGGCCACAGCCCCTCATAGTAGAAAGGGAAGGGGACTGCAGAATGGAGCATTATGGCTGCACCTGTATCGTGTCTCCAATTACACCCTCCTGCTAACTCAACTTGAAGGAGACGCATCGGATGTAAACAGTGGTAGCCTCTGATGGAACTCTTACGGATGTTCTTTCTCTTTTTAATATTTAAAAGGAGCAAAGAAAAAGACCAGCCAAAATACAGTTATTTTTTAAAAGGAGACTAATGTGACCTAGATAAAGAGGAATTTAAAACAGCTAGTTGATTACACCCGAAGGGATATGATTTGTCATAGACATAGGATGTCCCTCAAATATTTATAAAGCCTTAATAATAGGTATTCTCTAAATAGTTCATCCTTTTAAAACACCAAATCTAGGTAATATTTATTAGTTTAAATATTTATTAACTTAGTAGGCTTAAATAAGCTAAGATTATATTATATTTCAGTGAGATGAGGTTTTATAAATGATGCAAGTAAGGTACCGTGTTTCCCTGAAAACAAGATCGGGTCTTATATTAATTTTTGCTCCAAAAGATGCATTAGGGCTTCTGTTCAGGAGATGTCATCCTGTAAAATCATGCCAGGGCTTATTTTCCAGTTAGGTCTTATTTTCAGGGAAACATGGTATCTATTTTCATTTATCACAAATATAAAGAGTGAGGGGCAGGGATTTTATTTACTGTGTGGTCTCATGAGAGACCATTCAGTTTCATTTTTCAATCTGTCCTAATTTTTTAAACCTATCCTTGTTTTTAAAATCGATCCTTAAATAGTGTAACCGTGTGTGTGTGCGTACAGACACAGACATGTACATTTATATATACACGCATAATTGAAACGAAATAAGTATTATATAACTGTACTGAGCTCTAATAACTAACCAAGATAATACGACACTTTAGTATGCTGCTACTTATGTAACCAAACTATACTGCCTCATCCACATTAACCTATACTGAGCCTTGGAATTTTGTTGTTAGATAAATATTTTAAGGGGAAATTTAGAAACCCAACTGGACTGGATTCATTTAGAACAGATTCTGATGATGCCCAGATCTTTGGAAATGTGTATTTATGGTTTGTTGAACATTTGTGGAGCAACGAAAATCTGTAAATTGCAATTAACCCAACAAAGCTGAAAAATGAAGTTGTGAGATTTCAGTATCTCTTCTGCTGAGCTGCTTGTGAGTGTGGTGGTGGGGATTTTTGTTGTATTCTAATCCTAGCAGCATATTTTCTTTCCATTCAGTTATAACTCTTCATTCAGAGAAGTGGCACATATATCTTCTAGATA
Organism: Rhinolophus sinicus; assembly: GCF_036562045.2. Classification (NCBI taxonomy): domain Eukaryota; kingdom Metazoa; phylum Chordata; class Mammalia; order Chiroptera; family Rhinolophidae; genus Rhinolophus; species Rhinolophus sinicus. Next base: position 51,248,107 of record NC_133754.1, on the reverse strand, counting down.
TTTCTTTCAGTGGCTGAGGAGCGTCTCTTGTTTTAGAGAGAAGGTATTAAGGACGCCATAATTTGTATTGACTTGAAAAATAGGGACTGGATAGCCTCCATGCATAAACTACTCTCAAGTAAGACAAATCACTGTATAATCTGTATTAGTTCTTTCAGTCCAATGGCTGGAAAATTACTAATCATACATAGCTCTCCAAAGGGCTTGACTTGAGAACATACAGTTGAACTCAACACAGAGAATATTTTGCTAGAGAAATTGTAAGCTTTGCTAAAGTATATCCCAATCCATCTCTGATTGTTTTGCACTGTTTCCACTGATTTTACTGATTTTGGTCATCTGATGAATATTTTTGTGTTAGAAGAGACTTCTAAGTATTAGCTATTATGCTTTACATATTTGAAAACACAGAATGACCATTTTGACATAGTTACAGTGATTTTTAGGTGCTGGTTTTAAGAAGTCAAATGTACTTGCTGTTCCTTGTCTGTATTTTTCTTATATTACTGTCACCTAGATGAGAAAGAGTCCCTTTATTAGAACACTTTACAAAGTACTGATATCAAGGTTTCCTGGTCTTTCTCTCTGCCCCGTCTCCCATGATAAATAGATAGATAGACAGATAGATAGATAGATTGATTGATTGATAGATATAGATCTAGATATAAACATAGATATATAGATGTATAGATACAGACATATTTATAGATTATAAAAAAGGCCAAATATACACATATATAATAAAGCATGGCCTCGTGGTGTTGCAGTATCTTTCCATCTATTTCCTCTCCTAAAATGCCCAAGTTCCACAATATTTCCACCTCAGCTGAAAAAAGTGGGAAATAAAACAAACCAGTCACCCAAGTGGGGACATTTCCTTGATGTTATAGTACCTCAACTCATGTGGCCTGGCAGGCTTTCCCAGAGCTCATGGGACAGAAAGTTTGAAGACCAAGCTAAGAAGATCGAATTGTGAAGACTGTTATTATCAACTTAAATGTACAGTGTAAAACAGGAGGGAGAAATGGTGGGTAACACACTTAGGATAGGGTGTCAGAGGGTTGGGGCAGTTTGTGATCAAGTAAGGTAGACCTCTCGCCTGTGCTGGGGAAACTCATTCAGATGACTGGATATCTAATAGCTCTGTCTTTATATAAATTTATATAATATTGATATTAATTCAATGATACAAAATAGTAAATATTTTACTAGGAGAATGTATTATATTTCTCCATATTTCATTACAACAACAAATATACCAGTCAATGACAAAAATCATTTAATAAGTTTTTTTTTAAGTTTTCTGGTAATATCTATTTAATATTTTTTTATAAATGTTGTTTCATGTTGTTTGTTTCAGCAAATAGAAACAGACCCCAGAGCTTTAAGAAATATATTTGAAGGAAGTTTGAAATGGAAAAAATCCTATCTACTATTTTTCTCCCCAGTGAACTGCGAAGGGCTGCCTTTTTTTTTTTTTTTTTAATTTTCACTATGGAAAATCTCAGTATAGATCCAGATGTTCTGAAAGTACATAATCTGAGAACCAGTGATTTAGTCTGAAGAAAATAATAACAGGACAACTAAATAACTGTTTTACAGCTGTAAGTGGACATTATATGGAGGACGTCATCCAGTGATACTTAATTTACTGGAGTCTCTATTTTTATCCAATGAGGTCTGACTAGTGACTAATTCTTGAGGAAGAAAGAGGAGGTTTAAGAGTATTTTAACTGGATTATCTCTTATTTATGTAGATACTGATTTTCACATTATTTTTCATTTCTGTTGTATTATGTTTACAGGATTTAAATATATGCATATATATTTATGAAATGATTTGTTGGATGCCAGAAAAAAGTATCAAAACAGGTGTGGTCTTTGTTATTCTTTGCAGTATCTACAAAGGCTGGCACACAGAGGTTGGAAAATCTGTAATTATTTTGCTTGTCTCAATTCTCTTTCTAAAAACCTTGTAGTGGTTTCTTATTGCCTCTCAGATTCAATCAAAACTCCTTAAGAAAATTTATGACACTTTATTTTTTAAAATAATAGTTACATTTTTAAGTGTGGTGAAAAACACATAACATAAAATTTACCTTCTTTGCCATTATTAAATGTATGGTTCAGTAGAGTCAAGTATATTCACATTATTGCGCACAGATCCCCAGGACTTTTTCAGAAATTCCTTACAAAACTGAAACTCTGTACTCATGAGACAGCCACTCCCAATTCCCGCCTTCCCCTAGCCTCTGGCAACCACCATTCTATGAGCTTTCTTAAGCTGCCTCTTGACTATGCTGTTTGATTTTTCTCTAACCCATCTCAAAACCTGCTCTACAGTTACACACTGCCTCTTTCCATTTGCCGTGCAAACTCGCATTTCAGGACTTTCATCCACGTTCTTCCCATTGACTGGACACTTGTCCCCAACTCCTTTTATGGTTAACTTCCAACTCAACTTTTAGATTTACGCTTACAAGGCTCTCTTAGAGTGGGAGATGTACACCTACTGTGTTCTCTTATATGTACCTTATATTTCCAACTATCACAGCAATTGGCTTTAATTTTTTTTTTTCCTGGTAGAATATGAAACCTTTGCAAGTACAGTCACTAGCTACATAAATAAGAATATCCAGTCTTGACCATCATTTTATTCCTGGCACCACAGCATACACTAAATAAATACTTGTTGACTGTATAAATGGATCAGTGCTCAAAATACCTAAATTTGCATCTATTTTGTCACTACTGGTTGTGTGCCCTTGGATATATAAAGAGAATGATGATGACAATAATAATAATAGTTGCAATACTAATGACAGTAGTAGCAAGCTGCCATCCTAACATTTACAGAGCGCTTATTATGTACTAGGCATTTTTTAGCCCTTACTTATATTAACTCATTTAATCCTCATAATAACCCTATGCAGTAGGTTTATGATTATGCCTTTTGTCAGATGAGTAATGAAGACTGGGTTGTTCAATGATTTATCCAAGGTCATACAGCTCAAAAGAACAGAATAGTCCCAGAATCAGACGTTCTGAATCTGAAGTCATGTTCAGAAATATTATTGCTTGATATGCTGGGGCCCCGTTTCCTTATTTCTAACAAGAGTTATAACCATTTCAAATATGGGTGCTGAACATTAAATGTTCTAATCTATGCAAGCTTCTTAGCACAGTGCCTGGTATATGGTGAATATCCAGTTAATGACGACATTTACTGTCTTAATATATGTCAAGCGCCTTGCTCAGTGCTTGTAATGATGTAGGCTTTCCATAAATGTTAGCTCCTTTCTTCTCTCTCTTCCCCCATAATCAGATCAAGTCAGAGGCAACTACTAATGCAAAAGAATTAGGTCCAGAATGAATTACAATGGCCACTAAGAAAATGAGTTACAGTTGGTGTATAGCTGTAGTTGGTATAGCTGTATACAGTTGGTATAGCACAAATTTAAGAAGAAAATAGCATTCGCAACTGAGTGCTGATGCTTTGCTGTAATAAAACTGTCTAACATTTGAATAATACTTATAACTTTGAAAGCATGTTCACATTTCTCATGTCATTTGTACTTCACAGCTGACCTTGGCAGAAAGAATGGAATATCACCATTCCCATTTTACGGTCACTTGCTGTAGGTAAGAATAGTTAGGGTACAAAGAAAAACTAGAAATTGTCGTTTTTAGATTAGTTGTTCTGTTAAAATGTACTTCATCATCGAACCAGGACACTTTTGAAAGTGGAAGGGGGAATTTAACAAGTTAGTACAGCAGACATAAATGGGGACTGCCAACCCAGAGGTATGGTGCCCTTCCTTCTACTCATATTTTTCTTCATCGTGTTCGCCCTTTGTTTCCTCTGGCTCAACAAGCATCACACTGATTTAAAATATCCCTCTTCCTTGATCTTCAGAAGATGAGTTATTCCTCCACCTAAGGGCTTCCGTAATTCCATTTGCTTTGCACACGTATACATGTGAAAATTAAGGGTATCTAGTTGGGAAAAAAATGAGAAATTTACCTTTAAATAAACAATGAGAAATTTCTCTTTACATAATGACTCTGCAGACATATGTGTATGTAGTAAAATGTATATATTCATTAGTCTGTCTCCTAGCTTCTGGTAGTGCCATGTTCCTTACCGTGTAGATGCATCAACTGATCCTGTCTTCACATAGCATTCTCCCTGCGGGTCTGTGTCTTGACATGGTCATCTTCTGTGGTCATATGGGATTAGGGACACACCCTACTCCACTATGACCTCATCTTGACATTACATTTACAATGACTCTCTTTCCAAATAAGGTCACATTCTGAAGTACTAAGGGTTAGAAATCAAACATTTTTTTGGAGGAGCACAATTCAACCCATAATAAATTGTAACAACAATCAAACCCAATCATATTATAGAAGGACTTGCCAATGTTGCACAATTGGTATAGGTCTCTTTTGTGTTACTTTGTGTCTTCGTAAAGCAAGCAAATGCAAGGATTAATTGTGTCTGCTGAAGATACAACTTTATAGTGACCCTGTCTTTTCATTGAATGGAATGTGATGGGATTCAATTTTATAGACAGAGATTATAGAGTTACTAGAATGTAAGAACATTTTGCTTACATTATTTTCTCCACTTCCTATGTTTAAAAGATATGAAAATTATTTCCCTTTTTAAAAAGTTTATACAATTACATTAGGGTTTTATTGATAATTTTGTGTTGATTATATTGATTTTATATTTCTATCTTAGAATAGTAGTTGATTGGAAGGGAAATAATTTGGCATTTTAGTTGAATTATAGATTATTACGAGATAGATACTTCACACTCTAGAATGTTGAATATGACAAAGAAGTTATTATTGTAACCGTCTCTGGTTGCACATAAAATAAACAGCATAGAGGTATGTGGATGGACACATAGCAGAACACAGCTGGAGGAAAGGGCCGGTAGGATTGAGGAAAACCATTCTGGTAAGAATGACCTGTCTTCTGGCAAGTGATCAGCAGTTCCAAGCAGTAAGTCCCAAAGAGAGGAGCAAAATAAGTGCCGTTTGAAGGTAGCTAATCGAGGCTTCAAACAAAGAGGATGCATAGAGATGCCAAGAAGGTAGGGCAGAAACAATCACAGGTAGAAGGCTGGCTAATGGATTGTGCGAAAGTGGAGGGGCTGGAATTAGCACCTGATCTGGCAGGTGCCGGCTCGACGAGGTATCCCCTTGGATTAGTTGTAATATGGGTCTGGACTAATGAGAGCCATGCTTTATTTTTCTGATCAGCAAATAAAACTCCTGAAATTAGCTTTTAGAGCAGGTCTATCCTTCAGTGACAAATCTAAGAATTTAATTAATTGCATAAGGGGAAAATGTGTGTGTGTGTGTGTGTGTACAGAAGCATATATTGACCTACCTTTTTCAAAACAATTGAAAGAGATACTTTGGGCTTAATGATATGCACAGATCTTTATGTTTACAATGACTCTTTCCTATCTATTAGACAAAATTCAATGTTTTTCAGAGGAGGGGACTGCATTTTTATAGATCTCTAGCTCCTTACTCTGACAATAGACTTTCTCTAGTATCTGTTGAATGAACCAAAACCAAGGTCAATTGTTAACTGGACTGTGAAGCTGTCCATAATATTCCTCTTCATCTTTCCCAAATTGCTTTCTCCCCAATGAAGCCTCTGTTATAGTTCTGTCCATCGTCTCCATAAATCTCCCACCCTTCTTCCCACCATGACGTTCATGGACTGTCTTCCTTCCTTGTTGCTAATACTGAGGCTATCGCACATTATCAGCCGGATCATGCAGGTTTCATTCCTTCCTGTATTTTTTCTCATTCCTCCATACCTGCCTCATCACAGCCTTGTTCCTTGTTTAAAGGCATGGGCCCTGTCTCGAATCGCTTCAGAGCTTATGTAGGGCAAGGCTTTTGTGTTAATCTAAGTCTTTAGTCCGAAGTGATATCTGCATATAATCTTTTCCTTTGCAAAGTATCTTTGCGTATTTCCAATGAGGAAAAACTGGAAGTTAAGACACACATGTCAGTTTGTAGCCTTTCATGTGAACTTATTAAATAAAATTTATGACAATAATGCATCAAAGAATTCATGAGACTAATTGTGAAGATTAATGTGACAAGTATATCTAATGTCATTACAAGGAAATCAGGTCCTTAAACCTTTGAATGTGGCCAAACAATTAATTTCACAATGCAATGAGTCTCTTATCCTTGTTTATTGTGTGAAAGAGAAAGTGTGGATCTTCTTTCTGAGGTTAATTGTTGCTTTCACTGCTCACACACCCTCTTTCCCTGCACCATTTAGGACTGCCTCTGACCCATGATGTACTTGGGAAATTGATATTCACAGTTTATGAGCCACAAGGAATAATTTAAATAGCAACAAATCCCTGGAGGTATTCAGTATAGTTAAGCATGCATGTTGCATAAAGGATGGAATTTTTATAATGACAGTTGTGGAGATACAAAAACTGTGCAGACCTGCCTAGGCCAATATTTGTTTTATTTTTTTATGTACAATGTGGCGCCTCCATGATTTTGTATTTTACATGCATTGGCATTAAACTCATTTGACATGTGCTTATGATTGATTTAAATAGGAAGCTATATTCTGTTTCTTTGCTCCTCAAAGTGCAGTCCATTGATCAGAAACATTGGCATCACCTGGGAGAACTTGCTAAAAATGCAGAGTTCAGGTGCCACCCTCACCTACTAAGTCAAAACTGAATTTTAACAGAATCTCCATCCCAGTGATTTTTTAGGCACATTGAAGTTTGAGTGTTGTTCTAATGAAGTAGGATTTTGTCTTGAAACATTGCCATTGTTTCATAAAAATGCCTTCTCTTCTAGTTCCTACCTGGCAGATGGGAATTTTATAGGGGAGTCACACAAATGAAATATTGCAAGGAAACATTAGACATCGTGTTGTTAGCAGCTTAAAAAGCAAGATTACATTAGCTGCTCTGTGTATAACAGGACTAACTCTCACTGAAAGGAGGGTCTTTCTCATCAGTGACCCATTTGTCCTTAGTTGTCACATCTGTATTTCGTGTAGAAAGCTATAGGATTGTCATGGTAGTGTATATAAGTTAAATGTTAGGCCAAATGAATTTGCTGGATCTGATTTTCATTGTAAATAACAGAGCTCCATGGTTGTCCTGCTTAAGATGTTATATTCTGAGACAAAATTACCAGCTGAGACTTTGGGTCATTTCTACCTCTGCAGTAGACTGTAACTTTCTCCTACATGAGAAAGAGGGGGAGGCGGAGGAGGGAAGGGACGGGAGGGGGAGGGAAAGGGAGAGGACGCACACATGCTTTCAAGCATATTTAGAATTAATTTCAAGCAGCTCTAATAGTTTTGTCGATCAACCTAAGTTCATTACAGAAGCTATGGCAGTTACAGAGATAAGTAGAGAATAATTCCTGCCTTTTGGGCATTCATAATTTAGTATGCAAAATGTATTGAACAGAAATCACTTCAGTATGAAATGCAACAAAAGAGCTTCTGATTACTTTTGGATGGGGTAATCAAAAAGACATTTTTGATGAACTGGTATTTAACTGAACCTTGAAAGATATGTGGCACTCCAACAGGTAGAAAAAAAGCATTTTAACTGTAAGCAACAGTGTGAACAAAAACAGGAAAAACAAAAAATGATGAGGCATGGAGAGAAGTTGAAAAAAAAAAAAAGAAAAAAATGAAAAATGAAAAAAAGTCAAAAAGTACTGCCAAAAATTGAAGAAAGAGAATTCTACTTGCCACTTCTCCAAAATATGTACATCTTCTCACCTTTCTAATAGCTGGGGTATGTAAGTGTATTATTCTTGTTAATATTGGTTGATGAAAATACTCAAGTGAATTTAGAAGACAGATGTGTAAAGACACTTCTTAAAGTAGTTAACTAAAAATCATGTGATCTCTGAAAACATTGAGAGCCACCTTCTCCAACTTTCATATGAAGGACAAAAGTCCTTTCCTTCTGGTTTCCATTAAGGTTTTGTTGAAATTCATTTATTGGAAGGCTTCTTCACTGGTATTTCTAGACAGCTTTTTGTAAGCTCTTTTTTTCCTTGAGTTAATTGGAAATTAGATGAAAACCATATAGTGATCTATTTGTTTGTCTATTCCTGACCTCAACTTAGGAAATTGGGAATACATTCTTTCCTTCTGCTTAGACCTTTGGTGTTTTTCTAAGTAAACACTCAGATTCTTTAAATGTTCCATATGTGATATAATACACGTGTGTGTGTGTGTGTGTGTGTGTGTGTGTGTGGGTGTGTTTAGAAAATTTCTCAGTACCGTGGTATTCCTTTTTTGGATTGTTCCAAGGCTTCTGAATCTACTGGACTGACCAGTAAATTCAAATCAGATCAAAGGCTTGTCAAATAATTGCATTTAAAAAAAATATCACTGTCATGTATCTAAATTCACCTTTATTATGTAAATAAAAATTCACTTAAAATGTAGGAAGAAAATAGTCACAGAATAAAATAACCGCTATCTGACAACTTAATTTTACCATATAGAGCAATACTATGTGCAATACAGTCCTCATTTTTCTCACTTTCTTTTTACATGGATTAGAGAAAATATATTCATGGTCAGCAGAGCAACATTTTCTGTGCACTCTTCTATGTGATCTCTGTTTTGTTACTATGTTAAAAATGTCATCTTAGAGTTGAACACATACTTTGAAATGTAGTCTTCTCCTGTTTGGCCATGCCAAACAGTGTTAGATATTTGTGTCAGCATTATCATTCTGTTTGCTCATCTTGCATTCAAAGGAAACTCTCAGGCCTGTTACTCCACATCTTTATTTGTGCAATTAACTTTTGAACCTAAAAGCAACACTTTATATTCGTCCTTGTTCAACTTTTTCTTGTAAGTTTTTACCCAGTATTGCCTTTTGTTGAGAACTTTAAAAATAATGGTGATGTATCTCTATAAAGTTTATTTTCAGTGTCTTCAGGTTGTCAAAAAAATTGAGCAGGAAAATTATATAATACTCCTCACAGAATGTATTCTGTGTATCAATAGTATGTCTTATTTCTTTTCCCTTGACAGAAATAAAAATTGAATCAGTTTTATGTACTTTTAAAACACTCTGCCAGGTTTAAGTTTTGGCAAATGCAGCTTTGCATTTCATCATCTGTTCAACATTTTTTTATAATGAGTTTTTAAAAATAGAAATTGTATATATTTAAGGTGCACAGCATGATTACACACACACACACACACACACACACACACACACACAGAGGGTGCCAAAAATGCATACACATTATAAGAAAGGAAAAAATTGTAATAAAAATTGTAATAGTCAATATATACTGATAACCAAAGATGAATACAAGCCATGTTTGACTTCTGCAATTACAAGAGATGCTCTTGCAAAAGTGGTTACCATCAGCGTAAATTTTAATACAGTTTTTTCCTTTCTCAAAATGTGGATACATTTTTTTGCACCCTCTGTATATGTATGTATGTATGTGTATGTGTGTATATATATATATATATATATATATATATATATATATATATATATATATATATATAACACATATTTGAACTGTACCCATGTAATATATATAGTGAAATGGTTACTACAGTCAAGCTAATTAACATCCCATCTCCTCAGTTACAATTTTTTGGTGTGTGATAAGTGTACCTGAAGTCTACTTTCTTAGTATATTTTCAGTGTTGAGGACAGTATTATTAAGTACAATCAACATGCCTGTACTTTAGATATCTAGAGTTATTCATTACATAATTACAAATTTGTACCCTTTGACCAACATCTCCCCATTCCCTGCCACCCCCTCAGCCCCTCACAACCACTATTTTACTCTTTGCTTCTATGAATTTGACTTTTGTTTTTGAATTCCACATATAAGTGAGATTATATAATGTTTGCCTTTCTCTGTCTGACGTTTTTTTACTTAGTAGAATGTCCTCTAGATTCATCCATGCTGTCTGAAATTGCAAGATTTCCTTTTTTCTCATGGATGAATAATATGCTGTTATGTGTGTGAAAATACACACACACATCTTTATCCATTCATTTTTTGATGGGCATCTGGCTTGTTTTCATATCTTGGCTATTATGAATAATGCTGCAATGAACATGGAAGCATAGATATTTCTTTGAGATACTGATTTTTTTTCCCTTTGGCTGTATATACAGAACTGGGATTGCTGGATAGTATGGTAGTTCTATTTTATAATTTTTTGAGGAATCTCCATACTGTTTTCCATAATGGCTGTACCAATTTACATTCCCACCAATAATGCACCACGGTTTCCTTTTGTTCACATCCTCTCCAACATTTGTTATCTTTTGTCTTTTTAGTAATAGCCATCCTGACAGGTATGAGGTGATATTTCATTGTGGCTTCGATTTTCATTTCCCTGATAATTATTAATGTTGAGTACCTTTTCATATATCTGGTAGCCAGTTGTATGTGTTCTTTTGAGAAATGTCTATTTTGGTCTTTTACTCATTTTTAATTCGGTTGTTGTTGTTTTTTTGCCATTGAGTTGTTTCAGTTCCTGATATACTTTGGATATAAACCTCTCATCAGATGTATGGTTTGCAAATATTTACTCCCATTCTGTAAGTTGTCTTGTCATTTCGTTGATTTTTGTGTGTTTTTTTTTTCTGTGCAGAAGCTTTTTGGCTTGATGCATTAGCATTTGTCTATTTTCATTTTGTTTCCTATGTTTTTGGGATCACATTCAAAATGTTATTGCCCAGACCGATGTCAAAAATATTCTCTGTGTTTTCTTTCAATAGTTTTATAGTTTCAGGTTTTGCATTTCAGCCTTTAGTCCATTTTGAGTTGATTTTTATATATGAAGTGAGATAAGGGTCCAATTTCATTCTTCTGCATGTGGAAACCAGTTTTCCCAGCACTACTTATTAAAGAGACTGTCCTTTCCTCATTGTATGCTCTTGGCACCTTTGTTGAAGATCAGTTGAAAATAAAAGCATGAATTTTTAAAGTTTTGGCAAACACAGCTTCATATTTCTTCATCATCTGTTTGTCATTTTCAAGAAATGGCTTCATTGTTTTTGCCATGACCAAACCTGTTGTTTAAATTAAAACAACAAGAAAGAAGATTTATTATTTTACTGCCAAGAAATTCAACAACTAATTTGGGGTAAGGAAGAACTAGGGACTAACAAAAGTTCATTGGTAATTTCAGAAAATCTGAATGGATTGAGGCCATTTTATAAAATGAGTGAAAGAATCTATATGCATAAGCCAGTTAAAAACTAGAAAAATGGCTATAAATACTTAGAAAAATAATGACTTAAAGAAGTTAGAAATGTGTTAGTATACTAGGAAATACCTTGGATAAGAGGACAAATATCCAAAGCAAAGGTAGACGGCCCAGGGCTGGAAGGAGCATTACAGAAGAAAGCGTTTTTATTTTTTGTGACTGTTTATTTAAAAGGTGATGCGTTGACTATGAACAAATTGTTTAGAGTCTGAAATCTCTTTGAAAGGCTTTAGAACATAAACTGATTGACTTTAAAAAAGCAAATATGAATCTCATAAAAATCTGTTTTCATCTTATTAAACCATAATACTTATATTATGGCCAAAGTCTAAATGGTGGCTAATACAATGGTGAAAGACAACTAGAAAATTAATAGACTGACAATCTATTTTAGAAGAAAGGAAAAAGATAGTGTTGGTAATAGATATAGCATTGGATAGGTAGTCAAAACATCTGACACACCATTAATTACTAAATTTAATTCATTTAAAAATTTTATTTCATTGTGTACCAGATAACAGTGATTGATCTTTCCTACATATATTACTGTTTTTTAAAAAGTTGACATTGATAAAATAATAAAAATTAATATATTTTGCAAAATTTAAAATGTATGTTTTTATTATCATATGCAAAAATTCTAAGTGTCTTGATTACATTAAGTTTATTTGATATTAATTTAAATTATAAATGTAAATATACAAAAATATGTATGTGTAACATAAGTATATGTTATATATGTATAATGTGCTTATAGTCAGTAATAAAGCATTAAGTTTGGGTTTCTTTTAAGTTTATATTGGAGTGGGCAGCCACTTATAGAGTATATCAGTCAATTTCTGCATTATATTCCTCATCATGATTTACCATTGGATACACAACTATTTTACAGGGCAGTGTCTTAATCAGGTTTGAATTTGTACATATTCAATACCATTCAGCAGGTGATATGTACAGTAGAAACATTAGTAAAATTTAACAATATCTGTTTGATAATATAATTACAGTTGATGCTTGAACAACACGGGTTTGAACTGCACCCATCCACTATACGTGGATTTTTTTCAATAAATATACAGTCAGCCTTCTATATCTCCAGGTTTTACTTCCACAGATCCAACCATGTATCAAAAACAGTATTTTCGATCCTTGGTTGGGAATCCGCAGATGAGGAGGGCTGCCCATGTGAATTATTCTATGCCATTTTCTATGAGGGACTTGAGCATCCTTGGGTTTGGTAATTATTAAGTTTTAGTTAAGTGGTTTTAGTTAATGGTTTGCTTTAGCTAAGTTTTGGGGGAGTCAAAAGTTATGCACAGATTGTTTTGATGACGTGAGGGGTTGGCTCCTCTAACCCAAGTGTTGTTCAAGGGTCAACTTTATTTTATTTCAATGAGGTGAGTTGATCTAACTTTATAATTGACAAATAAATAGATACATTTAAAGTAAAATAGTCAATCCAGTTAGTTTTTTTGTGTTTAATCCAAAGACAAGATGTTGGATACCATATAGCTATTATTGTTTTTTTATCTAAATGATTTTCCACAGCTCTTTACAAAACAGAGATATTCTTCAATGTCAGTATATCATTATCTTTAACTTGAAAGAAGGCCTCCATAAAACATACAAATGAACTTCTCTTTTACCTCTACCTTGAGCAAAGCAAGGTGAAATATTATTGGAGTATGTTCTGCTGTTTTGCAATGAACCTTATAGTAATTTACCCACTCCAGAAAGGTTAAGACATGTCATCCAGCTGAAACTTCCTAAGTCTACAAAATAGATTATTTTATGGTAAAGCAGCTTTCCTTTCTAAGTATGTTTTGCCCTGGAGGAAATGAAATTGCTGCTTTAGAATGCTTCATAGCACATTCCACTCAGCATTGTAGTTCACAGAGATAAATCAGTTTCTGCTCTGTTTTATCATTCACTCAAGAGGCCTCCAAATTAAGGTTGCCACCTGTCAGAATTTCACCTATGAACCCTAGGATGTAGTCTTTAATGGAGGATTTCTATGTTGCTTTTTTTTGGCTGTCCTGCAATTATAGCAAGATTTAAATATCTTTTTTTTCAAATTTAACACCTTAGCTTTCTAAATGAAAAGTTACTTAAAGAAGTTTACTTTCTGATTTTTAATATTATATTATATGATTTTATTGTAATGGACTTATATGGTAACATTTCATAAACTGTCATGTAAGAGCTGTGATTCTCTACTAGAATTGTAAGTGAGAAGAATATAATTATCATTTTAGTGGAAAGCTAATATTTTCTTAAAAATATTTTTACTTGATACTATAACATCGCTGTTTGTGGGTTTGTTTTGTCCACTGCTTTTCCTTGTTTTCTATTTTTCCTTTTTCATGTTAAAGAAATCCAAAATAATATTGTGGTGGCTAGGGATTTGCCCCAAAGAATAATTTTCATTTTCTTTTCTTTCCTTTTCCATAAAGAGTAGGATTCATATTATCCAGTTTCATTCTAAAACACATCCAGATATAAAATGTCAAATGGATTAAGTTTATGATGAGACTTGTAAAAATATGATGTTACTCAATTTGGTATGAGTTAAATATTGGCTGAATAATTTTCTCTTCCTTGAGAAATTAGATTCCCATGGTTACTTTTTGAAAAACCTAGACAGATCCTTCTGTTGGACAGCTTGATGATCTTATTGCGTTTTCTAGTCTTAATGGATGATAGCTTTATCCTGAGCTGGCTCTGTTTTTGTGCAGTTGATGTGCTGAGCTTCTAGACCTCTCCAATGTGGGGGCTGTTGACCACATGTTACTATTGAGCACTTAAAATGGCCCAGTGAGATTGAAGGAATGCTTTGGTACAACTTTATTTAATTTTAATCAATTTAGCTGTAAAAACTGATGCAGTGTAAAATAAATTTATGTTAAGCATATCTTTGTTTAGCCAGAAGTATATTTTTGACCTTGGAAATATTAGCATTTGATTGAGGTATGCTGCAAATATTAAATAACAACATTTTGAAGATACCATATGGAAAAAGAGGAAGTAGAATGTCTCAGGAATAATTTTTATTTTGATTACATGCTGAAATTATAAGATTTTAGATATATTATGTGAAATAAAGTGTATTATTAAACTTAACTTCACCTGTTTCTTTTTTTAATGTGACCACCAGAATGGTTAAAATTACCCATGTCATTTGCATTACATTTCTATTATACAGGGCTGCTCTGGCAATTCAGGTGGCGGGAGGGATAGTTCTCTACATAGAGGTGAACTTCTCAGTAAATTCCCACACAACGTTTTCTCCACCATGACAGATTCTTTCTTTTTAAATTAATTCAGAGAAAATCTTAAAACAGAGTTTTCCAAAAATATGATATTGACAATGTTAAAAAGGTTTCTTAGGGTTTAATATGCTGTGTGCTATAGCTAGAGAAAATCATTATACCCTGAAGCATTTCCCAGCTTGACTTCCCATGAGCCTGCCTTAAGGATAACATGCTATGGGTCAGATGATCAGATGTTGGGAAGTATAATAATGGTTATGTGGGTCTTTATTTTGGTCATCTTTTATTCTAATGTCACAAATGGAAGTGCCACACATAGCATTGCACATGTCTACTACACATATATTTTGTTATTTGACACTTTCCCCTGTGGCTAAATGGCCTTTTCCAACTGGATGACTTTAGATTACTCACATACCTCTTCTTGTTCTTACCCTCATTCTCAGACTCATTCTTTGTGGGTGAAAGAACAAATAACATTAGTAAATTAAATTGTGTGTGTGAAAGCCCTATCCCAGCTAAACATTTCTAATTTTTATCACTAACTTCAATTAAATATTCAAGACATTATTAAATATCAGGGCATTCAATGATACTGATTCAAAATTATTATTGACTAAATAATAAGAATAATTCTTGGGTCAGTTCACAAATATTTATCAAGAGTTTACATTGTGCAAAGAACTGTGCTGTTGACATTGGAGATTCGGCAGTAATAGACACATATAGAACTTAATAATCTGATCTCACGGAGAATAATTCTATCAGTAAATGCCATTCATTGCAAAAATAGCCAGTGTAGTTATAGTATAAAGACTTGCTCATTTATTATGTTGTGATTTCCTTTTTGCTTCTTATGTTAAACAAGGTATGTGGAACTGCAAAGCAACCACTTGCACATAGTAAATGTGAAATAAAACTGAATTTTCTGTCTTATAAACAACAAAGTGCAGTTAAAATATTCTCATTTGCTTCAGGTTATTTAACAGAAATAGCATGATCTCTTCCAATTGATAACTGGTTCACTTAAGAGGTTCCTCATTAGTAATCAGAACAGGGAAAGTAGTGGCAGCCATTGTGTTTGGACTCCAAGGGCAGTTGGTGGCAGCAGCTGCGACGGCACAGGTGAAAGGCAGGGAAGGACAGGCCGAGAGAGCAGGTGGACCGGCTAACCAGCCAGCCAGCCAACAACAACCAGCTAACCTAGCACCCCACCGCTTACGCATGTAACCCACCGCCCACGAAGTTAACCCCAGCCCCTCCACAGTCAACTCAGGTTCTGCCGACGGCCCACCTGCTGCAACTGAGGTGGCAGCTCCAGGAGGAGCACTGGCATCCCTTTCCTTCAGTTCTTGGGATTGATAGATGGCAGCACAGTCGGCCCCGAAAGTTGTGCTGGAAAGCGCCACCAAGATGTCTCTAAATGAGCGCTTTACTAATGTGCTGAAGGACAAACAGCCCACACCAGTGAATATCCGAGCTTCGGTGCAGCAACAACAGAAGCTAGCCAGTGCCAGAAACAGAAGACTAGCCCAGCAGATGGAGGAGAGACCCTCTGTGCAGGCAGCATTAATATGTAAGCAGAGCTTACAGCAGCACCTGGGTAAGAGTAACATCCAGGCACCTTAGACCAGCAACTAGGGGCCCTGGCAGGGGAGCCATCAGAGGATGAGGCTTGCCCCTAATCCAGAGAGGCTGGCCCAGAGGAGGGCTAAGTGGGGGTCACTCCATGAGAACCCTACTTGTCACTCCAGGGTCAAAACCTATTGTGAGGTGGACTAGCCATAGTTCCCCAAATGGGCTTAAAAAGAAGTGATGTTTGTGGTTGTGGAGGTCCTGGCAGAGGTGGTCTTGGGCATGGCGCTATGGGTGGTGGCAGAATCGGTGGTAGAGGTCGGGGTGTGATGGCTTGGGGAAGAGGGGGCTTTGGAGGCAGAGGCCGACATTGTGGACGAGGGAGAAGTACCCTTGCTTGCTCTGTACTGACCAAAGAACAGCTGGGCAATCAATTGGATGCATATTTGTTGAAAAACAAAAGGATACCTCGATGCCCAGTTGCATGCCTACACGGCCCAGGCAGATCCTGAAACCAATGACTGAAGCCTGTCTGCCCTGCTATGAGAGAAATTCTTGTTAAAGTGACCACGTCTTAAATAACCTTGAGATAAGAGATAAGAAGAAACCTGATTGATGCTGGAAGGACCTATCACTGTAGGCTATGGACTTAGTTGCCTCCAGTTTGTACACTTGATGTGTTCTTTTACTTTTTTGATACTGCATTGTGTGAAACCCTGTTTTCCTCTGGGGGGAAGATAAACAGGGAAAGTATTTTATGAAACCTAACATCATTCTATGAAATGTACTGCTGATTGCATGCAGGAAATAAATCAATAATAATTAAATTTAGAATTAAATATTTACCTTAAGTTTTGTTTATTTTTTAATTTTAACTTCTTACAGTCTCAGTAGAAAGTCATATATACATTTTAACAATGTTTCATTAGAGTAAAAAAATTACAGAATTCTTCTTGAAGGAAAACTCTCTCTTGAAAAGTTACTATTACATGGCAGAATTTTCGTTATCTATGTCTAACAAAAATGAAAGACGTAATAACTGTGGATTATAGAATATGGGCATATAAGACTCTCCACTAGTTCCCAAGACTGCCTTTCAAACTTTAGATTTACACTAGAGTTTGGCCATCTTGTAAAAGTTTGAGCCCATTGGAAATATTTATTGAGTAAGCTAGGTGTTTGAGGCAATAGAAAAATAGAGTGGATAGAGTTTGGAGCTGTAGTGGTTTAGATGGAGGTAAGTTGTGTGACCCTGAAGCTGGCTTTCTTTGAGATCAAAGTCCTGGTGAGATTCAGGCAGTTCAGGAAATTACTTTGCACAAAAATAGTTTATCCTCAACTTTTGAAAACATTCACAAGTAAAAGGTTTATTTAGTTTATTAAATAAAAATATTATTTATTTATCAAATCATTTGATTCAAGTGGCCTTGGAAAGTTTAAAAGGAGATTTCTTCACACTTGAGTAAGAACAAATTTAACCAATTTTCTTCTTCCCATCTGAGTTCACTGTAATTCACCAGAAAGATATAATAATTCTAGAATTGTATGCAGTTAACAAAAAAGACTAACGTGGTAAGAAAGCAAAATTGGTAGGCCTACAGAACTCTATCATAATGAGAGATTTCAACATATCTTTCTCAGTTAGTGATAATTTAAGGAAATAAAAAATAAGCAAAGAAAAGAAGTATGAAAATGACCCGATGCAAAGGTCTGATTTATTAAAACTTGTAGAGAAAATTAGAGACAAAAAGACATATAATCTTTTTAATTATGTACTGTCTATTTTTTTAAATCATTTACAAAGTCAAACGTAAAGCAGGTATCAACGAATTTTCATAATTTTTCAAGAATTCATATCACACAATGATATAGTGGGCTTTCCTGGTGAAGAGTAAGGGCTCCTGAGCCACAGTGGCTGAGCTCAAATCCTGGGTTCTTCACTTACTAAAGACTTTGGGAAGATGTATGTCTATTCTTTTCCTACCTCCATTTCCTCAACTACAAATAGAGACAATAATAATAGTACAGGTTTTATAGAGTTATTGTGAGTATTCAATAAATCAATATATGGAAAATACTTAGAAAAGTATCTGGAACATAGTAAGATGATCTAAGAATTGACTGTTTTTGAAATAATAGTTTTGTATAGTACAGGAGCATGTGGAAGGAAATAGTCTTTCAGAGCAAGGCAAGACCTCCCCAGTTATCTGGCTAGAATGGAGGTAGAGGGTGGAAGAGAATGTGTAAGATAAAGGGCACACGCAAGCTCGGTAAGCAGGAGGAGAGAGGGGTTGATAAAATGAGGATAAAAAATAAAAAAAGCAAAATCCCCTCTGTTTTGTGTTGAGTGTGTTGAATAACAGCAATGAATCTCAGACACTGGCTAAGGCATGTTATTGGCCCCGATTCTGTCCCTGACAGTTCCGGAAATGTCTTTACAAATCCTAGGTGGTAGTGCTTTGGGGATATGGGCATAAGCATCTTAGTACTGCGCCCCCCACCCCCCCCCATCTTTGGCATGTCATAGATTGTGAGCCTGAGCTTTACTCTGTGGTTGTAGATGTTCTTATGGGTGCTCGAACACAGTACCAGCAATGGGCTTATATAGCTTGTACATTGTTGAATACAACCTGGCATTGTGTATTCTTAGGCAATTTTAATTTCATTGCTGATTTTCTGTGAAAGCCAAAATTGTGCCTTTGGATTTGGCTCTTGCTATATATGTTCACAAATGTTTTGATAAAAGGTAGAAGTCATGGTAGTATTTTAGCTTCATTTTTTTACAATAGAAATTGGTTCTGTGTCAAAATGATTGCAGAATGCCTGCGTGAAGAATAAAACATTTAATCTTCATTCATTCTGATTATTGATATATATATATGAATGTTTGCTTGAAAGGCCCTATGTAAAGTACTATTACGCTGTGTTCCTTTCCAGTTAACACTGAGAAGCTTCAAAATATTAGTGCATCTGCAGGAAGATGTAGAAAATAACTATTTAAGAATATAGTTTTGTTTGTTTGTTTTTTTTAGTAAAATTCATAGGTAGTGGAGAATAACTGCTAATTTGCAGTCATGGATGAATTAAAGAACAATCGATCTCAAAAAAATCTATGCAAAAAGGAAGCGCTAAACAGTGAAAAATCAAGTTCTGTAACAAAATGTTTCCTGTAATGTCTTGAAAGGAAACTTGACTTCTTTTTCCCCCAACAGAGTATCTATTTCCTTTAGACACAGATTGAGTCATCAATATTTATTAGGCACCGTGGGGTGAGCCCAGGATCTGAGTTATTGCTCTGCCTTGTTGGCTATAATAAATAATAAATATTGGTACTATATTTGAGAACAGGAATTCCCTGATTTGAGGGTTTTTTAATCAGAAAAATAGACATAGGTCACAATAAATATTTTATTTTTTTCTTAGTTATCTGTATGAAATTCACTTTGAAGTAAAAAGTAGGTGTTGGCTGAGGAGTAATAGCAGTTTAGGGAGGATTTTAGAACTTTGAGAGACTTTCACAATCATCTCTTCCAACAGTCTCATGAACGTTTATTGAAACTGAGTGCTGGAGAGTGTGAGCAGTTTGACTTATATCACCCAGCTAGTATGTGACAGAAGTGAGAGCAGATTTTTCTCCTGGTTCCTTAACTCTCAATCAAGTGCTCGTCCCGCTGCATCAGGAAAAACCTCACCTTTAGTTTGCTCTGTGATTTCCTATAGGTTGGAAATAGAATATTAGAAGTAACTTCTTGCTTCAGAAGCTATTTTAGAAATAATAAAACCATGGGTTATCTTGTTTCTATTTTATTGGAGTTTTTTGTTGCAGTGAAAAGTCAGTGTTGTCATCCCTTTCATTCTAGGTACTTCACGCTACAGACCTTTCCCGTCATGGATTGGAGTATTGGTAGTGGCATGTTTGTTAAGAGACTTATTGAAGTTGATAATGGTTCCAATTTACTCACTGCAGCTGATTATGAATATAAATGAAATAGAATGAAAAAACTGTGCAGCTGAGTCATTCATTCAGGAGTGTCTCGGGCCACCATGGGCCAGGCACTGTGAGAAGAATCAAACATAGATGTAAACAGATACTTCTTGCTAAATTCTTCTCAGCCTACAGTTTAACCTTAAGGTTTATGCTCTTAGAAACTTGAATTTGTCTTGATATTGAGAGTATAACCATGTTAAGAGACCATAAATCTCAAATGAGAATTTATTAAACTTCAGTAAAAATACCGCTTGCATAGAAAGTGGATTTCTCAAGTTGGCATGGCCAGCGCTTTGTGTTATTGTAGTCAGACCTACACATGACACCAAATTATAATCTCAAGGTTATTTTGAGATCATGGAAGCAGATGAAGCAGGATCAATTGCATGATTCACATGGACTGATGTGCTGGACGGTGCTATAGATCTGTCTTTCACCCTCCTTTATTTAGTAATTCATTCTAGGCTGATAAATGGCACCACTCTTATGATTGGTAAATTCTTTAGTTTGATATGTTAATATCCTTGGCTAAGTTTTGGCCATGGGAATATCATTTTTTAAAGACATTACTTATTATGCTTTAACAATAGCAACAATAACTGCCATCAATTAATTGAAGGCTTAATGGTCTCCAGGCACTCACTCTGCTGGACTTTAAATGCATTATCTGCTCCAAGCCTCAAGCCTATATGGCATGTCTTCTCTTTCTTACAAATAAAAAATGTTCTCGTCTCACTGGGCTGAAAGAGCCTGCGAGATCTTTCACTGGATTAAACCCACGTCTGTCTGACTGAAAGCCTTCTCTGCGTGCTGTGCTTTCTGTGCTTCATTTTTACAGTCACATCCTTGCCTTACAGCCAAACAGGCCTCGTCTAATACATACCTCTGTCTTTTCTTCTCCAGTCCCTCTGTTGTAACCTTAACTCTGGGCCTCATTGTTCGCTACCTGGACTACTGAACGAGCCTTGGATAAGGATTTCACAACTCCCTTTCCCAGTTCTAATCTATTTTACACAATTAAAAGATCCTAAGGCACATTCTGATCATGTCACTTACCTTTTAAAACAAAATCATTAAGTCTCCTCTTCATCTGTACAAAATAATCACAATTCTTTGTCAAACATGTCCAACCCATGCTCCTAACTAAGCCCCTTCATGCAGCCTAGAGTGAGCCAAACAGCAACGCGCGCAGTATTCGCCACAGGAATCTGCTTTAAGGCCTCCACATGGTTCTCGTTACTTTTACTCTGTTAGAATCGTCCTCAATTTCTTCATGCCTATATTCTAACCATCACTCTCAACCCAAATAAGGTTTAGCCTATAACATGGACTTGGTTCTCTCTCCCTCTCTCTCTCTTTTTTTTTTTTTTTTGGTTCTTTTCTTTTTTAAGGGCCATCTCAGCTGATTCTTCTAAGCATAGTACCTCCCGTGAGCTTACATAGCACTTGATCTGCACTTCCTTTATGGCCTCTATTACTTTTAATATTATACTAGAGTGATGAAAGTGTGCCCTTTCGTACCAGAATGTAAGTCCCTTGTCCCAGAAGTCAAGGCTGAAATCAGGATTTGAGTACAAGTCATTTATTCTGGAGTTGATCTTAAGAAGCGCTTACAGGAGAATTGGAAGGATGAGACAGGGAAGGGAGGCTGTTGTTCATGCCCTGAGATACTGAGACTCCATCCTCTGGGAATCTGTAAGATGTTGCCCAACCCTGCCAGGGACGAAAAAGCTGAGGCAGTTATATGCCAAGTTCCCTTTGGGGCGGGTTGAAGACCACACCCAGATGAAGTTAACTCCAGCTCTCCCAGCCTGGCCACCTCAGGCTGAGCCAGTCAGGCAGCCAGAGAAAGCAAGCATGGTGTGCCTGGGACATGTGTATGCTGCGGAAAATGGGTGCGGGTAGGACTGACAGTGTCTGCCCTATGCCTGCGGGGCAAACTTTGTGGATTTATCAGTACAGTTGACCCTTGAATAACAAGGGTTTGAACTGCATGGGTCCACATATATGCAGATTTTATGTTTTTTTCCAAGAAATATCCCTGCTGTTTTCGATCCACAGTTTGGCGTCTGCAGAGGCACGGGGCCAACTGTATGCAATGATCTCTGCCATTATGTATAGTATATGGGACTTGAGTATCTGCGGATTTTAAACGATTCAAAGGCGGTCCTGGGACCAAGCTCCTGTGGATACTGAGGGACAACTTAAGTTTTGGGAGAGTCAAAAGTGATACACAATTTTCAACTGTGTGGGGCTTCAGCGCCTCTACCGCCCATGTTGTTCAAGGGTCAACTGTACCTAAAAATCAATTAAATGCAATTTACACTGATTTTTATGAAATTACATGGCATCTGTCATTGGGTTATTAATCACTAATAATCTTTCAGGTGCCTGTGTAAAGTATAATAAAATCAACACATGTAATTATAAAGCTAAACTTGTTTGTGTATTAGTTTCACCTACTTTCCCATAAGTCAAATTATTACTAACTTAGGTGAATCCTAGATATTAGTGAATGTGCTCACTTTGTCCACATGATTGTTTATAAATTGCCAACATTTGCATGTATCACCAGTCCACGAATGGTTTGGCCAATGAGTGGGATATTCTACCAGTATCTGCCCGTTTTCTTGGGGATAAGAGAAACACTATCACAGTGGGTCCTTCTCAACAAGTGATAAAGTACATGCTTCAGAATAAAGACCAAAGAAAGTAAACGATTTCTGTAGCTTAAAGGCGTGTGTGTGTGTGTGTGTGTGTGTGTGTGTGTGTGTGTGTGAAGGAAATGGAGAACATCTTCATTTATCATTAAATTCAAGGGCTAAAGTGACAATGTCCGTGATGTTCATTCATTCATTCAATGTACATTTAACGTGTTTCTGCTAGTATATGCCAGGCATGACACTGTTTCTCCTGTCTGATGTGGGCAGCATTTTGGTAGTTATAATACAACAAAATCACATTGATATTAAGATAATTCATTTGTCACAATATGTGTGGACTCATCAGAGGAGCATTTGACATAGAATTCCCAGATCTATAATATTCACATTAGGTTCTGGAATTCCACGAACTCTTAGGACTTTCTCTGCGTGTTGGTTTCCCAAATAGCAAATATGGCAAAGGATATTTTCTACCTGTTTCACAGGGAAACCTTAATAAATAGTAATTACATATTGGGAAATAATTTAACCTCTCCTAGAGGATACATTTGCAAAAGCATAAATTGATCAAGGAAATGATCAATTCATTATTAATTTAAGTATTGTTTTGTGGATAAAGTGAAGATATGAAAGAAGATAAATGCTTTCATTAATAAGAAACAGCTATTGAGCACCTATCTTAACTGCTTTTATACAGTTTTTTTGAGAGGCAATTTTATTGAATTCATATACCTAAAACTGTATACAGTAATTGAAAAATGCCTTAAGTAAATACCCTAGGCTATATATATATATATATATATATATATATATATATATATATAGACAGCTCCATATAGGTAGACATAGATATCTATGTCTATCTATATCTATATATACACACACGTATATATGCATGAATATATATATATATGTATATATATGTATGTATATATGTATAAGAAGGCAGCCGTATTAAATGATGCCTATCAGCACATTTCTTAATCCTGAAGCGATACTACCTTCATTAAAAAAAAAGTGCTCTTGGTGTAGTTTTTGGTTCTTTAACTTAGCTGTGGGCAAACAAAATTTTGCCTACAGGTGTCCCTTAAGCAGTGTACACAGAGGTTATCCCTCTGTATATTTCCTTCCTGTTTACTAACCCTTTCTCACTGTGTGTAGACTCTGTGTGAGCAGTACTGATATCCCTCTTGTTCATGGATACGTCCACAATTCCTAGCACAGGGCCTGGGATCTAATAAGACACAAGATAGACAGTTTTAAGTGAATGAACAAATGAGTGAATGCCACCATGCTAAGAATTATGAACACTATAAAGAATGTACAGTTGACCCATGAACAATGCTGAGGTTAGGAGCACTGAGCTCTTTGCAGTCTAAAAACTGTGTATAATTTTGACTACTCCAAAACTTAAGTTGCTCCTTCATGTCCTTGGGGGGATTGGTTCTAAGACCCCATGGAAACCCAAATCTGAGGCTGAATAAGTCCCTTACAGAACAATGCATGCAGTCTGCCCTCTGCATCCATGGACTCCCAACCATGGATTGAAACCAGTACAGGTATTTATTGAAAAAGATCTGCATATAAGTGGACCCATGCAGTTCAAATCTGTGTTGTTCAAGGATCAACTGTATTTCTACATTAAATTGCCCAAATCAAGAATAATAACTTGAAATCTCCATCCTCTTATCTCCAAACAGAGAGGAGATATAATATTATCCACAGATATCTCACAGGTTGTGTCTATCCTGATTTTATTCTGTGTTTTTGTTTTTTTCATTTTTAACAGGATATTCTCATTCTGCATCTGTCATTTCCAATGGGAACGTGCATAGTTTTCTGTATTATTTTTTAACTGAAATTAATTTAAAAATATTTCTGGAATATTAACTGTGCAAAACATACAATAAGTCATACTGATTTAAATTCATTATAGAATTCAGTTCCTGTAGGTCCTAATAAATAACACAGTTTTCTTTGTACAATCAGTATGGCAGTAGTACAATAATACATTAGATATATATTTGTCACCATATGTTCCTGATGATTCAATGAGGTCAGTATCAGCAAGTGAATTTGTCCAATGCATGACTAGAAAACCCCTGCAGTCACATTTTTCAGCAAACCTGCTCTTTGATTATACAAGTTAACTTTAGTTTTCTCTTTGCAAATTGTACACAGTTCTTTTGAAAATGCATTAACTTCATTTTTAACTGCTTTTTTGCTTGCTTATTCTAAAGTTGTAGGGGAAAAGCTCTTAATAATCTAATGCTATTGAGCAAAGTGGTATTGCTATTTCTTTGTATATTCTTAAGTTACTAATTATTTGACCCAAGTCGACTGTTAGGAAGATGAAAAAGAGTTTGGGGACAAGGAATGGGGAAAAGCAGGGAGATTGGGTATAGTGTGGGCCTATGAGTAGAAATCATGTTGAAGCTCCCATAGTTACTGTGAAATTGCTCCAATGGAGGCTGTCCATCAAGGTCATAAGTCTATAGAATGTTTAAAAACCAATCAGAATAGAAAACAGTGACCTCTTATCCAGAGCAAACTCTCATATACGAGGTGGGATCACAAAATATGGTGAATGTTTAAATTGAAAAAAAAAATTATAGTAAAAGATATTTTGAAATATTCCCTCTTGCTTCTAACACACTTAACACATTGTTCTTTCCACTTTCTGAAGCAGTTGTAGAAGTCCTTTTTCATGAGTGTCTTTACCCTGTTTCCCCAAAAAGAAGACCTAGCCATGCAATCAGCTGCAATGCGTCTTTTGGCGCAAAAATTAATATAAGACCGGGTCTGATTAGCTTGGTCTTATTTTCGGGGAAACACAGTAGTTGCACTGTCATGGCCACCTTGATGTCCTGAATCGATTCAATACGTTTACCTTTGATGGTCATTTTAACTTTGGGGAAGAGCCAGAAGTCGCATGGTATCAGGTCCGATGAAAAAAGTGGATGAGGCCACACTATAATGGTTTTATTTGATAGAAATTGCTGTACCAGAAACAATGTGTGACATGGAGCCTTTCTGTTGTGATCACAAAATACGGTGAATGCTGCTCCCAGGTGCCATTCAGCAGAAAGGCATGGATCTTCAATATAGGAAGTGGTGCATCGAACCTTAATAACACTGTGTGACAAATTTCAACTTGTTTGGTGTAGACATTTGGGTGTGAGCTACGGTTGAGAGAATGTGTGTTTTAAACTGTGTTACCAATCACCCTCCATGATGACAACGCTCCATGTCACACATCCTTCTGGTATACGGCAATTTCTGTCAAACAAAAGCACTACAGTGTGTCCTCATCCACCTTATTCACTGGATCTGGCACCGTGTGACTTCTGGCTCTTTCCCAAAGTCAAAATGACTCAGGACATTGAGGCAGCCAGGGCGGCACAACTAAAGCCACTCACAAAAGAGGACTTCCAGAACTGCTTCAGAAAGTGGCAAGAATGATGGAATAAGTGTATTCAAAGTGAGGGGCTGCATTTTGAGGGGGATTAATGGCAATGTGTCTTTTACTGTAATAACTTTTTAATGTAAACATTTACTGTATTGTTTGATCACACCTTGTATAGAAATAAATATCAATTGGGGAACATTCTAGAAAGTATTAAAGTATCTTCTCTGTGTGACTGGACATAAATAGAAAGAATGTAATATTGTCATTTGTAATTGAAAAATTAAAAATGGGGGAAAAGGTGAAGGGGAAATTGAGTTTCAAATTTTCAGGTATAAAACAAGTAAGTCAGGGGATGTAATGTACGGCATAAGGAATATAGTCAATAATATTGTGATAGCATAATACGGTGTCAGATGGTTGCTAGACTTATCATAGTGACCACTTCTTTAGGTATATAAATATTGAATAACTGTTTTGTACACCTGAAAGTAATATAGTATTGCATTTTAGCTACATTTTTAATACAAATCTTTTAAAAATGTACTATTAACATTTTTAATGATAGTTTTCAAAGATATCACCAAGTTGCTCCTAAGAACCAACACCTGAATAAGGCAGGTGATAAGTAGGTGGTCGTGTCTCACATTTTCATTTTGTTGCCTTTCCACAATAAAACAGTGCTCAGTGCAGACCTTTATTTTTAAATGTTTTAATGTTTTCCCTTAGTATCAAACTGACTGAGAACCATTTTTACTGCTTTTTGTATGCTTCTATTTATGACTATGAAGAAATTTTGTATTTTCCAAATGACTTCACCTGTTTTAGGATTCCTCCACCCAAATCATACATGGATGTATTTTGTATTCTTCAGAAAGACTATTCTGACTTCTACATTAAAAGAAGGAAATTGCTTTCATTAGGCAGTATATTCTACAGTACAATGAATCATTTGCAATATTTTTATAGGTAACTGATATCCTCATGAAAAATTCAAAAAGAAATCTACAAGTATAATTAGGAAACTTGTTCTACTCTAGTTCCTTCA
The DNA here is from genome assembly GCF_036562045.2 of Rhinolophus sinicus. NCBI lineage: Eukaryota > Metazoa > Chordata > Mammalia > Chiroptera > Rhinolophidae > Rhinolophus > Rhinolophus sinicus. The sequence continues at coordinate 51,220,850 of NC_133754.1, read as the reverse complement.
GCTCCTCTGAAAATTATTTACACAGGAATGTACACTGAAACTAAATAGAACTTAGTGTTTTATTTTGACTCATTCCAAGAAGGTAGCAAATTTTTTTAGGAAAAAGAAAAATAATGATTATAATATAGAAACTGTAAGTTATTAATAAACATGGGAAAGAATCACCTTTCATTATCAAAGTTTTATAGATTTTAAAAATAGTGATCTTCCAATTTTCCCCATCAGTAGTTTGAAAAATCAGGTTTAAAATGAAAATATCTGATGCTATTTAGGATTCAGTGAATGGGAATTCTGCATTGCACTGGACTATTTAAAATAAGTTGGCTCAGTAAGCTTATAAATATGCATCACTTTTGACCTGGGAATTTCATTTATTGTTAGCTAAACAATAGATGTAACAACAACAACAACAACAAACTGCTGTGAAATGGTTTTAAGCAATCATTGCTAATAATCATGAAAACTGGAAATTGCATATTGGCTAATGAGGTTACTGATGCTTCTGTATGATACACTCTTATGCAGCTATTAGCAATTTGATTAGAAAGACAATAATAATGTTTTAATGTTTAGAATAAAGGGAGATCAGGGAAAAGTTGATGTGATTCTCAGTTGGCTTCCAAACTGGTTGAACAGAGAAAACATGAAGTTATAATTCATGGAAATAAGTGTAATTAGAAATGCAGAGCCGCTCCAATGGTTGGCAGGCCATTAGGGTTTCTTCACTGCCTGGGAGTCCCCTGCCAAGTTAGTCTAGGAAAAGTGACGTGGATATGGAGGAGTGGCTTTCATTGTGTTTTGTTTTAAATTTTGGATAAGGGTGTTGTTGGCCTCCACTCTGGCACTTCTGTCTTAGCTTCCGTTTTTCTCGTCTATTGGTGACTTTTCATACCTGAAATTAGCTACAGCTCTTTGATTCACTATGGCTTTTTTCATAACTTGTTAGCTAAAAGCAACAGCTTACATGACTAGAATTTATAGGCAGCAAGACTGAGCTGACAAAAAGAGACCGTTTAAAACCTGTAAAATTTGAATGGTGATCTAACATCCAAATTGAACTGTGGGAGTGCAAAATGTAACTTCGGGCTGCACTCTATACGTTACAGAACCAACAGTAGGTACATTTGAAAGAGATTCATAACTAAGCACAAAGGAACGAGTAGGTTTGCTGCTTATTTGTGTGGATTTATTCCTGCCTGTGAATTGTAGCATCTTATTTTCAGGGAAACCCACTGACAGCAGCAGTAGCAAGGGTGTAATTAACCTGCGTGAACAATTCAACAAGTGAACTCCAACAAGGAAACATTACACAACCTAATAAATGCTGCTGCCACAGCTGCCACTACACTCTAATGAAGGTGTCCAAACTTCTTACCAACAGAGTAGAACTAGTTAGATACAGCTTATTAGATGTGTGTGTGTGTGTGTGTGTGTGTGTGTGTGTGTCTAAGAGAGAAAAAGAGAGAGAGAGAGAGAGAGAGAGAGAGAGAGAGAGAGAGAGAGAGAGACTTGGCGAGATTGTCAGAGAAGTCATAAAATACCATTCCATCGGGCTGTAAGTCACATCATATAACCAGTCAGCACATGGTTATTGTCAATATGTTGGGATTATCCCTTTCCTTAGGGTCTTCATAGTCTAATAGGTAACATAAGATTAACATAAAAATAACTTTGATGCAAGATAAAATAAGGTAAGCACCATGAGAGGGGCATACAAGTTAGAGTAGAGAAAGATCATCAGAAAGGGTTAGGGGTTCAAGAATGCCCAATTGTCATTGTTAGGCAAGATTATAGTAAATGCCTTATCTATTCCCTGCAATGATGCAACTTTCAGATTCTGGGGCTTGTGTTCCTACATTATCCTCACATCATGAATGGTTTGTGGTTAGGGGGATGCTGGAAGAAAAACCTTTTGACTACAAACTATTGATGTGAATTCAAATGTAGAAGGTTACAGCTGTTTGTATAATATCAAATGTTTTTACTAATGTGATTCGATATTTTTAAAAAAATGATTTTATGATCATGGCTTCTAAACGGGTCTGTTTGAAGCAGTGCGGGTCATTCATTTTTTTCTTTCCTCCTTTGACACTTACCCCTCACCCAACTTAATCTAAGAGTAAAGAAAAATTAAACATGTGTATTCAGATGGGGAATTTGGAGAGGCAATCTTTCTGGTTTCATATTATCTTCCTGGATGAAGTGGCTAGTCAGCATTTTAAAGTCAGGAGAAAAGGCAAGCTGCCAAAATTCAAATATTGGCTGAAAACATTTGGCCATTCTCTGCAAATTATTTTATTCATCCAACCATGTCATATTCCTGATCACTTGGAATCTAGAAATGCCCATTACTTAGTCTGCCACAAAGACATATTGGCTTCAGCATGCTTTTATTGCATAGGTCTAGTTGTCATCTGTGGAGCTAAAATTTAATAAAACCAAAATATATGATTATCCTCTTTCTTGGGGACTCTGATGAGAATATTTAGTCTGGGTTCCTATTTTCCACCAGGGGTCCGTGCAACTGGATCAAGTCTTTATTAACGTTTCTGGGCATTCAGCCCAGCAGGTTCCCTGGTAGAAAATTGTTTTCACAATGTGAAGGCAGGCTCTCCAGTCTGCACCTGTCGTTTTTGCTCCCAGGACTGCTAGACTTCGATCCCATAGATACTCAGATAGGGTTTAGTTTACTAGTCAGCTACTGTTTCCCTTCCCCTATAGAGGGGGATTCAGGGCAACGTCTAAACTTTGGCCTCAAATGGTGCCTGGGGTGTAGTGGGGGAGGGGAAGCAGAGGGAAACTCATTTTGAAGGATCTAATGTAATATTATTTATGCAAATTACTAGCATACAGTGAGCGTACCATCAGTGGTAGTTCTCATGCATCATTAGTGATATGAGCACATTACATATTTATTTCATTCTTATAATATTCTTATGAGATAGCATTGCCATCTATATTACAAGTATGAGAAAACTGAGGCTCAGAGATCAGTGGCTTATCCAACTCACCTATCTATTGGCAGGAAGAGTTAAAAAAAACTACAGCTTCCTGGTTCTACAGCTGTTTCCATTAGGCTACAGATTTTACTATGCAACACAGCTTGAAAAAAATAGTAAGGAGAAGAATTTTATAAGACCACTGGTATTATGGCAGAAAAAAATTATATTTTCACCATCCTGTATCAACTTATGGCTCCTTCCTTAATTCCATCATGATGCTTTTAAGGCACAGGAAAGAGCCATGAGTTTTCTCTTGCCTCAAAGTGTGACATGATAGCTATTCCCTAATGATGAGCTTCCCCAAAATTACATTGCAAGAGTCACCAGTGTCTGGTACTACTATATGTACTAGCATAATTAAGTAACGTGGTGGCAAGACCAACCTCCTCTGTATGTATCTTCTGTTCTTTTGCCTTCCTCTTCTGTGAGGTAGATATGAACTGTATCCTAGGAACAATTTCTGATGTCATGTGATAGCTAAAGGTAATTATATAAATTAAGCTTTACTAATAACACTGGTGGCTTTTAATGTCATGCTATTTCTAGTTTTTTGTTTTGTTTTTGTCATTGATCTAGTTTCATTATGTAGATTTGGAATCAGTAAAAGCGCTTTCCTTGGTTTGAAGCTAATGCAAATATATCCCTATTTTAGGCTGATGCTAACACACCTTTGGTTTTTTAAAAGGGGTAGATCTAAGATGCATCACTGTTTATGTAATTTTGCTTCTTAAAGATGCATCTAGGTAAACTAAAATGTACGACTGTAAGCTGTTGAAATCTTCCATGTGACCAAAATCTGCCCCTGCCTGTAGAAATTCAACAAGAGGACAGAATGACTAAAATTTAAGCATTTTGAATAAACAGAAACCTTCAAAGTTGTTATATCTAAATTTACTCCCTTGAGTAAATTGGTGATACATGAGCATCTGCAGTGAAACATAGGTTTGTTCTGGGAAGTGGGTAATGACAAAGTGGTTTGTGACCTACTGCTGTAACCTCAACAACATACCCCGAGTCACTTAGGCTGGCAAGGACTAGACATCGATTTGATGGAAGAAATTGGCAGGCAGCATGAGTGACTAATGGATTAATATTCCAGGCATTTTTTAACGTAATAGAATAATTTATTAACCCACAGAAATGGCCAGTATTTCTAGATGATTTGAGTGAAGGTGCTTTTGATCCAAGAGTCCCTTTTCTTCTCCAGGGGGCTGCCTTCATGAATTTCCATGTTAATCTATTAATATAGCACCATGTATATTTCAAGCATGGTTCCCCCCTCACCTTTCTCTGAACTCTAAAAATAACTTGGGGAAAACCAAGTTTCTACTGAATGGGTGAGCTATATACAAATTTGCATACACATTATTAGAGGAAGGAGGAAAGATGGGGGGATGACGCAGTGGTTAGACCCTGTTACATGTGTTATTCTATGTGTTCACATGCTTTCTGTAATAGATTTATATTATGTTGCATATCTATTTATCATCACAACAAAAGTAGGGAAAAGGTGAGGGAAAGCCTCAAGTGTCACTATCGAGAAAAGTAGGTTAGAATAAATAAATACCGGAGGCATAGATTCTCTCCTCTCTTCTCTAGTTCTATATAACACTTAAGAAAAACTACTTGCACTTTTACGCAGGATATATCCTAGCTACCTGTGTGAATAATCATGTGGGCATCTTCTGAGGAAATGGGAGGAGAGGAAACCTACCTACCAGCCTTGCTCTCACACGGGTGAGAAGGAGGCAGGAATGTCAATTCTAAACCCAGTTTGGCATGGCTTCCTGTGAGGCTGGCCCAGCCATTGGATGGCTTGGCTTTTAGGTAGCTAATGCATCTTTTCAAGTGTCCACAGTGTTCGAAGCACTGCCAGCAAATGAAGAGCTCCCTGTGCGTACTGCACACGATACAGATATAAAATTTAGTGGAGTCGGAATCAGTACAGCCACCTATGTGTATACATATGTATGACATATATATGTTACATACATGGATGCCATGTGGATGCTGTTATATATGTGTGTATGTTTATAGTAGATACAGTACAGTTTATATACTACGGTGTTTAAATCAAGTGAAAAGAATCCAGAAAATCTTCATGAGGAAGGATGAATGAAATGGCCCCCAGGGAGTTAAGAAAAAGTCAAGAATTGCTGGAACTGACAGAAGTAATATGTGAGAAGTTAACCTGCGACGAATAAGGCAGTTTAGGCAGCAGTGAATTCCTAATTCCTATTTTGCCTTGTTTGTTTTTTTCCATATATACAGATTCTTACAGTACCAAATAGCCCTGTGGAGAATTCTGTCGGACAAAGGAAGCAGGAGTGAGAAGCTTTTAGGAATTTTTAAATTTACTATAGCATAAATTCATATGTAGCTCCTCAATCCTCAAGTACACTTTTCTCAACTATTACGCCCAGGCGTTAACATTTTATGGATTCACATTTGTCATAAAGGCTGTTATTGAGAGTGAGTCATGATATTGTTGTTGTATTAATTTAGGGATAAAATTTCCTGCAGTACGCAGGGATATAATTCAGTTAATCTCCTGTGAAGATACAGGATGCTTTCTCCATCTTTGTGCAAAGATTCCTTCCACAGTTTGTTTTTTGGAAAGCTAGTCAGGATACTAACTTCCTAAGAAAGACCTCGTTAAAGATAATATCATGAGACTCTCTAATAGTACTAATTTCTGTAATTTATACTGTAGGAATAGGTCTCGTGCTCTCCTAACATTTTTGGCACGCAGGTCGATTTCTCAGGTGAGCATCCATTAGCATACAGGTGGTATGTTATGCCCAGCACTTCAGCACTGGTCTGAGGCTGAAAACCCAGAGGTAATTTACAGTGTTTACGTGCTAAGGTGTCCCTAATTGTGCACAGACTCTGAAACGAAGCATCTCAGCGCATGTTAGCCTACAGAGGGGAATGATGCCTGGTTCCTGTAGTATCATCACTAGCATCTATTTTAGACTATATTACTCAATCACTGACTTATAATAAAATGTAAATACATTGTGGCAAGTCATTTCAAGAGGCTTACCTGATTTTTATGCAATATTATCATGTACCCCAAAATATGAAAGAAATATGACATTTTTTATTGAAAAATACATTGAAAATTATTTCCATATGACATTTAAAAAATTGTTTCTGAGCTATCATAGATTGGTACAAGGTAATACTAAATGTGTTTTTTTAAGAAAAGTATGTATTAGATTGCAGCACTGGGGATTATTAGAGACTCATTTTCAACTCCAGCCAATGGATTAATTCAATGAACACAGAAATACTGGGAAAACACTAAGTCAAAGTCCCAAGTTGAATTTATGTCATGACTACAGATAAAAAAAAAAAAAAAATCCCACCAAACCAAAAACCAAAACCCAAAACAAAAAGCTCAGCAGCTAATGTCAGTCACAACAAAAATGAAAACAAATTTACAAACCAGAGTCCTGTTTAATTTTCATGTTATGGAAGATATGGGTCAGTTATTATACAGGAAAGTGTTGATTGAGTCTGAATCCCCCTGTGATGTGAAAATGTGTGAAAAGCGTTTGTGTATCAGCAACATTTTCGATAACTCATTTGTGCTGACTTCTGTGAAAATAAATCACTACTTAAAGCAAAATAATAATGAGAAGATTCTTGGCAGTAAGGCTGTATGTAGAAGTCTACTTTATGAATGTGCTCTCTCACTTTTCCTTGAATAGACAGGTGTTTGATCTTTCCTGCAGCAACTTTAGTAGTGGACTTGGAAAATAGATGATGTTATTGATAATCAATAGAAATGGCTTTTGTTATATTGACCAAGAGTGTTATTGATCGGGGAAATTTAATTTATTTTGACTACATTGCATGGAATAGACAGTCAATAAATTCTTGTGGTAGATTGAGTCAGTTCTTCTAGGCACATATCCCCCAAAGTCCACCGAGTATATATAACTAACTCTATGTGGCCAAAGGGAGCTGCGTGGTTCCAGTGACTCTGATTTATTTTAAACTCATATGTAAACTCGTCTGTAAAATTAAAAATACATGAACACTCAACATCTTAAGAATGTCATTATACATTATATTTTCACATATATATTTTTTTTCTCAGTTGCAATGTGTAATGTGTAACAAATAGCACCCATTAGGGATAAAGCCATCCCTATGGCATATGATAGGCCAGATAATGGCTTAGATCAGGGATTGACAAACTTTTTGGAAAAAGGGCAGGATAGTAAATGTTTTAGGCCATAGGGTTTGCAGGCAATGTATGGTCTCTATCACATATTTTTCTTTGTGTTTGTTTGTTTGTTTGTTTGTTTTTTAGCACACATTTTAAAAATGTACAAATTTTCTTACATCATTGCAATACAAACAGATGCATTTGGACATGGGGCTATAATTTGCCAGCTCATTCAAATTGAGTGTGTAGTTGGTGGCCTAAACAGCAAATGCCTTCTTTTCAAGGTTCTTTCTGAAACCCCTCAGCCTGTGGAATTCTTATGAGAAGTGCCCAAGACCCAGAATATTTTTCATGGAGAAATTTTGGAGCAGCCCAGAGAAAGTCATATAGAGACAGAGAAATAATGTATCCAATCATTTTCATCCTTTCAGATGACATTTTTACAGTATTATTTTAGTTTTTTTTCTTTCGGTGTATTATCACTTTTTTTCTCATGGCAAGCTGTGCCTATGTACCTCCTTTTATCAAAAGACACATTGATCTCAAGTCTGTGCCTCAAAACATGCCATTTCCTTTGCTATCATGGGCAGTCTCTCGTGTCTTGTTTTTCCCTTTTTGTCAATTTTCTTCTCTGCCATGCTGAAATTTTAGGAACAGTTTATACCATGTTGCAGGCATGAATCCCAAACTGGGAAAAACAAAAATCAAGAATTGAGAAAAGCATAAAACAACAAACATTGGAATAACAGCTCTTAGGAAAGAAAATTGACAGACAGAACTCTTTAGAAATTGGGGATACAAAATAGTCTTGGGTTTCTCCATAAAAAGAAATACATGAAACAAACCTCACATTTCATCTTTAATTTTCTGTAAGCATTTGCTTTGTAAGCAATAGTATGTCTTCGCGAATTAATTTGCAGCCATCTGTTCTCCAATGAAAAAAGAATCCCTTATTCTTCAACCTCAATTATTCAGCTTAAAATTTATCTTTGGATACATATTTATCAATGAAAATTCAAACAGACAGGTAAGACATATTGATAAATACAGCAATCTATAAGAGCATTTTGATTCTTTCTGAAGCACAATGAAAATGGGAGTTTCATAACAAAAGGAGAATCACAAGCCAGATGTGGATCCACTTTACATTAAAAAACCTTCTCTGAAGCCTGGTTGGATATTTGGAATTATTTAATGGATAATTTGATAAATCAAGCCACTAAACTAATCCTACTTAATGCTTAATTGCTTCACATGGACTTTTTGTCTTGAAATTAGACGACTGGCATTCTTTTCAGTTTCACTCTGCTGGCTTAACCAGCCTTCTTAGATCTTTGTTGGACTGATTTTTTTCTTCCTTCTCCCCAAGTCTATTCTGTTTGCACCTGAGCTACAATGGACCATTAAAAATTTTTTTTATATATATATCTATTGGGTTCTGTTGATTTTGAAGCTTGAATGTATTGACCCTCCCTGCATTTGGGGGCACTATATAATTAAAACGTGCATTTCTGGTAGATTGTGAAAAACCTCAACTTTTGGACAATTCATAGGAAATTAGCAATAAATATTATTATAAGTATTTTATATAATAAATATCAATAGAGTATATTAAATAGTATATATTTACATATAATTTAATATGTGTTCATAAAGTTTATTATTTAATGTATATAAACGATAGCCATGTATTATATATAGTATATATCATATACATTATTTTTAACATATACTCTATGTAATACATATTTAACTATACTACTTGAAATTAGTAATAACTTATTAGGTACTCATTAGTTAATTTAAATTTTAAAACGTCGTGCGTTCAACTCCTGTGGTCCGTGTGTGTTCACAGTTGATAAGTGCAAGACTTAGTTTGCAAATCTTCCTGCTGTTTGCCAAAGACAATCCTCTAAAGTAGACATTGCATGTCTTTTGTGCCATTCTATTCTCGCTCGTTTCATCTGCATCTCTTTTTGAACTGTCAACTGGGTGTGATTTTACAAGAGTTGGGTGAAAAGGGTTACCATTTGGGTATTTCTATTCCAGTGAAGAATTCTTTTCACCATAGAAATTAAACAGACTGTGTCAATTCTGGACAGATAGACCTGCCCAGTTCTCCCATAGGTCATTGATAGAAGTGGCTATTAACTCCACCTCATGTACATGTCCTCACAATCAGAGATAAAGGACATCAGAAGCAATGTATTTCAGTTTTACCTGTGCAAAAAAGTAAGACTCCCATTAATTGAATAATTTCGTATTTCCCAAACAATAAAGACAGTTTTTAATATAAGTTGATTTTATGGAGGAGAGTTTAATTTGATACAAATGCAAGTGAGATTCAATTTTTGGCTGTGATTTTATTTTTAAGAAAATATATAAAACCATATGTGTGCCGTTCTGTTTTCTATCATTTAACCACACTGAATCAGGGCTTGTCTAATACAAATAAAATAAGACAAAGTCCTCCTCCCCACCCCAATTCACACAGGATGCTGGTAGCATGTAACTGTAGGAATTGAACCAATTTATTAAGTGTAAGGTAACTGCAACTTGATTATGTACATAATGGTCTAGCCAGCATTATAAGAGAGATTTTTGCTCTGCTTTGAATGTGTTACATCAAATTTTAATGTATTGATATGTTAAAAATCTTTAATTAATTGCCCCATTTCCCTAATGAGCAAAACACACATTATATCAGAAATATATTGACATTACACAACTTAAAATGATTTTTTAGGAGTGGGAGTAAATATGGTGGGAAGAGAAACACAATATAACTTTATATAGCATCTTTACCTGTATCTTCTATATTTAATGGATATTATCATTAAATTAAAACACTGATTAATGGAAATTTTTATTTTGCTTTGTTTTGTTTTTTTGGTTTTACATTTAATGAGTCAATGGTGTAAAGCTAAGCATTATAAGTCCTCACTTTAGAGCCCTAAGATTAGGTAGAAGAATATTGCTTTGAATGTTATACCACTAGAAATTTCACTCTCTGTTTGAAATCACATTTTGTAAGCCTATGGCTTCTGAACCTGACTAGCCCTACTTCTAACCTAAATATAGGAAACAGTTCCATAGTCTTCCAGTGTTTAGGGTAGCTAGTGGTTACCTTGTCCTCTACAAATTAGAAATGTCTTCTATAAGAATTTGGGGAAAGAGCACTTTGATAAAGACAATTGGAATAAGAAAGATTGTCCTAAATGACAAAATTTTAAGTCCAAAACATACTTATACTTTTTAATTAATTAATCAATTAAATAACTATTTCTGATACGTATATAAGCTGTAGGGAAGAGACAGTTGGAGAGGCGTTTCATGATGTGAATGAACAAAATGATTAAAGATGGATAGTTGAATTCAGAAATGCATTTCACAGGTGAAACTTCAGGCTTAGTAGCTGAAAGTGTCTTTCTTTTCTGGAAGTCTGACAGCAGAAATGTGTTACAGGATTCAAAATGGCAGCAGGCACCATACTAAATAAATAGCAACATGAAGCTTTAGCTTTCAGATGTAATTTCCTTTTGTGTTTTCGTTAGGGATATTTCATTTTCAACTCATATCTGGTCTATAATGCTTACTGTCATATATAATCCCTAGAGAAATTTCTAGAGTTTTTCATTTGGAAACATTGAAAATGTACTTTTTGTTTCAATTATTCATTCAGCAACTCAAGGAAATGCATTTCCTGCCCTCATACATTTACATGTTTGGCCTATCTTTTATCGTGCAATTAAGACCCTGCAAGCTCAAAGGTTGAAAAACCCAATCTAATATGTGTTCTTACAATATTCCATGTAACTCTTTATTCTTATCACATAATTTATGTATGTATTGATGTGTGTGTGTGTGTGTGTATGCATGTATACATACACACAGAGTTCAATTAAGACAGATTGTGTCACTTGTATCTGTTACATATTAGGCATTCAATAATTATTTGCTGAATGAATGAAAGCACAGGATATTTAAAGAGTAATTCAAATCAAGTTTAAGAGATTACCATACTGAACTTGGCGGCTGAAGGGGAACAAAAAGAAAGTGAGACAGAAACTCATTAAGAGAGAACACTACTGTCGAATGTGTGGTACATGATGGATAAGAAGTAGTTGGATGCTAAGGTAATGAAGGATATGGTACTGGATTAGTTGGTAGGAGCTTTGATTTTAACGATGTCATTTGAGGTGTGTTCAAAGTGTTAAGTGCTCTTGCTATTACATGAAAGACCAAGAACAAACAGTACTCACTTCACAATTCAAAACGGGTTTTTCTGTAGATTTAAGTTGATATATCTTTAATCCCGCCACCAGGATATCATTTATTTTGATTTATACATGATCCACACTCAGGAAAGTTTCACAGAGGCCATTCGTTATTGGTTTCATCGAGCAGGGGGGATGTTCTGGTTGTGCTCCCTGCAGCTGCCGACAAAACACCTTGCACATAGGAGATACACAGGATCTATTAAGTTTTCTGTTTCCATCTTTCAGAATGTCTCAGCTGTATTCTTTCCAACTTTGAGGTCATGTATAAGGAATTTAATATTTAATATATTTTAAGGGGTTATGAAAAATAAATATTTTGAGCTAGTATACTAGACTCTGTGTTTTCAAGGTCTGGGGGATACCTAAACATCTAGCAACGGGAATTGCAGGACAAAAGATGTATGAGAAAGTCAGGGATCAAAAAAGCAACCAGGCCTTCTGGACTGAGACGTTCCTAAAGAAGTAACCCAGGAATCACATGTGTCATTTTACATTTATCATCTTCTTGGGTACCCAACAAGTTGGCTGAATATTATGAATGATTGCAATAATTAATCAGGTGTATTGTACAAGGAATTCCGGCTTTGAGTGTGAATTCTAACTAGATGGCTTGTAAGGTTCCTTAAAATATTGAAAACCTGCGATGAATACATGCATAGAAAATCCTAAATTCCATGTGATTATTATAATAGTCACCTTTAGGGTCTGCCCCAGGCATGTGCTTAGGGCATCCATGTACTATGTAGTAGTAGGGTTTTTCCAAGGGGGGAAGTGTGGACTAAAGTCCATCCCAATTTGTAACAATGTGACCTGATGGGGCTGAAGGCTTTAAATGCAGTATTTGAGATTGTTACAGCAACCCCGGAAGTGGCGTTTTATTACTTCCATTTTACAGATGAAAATAAGGGTCAGGGAGGTTAGGGGCCTAACCAGGTGTACGTGGCTAGATAAACCCAGGTTCGATCTCAGCTATGTCTGGATGCAAAGCCTCTCTGCCACACTCTGCTGCTAGAGCTATATGGGCAGACATTTTAAGAAGGGGAATAATCAGTGTTGTAAGGGGAACTGCTGGGAGGCTCCCCAGGAAATCACTCCTGAGTCAAATGGCGCTACTTCTGCCCCTTTGGTTCTGCAATACTGAAGTCAGGCAGCCAGAGCAAGAAGGGATGTGGCTGAGCTTCCTCCTAAATTCCTGTTACATGAACCATCAAATCATCAGGTTTCAGAGACTGTGTCTCCTTGTTTTCTTCAGTCTGGGCTCTCTGAATACAGAAAGGATGTGGGCACCACACTTCATTTTATGATAAGACCATGTAAGGAATTCTTTAATGTTCTTTCATTTCCTCTCCCCCTTTCTCTCTCCCTCTCTCCCTCCCTGACTCCTTCCTCCTTCCTTCCTCTCTGTTTAGCTCATGGTGTTCATATAATTCCACCAGAATATCTTTATTCCTGAATGCTTCAGTTTGACTTTATAATGGCCTTAAATTTCAAAGGTAGAAAAAAAAAAGCACTCAATGATGACTTCTTTAGTTTATCATTAGAGAGTGTGTGGATAAACAGAGCATGCCAAAAGCCTTGTGAATGCATATGTATCTCGAGAAAGTTGAAAAATATTCATCAAACGATGGTAGGAATATATATGAGAGATCCACAGTCACCACAACACTTCTCCTGCTGCGGTTCCCCACTCTCACAGGAGAGAAGGGTGGGGGGGCAGGGAGGTGGATATTATATATTCTGCTTGCCACTACTCAGCAGTAAGATTAGTATAATGAGAAGCAAACATGCAGATTGAGGCTATCCCCGGAGTTAGGTGTTTGGATTCTGCCGGAGAAGCAGTGTGCAGACATTGTGGGATCGCTCTGAAGTGGGAAATCCCTTACAGGCAGTGGAGGAGCCTACTGCAATTTCCTGCAGCATGGGGCCACGCAAGGAGGGACCAGGCCATGGTTTCTCCTGTATGTACGGAGAGAAAGACAGATGAGTTTGTACCACATGGGAAAGAGCTGTTTTCTGCAGGGGTTTTTGTTGTTGTTGTTGTTGTTTGTTGTTTGTTTGTTTGTTTTTTCAGGAACACATAGAACTTGAAATATTAAAACTGCCGTATTCGGAATGCAGTCTAGCATTGCAAATTAGGAAGTCGGTAGGTACGGACTCAGCCTGCCTGCACTGCTTACTTCTCTCAGTGTGCAACAGTTTGTTTTCGCCGCACTGCCAAGGCCCCTCAGGGCCTCTGGGCTCACTGTGGAGGACCGTGTTTTCCTTACTCGTGGCTGCTGGTGAACAATGATGAGGGGCCAGCTCACTTGTCCAGAGAGCAGGCATAAGTCCAAGTATCGGCAAAGTCACCTTCATTGTCCACTGTGTCTCCTAAGAAGCTACTTCGTTCTCATAGAGGTTAACTTGATTCCCTACGGTTTGGTGTGTGATAGCCAGAACTTTTATGATCCTGTCTTTGATGCTTACTCCAGATATGAAAGTTATGATTTTTTTTTATATGTTCTTTTCTATACGTTGAAATCCAATGACAAACTGCGTCAGAGTAAATAATGCAGTTCTCAGATTCCAAGGTAACATCCACATGATACGCACGGATCAAGCGCCCGCAAGGAGCAGTGATATTTATACGGATACAAATGGATTTAGATAACAGTGTCTCCTGTTATCTCAGGGTTCAGTTCAGATTGGACTATACACAGATGTCGCTGGGTTATTCTCCCTGTATGGGGTGGGGAAGCATATATGCAATCTTTGCTGTAAACAGATGTGTTTCAACCTGTGTTTACCCAGAAGGTGGGAGGAATCAGATCCCCCTCCCCCCCAGCTCAGCATGATTTTGCTCTAAAGTGATCCGTCATTAAAAGGACATGGATTAGAACTGCAATGCAGGCAGATGGGGAATGCTTGGGAAAACAGCAAACTCTCCCTGGTTCCCCAGCCAAATTTCTTCCCTCATTTGATTTGGCTAATTTGTTGCAGCAGTCTTGTAGGTGGTCAAATGCAGGACATTAAAATTCAATTCAATAGGCATTGCTGGACTCTTAATATTCATAGGTATGACGCCTGGAGCTGTGGCTGCTACAAAATCAGGCAGAGCACATTATTCTCTTCAAGGAGATTGAATAATGCAGGTAAGCCATGTGCAGGCCTAGGGAGTGGCAAGTTCATAGGATGGAGGGCACCAGAGTGCAATGGGGTAAAAATTATGTCTAGCTGGAAGCCAGCAGGAGAGGCTCCCCGGAAGGGGTGACTGATGGGAGAAGCCATAAAGGTGGGATGAATTTGGGATGGGGGCATAGTCGGTGAGGATGAGAGGACATTTCAAACAAAGAGAGACATGGGCAAAGGGACTGTGTATATAACGATCACTGTTGATCAGGAGAAGAGCGACATTATGCCACTGTATTCAGGGAACTCGGTCATGCAGCCATATTTACAATGGGTTTGATGAGGGAGACCCTGTAACATGCCCATAGAGAACCATTTTATTAGTCTGGGTTGGGGCGATAAAGGGCTGAGTGGGACAGAGGCACATGAGTAAATGTTGGGGAAAGGAGGAAAAATGACTAAAATGTGACTGTCTTTTCAAGCCTGGATCCTCAGAAAATATTCCATTACCAGCAATGGAAGATGAATTCAAAAGGGGGGATTTAGTTAGAGGTGCCAGGAGGAGATGAGGAGATGGGTTTTAATTACTTGTGTTTGCTGCAATACCTGGTACACATGTCTAGTAGGCAGGAAGAAATGCAGATTTTGAGCTGAGAAAAGGATCAGGATAGGATAAATAGATTTTGGGAATTTCTTTAAAAGTGCTGGTCCAAGTGGTAAACATGATTGTGTCACTAAAAAAAGAGGAAATTAGAGAGGGAAGAATGGTGAATGTTTACATTCATGGGCAATAGAAAAAAAGTATCTTTAGACATAAGTATAAGGGCAATTATGGGAGCAGTGAGCAAACAAGACAAAGCCATGTTGAAACAGCTAAGAGAATATTTCACAGAGATTAAAGGGCTCAACAGGATTAAATGTTAGAAAATGCAAGGAACTCTGTTAATTTGAAACTAAAAGGTTTTTGGTATCATCTGTAAACAGCTGCCAGATGTCAAGTAGTTACAGAGTGTAGATATGAGGAAATAGAAATAATAGCTCTTGCAAAATGTTTTTGGTGAAGAAAAGAAAAGAAAAAAAGGAAAATGGTAACCTGAAAAGGGATTATGATAATACTATTTACTGAGTACCTACTAGGGGTGGGGTCCCATATGTAATTTATCTCATTTAATTTGAACACTAACAATCACGATTGGGGATTTGGGGTAAAAAGAAGGAAATGAAGGTATGGAGGGTATTACTTCACCCTCCCCTTGCTTTCACCAGTTTGAGAGACGATAAAGGCAGAAGACACAGCCTTGTTTTCTTTCTGAGAATCAGTTCTTGTTTGTCTGGATTCAGCCTCAACCATCGTTGGCACTTCTTGGTTATACCTGCAGTACTCTGGGCACTAGACAGAGCTTTCCTACTCAACACCCCCCAGCTACCTTGTTGAACACATTCCGCTCCCTCCTGATTGCCTGCCTCACACGTTTCCCAGCTTCTTCCTTTTAGGGATTTTCTAGTTCAGTTCTCAGACCTCAGTGTGCATTGTGATCCCCCAGAGTTGGTTAAACAAGCGCTTGCTAGCCTCCAGCTCCAGAGTTTCTGACTCAGTAGGCTTATGGTGAGACCTGAGATTTTGCATTTCTAGTAAGTTCCAAGGTGATGCTTATCCTGCTGTTGAGGGTACTGCACGTGGAGATTTTGTAGATTAAGACTATATTGGATTGACTCTGGAGAGCATGACAGAGTGCTTCAAATATCTCTATTTAGAAGAGGGATGTTTGGTCCCAGTGGATACAACTAGAATTGATGAGCAGAGGGTACAGGGAAATCTTTTTTTTTTTTTTTAATTAAAGTTTATTGGGGTGACAATTACTGGCATTTGTAATGAAGAACTGAGCTCACCCAAAGGGTGCACCGACATGGTAGAATTGAGCGATGTGGGAGAGCTTCGAGGACCCCTGCTGAGGACGCTGCAGCACTTTCCAACACAGATAAGCAGTGAGAACAGATGATCTTTAAGCTGCCCTCCGCCTCTGAGATTCAGTGATCTTGATTCTCCCAAGTTCAACGTTTTCATTCAGAGTAAGCCTGGACCCTCTTCCCTTTCCAGAACCCACTTTCCCATCAAAGCAAGCAATCAAAATAGGAGTAAAACTGAGTTTCTCTTCACAACTCCACTCTTCCCTTCACCACTGTCAGTAGTAGAGTTGATATCTGAACTCCCTTCCTACCCAACTTTTTAGGTTGGTGCAAAAGTAATTGCGGCTTTTACAGTTATTTTTAACCTTTTAAACTGTAATTACTTTTGCACCAACCTAATACCATTCACTACACTCTCTGATGAGGCATGTGAGCCCTATAAGGTTTTATTAGCTGTTCAAGAAATTTCATCTGAAAACAAATCCATGTTTAAATATAATCACCTCTTCTGTCTCCAGTTGGCCACCACTGTACATCCACTTTTGGAGAGGACGTATTTCCAGCATGATGCCACGTAAAGATTTCCAAATGTGTCACCTGCATGTTCAGGAAGTGTAGAGAAAGCAGGTTGCCCAAATAACTGGTCTGGGACTTAAGTGCAGAGTTTCTCCCCCATATGGCTCACAAACGGTGACCCTGGAAGAGATTGTGAGGGAAAACTAATCAAGCTTCCCTGTCTCCTGTACTCAGCATTGAACACTGATCAAGCCTTTGCAGAGTGGATGACGGAGGGAAATATGGTGCCATGAAATATAATATGTTGCGACTCTTTCCTGCTGCATGGATTTTACACCTGGCCGAAATTAGGGAGCGCTGTTCTGGAGTGATTGAAAGTTCTCTTTTCCAAATGCAAAGACTCCAATGGATGAATTTTGAACCTTTCAGCACTTTCTTATCCTTGGTAATAACTCCAGCTCAGAAGTGTAAATGTGTCTGATGCCTTTGAGAACATCTGAATGGCTTTGATGGAAGCATTGATAGGGGGAGCCAGGATATTAGTGTTGCCGTGAAGAGTGGCATAAATGGGTCTGAATTACTGCCTGAGAGATGGACACCCTAATTTTTATAGTTATCATCAGTCTTTTAGCTTCTCAGAGTTAACTGTGTTCCATGCATTGAACTTGGTGATAAAGCAAAGTCCGAAAAAAAAGGCTAGCATGCCATATTCTTTTTTTTAAAATTAAATTTATTGTGGTGACAATGGTTAGTAAAATTGCATAGGTTTCGAGTATACAATTCTATAATATATCACAATTCTATAATATATCATCTATATACTGCATTGTGTGTTCACCACCCAGAGTCAATTCTTCCATCACCATATATTTGACCCCCTTTACCCTCATCTCCCACCCCCGTACCCACTTCCTCTCTGGTAACCACTAAACTGTTGTCTGTGTCTATGAGGTTTTGTTTCTTTATTTGTCTTGTTCTTTTATTGCTTTCAGTTTTATATCCTGCATTTGAGTGAAGTCATAGTTCTCAACTTTTCCATGCCATATTCTTTATACAGCCATTTGCTTTTCTTTGGAATGATTCTTATAATTACACGAAAAAAGTCTGTGCCCTTGCAGGAAGCCCTGCATCTCAATCATCTGAGATTTTGTTTTCATTCAAAAACATCAAAAAAAGTCACTCACTGCCAATCCAGCCAACTGTGGCCAACCATAGTGGTGAACAAAAGGCACTAGACGCCTCCATGGCAGAAATACATGCTGTAGAGCAGTGCTTTGCAAACTATCTCTGCGGAAAGACTCACTTTTTCCTCTTGCATCATAACCCGTGGTGGTCTCCTGCACGTGAGCATACAAAGCTCATGCCACACATAGCTCATTACTGAGTCCCAAAACACCCCAAATAGGTGACACCCCCGTCCAACAATGTGACTCCAATAATCATGCATAGAAATGCCATGCATTATCAAATTGTTATAAACAAAGTTTTAAACTACTCTCAATTTTCATACTTAAACGTTCCTGTGGACCATGACTCTCTGTGACCATGCTTGGAGTAGCACTGCTCTTTATCGAAGAACCTGGTTAATTTTTGAGACAGTTCATAATACGAAACTCTTTCAGGCCCCAAAACCATAGGCAACGAATGTTGCCATGGATACCATCCCTGCATTCTTGGAATTTAAAGTAGGAAATAATGTTGATACAGAAACATCTATACCAAACTCATAGGAAGTAAACTCTGAGTATCAGAGCAGAAAATGACTA
This sequence comes from Rhinolophus sinicus, assembly GCF_036562045.2. Taxonomy (NCBI): domain Eukaryota; kingdom Metazoa; phylum Chordata; class Mammalia; order Chiroptera; family Rhinolophidae; genus Rhinolophus; species Rhinolophus sinicus. The sequence continues at coordinate 51,202,090 of NC_133754.1, read as the reverse complement.
CACAAAAGAGAGAGATATTTTGTTCAGATTAAGAAGCTGCCCAAATTGTGAAGAAGAAATAATTTAGGGCAATTTCAGGGTGTCCACTGTCGTAGTGGGAAGAAGCTAGGAGAAGTAGTCAGCCAGAGGGTTCTAGAGGATAGCTTTGCACCTTTATTGCTTCTAAGCTTTTCACATACATGTATGTTCTAATCATCATAGCTCATGATCAATGATAAATAGAATATTGGCTGTGAAATGGATTCTTCACATTAAAATTGGTAATCACTGAATTCAAAGCTGCAAGAGGCTTTTGTGATAATCAATTCATTATAAGAAGTCCACTTAAATCCATAGAGTTGAAGTGACTTAACGCCTCGCTCCACCGGTAGTAAAAGCTAACGTAAGACACTTCTCTAGGGCTTCTGCCTCCAAATATGAGATCTTTTCCTGTACTCTGTTCTATGTCTTTCTCCATCTTGATTTTTATTCTCTTCATTTAATTATTTACAAACACTTCTCTCCTTTAATCTATACAGCATACTGTTCATTATGCAATTATATTTTTTTAACCTCGATGATCATGTTTCTTACCATGCAGGACGACACTTGTACATTTTGAAGGATTCAGATATTGAGTCATACTAGTCCTTGACCCATTGTTTAAAAATGATGATACAGAAAAGTTACTGATATATATATAATACACATACTGTATATGCTGGTCAATTGAAACTCTCTATTTTGTCGTGCTCTTGCTTCCATACTATGTTGTTTACTATGTAATCAGGGCCTAAACTGACAAACTGAGGTAAGATAGCAGTGATAAGAACACCAGCTTACATAACCCACTGTTAAATCTAGTGGTGTGATCTCAGATAATGCATTTAATCTCTTTAACCCTCTGTTGCCTTATCTACAGAATGCGGAGAATAAGAGTGTCTACCATACAATCCCGTGGGGAGCATTGGATGTGGTCATTTATTAAGGCACTTGGCACATGCTTAGCATGCAGTGCACACGCAATAAACGTCACCCTTGTCATTATAAGTTTATATCATCATATTCAATAGAAAAATATCAGAGTTCTTAAAAGAGAGTAGAGAGGGAAAATACCATATAATGAATTAAGACAGGAACAATGGCCTATTAAATTGTTGTGCTCTGACAAAGTAAAACCCATTTATTTGCATTCATTTCCCTCAAAGGATGATCAATATTTGAAATGCTCTGCCTTCTGAAGAAACGGAAATTAAAAGGATATAATTAAATTTAAAAAATACAGTTAAGAGTGCCGTTCTAGGGAACATTAGATGCTACCGTGCAGTCGCTGTCCCTTATGTGGCCGCAGTCTGACCAGCGGATTTGGGTCAGAAAGGCCTTGCTGCAGCTGCAGGGACACTGTAGCTCTTACTGCCCTGCTCCAGAGCAGAAGGCATCTCAGCGTCAGGTTAGGATACCGGACAGGATTCATCTCCGGATGGAAATGAAGCCTAGGTGGACCTCAAGACTCAGTGTCTGTTTGGTTTGTGGGTTAGCAAGTCAGCTTCCGTCTTTGATAGCATACAAGAGAAAGTCTTTTGAATTTAAGGAATCAAACCACTGCAGCTGTTTTGAGGCAACAATTTGAAAAGCTTTTGTAGACAGTCTGCTGAAAGACAGCCCTGTACCTTTTCATACAAGCCTTTCACACTGCGTGACATTTTCAGTGCTTTCATTTTTTTTTTTTTTTTTTTTTTAAATCCTTCTAGCACATGCCTCAGTAAAATTACAAGTATAGTAGTCCACCATCTGGCAAGACTCGTTCTCCCTGAAACGAAGCTGGGGCTATGGAAGATGCTTTGTATTTTATATTCCTGCTTTTCTACATCTGTATCACTCTGTGTTGTCTCTTCTACTAGTTAATCAAATCTTGAAAGATAACCTTCAAAATTAATTTCTATGGCTCTCAAGGCCTCAGTGCATCATCCTGGATCGCAGTTTGATCCAGGATCACCGAACTTAGTTTGTATTTATGGCTCACATCTCACACATTTTTTAGGCTGTGTATTGCCCTCACCTCGGTTTTATTTCTGTTATTACCGTCAGTTTGTTTGTTTAGGGTTCATTCCTTCTGGTTTTTGAATCCTTTCTGGGACTGTCAGTGTTCAATATATCTTCTAGGGAAGAGCAGAAAAAGAAAGAATACAGGTATTGAAAATTCTCCAAATATAGATATAAACATCTGAGTTAAATGGATTCACCAGTCCATTTGGACATTTTTTTTTAGATCCTTATTATCAAATCGAAGCATAATTTGTAGTGTGTGTTTATTGTAGGATTAAAAGATAACTTAATTAAAGAATGTATGGATTGAGGTAATTTCGTTAAGATAAAAGTTCAAAGGACTTTTTATTTTTTGTCATGGAAAGGGTTGACATAATTTGGGTCTTATTTGTGTATTCTGGCTGCGGCCTTTTTATGTGATTTTAGGTAGTCCATGTAAAAATCTGTTTCTCTTACTCTGAAAACAGTCTAAAATTGTCTCATATCAATACATTTTTATTTCAAGCAGCAGACTGAAAGCATTGTTTTTATTAGAAATACTGTTACCAAGCACATGTTTCCTGTTAATTGGGAATAAAAAAAAATAATCAAAAGTTATAGCAAAAACGTGCTCTTCTAACCTGTCTCTCTGTTTCTGTAGGAAGTAGTATTTAAAAGTACTCTTGAGAATGCTTTTGAAATTCTTGTTAAACACCCTGGGATTTGTCATAGATTAATAAGATATTTCTTCGTTTTACAAAAGCCACCATGCAAACCCTCATGAAACAGATATCCGCAAGATGAAAAGGAAAACATTTGATAACGTATTCATGGACATTTTCCTGGGTGCTTATACATCTGACTGCTTTTTTCTTCATGAAAACATATACTTCATGCTAAGTTAAAGGGAACCCTATGAAAGAAGGATTATAAGTTTGGTATAGTATCACCATTGAATATAATACATAATTCAATTCCATAAACATTTCTGGAATATCTAATGAGAGAAAGGCACTCACTTAGTTCATAGAAATAACACAAGGCTGTGCAAGATGCATTATTTTATGTAGTAATTATTTTAAATGGAGTAGGAAAAGAGTTATTAAATGTTTAGTCTGAGCTTCAGAAAAGGTGGAATGGCTTAGAAGAGTTTCTAAACTCTATAGGTATGTTAAGACTATCGATCCAATTTTAGCTGCTCAGTTGTGGAAACCAATTTATAAGAGACTGATGAATAAGCCAGCATTTTCAAAAGGATTTTACTCTAGAGGAGACATTTTCTCAGAGACTACACGATACATTTGCAATCTAGACTGTCTCTTTTACAGTGTCAGTTATACACAAGGACATTTGTGGTCAGATGGTTGCTTGGTTAGTGTGGCGAATTGAAGGCTTTCAGACTCGTGTGATCTGGAGGTCTGATAGAAAATTTCCTGAATTACCCCCATTTTCCCTGCAGAGCACACCTTGCCTGGTAACCAGAAAGGCACTTGGCATATATTTCTCTTAAGGTAATGAAAGCATGTCTTTTATTAATATCATTTAATACTCAGCCTACCCTTGAGATTATACTCTAAGATTCTTAAAGACAAAGTCGGTGACTTAGTTTTCTTTCTTTCCCTTCAACAGCTTATATGGTGTTTGCTATAGCAATGCTCTTGATGGTGCATATATTTGGGATAGAGACTATTTCAGGAGATCAGTTTCAAGTAACTGAGAGAACATCCATAAAATAAACTTTCCGCCAAAAGAAAGACAGCGACTTCAAGGGGTAGTTGTAGTCTCTAAGAAGAATCACTCTTTTTCCCCAGTAAGCGAGTGTCCTGATTCTAGATGTAATGGAGAAAAATGAAAGCAATACATTTTTACGAAAGGGTAGACTATTCCCTAGAAGCAAATTTTACCATGACTTTTAAAGATCCCCATCATTATATAAAAAATTTATACAACCATTTTGTACCATGGTTTCAAATTGCCTCCATTCATTGTTTCTTTGCTGCCATCCAGAAAACACTTACACCTATTCAGGCAAACAGTTTGGGGGAGATTGTAATTATTTGTATTAGAATAACATGCATTTTCAAAATCTAGGATCATTGTGTCTTCTTGATCTAGACGTTCCCAAGCTGAAAAATTAGAGCAAACAGAAAACACAGAGTATCAGTCCAGGTTCTTATTTGCAAGCAGCAGACATCATCCTATTATGTGGTGAATTTAAGCATAAAAGTAAGTTGCCTTTAAGGCTCTTAGATAGCTAACAGAAGCTGTAAGAAAGCCAGCTAACCCTGTGGAAAACAATACAATGCAATCCATTCCTCAAATACCTTGCCAGATAAAGACACTGCCATCACCATCTCTGGGACAGTGGGCACTGCTGCTGCTGCAAACCGTCACCAGAACCGGTTCTGGGTTCTACATGTTCCTTCTCGGTTTGCATCATTAGCTTCCTGTTTAAAGTAGGGAGTGAGTGGTTGTGGTTGGCAGAGCCCAAGTCCAATGCCTGTGCACCAGCTGTGGGGCCAGAGGGGAAAGTGAATATCAGGAATTTTCAATATGGCGGTGAGAGTGGGCTCTGGCTTAAGAAGTAGGGGATTTCTCAAATGTTGAAAAAGGATTCTGACATGAAGCAGCCACAAATAATGAAAAAAGTCCTATTATACATAAAATCTGGTTACATCTCATTATCACTGACACTGGATGCATCACTTTTATGACTCAAGAAAACACGGAAATTAAATTTTGCCAGATTATTAGACTAACTTCAGCTTACCTGAATAGCCAAGTGACAAAATATTCACATGAATGCACTTCATTTAAAAAACAGCAGACAAAATTCTCTCCCCACGTATGTTAAACAATTAAGCAATTGTGTTCAACTACCAATGAAATTAAAACTATTAAGAGGGAAGCATTTTCTTGTTGATGTTTTAGGTTGGATGATAGGAAGTTCAAGGTCAAAGAATTGAAGACCATCAGTATAGCATATCATTGAACCAGTCTGGGGACATGTATTCATGGTAGTACAGCTTGCTCCCTGTGACTGGGGGCTAGGGTTATATTTTCTCCACTTAAAAAAATAAAATCCATTCTTTTGTTTTTCTGGATAACGTTGTTCTGTCAGGACTAATCCTGCTTTCAAGTTACCAAATGAAATAGACTGCACTATATGCTAAATTTAAATTTGCATTAAGAAAATCTCGTGGCGGGACAGTAGGCGTAAATAAATAAATAAATATGACAATGAAATCTTCAGGATAAAACTCATCTGCTTCAAAGGAATGCATGTGAGAAACCTAAGTATACTAGGAACCCTTATTAGGCTTATTGAGGTAACGACCAGTGGAATCTGCCTTGCAGAACTGCTTGGCCTTATACTCTATACATCATGTGTTTCTAGAAAAAGAAATATAGGATGAAAGAAAAATGTGTAATGTCTGGAAGGGAGCAGAGTTCTGGCTACTCTTCTGACTAATAATTTGACTTTCCCTCATGCGTGGAGAGTAGGAAGGGAGCATTTTTTCAGGCATTTCATGGCCACTAAAGATTGAATCCTATTGTTCCAGAATACTGCTGACATCCAGCTTTCTCTTTCTCTCCAGTATAGCAGGAGGTTAAGACTGTGTCCCTAAACTGAATAACTTGTCATGTATCCAGATGTATATGTTATAGTCAGTGGTGTTGCTGGAGTTAAAACTCAGACTCCCTGTTGAGTGAAGCTTCTGACAGCTCCGTTCGTGTTTCAGCCACTGCAGCACTAAGCAGCCTGCCCTCTCTCCCTCCCTGACACATCCGCAGTGTGTATCAGCTGGAACGACAACTAGCTACCTCCTTTCTCACCACTGCACATCGATGACCAAACACAAGCTCTCAATGGAAAAAACATAATAATAATTTTAAAAGCCTCGCAAGTTTTCTTCACGAATTCTCACTAAAATGTCTACTTACGTTTGTTATGCCGGAAGGCATCGTTGTCTCCATTTGTCCTCAGCGGAGGTTGGTAACTAATTCAACCATTTTTTTTTCCTTTAATTTTAGATCCTTGGATTTAGAATAAATTTTAAGGACAATTATTTTATTTCTCACTGAGTTTCTTTCTAAGCCAGTGTTTTGCTTATGTTTCATACTGCTCCTCTTATGCTCAGTGCCAAATTCCCTGTTGCTTTATATGTGGGCATCACTGTGTAAGCGTGATCCAGTTTGGTTTACAACTGCAAATGTACACACATATGTGTAGATGTGTGCACACATATATACACACACACTACTATTATCTTGTAGACTTGGAACATGAACTTTCTGCAACTCACTGCCTCATGCTACGTACTCTGCCAATATTGCAAAGGCGGGTGTATTCTCCTGTGTTGCATGCCCATCTCACCAGCACTTTCCTGGGGCTAACTGCAGTGGGTTTGAATTTATTTAAATTTAAGTTTCTTAAAAAACAAACAAACAAACAAACAAACAAACAAAACCAGCAATGACCACAACATACATAGGGAGCCCGCCGTGGCAAGGCACATCTGTCCTACATCTGTTAGGGAGGTAGTACAAATAGTGGTTAATACTGTGTTTCCCCAAAAATAAGGCCTAGCTAGACCATCAGCTCTAATGTGTCTTTTGGAGCAAAAATTAATATAAAACCCAGTCTTATTTTACTGTAATATAAGACTGGGTATAATATAATATAATATAATATAATATAATATAATATAATATAATAAACAATATAATACATTACTGGTTCTTATGTTAATTTTTGCTCCAAAAGACACATTAGAAATGATTGTCTGGCTAGGTCTTACTTCTGGGGAAACAGGGTAGTTTATAAACTTCCAAGTTGGACAAAGTTGGGTTTGGATCTTGCCACCACCGTTGTACAGTGTCTTGACCTTGGGAATACCTCTCTCTCCTTGTCTGCAAAAGGAGTAATATGTGCACCTCTTTCATATGCCTGATATAAAGTTTAAATCAGAGAATGTCTTTGCAGCTGGGTTTGTAACCTAGACAAGGTCAGGACATGGCAGCACCAATAGGCCAGGTATGAGACTGACAATGGAAGACTGGGTGAAAGTCTGTTTGCACGTTAATGACACCCAATGGTAGGGTCCTACGCAGCCAGGAGACATTCTTTCTCCCTTCTTCCCTTCCCTCTCCTTTTATTCTCTGGAGTGAGTGAGCCAGAGAAATTGGGGCTCAGGTCATCTCAATTTTAGAGTAAATTTTAGAAAGAAAAATACAGTGAGCATATCACATTCAACACATGGAATGGTGGGGTTACTGTCCTGTTAACCTTTTACCCGAGAATGCCTGTAGCCATGCAAATACTTCCCAAAGCTGGAGATAATAAAATTTGTTTTTGGATAAACCCAATAATCCCAAACAAAGCACCTACTGACACTAAAATCTGGGAGCCCACAACAAATACAGTTGGCTCAGGATAAATGCTGCTGCATTATGAAATGAGAATAGGATAGCATGCAAAATTGTCAGAGAACTGGAAAAGAACTCTTGGAAATTAGACTTGTAATTGCTGAAAAATCTTGTCCGAAGAATTCTAGTCTAAAGTTGAGAGAATTTTCCCAAAAGTATAGTGAAAAGGAAAGAGACTATAGTACAGGAAAGATCAGAAAATTAGATTAAGTAATTCAGGAATTCTTAGATCTAACTATTTGAATTTCAGGAAGGGAAAATAAATGAAATATGAAAGAAGGAAATAATGCAATACTATACTCCAGAATTGGTATTTGTCTTTCTCTGTCTGACTTACTTCATTTAGCATAATACCTCTGGGTCCATCCATGTTGTCGTAAATGGTAAGATTTCATTTATTCTTTTTGTGGCTGACTAATTATTCCATTGTATATACCCTGTTTCCCCAAAAATAAGACCTAGCCAGACAGTCAGCTCTAATGCGTCTTTTGTAGCAAAAAATAATATAAGACCCAGCATTACATTATATTATATTATACTATACTATATTATATTATGTTACGTAAGAGCCAGTCTTATGATACAATAAGACCGGGTCTTATACTAATTTTTGCTCCAAAATATGCATTAGAGCTGATTGTCTGGCTAGGTCTTATTTTTGGGGAAACACGGTATGTATGACATCTTTACCCAATTGTCTATTGATGGCCATTTAGGTTGCTTCCATACCTTGGCTATTGTATATGAAATGTCCTTCTTTGTCTCTTGTTGTAACCTTTGTATTAAAGTCTATTTTGTCTCATAAAAGTATTGCTACCACAGCTTTTTTTTGTTTCCATTTGCGTAGAATATCTTTTTTCATCCCTTTACTATCAGTCTGCATGTGTCTTTCCATCTTAAGTGTGCCTCTTTTAGGCAACACATGTATGTTTTGCTTTGTTTTTCTCATCCCTTCAGCCACCCTATGTCTTTTGGTTGCAGCATTTAATCCATTTACACTTAAAGCAATTATTGATTGCTATGTAGTTGCTGCCATTTTACTATTCATATTTTTTATCTTTTTTCTGTTCTTCTGCTTGAAGAAATCCCTTTAACATTTCTTGTAATACTGGTTTGGTGGTGATGAACTTTTAAAGCTTTTTCTTGTCTGGGAACAAGCCATTTAACTCTAAGGAAAACAAAAGTTGTATAAAGAGTCAATACATACTACAGTGTTTGGGTCCAGCAGGGAACAATACTTAAATAGTCATATGACGTGTAAGCTAATTAATACTATAACTTGGATATTACTTGAGAGGGCAGAATATCCATCCACCATAATGGAAAATGGGCGGATAATTTCCAAAATGTATAAACATTAAAACTTAATTTTAATAGCTTTTTTTTTAAAAGAAATATAACTTTAAATACTAAAAGAAACAATTAAAATAGGTGACAGTGGTTGCCTCTGAGAAGCAAGCTTGTAAGTCAGAAGGGGTGTATAAGGGATAGTTGTCATAATCAGCTTTGCAATAGAAATTGATATTTTAAACTTTTTGTTGCCTGTACTAATTATGGTAGTTGCTACTACATCATTACTTTTACAGAATGAAAGCAAAAGTCAAGAAAATTTAGTAAATCTGCTAATGTCATTCAGATAGTAAGTGAAAGAACCATAATACAAATCAAATCTGTCTGAGGCCAAACTTCCATATTCTCACCATTGACAGTGTCATGAACAATTCCATATATGAATGGATACGCTTATTCTTTCCCTGCTTTGGTAACTAACGTAGTGTGATTAGCTTTTAAACAAACGTTTGACCAGCTGAGTTGGTCAGTGTATGCCTTGAACTATAGTTCACAGCCAGTTGTGATTTTCTTACCTGTTTGCTCCAGATGGCTGCATAGTTTCTGGAACTCTCCCCTTCGCAGCCAGTGGGAGCCCATGGAAATGAGCACACTAACACCTGTTTTAATTGGACGTAAGGAAGCAGTGATGATTTTCCCGATGTGCTTTCATCCTGTTTTCCTTCCCCTCACGCCAGGACAAGTTATTTACACGGTCCGTGGGAGTTCTTGCTTAGCATGAATGTGGCTGGAGAGGTTCACGACTTTTCAATTGCCTGTTTTAGAGAGGGTGTTTATGAACAGCAAATTATGCAAGGCAATTCAGAATAACTGAGTTTTATCTATGAAATCTCCTAATCAAAGTTTAGCCCTCTGTAATGTTTTGTTCTTTGTGCATCAAAATAGTACGTTTTTCAGTAATTAACCTTTTCCAAGTAGCTTCTCTTTCTTTTTGCCATTGAGTGTAGTGACAGATTCCTTTAAGGGTGTTTAATTGATATTGGCCGGGGAAGACAAAACTCAGTCTTCAAACCAAAAAGGTCACATTAACATTACTTCCATAAAATATTTACCATAATTCTTGATTTCCTAATTGACTGAAAAATTGGTTGCATCTGCATGTGCTTAGGAAGGCGTATTCACTATAATATACGTTCAGTTATGAATGGCAGAGACTTGAAATGACAAACACCTTAAACAAGGTAGAATTATTTTTTATCTCTTGTGTCAAAATGCAAGATGCTAAAGCAACACTGCTCCACGAGGTCACAAGGATCCTGGGCTCCTTCCGGCTTACTGCTGTGCCATCCCACATCCTCATGGGCCCAGATGCCCACCACCACTGTGTCAGCATTGCAGTGCAGGAAGATAAAGCACAGGCACACCCTGCCTTTGGAGGCAAGACCCAGAAGCTGCTACAGTTGGCTCATATCTCATTAGACTCGGGACCGCACCACGCTGTAAAGAAGGTTGGGGAATGTAGTCCTTAGTCTGCGTACTCCTACGTCTAACTAAAAATCTTATTCACTGTCGATGTGGGGAGACAACTTGTGGTCTTGAGCTCAGAGAATGATATTTTACATGGTTTAATGGTTTTGAAAAGATTCTAATCATGAAACAAACAAGTAAACATGTCGTAGAGAGTATATCCTGGTTTACATACATATTTGGGGCATTGTAATGGTTCATATGGAGGTATGTGGGAGACAGCTGTGGGTAGAGGGAAGAGCTTCTGACAAACAGAAAAGTGATGCTACTTAGTACTGCAGTGAGCAGTTAGAGTATTTTCCCTCCCTGAGCCAGGGAGCACACAGTAGCAAGTAAAGGAATGAAGAGGAGGCTGTAATTGCTTTTGGATATGTAAATTGGCACAACCCCTTTGGGGGACAGTTTGGCAGTATCTCCTGAATGTATACCACATATATACCTTGACCAACAATTTGGACATACCAGCACATTTGAGAAATTATATATTTTAAGGATATTTATTACATTACTTTTTTGGAATAAAGAAAAGTAGGAAACAACCTAAATTTCTATTGTCAGGAGACTGGTTAAATAAATTATTGATACATTTATATAAATGAATGATAATTAATTGCTATAAAAAAAGGAATGGGGACGGTCTTTATCAATTGACTTGTGGAGATTTCCAAAAGAAATTATTAAGGAAAACAAAGAAACAAAGAAAATAAAAAAATAAACAAAACAGAATGCACAAGAGTGTGTATGGTGTTGATACTATTTATATAAAAAGGATGGAAATTTTATATATACAATTAATTTGCATATGTATTATATACTGGAAACTGGGAAAATGGGTGGATGGAATCAGAATGGAGAGTACTTTCCCCCATGTTTTATATTTTGAAATTTTGAATGTGCTGCTATGTGAAAGATAGTTTAGAGAAGAGTGCAGTTGTTTGCTAACAGAAAGTTGAAATAGTTTGTCACGAAGTGTTAGAGTTAAGAATAAAATGCAAGACAACAGGGTTTCAATTCAAATGCTACTTCAATTTTTAATAATTTGTATGTAGCAAATGATTCCTATTACTTTTACATTTGTGTGTAGACATTGTGAAAAAATTCAAACCCCCTCCTTCCTCCTCAATAGACATTTTGGTGAGAGCTTACTTGATAAATAAAAGGCATTTAAAAGCAGCAAAATGTTAGGACAGGGCAGAAGCAACTGATTTTTATTAAGAGTATTTATCTAAAGCCTGAAAAATGATTATGCTCAAGGTAGGAAAGTAAGACGGGGTAGGTGAAAAACATGGCCCAATACTGAAAAATACAAATAAGCTTTCACTACATTAAGACATAAAGTTCGAAATGAAATTATGATTGTAAGATTAAAAATTAATATTTTGGTTAAAGTGCATTATGAATCATTCATTGCAGCTCTTGGAATTGTTTTATTTTCCACTTAAATGAGATATTTGTAATCATTGTCTTCACATAAGCTGTTCTTAACAAATCCAATGCCATTAAGAATTATTTAGTAGCTTGAAATAAAACATACCAGACAACTTTTATAAATATTTGTCCTGGAGATAGTCATTGTATCTAACACTGAAGTGTTAGATATTTTATAACTTAGCCATATTGAGTCTTATATTTCCAGTTTTAGTTTCTATAGCCTTGATATGTGGCGTTAGACTGGTAACTTACCATCTATGTAATCATTTTTTAGACATCCTCTAAAACTCGTCAAAATTACCTCGATATACCAAATTCTTTATCGCTTCTTTATCCCTTATTATTGACCGTTGTACATATTAACTTCTTGCCCATACAAAGAAAGAAAATTTAAGAGCTAATATGGGAGAAGGAAACCTCTTACAGTAAAGATAAGGAAGAGAAAGAATGTACATGAATATGGACAAAGCAAATAGAGGCAGGATACAGACAGAGACACAATATATAAAATATTAAAGCCAGGTCAGTTAGAAAAGTAAAAACCATGCAAAATATAGAAATCATTCCAACTATGAATACCATGTAAATTAGAAAAATTAAATAATAATTGCTAGTTATTGAATATTTTTGTATAATAAACACTATGGGATGGGTTGTTTTACATAATCATCTACTTTAAATTCCCAAACATTTCTATGAAACATTATTAATTCTTATATCTTGGATGTGTGTGTGTGTGTGTGTACATATACATACATGTATATACTTGTACATATGTACTCAGATGTATATAACAGAAATAACACTATACACACACACACACACATTGTATATACACACATATACATAATACATATACGTACTATGTTTCCCTGAAAAAAAGACCTAACCAGACAATCGGTTCTAATGCATCTTTTGGAGCAAAAATTAACATAAGACCCGGTCTTATTTTACTATAATATAAGACCCTATCTTATAAGACCGGGTCTTATGTTAATTTTTGCTCCAAAAGATGCATTAGAGCTGACTGTCCGGCTACGTCTTATTTGCTGGGAAACACGGTACATACACACACACACACACACAAAATGCACACACACGCATGCCTGCACACTTGAAGACCTGGCGATGTGAACTACTTTGCCCACATGTACTTACTAGTAAGTAGACAGTGGAGCTGGTATTTAAATGGAGCATGTCTGACTCCCAAGTCCATTATGCTACCCTCTTTTGTCTGTGTTCATTCTGCTTTCCATTTGCATGAAGTTCTCCGTTGTGAAATGGAAATCAGATTTTGAGTCATCCATTATCAAATGGGTGTTCACCATGATTAGCATTTGCAAGGCACTGGAAGTTTTGAAATGTAAATTATACATAGCATAACTTTTACCAGAGCCACTGTTGGCACTTCCTACTGTGTTAAGTCTCCCAGACTCAAAAATGACTCATAATGGCTCATACTACGAGTAATTTATGGATAAGCAAATGTACCTCATATTTTCCACCATAAAATGGCATTAATTTATTCAACAAAAACATATTGAACCAGGTAGTGTATTGAAAATTGCATCTTATTTATGCTTTTGATAAAGGCAGGCTTAATTGCATAGGCTTCCTAAATGAAACAATATATCAGGAGGTCACTGGAATAATAAACCAAGGATACACATTATAATAGAAAGAGTACTCAACCAGAAACTAGGAAAACTATATTATCTACTCATTTATTTACTGTCTACCTGTACTATTTTTAGTCTTCAAGAACCCTAGTTCTTTCATCTATAAAATGGGATGGATAAAAATCTCTGTATTTAAAATCAGAACTTATTCTGGGTTTTGAGTAAGTACAAATTAAATTTGATAGGAGTGTCAGCAGGAAGCAATAAGCAAAATTATTTAGGTACAGAACCATGAATCTGCCACTAAAGTGGTATTTTAGCTTGTTGAGAAAATATATAAGAGGAGAATTCTGAATACTCTCTTGTGCCAAGGTGACTCCCACCTTCTAGGTTTGTTTTAAGGCCTGTCTGTTACAAAGCTAAAGTTATGGTATAAAAAGTATCCTAACATTACTTATACATCCAAATTCATGGTGGCTCTCTCTGGCCAACTATCTATATGCACTAATTTTGCTCTAAGACATGTGGTAGGTGCTTTTGTATTTTTATTTTCCTTCATCCTAAAGGTTGGTATCATGGGTCCTATGTCACATGTGAGAAAACTGAGGCTTGGAGAGTAAGGCGCTTCCTTAAGTTCAAGTAAGATGGGAGCTGGGATCCATAACCAACTCCAAAATAATGCCACAGAAGCAGAGAATTTGCAGAGGAGGTTAAGTAACTATTTTCAAAATAAAGTTTGATTATACAGAAGTTGTTTTTGAAGAAATCAAGACTTTTTGATGTAATTAAACTAGAGAATGAGACTTGAGCAAGAAAATTACAAAAAGTTAACAAAATGAGTGTGTCACATGGATACATCACTAGTAATTCGTGGTACCTAAATAGTTTCTTGGGGAGTCTCAGTCTCTGTTATATGCAGATCTCTCCATTCCTCTCAACCCCACCATTAACAAAAGAAAGTGAAATGTATCAGAATTCTCAGGAATCCATTCCCATGCAGATCAACCTTGTTCACAATTGATTTTGACATTTCAGTGAGATACAGGTAGATACTGTGTTTCCCCCAAAATAAGACGTAGCCAGACAATCAACTCTAATGTGTCTTTTGGAGAAAAAATTAATATAAGACCCAGTCTTATTTTACTATAATGTAAGACCAGGTCTTATATAATACAATAATATAATGTAATATAAAACTGGGTCTTATATAATAAATATAATATAATATAATATAATACCAGGTCTTATATTAATTTTTGCTCCAAAAGATGCATTAGAGCTAATTGTCCGGCTACGTCTTATTTCCAGGGAAACGTGGTAGATAGATAGATAGATAGATAGATAGATAGATAGATAGATAGATGATTGATAGAGAGATAGATAGATAGATAGATGATTGATAGATAGATAGATAGATAGATAGATAGATAGATAGATAGATAGATGATAGGAAGCAAATGCAATGTGCCTTTCCTTAACTTTCAAATTGTTTAATTAAAAATGAAATGGAAAACCAGAAAAGAGTGAATCATAAAATAGGTAGAAGAGTAAGAGGCATTGTGGAGGAAGCAGAAAGTGAAAGATAACTTGACAATCAATTTTAAAAGAAAGATTGAGGCTGAGAAGTTCAATTCCTGAGCTCGTAGAATTTTTTTTAAATTAAAGTTTATTGGGGTGACAGTGGTTAGTAGTTACATAGATTTCAAGTGTACAATTCTGTAATACGTCATCTATATCTCACATTGTGTGTTCACCACCCAGGGTCAGTTCTCCTTCCATCCATATATTTGATCCTGTTTACCCTCATCTGCCAGAATTTGAGACACAATCTCCAGCATGTCCTAATCTTTTCTAGCTTCAGCATCTATTTGAAAAACCCATGTCTGTGTTTTTAACAAGAACTGCTCCCCGCTGCAGGTTATTGTAATACATAGAGTAAGTCTACTCACAGCAGAAAGCCTTTCTCCATCTAGTTCTGTCTCTCAATGTTAAGTACAAAGAAGTCAGGTCATGTGATAAAGTGGTGGATGGCAACATCACCACTACTTCTGTGACCTTATATGTGTGCTTTAATCCTTTTCCTCTTCAATTTCCTCATCTGTAAATAAAGGTGATAATTCTTACCTAATGAGGTTTTTGCAAGGATCCATGACGTAAGTGTGTGAAACTAGTCCAGTACTTAGAAAAGGCCATGGCACTTGAATCTGAGAGTCACATTTTAGCATTTCTGAAATGGAATTGTCTTATATCTGTTATGTACATTTATGACATGTTTCTTTTCTGGGAAACTTATTATATTACCTTTAATATGGTCAAAAGCAGTAACGATTAGAATAGCAACATGGCAGAAAGTATTCAGTAAATGATAATTATTCAGCTGATGAACTAAGCGCAGTTACTTTTCCCCTTACCTCCATTACAAAGAAAAATGACTTTCTAAAAGAACTTTGTCTCTTATATAAAATAATGGTGATTCCCATGCAACTCTTATTGTGGAAAAGGTTTCTCCTGTTTTGTTTATTCTAGACATGTACTGTTCTTTACTCTATCATCTCAGAAATTTTATTAAAGTTTAGGAACTGCTACTGTTTTTGTTTTTGTTGTTGTTGTTATTTAGGCACATAGTGAATAGGTAGATTTTTAGCCATACTTCTGTATTAAATAGACATTGTTAATTTGGCACAGCCATAAATATGTATCAAATTAAGATTATCAAATATGTTAGCTTTGTGAGAAAATTTTTACTTATAATGGATAGTTTGGCTTCAGTCTTACCACATTTTTAATTTATTTTGATGGAGACCTCAGAAGAAACAATTAAGACACATAATCCAGGTTTCTATAGCAAATATAACACTTTAATGGGTAAATAACCAGAATTAAAATTATTTCTAGATTATGTCAAACTGGGCTAGATTTGAATAATACAAAATGAATTTAGATTTGATTTCTCAAGAAAATTGAGATTTTCAAGGAAAAATGTTTGTCTTTGGCTATATTTTATATTTGTATCAAAATCTAATACCCAATATATCACTTTACCAAATTCAGTTTTTACACAATACTGATATTTGGAAAAAAAAACTATTATTACATTTTATATGTAATAAATTCAGGTATCCCGTATGGATGTTGGTAAAAGGGGGGTTGCAGAAATTGTCAGTGACTGCAAACCCTTCTCACTAGAGTCTAACTTAAAGAGGAATGAATTAAACTTTTTATCTATTTTTGAACTTTTTTGGTTCAAAACCATCAGTAAATGATTTAAATAATATGTTTTACCTATACATCTCAATATCTCTGCTTGTCTCTTTTTCATGTCAATAATTATGGCTAATGTTGTAGTATGCTGAATTATCTGTAAGACTTATTTATTTCATTTGTTTACAGACTTGAGAAACATTTATTGTATTTGTACAATGTGCTAAAAACTATGTTTGTAGGTGCAGATAAAAATGTAGCTATGACATTGTCCTGTCCACAGTTTATCCACAAAATAATGGAGGGGTTAGAGAGTTGTGGTTTAAATTTCTTCTAAAGAAACGTACATTTTTACCAGTCTTGTCCAGACTCTGTTTGACTCTGTTTTATTTACATACTGTTTCTGTTATTTTCACATGTGTAGAACGCACCACAAACCATCCAAGGAAGCATAACATTCTTATACAATATTTAAGAAAAACTTGTGTAGTATAAATGGATTTCAGATACTTGCCTCTTTCATTATTCCATTGCTACTTCGATGTTGCATCGTTGGACTTTGAAAAAAATGTTCTATTAAGAAAAGCAGAACTCCGATTCATGTGGGACGGAAGAGCAATTCACGTTACTTTGACTCTGACCTCCAATTCAAAGTGTGAGTTTTTTTTTATTTATGATCTGATGCAATTTGTATAGAAAAAAATGATGAGAAACACATCCTGGGATACTTTGTTAGTCTGCTAGGGCATTCACAAAGTACCATAAACTCAGTGGCTTGAACAACAGAAACGATCTCGTAATTTTGGAGCCTAGAAGGCCTTCACGGTATCAACAGGTTTGTTTCTTGTAAAGGCTGTGAGGGAGGAGTGGTTCCAGGCCTCTGCCCTCACTTCTAGTGGTTGCCGACAATCTTTGGCATCCCAGGGCTTCTGCTACATCACTCCCATCTCTGTCCTCACTTTTCAATGGCATTCTCCCTGCCTGTGCATCTGTGCCCAAATTTCACCTTTTTATAAGGACCCCAGTCATATTAGATGAGGGGCCCACCCTAACAATCCCATCCTAACTTGACTAATTACATTTGCAATGATCCTGTTTCCATAAAAAGGCACATTCTGAAGTACTCAGGGTTAGGACTTCAACATATGAATATTGGGGGAATGTAATTCAACTGAAAAGAGATAATGAATTCTTGATCAGACTTAATGTAAAACTACGTGGATTTTTAAAATATCTGTGTGAGTGACCTATATTCTTACCATCATCTTGTTTGTGTACCTTCTTCATGACTGTTAGAAATTCTCCACAAGTGTTTATAGCAAGAATAATTAAATTTCTACCACTCGTTATTTCTTGATTATTTCTTTTAACTGCGGCATTTGATCCTTTGGTTAAGAGGCCATTCTGAGTGGCATCAATCACCCATCCTCCCATGTTCCTTCAAAGTGTTTTTTCTGACCATGTTTGTTGGATTGGCTCAAACAATTTCCCCCCCACTAGTAGTCTACTGTACACTGAAGTTATAACATGAGCACTCTCAGTGTAAACAGTTTATCTGTTCCACTTAATCAAAATAATTTGAATGTTTTCTTTAGTTTAAACCACTCACTGATTCCCCAGGAGACAATGCAAAAACCACTTTAGCTTCTCAGAAAAATACACTTAAAAGCTATCATTCTGAATGTCCTACATTGAATTCTCCCTGGGGAAATCAAATCCTGGAAACTTTTAGATGCTGTTGAACCTGTGAACTGCATATTAAGAATATGAGTTCCCTAATTTACATCCTCTCCCTCTTGGTGAAGCAATGTATCTCTTTTTCTGGCATTGTGAATATTCTCATTTGAAACATTGATTAAATTAACCCTTAAAGCATAATAGAATGGACCAAGCGTGGACTTGGGACCACATCAGAATGGAATTTGAGTCTCAGTTCAATTTCTTCTTTGTTTTTACCTGAAACAATTCCTTAAACGTCCCTAGGCTCACATTCTTCATCTGTAAACTTGGGACAGTAAGACTCACTTTCAAGGTTTGCTACGAGTATTATATCAGATAACACGACAGCAAAAAGCAATTAATATGTTTATTTTCTTTCTTAAATTTTCCTTTGCATAATTTTTTCATTTTACCTACTCAAATTCTAAATTTTAGTAATAATTGCTTCAAAAAGGGTGTAGGTTAACATTTAGTTATATCTTCTGGGACCTCTAGTGTTTGGTTACTTAAATGATAAAATATATACTGTACTAGATGTGACCTTTGGTGGTGGTTACCATTTGCAAATGGAATGGAGACAAATAAATAAAACCAAGTTAAAAGGCACACCTAGAATGTTTTCAGTTACCGTAACTTAATTTACTTACACATAACACATAGCAAGAATCTGAAGACTTTTTCTAGAAGAAAAGCTATTTTTTCCACTATTCTTGCATTCCCAGATTTGCATAGAGAATTCAAAAATCCCCCCCCCCCCCAAATAAATCAGTTTTTAAAAATATCTGCTATGACTCTTGGGTGTCTGACTTTTTTTTTTTTTAATTAAATATTTCAGTAGTATTCTTAGAGTTCCAGTTTAGGCTCACATGGCCATCCCTTGAAATTCTGTTTTGACAAAGATCCATAAAATCAAGGTATATTCTTTTTAATAGTCAACCTAGCACCAAGATAGTTTCATTTCACTTATTAGAAAGCTGCTGCAAAAATTCAATTGTGGTTTGATTCTTTCTTCACTGAGTTCCTAAAACAACAAATAGTCCAAGAATGTGAATTGTTTATACAAGTTGTGAAAAATTGTCATCATAAAAAGTAAGCAGT
Organism: Rhinolophus sinicus; assembly: GCF_036562045.2. Lineage (NCBI taxonomy): Eukaryota > Metazoa > Chordata > Mammalia > Chiroptera > Rhinolophidae > Rhinolophus > Rhinolophus sinicus. The sequence goes on along the minus strand of NC_133754.1, from coordinate 51,182,771 downwards.
AGGACCGAGTGAGACAGAGGAGGGAAAAGAAAGGAGAAAAAGGACAAGGCAAGATAGCTTGAAGGGGAGAGCAGGCCAAGGATAAGAAACAGAAAAAGAGGTGAGACAGAGCTGGCTGGGGGTAGGGCTGGGATGGGGGGGAGGAAGCTGTGAATTGAAAATCTGACTCCTGGAGAGCCTAGGGAGGTGTCCTGCATTGTTGTAAATGTTGGCAGGGTGACCTCTCTCTGGATGTTTTCAAGGGGACTACAGAGAAATTATCCCCAGGGAAGCAAGCTGTCTGATCAACCTTCCTGCCTCATCCAATGACAGAACACAATTCTAGGCTTTTCAGGCTGGGTCTTTTTGTTCTGTGTCATTATGTCCTTTTACTTCATTTAAAATGTGCCTGCCTGCTTCTCCTCATTAACATCATCCTCACCTGTGACCTCCGTTTAGAGAGTCTTTTCTGCCTCACTTTGGTGACATTTTCATTAGGTAATGCAGCTCTGTCACCAGACCCAAGAGCCACATTCTGACAGCCTCTGCCTCTGACCTCTGAATTCTCTGAGCACGTGCCTCCTTGGTTCTCTGGCAACAAGTCCCCGGCCTTTGGACCTGGGGTTCCCTGGACAGGAGCTATGGAGAGACATGGAGAAATGCTGCCTTTGACAGCGTCCCTGGGTTTTTCCCTGGAAAATCTTAGGCAGAAAAAAAAAGAAAATTTCTAGTTTCATTTTATTTGCATAGCCCCCTAGAATGGTCATCCTTCATTTTTTCCCTTTAAAGTCTAAAACAGTTGAATAGAGCTTTGCTATGCATATGTAAGTGAGGTGTTTGATACCATTCAAACCACTGTTACATATTCTTCTATAGCTGGTATTTTTGGGATTGTTTACCACTCATCTAAGTGAACAGAAATAGCATGTAATTTAAATGTAAATGTTAAGCTTGTTAATAGTTGGGGTGAAATCCTACATCATGCCTGTGTGAAAGGTTTTTAAACTCTCAGCGACTTCCGGTAGGGAAGAGTGCTTGTGGAAGGAGCTTCTGGTGTTGGGGCCTGGGCCGTGAGGTTTGGTGCCACCGCTGCTTCATAGCCTTGGGCAGGCGGGTGAGCTGCTGCAGTCCACAGTTCTCACAGCCGCGAGATGTACCGTCGCGATCACAGTGCCTGTATCATTAGATTTTAATGAAAATGATGTGCTACTGTGGTTAAGCCATGTAGCACAGCATCTGCTACATAGAAAGCAATTCAAAATGGTCAGCTGTTACTGCAGTTGTTGACAGTAACAGTGCCTAGAATTGTCATACGAGTCTATTTTACTTCCAAAATGTTAAAATGCTACCCCGGAGGTCGTAGAAGAATACTGCTATTTTTAAAGTTGTATTTCTTTCTTGCTTACTTTTTTGGTTTGAGGATTTTAGGTGTTCTCCCAGTGCTGTCCAATAAACTTCTCCGCAACAGTGGAATTGTCCTAGGTCCATGGAACCACATTCTACATGTGGCTTGTGAGCACTTGCCATATGGCTAGTGCAAATGACAATCCTCATTTCTAATTGCATTTCATTTTAAACAGTGTTCATTTTAATAGTCTAGGATGATCAGATTTAACAAATAAAAATACAGAATATCCAGTTCAATGTAACTTCAGACAAACATCAACTATTGCATGGGACGTATGTATACTACATATTTCATCTGCAAATATAAAATAGCTACTGTCACTAGTGCTTATAGTATTGGCCAGTGTGGCTGTACACACCTCATTTTTTATGTAGATAAGATTACCAGACTCTTCTAACAAGAACATATGACACATCACTGTAATTAATTGTGACTCATTATCTAGATTCAAAATGCATAGTTTCTTGAAGATATTATGGGAAGATTCAGAGAATTTATATAATGTTAAATTGAATCATATCTCTTTATAATTTATTATAGAAGAGAAGCCAAGTAAATGAAATAGTGGTTAACTTCAAGTAATTACTTTGTATCTTTGAGTCAAGTAAAATAAATATGGGTCTTATATATTAAATAGCCTATGAGGTAATGTGGAACAAAACAGTGCTAGGAAGATCTGGCCCATGAGGGAGAGACTAAATAAGCAAGGGTGACTTTTTTAAATAAAATAATATTAGTTCCTTATTTATCCACATATATCACATATATAAGTCCCAAGTATAAAGAATTTGAAATACAAAGAATCTTTTGCTGTCAACAGAAATAGCTGTAGTGATTTTAAATAAAAGGGAGGAAAACATTGTGCATTTTTGATCACCCTTCTCTGTAAAATATGTTTTGTAATTGCTCAGTCTTTAGAAAAAAATCATTGGACATTTATAATTATCATTATCAAATTCATAATTACTTGAAGTCTAATACCTTTTATGTTCTGTGAGTACAAAATTACTTAAAATGCTTTTTCTTGCTAAATTATTAAAACTATCATAAAGGGAAGTTTGTGTGATCATGGGACAGGCCGTGGACGACTGAGGAAGGGGAATGATGAAATCTACCTCATAGGATGATCAGAAAGAGGAAAGGAGTGGATGCATTTCATAAACATGCAGACCTCATACAGAGCTAAGATGTGTTTATGATGATACCGATATCCATGCGACCCTAGTACGCATCGTTCATACCTCACATTTCTTTGTCCTCATTCCCAGTCAAGGAGCCATTTCTTAACAGTGTTTGTCCTTTTTCTGCCTCCACACCTGTGCAGGCCATGGCTGGATTCCATCTGGGCTCCTGTAAGGGCACCGTGTTTGCCCTGCTTTCATCCTCACAGTCTTAGGTTATATTTCCCACACAGCAGTCAGAGCAAACTTTGTAAACACATCTCTGCTTAGACCCCACTCATGTGGCCTCGTTATGGTTAAAAGAAAATGCTTTCCTGGCCTCAGGGAGGGCCCTCTTCCACCCTCTCACCCCATCTACTACCATCACCAGTCTTCCCACTCTGCACCCAGCTCCACTGGCTCTTTTGCTCTCTCTCTTACATACCACACTTACTTTTACCCTGCAACTTTAAGACCATGTTCTGGAATGTTCTACCACCAAACATTCTCAAGGTTTTCATCAAGGTCTCAGATCAAAGCACTTCAAAGTGGCCTTTCCCCACCACCCCATCTGATCATGTCCCAGCTTATTCTCCCTTGACTTGTTACTTTGTCATGCAGCCTGTGTGTATGTTCTTCATGGCACCATCAATGATATTTGTAGTTTATTTCTGTGTTTTCTGCTTCCCCCCCACTAGAATGTAAGCCTATGAGAGAGGATCCCTGTCTATTCAATATGAATGTCAATAGCTCAGAAAAGTTACAGCTTCTAGCTAAAGCTACCGCTGGCCCAGACTAAATACTGTAAACATACTGGTTAAATGAATCAACTGATTCAAATGATTAAATGGACTGATTTAATCATTTGTATCTCCGCACTTTACTTTCTTGTATCACTCATCTTTTTTCCTCTATGCTGTTGTCCTTAATTTGAATCTGGCATGTATGGAGAAATCCATCAACCCGTTAAAGATTGAGAGCGATGTTGTTGAAATAAAGTTTCATTTCAGTTAAGATAAAGTTTTTCCCTTTAAAAAATAATATATTCCCATATCATGTAAGAATAGAAACATAGTTAAAGGGATTCATAAATTGTTTTATTAATCCTCAACATAAGAATGTATTTCTGGGAAAGAATATAGTATCATGTCTTTTCCCTGCCTCTTCCTGCCAAATTTTGCATCTAAACATATCCATCAAGAATCCAAGTTAATAAACAAAGATGTTCTTAAAAACAACAAAAAAGATCATTCCTTATTTTAAGTTGTTGTTATTCTGTGCTTGCATTCTATCACTTATTTTTCTATAGAATCAATTTTGATCACATTCTAAAATTAATTTAATATTCAGCAAAATTCATCATGCCCCTTCCCTACCTTTAGTAATTTCAGAGAATCAAAAATGCTAACATGAGAATTTGTGTCTTTAAGGAGTTTTTTGTTTTGTTTTGTTTTTGTTTTGTTTTTTTGACCAGGAGGGAAGATGCGATGTACACACAAACAACTACAGTAGGTGGCATGTTTCCCAGACTCCCAGGTGCCTGAGGATGAAGGCCTGTCTAATAGTGGGAAGGAAAGAGTGCAACAAGGCAGTAAAGGAAGCCATGGGCTTTTGGGGACCTGCAGGGTTAAGGTCCACTCAGGCCAGCTAGTCAAAGAGATATAGATGTTATTTTATTTAGAAAGTTTGCACCAAATTGAAGATATCTGCCCACATCTGTCTCATTAATAAATACTGAGTATCCTGAAATCTCTTGTCATTGGTAGCTAAATAATTCACTAGAGACAACTAAACTACAATTACATGTGTTTTCATACCTTGCCAATTAAAAGCATTACACCAATGTGAGAAGCTATTGACAGTATTCTATCTTAGAAATCTGTGTCTCAGAGTTAAAGTTTGATCGGAGGAACACTGGGAACAGATGTCCAGTGTCCCGGCCCGGCATGTACCCCAGGAGTCCTCCTGACCTGGTTCTTCCCTGAATCCCCTCTGATGCCACTTAGACACATCCATTCTCTGAGAGATACTGTGTAGCTAAAATTGTTGAGAATAGAATGTTAGTGTTATATCCTGTCTTCAAAAGATTGTAACAAAATGTTAGAATGGAGTCCACCTTCAGATTCCAAAGGCATCATCAATATATAGGTACCAAACACCAAAGCCAGGGTGATATAAAGATGTCCTCCTGTCTTTATACAGGTAATACCCTAGAGAAATGGTTCTGAGACACTCAGCAAGGTCAAGGATAAGAAAAGAGATTCAGAAAGGTGCCTGCCTCCCATATGAAGAGAAGTCATGAGTGGGGAGGGGGTTACTACTTCCTACCATAAACATAATGAGGTGGGGGAAGGCTTGGTAAAGCACGTGAGCTGTGAGGTATGTTCCCCACACTCGGAAGGCTCAGAGAACTGGTGGCTTGTCCATGCCTGAGAAAGTTGAGGGGGCTCTGGCTTGGGTCCCAAGTGCCCTGGTAGCCCAGCTAGGGAACAGATGCCTGAGGGTATGCTTTGGGGTGGTAACAGAATTGGCCTGTAGCTGAAGTCTTTGGAACAAAGGTAGGTGAGTGCTTGTCATGCAAGTGATGTGGCCATAGAGACAAGGGCCATTGTGTTGACATGGGTCCTGTCACTCAGGTATACAGAGACCCCACAGGATGCCTTTTCCCTGGGAGCCCAGAGATTGAGTGAGAATCGCAGTGAGCACCCAGGACAGAAACACACCTGTATAGGATGAGAGAGCCATGGAGAGAAGAGCCAGCAGGAAACCTCTGAAGAGGCCTCACCAGTGGCCCCAGTAAAGAGAGACAACTTCAGCCACTCTCAGGCGTCTCTGGGAACCCAGCATTCACATTCCACCACCCGACACAGGATGGCCATGCAGCCACATGGAGCGAAAGGACTGCATTCTCCTTCCCACTTCCGGCCTCCCGCCTGAGCATGGGCAAAGGGAAGACTTCGTGCTAAGTCAGTTTTGGCCCTTGGAGTAGCACCTGTAGCTATAGATTCTAATCACAGAATAAGATGATTTTGCAACATAAAATGACCCTAAGCCTATCTCTTGACTGTGTATGAGCAGAAATGGCACGGAGACTCTGCTAGAAGTCTTACCAGTGGAAAGGAAAGGTTACTCCACCAGGTATATTTTAAAGGCATGGTAGAAAGTCAAAATAAAATTGAGCTTTCTTACACCACTGGTTATGCTTATTCAATTTGCTATTTACGCATGATACCAATTTCAAAAAACTAAATAGAAAAAAGAATATTTATTACTAAAATTAACCCTAAATATAGCTTAATTTTGACCTTCTAATTTGGGAAAAATGTATATTTTTGGACATAGTTTGGGGCCATACTTGCAGCAGTGTTGAATTGGAAATTCCACTGGGCTTGGAGACTCCGCGGGAGTCGGCCATCTGATCCATGCGCCAATACAGAACGTACTCATGGGGAGCTCTGCTAAACAGGTGTGCAGAGCGGATGAAGCAGACATGGTCTGGTCCTCACAGAGCTCACAGTCCAGTGGAAGTAGCAGATATCAAATAAGTGATCTCTTCTTTATGCAAATGACTACGTGTTTTTTTTTTAAAAAAAAAAACCTGTTGAGAAAGGAATAATGTGGAGCCACTAGAGAGATGAGAACGAAGCCTGGTTTGTCTGGAGGTCCTGGGCCTCGCCGGGGCTGAAGTATTTGCACAGAGCACGAACAGGGCACAGGCAGAGGCAGCAGGTCGGACAAAGCTCAGTCCCCACAGAAGCAATAACATGTGTGAGGTGCTGAGGCAGCAGGGGAAGATCCTGGCCTGTCTGAGGAACTGGAAGAAGGGAGGCAGGATGAGGGCAGAAGTACACGGCCCTGGGTTCCCAAATGGGCCAGGGAGGCAGGTGGGAGATCCCACCCTGCAGATAATGTCAAAATCACACTTGCTAGCTGTTGTTTTGCTTCTTAGAACACGTTTTACTACTCGTCTTTCCTTTCATCTTCAAAATGGAGACAATAATACGTTCTCTCCATCACAGTATTGTCAGGGGCTTAAGGAATAAATGCTCACAGGTAGAAGGGTTTGTACAAGGCTAGCACATGACAGAGGCTTATTAGATGTTAGCTGAATCTGAGTTTATATGGAGTTTTTGAAAGTTTGGGATGAACAATAACAGACCCTATAACATATCCTGAAATTGTCTTTTTCAGTCTGTTTCGGATGCATTATTTACTAATGTCTGTTGGTGAAATGGCCAGGAGGTCATTTGGGTACTCCGTGGTTGTAGGGTTTTAACAGTAGTGTCGGATGCATATACTTTAGGACAGGCAATGATGGAAGGGGACCCCAGAGCCTTCTCAGGGGTCCTGGAGAAGAGGAGTGCATCAATTAGGCCACTATGTCATGTCTACTCCTCTCTTTTGTTGCGTGGCTGGCTCCTATATCTACAAATCACCAAGCCTTCTGGGGACAAGCAGGTTGGAAGCTGACAACAGGAGAAGCAGTAGGAGATTTGCAGCTCCCAGAAGGGGATGGCCTCCCATAGGCGCCACAGGGTAGTGCAGGAGCTAGGTGGCATGAGATTACACCAGCCTGTGGGGGTTTGGACAATTTGTTCTTGCATTTGCTCTGTCTCAGCCCACCCTGCTCACCCCAGGGGCTGTCTGGCTCTCCTTCTGGTCTTCAGGATGATATTTGATCATCAGTTTTAGAGAATAACAGGTCATAGAGATTGTGTAAAATAGTGATTCATTTTTCTAAACTTTCTCCCTGGAACCACCTGCATGTACCTGAGGGCCTTTTAGGGAGCAAGGGGTTAGATCTGGTAGCGTCTCCCCAATCCCAGGGTCAGCCAAATCAGCATCCCTCTTATCTCATTCATATATTAGACTTTGCCCACGTATTTCATTTGAAGTCAGTATGGCCAATCTTACAATACATGCATGCATACACACATAAATACATATATGGTGTATTTATGTGTGTATGCATGTATCCCGACGGCTACTGGGGAGACACAGTCACATGTACCACGTGCACCCAAGTGAGGGAATTGCGCTTCAAAAGCAGAGGCATGAACACTGTGTTCTTGCTTCTCAGAGATGGAACTGTGTGAAGTCACTAGATTCACATACACCCCTGTGCAGAGTACTGAGGCTTTGCTTAAGAAATCTAGTTCTTGTGAAAATGAGGTGCCCTGTGAATTCCACTAACAGTGAACTGGGTGTAGCTTCCACTGTGAAGATCCATCGTTTCCATTTAGAGGTTCTTCAGGGCTATGAACATTCACAGGACACCTGAAGGTACAGAACCACGGGTTCGTGGGGGCTGTGGACGACCTTGGCGATGGGGCTCTGGCATGAGCAAGCACCTGCGGCAGTCTCTGAAGAGATGGGTGCACGCGTCCTGTCAGGGTGCAGGGGCCCCTACATGGTCCCTCCATGCCCTCTGCCTCCCTCCACTCAGTGGGCTCATTGGCTTTCAAGAGTCGCGTTCCATAATCTCTGTCATGATTCTAGCCAGCTTTCACCTCCATGACACATTAAGGTAACGGTGAGAGGCACCTGCGCTGTGAGCTCTGGCGCAGTAACCACCTCTCCTGCCACCCAGTCCCAGGTTCTGCCAGCCCTCAGCAGGGCACAGACGTTTATTCCTTCAGCAAATATTTATTGAGTGATTATTATGTGCTAAGCACTAGGTGTGCCTAAGGAGAAATTCATAAAGAAAAGAAAAAAAAAAAGAAAAAAAAACAGAAAAAAAAACAACGCCTGGGTTCTATCATGGGATCATTTGTTATTAAAGATGACTACAGTTTCCAATAAAACTTAACAAAACAGTCTGAAAAGGGCATTTTTCTACTCTAAATTTATTTCTGTGGAAAGACTGACTAGATTGGGAAAAATCAAATATTAAATTGATTTGATAAAATGATACATTATCATTTTTGAATATTTTTTATAACTATGGGAACTTGAGACTATTCCAGAATATATAACATGTACAGGTCCAGAGATAAAAGTCAGATAAATGGTGTGTGAGTGAAAACTACAGCTCACAATCATCATTTAGGCTGCCTTAAAGATCTTCCCAGAAAGGGAAACAAATAAGTATCGAACATCAGTTGTTTGCTAAATATGTTAGCAATTGCCTCATGAGGTACAACAGGTGAAATCGACTTTCAAAGAGGTTGGTGACTTACTCGTAGTCACAGATTTGGCTTTGCCCCTACGGCAGTCTAGGACAGGACACTATTTTAGGAAACCTCCCTGGCCACTTCTGAGGAGCTGTGGAAACATTTATATAAAGTAAAAGGATCATTCTCGATTTTTTTTGAAGTTGAAACCTGGAGATTTCCTGCCCACATCCTCTCCTTCTCCCTGATACTCACCACACCTTCCCACCTTCTCAGCAGCAGGATGCCAGGCTCACAAATAACTCCTGGCATTAAGAACATCCTCCAGTGTATCGAGTTCCTTGGTAGGAAGGAGAACGCTGTTTAAAGTGTAAACTGAATGTGTAAACCCTATGGCTCTGTAAATGCTTCCAAGAAGGTCACCGGCTTAAAAAACAGTCTAGCCAGGAATATTTTTCATTTTCTCACACACACGCGCGCGCACACACACACACGGACTTTGTGGTTTCTGTAATTGTTTATGTCCTGGTTTATAAAGAAATCTGAAAATTCATGATTCCACTGAAAAAACATAGTCAGACCATTGCTGTGTATAGACATTTTCCACAATTTACTGGAGCAGAAGCAAACATAAAAGGTTAAAGCATAAGAAGAGAAGTGTTCTTTCTAAACACACAGTGTTCTAGAAAATTCAACTCAAGCCTTCTTACAGCGTCTGAATCAAAGGTCTCTACTGTTTTGTTTTGTTTGTTTGATTGTCTTCCCTTCCATTATCTCACATTGCACACTTTAATTCCTTACCATATAATCACAGATGTGGATGTGTTGACTGAATAACATGATTAAAAGCAGTAGGTGAAAAACCTGATTGAAAAGCCCTTGAAGCAATATTTTAATCACATTTTTAAGTTGTTTTGTGACTTGCATTTTTTCACTTGACAATTTATTGTATCTTTGCGTCTTCCTTAAGAAATAGTTTTGTCTGTATAATATCCCACCATATGAATTTTCCATGAAGTGTTTTTCTGTTCCCCTGTGATTGAACATTGAATTTACTTTTGATTTTTAAATACTATAAGTAATACTGTTGTAAACATGATGGCTTGTGCCTCTTTGTACCCAAGTCTGATTATTTCCTATGACACCATTTTAGGAGTGGAGTTACAAAAATGGTGTTTAACCTTTTAAAGGATATTGATAAATATTGTTGTATTTTTCTCTATTATGTTTATACCAATTTAAACATTCCTGGCCTCAGTAGTCCAATTTACTCTATCTAGTCATATGTGGTTCTGACCCCCAAATTCAGGCAGTGTCTCATAATCTGTAGGGTGTTTTAACAAGTAGGTATTTTATATGCTATAGGATTTTTTTTTTTTTTATCACTGGTATTTTTGTTCTCCTCCTTAACCCCATGTTTTTGCTTTACTAAGCGTGGTTTTAGAAATCTAATTATTTTTCAGTCTTATAATATGATTTACATGATTTTAGAAATCTAATTATTTTATAGTCTTTTAACAAAAAATAAAAACAAGCAGTGTTTTATACATTTTAAAATGTATCTGTATATATGTGTACATTTGAATGTGAGATATATACACACACACACATATATACACATATCTATGTGTATATATGACATATACCATGTTTCCCCAAAAATAAGACCTAGCCTGACAATCAGCTGTAATGTGTCTTTTGGAGCAAAAATTAATATAAGACCTTGTATTGTATTGTATTGTATTGTATTGTATTATATTTGACTGGGTCTTATATTATAGTAAAATAAGACTGGGTCTTATATTAATTTTTGCTCCAAAAGATTAGAGCTGATTGGCTAGATCTTATTTTCGGGGAAACATGGTATTAGGATACTATTTGTTTGTTTATATTGTGTATACTCCAAATATAATTTTTTCCCTTTAATTCCCTCTGAACTGTAGCTAGAATTGTATTTCTAACAGATTATCACGTAACTCTCCTCATTTAAAAATGTTGTAACCACTTCTTGTGGACATGACAAAGCATAGGGACTAAATGTGGCATGACAGCCCCTCTAAGAAAGCCCCACCTCACCCAGTCAGCCTTTACAGGTCATTTTCCATTTTCCAAATATCCTACCTATTTTTATATTGTGTAGTATGCCCAAAATAAGTGTGCCCTGGATTTTTTCTTTCTTTCCACTATTCTGCAATTCAATATTTAAAACTATCCAAAGGTCAAATCTTCAAGCAAGAATTCCCAAAAAGCTGATTGTCCATCTCCATCTTCAGACACTGGATCCTGCTCAGTTTCTGTGACTCTGTTGGTTGAAAAAGTAATATTTTTAATGCACACATACTGGGAAGGTTGTAAGGGTTGGAAAGGTCATTTGATCTTAGTGTGAATTTGTTTGATTTGATTACACACTTCCAAGGAACAAATAATACAGACCCCTCCAAGCAGGCCTGAGTGTTCTTCCAGGGCTCTTGGGTTAGTGGGTGAAATTCCATGAAGGTTCCATGAAGGCCTTGGTGACTTTCGGGAAGAAAGCGTCCCAAGATGGGGTGTTGCATTTGTATCTTCACAGGCTTTGAAATTCTTCCTGCAGCTGGCAGTTTCTAATCTGACCTTCTAGAAATCTGATAGGAGGTAGTTCCTCATTCGGAGAAGGGAAGTCCTGACTTTCTTCTATACCAGACCAGCTGCAGTTAGTGGCAAGAAGAGGGTGAAGAATGTGAGTTAGTTTTTAAATCTAGGAAGGCATGGCATTCCTGACCTCCCCTGGAATTGAGTCCGTAAGAGTGACCTTTGGTATTACTTGTTTCCTTGTCCTAGTAACACGAAACAGTGCAAGAACAAGATACTGCACGCATCTTCAGGGCAATGTTGCACGTAAACTTACATTAACTAAGTCCTGTGTTTGTCATGAACATGATGCCTGGTGTATTCATCTGATTGAATTATTTTGACATTAAATGTCCAGCAACAAATATGCTTTCAGAATGTGTTCCGCACAATTCGCTGAATCTTGACTATCAAAGACAAGTACCACAGTTTCTGTTGGTGTGAGAGTGGGTGTGTGGGGGAGGGGGTGGTAGACAGAAACTTACAATTTGAAACTAAGTCCACAGAAGGGACCTGGAAATCTAGTGGGGCCAGGGAGTGCCCTCCTGAGGAGAGCAGCTGTGTGGGGTTCAGCGAGGTGGTCACCAGTGGGGACAGTGCAGACGCTCAGCCTGGGCTGTGGTTCTCGCTCCCTCATTCTCTGTTCTGTAACCTTGCGAAACCGCTTACATCTCCACATCTCCCTGTAAGAAGGGAAGGGGACCTACTTGAGGAGTAACTGAGAGCATGATTACATTTGCCACAAAAATAAGGGCTCAAAAGACGTATGGCACTATTTTACTTAATCAATAGGAGTTACTCGTTGTGGGGAGTAACATGCACATCCCACATGGAGAAACCAGGAAAGGTGCAAATCTCTACTTGCTGGGGACAGAGTGAAAGCAGAGTGAGGCGGTGAAAGAAATGAGGTGAGAGATGAGGGGAGAAACCAAGAGGTGATGCCTGGAGGTTGATAATTAGGGGAAACCAAAGTATAGGTGATCTATGCAGCCACACAAGTAGATGTGATGATCCAGGGGTCATCAAAATGGAAATAGAAACTGGAATCCTGGGAAAATATCAGTATTTAAAAGGCTGGTGATAGAAACCAAGTGGTGGCAGCTAGGGAGATTAAAAAAAACAAAAACCAAAAACCAGACAAAGGGCTATGAAAACATATTTCTTCTTTTGACACAGCAGACTCAGTATATCTAATACCTACGTGATAGTAAATAAACTGAGTAATGAGACAAAAATATTAATTAAGAAATGTTTGTATTATTCAGACAATGCCAGATGAGAGTTCAATTAAACTTTAAATGCCCAAATCATAACAATTGATGTGTTTTATTTTTTCAAACCAACTGGTTGTTCTGGAATCATCAATGGCATTTCCTTATGTATACTTGATTTATAAGCCTTTCCTAATATAAAATTGAACATAATTCTATTTTAACTTCAAAACCTACCTTTTTTTTTTTTTCCCCCTTGAAAGATTTACACCAAGGACCTTAGGCAGATCAAGATGACCCCTTCTGTAAACTGTATAATGATGATTCTGTTTTCACTAATAGGAATTCTGATACTGGACGAATAGCTGACTGAAATTCTTCTGAAAAGTAGATTTGTGGATTTAAAAGTACACATACAGATAAGAGAGATAGGCTCTGCCTGCTTGTGCTTTTCTGCATTCACAGGGAGTCCTGAGTGTATCTGACTTCCCTCTTGGCAGTTGTTAGTGTCCTTTCTCAGGTCACAGGCCTTGCTGTCAGAGAGTTTGTCTTTTCACTGGTTTCTGAGTTACAGAACTGATGTAATGTGGGACTTCTTACAGGCCGCTACTGCATGTGTGCAGGAATCGCTCAGCGGCCATGCCGTGGTTTCCAGCCTGTACATGAACCAATTGTTCAGGACAGAGGCCTTATCCGTAAGCATCTTACACACTCTGGACTGACCATTGGGTTAGATCACTCGTGGTCTAGGGTTAGTTTTTGAGGGAGGATGAAGCTAAGGATTCTGCGTGTACGTATATAATGTGATTGCTAACATTGTTGGGACTTTTCTTTTTTTCTCATTTGAGAAATTTTACTGTAGTGTTACTTTAACTTTGAAAATCGTTCTTCGCTTGGGCAGGATTCTGTGGTCAGCACTTTTTTTTAGGACTTTGGTATGATTAAGGATACACTTTCACATTTCTAGAGATTCCTGAGAATAAGACAAAGGGTGAAGAAGTTGTAATGCCATATGGTAAACATGCTTTAACATTTTAAACGGATAAAGAGAATATGTTTTCCCCATTGAAAAGCCATTTAAACAATTCTGGTCACATTTATTCAACAAGCATCTGTTGGGTGATGACGCTGCCCTGAGCACGTGCTGTGGGGGTTGGGGGGACCCAGGAGCCTGTACCCCAGTGGCCAGTGCTAGCGCCAAATCGACTGATAATGTACCAGGGACCAATGTCAGAACAGAAGGAGAAGCACATTGCCAGTGGAAATTGTGCCTAGAACGCCGGTTTTCTTCTGGAAGGGAAGATTTAACATGAAAGGTGATATTTGAGTTGAACCTTTTAAAAAAAGTGTAAAAATGTCTCTCCAGTCCCACCTTCCCCAGCCCCTTGACTGAGGCTGGTCTGTGTCCCTCTCGCTCCCTTGTCCACATGCAGCGGTGTCCCTCCCTCTACCCGGCCTCCATCAAGACCAGCCTCAGCACTTTGAACAAAATATGATTCCCTCTTGCCCGTCTTCTCAGCCTGGTAAAAAATAATCCTCAGAATTGAGCTCCAAGCTTCCACTAGCGTCTTACTTTTGAATAGTTGGGGAGGGAGGGAAGGTAGCAAGGTCAACTGCAACTTGGACAACGTTTTCTTGCACCACTTGGCTTTCTACTGCTGCCACCGTGAACTTTTCCGTGGTTCCTCAATCAGGAAAGCCCTTCACTCTCCTTTATTTTTGAACATCTTGTTTTATGGTCTCATTATTTAAAGCAAAGTTTTTCATTGTCCCTTCAGGCCTCTGCCTTATTTGGTTATGCATGCATTGTAAGCACATATGCACAACTGTAATTGTTTTCTTTATCAGTCTCTCCCCAGTCTCCAGCTTTAGCCCCCTTGAGGGCAGGCACAGGGCCCACCATATTGCAAAGTGTGTAGAATGGACCAGATAAATGCTATTTGAAAAGAAAAAGAATGCATGAATAAGTGCTGATTATTCCAATAGAAGTAAATTGGAAACAAAGGCATAAAGATCAGAGGGAGCAGTGTGAACAGAAGCTTCTGGTTATAAAAGTACAATATAGATAATAGCATGTGCTCAAGGGTGAAATGGAAAATGAGGCTGGGATATTTGCATTAGTGAAGATGGTTGATGGCATGCTTATGTTTCTGAGAAGAGAATTTGCTATAATGGGGGTTTTGGAAAACGGAAGGAAATGGCATGCCTCTTCTGTTTGTAGGTCGTGTTCAGATTGCAGTGCAGGGTAGTGGGATAGCAGAGAATGGAGGCAAGAACTCTGTTCAGGATTTTGGTTCCTGTTCTCTGTTTTCACATCTCCCCATTGGTCACACCAGGACCCAGGAGCAGGGAATGCCGGGAAACCAGATTAGACGCTGAGTTCCATGCTGAATCTGGAAGTGAACCGTAGGTGATGGGTTGGTGTTGCCTCTTGTCCCTGTAGATACTCTTCAGATCCCATTTAATAGCTGCTGCCCATTTTACTATAGTACTGGCCCCCAGTGGGGGGAGAACACATGTTGTCTCCCTGCTTCTTGCCTCCCCACGTGGATCAGCCCTAACGTACACCTGCATGACTTCTGCTGTGGCCGCCACCTCATTTTCTCCTTTGATATTTTTATTTGTTTATTTTAGTTGACAAGCAATGAGATCTTATGCTCACAGATCCCTGTGCCCAGCTTGGCAAAAGGACTTAAGTCTTTTTCATCCCGATAGAACAGGATCAGGATAATGTGGTTAGGGTTGGCAGAATCACCACACTTCTGTGGCTTACCCACCGTCCCTCTATCTTCTAGAGGATGAAATGGGGTTGGTTGCAGGAGACAAGCTCTACCGCTGTCTACACGAGGGGTGAGGTGAAATGAGCTGTTTGTTTGTTTGTTTTGTTTTGTTTTTTATATATATTTTCCCTACTATTTTTGTTAAAACATTTTCCCTGAGAACTAAAACTCATTAAACTAATAACAGAGAAGAAGGAGACAGGAGCATTAAGGAAGAAAGGGAGAATGGCTTACATTGTCTGAATGCCTGCTCTGCCAGGTACAATGTTTACGGCTTCACAGGCTTGGTTTAATTTTAATTCTTACAAAGCTACAAGTCTGTATCTTCAATGCAGTTTTACCCTAAAAGCAGAATAGGGTATTTTTTTCTGTTTATTATTTTAAAAATCATGTTTTTCGTTTTTTTTTGTTTTGTTTTTTTTTTAAACTAAAGTTCAGAAAATTATAAGAAAAAACACAAAGCATTTCCCATCACAGTAATAAACACTATTGGCATTTTGGTGCATATCCTCTAAGGTATCACTATCTCCTGGGCAGGAAATATTGCATCTATTCTTTGATTATTGAAGAGTTTGGGCACGTTTTTCATGTAATTATAGGTCATTGGCTGTTTAATGTTTGTGGTGTTTACTTAGTAAATCTAAGATAATCTGAAGATAATTAGCTGGTTTGTATGAAGGTCAGTCTATTATATAGAAGGGTGGACTGGGTTAGGCATTAACAAGGTGAATTTGAATAAAATTCTGAAATGCACCTAAAGAGAACATGGGCTTAGTGACTAGCAAAATTATCATATCCTTCAAACAACTATAGAACAGCAAAGTTATATAACTGCTCACCATTAGAAGCACCTTCTATATAGCAGGGACAATACTGGGCATGTTATATACATTAGCTCATTTGATATATAGAACAACAGCCTCACAAGATAAAGGGTTAAACATATCATTACCCCTATTTTACAGGAGAAAACAGAAGCTCAAAGTGGTAGAGTTGTAGCCCTATCTTTCTTAGTGACCTTAAGTCCCTTATCTCATGTTCACTTAAAATATCTTGAAAATGACAGGATAAATAAGAAAGTCTGACCCTTCCTATGTTCTTGTGACCGTGTGTGTGTGTGTGTGTGAATACTTTTAGGTGTATGACTGATTACTAGTCACTAAGATCATGCTCCCTTTAGGTGCAGTTTAGAATTTTATGTAAACTCACCTTGTTGATACCTGTATAAATCCAGCCTTCTATAATATACAATGGATTCACCTTTATGCAAACCAGCAAGTTATCTTCAGATGGTCTTCAATTTACAAATCTTTATGAGCCACTTTAAGTGACACTAAACTGGAAGCATAAACTTATCACGGCGCACCATCATCTGGTGAAACCCAAAGGATTCATTTCTAAAAGAGGATTTAAAAGCAACTATTTTACATTTTCTGTGGATCATTAAAAATCATAGGATGAGCCCAAATAATTCTAAACATCATTCAAGTCGAATCAAGCTTTCATCACTGAGAATTTGAAGTCTGATTATCTGTACAATTTCATGACCTAGAGAGAATAATAAAACTGTGCAGTGCCAGCAAGGGGGCGGGTGAATGCTGAAATGGGACTCTTGGATTGTACTTGTTGTTCCATCTGCCTGGCATTATGTCCCAAAGCACTTTTGTTTTTCCTCACTAGCTTTTCTCCAAAAAAGGACCAATAACTGCTGTTTTGGCTTTTGGACATTGGTCATTGAGCACATGAACATTCACAGAAAACAATGTTGAAATGAGGGAGAGGAATACACTGAGCAGTTCATCTCTAAAAAAACGTGGTTGTGTTGGTAAACCTCTGTGATGAGCTCACATAAGCTGAGCTTGTAAACCTGTTGTAAATAACAGATGTTTGATTGTTCACGTGGCAGCTCGGTGCTCTTTCAGGGAATCCGACGCTTTCAGGACCATGGTATTGAGTGGTTTGCTCCACTAAGACCCTGTGCTAGCATCACATGCCCCTGTTTGTCTTTATTTGGATTAAAGCTGGGGCTGAGGTGAAAATGTATAAATCTGTTTTAAAGAAACATTCAAAGTCTGACATTTTGTAATGTTCAAGCATTTTCTGTGATATAAACTTTTCTGCACCATCTTTGAAACCGTGACTATTATTACTGGTTATTACTCAAAAAGTAATAAGTAAATGCAAGTGAAAAGGCAAAAATCATGCATAAACGAAGGTATGGCTAGCATGTCCCATTTATACTGAGCATCTCCTGAAAACTAGAGTCATGTCTTTCCCCCTTCCTTTCTTCTGGATGTCTTGGGCCTAGGATGGTGCTAACATGCAATATAATAGGGTCTCACAAAGTGTTTATTGATTTGTAAATGAATATATAGTTACAAACATAAAAAAATACAAACAATATTAATGCCACACAATCAAGTTTTCCAAAAAGTATCTTAGTGTATAAATGTGAAAAGGAAAGTATAAAAGTAAGGCTTTTAGAATATGGCTTAGAATTTCTGATTTTGCAGCTAGTAGAGCTTTTTAAAAAAATGTTATCTGAAAGTGAAAACTCAGGTGATCATTCCAATATTTAGTGCACTATTTATAGGCTGTCTGTCTTCCAAGAAGCTCATAGTATCCTCTAGACCCAATCTCATTAAATTTCATACTATTCCTCTGAGGTAGGTGATGAGCCATGGCTAAATTATAAATGAAAAGCTGTTAGATTTATGATGGTGTGTTTCATGCATGGAGTCTCAAGGGGAAGAGAGGCCTGGACTCTCCATGAACACCTCTTAGCTATCACAGGACAGAGTTGTTCCTGATTCAGCTGTCCTCAGTGTGTCAGTCCTCCGGTGGGGATGAGGGGAATGAGGCTGTCATTAACTCAGGGACCTCTGCCAAATGTAATCACTCGTGAGTGTCGCAACGCCATTTTGCAAATGGAAACAAACCAACAAAGGTCGATTGATTTAGTTATCTGGGTATCAGATACACAGAACCCAGTAGCTTCTCAGGTTGTGTGTGTGTGTGTGTGTGTGTGTGTGTGTGTGTGTGTGTGTGTTGTGGGGGAGTATTCCTAGAGAAGTTGGGGTCCCATCTCACAGCAGCCCAAACTCCCCGGCATTCCCTTGACCCCACCCAGCCCAACAGCAGCAGTGAAACTGCCTCATGTATGAAAGAGAAACAGTTCAGGGGCCTTCCAGATCTTAGAAATGGCTTTGTAGTTGAGATAAGAAGCACAACTGAACAGGATTATGTACTGTTTTCTTTTCTTTAAACCGTGCGTGTTTATTCTTTGGGTAGATAAAATATGTCTTTATTTGGTGGATGGTTCAGCAGTGGATAATGTACTGTAGAAAGTTTAGTTAGTGGATACTCCAGTAACTTTAGAAAGGACAATTTAAAAAATAAATTGGAAACTATTTTAACTACCAATGTAAGTTTTCAATTAAATATGTGATTCACCATTTCTGCTTAAAAATGATTATTGATACAAATTTCCGAATGGCCATATATTTTTGTAATTCTAAAGATGTTATTTAAATTGTATATATGATATAAAGATAGATACATTAATAAAAAAAGAACATATTTTCTATGATATAAAGAGGAGATTTTTCAAAAATTCAAATTATCTTCTAAAATTTACAGTACTTTGATTAGGTGACTCTTTTTCCATCAAATAATTTTAGTACCCTACATTTTCTGAAAAGATATTTATAGAAATTACACAAATTAATTTTGCTTCTGATAGAAACATGTGACTTTTCTAAAAGGAAAATTACAAGAACTAAATTTTTAAAAATTCACTCTGAGCGCTAAATTTTGCTTGAAAACTTATATGTTAAACCAAACATATTAACATTTCACTTTCCTTTGTACTGTTTTTCTATCTTCACATTCATTGGCTTTAAGAATCCTAGAAATCGTCTAATTTAAATTCTCACATAACTAATGAGAAACTGAGGCTCATATTGTTAAACGACATAAATAATGAGACCAAAAACAAATCTCCCAGTCATTTTAAGTAACCAGTAACCAGCACTGATATTGGGCCTCGTTTCCCGCTGAATCACATGTAAAATTGGAGGGGAGAATCTTATAATAATTTGAAGTAAAACTTTTTTGGGGGGTATGGGAGGATGATAAGATGAAATAAAAAAAATATCTTTTATGGTACCTAAATGTGAAGTTACCTGCAATGAAATTGTTGGGTATCCATTTATTAGCTGAAACTTCCTTTATTGAGCAATTAATAGAGGTGGAGGAAGAGTGAGATCAAGATGACACTATAGGAATCTGAAAAAAAATCTTAAGTACAATTGCTTATCTATTGAAAATGGTTTAATAGTGTCTTTTATTCTCTGGCTCTTTATGTATTTTTTTCTTTATTTATTATCCATAATTAAAAACATTTAAGGCAATTTAAGAACCACAAACAACATGCCAATATGAGACAAAATACAAATAAGTATAAAAATAATGTAGAAGAGCAACATATTTCCACCAATAACAGTAAGGTATTATATTCCTTACTATGGGTCCAGCCTAGATCTTAGAAGTAGGGCAGGAAGGGGAAAATATGTTTTCTAAAGAATCATCATGCCATGAGTTACTTTATACTTGTTAGAAATGATCCACAAATGTGTCTTTAAGTTTTATTGCAGCCAAAGCTGATATGGAAACCTGTCAGTGACAATATTTATAGTGCTCATATAGTGAAAAACAAAACTTTTGAGCAAGAAAAATATCTATCATGATACTAACAATGTTTGTCTGTCTTCAGTTGTCAGTCTTTAAAAATATCCTTCACAGCCTTGGAGTAGACATGATGATAAATTTCACTGGTTGCTTGTTGTCATAATTCTCTTTCTATATTATGTGTAGAAAATTAATGCTAAATATGGGACGGACAACTTGGAATACAGATATCTCTTTTCACTTTCTGTTTCATTTGCCGACTGTTGTTCCGCTTTGTCCTGAGTTGTCTGTGTTGTCAGCTGGTGAAACCCAAGTGCCAGTGTAGGGTGTGAAGAAGGGGGACAGGATCACCTTGGCAGATGGCCTTCAAATTCAAGGTGCCCTTGGGAAACTGCAACAGTGCTTACAGAAAAACATGGTAGGATCAAGTTAAGTAAGGATGAATACAGACTACCACATTGGATTAAAAGAATACAGTGCAGAAAATAAGGAGCTGTGGGACACCACAACTCCATTTAATATATCCAGCGGAACCATTTTCTTGTGTTGGTATTTGTAGCAGAGTATATAAAACCAGCCATGAATTAGAGATGAGTGGAGTAGGAGAGAAGTCTGTCCAGGGAAGAGTAATAGGGAAGAAGTTTGTAGCCTTGGGGTTGGGGATTGGTGGGGAGTAAAGACCAGGTAAGGTCTTGTAGGTCATCCTCATGGTGTTGGCTTTTCTCTGAATGAAGTGAAAAACAACGGAGGGTTTTGTTCAGAAGGGGGCCGTGATCTGACTTGGCTACTATGTTGAAAGTGGACTTCTGGGAGAGTGACAAGAGTACAAGTGGAGATCAGATAAGAGGGTAATGTGATGACCCAAGTGAGACATGAGAAGGGCTCTGACAAGACGAGAAGAGAGTGAGAAGTGATTGGGTTGTGAGTATCATTGGAAGGGAGAGCCAACAAAGCAGATATGTGGACAGATGGGATATGGGTGAGAAAAGAAGAATGGAGGTCTGTGCTGAGAACTGGCAGGGTGGAATCCCCCCTAACTGCAATGAAGGAAACTTTGCCAGTCAGGATTCAGTCATGGATGTTCTTTTCTGAGATGTCTGGTAGATATGAAGTCGGCAGTTGGCATATGGGCTTAGGCTTCTGCAGAGATTTTTGAGTTAGAGACATTTGGAGTCATAAGCATACAGAGGGCTTTTAAAGCCACATCTCTGGTGGGGATCACAGAAGAGTGCGTGTAGAGAAAGAAGAGGACCAAGGATAGAGGCCTGGGCCAGTACAACACTAAGAAGTTTGGTTCTTGAGGAGAAACTGGAAATGGAGAGTGAATAGGAGTGCTGGACTGTGTGGTGTCCAGGAGGCTAAATGAAAAAAGTGTTTAAGGGGAGGAGGGATTAGTTGTGTAAATGCTGAGAGGTCTAGAAAGATAATTGAGAATTTATTATTAAATTTGGTAATGGATTATGGATGCCATTGCCAAGAATAGTTTTTATAGAAAGATGAGGGCAAAAGCTGACTGCAGTGTCTTACAGAATGGTACATATTTTTTTAAAAAAGCTTTTGATACAATGATAAAATATTTTATTGTTTTCTAAATATCGGAAACAAACTGTAATGTATTTTCTGAGCTAATGATACTGAGAATTTAACATGTGTAACTGCAGTTAAACTGTAGTATGTACAGTTATACATTAGAAAAAGACTATTATTTGGTGGTTAAGTTTCTATGGATTTTTTTGCTTTGAAGATTATTAAAAATTAACTGGATTCTTATTTGCTGAAGACAGTTTGTGTGTTTTTCCTGCAGTAGTGATATCCACTACATACCTTCTGAAAGTCTGTTTTAGCTGTAGGATAAAACAATTTACCTCATCAGTTTTCTCTTCAGGGCTCTTACCTTTGGACATAGAAAGGAAAATTTGTTTTCTAAGGAACTGATGAGTGAATTTTATGTGCTAAGTTATGAAAAGAATCACTAAATTTATCATCTCTAAACACAGTTGAACACTCTTCAAATATGAAATATCACAATACATTTTAGTGTAAGGGCTTATTACTATGAAACTAAGAGGCGTGTCTATATTACACTAGCATACTTTGTTTTTCAGTGAAAAGGAATCATTCAAACTGAGTGTCACAGTAAGGGGAAGGGGGATACATATTTTGTTAATTTAATGAATTAATTCATTTAAACTTGCATAGTTAGACACATTAAGGTGAATAATGTACATATATCTAAAAATTGAAATCTGAATTAATTTAAAATGACTAATTTAAGTTTGTTTTCATTTCTATAATCTTTCAAATATACTTATCCTGAAATGCATTGCCTTAGTTTAGTTGAGCTAAATCTGCTTTCAATTTTATACATAGTCATTGAACCCCTGAAAAATGAGATTATCTTTTAACAACTAATAATAGTATTCATTATCATTTAATTAGAATATGTTCATAAATACAAATTCCCTGTCCTCTTATTTCTTAAAAATAAAATCTTACATAATAACATCTTGCACAACAATTTCTTGTTAATTTACTAATTTAAACTTTTAGAATCTTTAAAGTCATAGAATGTAATGAAAAGAAGAATTGAGTGACATTAATTCTATTTTCAAATTATTTTTAGTGAACATGGTACTTAAGAACTGCATGAAACACATTTGTAGGATATTATATTACTATGGCTAAAAACAAACCCATTAAAAAAAAGATTTTTCGCATATATTTCCTATGCTATTTTTTACGTGATTGTAGAGTTAATTTTCCCTGTTAAAATACTATTAATACTCTCAATAATTTTTATAGTGTGCTAAATAAATGTAGAAGTTTAGTAGATGATATATTTTATTTGCTGTTCTATTCTGTCACAGGGACATATCCTGGAAGTAAGTTACATGGCTAACTGGTTGAATCCAGTGCCCAGGATAGTATATGGATATTTTCTGCTATAACCTGTCACCATGGTTACCTTCAGCACATTCATTATTAGCCCTAACCAGGCTATCATGACCAGGCTATGTGTTGTAAAGCAAATGAAGAGTGGTTGCCATTATGGGAGAGGAGAGAAAACATGAGTCAGAGGATTTCCATGCCCCAAAATATCAAGACAAAGGATTCAATTTTAGTGGAATGATACAAGCTTTTGTTCTGTAACCTCATCACCATCCATTTCTACCTACTGGGGCTTCTTCAATTAAGCCCTTTTTGGAACAAAAGTAATTGTTAATAATTTTCCAATATGAGTTTTCAAAAGATTATAGCCAGGGGATAATGCAAAATCATGAAATTATAGATTTGGTTGAAGAATTGAGAAAATTTAAGGAATCTATGTAGATTTCTTATTTGTCCTTTCTTCATCGTCTTTTTTTTTACCCCTCTGGATAACAAGATTTAAGCATCAGGCTTAGAATATGTATAAAATTAGTGTTGTAGAATATGTTTATTCCTTGACATTTCTCATTAGCTAGGCATAATTACCTCATTGTGCATTGGACTGGAGAACCCATGATTTTCCCGGTGATGATGGATGACAAGATGTTATCTCAACCTGTAAGATGGGAGGTAATTCAGTTTTCACAGAACATTTATGTAAAGCTAATTGAATTAATCCTTGAGTTATATGGCATCTCTTATTTAAGGTACTATATGCCTAGTGCTTTTATTTGTTAGAAAGCTTCTGCACCATGCATTTTATATTTAGTTATCTGTAGTCCTAGCTCAGTTGGTCTCTTGCAAAAACATGACTGCAGTTTGGTTTTTGGGCATCAAATGGGTCTTTCTACGTCCTCGAATAGGTCATGAATAGCAGATGCAAAAGTAAATAAAAATAAATTACAAAACTGCTTTCCAAAGCTAACAAAAGTGTATACTTTACAGATTAAATTGAAAAGTAAATGCTATAGGAGAGAGATGGGAGAGAGGGTTTCTAGGAATAAGTTAAATGTTGATAGTTTGAGGGGTAAGAAGGATGATCTTTGGAGGCATTCACTCACTTGACTTTTTTTTTAATGCCAATAATGTGGAAGATACTCCACTGGGTACCAAAGACAGGAAGATAAAAGACTCTACCAGTAAGGCACCGGCAATCTAATGGGGGAAAGATAAATACAACAGATTACGTGCAAATTGTAAGCTAGAAGTATAAATGGGATGGTATGCAACAAAAATAATTGAGTCTTAATTTACCCTGGGAAGTGTGGTTGGCTTTCTAAGGAGAAGTGAAACTTCAGTGGACTGTTAAATGATGAATAGGAGTTATTTAGAAGAAAAGGTGTGTGTGTGTGTGTGTGTGTGTGTGTGTGTGTGTGTGTGCGCGCGCGCGTGCGCGTTGAGTTGTGGCTAGTTGAGGGTATTGGGTATTCCAAATAGAATACCTAACATGAAAGGATATAGAGAAATGGGAAAACAGTGGTGTATACTGGTGATGACAAATAGTTCAGTTTGCATACATGGAACATTGTGAAGCTCGTGGATGAGAAGAACTGGATACGCAGTCCAGTTTTAGATTTTTAAGGGCCTCCTTGCATTTCATGATGAAGTGATAGGGACTTATTAAATAAACAATTTGAGGAGGGAAGGACAATCACATTTTTGTTACAGAAATAGTAGTTGCAGTAAGGGAGAGGAGCCAGCATTGAGGCATGATTTAGGGCACAGGGATTGTTTTAATAACACTGGTAAGAAATGATAAACGTGGGTAAGGGTGAAAAAGCTTCCTTGAGGTTGAAGGACTGTTACAGTCGGAGTAGGGAATCTGAGTCTAGAACAATAAAAGGCCATGGGCAAGGTGAGAATTTGGAGTTTGATTTTTCACAAATGAACTCAAATGATGACAAGAAACAGGGTTTGAAAATGGTGCTAGGCTTTTCAAAAGTCCCGATGATTGAGATAAATGGGCCAGCTCATTTTATTAAAAACTAAGGTATAAATTTTGTATTCAACATGAAGTACAGTTTGGGGAATAGGGTTTTGAAACATGATACAAAATTACCTGAAAATTGTAGCTATTAAGGAAAATTATAAGAGAGCTATACAGATTGGAAAGCAGAGAAAGAGATGAAGAATGTGAAAAAGAGACCAAGAGGCAGGAATGGGAATGGTAGACAGATGAGGCCCTTCCATAAGATAATGAATGTTGCTCAAGAGAGAAGAAATAATTGACAGGAGGCAAAAATTCAAAGATAGAGGATAATTTTGCAAAATCAGTAAAAGCCACTAATCGCCATATTCAGGAGGCTCACCGAATCCCAACAAAGATAAATAAGATTCACAGGTAGAGATATTGTAACAAAACTGCAAAACAAAAAATCTTTAAAGTAAACCAAGAGAACCACTGTCAGACTAACAATAGGTGTCTTAACTCATCAGTGCAAACCAGGAGACAAGTGCTCAGGAGAAGTAACGAACATCTTAAAAGTATGTACTCATTCAAATTCTGTTTCAAGGAGGGCACTGTAAAAAATATTTTCAGTCCAATAAAAACAGTTTACCACCACAACCCTCACTAAATGAACAATATTCTAAGACATGACATTGATGCAAGTCTGAAATGGCAGATGGCATGGTGACCCAGGAAATCGGTCAATAGGTGGGAAATCTACAGAGTTATGCATGATATTGATACTTTAGGTATTGGCGTAGGATGAGGTTTAAGCAGATACTTTAGAAAACCAAAATGGAGAGCCATCCTTAGAAGGAGTCGGTGTGGGTAATCGATTCTTATTTCAGAGCACACACCTCAGAGCACTCAGTCGTAGTCACTGGGCAGAAATGGAAGGACAATACAACCATGAAGACTCATAAAAACTACGGATATACGCATTAAATTCACAGCCAATAAAATGCAGCCTTCTGTCTGTAACTCTCATGGCACACTTTCTCTTCTCACTAGGATCATTGATCAGTCCCTTTGACTTCCAAACACACACACACACACACACACACACACACACACACACACACACACATATATGCATGCACGCACACACACACGCATGCACTTACACTTACACAGAATACAAGCCTCCCTCCAAAAAAAGAAAAGTCAGCTAAAGTACCCTCTAAAGAGCCGCTCTTTGGTGAGAGAGCTGCTCTTCCCCCCTAGCAGGGGAAAGCCGTGATCAGTTTAGTTCAGGAGAATATTTGTACTTGTAGAATATCAGTATGTACTGTATATGCACATAAAAAAAAATTGCAGGTGTCTGTCTAAAGCCCAGGGAAACATTTGAAACTGAAGATGTAAATTTATAGGGACAGTTTTCTTAATCAATGATAGATAAATGCACAAAAATGTAATACAGTGCACCAACAGTTACAGATATAATAATCCAATGAATAATCAAACCACTTGTTTTTGATTGGAAGTAAGGAAGTGAGTTTGCTGTCAACTATTAATTTGGTGTCTTTCGTAGTTTGCTTGTAATATAAATAATAAAAGAATAGTTGAAGTTTGAAGATAAAAAAAAGCATGTGTTTTCATACTTAAAAAGACACTCAATAATGGTGGTGACAATGCAATTCCGCAGAGCCTTCTCATATTCACTTTATTCTTTTATTCCCCCTTGTCTTTCCTCTTTTCTTCTTTTTAATCTTTGGAAATAGGGTATAAAGTCGAAGCAAAAAGCTACTTGATTTTCGATTACCTACCAATTTTATTAATATAATTATTATTTTTGCTAACTCTATCTGTAAAATTGCTTTGGAGCCCCCTCTCCAAAGTTAAATTCCCCACCTATTTAATTTATAAACAGCATTTTAATTGCTAAGTAGTTGCTCAGTTATGCCCACATGGTGGGCACTCTGCTAGCTGGCTGTGAGGACGCAGTGATGAGGAAGGAACACTGTTTCCTTATAAATAGCTCAGGATTCATGTAAATAATAATAATAATAAAAACATCGTATTCACTTCAAACTGCTTCTATAAATAAACCATGACGTGTCTACAACACTGGGAATTTGGTGGGGAAAACTCTTCTACTTGATGATTAAAATGACTTGGCGGGTCTGCTCTGTCAACATGATACACAGGAAACTAACAAGAGGAACCACCTGAAGAGCTGCTGTTTTAGGGGGAGAGAAAGCTTTGGCTACAGAAAATTCACAGAATGATTTGCTAATAAATACTAGTTTTGTTTGTAATATGTAAAGCACAACAATATTTCACTAAATCTAAGTGTTAATGCCACGTGTATGCAAAGTCCGAGAGGCTGTTCACCTTTTCATTCTTGTATGTGGGCAGCGTGTAGGCCCACACACTCTGCAAGATCGCATCTCCTGAGGAGGAGGAGGAAGGGAGGCGGGAGAGAGGGAAGGAGAGAGAGATACTATTTAGTTTTCAGACTAATGTTATATATTTTTTTTATTTTGAGTTGAGGAGGGATAAGACTGCTGCTTTCTGAGTTTCTGAGTTTTGAATGAAGAGATTTTTGAGGACCTTGTTGATGTAGTCTTCCCTCCTCACCTTTGTAACATAGGAATGTTTTTCCTTCATTTTGGATCCCAAAGTACCTCCTCCTTGTCTGAAGGACGTACTCATTGGTCACTGTGCAGTCCCTGCTAGTCGTCAGCCCCTGATTTTCATTCCCTTTGAAATACACAAGCACAGATCAAGGTCAGGGCACAGAGATGCCCATCAGGCGTGAGCTGTAGAACCTGCAGTCGGTGGAAGTACCTTATTTTCCCTGCGGTCTTGCCTTGAGACTACCCCTCCTGCTGCCACAGACCAGTGACTAGACTAGGCAGCTGCTGTCTGCAGGCCAGTCCCGTACCCCAAGGGGGAAAGATATTTTCTCACTTTCAGATGCAACGTCAGGGAAGAAATGGACTCACCTCAAAATGAGCACTTATGTTTTCACTTGCCTGAATTTTTTATTTTTATTTATAATTTCCCTTCCTCAATGTGTGTGCCCATGTGTGTGCTATGTGTGAGGAGTGGGTGATAAGAGGCAAGTAAGTTTGACCTTGAAAATACCTCGAGGATTGTTTCCAGTTGAGCAGATGTGGTGATCTCTAGGAATCTGGATTGTGGAGGTTCTCTCTCATGGATTTCTGTTCCTGCATGCACTGTGGGTACAAGCAGAGAGAATAAATTCTGTTGAGGGATGGTCTATCTATATGAAAAGCTCAACGTACACTGGCAGTAAGAATGGAGCTAATGGCTTAGGTGACAGATTCCAGCATTTCTATACCTTCATCTGTAATAATAATAAATAAATAAAAATAGAGAAAACTACTTTATGCCAGGAACAACGAACAACAATGGCTTGTTTATATTTACTAGTGTTAGATGACTAGGCACTAAAATAAATGGTACCCCAATGTAAAAACAAGTAGATCATTTCTCCCGTCACCTAATTTACTTAATTTTCTCTTTCAATAGTCAGGAAATGTTCAATGAACTGACTTCCCGGTTGGGTAATTCCCAGTTACCTTTTCCCCTACAAAACTATATGGAAAAAAAGAGGGTATATTGGTTAGTTATTGGGATAGCATCTCAATATGCAAAATATATACATTTTATTTAAATGTGGTAAAATGAAACAGAATAGATTATTTTTCTTGAAATGCCATGTTCTTACAAATGCTTTAAAAAGTCATTTTTACTAATTAAATAGTTCTCTATTTTAATCTCACGAAGGACGTTTGGTCCTTAAGCACATGATGAATTATTTTGCAAATCAAAAACTCATTTCCTTAATGCAAAATCCTTAATTTAACCTTTCCCCCATATATCTGATTTATTTTATCCACTCATGTCTCCTTTCGACAAACACTGATTGAGGCTTGTCTGTGTGCATTTGATGTTCTAGGAGTTGGGGATCCAATAGTGAATAAGCAGATACAGTCTTACCCTCACCAATGGTTAGTCTATGGGCAAAGTAAATCATCAAATAAGCGATAATATAAAGAACAATATGTGTTATGGCAGGAGTAACCTTTGGCAACGCTGGGTGTCTTCTTTTGCTTCATGCTGAGGGTACAAGTATATGTGGATGCATCCATGCCCTTAATTTGATAGCATATGGAAAAGGTTTAAGTTGCATAATGCAAGCAATAGGTACGTTAGAAAATCCAAAAAGAAAGAGACTTGGGGTGCTTAATTTCTGATAGCTAAAGTACATTTGCTGATACCTATTTACATTTTAATATTTTCTTTATAGCAGAGTGCATACAGATTACATAGAAGAAACTGTCGTCATAAAATAATCATCAATATTATTGTTTATATATAGCAATACTTATTCCTTTTAAATGTATTTACTAACTCCAACGTCTATGTGTCTCCAAATACTATATTGCCACTAGCATCCTTCTCATATTTGTGGTAAAAGTGTAAATGAAAATAGAAAGCTATAGAGTTGCTATATACATACAATAATTTTGCAATTCAAATAAATTTAACTGGTGTAATCTAAAAGATACTGTGCAAATGAAATGCTATTTTGAAACAACATCAGTACTCTGAATAGATATTCAAATTGCACAGCACATTTGAAGCAAGCTTCATTTATTTAAAAGGCTTATGCAAAATTACCTGGATTTTTCAAATTATTATGTTTCAAAAAAATTAATGATTGACATTAAGACATTCTGATGGAGGAATTTAATAAAATAAGTGAAAT
This sequence comes from Rhinolophus sinicus, assembly GCF_036562045.2. Lineage (NCBI taxonomy): Eukaryota > Metazoa > Chordata > Mammalia > Chiroptera > Rhinolophidae > Rhinolophus > Rhinolophus sinicus. Next base: position 51,153,207 of record NC_133754.1, on the reverse strand, counting down.
AAGAATATATTGTACTTCATGTTTTAGGGCTCTTTCACTTTGACATTATTAAGTATACTTATGTATTTAATTTAGTGCTATTAATTTCTGCAAGTTATATTTGAATCATCTTAAACCCATTATTTTTCATTTCAGCATCTACAAATTTAGCCTTGACCAAATAATGACATTTGAACCACACTAAAAGTTGCCTATTTGATTTTTCACTTATCTTCTTTGTTCTTATTTCGATTTTATTACATCTATCTTATTCCCTTTGGCAGCATATCTTTTGATAGAGTTTGAGGTTAGAGATTGCTTTTTCAGTAATTTGACCATACATCGTTGTGTTTAAGTATTTACAGAGATGCATATTGCATTTATTTTTCATAACCTGTACCTTTCTTTTGCTACTCTGATCCCAATAATAGCAGAATAAATGAGCACCTATGCTATGCCAAGAGTGCTTTGAAATATAAGCAAAGTTTTCCATACCTTAAAAAAAAGAAGTACTTATTTCGTCCAGCAGTCTGATTTCCAGAGAGACAGCCATTGAAAATTAGGGAGACAAAAGTTACCAAAATTATATGGTGTTAATATTAAATGCAAAGGAGTACTGGATTTTTCTTTATTTTTCTTATCCAGCCAAGTTAGGAGCATAGATATGTTTTATAAGGCCTTACATTAGCTTCAGGAAAAATAATTACAAAATGAAACTGATAAAACTTTTTAAAAATAAATGGTAAATTATTCTGATTTTTTTCTACCTTATTAAAATGCATGCAGTTGGTTGGCAATGAAAATTATCATATTGGCTGAGAGTATTAGATGATTAGATGGTAATGATGAAATTGAGACTAGTGAAGGCTACACTTGCCACTCAACTAGCTCCAAATTATTGAATATCAATCTATTTTCTCCCATTTAACAGACTGCTGTATATTATTATTAAGGATAAATGCAATTTTTAATGCTATGTTTTTCAAGGAAAGATCTTTATTTTAAAAGGTTTGAATTTCATCCAGCATATTTGTTTCTAGAAATTATACAAAATAATCATTAGTGATATAGAAAAATCACAATTTAAGAATTTCTAACTGTGAAGAAAAAATGTTATGGAGGGGTTTCCACCAGCGTAAGAAACTGAGTCTTAGGGATTTCCTGGTAGGACTTAGGTGTTTTTTAATCAATGTGTAATTTTTATTAGGTTTTCTAGAATAAAGTAGAGAGTTACCCAACTTGACTGCTATATTTTAATGTTCCTTTTTCCATTATGAGATAGTCTTAGTTAAAACCTTTTCTCTTCTTTTTCATTTACTTTTTCAACTATAGCAGTGATAGCTAAGAGTCAGATGGAAACAGAATCATAATCATGGCTTAAGGATTCTTTACCCATTTCAGTTATTTATTTTTTGAGTTTCTACAACAACAACGAAATGCAGTAGAGTGATTCTATTGAATGGAGGGCCCCTGCAGAGGGGAACTTAATTCTCAAAGCTAGAAATGATACTAGAAGCAAACCAAGACAACTTTACCATTTTTTTCCTGCCATTGTGTTAGCAATGTTTACTTCACCAAAAAATGCTTTTGTATTGGAAATTTATTTCCTGACAAGTAAGGGGTATGTCATAGTTATTCCCAATCTGGAATCTTTAGAGAATAAAGTTTCCTTCAGCTTTCATATCTCTGTTGAAACATAATTGGCAGAAGTAATGAAAAAAAAAGTGAACCTAGTGGACATAGAGCAAGTTGTGGAGAAATTCGGGATGTGATGATCTGAGGCACTGAATGGTACAGTGCTTCTAATCATTGGTTTTTCCATGTTGTGAAAATAAATAATAAAGTGATTCCAATGTAAAATCCTTTATTGACAGTGCAAGGATGATAAATTTATAAAGATAGGGATAAGCAGAAAAATGGAAATGGAATAATACTCCTGGAAGTTCCAAGGGATATGGCCTCAAAGTTTCAACGTGTGAAAAAAAAAAAAAAAAAAAAAAGGAAAGAATGTCTTTGTGAATGTGATATTCTCTGCCTACACAGACGCTTTCTGGAGAAAGTTTAAAAGTCTCAAATGCATTTATCAATTTTATAATATGAACAAATATAGCCATTATTATTTTTTTCTATTTGATATATTGTTGCCTATTAATTTTTTGATTCTTAGCTGTTCAACAGCTTAGGTTGCAAAATGCTTTAAACCCAAGAGCTTCTTATTACTAGTGGATTCTCCAGACTGAAGATGACGTAAATAAATAAATATTATATATATATAGTATTTTGCATCATAACTCAGTTGTTTTTTTTCAGTAAGGCATCAAGCTATTTATAGAGGTGATCATATGTATATCTATAAATATATTTTAAAATCACATGCTGTGTCTTCTTTTTGTTTATAATCTCATATTCATCAAAATGGAGAACTTCCAAGTTTAAAATTAGCTTTGATGTATTCACAAAGGGCAATCTCTATAGCCCTGTCTGAACATCTGAACATCAGGATGGAAAGATGCATCCTTTCTCCTTTCTAGCCTTGATTCTACCCTGAGTCTTACTTCAATGAGACTTGATCTTAGACCTTGAGACTTAGTAATCTTCAAGTGTCTGGTGTTGACAAGACAGCATTGTGAAGCAGTTATGTAGGAGCCTCCTGTGCGGAGCCGAGGCTTCAGCTCTGTGCAGAGTCACTCGGATGTGCTGGAAGATGAAGGTGTGTGTGGGTGGGACGTGTGTTTCCTCTCCTGAAAAGATGTAAGCAAGCTGAGATGTCTACTCCATCTCAGAGGTAATTAATACGCTGCTGCATTGAGCAGGCTACTTTTAAAATCTCTGTTTAATACTTGTATCCATCAAATTTTTCATTATTGTGACAGCACGCACATTCCCAATACTTGAATATTCGGGTTTTGTTTGTTTCAGGGATATCCTTCACCCACACACACAGAAGCAAATCAGGTCTCTAAGACATCAAAATACTTACGAAATTATGAAATATTCATTCAAATGAAATAATACAAAATTGAGATGGGTGACTCAACATTTTGGCATTGAAGAGTTAGAATATTGAAAATTTTCAAAGCATCCCTGATGTGATCTGTCACCATTGCTTTCCAGTTATTGCTTAGTGCAAATAAAGAATGAGAATAGTAAGGGCCCTAGATCAAATATCTGAAGCCAAAGGTAGTGTCCTCTATGAACCTGAGCAAGTCCCTTTCTCTCTCGCTCCACATATAAAACAGGGACAATAACTCATGTTACTTCTCTCTCATAAATTTATGGGATCAAATGAGGCATGGATTTATAATTATTTCCATAAGCATGTATTACTATTCAAAGGCAGTATTTGCCAAGAATCATTTGGTTTTGTTGGAGAAGATTCTAAATTACAGCCACTAGGTGGCGCAACCTCATTGCACTCTCCCAATGGGCCCGTTAGAGACTGCCAGACAGTTGGTCCTTTCAGATGGTAGACTTTGCTGACTTCATTGAAACTAAAGTGACCTTCCTTTGCATATGCTATGATTAACTTGGGAGGCATCTGTGTCGGCTTCATTTTATCAGATCGAGTGTATTATTAATAACCGTGCAAGATGTGTCCCAAGTAGCACAAACTCCTCCAATTCTAGGCTTAACAGGCGACTTAAAAATACTCATAAAAATGGAGGAATCAGCAGAGCAAATTTAACCTCTTTAAAATTTAGAGTACATTACCACGTTTGCTTTTTAACCTGTAGTTCTTCTCCTTTTATGTTCCATAATTTAAGGACCAAAAATACTCACAGGTATCAGCAACATAGAATTAAAAGTTCAAACGACAAGGTGACTGCTAAGAGCTAGGGCCTGGCCTGTACCTGTATCATTGTGCCACCTTTTTATATGGACTCTAGAACACAGCAGAGCACAAAATACAAAGTTTCCTAAAAGATAGTCTGTTTCATAAAAAGTGAAATCTCCTATGCTCTCTCAGTTATAGTACAGCTTTCCTTTGAACTGTTACTGAACATAGCATGACATTTTTTCCAGTAATTCTCCAGGATATTTTTTTTCCTGTGACCGATTAACTTATTATGCGAAAAATTTTATTTGCGCTCAAAGAGAATTGGATAAAGGTAAATATATATGCCGTGTTCAGAAAATATGTCTCATAGGGAAAGTAGTGTATATGAAATAATTAATGCTATGACCCAGGATTCAAGTGTAAATGCTTGACAAAAGAAACATCTGATGTAATCATTTTAAACAAAAATGTGATTTTGGGGGGAAGAAACCCACAATAACTGCACTGTCAGTACATTAAAAAATACTATATAAATTTTATTGTATAACATATAACACCAAAGAGTAATCTTTAGGAATGTTTTTAGTGTAAACACAGGTCTATCTATTCATATGTTTCTTGATATGAATATGCAGATTTAAAATACCAAGTGCCTTTATGAGAATCTGAATATCTACATGAACAATGAAAATTAAAAATTCCCAGGTAATGTGTGGAAAGGAAAGTGACAAACTCAGTTCATGGTATAGCTTGTAATATCTTTTTTTTTTTTTTTTTTCACATTTTAAAGCAGTGCTATTAAGAGAAAGAAAGAAAACAAGGCATAGACTGGGAGAAACATTTATAAAACACATACCTGTAAAGGACTTGTATCCAAAATATACAAAGAATTCTAAGAAAACAAGCAGCTCATTGGGCAAAAAGACCTGAACAGTTTCCTCAGCAAAACAGATTTTTAGAGGGCAAATAAACATATGAAAAGATGCTCAACATCATATATCATTAGGGAATTGCAAATTAAAACCAGATACCACTACATACTTATCAGTATGGCTAAGATTTAAAACTGCCAACACCAAATGCTGAAAAGCATGTGGAAAACAGGAACTCTCATTTATTGCTGTTGGGAATGCAAAATGGTACAGCTACTTTGGAAGACAGTTTGGCAGTTTAAGACTAAACATATATGTACCATATGATCTAGCAATCACTCTCTTTGCTATTTACCCAAATGTGTTGAAAACATATCCACAAAAAAAACTGGCACAGGAATGCTTATAGCAGGCTTATTCATAATTGCCAAAACTTGGAAGCAACCAAAATGTCCTACAATAGGGCAATGAATAAACAAGCTTTGGTGCATCCATACGATAGGATATTATTTAGTGCTAATAAGAAATGAACTATCAAACTACAAACAGACATGGAGGAGCACTGCACACATATAGCTAAGTGAAAGAAGCCAGTCTGACAATGCTAAATATTGTATGATTCCAACCGTATGAAATTCTAGAAAATGTAAAACAATGGAGACAGTAAAATGATTAGTGGTAGCCAAGGTTTCTTTCGGTGGGTGTGGTGGGGGAGGGTACAGAATAGGTAGAACACAAGGAATGTTTAGGGTAGTGAAAGTATTCTGCATGATACTGTGAAGGTGGGTACATTTTATTATACATGTATGAAAGCCCGTAGAATGAACGATTAGTGAACCCTAATATAACCATCAGACTTTAACCATAATGTCACATGTTGTTCATTATATGCAACAACTATACTATTTTACCATGTATAATGCACACCCATGTTTTTGACCTAAACTTTCAGGGGAAAAAATCTTTCGTTTTAATTTTTTAATTCAAATTTGTATTTGTTTACATGTAAGTACTTGTTTTTTTGTATTATAAAGGAGTTTTAGCATTTATTTTTTAACATATCATGGTACAAGAAATTTTACGTAACACAAGAACAGACACAAGGTACAAGAAATTTTACGTACATTTAACAAATTTACATTATTTACACATCATAGATGGCCAAGAACTCTTCGTCATTTCAAGTTCATCGTAAGTTCAACAAAACCGATGATCATATTCCAGGGTACTATTTTGCATACAGATGTTGTTATTGATTTCTAGAGTTATACTTTTAACTCATAAGCATAAATAAAACAATGAAAAACATTTATACAGGTACAGAATTAGTACTAACCATGTATAACACACATCCTTATTTTTCCTTCACAAATTTGGACAAAAAAAATGTGCATTATACACAGCAAAATACGGTACTAATGCAATATGTTAAAAGAGGACCTTTTAGGAGGAGAGGCATATGGGGCTGTACATTCTACTCAATTTTCCAGTAAACCTAAAATTGTTCTAAACAGTAGCCTATTAATTTTAAAAACAATGCTAATTATTTGTATCATTAATAGCTGGCACAATACACATAATTTAGAAATTATTATATTCCATCAAGTAAATTTGACAGTAGTTTCTTTTTAATCTGCCAAGCTCATGTTTTAAAATTAATTCCTAGGTAGATGAGTTTTACATTTAACATTTTGTTTCCATTTTTAATGTGATTAAGCTCAATGACTTAACATTTGGGCGATATACTATTTAATTGTTTGCATTATGTAACACTTACTACACATTCATAATATAAATATTTCTAAGTTATACTTAAAAGATTCCCTTTTTATATTTTTTTTCTCTCCAACTTATTTCTGACAAATTTAACTCAGAGTCGGCAGTAAGTGGCTTAGAACAGGTAACTTTTCACTGATGGAACCTTCTGATCCTGAAGCCCAAGTTTCTGTTATAGTAAAAGATAGTTTGTTTTAAACAGTATCTCACTTCTGTTATTACATTAATTAAGGCTTTCATGGGGGATGTGTTAAGTTTGCAATTCTGCTTTTGTAAAAAGTCTGTATGTTCTTTACTATGGGAATGTTCAATATGCTCTTTAAAAAAATACCATAGAATGCTATGCAACAATTTAAAAAGGAATCAACTAGGGTTACATGTATCCTATTTTAATTAAGGAGGATGTTTTTAGTAAAGGTAACATATGGTAAAAAATAAAATGGTATTGACAAGCACATGCTACAAAAGTAAGTCTCTCTTTCAGTTTGGAATAGGGGTGGGGAATTTGCTCATGGTGTGCTTTTCCCGGGAGCATCCTAACCCTCTCATTCCTTCTGTTTTCATTTACCAGTTTGTTCTAGTGATTGTTCATATTATCACATATCAAATTTCCTCAATCTTCACAGCCAATCACTGACTACATTTAACATAATTTGACCGGTCCCTGTTAATGGGTCTTTAGGATATTTCCAAACTTTGATTTATTATTAAAGTTACAATAATCATTCTAGTATATATGTCTTTGTCCACATGAGCAAATATATCTGCAGAATAAACTCCTATAAATGAAATTGCTTGGCAAACATTTGAGTACATTTACATTTTTAATAGATGTTGCCAAATCTTTAAAGAGCTTTTGTAAATATCTATCAATGGCATTAGAAGAATATAAAAATCACTATACAATTTTTTCCCCCACTGAGGCCATTCAGATTCAAACTAATGCACTCATGAATGAACATCATTAATTTTACTGATAAGGGCTTAAAGATAGCTGTCAATGTAAAGAGGTTTATATTATACTTATGTCATGGTTAAATAAAGCTAAATGTAGAAATATCAAATTGCTGTGCACAGTATTACTTATTTTTATTGAAAATCAAATATACATTACTTAATAGAAAAATAATTCATGTAAAAAGAAAATACTTTACTCAGTAATTAAGTACAAGGAAATAATCTAGGTTATCTGATCAACAAATCATTGGACATTTTAACTGTGGAGAATATCATACAAGATGAAAAGCAGTAGGGAGATAAACATCTTCAAAGAATTTATTTTAAGGGAATTACTTCTCAATGGTGGAAAAGACTATAATCCCATCATGTGCCACTTTATTTTACTACATCACGAGGAAAACACTTTAATATTATTTAGAATTTGGAGAGGTTATTAAACATCTACAACTTCTGTGTTACCTTGTTTTTCCTAAGCAGCTGACAGTTATCCAGGGAGTATGTGTAAAAGAGAAGAAGGAAGGGGATGTTAATGTTTTCTGTTTATAGAATAAAATTACGCTCCCAGTTGTGATGCACTAGCTTGCAGCTGACCATTACACTTATTGAAAACGACTGATAATGTCAGATAAAATTTGTAAAAAATATTTGGGGGAGCATCAGAGAGCTGCTGAAGCAGTCACAGCTGGAAGGGCCATTATCAAGAGAGAAGGGACAACATTGACGTGAGCCAGACTTGCTGCATTCTGGTTTCTGGTAGGGGTATTTGCCACTGGCTGATGGAGGACAAGAGACCAAGAACTCAGGCTCAGAGCAGCTGCTGAGAGCAGAGAAAGCACTAGAGCTTCCTGCAGCTTCTTGGAGCTTGGCATTGAATTTTGCCACGGGATCCAGGAATGAGGAAGCCAGAAAGACGAGAGACGCACAGAAATTAACCCAATACTCAGTATGAATTCTGTCTTCAGTTAGTTATTAATTAAGCTACTCAGGGCAACAAAACTGAAAGCACACCGATACTCTAAGTATCTTGTCATACACTTTTTCCCCCTGGTTTGTGGTGCTGAAGTAAGCTAGAAGAATTCTTTCAGTAGTAAGCTCAGTGTGGGGTGGTTGAGTGGAAGAGACACATGCTTTAAAGTTAACTAGACATGGGTTCAAATCCAGTGTCTGGCATTTATTGGCCATTTAGCCTTTGACAATAACAACAACAAAAGTTACATCAGTTTCTATGTATATAAACAGAGGGAAATAATACCCAAACTGATGGACTATTAAGAAAGTGGGGACTAACAGAAGCGTACTTCTGAGTATGCAACAGCGCCCCATGTATCAGCAGAAGCTATCACACAGCTGTGGAAACCTGTCATTAAAAATGTATCTGAAATTCAATGGCAGGAGGAGTTTCAGTCTCCTGACTGTGAACTTTTCTCTCTTTCTCAATGCAAAATCTAACTGCCAGGCAGGCCAGGCGTCCCTGGCTCTAACTCTTGGGATCCCCCTGGAGACTCCACAGGAAGTGAATATCAGAAGTCCCATGGCTGCTGGCTGCGAGTGAGCAAGGAAGGCCACAGTGGGATTTAGTTCCAGAGTTCCAATGTTTTGTGGCATCGGGCATGATGCTACTTTCTATGCGATTCAGAAAACCCTCTCCCCTTTTAAAATTGCAAATGTCTTTTTTCTCATCATAAAATGACAGTATATTAAAATTTGAACATTGGAAATAAAATCATAGAGAAGAAAATAAGATTACTTATTTTCCTAACTGTCCCCTTTTATTGATCACTTTTCCCAAATAACCATATTTTAGTTTTACTCAAGCTTTATTGAGGTATAATTGACACATAAAGATTGTATATACTTAAGGTGTACAACATGACGGTTTGATATACATATACAATGCAAAAATATAACCATGATCAAGCTAATTAACATATCTATCCCCTCACATAGTTATCTTTTGTGTGTGTGGTGAGAACACTTGAAATTTACTCTCTTAGCAGATTACAAGTGTACAAATACATTATTATTAACTATATAGTCACCATATTTTAAATTATCTTCACTTCCATTCTCCCTTGCCTCACACACACTATTTATGGGAATTTTTATATCCTGAGTTTTTCTGATCTCATTTTATTGGAAGCCTTTCCTATAGTTTAAGTATTCTTTGAAAATATGAATATGAATAATTCTGTCATATGCATTTTTGAGTGGGAATAGTTTATTAAACCACCCCTGTTGGTTTGCTAACTCTCCTTTCTGACTTTCTCTTAGTTATGCTAATACTTTAAGTATATAAAGCTTTTATCTCTAATATCATTCAGTTGGTTACCCCACCAACGGAAATAATCATCTGAATAAAAATATGTGTTATGTAATGTGTTTTGCAGCTTATATTTAATGGGACTCTGCTTTTGAGGAAGATTTTCACCATCATGGGGATTGAAACAAGTAACTCATTCCTTATGGCAGACCACGCCCACGCCAGGGCTCAGCAGTTAGATCAGTGAATGCAGCCCCTTCCATCCTTTGGCCAAGTGCACTAAGCAGAGAATAAACTGCAAAATTTAATGGCATAGCAGTGATCCAACAGTCTGCTGTAATATATGAGGTTTGCTTATGCTCTGAGATACCCTGCTTCCACATGCTAAGATTCTCATACATGTGATATTGTGACAAGGTAGAATCTCTAGCATGACATCTCCATATAAGCTCCTTTTCCTGAAATGCCTGTAATTTAAGAGCAGAACACAATACTTATATTCAGGTACAGTTAAAAGGGCTTCTGAGTTAAATAAGTAAAACATAATGAGAACAATTAAATAGGGCGTCCATTAATGATGAATGGCATGGTACGGCTGTGTTAAATGTTAGGCACTGACTCACATATGCTCAGCCCCCTCTCATTTCCCCTTTGCAGCAGCATCTTCTAACTTTGGTCTTTGTGATCTGTCTACCCACATGTCCCTCCTTAATGCACTGGTATGTCCTTTCACAGAAACTGTGCACATTTAGAAATAAATAAATAGGGATTTATGTGGGACAAACCTCATTCCTATGTTCACAACATGTATGCTGATATTTGTAGATAAAGATTAGGAATCAATTGTGAAAGAACAAAATAGATGAATTTCAGCTCAGTAACATTCAATGTGCGTAATGATCGCTATCTTCTGTCCTGGCCGTATAAAGTCTATTTTTCATTTATTGGAAACTGAAAATCTACCATGTCTGGTACAGTGTCGGAAACATGGTATTGACTTAATAGGTATGTGTTGATAAGTGCATAAAAGCTGACTTCAAAGCAGATGTTTACTTATTATGCAGGCAAAGCCACTGTTTTAGCTTTATTGATTGAATCATAGAGAAATAAAGAAGTGACAATTTTACTTTGAGTGCAAATACAACTCCGTGAGTTATGGCATTGAATTCCTACCAGCTCTGATAGTGTTTAAAGCAGTGTTTCTCAGCTTTCGCTATGCATGAAAATCACCTGGGATTTTGTCAAGATTCTGATCCAGTCGTTCTGGGGGAATTCTGCATTTCTAACAAGCTGCCAGGCAATGTTGGTGCTGCTGGTCTAAAGATCTCACTTGGTTTCAACATTGTGTCATAGTTGGCTGCACACTGGCGTCACCTGGGAAGCTAGAAAAGCTACTGATGCTGATTCCCACTCCCAAGGTATTTGGATCCCATTGTTGTGCCAAGAACACTGGGTACTGAGGTCTCTGCCGTTCCCCGGGTGATTGGCACATACAGACATTTGAGAAGCATTGTGTACAGAGAACCGGTTCACAAACTGCTCCTAGATTGTTCATTCCTCTTAGCCCTGCTGAGTTGGCCCCAGCTGAAGTCCAGGATGTGATGTCTGATGAAGTATTGTTATCCACAAACTTGTAAAATTGGGACTGTGTGACTCTGGTTATTGCCTAACGCAGAATGAAGAGTAAAGTCAATCTGGGCTGCTGGCTCTTTTCTGACATTTGAGAAATGGCAACATCAGTCTGTGTAGAGTTTGAAAAATGAAGTCAAACTCAATAAGAATTGAGGAGATCTTGGGGCCCTGGGTTTTGGCTCTGGTCTTTTGAGATACAGCTACACTTACTGCCTTTAGCCTCCATAAGCTATTTCTGCATCTTTGAAAGAAACCTCTTGGGGGGTTAGCTAGCTGCTATCAAATGATTCTTGACTGGGATAATAACTGATCAATTTAAGCAACAGAATTTGAAAGTCCCACTGATTATTAAATTATGAATGAGTACATATGCTCACATATTCTTCATAGACATATACTGCCAAAATAGCATCTTTGCTGAAAACATAGGAAAGTGAATGCATGGAAGAGGAAGGATGCTAAGAAAAGGGGCAGCAACGTCTTTCCTGATGACACGTGACCATTTTTATCCTACAACCATAGTAGAGTCTCAGCTTTTGTTGAAGCCTCACCAAAAAGAGACTGCAACTGTAGATAAAAGTTGTGTGAAGACCAAGGGAGAAATTTAGAAAACCCATATTTCAACTTGACTTAGTCCTCTTTGCTCTCATGCAGGAAGAAGAAATTGCATGACCAGATTTCCCGAAAAAAGTATGTTCATGCCAAAGTAGCTGGAAATACCTGGAAAATTAAAACTGATGCATGAAATTTGGTGCCATGAAGTAATCTTTAAATAATTATGCACTTATTATGTTCTTAGCACTATGATATATAGTTTGCAGAGGCACACATTCTATATATCCATGGTCTCTACCTTTGAGGAGCTTTCAATACAGTTTCCTTACTTGTGTATCGTTGTATAGGTGCCGATGTGTTGGTCGGTAATTCAGGATTTAGAGTCTGGTTGTCTGTGTTCAGATTATAGGTCTGCTACTTTTTGTTGTGTAACCCGGGGCATCCATTTCTGTATATGTGAAACAGGTGCGATAAAGTTATCCACTTCAATGAATATTGATAGGGTACTATTCCAAGCCCTTGATTTAAAATCATTTAGTCCTATCTATAGTGGTATGTAATCAGTCATTTTTAGCCATTATTACTATTATTACTCTCACTATTATTTTATCCCCAAATCTATATTTGTTTCCCCCAACTACACTGCTGACTCTTTAAAGACAGGTTTTTATGCCTTTTAATCTTTCTCATCTTATCACACAGTTCCTCATATTGTCTCAAAGTCCAGGGGTAGTATAATAAATGTTGTTAGCTAGTTAGCTTTTGGGGGATCTTTCATTATAATTGTCAGGTCAAATGTATTTCTTTCCTAAAGCATTATTCTTAGAAATAGGCACAACATGCAAATGAAGCCTTCAGGGAAAAAAAATCTTATATGAGTATTTTCACAAAAAGTTTTCCTTGCTGATAAATATTTCCGTGAAGTGATGGATGAAAGTTAACTCTGACCAATACCTATAGACTGTTGCTTTGGTTTCATATTTAGAAATCCCTAATTTTATGAAGAAAACTAATGTGACATTAATTAAAGATAATGAGAATGCTGCCAGGAAAGTTGGTTAAAATAGTTTGAATGCATTCCTACTTTATCATTATATTAAAATTAGTAAAACCAAATGAATGGATATATCCAGGAATATTTCGTTTTAAATTATGTACTAAAATTCCCTGCCTTGCTTTTTAAATCCTAAAAATATTTGCACTATTGCATAAATAAACCATGTGCTCATCAGTTTAGCTTTAGGTTATGTCATCTCAGGAAGGTTATAATTTTTATTTTGTTCCTCTGACTAATGTTGTGGTACTTAGTGGTTGAGACATACAATCTGTTTATAACCTTCAACACCGTGTAAACTTGTTTTCGTCTTCTTTGGCAGAAGACTCTTCTAATTATAATTTTAAATGATTTCCTTTGCACTCACCAAAGCAATGCCATAATAACAAGAAGGCAAGGTAAATTATAAATAAAGTAGTAAATGATTCTAGTCCTTTTGACCATAAGATTTTTGATTATCTTATCACACAGTGACAGGAGTGTTCCCAATCCCCATGATAACTTGGATGAGGTCTGTTTCAAAATAAGCAGAATATAAGTTGAATGATACTTCTCAAATTATTTATATATTCAATAATTACGATGTGCCAACTACCTTCCTCAGGTCTTTGGAAATAGCTACATAAATAGAGCACAGTCTCACTCATACAAATCTTTATAGGTTGCTACATATACAAAGATAAAAGAATGCCAAGAGTACAGTGAGGACGTGAAACTGAGCATGTTTATTTCCACTTGGGGTATAAGACATGATGTGCTGAGCCAAGAAAGCTCCCTTACTTTTAACTGGTTTTTGAAAACCTACTCTCCATCAGAATTTGTTCCTCGGTGCTAGGGACACAAAGATGTATGTACTCAAAGCCTGGGTCCTGAGGAAGCCTCTGGGCTGGTGAGCAACAGTAAGCAAACAGTAGTGTTAAAAAAATATGCATGGGCTACAGCGACAGTGGAGTAGGTAGGGAAGGGAAAGGGAAGGGAGAAATGAGTACAGGCTAGGTAGTGAGGGAAATTCTCAGATGCAGTGTCACCTAAGCAGATTTTTTTAAAGCATGAGTTGGGGGCATAGGGTTAAAACACCCCAGATACACTGGTACTGTGAGCAAAAACACAGATGACATGGTGTGTCTGTGGAGCTCTAAATGTATTCGTCTGCACCATTGGGAAAGAAAGGAAGGCAGCTTTGTTGATACACGTAGATGTGTCTACAAAAATAGGAAATGGTCAGATCATGCCAACGTCTTGTGTTCCAGCTCACAGCGGTCAGGCTGTGTTCTGTGTTACGCTTGCCTTGCAGGTCAGTCTGGCTGCCATAGAGGATGGAGTAGAAGTAATCCATTTGCTCTCCTGTAAAGCAAATCACTTCTATTAGGTAAATTATCTCTTCAACGGGACAGCTATCGTTTTCATTATTTCTCTCAGGAGAACAATTTGCTTTTACTGGGCATGCACTGTAATCAATCAGCAGTTCCAACAATAATCAATTAGCAACTATTTATTGAGCTCCTGGTAATGAAATAATTTTACATACTATGTGTGCATACAGAAGCCAGATGCTAGCCACATGAGTGTCCCTGATCCCTCTGTTGCCTGACCCCTCTTAAATTTGTGATTTAATCACTGATCCCTTTCCTTTTAGCTCACACTTCTGCGGTCTCACCAACCTCCGTAGTGCTTCTATAAAATCAGTCTCCATCACGCCCCAGGGTCCTTGCCCATTCCCTCTGCCTGGAGAGCTTTTCTCCAAAATCTTCAAATCTCTGCCTTCTGACTCATTAAAATTCTAGCTCTTCAAATACGAACGAGTAGGTTTTCCCTGACTCCTAGAAACTCGCTTAATTATCCCCTTATTTCATTACTCTGTCTTCTTTTCTCCCCTTTAAAGCATGTATTGCTCTCTGAAATTGTCTTATTCGGTAATGATTTGGTTATTGCCTAACTTGGTTATTACCTAACACCTTCCTCTTCCTCTGCCCTATCCCAGGTTGGAAGACTCAGTAAAGCAGGGACAACCTTCTGACTCATTCACTGCTGTATCCCCAGCACTTTGAAGAGAGTCGAGCCCATAGTAAGCATTCAATAAATATGTGTTGAATGAATGAGAAGGAGAGAATTCTCATGAGAATGCAGCAAAATCAATGGTTGGTTTACTCATACATTATTGTTTATATGTATGAGAAAAAAGAGATTCATGACTACTGGGCTATGTTAAGAAAAATAAAAATAGCTTTGGTATTCTGAACAAAAGACACACAGAGACTGCTAATTAAGTAAATTATAAAATTAAGACTCATGTAAAGGCTACTATAATTTCATCCTTTAAAACATATTTATTCTTACCATACAAAATTGTATAAGACAAAAAAAGAAGCCACAATTATTTCAAAAAGCAAAATAAAATGATGCCTAATAAGAAAATATACACAAAACTATCCCTGAGTCATGAAGGTATTTCATTCTGTTCGAGTTAGACATTTTAAAAAAAGAGTGTATCTTTTAGCATTTTTTTCCTGAATATTCTAAAATGTATAATCTTCTTTGTCAACCTCTAATTTGAGCGTCTACAAGTCAATCTTTTAAATAACATGCAAGGAAGCAATGTTTTGGTTTATCTTGCAAGTTCTATAGAATGGGCACCAGACAATTTCAATCATGCGTTTGTTTAAAAGCTTTCAATAGATGGGTATGTGGGCAAAGTCATCCATATTTCATTTCAGCTTATTTCTTGTTTGGCGACTTTGATTTTTGGATCAAGTTGTGCTGGTTAATGGATTAAACAGTTCAACAGTTTGGTGTAGTGACAGTCTGTGCTCCTTAGGCAGGTAGAGGAACTCAGTTGACCTGCTTTGTGCTTCCTTTTGTGTGGATTCCAACTGCACTAAATAGGGCGCTCATTCTTCGAATCTCCTACTGATCTACCCTTCCATACCTTGAAAACATGTGTGAATTTACATGTCATTTAAGTGTTTTTTTCTTCCCAAACAGCTCTATCAAATTCAGGTTTACAGGTTTAATAACTGTAAGCTAGTTATTAAGTACTAAGTAAGTAAGTAACCAAAACATACTTGTCAATTTGAGAAAGGCTTTTTTTCCTCCTATTCAAGCCAATCATTTAAGTGTGTAATGAATAGGTTTTGCTTTCATTTGGGCTGCTACTAATAATTACAACTAACATTAGATAACAGTCATGTGGCAGTCATGGGGCTAAATTTTCTCTAAGCTTGTTAGGTTCAATTCTTCAAACAGATGTACCAGTTCATGAAAGTATTACCATTCCCATTTTATGAATGAGAGAATTAAAATTTAGAATGGCTAATTGAATTGTCCAAGAATAAGCATCCAGTAAGTAGTGGACTGAAGACAGAGAACATTTTAGAAATTTGCATTAGCTTCAAATGGCATCATCAAGACATGAGAGAATTTGAGTTTCCAAGTATATGCAAGTCAACAGCCCCATAGTTTGTGGAAGGAACTCTAGTTGTTAAGACATTCATATATTCATATTTGGTCAAAACATTTTAATTATTGCTTACATGTACTAATAATTGTAATTTGGATAACTATGAAGCAGAAAACAAAGTTAATTTACAAATATACTACTCTTTTCTTTGTTTGTAGAGCCATAATCTTCATGCTGTTTACAGGGCTTGTTCCCAGCACTGTCCTGAAACAGCGCTCTTTCTCGTTAACTGTAACTCTCTTGTTCTATCTCATATCCATTGTTAAACTTTTCTCTTCAATGTTACTGTACCATTTGATGCAGACACTGTAAGACCCTGAATATCCTCCCTTTAGTCTCTCTTCTGCCTTGATGAGAATCATTGACTTTTCTGATTTTATCAACATTCTTCACCTTGATTTTGCCCCTGACCTCTACCATCCTTCTCTCCCTGAAAAGGAAGGAAGGAAGGAAGGAAGGAAGGAAGGAAGGAAGGAAGGAAGGAAGGAAGGAAGGAAGGAAGGAAATAACTGCCTCTGGGTCTCTTTTCCTATCATTTTCTCACCTCTTAGGGTTTTTTCCTCTTCTCTGCTTATGTCAATATTTCACAATTTAGCTGAAGCCCCACCTCCAAAAAGAAATCATTTACATTGCTCCAAGCTCTACGGCTTTCTCCTTTCTCTAAACTTCTGATGTAACACCCAATGTTTTAGAAACAAATGTCTTTTCTGATTTGTTCACAGATGTTAATGACATTTTATTAATAGCCAATATATGGAAGGAATCTAAGTGCACAGCAATACATGATTGGATAAAGAAGATGTGGTACATATATACGATGGAATATTACTTGGCCATGAAAAGGATGGACCTGAGCATTATGCTAAGTTAAATAAGTCAGACAGAGAAAGACAAATACCGTATGATCTCACTTATATGTGGAATCTAAAAAGCAATGTAAATGAACAAGCAAAACAGAAACAAACTCATAGATACAGAGAATAAACTGATGGTTGCCAGATGGGAGGGGCATTGGGAGGCTGGGTGAAAAAGGTGAAGGGATTGAGAAGTTTAAATTGGCAGTTACAAATTAGTCATAGGGATGTAAAATACAGCATAGGGAGTAATATTGTGATAACTATGTATGATGCCATTGGTACTGGACTAATTAGGGGGATCACTTTGTAAATTATATAAACGTCTAACCACTATGCTGTATACCTGAAACTAATATAAAATTGCATTGAATGTCAACTGTAAATAAAACATTAAAAACCATATAACTGAGCATCATAGTATCTAGAACAATGAGAGACCAATTGACTCATTCTGTGATATACAGTGGTTGCCAAAAAAAGGATACACATTTTAAGAAAGGAAAAATTATTAATATTGTAATAATATATACTGATAACAAAAGATGAATACAAGTCACATTTGACTTCTGCAATTACAAGAGGTGCTGAAAGTAGTTACCATCAGCGTCCAGACACTTCTGATTACAGCGAACTACTGCTTAAGCAACATTGACCAAAGTGTCCGTGTGTGTGTGTGTGTGTGTGTGTGTATAATATTCTATTTTATATATAATATAGAGTATATACATATAAAACATTGGGCAAATGTATGCATGCTAGACTTAAAAGACAGTTTTCTGGATTTGTTTTATACTATTATTCAATGTCTTAATAAGAAAAAAAAATGAGAAAAGAGGTTTAGGAAGGTGATAATGTGACGTTTATGAGGTCCACATCAGAAAGTCTCACGGGAGTGTCAACTTCAAATATAAAATGGTCAGTTATTTTACTAGCAAAATGAGTTTATTCATGAATAGCAGGAAATTGCAATTTGGGACAAGCAAGCTATGGTGAGCCAGAGGCAACTCCTAGGAGACAAAGGGAAGGTTAGCTTTTACTAGGTTTTAGGAGGAAATTGGGGAAGGTTGTTTAGAATACAAGTTCTTTGGAGAAGAAGAGTTCTAGACTGTGGCAGTTTCTCCTTGGCTGCAATCGGTGGTTAGTACATTTTTGCTGGGGAAGAGAGGGATTTTCCTTCCTTTTATTAAAAGCAGGAGATGGAACTCCTATGAGAAAAAAATGTCCTTCCTTGTCAAAATAATTTTTATCTTCCTTCTTCCTGTTGGTTATGCAAGGAGTGGTACTTGTGTAAAAGCTTCCCCATCAGGGCTTCCTGGCTCCATTTTAACTGAGATTTCCTTTGTTTATTTTCACAGGAGGGAAATGAATGGATTGGATGGAAGTAAGGTTAGTGACAGGCTAATGTTCAGCATTTCTGGTCTAGAATGATCATTATACAAGGATGATTATAAAATGATGCATTGTGGTAGAATGATGGAACTTGAAATGACATCAGAAAATGTCTATTCCAGCTGTTCATATTCTAGGTGTGATGGCTGAAGAGTAAAGGGATATGTGACTTGTTCAGTGTCAACATAGTTCTTAAAAGTTCTTGAGTGTCTGATTTATTTTTTTTTTTACATTTGTCATTGTTTTCAGAATTTCTTATATCTGTATTTTATATATGTGTTTTATATACATGGAAAGCTTTAAACAATTATTTCTTGAAATGTCACCTACTTTGGAAATTATCTACCTTTAGGTCAAGCTATACATGTCTGAACATCTGAATATGCTATTGAAACATTCTTTGGCTTATAAGGAAAACGTATTCCTCCCCCTCCAAATTTTTTTAAATGGGATATGATTTCAGAATTACCAGATCTCCCTGCCTAAAAATACATGCGTGTCTTATTTTGCATGCCGATCCTTACTGAAGACAGGTGCTAAGTTTAAATAGAGCTGCACTAATTGAAATCTGTCAATGAGAGCTACACACCTGCACTTTCATGTTTTGTTGTTTTGTTGTTGTTGTTGTTGTTTTGTGAGGCTTGTTATAAAAGTTTCTGCTTTCATTTTCTCTTTTCTGGGCTTTCTTTCTCTACAGAGCACATGATACAATAATCATATTCCATTTATTCCCTCATTCATTTTGAATATAATGTTTATGCTCAGTTTGTCTTAAAGTAAGTATAAACTGCTGTCAAATTTAGCCTTTAAAACTTCAGGATGGAAGCAGCTAAGAGTGAAATTTTTTTTCACCCTCTATTATTGGGTTTGGTGAGGGAGTTAGAGGCAAGTGACATGAGCTGGAAGAGGCAGTTGAAGACAAGGTGAAGAAGAAATCATTAAAATATGTAAGAGAAAGAAAAAGTAAGAGAGGATCGATGATCTTGGAGCATGCCCATGTGTGGAAAACCACAGGAGCTGAGGTTTGATTAGGAAGGTGGGTTACTAGGGAAGGGCAGAAAGCAGAGGACAGAGTAGAGTGAACAAGATGCAGAAAGGGATCTTCTGCGGATGTCAGATCAACCAAGCCCAGGCCTTTGCAGCCTACCCTCATTTATATTTCCTCCCCAGGGACCAGAATCTAGAAGGGCCATACGGAGGTGGAGAAAGATGCATAGATACAAGATAGATATAGAGATAGATACAGCATTTGTCACCAAAGCATTGAAAATACACATATCCTATTACAGACACTTACAGTACCCAGCGTGGTACATTAGACTCAGTTTAAATTAAATAGCCCACGCAAAGATATCTTGACAACCGCACATGCTATACAAATGATAGCTGTCATATATTGTTATTATAATAATATATTCACATAAATTTAAAATTTTATACCCATAGTAGGAAATGTAGAGAACTAAGACATGAGTTATTCTAAAGCTGATGTAGGAGTATTTTCTTTTCTAAACCTTTGAAGGGGAAATCAAAGAGGAGATAGAGAAAAAAAGAGAAAGAGAGGTGAGAATGTGAGGTGACTGAACTGTATCGTCCTGGATTGCCTTTGAAAAGTGAAAGGAGCACATGTGAAATATTTCTAATATTTCTGTCTCTCTATCATCTGTATCAGACAAGATGAGTTGTTCCTCAATTTGATGTCAGCAAGGATATGTGGGGACTTATCATAAAGAAAACAAATCATTTGCTACTTAAGACCCTGACAAGTCTGTGCATGTCTGAAGTCTGTGCAGCCCTCCAGCCAAGCTTCTTGCAGGCGTGAGTCCTGCTGTGTATTCTGCTTGTTCATAGCCTGCCTTCTGGAACAGGGAATTCAGAAGACGACCTCCAGCCTAAATTCTAGGTGTTTGGTTCCCTCCATGGCATTGTTTCTGTTAGATTTGCCAAATTTGGGAAGCTATTTTCCATTTTTTAACTAACAAAAAATCAAAATTAAGATGATTATTCAGCTGCTGTCTTAGACACTAATTTTCTCCCTTTCAAATATGTAAAATAGTATTAAAATGTTATATGTTCAGATTCTGGTCTTAATTCGTAAAATAATGAAACGATACCTACATGGAAGGAGTTGGGGAGGGACATGCATAAGCCCCCAACACAGGGGAACACAGAGCAAGCCTCGCATATGGCAGGTTTTATAATTATATATTCTAAAAATATTGGAAAGTACAGCATAAAAAATAAGCCATTTTCCAACATAAGATAATATTTCCAGAATAGCATTATATTTAAACATTCAGTTCTATAGATTCAAAAGCTGGGAGGTTTGAGTTGAGTTATCGAGGTAATTGCTTCAGATTCCTGATGGACTATCATGAATCCTCATCTTTTCTGTTTTAGTAATTGATCTGTCAATCACCCCAGAGGTGAGACTATTAAAAATATATCATCACCACATAACAAACCATACATGTTTTATAAACCATATCTCACAACTCCTTTTTGTCTCAAAACATTTACCTTTTTATGCCCGACTTAGATCATACTTGTATATGCAAAACAAAATCTAAATCAGCTATTAATAGAACAAAAATAAATATTTGTTCCAATTATTCATTCAAGAAGGGCATATTGACGGCTTACTCTGTGGCAGAGACAGCAGGCAGAAAGGTGATAAAACAGTATCCGTACTTTTAGGGATTCTAGTGGATGAGAATGATACGTTAACTTTGTACAGTGATGGCTTCCTAGTACTCTGAGAAATGCCTGTAATTTAATGCTACTTTAGGACAGAGGGTGATATTTGAGGTTTTTATTTTTTCCATTCACATGTGGGTGCTGAAGGACTTCAGGAAGAAAAATGATCTAAAGACGCTGAAGTCAGAGAATTCATGGTACATAAAGGGGTGATGAATGAACCAGAATGACTGTCTGGGGTTGTGCATTAAACTCAAAGAGAGGGTAGATAGAGGTGAGAGGGGACACACAGCTTACCAAACTTCATAGTACACATTGTGTAAGAGAATGGACTTCATCTGATTAGGAATGGAATTCATCAAAGGCATAGATAGATAGACAGACGATAGATAGATAGATAGATAGATAGATAGATAGATAGATAGATAGATAGAATAGCTAGATAGATAGACAGACAGATGCATATATACATAATTACAAAGATAGTTAGATGCATAGATAGCTACATAATCTACTACAGTGTGTGTGTGTGTGTGTGTGTGTGTGTTTGTGTTCATTCCCATATTTTTTTTCTGTTTTCAATGAAGATAACATCATTACTTTCTGGGTTAGTCTAACAGTTTCCTTACCAGTATCCTGTGTTTCAAGATCTTCTCACTCCTACCAATCAAGATACCTCCTATAAAATATCTATCTATCTATCTATCTATCTATCTATCTATCTATCTATCTATCTATCTATCTATCTATCTCTGAAGTTAGAAGTCATAGGAGTTGGTGAGCAGCTGAAAATGAATGTAGTCAAGAGTTGCTGAGAATGACTTCAGTGTTTGTAGCTTCGTGACAAAATAAATGATGACATTAGCAATCAAGATGGGGAGATAGGGCAGCTGGGAAAATAAGGGAAAATACTGAGTTGTGGACTAATTTTGAGAAAAGATGTCCATTAACCAACAGGTGATATCCAATAGACAATCAAAAACTGTAGATCTGAAGCTCAAGAGAAAAGAACAGAGTCGAAGCCTGATTATAAATTTGTGACTCAAGAGTATTTTGATTGGACTTACATAATTGCCAAAAACCTCAATCGCAGTTTTCAGTGATGTGATTTCATGCCTTAGAGCATGATTTTATAAATTCCTTATAAATAATTGTAGAAGTACATTTCACAGATTTTGTTTGTGTTGACCGAATGAACACGTGGATAATGGGTGAGAGTAGAATATGATATTAATGATTACAACTATATTAGTATTGTTTTCAAAAATAGCATCCTAGAGTCAATGGTTGCATAAATAAAAATCAATATTGACCATTGATATAAACCTGAGAATTTCATAAAGTAGACTTGGCTTTTTATTATATGTCTAGAAACTTTCCTTCTTTAGTGCACATTAGTCTTACGGGATTTAATTCAACTCCATGCTCGGTATATGACAGATGGAACAGAAAGTGGAAAATACAACTTTTCTCCAGTAAGTTCTTATGAAGTAGAGGGCAGAGTATAAGTACCCTGTTATTTATAATAACAGATACAAGTAAAAGGGATGTCCTAAGAGATACGGAATTTAATTAGGTAGCCTATCAGTAAGGGGAAGATTCACAGAGAAGGAACACAGAAACCTCACTTCTTACCCCAAGGTTAAATATGTTTGTTACAGTAACACTTGCTATCTCAGTGCCCTGATTATTGAAGATTGCCCACATTTTTAATAAATTATTTTGTGGTAAAAACATGAATAATAATTTTATAATATGTATGTCATTTGGCATTCCATGGGAAAGCTAATCAGGGTTTTGTTTGTTTGGTTTTTAGTGGTTTTTTTTGTTTGTTTTGTTTTGTTTTTTTGTAACATTTGCAAATTGGCAGTGTCACTTTAGACAAGATCTCCTTTCCTGAATAAGGAGTGAAAAAGTGTGACTGAAAGAAAGTTCAAAATGTTGCTTAAAACTCTAACAGTCTCTCCTTTTAAATAAGGGCATTGCGAATTACCTCAAGCAACTGAAAAACCTTGTTACCTTTTGATATGCAAAATACTTGAGCAAATTCATTTTAGCTAATTATCTTTTCCATTTGCTACATATTTGTGAGCACATTGAATCAATACACTTTTTAATAATGTGAAACGTATTTTATGAATGTTAAAATGATGAAGTGTTTCTCAGACATTTGTGTTACATAAAAGGAGATGAAGTAAAGGCTAGGCTGCTTTGATTGAAACGTGTTAATTCTAACAATTTTGCCAGTGGCCTCAGTTTCTAATTGAGGCTCAAAAAACAGCAAGAGATCAATTAGCATACTCACTTGACATTCTGCTCGAAAATAATGACATAAAGGGGTAGCCTAGTGAAGGGAAAGTGGGGATTGGGGAATTAAATGCCTTGCTTTGGGAAGATGTCAAGGGTTTGTTACAAGGGTAGCAGGCCTTCATGCTGGTTTATTTAAAAAACCAACCAATCAAACAAACAAACAAACAAACATAAAAGATCAATCATATGGGTGAGGAAGGTGTCCATGCCATTGAAGAAATATAAATCTGATTTGTGCGATAGTTTGTACATTTTCAGAAATATGAGTGAATCATTTTACCTTCATAACATTTATACATTCCATGTAGACATTACTGAGAATGAAAGTAGGATTATTCATTAGTCATTTTATCTTTTTTTTACTGTTTTACTTTCAATGAAGATAAAAACCTGTAACATTGCATTCCTGTTGTCCAAATGAACTGAGTTTCACAACACACCCGAGATGATAACTACTCTCAAGTTCAAGGAAAATTAAGCAAACCTACGGAAGGTATTTACATTGAATGCACTCACGTTTCTACTTTCTCTTGAAAAGCAGGATGTTGTTAGGACTAAGCTGAGAATCAATAATAATAGAAGACGTGGAGAAACAGTCTGTTGAGGAGGAAAAATTTCTCTTCTACCATCCTAGGTTCTTCTGGTTGGTCTAAGAATTAAAGTGACGTTAGACTGATTACCAGGAGAAAATCAAATTTAATTTCATACACACAGGGGCTCCATAAGAATATGAGGCCCACAGGCAGTCAGGCTGTCAAGGCTTGTATGACATCCTGAGCTGGAGAGAAGGGTGTAGGGGTCGGGGACATCAAAGGAGAGGAAAACCATTTTTAAGAAGATAGAAAAACCAGTGTTTGGTAAACACATTTGTCATGCCATGGAGAGACAATGAGCTACAGGAAGGACTTTAAACAGACAGACTTTGCTAAATTCCCCCCAGTCTCTTGCACTCAGTTCTTATTCTTCATAATTATCATCTTTGGTAATAATTCTCTTCCCACCCAGGCTCCCTTTCTAAATTCTTTTAGGCAGTTAAGGAGGAGGTAAAATTTCTTCCTGAGTCTTTTGGAGCTTCAGTTGTTTTCAGTTCAAAATAATCTGAATGCTGAAGGGGCACATTCTGAACCCCGAGAAGTCCTCAGTTACAGTTCTTTCTCCATTGACGTATTTCATTTGATTCTTTGTTCTAACTTGCTTTCTAAGCGGCATTTTTCTTTAAGCGCTATGTGTTTGGCTTTAAAATATAAGTTTTATAGGAAATTGCACTCCAAGGCTTATAGGGAAGAATGTGAACTGGTTGCTGACATTCGGGCAGCTTTCATGTAGAGAAAATACATGTAAGTACAAAAGGGACTCCTTCATTAAGGTTTCACTGCCACATATTGAAAGACAGCCTTCCCCTCATCCATAGTGAATACAACCGAAAGGAATATGACTTCCTGTTAAGTCATGGACTCCATTATAGGCTTTTCTAATAATAATCATAGGAGAAAAAAGCCTCCAGAAATCTGTTCATTTTTATAATACGTGGTCCCATAAATTAGTATGATGGAATCAAGCTGGTGCACTGCTTAAGTTCACAAGGTACTCATTTCCTTTCATAAGTTTTCTGAAAATCACTCTCTTACTCCCATATCCCTGGGCACATAATAATATGTTTTCCAGGTAATTAAAACATTCTTAAGTTCACTGGCACAGAGAGAAACCGCTGAATCAGATGGATTAGAAATATTTCAACGGTGGACAAAAATCTCCTTCTTGAGGCGTTGATTCCATTTTTATTGGCTATACCATCTCGACATTGCCTCAGTTTTTAGAATTGCTCCTTTTAGGATCCTGTGGAGAAGGATGACCAGTGATATGCCACCCTGACAGTGACTCAGCTTTAGGAATTCGTCCTTGCAATATGTGGTAGAGAAGAATGAGAACTGGAATGGGCCTTTGTTTATTTGACCACTTTCTTATCGTGCATATTTTTATTGTTCCCACTTTTTAGTTATAAATAATCATTTCAAAGAGCACCTTTGCATACAACTCCTTTACAGTGTCTGTGGTTGTGATAGATTCAAAAAGTGGGAGCTCAGTGTATTTTTTGAAGATTTTGACATATCCGCCATCTTATCAGTTATTAATGAAATCTGTTAAACATCCATTGCCATTATTTTCCAATTTTATGTAGTGAGTAGGATTAACAGATTTTTTAAAAAGCCTTTTATAATCTACATAGTGAATACTTTTAAAATAGATGTTACTGAACCAAGGAAATACTCTAGGTATTGAGTGAACAGCTATAGTTTTTCTGCTTTGAATATGGAACCCCTCATGTATCATTCATACACTAAATTGACTAAGCTGGTGTCTACATTACCAAAACAACCTGTCAGTTCAGAGAAAATAATCAGTCAAAACAGTTATTTGGTGTCAGGTAGGAATGAATTTTCTCTTTTCAACAGGTTTTGTTGATGTCGTAGCTTAGACTAGAAAGCACATTTATTCCAGAAATATTACCCTTTCTGGGAACCTGTACCATTCCCCTGGCCTGGAAGATGGAAGGCGGTATTAGGAATGATGAAGAGGAAATGAACATTGGGATTAAATGGAGCAAAAGAGGCCTAGTCACTTTTTTTTTTTAGCATGTCATTTATAAACTTTGATTTCTTAGAAACATTGTGTCCAGACCACCAGCACTCCACATGAAATGTAGCACTAAGATATCTAGAAATGAAATACGGGAAATTATGGTGTTTTGCAATATCCCTAAGGTTCTTTTAAACGTGCTCTGATATACAGTACCTTAAATAATAAACTTCACATTAAATAAATTGCTTAATAACTTAAGATGTAGCTAATTATTTGGAGTGGGTGGTTCATATCTGTGTGCCCTTTCCCGCTGAATGCAAACAAGTCAACATCTTTTCCGAATCATTAGAATGCTCTCCATTTAGACCTTTTTATCAAAAACACTGAACCATTTTTTTCTTCAAGTTACATTGCCTCTGGGTGAAGATGAATCTAATACTATCTCTATATAAAGCTGCAAGTAGAGATAGGTTAGGATCAACTTATCAGACGGTTGTGGAAATTTAATCTTTAAAGGCAAGAAAAAGTGATACTGTGGGATTTCTGTGTCTGCTCTATAATTGTTGGTTATTCTTCAGCACAAATAACCCTGGGGCCCTGATAGGCAAATGATATCATATGTATATGTGATTGATGCATGCTGGGAAAAGCAGAGGGTTATGCATAAGAAATCTATGTGTTAAAAATAGAGATTTGTAAATGTCTATGGTTTAGCACATGTGCATGTGTTACTTTTAACTATGGCCTGAAAATATAACCTAGTACTTACCTCAAAAATCTGGAGTTTCAGCATTTTTCCTCATCCTGCTTTCTTTTTCTATCATCCTTTACCGAGAAGACAAGTGGCTTCTGGTGATGGTGAGTGAGCAGTCAAAGAACAGGATGATCAAAAGAGGAATTGAGGGGTGGCTGGGAGCTAACAGTCAAAGGCCACAGATATGGGTGAATTCAACTTTATAATTAACAATGCCTGGTCTACAATTCACTATTCAAATTTTTACAACAAGAATTAACAAGAACCCCAGCACCCATCCATAAACATCAACACATTGAAATACTCCGCAGCTACTTAAAAAAAAAGGAAATTGTTAATGTTGTATTGATTTTAAAAATATCTCAGGATAAGTTAAATTTTAAAACAGAGCAATGTGTCTAGTATGCTACATTTTATGTAATAAAGAGGGAAATGGGAGTGTGTGTGAGTGTGTAAGAGTGTGTGTGTGTGTGTGTCCGTGTGTGTAAAGCAGTTGGGAGGTATGTACGCTATAAGGTGAGAATGGGTTGGTGAGTATGGAGATTGAAGACAACAGAAATCTATGTAAGAGTAAGAATTTTTATTCTATAATTTATTAAATCATTTTGCTTTTTAAATAATTGTGGATAAATTACTATTC
Source organism: Rhinolophus sinicus (assembly GCF_036562045.2). Classification (NCBI taxonomy): domain Eukaryota; kingdom Metazoa; phylum Chordata; class Mammalia; order Chiroptera; family Rhinolophidae; genus Rhinolophus; species Rhinolophus sinicus. The sequence goes on along the minus strand of NC_133754.1, from coordinate 51,125,657 downwards.
AAAATAATATAATTCACTTTAAAAAAGAGACACTTTACAACTTTTTAAAAAAATTATATTATCCACCTCAAAACAAATAATAACTTGCCTAAAAAGAGTTACACAGATGATATTCTGTGTTTGTTTTTTTCCAGAACTAGATTGAGATGTCTCTGACATCTTAAGAATTTTTACTAAGAAATTCCAATATACTGTGGAAGGAAGAATTATAATAAATAATTTGAATTTTAAGAGCTTCAGTAATTGTCTACTATGTTTTTCTCACCCTTGCTCTCCAAAGCCACATATAATATATACATGCATTTCATTTGTATAAAATATATAATGGCTTCGTAGAGGGGAATTAGATAGTAAATCAGAGTAAATTTTCATACTATCTTTACCACTGTCTTGTAAGTATGTTTAGGTAATTAGGTAATTCAGTAACATTTCTGATCTTTCATTTCTTTGTTTGTGAAATGAGGATGATTATTCCTTCATCACAGAGTTATTTTTCATTAAGGACTTAATGCTTTAATATTCAAAAATATTTTACAAACATTAAAGTATAATGTAAGTGGAAATTAATAATGTTATGGTTGTTTTGTTATACATCTGGATGGTAGTTATGCTTTAGTCAACAAAGGCTATAGGATGACACACTATGTACATCCCTATATACATGTTCATTCATTGTCTTGCTTTAAAATACTCTTGCATGTCATTTTCTCTCCACCTAGAAAATACTTTCTCATCCTTTAGTACAAACCAGTTTCCTTCCATTTCCTGATTAGATATTATCTAGTCCAGAAAGTCTTTCCTAATTTTGTCTTCTAATATTTGGCCATTCATTTGTTTAATTAATCAGTAGCTATTTATGACCATTTACAATGTTTTAGAATTCTTAAAAGATGTTCGGGGAGCACAGAGAATGCCCCCCACACACACACACACTCTTCTTACTTCATGGAAACTGTGCCATAGCACTGCATTTCTACAGAAGTTTTGTGCAGTTGACTCAAGCTATGCATATATTGATGGTGCAGATACTACATTTACTTATATTTAAGACTTTGGAAAATTTTTGCACTTAAAATTCTTAAGCATTCAAAACGTTTCCAAGAGTAACTTTAGAGATATGGCTCAAGGGGAATTAAAGTATTTTCTAATTTCTTTACCCTGTTCCAAAGCTTGGAAATATTTCTTGTCTGAGTGATGTAGATATTCAACCAAAACACATGATCTCACTTGAAAAACAGTAGTACTTTCCTAAAAAAAATGCATATAAAGAAAAATTGCTATATATTTCTTTGAATACAGACTAAGAAAGAAGTCATGCTAGGAGATATCAAAACAGTGGAAGATTTATAAACCCTCTAACTTAATTATAATAATAAGAACTTGAAAGAAAGACTAATATATAGCTGATTATATGTGTATGTTTTATAATTTATGTTATCGGTGCATTCTTAGGCGGAAGCTATAGGATCAGGTGACACAAGCCATCTTGATTAAGCTTGGAGCAAAACCCACTGCATTCTTAAGAGCATATCCTTAGCAACAGTGGCAACGTATTACATACGTTTGTTTGTTTTTCATTTAAAACAATAAATTTCCATTTTATTGAGATACAATTGACATCACATTGTGTAAGTTTAAGGTATAGGACCTGTTGATTTGATACACATCATTGTTGCAAAATGGTCACTACCATAGTGTTAGTTAGTACCTCCATCATGTCAGATAATTCCTCCTTCTTTTTTGTGGTGAGAACATTTAAGATCTATCCTAATAACTTTTAATCATATAATACAGTATTACTGACTATAATCACCATGCTGTGCATTAAATCCCCAGAATTTATGTAATCTTCTTATAACTGGAAGTCTGTCTCCTTTTACCAGCATTTCTCCATTTCTCCCACCCTGACAGCCACCATTATACTCTATTTCTATGAGTTCAGCTTTTTCAGATTCCCTATGTAAGGAATATCATACAGTATTTGTCTTTGAGATAATGGCATACTGTAGATTTTGCTGGTCAAATCAGCTTCGTTTGGTGATCTCTACAATTGTGCGTGGTGCAGTGAATCTGTTTCCCACATATATATGACCTCGTGTCAATAAGTTTTTCTCTTTTTGATAGAAAATCACTATAGATGGTCTCAATCACTCCCAATTCCACTGCTATGACTAGTTTCTGTAATAGTTTCTGAAAAGCATTCCCCATAGGGTGCACTGCCTAAAGGATACAAAATAAAAAGAATAAAAATAAAAATAAAAAAAGTAATAATTTAATCTGACATGGCGCTGAAGTGAAATCATTTTTGTTGGTGAATAGTGATTTGTTCATTGAATAATCATTGACATTCCACCCAGTCAGATTGATTTGTAAATCCCTGGGGTGAAAGCAACCCCAGGGTTTTTTACAGTTTTTTTTTTTTTTTCTCTCTTTTCTGTAGCTTACCTCTGAGATAGGCAGGAGAAATTCATGAGAGACAGAAGTATCAGTAGAATAAGCTTTCTCTCAAGGGCATCTTTCAAAATATCAGTCCATGAATTACAGCATCATCTCCTATGTAGAGGACAATTTCATTCCCAGTTATACTTGGCAAAACTGATGCTTGGAGCAAAGAGGGAGATAGAGGCTGAGGATAACATTTGGATCAGAACCTGAGGGATTAGAGTGCAGTGTGATTTCTGCTTAGGATGTCAGAACCTTGTCTAGGCCTTCGTTGTAGGTAGCCTCAGTGGGGAAGTATGCCTCAGGTTTTTTTTCATGGATTTTGAGTGTTCAGTATTTGAGTAGAGGTGACAGGTCAGAGAGCCAGGCATTACACTCAGACATGTCTGGGTTAAATGTATATTGTCACTGAGGAGCAAGAATACCTAGCAGCAGTGAGTAGTATCTTAACAACCATAGAAAGGAAAAAAAAAAGAATGCAATTATATGAAAGTGAGAGCCTGCTCGCAGAAGCACATTATAGAAATGGGGACAGTGGGCTCGGAAAACACGATTGTCCTTTGCTAGGACTGTGCTTCTGATGACTCAGCAGCACTCGCTCTGTAATTTTATGTCTGTCTAATTTAGCTTAAAAGTTCACCAAACAGGATTCTTTTACTGTCTTGTTCCTCACGGTTCACAGCTTCATGATAGAGATTAGAAAAAGTTCAACACTGTCACTAACAAAAGATATGCACCCTCATGTTTCTAAATACAATTCTTTTAACCTTAGGAATCTTGATAATACTAGAAAATATCTATCAAATCAAAAACATAGTAATAAAATTCTTATGGACCTCGAAATATACAACCTACCTTTCGTAGAGCGCTGCACTAACACCGTAATTTAGGAGAGGAAGAATTTGATGAAATTGCAGGGAGAGTTAAGACAATCAGAGGTAATTAGTAACTTAAAGATCAACCAGAACATCACATACTTTCCGTGGTTGGATGGGTCAGCAGCAAAACTTTCAAGGTTATGAGTTGGTCTGATCTTAATCACGTTCTACTTGGCAGAATGACGCTCACTGGGACTATCAGTGAAGTATACGTTGTATTTGAGCTCCCAGTAAGGTACGTACCAGGCAAACTATGCAGAGGGAATGACATGGGTCCTTTCTACTGCAATTAGAGAGAGAGAGAGAGAGAGACAGAGATAGAGATAGAAAGAGAGAGAGAGAGAGAGAGGCGAGAGAGTGAGCACCAGAAAGAAAGGATTACTTCCAGTACTGAGGACTAAAGTTTCTCTTTGAATAAACCAGACATGTTGGAAAACTTAGAGACACATAGGAATGATGACTAATTGGTGTGAGGGGAAGTTTTGAGTTAGGATGTGCCGCCGTCCATCATGCCCTCCCTGCACAGACAATTCCACACTTCTGTGCCACGTGATCCTCTGGGAATGGGATATCAAAGGAAGAGTATGGTTGAACTGGAAATACACTCAATATTTAGGAGCCTACGTATTTGGCATGGTTAGATGATTGGGTGTCGTTTACTAAATGTGTGCATCAGTTGCCATTTAGACTCTAACTGGCCAAAGAGTGGATGTGGAAAAGAGAACATGTGTACCAAGGTTCTTCCTGCTGTGACAGTTATTTTGTTCAGTAGTATCAGAAACCTCTGCCCATCTACCAGGGAACCCACGGATGGGGAAGACATCCTGTGCTTGATAAATGTAAGAGATGTGGCTAGAAAGTCTAGCTGGGAAAGAATCCTGTTAAAGATTTGTGAACATTCATTTATTGAATTGCAAGGCTAGAGCCTTTCTGTTCCTCTTAGAATTTCCATTAGAGATTATCCTGTCTCCTTCAAACTACAGCACATTATTCTACCACTTAGATTATCTCTATTATGTACGATGGCTCTTTGTGGCTCAGGTATTGATAGCTTTGAAAATCAAGGGTGTATCCCAGTTGATGAAATCATCACCATGCTTTTACAATCGCTTCTCTGGCTCACCATCAAATTGTGGTGCCAATATGTACTTTGGAGTTCAATGATAAGCTTCTTGGCTAAGGATTGGTGGCCTGCTTTTTTTTTCTTTTTTTTTTTTTTTTTCTTCCTGTTCTGGAAGAGGTTTTTTTGCAACAGATTTCAAACATCCCAATTAGGGATTATTCACTTTTAAAGCCTCTAAAAAGCCAATTGGATAATGCCAGGGAAAACATATTCAGCTGATGTGTGCCAGATTACTTAATAAAGAACACACAAAAGGAAGCACACCTGTTTCTTTCCAAACTTCTAATTATTTATGATGTGGGAAAATGGACAGGAAAACAGAATGTCCAAGCATTAGGATCTCTGAAAGTTTTCTATTGGTCTCCTCCGGGGGGAAAAAAACAGCTTTGGTTACTGTTTTGGTTAAATCTCCCTACGGTTACATGAGAAGTCTAAACGATCCTCACCTGCATTCGTGTCCAGGTCTGCAGTGAGCTGGTTGTTCTGTACCTTGAGGCGAGTCACTCAGTAGGTCATCCATGCATGTAAGTCAGGGGGCAGGACTCTGATCCCTGAGTATCTGCCAGTTCAAATAGGCTGTGGTTTTCTCTCAAACTGGAATTCATTAGATGATTAATATTTTTTTCTCATCTTTACAAATTCGACTTAAGTAAAAGGTCATGTATTTGGTCATGATCTAATAAAGAAAAATGCAGTGTGCAAAAGATTAGTTTTACATCCTGAGGGGCAACCCAGTCTGAATTTTCTGTCACCCAGCTACATTCCTGCCCAAATGCCCATTGGTTACCAGCCCTCAGGAGGGACATAGTTTTGCTGTGACATAATACAATATTTTAGGATGGATGCCACCCCTTGTGTCCTTTCAGACATCAGATGGGGAAGATCTTCTAGAGTACAATACTAGGAAGAAAGAGAAGGGGGCAGCTGTAAGACATACTTAGAAATAAGTCAGCAAGCTTTTCCACTGTTGCCACATCTTAGCCCATGTCCGAACTGTCAATCTCGTTTCCTTCCCACCCCTTGTACTCTAATGCTCCGTCTTCTTCCCCATAACCCTGATGCATGCCAAGTGCAGCAGCCAGTCATGCAAAATGAATCTCAAATCTGGCCTCTCCTTGCTCTGCACTGCCAGCATCCTGGGCCTGCCACCACCATCTCTTTCAACTGGAAAGCTGAGAGAGCATTCACAGTGGTCTCTTATCTTCCACTCTTACCTGGATTCTAATTCATTTTGCACACAATGTCCAAATAATCTTTTTACAGTTTAAATTAGAATATGTCACATTTCCATTTAAAACTCAAGGGTTTCTCCTTTGCACTGATGACAAACATGACCTTATGGCTCTGTGAACCCTGATCGTCCACCTTAGTCCAGCCCCCACCTTCCTTTTCTTTCTCTAGTAATGTTTCACCCACACTGTGATTGGCTGGTTTCTTCTGGCATAGGCTAATCTCAGCTGCAATCTCCTTTCTTCAGATAAGCTTTTCCTAATCATTTTCTTTTTGACCCTCCATTTTCTGTCTCAACACCCTGTTTATATGCTCTGTAGCACTTATCACAATCTGCAAATAGCTTTTAATTCATTCGTGTTCCTTTTTTATTTGCTTGGTAGGAGCAGGGATCATGCTTGTCTTATTCATTGTGGAATATTCTAATAAATATGTGTTGAATTAATGAATAAATAAATGAACAAAATGCATTTATCAGTTTAGTTACCAGTACTAAGGACTTCTAAGAATGAGATACAGCAAAATTTTGACAAGGGAAGGTGATCACAAAAATTCTGAAGTATGTAAGTGATTCAGAGGAACAAATTACAGGCAGTGGGGGCAGCGTGAAAACACTGGGGCCCAGAATGCAGTGGGAAGCTAAGGAGAAAAATGAAAGGGAAAAGCAAAATCAATATCAGGACACCTAAACTGGGTACGTAACCCTGCCAACATAGTTTTGCTTTTCCAGTGACCTTTCCATTTATCATTCTTGCTGCTTTATCTAACGGATTTTGCTGCCTCACCTTATTTTTCTATTCAGTGTGTGACACTGTCCTTATTGTTTGCCTTCTCTAACCCAGTGATGTCCCCAGGCTCCTTCTTTGTGGCGCATCCTTGTTGGAGCTCTTTTTGGCTGGCCGTTCACCACTCACTGTGCTGATGGTCAGACTGTTGTTAATTCTTGAGACTTATTTTACCTCATCTCACATTTTGGTAAATAAAACCAAAATGTTTATTCAACTTCTGGTAAATTGTTATTCAAACAACTTGTTACAGGAAGCGTTATGTTCTTCCTCATGATGTGAAAAGGAAAACTATGGAATACTTTCACAGAATGATTGTAACTAACGATTCTCGGGTTCAGTGCAATCAATGGATTGTAAATTAAGTGATTCCTTTCATCAGACGTCAGGGCTTTATCTCGTAGCGTATACCTGGATTGCTCCCACAAATGGAAGCCAGGTATTTTTAAATTTTCATGGTTGAATTTAGAGGGATATGAATACGTGCAAATTTAAAGAAGCAAAATTTAAAATCTAAAATGCTTACTTTCTTTTTTTTGGATTATTAAATCCCATGACAAATTGAGTGTATTTATCATGAATTTATTTTGCTATTTTGTATATGCCCTGGCATTTCTATCTTAAAAACAATTCTTAATGATTAAGCTGCATGGTATGCATTAAACACACACACACACACACACACACACACACACACACACACACACACACACAGAATAATTGCACTGCAAGAGCTTTTTACTTTTCCATACCTAGATGTTTTACTTCTGTATTTCTATCCACGGGTGGCATCTGACTTCAAATCAAGTTGTATTGCAGTCCAGGGAAAGGTGAGCACAGCAAAGCACTTTTGGAATTGTGGTTACTGGCCATGCTCAATCCCTTGTAGTCGGGAGGTCCTGGAAGCATGGGCACTGGTTTATCCTTTTACTTCTCTCACTATCCCTGATGACCCCAGAGCATTGTCGTTCTTCTCCTATATCAGCTTGTCTGGCATTTGTTTTACAAAGGAGGGATGAAGTAGCAGCTAGTGACATTTGCTTTGTACTAAAGGAAGGAAGAGTAAGCATCTCGTTATCTGAGCTCAGTCTTGTAATAGGTTTTCAGAAGGCTTACTTGAATTCCATTTAAAAACCAAATTTGTATTTTGTTTTCAGTTTTATCATTTTCATCCAAAAAGAGAAGGAGATCAATTGGCTTTGCAAGAGATATTTTTTAAAAAGTCTAGTTACAACATAGATAACAACAAAAGGCTTAGCCTCTTGTTGAACTAAAACTGACTAAAACTGGCAAATGCTCGTGAATTATTACTAACTGGGATGACATCAAGGTGACTAGGAGACTTTTCACAAAGAACAGTCAAATTGTGAGGTACAGTGAAAGAAATCAGTTCCTAGAGATCAAATGTCCACATTAACCCTAAGCATGCGTGTGTGTGTGTGTGTTTTAGAATTTTAATCTTAACATTCAAATTCCATTTCCTATTCTTGTAAACTTTTATTTTAAAAATAGATTTTTATTTTCCAGGAAGTTTATATATATATTCTTAATACAGGAATTAACTCATATCTCTCTTTTATCTTCAGCATCATGACAGAGCATCTGTCATTTATTGAGTATGCACAGTGTGACAGACACGTTAGACAAATACAACAGTTCTTTGTAGAATATATCAATATAACCACTTTACAGATTAAGACTTTACAGACTGGGTATTATAAAATTCCAAAGGACCATGGAGCTTTAACATGGCAAAGCTGGGATTATAAACACAGACTATGAATATTTTTTAGAAACTCACTAGTAACTGTAGACAAAATGAAGGAACTAACCTTCTGAGGAACTTGGAGAAATCACTTCCACTTATAAATGGACTGAGGCAGAGCAGAGTTTGAATCGTACCCTTGTTAATTGAGCAAAATTATGGAATAACTTGCTATGGAATAGAAACAAATCTAGCCTCAAAATTTATTTCACTTTTCAGGATGATAAAATTTATTTTAAATAAATCTAAATCACTAGTGCCTCAGAGAAAACTCTTAGCAGAGAAAATATGGAACCAACCAACTGACCATTCAGCTTGGAAACAAGATTTGTGTTAATAAATTAACAGTTTTAACTTGTGTTTTGTTTTTATTACTAAATATACTTTATATGTTTCTTCTTAAAAGATGTTAAGAAATACGAAATTCACAGGGAGATAGACGTTTCCTTGGGGAGGAGCAGCTCCACCTCTCCTTACTTTGGTCTTTGTGAACACTAAGCCATGTCGTAGTTATCATTGTAGCAAGGATTACAAAATGCTCATTTTGTGGCTCTTTCATGTACATGTGAGTTTAAACAACAGAAAGCACATTTTTCTCAAGTTTGCATTTTGCCTTCAGTGTAGAAAGGAATGAAGAATTATATTCTTTAGGGTATGTCAGGAAATCTGTTGGAAATTTGACTATTGAGGACTAAAATTCAGACATCCCCAGGTTGTGTACCATGATGGATTATGATTTGAATGATATGGCCTGGCTGGGTCTACATGTGTTTTTGGAAGAAATTAGCTTGTTCATAGGAGGTAAGGCATTAGCTTCTCAGCATGGGAACAGGTTGTCTGCTAAAAAATATTTCAATACATGTTTTCTTCAACTAATATGTTTCACTATGTGAAGGGGCTATTTCCCAGCAGTAATGACACCATCCCGCTCTGCTTCATTGGAAACACCTTTGTCTAGCTCTCAAGAACCACACTAATGAGAAATAAAACATCTTTCAGCCTGTGGAACATGGCAGTGTCATAGCACATGAATGGAAATTTCTGAGAAGGACAAGTTAGTATTTTTCCCTTCCTAGTAATAGAATCTTATTTTCTTTAACAAATCATTTCTTTATGAAACCCATAAATAATACCCATGGTGAAAACTAATAGATGGAAATATTAAAAACAAAAGCATGATAGTATGTAATAGGCCTAATAATGAGATGATGATTGAATCCGTTTTAAATCTGTGCAGCCAAGTCTGGAATCCGTTAACAGGAAAGTTGGAGAATGTCTTCACTTCTTTTAGGAACAGTTGGCTGTGATGCCCAGTTAAGTGGGAAAGGGAGCAGGAGGATGTGTTATGTATTTAATGCCATGAACAGCAATAGCTTAAACTGGTTTCCTGGAAGAGAAGCACATCAAGTTCTTAGAATTTTGATTTAAGGAAAACACAGGATGCTATTAGATGTGATTATATGAAATGATGTCCTTTTCACAAATGGAAGTCATGCTTTGACTAACACACTTTTTTTTTTTTTAAATCATCCTTTGGAGAATAGCAGGGCCAAGGAGCTTAGAGCCCATCTTTGGAGCCAACTGTGATCAGACTCCGAAATCCAATCATCCTGTGACTTAGTGCAAATGATGAAACTCCTAATTCTCAGTTTTCTCACCTATAAATAGAAACAATACTGTATCTACTTTAGAGTATATTAAAAAAATGAAACTGCATGTAAAATGCTTATTAGCATAGGGTCTGGCACATAGGAAGCATTCAGAAAAAGAAAGCTATCGTCATTGTTATATGTAGCTTTATTAGTATTTCATGGCTAACCGGATGATGAGGAGGGTAATGCCAGCGTCTGCTCCATACCAGAATTCAGCCCTGATATTAAGGATATAGCAGACCTTCAAGACATTCATCGTCACCAGGTAGCTTGGAAATAGCACAGAAAGTTTAGATAAATTTCATGCCGAGGGCTTAAATTTCTAAAATCAAAATATTATAGAATATTATTAATAAGGCAACTTGCCATATTCTGCCTCATTTATTTTATCCCTTGTTTTCACTCCCTAGCCTTAATTAGAGAGAATGATTTTTTATTTGTCTTTTCACCCAAGTCTTCCAAAAGAATAACAAACTTGTAAAGTAGCACACATTCTAGACTTTTTTTCTGAAATCAGCAATGTTTTGTTCAGATATGTTTCCCAGGAAATGAAATATCCACTAATTCAGGTTGGAATTATATTGCTTTGAGTATTATCATTTAGATTCTAACTCTTCTAAAATGTCTAATTACACAAATGAGAAAAACATTTTTCTCAATTTCTTAGAAAGGGAAAAAAAATCTACTGAAATCTAAATGTGTGTAGGAAAGAAGAGAAAAAACATTTATTGTATTAAGGACCAACAATTTTAAATGCAGCTTTTCAATTCCCCTAAACAGCAAAAAATGAAATTTTAGTGTGCTTGTAATTTGATGATGATGATTGACAAGAAAGCAATTCTCAGGGGTACAATCATCTCTAAAGGTCAATGATTTAGAAAATGTTTGGGGGAGGAGTGGTATTAGTACTGTAACTTCTGCGTGCATTTCTTAGTGCTCTCACTGGTGGCTTAGGCATTTTAGCTGCATGATTCATTTCTGTCTTCAAAAATTATTTCTGGACGATTGAAATTGGGAGTGACTTATTCCTCAATTAAAAATAAGATATTTGAATTAAAACGCAGCATCCTAGGGGTAGCCCCTGTCGTCAGCTTTGACTGTATATCTCCCTCTTCTGGGGAGCATAATGGAACAGTCTCCCAGTGCTCAGTTTATGAAATGTAAGTCATCAGAGTGTCAAAACATCCAAAAAGCATGGTATTTTCAAAATAGATAACTGTATTCACCAGAATCCTGTTGACATTTGGAATAACAGATGGAAACACAGAAAATGGAGCAACACACACAGATACTGTGGTTCACTGGTCAGCTCTACCAAAGTCAAAGGATTTTTGTTTTTATTGTTGTTTTCTTCCTCAATTTAGTTTTTATAGTCAGATTTAAAATTGGCTCTTTGTTAATGTGTTCATTACTGATCTATTAAAAGCAGAGGAGTGTGCTTTTTATATGATATGGTCTAGTCCATTTTTATTTTTGATACATGTTTGCCTATTATAATATTACTCTATATAATTGATTTCAGACGATGATATTTGCATGGTTGATGACTTTAGTCTTTTTAAAAACAGCAATAGTAATTCGTCACTGCTTCAAAATTATAGAAAAGATCCCTTTTACTTGACCAACATTTCTGATTAACCTAGGAGTAAATGCTCACATTTGAGCAAATTTGGGTAGAACATGGCAATCTTTCTTGAGAAATGAAATGGTGCCTCTATAGATTTTTGACTAGCAGGAAATGGGCTCCTGAGTCCATAAATCACCTGAAAAATGTGAATAGGATGCATTTTAATTAGGAATGTTTTGGCAATAACATTTCAGTAGCATTTAAATTTCACAACTAATTACTAAGTTGCATATATGTGCAAGAAAAAAGGAAAACTATCATTTAGATTAATTTTAACATTGCTCTATAAAACAAGGAGTTTTTTTTTTTGTTGTTGTTTGTTTGTTTTTTAAGAAATCTCAATAAGGAACAATTTTGAGTTAACTAGTTTCTTTTTCAAGAAAGGATTGTGACCAGAGAATCTGTATTAGGGTTGCTGCTGAAACTATCCTGTCCTTTGTCCCTCTGAACAGGTCTCTTTACCAAGAATTTCTGCACTATGAAGATATTTACCACATAATTACTAAAGAAGATAGGTTATGAAATATGTACACCTTATTGACTCTATAATGAAATACGAACTTAGAGAATCATGTGTTTTTGTGTGTTTATCCTTTTTGGTTCTGCAAGGCTGTGTGTGGCATTGGTGAAATGGGTGTATCCACTTGAAAACTTCCAGATGTAAGCCTATGAATTGCAAAGTTAAATACCAAGGAATAATTTAGGAATTCAACCTTTTATAGAATCAAACTAAATATTAAGTTAAATCTACAAATATCTCTCAAATATTTCAGGGTACACTAGAATACAATTGGAAATCTGTTGTGTAACATTTAAGAAAAACAGGAAAGTATTAATAAGTCGTGTCACCATGGTATGAATGCTTGTATTATAGATCATTACAGTTTCTCATCTGGTCTGCCTAAACATATTTGATGATAGGTTTATCATTATCCCTTTAAGAGATGAGAAAATGCCATTTCATCATTGCTGGGAGGTTGAGAGACTGAGCCAAGGACCCTAAGCTAATAGAAGCAGAGGCACATCCAAATAGAGCTCAGATCTGATTTTAGTCTAGTGTACCTTACATTGTAACAGACCATGGCTTCTCTCTAAAAACTTAATTCATTCTCAGCCTTTTCCAATCATAATGCTTACAAAGCCTTTCCTCTTATGATTTGAACATACAGATTTCAGATTCAATTTTCTTTTCTTTTTGGTGTAATACATGATCAGAATTGAATGATCTATAGATCTTGTCCAATCTTTTCATTCAATACATAAGCCCATTAAGGCCCTAGGAGTTTAAATGACTCGCTTAAAAGCATAGAGCTTCTAAGTAGCAGAGCTGGGTTTCACACCGAGATATACTGAATGCTATTCAGATTCTTTTCTGTAGAACCCAGCAATATGAACCTTACCTTTTAAAGGAGTTGCCCAAATCATGTTGTTGATCTATAAGAAAAACAAATGTTTAAGGAAACAATAGGAAGCTTGTCTCATTTCAAAAAAAAAAAAAAAGAAAAGGTAGGGCGAGGGAAGAAAGACAGGAAGGAATGCCTACCTCCCTCAGTAATTACTGTGACTGGGAAAAATGACACTGGTTGTATGTCACAGTGTAATCGACTCATAGCTAAGAATTTGTCTATATGAAGAAACAACTGGTTCTACCTTTCCCAGGCAAAGGTGATCCATTTCTTTGTTCTTTTGTTTTTATTTTATATGTGTATCAGTATGTGTGCAGGTGTTTTGTTTTGTTTTTATCCTAGAAAGCTCCAAAACTGTGCTTAAGAAAAAAGAAAATGCCTTCAATTAGTTGTGAATGAGGTATTGTGTTAGTTTTTCATAAAGTGTGATGAAGACATTGGCTGTCTTAGGATATTCATATACCTTGAGAAATTGTAATGAGTAGGTAATCTAATAATTTAATTAACAAACAAACAAAACCTTTTAATAAACTGTGAGTGCTGACTGATTGCACTGGAGTTAATCAAGGAAGAGCGCTCTAAAGGCAAGCTGGAATAATTCTTTCCAGAAGGGCACAGAGACAGTGATGAAAGGGAAGCTGGATAAATGACTGTAGGAAATTCACTCCGTGTCTCTAGGCCTCACTTCAACTGAAAATGAAAAGTGAATAAAATAATCTATATGATTATGTCAACTTCCCAAATTTGCATTTCTGTATTATAGAAGGAGTATTTAGACCGGAATCCATCTTCCCTCTCTCCATTCTGGTTCATACATCCAGCTCAGCTCACTATTATGTCCAACCTGGAATAATGCATTAGCCTCTTAATGGGTCTTTTCAGTCTTGAGGAAGTGTGTGTGTGTGTGTGTGTGTGTGTGTGTGAGAGAGAGAGAGAGAGAGAGAGAGAGAGAGAGAGAGAATTATATAGGAGACTATTATATTATCTAGAAAAAAATTAATTAAATTTGATTGCTGGGTACCTTTCTTCTGATTGCCATTGTATTACATAATCTTCAACCTTGAATGTCATGGTAATTTTTTTATCTACAATATTTCCTAGAGAGATGAGTTCCCTACAGCTTCTTAACCAGAGATGAGAATTTGATTTGTTATAATTAACGACCAAGTGATAAGTAACTGAGACATTGATCTACAGTTTTTGTGATTATATTTCATAAGATATGAAGTCTCATTTGAGTAATAATATTGTGTTATATTGGAGTTAGGCCGTATACTGGGAAAATCTTCAAAATTATTTAAATTTGCTTATTTGCACACAATTATATATTTTAATAATATACTTAATTATCCAAGGGATTATCAACTGCCTGCAAGTATCTATGTATAATTACCCTAACCTGCCTGATACAACTTGTTTAAATAAAGGAACCAAGTGATAAATCTTTATTAGATTTCTTTTTAATAATTAGCATTTCTTAGCTTCCTATCCCATTGTATCAGTTAAAATTGACATGTAAAGTAAGACTGGGTAGAAAAAAAACAAAAACAAGAGCACATAAAATGATGTTCAACCTCATTAATAATTTTGAAATTAATTTAAAGTAAAAATTAATAATAAAATGACATTTTATAGTCACTAGATTTACAAAATTAAATATTTGACAATGACAAATATTGTCTGTGATGTGGGAAAATGAGAAGTCAGACTGCTGCTGGTGGAGGGAGTGAAAAATTATGCACTTTGGGGAGCAATTTGACAATACTTTAAGAATACGACACTGGATACGCTAATAACCTAATACTGTTATTTTTAGGTGTAATCTGGGCATGCTATCTCACACATGCTCAGAATCATGGCTAACAATGTTATCTGAAACATTTTTGTTGTGAAAATCTATAAACAGCACACATGTTGATCAGTAAAATAAATTGTGGCAAAGTCATACTATACTCGTAGGATACCATATAACAAATAAAGTGATTTGATTCCTTAATTTGAAAATAATTATTTTGCATCATGTACTTTTCTAGTCTCTGTGGAAAGAGCCACAAGCACAAACAAACAACGAAAAGTCCTAAACACCATTTGGCTTTGCAATCAGAGAAGGCAAATTATGTCAGATCATCAAAAGTGAGAAGAAAAACAAGCTGCAGGAAGTAAATAACGATAATAGATGAGAAGGCTGCTATCGCAGATAGCGTGGTCAAGTCAGGCCTCTTGATAAAGTGATATTTGCTCAGAGACCTGAATGAGTAAAGGAGCAAACCTTTATAAACAGTTACATAGAGGAAAAAGATCCTGTGCTGAAGGACTAGTCAATTCCAAAGCGCACTTATCAGAGAGGAGTCATCATTTGCAATGTCTGGTCAGATAACGTGGAATAATAGAATTTTTGTTTTGCTTATATGGACAAGACTAGGACAGAGCATTCTGGAGATAAGAAGGATCTGAATTTTGGTTTTGGACCTGTTAAATGTAATGTGCACGTCAGGCATCTAGGTAACGATGCTGTCTTAGAAACGGTATATATGAAGCTGGTGCTAAATGGGAGTGTTCAGGACTGGAAGTGTGTAGTTGGGAAATTTCAGTCTATAAATTAATTGAAAACCATGGGACTAGCTACAATTATCTAAAAGATGAATATAAACAATTAAGGACGGAGCCTTGGGTCACTTAAATATTTAGACATTGAAAGATAAGAGGATTTAGCAGAAAGAACATAGAAAATTGTTACAAAGATAAAGGCAGAGAACTGAGAGTGACGGGTGCACATAATATAAAATTAAATAGAAAGGAAATTACATACCAGTGAAAAATTGTGTGTGTGTGTGTGTGTGTGTGTGTGTGTGTGTGTCCATGTCCATAAAGCAGTATGTGGATAGATAGCAAAATGTTAACATTAGTTGTCTAGGTGATAGAACATAGGGATTTGTATATATTTCATTTTATATTTTATTCTTTACTACATTGGTTGATTTTAAAAAATAATTATGTATTATTTTTGCAATCAGCATCAAAAGCTCTTTTCATTAAAAAAATCATGGAGATTTTTCATAGTCTCAGTCAGGATAAGTTGCTGCTCTCGTTTACCATTGTATTGAACTACTTAACATTGACTATTTTTCTCTTGTAAGCTTTTGTATTTTTCCCCTAGAAGCAAGTCATTGGCACAGTTCAATACCTTTTATGTTACCTCTATTATTTATAAGAACAAAAGCCCTGGAATGAAAGAATTTTCATGCGTATGAGATTGATAGTCTCAGCTGGACCTTAATATACAAACTGAAATTCAAGTGTTTTCACTGTTTTTATTATATGAAACAAAGTTTGGAATAAATGGTGTGGAGGATGGAATGCTCGATAGGAGAACTCACTGTAGAAGTTTCCTAAATCTTGTACCAAAAGCATCATTTAAACCATCTTTGCCATAATTCACCTTGTCTACATGTGCAGGAGTGCCATGTGCATTTGCAAATGTGTGAATGTATGTGTGTATGTGCATGAGTTACATAAGTCACAAGGCATTAAGGCAGTTACATGCTGCTTCATATCTTTGATAATGGAGAGAATTTTTCAAGGATTGACTTGAAGAATCTGTTCCCTTTATCTCAAAGAGCACTTCTGACTTTCTCAGAGAGTAAGTATGAAAAGTAGCCCCCTCAATATATGCAAAATATCATTTAAGGTTTATCTCAATTTAAATAGAGATCAAAATATCTCAAGCAAATGCCAGATTGAACCAGGGCAAATTGTTACTTTAAGTGACGTGAGATAACTTTTACAAGTTCAGCTTCATAAAAGAACAGGCAGGCATGATGTCTTTCCTTCAGATAAGTATAGCATTGAGCATATTTCAATTTGAGAAGCAAAAACAATAAACAGGAAAGAAAATTGTCTTTTCCTATGAGGAAGCACTTAAATTTCTTTAGACATTTTGACATAGCGTGGTTATTCTGCAGATGTGAAACTGATGGAGGCCTTAATACGGCAAGACATCTGTGACTTTATATTTGCCTAAATGCTTTCTCCCTTAGATTACTCCTCCTCCATGAAGATTTCTTCTCTTATTGCCTTCAGAGCCTGATGCCTTGCACACACACATACACACACACATACACACACACACACACACACACGCAGGATTTTAGCAGCTTCCACTCTACAGTCTTTAACATTATTATTTTTGTTTATCATTTTCGTGGCTAATGGCTACTTATCTATAATGAAGCCCCAGAAATATCTAAAATATAAGCAGAAAAGCTAGGTGGTACACTGTACCAATATGGGGAGAATTTCAGAGAATGGTGGCAGGCAGGGCATATGTGTGTAGAGGAGGGCCTTTCTTCTCTTTGTGTTAAAAAAGGTGTTGAAAAAAGTCTGAGTTTTCTAAGCCTTAATTTTTCAGTGTTTTGGAATTGTTCTGCATTTTCTCTCACACACCATTCATGATGACAGATGATGCCTGGGATAGCTATCTCAGACTGGACATTTTAATCAAGATTTGCACTCGTCTCCTTAAGAAGTAATTATCTGGAAAATATGGCAATTAGAAAACATGCATCAGAAATAAGTCCATTTTTTCTTCTATAAAAATAAAATCAGTCATGGGACTACACTTAGTACCAACAATTTTGGGTTGTCATGAAATAAAATCAGTGAAGATGGTGGGCCATGGAAAGCATATCCAGGCAATAACAGAAAAATTTCCTTCAATGACCAATACCATGGCTATAGTTAGTGCAATCAATAGAAAATATGAGAAACCTTCTAATTTTTTAATATACTGAAGTCTGTGGACAAGAAAGAAAAAAATGCCCTGAATTTGTTCTTACTGTTTAAAATGTTTTGTACAAGAATAATTTTTCTTAGGGCCACATTATGTTCTCATTACGTCCTAGATTCAATGTACTCCAATTAAAAGGAAACATTTTTTTCCTGATTATGAGCAATGTGATGATTGTAAAATGAGTAGTTTGCAGCTTTGATTTTTAAACGGCTGAAGAATTTCTGTCCCCTTTACTATGACACTACTATATTTCATGTGTCCTGGCGGCTCACATACCTGGAATGCTTTCTAACTCTGTATGTGCGTGTGTGTGTGTGTGTGTGTGTGTGTGTGTGTGTGTGTTGAAATGATAATGGGCTAATTAGTTTCTGAAGCATCTAACATTTGAAATTATGTCATTGTAAACGATGAGAAGGTTCTGGCCTCAGAGAATATGAAAATTTCAGTTACTACTATTTTTTATTGCCAACATTTTCTAACTTTTAACAGAGTCATCATTTGGGAAATCATCATTTCAACATGTTCTTTAAAGGAAACTCAACAATATTAATTTACTTTTATTTTCCAACTTCCAGAGGTAGTTGTAATAGCTGAGTTTTGAGTCACTCCAATACTGTTCTGTTTTTATATGGAAAATTATGCTTTAAACATAAATTTATATGAATAGATGGAATTATTTTTGTTATTATGATTTTCATTTCCTTCTCTCATACATTAAGTTCTAATCAGTAGAATTTTTTAGGTTATTTTAATGGCAGTACATTAATGTAATTTAATGGCAGTAGGTATATTTGATAACATGACCAACTGATCAGTTTAGCAGAAAAGACATGAACACACAAAGAAAGAAACAAGAGAGAGGAAGAGGGAGAAAGATTCGTAGTATTAATGCCACAAAGTGATTGACTTGAAACTGGGTCACTCAAATGAAAATTGTTACTTGTATGTCACTGCATTTCCTCAAGTTGGGGGAGGGAAGAGTTCTCTGGAATATTTGCATCCATATTTCACCTCATACTCAGTTTCATCTCATACTCACTTAACAGTTTCCTTTTCATATTCAGTGTGCAGTATCACTTTACTAAGATGTAAATATATTTTGGTTATATAAAATATACTTTGGAACCACTGAAATATTGAATTGTCCTGATGGAATCTGTTGTTATTCTATTGTTATCAATCCCATTAGGCATTTAGCCCACTGTTTTGTCTCTTCTAGTTGATTCTCAATTTCGTTTACACATTCTTTCTGTCAATAAGTTTTATAATAGTCTTTATAAACTTTACAGTGGAGTTTATATTAGTTTAATAATTGTATGCTTAGAAAATAGTCACACAAGCCCTATGACTTCATAGTTTACCAGTCAACTATAGCCAATATACTGAGGTTTCCAGGTGTCTGTAAGATAAAAGCATATTGCAGAAGGAGGCAGTGAAAGGTGGATGACTGTGATGGAGCTGGGGAGTTATAAAATTGCACATGAAGTAAGTACTTGGGTTCACTCATGGTCTCACAGTGACAAGATAAACATAGCCTAAGTTATTACTTGTACGCCAATTTAAAGTGATACCCATTTATTGCAACCAAAGGATAGCTTAGAAAAGTTCCCAAGTGATAGATGGGGAAATGGTAAAGAAAGGAGTTAGGAATGATCGAGGCTTGTCCCTAATTTTTGAGAAGGACTCCATCTATTTTAAGTAATTTTTTCTTTGTTCAAAATATTTCTTGTTGTCACCAAATATACAAAATATTTAGTGTGTTGTGTGCTGTTGTAAACCAGAAAGGTGCTTTTGCTCTTTTGATTAATAGAAATAAGGATGGCATATTGATTATATAGTTAATAGTCTATAATTCAAGCAATTTTTTTCTAACCAATGAACAGACTTATTTAAGGCAACAAAATGTTACACAGTACAATAATTATCCTGAATGTCATACATTATACTGATTTTTTCTAAATAACTCTAAAATATTTTGGAAATCGAGAGGTTAGTGAACTCATTTCTGTTCCCTAAAAGAAATCATACAAATAAAATTCTCACCTTGCAAGCCAGATGTTGACTGTTATCATTTTCATGGCATTGCTACTATTCATTTAAAAATTTTGTATCTTTCCATTTATCTTTACTTAACAAGTAAAGATCAAACATTTTCCATCTCTATAATGGTTAGTATTTTTCATGATAATATTTGTCAAAACAGTGATTAACAAGGCGATTATAATTGCAATCTTCATGTATCTCTAGTGTCTTTTTTGCCAACAGAAAACAGGAATTGAAAGAAAACTTAATTTTATGCAGGTGAAAATTAAAGATTATCCTGTTAACTATTACAAGTAGTAGAAATGCCTAAAATCCTCCTGCTACTTTTTCTTCACTGAGATGTCAATGATCCAGCTAGTCTAGATTTGTCATCTGTTTGGCCATTGTTTCTGATGTTGCAAGATTTAGCAAATATTGCAAGCCCAATCACAGCATGTGTAATCACTGCCTCAGGGGAATTTCCAAAAATCAGGCAATCAAAGAAGAAACTAGTTGACTAGATAATCTACTTCCTTAATCAGTATCTAATTACACATGAATTGTTGTTTTGGAAATATTGCACTTTAATGTTTCATTTCACAATTGCAGCCTAATTACACAGAATTCAGAGAAATTTATATTAAATGTTATGAAACTAAGTAATAGCAGATGTATTCTAATAACATCAATTTAATGTTTAGGTATAAATACCAGTCAATTTCTACCTTACAAGAAAAAAAAAATCTTGGCACGGTCATAGACCCTCAAACCATTGATAATTGCTTGGATATCAAAGCAAATTCATAAAATGAAATTTTAAAACTTCCAAAAACTTAACGAAATATGCCATTCATTCAATGCACTTGTAAAATCATACGATGTTTCAGAAATTATTTCCCTAAATGAATTTATTACAGTAGAAAGTATTTTACTTGGTATTTAGTAAAAAGCTACCAAAAAAGTAACCAAAATTTTAATGCCTAACTACACCTAGTGAGCCAATATTCATAAAAATGTCAAAAGGCAGAAAAAGAAAACAATTTGGATAATTCAAATTGACATTTGAATCTTGACTTCTCGAGAATTCATTATACACTACCACACTACACACACACACACACACACACACACACACAAATTAGGAAAACCATGAACAAAAATCATGGTCCAAAATATCTTGGCAGTAATCTATTTGCTATTTTCTGTCCTGAACATTTTAGGCAAATTTTCAATTAAAATGGATTGTAATTAAATTATTTTGGGCAATAATGTACCTTAGCCTTTGAGTAAGTTGATGGTTTCAGCGTTTTTAAATGCTTAATCTATTTTTTAAAATGACATCAAGTTGTGATACTGGCATTTATGGAAGTTCACATACCCTCAATGCATTTAAAGATTTGACTCTCTTCTATTCCTGGAAAATATGATTGATTCAGTTTTATATACATGCAGAATGCAATCGACATGGTGCCAAGTATACCCCATTCATAAAAAAAAAATAATAAATTAAAAGGACATATTTTTTCCTGTGGCAGCCAAAATTATGCAGATATAGAAATTTAAAATGCTAAGGCTATACACCGGAAATTGTTCAAGGAAAATTTACTTATGTTGTTTTTCCTTTTCCATGAACAAATAACAGATTTATAAATACCAAAAGAGCCTTCATCAAAACAATATAATGAGCAAAGTGATTCTTTAATGATTCCACTCTCTCTCACTTGTGCCCAAACCATCATATCTTGGGTCCTTTTTTCATGCCCAATTAATTGGGGCCTGTCTTTTTTCAGATGTGCTTAATTGGTTCAGTTATCTAGGGCGTTCCTTATGGCCTCCAGACATCTAAGGCTGTCATGGCCATGTTTCTCAAATCACTCTTTCCAGACCCTGTAATGTATTCATGTGCTACCCTATGTCAAATCGCATCGAGTCAGAGACTCAAAATTGCTTGAAGTGATATGGGCCATTAACTTATTTGATAAACTAATTTATCTTAAGGCTCTTTGGACCTTAATTCTCATCTAAAATGTGTGTATGTCAATAGCAGTCTACCACTGACACTTCACTTTTGGAAACTCGAGGATGATAGCACCGTGAGAATAAAGGAGGATGTTTATGACGTACTCAGATCATGTGAGCACTATGGAAGCAGCCCTTGATGGGGGGACTATACGGAAGCTTAATTAAATAAGGCTCTGGGAACACTCTCATTAAAGCAATCAAGAAAATCTTTATGAGCCATTCGATCATTTATTTATCCATTCATTCATTTATTCAACACATCTTACTGTGCAGGCCCAGAAAATACAGAAGAGAGGAACATAGATCTCACATCCTAATGCGGTTTACAGTCTATCAGGGATGCACTCAGGTGATAAATCTACACTCTGTGTCTATTTGACTCAGCCCAGCCCGGTTGAAAGTAAAAATAGGCACAATAATAACAACTAGCATAATGATCAAAGTTACTGCTTGAATATTGACTAGGAAATCTACACATACCTCCCATGCTTCCCTAGGAAAACTGTGAAGAAGTCTGAATCTCAGACTGTCATTTTATTCACTGTTTATCACCTTGGCAGTCCCTTTCCCCTCATATCAGATGCAAATGCATCACTTTTTCAGATCCACGTATAAAACTGCCTGCCTTTTTATCCATTCTTACTCTCTTGTTTTTTCTCATCCCCTCCTCTGCCCAGGTGCAATGACCGAATTGAGCATTTGGCAACATTTACTATCTCAAAAGTGACAGTGATATTTGAAATTTTATTTTATCTACAGAGAAATGGGGATTGAAAAGCAAAACACAATTGAAATAGGGAAGGTTTACCCTGAAAGGTAGAGCTCAGAAGTATGCATATTTTGTACGTTGGTAAACTGATCTTCCCTAAGAGACAGATTACTAACTTTTGCACTGTGTAGTTTTTGAGACTTTTGCTTCTGAAGCATCCATGCACAGCTGAGAAAAGCACCTCAATCCCTGCGATTCATCGGTAGGAACATTTATTAATCCGGTGGAATGTCCGTGTCCCCCTCACACTCCCGCTCTGTCAAAACTCAAAGCCATGGGAAGCATGTTAACTTGAGTAGCTTCATTATCTGGACGCTATAAAACACCCTGCATATGGATCTAAGTAGTGCTATTATTATTCAGACCCAGGAGCAAGAAGCAGATAGTCATGAGCACAGATCCTGAAATGAGAGACATGTTTAAGACTTTTCTTTTTTTCCAAGTGAAGAGTTTCATGAGATTGTCCACTCTACTGCTACTTCATGGCTTAGTAGAAGTATCTTAGGATAATAGATGAATCATGGCAAATGTCAGAAGCTCCATGCTTCTCCTTCTACCATCACACTGTAGTTCTTTCTGTTTAATTCGTATCCATTCTCTTCTCTGTACATAAATCTTAGCATCCAAAGGTAACCAAGGCAGGATCTGGAGACTAGTAGAATATAAGAATGGTAGTATTTTGGTGGTGTTAATTACATTTGTCTACACTGTTTAAAGGCATGATTGCTGAGTGACTGCTTTCTGAAATTATATTCCTAAAATACCACATAAATAACCTACTTCCCATAAGCAGATAAATTCCATTATTTGTTTAAGTAACCAACAAAATAGTTTGAAATGAACCCATAACACACTGTTATTCTAGGAACATGTTGGAACAATTGCTTCCAGTTGAAGCCATCAGGAATTGATGGCCCCTATGACATTCAAACTTCAGATGCGTTTGTCTTGAAGTCACATGGATCCCTGGAATTCTCATTAGCAAAGGATAGTAAGACTACGTTTTTTCATACTTGACTCTCTTAATATCCACATTGTAAAGTTGGTAGGGTGGTTATGGCACCTACTTTGTAAATGAGGAAACAGTTTAAGATTCCGTGTAGCTGCAAATTCAAGCTAGTTCTTCCCTCTAGTGCTCTCCCCAGAGCACCACAATTTCATCAGGTGCCTTGGATTTCCTTTCTTGCCTTTTCTTCCTTTCCTTCACACACAGCCTCCCATGCTCAGTAAGTGTAAAATGGATTTTATTGCTTGACCACATTTTGTGACCTGCTGAGGTGACAAGCATTCTTTCAGAGCTTAAGTTATTGCGTTCGATGTCTTCGAGTACTAACTTTCAATACTGTCTCTATCATCTGCAAATGTTCTAGGTGCTAAACATATGCTCAAAAGTACTGAAATACATTCTTCATGTTAAATTTCAGAAAATTAATATGTTTCCCCAATAGAAAGGTTTTTGTGAAATGAGTGATTAAATTAATGAAGCACCATACAGTGTGTTTATGAGGTTGGTATGTGGTAATGGCAGAAAAAATAAACACAAAGAGCATTGTTTTGTTGTTCTGAGGTATTTATTGTTCCTGACTATGATCCAAGAACAGATGGCAGAGGCTGTCAGCTGGAGGGTGAGGCCCCAGCAAGCAGGAAGTAGGTGATGATAAATGATTGGTAATTTCTTATAGTGGAACAACTATACAGAAGGCTCTGCCGAAATGAATACATAGATGCTGGGCTAAAACATCATCTATGGAATCTTATCCAATACATGTTTTTTGTTTTGTTTTGCTTTGTGTTTTTTGGTAAGAAAATAAAATTCAGAAGTCATATCTTTGCCTTTCTGAGATCTTCAGAAAACTGACAATTTGTTTGCTCTCGTCAAACAAATAAATAAATAAAATTATGGGCCTTATCGAAGAGGTGAAATCTCATATTTCTTACAAGACTAGATTTTTTTTTTTCTTTTCCTCTGTAAGCACTTGGGTTTACCAAATACTTCTGGTTTGCTTACCTCTGTCATGCCAGCCATGCCACTGGTTTGTCCCATTGGTTCAAAA
Organism: Rhinolophus sinicus; assembly: GCF_036562045.2. NCBI lineage: Eukaryota > Metazoa > Chordata > Mammalia > Chiroptera > Rhinolophidae > Rhinolophus > Rhinolophus sinicus. The sequence continues at coordinate 51,101,093 of NC_133754.1, read as the reverse complement.
TTTGGTCTAGTAATTTCCCAAATTTGTTTGTATCAATTTTTAGGTGAAGGAATGGAAGAAATTCTTTACTTGATTTGTTTGAACATTGATTATTTAAAATCTATTTTGAAAGGGGATCAGTGCCTGATATTAACGATTAGTGATAGCTGCATTACTACTATTGCTACTACTTCTAATGCTAGTACTAATAATATTGATAACACAATGTGCTAGAAGAAACAAGCACACAGTGGGAGGAATGTGAGAACCACCCAGCTTGTGGGCTTCCAATAGAGCGATGCATACCATAAACACCATCCTTCTGAACAGCTACAAAAATGACAGCGAGACCTACTTGCTTTCAGAAATGAATCTATTTATCATAAATGAAAAATACAAACTAAAAACATTGGCTGTTCAGTTAATATTTCTGTTGGGCTTAATATTATTTACCTCGGTGATAAAAAATGAGAGCTTGACATTCCCTCAAAAAGCAATAATTTAGAAGCTTCTTCTAACAGTTGTTCTTGACATATTGATCACTGCTTCTTTGAGGTTAATTTATGATGTTAAACTTCAGGTATGAACTGATAAATGGATGCAGAAAAAAATGAGTTCTTCAAATCCAATATTTAGAAGAAAATAGTTCATTTCCTTACACAACTATGCGTTAAAATACTTTCAATTGTTCTACTTTGTATCTTGCTTATAAGTGGTAGCTTTAAATTACCTAACATTCGCAGTTACAGTTCCTATTAAATCTCTTAAATGACTGGTTTGTGTCTAATTTTATGTATGTGATACATATTAATCTTATGTTCGTTTGACTGACTCCCTTATTTTTATGGGCTATTCATTCAAGAAAATACACATATTCCTTTTAGAAACAGGAAAGGGAGGGCTGTTTATGGGAGAACCCATAGGTTATTGCTAATTTTTAAACAATTATCTATAAATTAAAACTAGGTTCTATAAATTCAGGTACCAGGGACATTTTAGTAGGTAACCTATGTCATGTATGGTCCTTAGACCTCATTGCTGTGTAATCTCTAATGACAGATAATGGAGAATTAAGGGAAACTTTTTTATTGTTACAATTGGGGAAAACCTCTCTCCTTCAGTAGGAGACAGGAGATAATGAGGGGAGAAGAGAAACAACCTGAATCCAGGGAAAGGCCCAGTTTCAAGCAGGTGGAGGGAAAAGTTGAAGGATATTTCAGTGGTTAGTAACTCTTAGGGACACAGTGCTTTGAAAATATGATGAAAGCTATGTATTTGCAGCCTTGCATAATGTATATACATATAAAATTCTTCATACAATTTCTGGAAGTTTGAGTACTTCCAAAAACGTCTATCATTAAGGTCAGATTAAAAATACTGAGTCTCTTTAGGAAAGAGAATGTCAATAGTCATACATGCTAACCTAGTGTATTCTTAGTATCCATTAAACCGAGGGCTCAAACAATTTGTTTGTTACCAAAGGTGCATGTTTTGACACTAGACTTAAAATCGCAGTGGCCGTTTAAAAATGATCATTTTAATGGCTCACTCTTGCTGTGTTTTATCATCACTGGCCACACAACCAATAGAAAATATTTATTATGTGGAAACTAAGATCATGTAACTTTTATAAAATTATACTTCGTAATTTATAATTGATCTGAAGTAAAATATGTTAGGAAAAATGTTTTACTTGATTATATAAAGTATGCTAATAAAATTATTTGAAAACATATTTATTTCATAAAATATATACACAGATCCTAAGATTGAGAAATACATCACTAAAGTGATTCTTGCAAAAAAATTAAGATTATAAACATTACATTTTATAAATTATATTTTATAACTGTATATTTTATTTTGTAAATATTATAATATTTATATGTATAAATGTTGTATCTTTCAAATTCAGAATCTTTATTTCCTTCTATAATAAAAGACTGGGTGATTCAGAAGAGATGGAAAAGAGGGAGGAAACCATAATGAAATAATTTAAGAAATGTTTCTAGAAATGATGAAAGTAGTTCCAACCCTAGATATATTCTTGGAAAATTTCAAACCATTAATGGTGAAAGGAAGATTTTAAAATCTTCCAGAGAGGGGGAAGAAGTGACATACAAAGAAACTAAAGAATTTGGATTTCTCAAGAGCAAAACTAAAGTAAGAAAACAGTACATGAACATATGTACAAATATATACACATTTCTGGCCTCATGTAGATTACAGATGAAAAATTGGAAACTGTCTGGATGGTACATATATATATTTTTTAAGGGAGTAAAATAATAATTAAGATGTTGCTCTTAGAATTTTTTGTCTTTACATATGAACTTTTCCATGCTTGGAGTACATATATTTTGCTCACATGTAAAAGAAGTATTTTGTATATGTAACTTCAGGTTTACTTAAGTATTTCTTTAAATGAAAATTTAAGAAAACAAACACTTTAAAAATATAGGTTAAAGTTGAAACAATTGTCTATAAATTTTGATCCAATAATCAATTATACTTCCTGCTCCAAAGTCAGCTTATACCTCACCATGCTGGACGTTTGATATTCCCTTATTTTCCCTTGGTACAGAATGGCTTGGCAAGGCTTCTCTTTTTGGCCTGGAATATTTTTATTCTTTGAGACCAGGTTAATTGTTACCTGTCTGTGAAGTCTTTCCTGCTCCCCTGAAAATGCAGGGGAACTTCTTTATTCTGTTGTAACACTTGTATTTCCACTATTATTTTCATGTTTGTTATTCTCTACAAAATGTGTGTGTGTGCACATTAGTCTTATCCTATCGACGAAGCAGAATTCATACCTTCTTCAGGGTTGTATCCCTGGTTTCTTTCTTAGTGCTTATTTATAGTAGGTTCTTAACGACCCTTTGAAAAATGTATCTTTTTTCAGGTGTTCACGTCATATTAATTTTTAGATACCATCCGGTCACCAAAATTATCCTTCCCATCACTTGTTTAAAATTTCCTATGTAATACAGATGATTTATGCCATGTCCACGGCTTTGTGCTAGGTACCCTATGGGATACAAAACATCAGTGACAATGTAGAATGAAATACAAACATAGCTAGAAGAAAGCCTATAATTCGACAGCAAATGAATCATAGAGGAAGTAAGTTCCCAAAGAGATCTGTTGAGGGAATGATTGCCATGGGATGCAATGCTAGGAACAAGAACAGTTATCATTATGATGGATTTATATAAGATGATGGTGACAATAGTCATAGAAAATAGGAAACTGTTTAACGTGGGCCTGAATTGGCGTAGGATTGCTTATGAAGGAAGAGTCAATAGGACTCAAGCATGTACTTGCAAGATTACATCCATTATCTAGACATTTTTTGGAATATATTTTCATTTTGTCTCATTAAAACTTTGCTCCAACTAGAACTAGAATTATCTGTTTACTTTGTTCATAGCTCAGTTACCTGTACATAATTTTCTTGTACTACACAAGGTTTTATGTGTTAGTTTTTAGTTACAGTAGCAAGATCTGTGATTTTGAAAGCTCATTGATATCTTCTGATTGCTTCACTCTAGACAGAATAAATATTATATTTGAAGCATATATAATAATTAAGTTCAATGCTATGTAGGAAACCCAAAAAGTTTAAATCAGAAACGAGTTACAGTACAAGTTACTGTACAGTACAAATTACAGAGCTTTGCTCTGTTTATTCTGCTCCCCCTTTTGGGGCTCTAAATGGTGTTACATTTTATATATGAAAAAAAAAAAAGTGTCCCCATTCAAGAAGAAACAGTAATACAGCAATTACCCAGCCTTTGACAAATGCTGTCCCGAGTCAGTGGTTAGCTTGCCCTAGCCTAATCGAAATGCCTCCAAGAATGAAACAACGCAAACAAAACAGAAGTAACTCTATTTTCCTTGAAAAAATCATTTCCAAGTCGGTTTTTACTGCCAGAGCCTTTTACTTAGCTCTTATCTGGGTTCACCGTGTTTTGACCGTTTTTCTCTGGTCTCCGTCTCATTTAATGAGTCTGTTGGCTCCTGTTCAGACTGGCACAGTGAAGAGCAGTTTTACTTCTATTACAGCGACTCTCTCTCTCCTTTTGTTCCTCCGCTGCTTTTTCTTTGACTCCTGAATTTCCACCAAGTCTCTGGCCCTCACTGGTCAAAATCTGGCACTCTTTCCCTCCGCTGTTAAAATGTTTAGTTATAATTCAGAAAGAGGTGAAAAATCTGTGCATTCAATATGATTCCGCAGAGTTTTCAGCTTCTTCCTCCAAACTCAGAAAGAATATATGCTAATAGTTTTATGTATTAGGGAAATATTGATTGATCGCATTCTGTGGGCTAGGGACAGGTCCAGACCCAAGAAACAGAACAACCAACAAGAAAAAGTTCCTTCTGTCATCAAACACATTCTTAAGGGGAGACAAAGAAAAATTGAACAAATAAACAAGAATACAATTTGAGAGTGAAAAGAGCGATGAAGAAAATGAAAGCCAGTCATGTATTGAAGAACACCCAGGGAACTGTGACTTTTGAGCAGTCAGTCAGGACAGACCTCTCAGCGAGGTGCCATTGGAGCTGAGACGTGAATGATAGAAAGGAGCCATCTATACACAAAATGGAGGCAGAGCATTTCGGGCAATGAGAGAAACAAATGCAAAATTCTTAGGTAGGAACCAGGCAAACATGTTTAGGAGTAAAGGGTAGACTTGCTGGAGCGTGGTATTCTAAAAGAAAGGTAAATACTGAATGGCTATTGATTAAGAAAATGAACACTGAAATAGAAATGTGACAGGATGTGGATTACAGGGTTTCATCATGGAAGCTTAATGACCAGTTAGTAGGTTCATTGTAGTCATTCAAATAAGATATAAAAATGGCTTTGATTAAATTGATTGTAGTCAAGGAGTACAGTAGAAATAGTGCAGCTTACAAATGGATTAGATGAAGATGATGGAGGAAAGGGAAAAATCTAAAATTAGGGCACTTTTGGGCTTGAGGTTCTAAAGTGTACAAATATAACACTTGTTAAGAAATGAAATAAAAATCAGCTAAGACAATAATAAAGCTACTAACAGACAGTATATATCTGAATATCTGCACATATGATTCCATCCCTCCAGAATTCAGGTGCTACTTACATAATTAGCAAATATTTATTATGTATAGACTTGCAATAACATATTTTACTATGTGCTGTGGAACAAAGAAAGGTAAAAATAAATATGATTGATTTCACACTGAGATGAAAATTTATTTGACAAGTAATATATATATGACTTTCATTTATTAAAAGTAACGAGGCAATATATGAGTATTAATTAAATGCTAGAATGTTTACCTGGGCTGATGTTTTTGTGGAAGAGAATATAGAATAAGTTTTGAAATAGGCTTCAAAGCTAAAATTAAATATATATATATAATATATATAATATATATAATATAATATAATATAATATAATATAATATAATATAATATAGATGATATATAATATAATATATAATATAATATATATTATAAATATATAAATATATATATAAAATATATATAAATATATATAATTTTAGCTTTTATACCTATTAAAATAAGCATAAGAGAAGAAAGCATACTAGGTAGACAAAAGGATCACAAGGAAAGATGAAAAATTACTCTCTTAGAATGCCAAATGGAATAGAATGAAAAGTGATGGCAATCAAAGAGACTGGTAAAGAGAATAGTCTGAAATTAGTAAGTTTAACTAAATAAAGCATGACTGATATCAAAGAAACCAGTTGGGACACTGGTATGTGAGACAGCATAGAGTACTACGCAAAGGTAGAAACAACCAAGAGTACAAGTTGACTGATTTAGAACTTATTTGAAAAGAAAAGATGACGTAACTTGTCAATAAAGTGAATGATGAAAGCAAATAAGTGGAGGGAGTCAGAGACTCAGATTTTAAGTTCCAGTGACCGCAGAGGGACACTCAATGACTAAAAGCAGGAGGCAAGAATTGAGGAGGGGATAACATCAATTCAGTGTTGCACCTGTGGAATTTTATTTCTTGGTGACATCTGCAGGAGATATTTTTAAACAAATGGAGATTCCAATAGTTTTATATTAGGGTTATACATCTAAAGGCAAAATATTAGAAGTGCTACTTAATGAAAAGAGGGATGATGCTAATGGAAACACGAATATCTTTTAACAAGATGGGCAAGGACAAAAGCTAAACTCGGGGCTGGAATAAAGAGGAAAAACCAAAAAATACACAGAGAGGTGGGAGTTGAACTTGAGGAGATTTGGGCTAATACACCAGTGAAGAAGCTGATGGGGTTGAGGAAGGAGAGTTGCAAGAACCTGGTGGTTTTTACAACATCAAAAGGAATAAAATATTTGAAGGGAGAGAAAATGAGACAAACAAATACACCCAATCATCTGATAAGATCTTGACAATAGAGGCAAGAAGATTTAAGTACATTTTTTAAATTACAGAGCTAATAAATTGAGGGAGGAGCAATATGGTCAGTACACCCCTTAACTTTGCAAAAAAGTTATGAATATATATTTCCCAGATCACAGATCACTTAGTTTGGAAGGGTTGTAACCTTAATACTAGGTTGGTGCAAAAGTAATTGCATTTCTTGCAATTATTTTTAACCTTTTAAACCGCAATTACTTTTGCACCAACCTAATAGTTTGTGGTATTATACATGGCTAGTTTTTGCCTCCAAAACCATTTCCCCTTTCTTGCTAGTTCTGCAGCTGGCCAACTGGAACTTACATCCCACTCGCCTTGCAGCTAAGTGTGCCCATGGGTGCTAGGTGGTTTGCCAGCCTGGTTTGCCCACTCCCGGCCTTTTATATGAGAGATAAACAAACTTTTATATTATTTGGGGCATAGAAGAGAAGGTACTCTTTCATTATGAAAGCTTTGCCTATCCTCTCATTTGTATAAGGGGTATGGTTTAGAGTTCATATAACTCTCGTCCGTGTAGGACTCTCCACTATATACTTACTCCCTTTCATGTAACATTTATCCATAGAAGATTTCGACAGAGTATGGACGGTTGTTAAGTCTATCCCTAATCAAGACTACGAAGTATTTATTTTCTATACTTATGTCCTTCTAAACGCTCTGTCATTTTTCGTTTTTCATACACAGCATACCATTTCACACCTCCCTGATACTACAGTTCATCTCCGTTTCCTAGAATGTTTTTTCCTATTCTTTACCTGGCTTGCTCCACCCAGTTCTGTAAGATCCAGATCGTGAAACCTTTCTTGAATTAACTAGAAAATTAATCATTCCCTTCTTTCTTCTATATATAGGTGACCCATATGCAGGAATTTGTACATAGTCTTACTATAGCATATCACATTGTATGGTAATTATCTTTTTATATTAGTGTCTTCTACTAGACTGTGAACTCCGTGTTGAGCAGTAGCATGGTTTATTCATCTTTGTTTACCCACTCTTACCCTTTAGAGTTTCTAACACGTAGAAGGCTTTAAATTTAGTCCAAGCAAAGAATTCTCAGGAAAATAAAGAAAGAAAATTTTTGTCTCCTTTGGGCTAATAATTGTTTCACTCTTGGGAATTTTAGACCCAGAAAGGAAGGATGTTAGTGAATATGTCAAATTACTAATTCAACAGTTGTACTCTGAAATGGAACTTTTTAGTGCATTTAAGTCTGGTCTAACAGGAGTTAAATCATTATCTGCAATGATAAGACCTGTCAGAGAGAGTCCCTTTCATCATTAAATAAATAGTTGAAGAGGATGGTAGATTGCACTCTCATTTCCTGATTTGAATAGGACAGGGAATTTAATCAGGTCTGATCCTGTCACTGTTTTATTTATGACTTTGCTCTTGATCAGGAGTCAGGCACTAAATGTATTAAATCTGCACATGCAGACACACATGGTCACATATGCATACGTGTATGTGAACACACACCAACATGTACACACACACACCTTCCCAAACATACCTTCGTTTTATACCTAAACTATATTCTATGTCAGTCCCAAACTGGAATTCAGAGTCCAAAGCTCGTGTTACAGAACAAAACAAAACAAATCACCTCAAATGCTATTATTTTGGTAATACTGAAAAATCTGGTATTTTCACAAATATTCCCCCATCACAGGAAGATGGCTGAAAGGGACAGTCAGGTGTCAGTCTTTAACCAAAGGAAAGAAATAGAGAAAAGTGATCCTCAGGCACCCAAAAGGTGGTGGAGGAAGTAGACCATATTCATGAGGGGAAAATGGCACAATGTGGACACAACAGCAAATTATTTATATCGAGAAATAAAAACCACTGCTTGACATTTCCCAGCATCATCAGCTATGCTCGTGGACCCTCGCTGTGCTGTTGTCCTCAGTATTCTGAGGTGATCTTGCTCTCCAGGGTGTATAGAGGAATCAGATAGAGCCTCAGTGAATCTGTGCTGAACTTAAACATCATAGAATGGCGCTCCTGAGATGGTGCTTGGGGGCGGGGGGCTTCTTGTACTGAGCACTGGTCCTGCTTCTTAACTGACCTGATTGGCCTTGGGCTACTCACTCCATCTCTTTGCTCCTCAAGTTTTCAAATGCAGAGGGAATGTATTCCACCAGGTGGCCTTGAAGTCCCTTTGAATCTAAGATTTTGTTCTTTTATTCCCTGGACTCTACTAATTTTTTTAATCCCCCAAATTCACCAAAGTCCTGAGGTTCCATTCTATTACAAATGATTTTTAGATCTACATCCAAATAATTTTCTACTGCTAGTGGAAAATAGCATTTCACATTGGGCCTTGTCCATTCAGGTCTCAAATTTTCCCTCACTACTGAAATTGCAGAAAAGGGTTAGATCGCCTTTCCAAATCTCAAGAAAAACTTTATGGCATCCATCCATGAGTTTTGTTAGCTGAGGACAGTATACATAAGTGCAAGTTACTTCAAGTGTAAGAAGAATAACTATAGGTGACTTACCAAAGAAGAATAACTATAGGTCACTTACCATCCCTGAGTTGTCAAGAACTTCTGTGCTTACCTGGGTGGTACTGGCTTTCTTTCCCAGCCCTCTGTTCTACTTGGAGTGCCAGTTTCCATTTGTAATTCAAAGTAACATCTTTGCTAAAGAAGGGCTGTTCATTGATATGCAGATTGAGAATCAGTGTGTCCTATAGGAGTTTCAAGCTGTGGAATCAAGTGCAGGTCTGCAGAATAATAGGGCCATAGAGCCTTTTATATTCTGAAACTTTGATCCCCTACCAACAAATCACTCAGTTTTATCTATGAGCCTCACCTCACATGAAATAGCAAAGCATGATCTCCTGTGAGTGATTGTAATGCAGACGTGTGCTGTTAGTGTCAAATAAGTCTTTTCCTTATATGTTCCAGATAAGATCAATTGTATTCAATCAATATTTGTTGAGTGTTTGTTTTTGTATATGTTAGGAATAGACCAGTCCTCAAGGAAGAGCCTCTGTGCTCATGGCACTTATATTATAGTTGGAGTGAGGAGGAAAGAAACAGACAACAAACAAATGAACAATAAATGGTAAAGACTTCATGTCAGGTGATAAGTGACTGAAGAAGATTGGTGTAGCGTGAGGGAGCAGAGAATGACGGGGCTATGGAAGGGAATCGGCTTGAGAATTATATTGGTCTATGTGATCAATATAATTGAGATCTCAAATCTCTTTGGGCACAATATCATTTAGGATCATGTATTGATGCATAAGATGGAAACTCCAAAATAACAACACGGCCTTAAACAGGACCAAAATGTATTTCTCTCTCATGTAATAGAAGTCCAGAGGCAGGCAGTCCAGAGCTGTTCTATCAGGGGCCTAAGTGACATGTATTTGTGGTCTTCTGTCTTTCTGGTATACCATTCTAACAAGCAACTTCTGTCCTCACCCTCATCTTATGGATGCAGAAGCTCAAGCCATCGTGTCCATGTTTCAGGTAACAGGAAGGATGGAAGCCTTGCTAATTGCACCCTGAATAGCCTTCCTGGACTTGACCTACAAGTTCTGCTTACAGCTCATGGACCACAACTTAGTCACATTTCCTTAGTCACACACTTGGATGCCAGAGTGACTGGAAACAGTAGTCTCTTAGCTGAGGACATTGACAAAAGAGGAGAGGTGTATTTGGGGAAGAAAGTTCCTGCCTCACACACCAATTGTATGCTAAGTACTGTAGATGTTCTGATTACCCAGATCAATTATTTCTCTTACCCTACACCTTGCCCAGAAAAGAATAGACCCAGCCAGCACTAAGGGACTCTGAAGGTCTCAGCTCAAACTCTAAAGCCTGTGTCTTTGCACCTGTTCCAGGTACTGTCATTGAAGCTCAGAAACATTTGGCTGTAACTAGAGACTCCCTCTCCTATGTTTCTGGGATGGTGCATATTTATGTGCATGTTTGTTATTGCACACGTGTGCAGTGGGAAATGCTGCAAGTACACTTCCTTTCCAACAGAATGTGCTCTGTTCTTGCCTTCTGTAAAATACCCCCTTGCCTGTGAAATTGTGAATATTTTTGTGAAATGCCTCTCATAAAATTCTCCCTATCACGCCGAATAGGGTGAATGTTTTTATAGCCGCAATTCTTGACTTTAGGTGAGAAAAGAATATCTTCTCAGCTTAATGTTGCTGAAAAAAAATTCCCTATCACTTAGAAGTTCTCCTTTTAACAATTACCTCTTAATAGGAGAGATGACTTTAGCCTACATCAAAGTAAATTACAATTCATATGTGTTATGATATAAGTATCTTCTTTTCCTCTATCTGGAAAAATAGAATTATCTTTTACCTGAAAAGTTAGGCCCTAGTCATATGTTACTTTTGAGATTGAGAAAAACTGTTTGTTTCAAAAAGAAATTTAAATGTTTGAAATGTTTTTCTGTAAGATGCTACTAGAGATCACTAGTGAAAATCAATTGCAAAGTTTCACAGGGAATTTCAAAATTTTGCCTGGGCAAAATATTACAGATTCATCAATTTCAAGAACAATCAGATTACGGAGAAAAGTCTAATCATTCTTGTATTAGAAGAAATGGAAGCCTTGAGAGGTTGTAAGTTACAGGAAAAAAAGAAAACAGGCCATTTCCCGATGCTGATATACACACACACACATGCACACATATATGTGCACACATACACACATGCACACGTATGCGCGCACACGTGTGCACACATGCACAGTATTTATCATGCTAACTGTCTCATTTTACAGAGGAGGAAATCAAAGCCTATGGAGAATAATTACTTGCTTGGGTCACAGAATGACTTTGGGGCAGAGTTAGACCGAGAAAGAGGTTTTCCAACTCCTGGGAATGCTTTCTTTACAAAATAACCCTGTGCCTCTGGTCTATTTAACTAGGGATTCTGTTTTCTTTTGTTTTTATGTGAACATTCCTTCCTTCTTGGCATATGTTCCTCGAGTTCCTGTTGTATCATGCCCCTTCATTTTAATAATCCCTTATATTTGGTCATTATTCTGTTTCCCCTGGTAATCTCTGGATTTCTATTTCTTCTTCTTACATGACACTGTTTTGTATTCATTTTGTATTCGTTGCTTATCTTAGATTTTGCTAATTTTCTTCTCCCTCTGAGGTATGCTAGCTTTTCCTCAGTTATCAACCCTTGTTTTCATACGTTTCTACATTTATACACCATCCTTTGTTCCTGCCTTTACCTCCCTCCTGCCCATATTTCAAGTTACCATAATTCGTGTATATATTTTTCTGGATTCTATTTCCATTGTTCTGCCTTTTCTTCTTCCATTTGTTCTCCTACTTCATTAAACGGCTCGTTTCCCTGTATTTTTTTCTGTCAACATAACCAGTTTCACCTTCCTGTTCTTCCCTGATTTAGACATGACTCCGTGTAAAATGAAAAAAAAAGGAAAATGTCTTTTTTATAAGCATTTGCGTTCGTCTATAATTGCATTGGCCAATGTAAAAGTTAAATCATATTTATGCTTTTATATATAATCCTGCTCCCAGAATACATCTGTAATCTTCCTTTAGATTCGGGAACATGTGAGAATTCTTGTGGTGGGTTGTTATGCATGGTAACAGTAGAAATAACTGTCAACTCTGCCTTCCAAACCTTGTAACAGCCTTACCTATACGGAGGGTTTGGGCTCAGAAAGATAATAACTCTGTCTTAGATTCAAAGGATAAAGAGACTCTGCTGCCACTGGCTGGTCTGTGAGTTAGGAAAACTGACCAAAAGAGAAGCCCTGTCCCCTTATCCCCAACACCTCTCTAGTCCGAGACAGAATAAGCTTAAGGCTGATTCGGTGACCCCCTCTAGGACAGCGGGAAGGGAGATGTGTAGAGGGTCTGGCAGTAGCAGTGCTCAGTGTCCAAGTGGCTTCAGGTGTGGGAGGTGTATCTGAACTACTCTGAAGAGAATCAGGGTCCAGCCTCCAGGAGCAAAGTGCTAAGAACTAGGTGCCAGGGACCCTAGTTCGTACTCCACTGGGGATGAGAAGGAGCAACCAGGGTGAAGTCACAAAGACCCAGCCACATAGAATAACCTCTCTGTGAAAAGGACATAGTTTAAGGTGACTCCAGGACACGGTCAGAAGACAGAGAGGGACCTTGGAGGGTGACTGGCAACTGCTCCTCTTTCATGAAGATTCCCAATTTGAGGAAGTAAGACTTTTTGATAAATCAGTCTCTCTCTCTCTCTCTCTCTCTCTCTCTCTCTCTCTCTCTCCACACACACACACACACACACACACACACACACACACACACACACACACACACACACACATTCATACATTCACAGCTGTATGCATTTCTAAAACCTTTGAAATCAAACAAAAAAGTAAATTTAGAATCATTGAATCTTAGAGCTAACAAGGCCTTACAATTGATTAGTTGCATATTTATATTTGACAGATGAGCCTTTGGGGTGCAAAAATAGAGGAGATCTCATTACCCTAACCTCCATTAGGACGGGCACAATCTCCATTCTTTCGGCAGATCCTTCTTTCCCAGGATCTCCCGTATATTCCAGAGCATACCAAGAACTGCGCACGTTTGGAAAATACTGTTCTGATGAACAACAATGGGTCAAATATGAGACATACAATAGATATTTAGAGATTTTTGGAAAGGTATTTTGATAAGGTTATAAAGTATTTGTAAATAACATTTAATTCTCTCGTATTTTAAAATGGTTATCTGCCTGACATATTCATTGTGGATTAATTTATGCTTTTTATTTGGCCCCGGATGGATAAGCTAAATAGAATTAGAATTATACAAGTAAATGTTATTTCAAACCCTCCAGTAGCAGGAAATAGCTTTATAACAAAATTACATAACAGCTGGCGCTGCTGCCAGTGACCAGAATGACAATGTTTTCTCTTGATTCCCTTGCAACTGCACAGGGTTATTTAGCTGCACTGTCTTCAAAGACTGTCAGCCAAAGGGCAGAGCTAAGGGACACAGGGCTTTATAGTAATAAATGAAGAATATGTTGCAGCATCAAGTGCAATCTCCTCATGTGAAATCAACTTTGCAATTAATGTCATTATTTTAAATGCAAATAAAAGAATACTGTTGCTACCGCGTGCTTCTCAAATATTAATGTGCATCTCCATCGCCTTAAAAAAAAAAACGGTTAAAAAGCAGATTCTGACTCCAAGCTCTGCGTTGGACCTAAGATGCTGCTTTTTCTAACCAGCTCATGAATGATGCACGTGGTCCTTGACCTGTTCTCTCAGGAGCAGGAGTCTACACGTACACTGATTGTGGCTGTCAAAGAGGATCACTGCGGTGTGGCCTGTCCTTACGTCGACAGATTTGGGAGGGCTGATTTTGAGTCAAGGGCTTCGGATTTTAATCAGCAGCTGAAGTTGACATAAAGTTGTCATCTTCCTCAGTTCACTAGTCACCTTGAGGCAAGGACTGTGTTGCATTCAGTGTTTTCACACCTCAAATGTCAAGTCATGTGCGTTAAATTAACTCTGTGCTCCTTTAAGTCTGATTTTGAAGAAACAATGCTTAAACCTCATTAAACATATTTTCACTCAGATCAAGCTGTTTGTTTAAAGAGACCTTGAAAAGTCAATAAACCTGCCCATCTGAGTTCTCAGTAGAGCCAATTCCAAAATTTCAGAAGTTGGCGTTGACAGTTCTGAGGCAGAACAGAACGGAAACTAGACATGGAAACTGTGCAGTCTCTAGTTGGCTGCGAGGTAAAATTTTCTGTAAGATGAAAAAGACAACTCATAGCACCCACTCCTGTTCCATCAGATTATTGCACAGTCCTCCTTCAGGGCAGGGAGCAATTTAACTTCTCCTTGTAGCCTCCTTCAGCCTGGATTGAGGTGGATGGTCAAAAACGTCTCAAGAACGAGTTCATATAGTCTTGGAAACAAATGGCATTAAGATTTTGAGCTTCATAGTTTTAGGCCGATACCTGGAGACTCTACAAAGGAGATTATGACTTTTAAAGATCTACTTGATCTGTAGCACTTAACCAGTTTTTTTCAGAGCAAAATAAAATGGAAACTTTGTATTTATCTCAGATATCTTCCCAAAGCCCAGTGCTGTAGCTGCTGTGGGGCGCATACAAAACAGAAGAGGCACAGCAGGGATGGGATCTGTGTGAGCACAAGAACTGCGAACTTTACAATCTCCTGTCTTCTAGGACAGTCATGCAGCCCGAAATTGAGTGGCAGTTAGGGATGGAATACACAAATTACAAATATGCGTCTGACTGTCATTTCTCTTAGAAATAAAACTGCGCAGATGCTAGCATAAGACTCATTCAAAATAGCATGTTTTGCAGAATGACAGTGAAGGTTAAATCCATGCCAAAATATACTAATTTTATTGGTTTTATGCCATTCTGAGAAAGCGTATACATGTCCTCAAGCCACACAGAGCAGTGAGCCCTGAAGTAAAAGATATCTTTTACTTCCACGATCAAAAGGCAAAATCAAAGTAACAAAATCTCTTCTTTATTTTTTAATGGTCTATTAAGCAGTCATTGTCAGATTTTATTCAATATGCTTAAATTCAAGGGATTACAAAATAGGCTCTATTTTGCATCTTGTTTTGTTAATTTAACATGGTGAAACTTGGAGGATTTTTTCAATCAAACTTCCCCTTAATAATAGTGTAACTAATTTGTAAGATGAGAAATAAGTGCCAGCATTATATTGCCCTTGCCTTTGAAAAGTCAATAGAGGGAGGTGACAACTATGTAAGCACATGCTTATAATGTGTCCTATAGCAGGGGCATGCACAGATTGTTCTGGAAGCAGGAAAGAAAAAATAATTAGTTGTGTTCTGGGACTGGTGAAAGTTACGTACAAAAAAAGATAGTAATCTTAAAAAATAATACTTAGGAATTCACAAACTAAAAATGTGACAAGGAGCAGAGTATTTGCATGTTCTCCAAGTTCCTCCCTACAGATCACTTATTTGTTAAAGGGAAAAGTGGTAACTGCAGTGGAAATAGTAGAATTTAAGATTGACATCGACAGTGGGAGTAGAGAGGCCCTGGGTGCCTTCAGATTTGATAACCTGAGAATCACAGTTATGTGTTATTCTAGTGGTGACACATCCGACAAACCCAAAGAAACAGTCTATAAAGTTACTTGCTGTTGGTCTTCAAAATGTAAATATCATGAAGGAGTAAGTAAAGTTAAGTACTATTATATATTAAAAGGAGACTAACGGTACGTGGCAACTAAATACAGTAAGTAACCTTAGAATGAATTCTATATCAGAACAGGGACATGTTATAAAGGACGTCATTGGAACATCATTGCACTTGTCAGGATTGCAGTGTGGGATATTAGTATATTAGATGAAACTATGATATCAAGGTTGCATTTACTAACTTTGGTAGCTGTGTTGTTAATATATAAGAGAATATCTGTTCTTCGGAATAAAAGATCTTAAATTAATATTAAGGGTTAAAGGGACATTATACACGTATTGTTCTCTCAAATGGTTCAGGAAAAAAAAACTGTCAAGGTCATACAACACTTAGAGCACATTTAATAGCACAAAATCATGAACTTACTTGAAGTATTTTTTTTTTTTTTAATTAAAATGCTGTTCTCAAAATGTGTGTTTAGCAGTGGGTGGTGTTAGGAAATAAGGCTAGAAAAAAGGTATGTTGAGAACAAGTAATTAATGTTTTTTCAGCCATAATGGGGAGTTTATCCCATATACAAAATCTTCACAGTGAAAACTTTCAAGCTATATTTTAAAGAAAGTTGTTTCTGTGCTTTAGCAAACGTAAAGATGTGGACATTTAAAAATGACAGGTGTTGGCTGAGAACAATAGAACTGGGAGAGCACAGAGTGCAGGAACCTCTGTGGGTGAGTGAGTGTGTGTGTGTGTGTGTGTGTGTGTGTGTGTGTGTGAAGACCTGAGCAGAAAGAATGCACTAATAAACACATAGTTTGGGGAAATTGCTCTTCATTTAAAATAACATAAACTCTAGCCTTATTTCATTTCAAAATACATTTCAGATCCTTTAAAAGACTAAATTTAAAGAGTAAAAAAGTATTGAAGCAAAACATGAAATATGTTTAATCTTTAAGTGAAGAACTTTTTA
Organism: Rhinolophus sinicus; assembly: GCF_036562045.2. Lineage (NCBI taxonomy): Eukaryota > Metazoa > Chordata > Mammalia > Chiroptera > Rhinolophidae > Rhinolophus > Rhinolophus sinicus. The sequence goes on along the minus strand of NC_133754.1, from coordinate 51,084,544 downwards.
AGTAATACAGAATGTCATGTCAGTATTTTGTTGTTGTTTTATTTTTGTTTTGTTTTTTTGATTTGCAGTGTCTTTGAAAGAAAATCATCAGAAAAATCCTTGAGTATTAGTTCTCTTTAGAGGTTTCTCTTTCCACTCCCCAGATCCCCCAAACTCCCCCCAAGATCCCTCCCAGTCCCACCCTGTCTACTTTGCAGTCCACCTCTTCTCTACTCCTTTCCTGTTGGGAGTCCACTTTTGACTTTATCTTTTCCAGCACGTCCCTTTGGCAGTTTCAAAAGCATGCTCCTAGAGGCCTGCAGATTTGATGAATGCTGCCCGAAAATTCTGTTGGCTTTTCAAACTCAACATGTCCAAACCAACTTGTTTTCTCCATTCTGTACTTGGCACTGATCCCACATAATGTGGTCATTTGCCTGGTGATATGTACCTTGCTTAATCAGATCCCATTCATTGTTACCTAGTGGAAGCTTGGAATAATCTGACTTCCTGCCTTCCTCAACTAACTCCATATCCATCACCATCGATTCCATCTCAGCACTGTCTCTCCTTTACTTCTCCTTTTCTCTCACCAACATTCATCTATTTCAAGTTATCGTTATCCTTTCTCCTTGTATAAAAGATTGATGTTAATTTTGCTTTTTAATCAAACAGTCTACCATCCGTGAACACTGAAGTATGATACAAATAGCAGGCCCGTAGCTTTTGTTCATTTTTACGTAGATCTAATGCTGAGCATGTGGTTCGTTGCTTGACCTTTATATCCTCAATGAAGAGAATGTCCAGCCTGATGAGTAGCTGACCCGCCCCCAGCAACTTAACAACACGCAGAGACAGTGTGCCTCACCTCTGCACACACTGTGACTCCCAAGTCTGATCATGTTTCCTCCCTTCCTTTGGAGCTAAGGAGCACCGATAAAGACGAATCATGCATTGTTGGATATTTACTTTTCGCCTGATTTCATGTTATTTCTCTTGCACCTAATTTCCTGTTCCCACCGTTTCTTCCAGTTATTCTTACATTTTATTGTATTCTTTGTATCTTTCTCAGCTGCCCTCAACTGTTTTGTTTTTGTGAGGCAAAATCCTTAAGCAATTAAAGAATTATTCCTTTCCTGGATTGTTGTCTCTGTCCAGTTCCATTCATGCTATGCAAGCTCCGGCGGTCACTCACCCAAAGCCTTCTCTACCTACCACCATTCGATCAATAACACAGTCTGTTCCTTGAACACAGTTATCCTCTCTGCTTCTATTCATTTGCTTCCACAGTTTTCCTCCCAAGGGATGTCTGTTTCACATGGGGTATCTTCCAGTACCTCCCCCTTTCCAAACCATGTTATAGTTTAAGCCATACTTTAAACCGAAGGCAAACGTAGAGGCTGATTTAGTTATGCTCTTTTGTGAAAATAAGCGTAAGCAACCACAACTGTTCTTAGTATTTTGTTTATGTGGTCATATTAGTATGTTTTTCAAGATACGCAGAATACTATATTTAGAGATAAATGTAGCATATTGAAATGCCCCACTAGGAAAGAAGAGACCCAAGTTTTAATCACAGATCCACCCCTAATTTTCTGCAATATTGGGGAACAATTAATTTCCCCCTCCTAAACCCATCTTCATCAACATTTGAATAATTTATTTTTTTCCCAGGGGAAGCTTGTACAGTTCTTGAGCCAGTATCCTGAGTGAATCCATGCCAGTATGGTTTGGATATGGGTTCTGTTTCATCTACACAGTCTTTCTGGATGCCATCACTTTTCCATTATGAATATACACTGTGACAACGACACATCCCACAAAAACAGAAACCCAGAGATGCAATAGTGACAGTATGCACTTTGATAAAGTTAATTTTTTTAAATAAATAAGATTAGGGTCACTGAGGAGCCTCTTTTCTATTCATCAAACATCGCCATCTCAGTCATTTGTTTATTTTCATTTTCTGACACAGTGTGGTATGGCAAAACGTATATTAAAATGGAATTTGGGAATCAAAGATTTTGTGTCCTAGGAGAAGACCCTACATTTTCTGTGTCCAAGTGTTCTGTTCTACAAAATATGTTTTCTTCCATCTGAAAAAAAAGCTATGTTTCTGAGAAACCAAAATAATTAAAGAATAACCATCCATGTTCCAGGGCAGAGGTGACCGTGGAGCCAGGAGAGGCCCCGTCCTTGCTAGGCAGCACAAATGCAGTGTCTAGTGTCCCTAACAAGTGTCCTCTTAGTTCTGCAGTGATTTGGGTGATGTCTGGCAGTGACTTGGGCCATACTGCACCCCATATCCCAATTCTGTTTCTCAAGTTTCTAGACAATTTCAAAACATTTATTTTTCTATAATTAGCCAAAACCCATTTATGTTGCTTTAAAAGAGCTCTGCCCAATGTAGTCCATTTACGTGGTCAACAATCTATAACAAAAATTTAGAAGAAAATTAGACCATGGATGATCGAACATCCAATGTTTTAAGCTGCAGCAAATCCCAGGGTCTAGAGATAATAATGCTACTATTACTACTGTTAATAAAAATAACTTTATTGAGAATTTACTATATGTTAGGATCTGTGTTAAACCTTTATATACATTATTTCCTATAATTCCTGGAAGATACGGGAATTCAAATATAGGGAAAATTAGCCAGGTAGAGAGATATGGCCTGCAATTTAGTGCATGATGGTGATAATAATGGTGATGAATCAGTTAGGGTCAAAGTCCATATATTATTGGGTTTGTTTCAAAGTGTCCCAAGTCCTATTGACTCTATTGTCAAGAACCCCGACTCCAGGTAAATGTCCTTTGGCTTTGATAAGGAAATACATGATTTGCACAACTACCGATGACCTGTAAGTCTCCCGGACTTAACCTCAACTTGCATCTTGGCAAATCCTTCAATTCTCCAGTCCTAATGGATTTAGTGGTGAAGCAGTTAGTCTCTACCCATGGGCTGATGCTTAGGCCACAGGGGCCATTAGAACAAGGACAGTCGTAGGTTAGTCACAGCACAGCAGCAGGATCCTGTGCGTTTACCCGCTGGGAGGAAGGGCAATCCGTGGTCACATTTTGGTAAGAGGAGTAGCTGGCCAACTAGCCCGATTTCAATAAGTTCTTTTGGCTTTTGAAAAGAAGAAGAACAACAAAATAGCTTACTTATCTTGTAATCGATTGGCAAAATATATAAAGCATAATGTACAATTAAGGGTAATTAAAGAAATGTGTCAAATAGAAATTTTAGTAAAATAAACACTAGCAGCCTATCAAGGTCCTTTGCCTGAATTAAAGAATATTAAAAGGTCACAGGGTTAAAGAAAAAGAACATATTCCTGGTGAAGCGTGTAGTGGGGAGATGTGAGTTGGGTGATTATTTCCTGCACACCCCAGAGCGGGGCAGTTAGGATGAGATACAACCAGGAAATAGCAGACTCTGCTTCTCCTTTAACGCCCTTCCCCTCACACACTCTCCCCAAATTTCCATCTTCTCCCGAATTGGATTCAGCTCTGTGAAATTATCACCACACCCTCCAATGTATCTGTAGAGGAATTAAATAGCTCTATACAGACTGTGCTTATTCATGTGTGTGCTGTGTTTTCAGCAGTAGCCACTGTACTTAGAAGAGTTTCCAGGCATAATCAGCACTGCATTTAGATGAATGAATGAATATATGAATAAGTGGATGAATGTTCTTTAAAAAACAAAGCAAAGCAATATTCTTGTTAACAAGTAAGCCTCTGACCATCAAAAAGATTAAAGAACAGATATTACTTTCTTTGCAATATTTAAAAATCTAATTAAACCACTTTACTCTTTTGGGAAGGTAAACTGCTACACACTATACCATAACCCAACACATAAGGCCTGTCAGCGGCTAGAAATTTGCATCATGCAATAGTGTGGTAGTAAATGTACTCATCTTCTGCGTGTTGGGAGGGTGTTCATTACCCATCCTTTTCCTCCTCCTCCTTCTTCTCCTCCCTTTCCTTCCTTCCCTTCTCTTCCATCTCCTCTTTCTTCTTCTATCAAATATTGGCAGATAAGCAGAACCTAATCTGAAGGAACTGTTGAACAATAAGTATGGCACTCTAAGGCCTCTTGAGTTTTAATGTTAAAGATAAAACATGAGAAAAAATTTCAATTCAGATATTTTCCAGAGTTTCTCCACATATATGCAAACAAAAATTGTTAGCACAGTTTTGAAGATAAGCAAAAATAGCTATTACCAGTCCCACATCTGTGACTAATATAATCTTTTCCTCTCCCTCTCACTCTCCCTATTTCTCCCTCTCCTTTCTTTTATTAATACATTCTTATGGCTTATACCTTACATGTATAAGAATTTGGCTGAATTCTCTTCAGCTAAAACAAGTTTAGCTTAAGTATAAATCCTGAATAACCTTCAAGACAAGAATGTACCCTAGTTTTTTGGAATACACAATACCCTCTTAGACTAAACCTAAATAAAACTTTTTTGATTTAGAGTTTAAGAATATTCAATAACTACTTGTATAAAAAGGTTATTTAAAAATATGCCTCAGCTAAATTATTTTAAATAATATTGAGGCACACTTGTTTTGATTACAACAATATTTTCAACACATCATTTTTCCTCAGTCATTAAAAAAGAGACTTGCATAACTGTTGGTGGGAATGTAAAGCAGTATAAACTATGGAAAACAATATAGAAATTCCTCAAAAAACTAAAATGAGAACCACCATATGATCCAGCAATCCCACTTCTGGGTATATATTCAAAGGAATTGAAATCAGGATCTCAGAAGTATCTTCACTCCCATGTTTACTGCAGCATTATTCACAATAGCCAAGATATGGAAACAACTTTAATGTCCATTGACAGATGTATGGATAAAGAAAATTGGTATATACTCACAATGGAATATCATTCACCCTTAACAAAGAAGGAAATCCTTCCATATGCTACATCATGGATGAACTTCGAGGATATTATATGAAGGGAAATAAGCCAGTCACACAAGAGAACAAATACTGCGTGATTCTACCATTATATGAGGTATCTAAAGTGCTCAAACTCACAGAAGCAGAATGTAGCATGGTGGTTGCCAGAGTTGGGGGGAGGGGGGAATGGGGAGTTGCTGTTCAATGGGTATGAAGTTTCAGTCCTTCAAGATGATTAAGTTCTAGGGCTCTGCTGTACAGCATTGGTTCCTCGTTAACAATTTATTGTGCACAGTTAAAAATTTGTTAGGAAAGTAGATCCCATGTTATATGCTTTTTCCCACAATAAAACAAACGGGAAGAGATCTACAGAGATTGTATTTGAGAATATATTTTGCTAGCTACTAATTTTCGTATAACCTTATAAGCCTGCCAGTAGTTAAACTGAGTTTCTTCTAAAATTATTCTATAAAGCCAACTTTTTTTTTTCTAATTTAAACGAGCTTCCCCCAGTTATTCACAATTATTTTTCATTATTCTTAGGAGGATGCCTGATGAATGATGCATAATGAACAATAAGGCAATTTGAATAAGTAGAGAAAAGTTAATGATTGTTATCCAAAGTGAATTTGGGTTTCTAGAGAGCTCCCCAAATTAGTTTTATCACAAGCAAACATTTTCTCCTCTCACAAAATAAACTTTGAGTGATAATTCTCATGAAGAGATTCGTATTACCCTGTTCCAGAGCCCCATTCTAGTGGTTAGGGGTTGTGAATCACAATATCATTACACAGCCCGCTAAATGATGGATGGGACTATTTTGGTTGCTGCCAACTGGAATAATTAGAGAGTTGCAATAATCGCTTCGATTGTAGAGTGATTGTTTTACAGTCACCCTCGTCTATTTTACCTGTAATGTTTAGGAGCAAGAACGCCTCTTTGGGTGGCAGCCTCCCTGAGTAGTTGGGGCGCACAGCCCTTTCTGTGCTGTTGTCTGGCCCCAGTGCTTGTAGAGCTCACTGCAGACTTAGCTCCTTGGCTTTCCTCCCACCTGCATATCAGTTCCTCTCTCCTCAGGCGTTCTGCACACTCCTCCGGCTCCATCCCTGCAAGCCAAACTGATTGTGCATTCTGCAGAGGGGAGGACCCTCCCTCCACTGAAGGAATGACAATGTTTATCATTACGCCTTAGTGGCAGCTGGAGGAGAAAGAACTACACAGACAAAATACAAAACTGAGGGCAGCAAATGTGAATGGTGAGCCACTGTCAGAGACCATTAGAAAGGAAGAGTGCATTTCAAACTCTCAAGTCAAAACATGTGTAAATGATAGATCCAGTGTGATGGGGCCGTGGCCTGCCCGGACACCTCTGCATCTCGGCTTCTGCTCTTTCCGAGTGTCCCTGGGCTTCATGCCACTTCCACCTGGGCACTGCATGGAGAAGTGTTATCGCTGCCAGCAGGGAGTCCTCCCTGTTCCGCCACCTGCAAAGGCTCTTGGTGACTAATTGCACTGTCTTTCCTCAGCCCTCCCTCGGCTGGAGATGGTCTTCCTTCAGTACAGGGCTGCTCAACTCTGCAATGACCTTCGTCCACTCTTTAAAGCAACAAACCCTGAGGCTCACAAAATCAATCCCCAAAAGGGTATTTTTAGTTTTCCCTTATAGCCTTTTCCCCAGAATCTCTGGCCAAGACTATGGAACTGGAAGAGAAGAACAGACACAGTTCTGTCCTCTCAATCTATAGAAAGCTGAAAACAAATCTTCCTGCAGAGAGAAGCCCAGGGCTCTTCTAGCTGCTCCCTTTGACACAGCCTGGCTCAGGCTCTGGATTTGGCTCAGACCCTCTGCTGTACATCAGGAAACCCTATGTGGTGTTGGGTGCTTTCCACGTCCACCCACCCGTCTGAACAACTGCATGAACTTAAGTAACAGAGCAGGATGCAGGAAGCATGTTGACTCTTCAAGGCTGTGAGATCCTCATGTCGTGCTTCCTTATAATGAAAGCAGAGTCAAAAGAGCCTCTATTTGGCATAATTGTGGTGAGATACTCGTTATTTGCTCTAAGTATATCAATAAGGTATGTACAAATTAATGAAGCTTAATTAACTTATTCATTAAATGACAAATAAATCAATGGATATTTTGATTGTGAAGTTTTATTGATATGATGATTCAGCTAGGACCTTAAGGATAGAAAATTATAAATTGTAGATAAATTTCAAATAAAAGTAATCTATATAGTAAGCCATGTTAACTTCAGAAGTGATTGCAAGGTTTTTTTCAAAGATTAGATCATACATGTAAAGAATCTTTTATAATTCCTGGAACATAATAAATACTCTATAAAAATTAGCTTAAAACATAGTTGTATTCCTAGTACAGTGCAACTCCCAACACATCTACCATCAAGAGTATTAGGGGACAACCAGGGAGTCTCTGAGCTGTGGGCATGTTGTGGGATAGGATTATTGATGTTTGTTCAAGGCACTAACAAAAAGATGTTTTTTTGAGAAGTGAAGTGCGTTAGTTACCATGGGATTTCTGACATAAGACAGTTTTACGCAAAGATTTGGTAATGAGTTCCTAGCTTTTATAGGCCAGGAAACACATCTTATCTTTAAACATTGGATAGAATTTTCTCTCAGAAACATTTCTATCTTTTTACCGTGTCTGCGTTGCCTTCTACCATGTTTCCCAGAAAGTAAGACCTAGCCGGACCATCAGCTCTAATGCATCTTTTGGAGCAAAAATTAATATAAGGCCCGGTCTTATTTTACTGTAATATAAGACCGAGTATGATATGATATGATAGGACGATATGATATGATATAAAGACCGGGTCTTACATTAATTTTTGCTCCAAAAGACGCATTAGAGCTGATGGTCCAGCCAGGTCTTATTTTGGGGGAAACATGGCATTTACTAAATATTGACATTGTTGAAGATTCATTTGTTTGTATTTATGAGAACAGAGCCTCTAAACCTTTCACAATGAAATGGAGGTCACTGAATAGTTTTAATGCATTGATTTACAGGAGAACAATTCAGAGTATTTAAGTGGAAATTGATTTAATGGGTTATACCCTCTAAGGTCTATTTAATATTAGCGTGTACCATATTTTGATATTTTATAAATGGAAGTAAATCACTGGCAATACATGCATCTTTTCACTCCTAAAAATGTGATGCAACTCTATAAATATATTCTAAATACCCTAGGATGAAAATGCAGTCTAAAAACTTGAACTGATTAATACAAAACTACAGTATAATTATCCATCTTTTTCATATGTTCATTTCTTTTGTAGGACAACCAGAATCATTACAAGTATACGTGTTATAGTTCCCTGAATGTTCTACAGCATAGTGGGGCTGAAACTTAGAAAGACTGAGGTTGGGAGTGTTTTTAGGGTACTTACAAGAAGTGTTCCCAACACCCTCTGTTTATGAGAAAGCAATATGCAAAAATGAGCCCAGTCAGTTTACATCTATAGCCTCTTGGTTCCCTTATCTTTTGGAGAAGCCTTTAAAATCACTAAACTCTTCAGGTAAAGGAAGCGAGTCTATTAAATAATCCGTATATTTTCCTGATATAAATTAATTTGCTAACACTTAATTTACCCAATGCATTAATTTGATTAAAGAACTATCTGCTAGGTATACTTTGAGTCTCACAAGCTTCAGCACTTGTAACATAGCACACTTAGTGCCACAGGTAGTGTGTCAAGGAACTAAAAGAGGAACAAGGAAGGGGTACAGAAGAGTCAGGAGGGGTCTTAGGAAACACCTCTCAGGGAGTGGGGATGGTGTAGGAGGAAGAAGCGTTATGTCAGCCACCAAGTTGAGGACGGGATTTACAGTGAACAATGGTCAGAATGGGCTATCTATTATTTCTTCTTTCCTAATAGAACTTTTCCTGTTCTATAATCACTTGCCCTGCTGTTCTACTGCAGGTGGTCTCGCAGACACAGCTCTTCTATCTAGATTTTAAAAATATTGTTTTATTTTATTAATGGTCTCATGGATTTTAGGCTAGATCAATACAAGTGTTTCAATTTAATACAAGTGTGTATGTACTACTCTGTTAACATCTGCATTAGCCCCAGATGAAATTGCTCTAACGTGGGCCCTAGTGTTGAATACTTAGGATGATCTAGAGGGAGAGACAGCACGTGTGGGTTAGAAACCCTGGGGCCGCCATTCACTAACTATGTCACTCATATAACTCATCCATAAATGGGATAATGATAGCTACCACCTTATAGAGCAGCAATGAGGTTTAATTCAGTGAATCTATGTAAAGTACTTTGCATAGTACCTGGCCAGTGGTGAACACACAATAATCATTAGCTGTATTGTTATTCAACAACTGTTAAATAAATAAACCATGGGTGGTATTTACTATAGATTCTCTTAAATTCCAAAATAATTGAAATTTATATTATTCTAGTAAGTATTGTAAAATGGAAGAATCTAGGATTCCATAACAGAATTCAGCTTTTTGGGATTTTAGTTAAATGCTTCATAGAGCATTTCTCTTTAGGGAAAACACAATCTTCACTACCTCTCTCCTCCAAGTCATATAAATTTTAAAAAACATATTATTATACATATGACTTACTTTTCTGATGCCATAATAGTACAATTTAAAATGTAATTCTGTTTATAAATTATAATTATTATTAATAACTATCATTTATTGGACACTTTCCAAGTGCCAGGCACTGAGCCAAGAGCTCTACTTTATCATTTAATTTTGTTAACAAAACTATGAGGCAGGTATTATCAGCCCCACTTGCAAATGAAGAGCCTAAGATGATAAGATTAAATGACTCAGTAACTGTCACGCAGCTAATACTGGAGTTGGAATTAGAAAATCAGCCTGCCAATGTTTTTCTGCAAATCCTTTTATCATGTTTCCTTCCTATACAGTAAATTATTCTACCATGTTTCCTCTCTATACACTAACATGGAAAATATATTAAGTACCAATCATACCAAGTGCCGCGGGAAGTGCTATATGGATGTATAAAACAATATAGATAGATATAGACACAGATATAGATATAAATATATAAATATACGCATATATATGCCATTTTTATATACATATATTTTTTGTATATTATATGTATATATATATATATATATTTTGGATGTCATTATATATATGTATTATTATAATATATATTATATGTATATATATATGTATATATATATATTTTATTTTTTTTTGGGTGTCATCTATCACATTTCTATTTTTTCTTATAGTAGTAATATATTTGAGAACATTTCTGTTCTTTCCTAAAATATGTTTTTATTTATATTCTCTATCAGTGGGATTTTATCTATTTTTTTAATTCCATATTGGCCTTTGGAGTTTTATTAAGACATAGCAAGGCTAGGTGGGTAGGTTGGAGAAAGCTAGTGAAGAAAAAGAGAAAGAGAGAAACAACATAGTAATTTACCTTGCCTCACACTGAAGTATTATTGATGTGTATTTGCAGTGCTTGAGGTTGCAGCTGGAGCTCTTTTGCCCCCTGGAAGTGCACATAAAAAGGTCAATACAGAACATGAATCTACAAATGAATGCGTAGCTAGGAGACCTGATCCTAGTTTTAAATGAAATAATTCAGGCCTTTATATTGTGGACACTTATCACCCATGAGGTCAATTAAGAAGAAACAGGTAAGAAACTTTCTGGGCAAACCTATGATGGGAAAGACTGAAAAACCATAGCACAGTGTGCGTCATCGCTCTATTGATTCCTCTGGCCTTGAGGACAAACACAGTAGGTGTTTTTTTAAGAGCACCAAGTTCAAGTGGCAGTTGTCCCTCTGTCCATAAAGCCTGCCTGCAGAGCTGCAGATGAATAATGACAATGGCTTTCCCTGGCACAGTGGCCCCAGGACACCAGAGGCCAAGCGGGAGTTTACAGGTATTGCTGGTTTGTTGGCTTTAAGTCCCCAGGAAGAAGGAAGGCCCGGCAGCTTCAGACTGTCTGTGGGGGACTCTGGGGAGAGCTAAGAGATATCCTCAGATGCTGGACCGGGAGCCCGTGAACACCTCGATGTGAAGGCAGCTGCTGTTCTTATTTGCCTGCAAAAATGCAGCATCATTCTTTCTAGAAAGATGTTTGCTACTTGGAAGAAGTTGTACCTAGATGCTAACTAGTTATTACGGATATTTGTATGTGCCAATGATCTATTCCATGGTGTTAGAACTTACGGGAGGAGAGAGTTGTGCATAGAAGCTGTCTCCTGCTTCGATGTGCGCTCATGGGTTTCTTTCCCTGTCCATGAGGCCTTTGTGATCATGCCTGGCCCACCTCATTACCCAAGCTGACTCTGTTGTCTCCAGGTGCCATCCACAACCCCCTCCTTTCAGTTACACTATATCAGACATCGCTCTTCCTTTGGTGTGAAGACACCACTCTGGTCCCTGCAAGGAAACGAACCTCATCCCCCACTCCATTAGCTGACCCTACTCATCCTTCAGATTTTAAGCTCCAACTTCACGTCTCCAGGGAAGTCTTTCCTGACCTCCTTTCTTCCTCCTGTGAAAAGCTCAGGCATCCCTGCTATACTCTCTCATCGTGTATTAGTATCCAGGTGCTGCTGTAACAAAGTACCACAAACTGGGTTAATTAAAACAGCAGGAATTTATTCTCTCAGTTCTAGAGGCTGGAAATCTGAACTCACAGTGTCGGCAAGGCCATGCTTTCTTTGTAGGCTCCAGGGAGAATCTGTTCCTTGACTCTCTCCTTGCTTCTGGTATTGCTGGCAATTCTTGATGTTCCTTGGCTGGTAGATACATCATCACTCCAATCTCTTAAGCTGTCATCACACAGCATTCTCCCTGTATCGCCTCACATGGTGCCTCAGAGTAAATCGGCTTCTGTATCTCTTCTCTTCTTACAAGGAGAACAGTCATATTGGATTAGACTCCACCCTAATGACTTCATCTTAGCCTGATCTCATCTGCAAAGTTCCTATTTCCAAATAAGGTCACACTTATAGGTACTAGGGATGTAGGACTTCAACATACCTTTTTTTGGGGGGTGGGTAGGGGGCAGTGGCAGAGACACAACTCAACCTATAGCAACCTGTATTTTTTCTTTAGGATATTCAGTGCACTCTGCCATTGTGCATTTATTGGGTGATTGTGAGTTGTGTTCAAGTCTGTCTTCCACAGTGGGATGATCTCCATTTGTTCACCTCCAGCTCCGTCCAGCTTTTTACAGTTATTGGCATACAGTTGATGCTCAAAAATTTCAATGAATGATTCTCTTTTCTACTCACCTCATGTGCCACATGTTCACTTCTTTCTCCCCCAAGCCAGGTGTCAATAATAAGTTCCTCCTTGGATTTGAGAGGGGGAAGCTTCTACACACAGGTTATTATAAAGCAGAGGTCATGTAGAGGTTATTGCTGGTGAATGCCCATGTTGGCATTGTGGCCAGTTTGACAAAAATACGTATTCTTAGGCTCACAACTTATCTAAGTTTAATAGTGAAATGGCTTAGAATAAACTGGAATTCTGACTTTGGAAATTGCTCATGCTTCTGTTTTGCCTTTGAGACACTTTTGTTTATCGTAGTGGAAAAAAATTTAAGGGAAGTTGCTGTTTTTCTTCACTTTGGATAGTTGAGACATCTATTATCACTTATAGCTAAACTCATTTGAAGTAAAGAAATCTCTGAGCTGGGAATATGGAGCACATTAAAACGACATCAGGAACGCCACACCTTTCCAACTAAGGATTTGTTAAAATCAAAATGTTACCCTCTTTGGATGTCACAGAGGCTATATTAGAAGATTTGAGGCCACTTATCTAAAAGCATGTGTTAGCACACCTCCTTTATGTTACAATTTGTTATTAGACGTTGGCTTAGAATGATTTTTCATAATTTAACTTGCTGTTCGTATAGCTTGCGATGTTTGCATACTCCGATTATGTATTTCTAGCAGAAAGGTTCATTCTGATGTAATTGAGTATCATGATACTTTTTTTTTGTTTTGACTTTTAGATTCTTGTTCCCTCACTGGAAACATCACTCACCCTTAGATTTTTTTAAAAGCCCTTCTGGCCATATATACTGACAGTAAATACATTTTCATTTTATCATCCATAGATTGTTTGATACTTTATTTTTTTGCCACTATATTTCGATTATTTTCCTTCTGGTTTTCTTTCTACTCTGAAATGCTGTTCAGGTTGAGAACTCTAAAATCTGCCTTTGTATGGCAGATTTTTCTTTTTCTTTAAGAAGACATATGGTAAAGGAAGATCTCTGATGATTGACTGAATTATACATGCCTTTTCAAATAAAAGGTCCACGACATATTTGGGTCATTTCCCCCATGAAAAGACCTACATAGCATCTTAGTTATTAAACTTGAATTCATGATATGTGCGTTTTGGTTTTTTTTTATGTTGTTACTATTTTAAATAAAATGGGCTGAAATTGAATCATAACATATAATGTAACATTAGTTTCAGGGTTTAATGTTAAACATACCTTAAATTATACTTATTTAACTTGGTATCTGATATAGGAACTATTTATTCTGAATTTAAGAACATTATGTGCCCTGAAAAATAACAATGCTTGTTATGTGTTTCAAAATATAAAAACTTAATGATAACCCTGTTAAATGTGAATACTGTAGCTATACAATAGTTAAATATATTTCTAGTGTGCAGTTCACTTTTTCAAAACACAAAAATTTGACTTTTAAATTAATATGCAGGAAGTCTGCTGAATAGTTTTTGATCAGCATATATGTGGGGTAATTTCAACTGACACCTGTAACTGGGACAGTTGTGGCTCTTTAGAAAACAAGGACTAGAAACTTCACAACAATAATGTTTACCAAGGTGATGGGCAGACCAGTGATTACTACAGATTGTGAGGAGAAAGGGAGTTATGATAGATGAAGGGATTAAGAAAGTTTATATAAATTATCATGAAATATAAACTATCTGAATGCCATGGTTTCTAATGTATTCAAAACATGAATTTAAATGATAAATGATAGTATCATTTTAATAGTCTAAATTTATGTTTCAGCATATTTTCTAAGAAAAAATTTAGAGTTAATAATTTGACCTTTTATTTTTTTTGAAAAGCCACATAGAATCATCAGTGTATACTCTAGTAACAATATGTATGAAATAACTTATGTTTTGCTTTACTTTTATTTTCAATTACTGTGGTACATCAATGAAAATCTATGGCCTTGGACTTCATCCTAAAACACATGTGAAATACATAGATTTGATTGAGTAGAAATATTCATATTGAATTTTTTTTTCTTTTCAAAAGTGAAAACACCTACACCTTTGGGCCAAATTTAATTCAACTTAATTTTTTTTTTTTTTTTTTTTTAAGAAACCAGCTGTATAGAAATACAATTCACATATTATACAATTCACCCATTTGAAGTGTACAATTCAATTGTTTTTGACATATTCTCAGATATGTGCAATCATCACCACAGTTAATTTTAGAACATTTTCATCACCACAGAGAGAAACCTGTACCCTTTAGCTATTACCCCTTTGTGCTACCGTATCAACGCTCCCTGCTCAGTCCTAAGAAACCACTGAGTTACTTTCTGTGTCTATAGATTTGCCTATTCTAGACACGTTATATAAATGGAATCATAAAGCATGTCGTCTTTTGTGACTGGCCTCTTTTAGCAAAATGTTTTCAAGGTTCACCCATATTATTGTCTATGTCAGCGCTTCATTCCTTTTCAATGCTGAATAATATTCCATTATATGGATGGAGGACAATTTGTTTTTCAGTTCATCTTTTGACGGGCATTTGGGTTGTTTCCACCTTTTAGCTATTGTAAATAGTATTGCTATGAACATTTGTGTACAAGTTTTTGTTTGCACAGCTGTTTTAAATTATTTGGCATATATACCCAGGAGAATAATTGCTAGCTCATATGGTAACTCTATGCTTAAACAATTGAGGAACTGCAAAACTGTTTTCCAAAGTGGCTGTGCCATTTTACTTTCCCAGCAGCTGTGCATGAGGTTCTGATTTCTCCACATCTTCACCAATAGTTATCATCTGACTTTTCAATTCTAGGCATTACTAGGGAGCGTGAGGTAGTGTCTCATTATAGGTTTGATTTCCACTTCCCTGATGACTAATAATGTCAAGCATTATTTTATATGCTTATTGCTATTTGTATATACCCCTTTGAGAATTATCTATTCAGATCCTTTGCACATTTATTAATTGGGCTCATTTAACTTATTTTTAACCTTGGTGATTTTAACTCTTGCACATGACTTCAAATATCCGTAGACCTTTTCTGTCAAAGAAAGCAAAAACAATTCTGCTCTGTCTTGCCTCCCCTTCTAGCTCTCTCCTTTCTTTCAGAGTCTCGGCATACACACCTCTAAGCACATAATCAGGTCTCAGTTCATATGTCACCTCCACAGAGAAACTTTCCCTAATTCCTCCAAATTGGGGTGGGTAGCCCCATCATATGCTCCCATGGAAAGGCATACTTGTCTTTGCAGCACTTGAGTAGCCAACATTTATTCAGCACCGTCTGTCTGATGTATTTCCATCTACTCTGCACGCATTTTCTTATTTACCCATTATTTGACTGTGAGGCTAAGTAATTTGCTTAAGACCTCATATCTATCAAGTGGATTATCCAGAATGCAAGCCCCAATATATGATTCCAGAGCTCAACCTCTTAATCTCTAATTGTTCATTTTCCCCCCATTTAATTATTATAAGTCATCAGCTAATGTAACCCTCAGCCCTGGAGACTCATGGGGGTCGGTACAAGATCTCTGCTCCCCATGGGATCCCAAACCCTCGCCACAGAGTAAGTGCTGGTTCTGTCTTCTCCTCAAGACTGCAGGATTCCCTGCACCCCTCACTGTCTTTGCTCAGCTCACTCATGTTCATCTTTTAAGACATAATCTCCTCTGGAGGTTGATGTGCTGAAACCAGATCGCGTGCCCTTGTGAGTATAGAGGAAAGCATCTATGCTTCCGTAAACCATAGTATTCACTGTATTTTAACTCTTGCTTTGTCTCATAATGAATTCCGAGTTCCTTGGGAGCAGACAGTACAGAGAGGAATAAACGCTTCGTGCCTGTACATCCTACAGTGCATATTTGTTGAAGGAATGAATAGACATGTCTGGACTCTACATATCTCAGTCATGGAATAGCTGTGTATCCACTAATGTCTGTCATTACATTCAAGTCATATTTTCAATTTAGCTACATAGAATTAATAAACCCATATGCAGTATTTTCGAAAAAGTCAGTTTCTTTGGGTTTTGAATAATATGCCAGCTGCAAATGCAGTAGGGTTCCTAGTTCATCTTCATGTTGGCAAAATTCCATTAATGGCAGACGTAAAGGTGAGAGGTAGACTTCATTTTCATTCTCCTAGGAGGAGAAACTGCATTCATGCTGATTTAGGTTCCATGGCTTCAAAAGTTTAGTGAATGGCATAGGCTTCGGGACATAAGGCCATCTCTGAATGCTGGCTTCAGATTCATTTGATTTTTTCCCCGCTTCTTCTTTATTCAAGCATTTGGATGGGCAAAGTGTAAAAAACAATTGGTATGTAGGAATTTATTTTATAGCCACTTTTGGGGAGTGTCCGTATTCTGATTTATCAAGGGATCCTTCTGATTTCTTGCTGAGATATAAGCAACACTACAGGGTAGCCGCACACTTCATTCTCTGAGCTACTGCCTTCAAATCTAATTGAGACAAAGCAGTTATCCGGGGATAGAGGATCTGTGAATGGGTATAGCAGAGCCTACTGCTTGTCTTCATCCTGGGAAACATCTAACATTTTCCTTTTCTTGATCTTTTGTTCCATGTTTATATTGGAAGGCTGTCATGTCACTACTATTACAGGCTATTGGCTGGAATTTGGAGGTACTATCCATCAAAAGAACTCTTCACTGTCAAGGCATTCATTTAATAAGATCACTTTTGTTCTTCCTAGTCTTTTATCTGTAACGTTCACATCTATTATTTCAAATTATATACATATCTCTGAAATAAAAAAAGATGGAGTACATAGTAGAGGTTTAAAGCTATATGTAGTGAAAATACAGGGACTTGGTGTGGTCCACAGGGGACAAAAATCATTTTCTCTCTCTCTCTAAATGCCAAGACATTGGTCATTCAGATGCCTTGAGTTTGGAATTAATGCTATTCCTTTCTTCTGCTTCAATACCCCCTTTTGATCTGGAAAATACTAAATTAATATCCTGAAGCCATAACAGTTCTGTCACCATGGACCAGCTGAGCTGTAGCAACCTCTTCAAGAGCAAGGCTAGAGCAGCAGCTCCAGCAACCAGCCTCGTCTTTGAAATAACAAGAAGGCCTTTTTCAAAATGCATATAATCACCCTAGCTGTTTATTCTCTCTGACAGTTGAATAATTAATTGCAATAAATTTGGAAGATTATTAAAAGCTTTGGGTTGGGTAGAGAAAAGTAAGGAGCATAAATCTTCCTTTTCATTTTTTGTTTATTACAAGTGGCTGTCAGGACTGTTTTTAATTCATTTAATATTCTTTTTAATAACAAGTCTAATTAAGAAATCCATTAGAAGTCTGTAAAATTAATTTAACAGGGGGAAATCCTAATGGAGTGTTATTCAAATTGTCTTTATAAAAAGAATGCCACCGGCTTTCATGGGTCCTTAATCAGAATCTCCTATCATCTAAATTAGTTCATGTAGTCGAGCTTGTATATTTTTAGATTTGTATTGTTTAAGCATAGCTCAAAACACTTTTGGTGCATGTTGTGTATGTCACTGAGTAGGTATGTCTCCCTGACATTAATGGTTGCTATGTTGTCAGGAGTTTAGAAATTGGATGACTTTATTTTATATAAAATGTTGTGACTATAAAGACGATTAAGTGATTTTTACCCCTAATGAATTCAGCATCTGAAAATTCAGTGACCAGCAGTCACTGTGAAAATTGACGCCCACACTTTCAATCAATCCTGCTTTACAAAAGCAAATTGTTCTCTTCACTTAAATGTCTTTTCTACCTCCCAGTCAGCATATATACACATATGTAAAACATTCATTTTAGGAAATCAAGAAAGCAACTTTAGGATACTAGCTTTTGATTATGATAGATGTTATTTATGAAGAAGTATACTGAAAAGTGGTAAATCAAAACTCAGAGGCAGTTTCTTGAGGTTTGTCAAATTTAACAATGCTTTTTGTATGTTAAGTATTTCCAGCTTTACCAGATACTGAAGGATTTGGAGGGACATTCCTTTTCGGTGGGTTAGAACCTTACTGTGAGGACCAGTAGTCCATGTAAAATCCAGTCTCTGCTATACTTACGGAGAATGCAATTTATACCTCGCTAAGGTCTGCAGAACATCCCCCAACCATGGCAGAGAATGACTTAACAGTGTTATTTTGCTGGGAGGTGCCTGCAGAATCATAATGCTTTTAGAAACTGCCTTGCCGGTGATTATTATTACATAACTTAGGAACACTTTAAATTCTCATTGGTCTAATGAAGCCGGTGGCTCTCTGTTTTTGTCTTCTTTTTTTCTGTTTTTAATGGTATTTTAAGAAACTATTCCTTAACTAGAACAATCCTTAAAATTATGTTATCATTAGGAACTGAAAAAACTCAGACCTTATGCATTTATATATCTCAGTAATACCATGCTAGTGAAGAATATCTGCTTTGGAGTCAGAAAGAACTGGGTTTGAGTCTCAGCTTCACCAATTACAATGTAGACACAAAATCGTAATAGTTGCCATTATAAACATATGTCATATGATTCAGAACATTTAAAAGAGTCAAACGGAAGGAATAGACTGTACAAAGAAAGACTAAGGGATGCATTTATTAAATGACTTGATAAAGTCAGATGTCAGATGCCATGTGGCTAAATTGGAATGTAAGCCAGTCATTTCAACAAATGGATTGTGAGTCAGTTGTGATCCTGAGACACATTTGTGTAACCCTCACACTCATTCATAGTGCCTGGCTGGTCCCTGGGGACTTTTGAGCTGGCCATCCTGATGTAGGAAACCAGTAATGTCATCTTTAACATGAGTCTATAAAATACTGTAGAGATGGCAAAGTGGAAAACAATCCCCTGACATTGTAGAAATCAGATGTTAAATGAATGCTAGTTCTATTAAAACGCTCAAGTGGAATGATGAAAAATGTGACCCAGTCACAAAGTAAACAAGTGATAATAATGAAGCCAGAGAAAGAGCAAATGTTACATCTCAGTTATAACACAAATCACATGTGTAAAGGGAATACATGTTCAAGTTAGTTTCCAAATTGGGTTAACTAATTACACACAAAGTACTTCTATGAAAAGCTCATTTGGATGTCTAAAAGGCCCTGAGGTAAATAATCAGAAGATGAGGCAGAAATTCCAAAGTAAACACATTTGTGGTTCTTAAACTTGAGTGTGCATTAGAATCATCTGGAAGACTTGTTAAAACCATAGAGGTCCGGACTCCACCACAGAGTTTCTGATTCATAGGCCTGGGCGGGACCCAGGAACTTGTATTTCTCATGTTTCCAAGTGTTGCTGGCACAGGTAGTCCCAGGATCACACTTTGGAAACCATTACTTGAGAGTTCCCTCACATTCCATTTCTCCCCCTTCATTCTCTCTCTCCTTTGTGTGAAGAATTTCCTTCTTCATGCCCTTTGTCTTGCAGGATATTTAGTTCCTTGGTTTTGTCCAGGCAACAGTAGATCTCTTTACTCCTTCTCCCCATTGTCCAATAAAATCAACTCGTTAGGTCATCTGACAATCTGAAGAACCGATTTTACCTCTTCTTATCCAATGACATATGAAGACACGCCCTTAGAGGTATTAAACTCTTATTAAGTCCCTAACTGAAATCATACGTGATTATGCCATAGAGGTACCATAGAGCCTCATGCAACACAGGAGGAATTTGAGGTGTTTGTTTTATTTGGTGAGTTTGTTTTGTTTTGTTTTCCAAAGGAAAGCCTTTCTACTACTCCCTCAAATTCTAATTCAAAAGATATGTGAACACACATTAAAGAAACTGTGCTATAATCCGAAATTTACCATTATGCATTTCAAATGTGTAAACTTCTAAAAAAAATTCTAACAATCAGTTCACAGTCAAAATGCATAGAAAACAAGAAAGAAACAGAAATTGGCAAAACTAGGTCTCTTTAAAAGCTATGGTTATAACTATATTTTAATGGGAATATATATGTCTGGGTAAAATGATTAAAAGTTTTAATTCAAAGGACAGGCAACAATTGGATGTAGTGAAAGCAATCCAGTTTCTAAATTGTTATTTTAAGTTTCCACTTAGTATTTATAGTTAATTTCTTTTCATGTAATTTTTAATATTTTATATCTACAATTTTTAGGTAATTTTCCTAGTGATTCTGCTACTAATATTAATGTAACTTTTGAAGCCTATCTATAGGCCAACATTTTCTCTTGGGTCAATATAAGCAATATTATTTTAGAAACCAGCACAAAAATATGATTATATTTCTAAGTCAATTTCTAAATTGCTACGTTTTTAGTGAATTCATATTTTCTCTAAATTGAATTTCTTGAGAATTTCATTAATATCCAAAGCTAGTCATATAAATGAGCTAACCATATGAGACAGAAAAATCAATGTTGGAATGATATTTATGAGGAATAATAAAACATTTTCAATAACTTGTCAAAAGATATGGGTATATAAAAACTTCATGTAATGCATTTTGATTAATTTTCCAGTAGTTTACAAAGTATGAGTTTGGACTAGATCACACCAAAAGTCTGACAAACTCTCAATATTTAGTAAGTTAAATTTCATGCTTATTGATGAGAATGTACATGCCACTAGAATGGACACTTTTTGGAAAAACGTTGTAGCAAACAGAAAATACTAGCAATGGTTTTTACTCATCAAGCAAGTAAGTAGCAAAATAGTCCATAATGACAGCTCATCCATAGGAAATAAACATCATTGAAAATTCTTAATAGATTCTTCAAGACTTATCCATGAATGGGAACACATCTCTCACATTGGGGGATTCACAGTATTTCCAAGGACACGATGCAATTTTAAACTAAAAATGGGTCCTTGAAAATCTGTAGTTTTTCAGAATCTATTTCTGTTCAATTTCTCCTATTTCTTTCAGTTTGTTCTTGGTTGACTACAGGAAATTTTATTGGCCTGACCACTTAAAAGAATTTAGTGTATGATAAAGTGGCTTGTAAGTTAGTTAGGTTATAAAACATTTTTCAACAAATGCTTCTTGGATAACTAACTGAGAGGAAAAAACACACACACAGATTTTATCAGCATACTAAATCAGCTGTATTGAAGACTTAATTGTGAAAAAATTCTACCTTAATCATCTAGAAGACAAATGTATGAATATCCAATTGCAAACTGACAAAGAACTTTGTAAGCATAAAAATAACGAAAAAATATTCAACAGAGAATATCAAGTCTTCATAAAATGCAAAATTTTGGCATGTCCAAAAGCACCATAAACTTAAAATACAAATGAGAACCTGGAACAATTATTTTCTACATATATACCTGTCAAATTCAGACCAAGATGAGCATGCTGATAGAAAAATGGGAAAAAAAACAACTACATATTGAAAATGCAAGCCATAAAAAAGAAAATAGAAATGTTCAATGTAAATTTAACCAAAAGTCTTTCTTGAGTGCCATATTAAAGAGAATTATATATACAGAGGGTACAGAGGGTGCCAAAAATATGTATACACATTTTAAGAAAGAAAAAAATGAATTACAATTGTAATGCTCAATATATACTGATAACAAAAGATGACTACAAGTCACGTTTGACTTCTGCAATTACAAGAGGTGCTCAAAGTGGTTACCATTAGTGTCCAGACACTTCTGATTATGGTGACCTACTTCTTGAGCAACGTTGACCAAGTGTCCACTTGTATACATTTTTTTGGCACCCTCGGTATATTCCATTTACAAGAATGTACCTTAAGATGGTATCTCAGCTACAAGACAAATATTTGTGAATGAGATATCTTCAAGCAAAGGTTATTTATATAAAAATGCAGAGGACAGAGTTCTCTCTTTAAGAGTTTTTACACAACTACAATTCCTTCACTAAAAATTTCAGTAAAGGGATGGCTGGTTAGCTCAGTTGGTTGGAGCATGGTGCTAATAACACCAATGTTGCAAGTTCAATCCCCACATGGGCCACTGTGAGCTGTGCCCTCATTAAAAATAATAAAAATACAAATAAAAAATAATTAAAAATTCAGTAAAAAATGGGAGTATTCTTTGCACAGGACCATATACATTTGTGGCATTTATGCTGTTTTCTGTATTATTTTTGAAATTTTACTGACAGAATGGGGAGAAGAGTTCATAGTCACTTATTATTTAGAAATATTTGTTTTTCTTTGTATAGTGGCAGCTGCTTTTCATAGATGATTAGCCTTAGTGTTCTGAATGGATTCTAATTCATATAATTATAATGTAAGTGATATCATGTTTTCCCCATAGCTTTGGAAATCTGCAATATTGTTTTGCCTGCTGTTTGTCAAGACATAGCTTCTCAGTTGCTCCAACAGGTACTATTTGTGTCCTGGCATTTTGGTGTAGAATGAGTATTTTATGCATGTACATGCTATGAGAATATGTAAAAATAATCACACCAAATACATTTAACCTTAAGCTATTTCTTTCAACTTTAGGAATTTAAATAAGCAGAATTTGTTGAACTCTGCTTCATTCTGCTTGGATATGTTTCATCTATTTGTTCTTTACGGAGCACTTACTATGTGCCAGGTTCTTTGCAGTTTACATTATAATAAGGGATACAGGCAGGAAATAGGAAAACAAATACATATAGAAATAATCATTGACTGGAATATATGCTATAAAGTGAACAAAATGAGAGTGTCTTGCTGGAATGGGGGGTTTTGCTCTAGATAAAGTTGTAGGACTCTTTGAGCAGGTGACTGAGATATAAAGAGTGAGACTGAGCTGATTATGTAACAAGTGCGGGGAGAGTGGTCCAGGATGAAGGGAAACCAGGGCGAAGTTCTCGAGTCTGGGGATTTGAGAGGTTGGAGGGACTTAAGGAGCCTGGAGTAGCTGAATGAACGTGAGGTGTGGGAAAGTGCTGTGGGGTGACAATGGAACCCTTGCTTTTTACCCTTGGCTATTGGTCATTCTCTTCTTCTTGATAGATGAGACTACTGGGTTAGGCACGCTATGAGTTTGGCTTTGGTCCTTTGAAACCCCATGGCCTCTACATGAAGAGGTATCGGTCTAAGAGACCAGGCAATTGCACCCCTAGCATGGTTAATTTCTCAGATTCTGTCACTGTCAGAATCTACTGAGTTTCTCTTATCCTTCAGGTGACACCTGTTCATTTCTCATGTGGCTGCCACCGCTTGATTCCAGATCTGCATAAAATGAATCTCTGAACACTGCATTTCAGGAAAGGTGGCACATGTTTGTCTCTTTCTTTTGGAAGAGCTGGAAGTATTCCTCACCTTTTATCTGAAAGTCCAAATTAGGTCGAGCAGCTGTCCTTTAGGGGTGTCAGTGCACACAGTGTGAAAATGTGGGGTGGTATGAAAGGCGGAAGCATAAAGTTGAGTCCTCTAATCTTCCCGCACCTTCTGCTAGTATTCCATGAAGGTACCCTGCTCACTATGTCTCCCTGTGTCTGAAATCTACTTTCCCTATCTGGAATGTTCCTTTGTCCTGACTGCCTACTCAGTTCCTAATCACCTTTTTTACTTGAACGCCATGAGAGGTGAAGTGCCTTCTCAAAGCCATACAACTGATTAATGAGGGAACTATGTCCTCAGTTTTTTGCTGTTTAATAATTATGTGCTCATCCTTCCAAATATGGAGCACATGCTAGGCCTGTGCAAACACTGAGCAAACAAACTTTGTTAAGGCAATGACTTTAGAGTGCTCACTGTCCAATGCGGAGACCTTGTTGAGCAAAGGAAGCAGAATGGAAGTGACTGGATAGTGTGCTGCAGGAGGGCAAAGGTGGGGATGAGCAACCCCATAGGAAGGAGCTGTAGAATCGGTACTGAAAAGTCAGTAGGGGTGAGGCAGGAAGAGGAAAAGGTTTCGTGGGCAAGGGCCACACACAACCTGTATACAGAAGCTCATGATGCAAGGTGTGGTGCCATTTGTATTCATTAAAATATTTAGTGGTGCTTTAGTTTCTTCAGTGTTTAAGTTGTGTGCTAACATTTTGAACCACCACAGTGGTAGAAGTTTGATTATAAGTGACCGAGCCCTGGTCCTTCACATTCTCATGAATCACATCTGTATTATGAAAGTATTATAAATGACTATCCCAGAGAAGTCAGTGACTGCTAACATCCGCTTTTGTTAGGAAGGCAGGTAACATATTATACTTACCAGAAGGGGTGATTCCTCGGGGCCTAGTGTCTTCTCCATTTGGACCCAAACTCATCCTCACCTCTGGCTCACACACCTGAAGAACAGGACATTGACCTCAGATGCCTCCAGAGTCTGACACCTTGGAAACTGGGCACTGATCCTCTAGGCCAGTCGGTAGAGACCAGATTTTGGAGGCTCAGATGATTCCAATAATGTTATAGGCTGAAAAAGAAACAAATGTCCCAGGAACTCTGGAAGCAAATCCCTGTTTAACTGGACATTTTTTAAAATTAAAAAAGCATATAATTCCACTAAAGATTGGAAATAACTGATATGTCACACTGTTAGACTATCTTTCCACATTTCCCCGAAAATAAGACCTCGCCAGACAATAAACTCTAATGCATCTTTTGAAGCAAAAACTAATAATAAGACCCGGTTTTATTTTACTATAATATAAGACTGTGTCTTACATAATATATAATATAATATAATATAATATAATATAATATAATATAATATGATATAATATAATACCCGGTCTTATTTTACTATAAGACCCGGTCACTATGTAAAATATAGTAAAATAAGACCGGGTCTTATATTAATTTTTGCTCCAAAAGACACATTAGAGCTGATTGTCCGGCTGCGTCTTGTTTTGGGGAAACAGGGTTATCTACTTTTTCTTTACCAGAGTGTACAGTTTTAACTTATTTTATTATGACATAAATGTAAAGTTTGTAATTACTGCATTATGTAAATGAGCAAATTGGCCCAATTGTGAAAACTATTCTAATCATATTCATGTTTTTTAATTGCTATTACGGACATGCAAATTATACTATTATTGTCTAGATTAATTGCAGAGAATACTTTTGAGCTATATTTCTCACAGAATTTGCTGTTAATTGAAGGATATTTATGTTTATATACACTTGCGTTTTTTAAATTAGTGGATGTTCTTTCAATTATATTAGTAATGACCTTATTTATTTTAAAGTATCAGTTATGTTTATATTAATCTGTAGTAAACTAAACACTTTTGAAATATAATAAATCTTATTGTTTAAGGAGGAAAAATCCAGAGTTTTCAAATTGAGGCAAAAAGATTCTGTAGTTAATTATTAGCCGTGAAAAACATGTACATGGGTGCACGAGCATGCCTGTGCATGTGTGTGATTCAAAGTAACGCTTCGAGTTTCAAGTAATTGTTTGTGAATTAAAGATGTATACTTCCCAAATGGAATATATCTATGCGCACTCGCAAGACATTAGTTTTTTCCTCGACCATCAGCGTTCTTCTGTTCATGTTCCCACAGATGGCCTCTGAACCTTTTGCAAATGTTAACAATTTATCACAAAGGAACCAAGTTAAGCATAGAGGTGTATCAGCACAAATCCGTTCATCCTTCTACACATCAAAGTGATTCCCTGTGACAGTGGGTCAGCAGCTGCGGTTCCCCAAGTAAAGATCAGCATATCATAGTCCTCTCTGACACTTTTGTTTTATTCTTACCACTTAAGGCAATAGAACCATCATGTTGGAAATTTCACTGGGGTTAATTAGAAAACTGCACAAGACACATCACGCGTCTTGTAGCTCAGACACATCACGCCTGCCCTAATTTTTTAGTGCTGTTATTCAAGAGTCTCGGTGGATCTCCAGCAGAAGATCAATTGGGTCATAACTAGGTTAGACTATACTTGTTCTCGATTTAATTTCATCTAGCCATTTTAGTAGACAAACACTTCCAAGCTGTCTCATGCTTAAAAGTGTTTTCTTGCCTCATTTTCTTCTGAGTAGCAGATGCTGTTTCTTAATCATAAAAGAACTTTACAGTCAGGTAGATTTCCATTGATTTTGAATGTCTTAATGCTCTCTAAACACAGAGGCATGAGCTGTATTTCTTCATAGGCTTGTAATTTCAGATTCTCTTTTGTTTTGACCTTTAAGTCATATCAATTATATTGATAGCACAGAAATCCCTATCACACTTTTAGGATCCCCTTGCTAAACAATAATTTTCCACTGTTTATCCTACTACAGTAATCTCATTTGTAGTGAGAATGTAACTCAATCCTCCAAAATTGTCAGGCTTGCTGTGTTGCTTTGGAAAATAAGGCATGAGATGAATAATAAATATTAAATTATTTACACAAATAACCACCTTGTACAAGGACTCCCCATTTTTTTCTGCTATGAGATACACAGATAACATAAAATAATCAATTGAAACAGAATTAAGAGATAAGGGCATCAGAAACTGGAACACCAGTTGCTCCCAGGAAAAGCTTTTAGTTAGATGAATACTCACAGAAGAGATGAGTTGAGAGTCACCGTTTTAAGGTCAAATTATCTTAATAACATATATACTTCAGCTTAACTAAGCACATGGATGCTCAAGAAAAAAAAAGAATGGAGACAGAGAATAAGTAGCTTTAGAAGGAAATCTAAATGAAAAATGACATGATTAAAAAAAGAAAATAAATTAAAAACTTTTGCTCTATGAATAAAAGTTAAAGGGTGAAAAGACAAACTACAAACTTGGTGGAGGGGTGATATTTGCAAAGCAGAACTTGTTTAGAGAGCATACAAAAAACACTCAAAACCAATAGTATAAGACGGAAACAACTAAATTAAAAAATGAGAAGAAAACATGTATAAACATGTTGCCAAAGAGGACTTATGAATAGTAAATAAGCACATGACAAGATGTGCAGCATCATTAGCCATTACAGAAATGCAAATTAAAACCACTATAAGATACCACAGCCTGTTAGAATAACTAACATTGAATATACATACGTGTGTGCGCGCGCGCGTGTGTGTGTGTGTGTGTATATATATATATATATATATATATATATATATATATAGAGAGAGAGAGAGAGAGAGAGAGAGAGAGAGAGAGAAAGGAGAGACACTATCAAGAAGAGCCTGTGAGTATGCTGGATCTCTTGCACATTGCTGAAGCAAAATAGTATAAAAAAGTTCCAAATAGTAGAGACACTCTGGAAAAGTTTGTCAGTTTCTTATAAAATTAAATATGTACTTAACCATATGACCCAGAAACCCTATTCCTTTCTTTTGAAAAAATCTTGAGTATTTATCCAGGCAAAAAATAAGCATATGTTCACACAAGTTTCTACAAAAATGTTTATAGAGACTTTGTTCATACTGGAGAAAAACCAGAATCAACTCCAATTTTTTTTAGTGGGTGAATGAACAAACACACACTGTGGTACTTCATACCATGGAATACTACTCAGCAGTTAAAAGCCATGAAATATTGATACATGCAATAACTTAGATGCATCTCAGATGCATGTTGAAATTTAAAGAAGTTAGTCTCAAACGCTCATATACTATATGATTTCATTGGTATTACACTCTGGGGAAGACGAAGCTTCATAGAGATGGAAACCAGGTTAGTGCTTGCTAGGGGCTAGGAGTGAGGGGGTTGTGTGACTTGAGAGGAATAATAAGTACAAGGGAAATTTGGGGGGGGGCTGTTCTGCGTCCTGATTAGGAAAATTATCACAGGAATCCACACATTTGGTTACATTCATAGAAATGTATACACAAAAAAATCAATTTGACTGTATATTACTTTAAAATGTAAACTCTTTACAAAAGGGGGTTCGCATAGCCTCTTGAAATGTTCAAAATTCACTGACTCACCCGTAGGCTAAGCTCTCCAAAGCCCCACGTGGAAAACAAAGTCTGAAGTGGTGATGTGAACTTTTAATCCTGGGAAGCTCTCTCTGTCTCCTGAGAGTTTTTGTTTTCTGAGAACAAGTTCCTCAGCTGTTGTACTGAAGTGTTTAAATTCACAGCTTTTAAACTGCAGCTGCTGAACTATGGCTCTGGAAATCATCTGAAACTGAGAATGTGTAAATATTGTATATACAGTCATTTAGAAGAGAGTCAACATTTCCTTTCCTAACCCAAGGTTTTGAGTTCCTGAAATTGCCAAGGTTAAGTAAACTGTTAAGCCGTGTATCTTATTTCTTTTTAATCCAAGTTTTCTTACTGAATTATTCTCTCCTTACCAAAGATATTCTAAAATTCAGATGATTAGACTGCAAAGTGCTTTGAGGATTTGGGATACAGAGTGATTTAAGCGCTAATTATTGTTAGGTTGTATTCTTTTTTTTTTTCTAATTAAATTTATTGGGGTGACAACAGGTTGTATTCTAAAGAGAAAAAAAATCTCCACCTTGCCTTCTGTTGCACTGCTGTCTTATTTTCCTGCTACTTTGTTGATCATTCCATTCTAACTTTCTCTGTAGATCTCCTTTTTCTTGCCCTCCAAATGTTGACATGTTGTTAATATAGAAACTTATATGTATCAATTTGCTTCCCTCACACACTTTTTTCTTTGAAAAATTACATGAATTGTCTTGGCTTCTTCTAACAAATAATCATAGACGTGACTTCCAAGCCTATATTTTCTGCTCCAGCCTCTTTACTGAACTCCAGGCATCCATGTGTAGTCAATCGGATCGTTTCTTCTTGACTTTTCCGACAACAACTTAAACTTTCTGTGTTTGAAAAATCCCATTATTGCTGAGGGTTGGAATAGAAATTCTTTTGAATTATTGGTGAAAAATAAAGCTAGAAGAAATTTGGAAATGCAAGTTGTCAAAGTTTCTATGGCATGCCCTTTGACACAGCAGTCCCACTATATGGAATAAATATGTGTGTGTGTGTGTGTGTGTGTGTGTGTGTGTGTGTGTGTAGAGATTTGTATAATCAAGGCTTATCATCATTTTAAAACAAGGACATTGAAAAAACTTTCATATGTATCAGTTGGGAATTATCTAGACAAAGTAAGGTAATTTCATTAATGCATTTCTGTATAGCTATTGCAGGTTTACATTTATTGCTATAAAATATACCTACATTATACCATGTTTCCCCAAAAATAAGACCTAGCCAGACCATCAACTCTAATGTGTCTTTTGGAGCAAAAACTAATAAAAGACCTGGTCTTATTTTACTATAATATGAGACTGGGTCTTATCTAACATAATATATGTAAGACTGAGTCTTATATTAACTTTTGCTCCAAAAGACCCATTAGAGCTGATGGTCCCACTAGATGTTATTTTCGGGGAAACACGGTAGATGAAATAAAACTATGAGTTTATATACAACATAACATATCATTGCTTCTTTTTAATACTGATTTTCCTTGGCTTCATTAGATATTATTTTTATAATCAAGAAAAAATTAGTTCCTTATTTTAGGGGTAAAATTTAAACAAAAACAGTTCACTTTCATCTGAAATGTAGTCATCATTCTGATTTCCAATGATAGGAGCTACCAATCTGCCTGACACCCAGACTTGAATACTAAATGCAGTGACCCTAGCAATGCAATCTCTTCTGCTCTACCTTTCTCACCACTGACGAGACTTGACATCTGGGACTCTGCAAAAGTGATTCTCAAGAGAGGCTGGGGGTGGATCTGTATGTGAAAATCTCCATTGTGGAATGGTGTTCAGGGTTACTTTTGCAACTGAGATTCTGAAATATCCGTGAACTGCTCTCCTGCACCACCTTGACAATCATTCTGTGCATTGAAGGATATAACTGACAGCAGTGTCCTGCCATCTGTGAGTGATCCAGAACAATAACAAATGTTGACAACCGCAGCTCTGAATTACATCCCTTCCTCATTATTCCTACTCTGTTCCTTTCCCTGGATAATTTTAAGAATAACCTCATTGATTTTTCCCCTTTTCTTTCTGACATCCACCTCTTTCTCCAACCTCCATCCAACTTATACACTTCTCTGTGGTCATTGTTACCAAACCATCGTTTGAAGATGATGCATTTAGTGTTTGACATGCTGAGTTTCCGACTCCGTATTCTGAAAGTTCTCCAACTTGTCATCTTTCCAGAATTTCTTGTGAAAGAATTTGGATTCTGAAAATCTCCTAGAAAAATGAACATCACTCAGCATTCTCCCAACGGGAAGATGCAAACTGAAAAAAAAGTTTATCTGAAACCTAACTTTGTAGGTACTCTATAAAGAAGAGTCCCAAAAAAGTGCTGTAAATAAATAAATACTGTAAAAGAGCAAAGATAAATATTCACCACGATAGCCTGAAGAATGGGTAAATCCTTTAAAAGGCAGAAGTAGAGAGAGAAGATAACTAAGCTACAAGGAAGAGATACTGACTGTAAGAGGTAGTCGGGGGTGAGGAGTCTGCAAGAGACGTAAAGTGTCTAAGGAATGAAAGAGAAAATGAAGATTATTTTGTTTCAGTGCAAAGGAGGAGGGTATGAAATTCAAGAGATTCAATAGGATTAAGAAGGCAAATAAGGACCTAGTCTTGGAAATTAGGTTTTCATGTTGCCCTCTGATAAACATATTATTTTCTCCTTGAATTCAAAAAGGATTTGTGATGCAATCAGAGGAGAATTTGCTTTCTTCTCACCTGTACCCGTGTTTCTAATTGTGTCTTTCTTTTGTTCCCTAGAAGGTTTCTCTTGAGAAAGGCACATAGTAAGATTCAGAGTGTGTGAGAGAGATGCCCTTTTTCTGTGTGTCTGAAATGGAAGAGTAATTGTGAAAAGGAGATGGGAAAGAAAATCAGGTTCTCTGTCTCTAGCAAGTTCTTGGACAGGTCAATTTCAGGAAGGTGCAGAATTAGAAGTGATCTATGCCTACGAGTATGTACCCCCAAGAAATTGGAATTAAGTGCTCAAAGTTTTCATCTCTTTTTGAGAATCTCAAATACTAAAATTCTTATTGGAGATCAATTAGTGAACAATAGTTATATTTTATCTGTAACGTGTGATTGGTTATAAACACAGATTATAAGTCGTTACCTAATGATTCTTACCAGATATTAACCAAAGCTCTGCAATGCCACATTGCAAATTGTGCACATTAAAATTTCTGCTAGAAGCTGTGCTTTGATTGCATCTGATCTGAGCGCTAGTCTAGTTGTGTGTTTGCTTTGTTGTTTTCCTTTCAACCTCATCCCAATTTGCTTTCCCACAGGGTCACTGTGACCTTAGTTTTCACTTGGCATTTCAATTCCACTTTCATTTCTCCTGTGAATCACTTTGTCCTTGTTGTCTTGTACTGTTCCACTTCAACTTTACTTTCCCAATAAATCACTGCGATGTTGAAATGTTTTCAAGTTTGTTTAGGATATTCCATCTGAAAAGCATATCTGTTGAAGAAAATCCAAAAGAAGTAAATGTACAACTTCAGACTAACTCAGGTATCCTCTTTTATTCACCTTTGGCATAAGGTGATAGCAGTCGCCAATCCCGCCTATGATCTGCTTACTGACGTAGGCGGCTGCCCTGCCCCAGCACTCGGGGGCTCCCCACCTGGCTCTACTTTTAATTTCTCTCCTAAAGCAGAAATCACTTTCCAACATACCATACATTTACTCATTTGTCATGTTTATATTGATCTTTTGTCTCTCTTCATGAGGATATAAGCTCCAGGAGACCAGGGGATCATGCTTTGTAACTTGGAATATCCCAAGTGCTCGAAAAGTGATAGGCACACAAGGCAATCAATACATATTTGTGGAATGAATGAATGAAATAATGTAGGAGTGACTATATATATATATATATATATATATATATATATATATATATAATATATATATATTTATTTATATATTTATGTGTATATACATTATATATATAGACACATATGAGAGAAACTTAAAATTGAGAAAATTACATCCATACATAGCTTAATATTTTTTCTAATTGAGAAACAAAATTGCATTCAATTTTCATAGTAGTGTCCCACTGAGCTAATATTTATTATGAATCACTGAAATCTATGTCTGTTTTTAATGTCCCATTTACTTGCTCAGGCCGTCGTTTTCCTTCTCCTGCTGTCATGCCCTCTGTAGAATGCAACCCTTATGCCATTTTCCAGCAATGCAGACAGCTTCTTTCTTCCCAAGTACATAGACGAGCACCTCGAATTTCACAAAAAAATGCTCTCATTCCTCCAACTCCTGCATACCCCCAAATTCCAATATTTGAACGTACTTCTAGAGAGTATGTAAACAATTAAATGAAAGCCATGTGAAGGTGTAGCCCCATAAAAACAATCTATTTTACATTTGGGGGCAATTTAAGTCTTATCTATTCTATTCCTTTTATTTCTTCTTTTTATGAAACAGTTAATGCTTTGACTTGAAAAGAAACAATAAAAAATAACATTTTTATAAGAGAGAGAAAAATCAAAACACGATTTTTCTCATATTTGACAAAATTATTTATTTCTCAATTCTTCCTAACATTAAGACTCATTTATTCCTATCCATCAAGTCTTCTCAGCTCTGGTTTGTCTCTTTTATTCTGCGTTAAGTGCAGGGTTTGGGGGTTGCTTCTGTCTGTATTATATTCTGCTTTACTCTAAACTATTTTTTAAGCTTACATTAAGTTTTAATTTCCTCTTTTTTTTTCTTCTTTTAAAACAATTTCCACTAATTTTCAGGAAGAAGTTAACTCTGGATAGCATTTGTCAATATTACCAATATTTTGCTTTATGGGTTTTTCTTTCCTTTAATTTTTAAAAATATTTTTTCTCTAAAGGAGTTAATTCCCACCAAATCAGTATTACAAGAAATGTTAAATGCTCCAATCAAAAGGCAACATAAGAAAACAAAACCCTTACATAGGCTGCCCACAAGAGAGTCAATTGAAATTGAAAGACACGCATAGACTGAAAGTAAAGGGATGGAAAACGATATTTCATGAAAATGGAAACAAACAAACAAAAACCTGAGTAACAATACTTATACCAGACAAAATACACTTTAAAACAAAGGCTATAAAAAGAGACAAAGAAAGACCCAGAAATGCCACTTCTGGATATTTATACCAGGAAATTCAAAACACTCCTTCAAAGGGACATGTGCATTCATATGTTCATTGTAGCATTATTTACCTTAGCCAAGATATGGAAGCTACCTGTGTGTCCATTAAAGGCTGAATTAATAAAGAGGTGGTACACATATACAATGGAGTATTACTCAGCCATAAAAAAGAATGAAATCTTGCCATCTGCAACAAAATGAATAGACCTAAAGGATATTGTGTTGAAAGGAGTAAGTCAGATAGAAAAAAACAAATGCCATATGATTTCACTGATATGTGGAATATAAAGAACAAAATAAATTAACAAACATAACAGAAATAAATTCATAGATACAGAGAACATTTTGATGTTGGCAGATGGGAGGGCGTGGGGGGGATAGGTGAAAAAGTCAAAGGGATTAAGAAGTACAAATCGGAAGTCACAAAATAGTCAAGGGAATGTAAAGTATAGCATAAGGTATATAGTCAATAATATTGTAATAACTATGTATGGTGTCGGATGGGTACTAGATTTATTGGTGTGATCACTTCGTAAGTTATATACATTTCTAATCACTATGTTGTACATCTGTAACTAATATAATATTATATATCAACTGTAATTGAAAAATAAAATATTTGAGAGAGAGAAAGAAAGAGAGAAAGAGAGAGATAGAAAGAGAGAGAAAGAAAGAAAGGAAGAAAGAAAGAAAAAGAAAAGAAGGGAAGAGAGGGAGGGAGGGATAGAATATGGTAACCATGTGAGATTATGGATATGCTAATTAGCTTGATTGTGGTCTTCACAATTTATACAATATATCAAAATGTTAATGTATACCTTAAATATAAACAATTCCTGTTATACCTTAATAAAACTGAAAATTAAAAAGTATATATTTATTTTATTTAAAAAAAACTGATCTTTTCAATTCTGCTTTCAGTATGTTAAAGGTATGTGCTAAATAGGGCACAGTATTTTCTTAAATGTTATAAAGACCAGTAGGAGTAGAATCCAAGACACACACACACACACACACACACACACACACACACAGTACATATACACAAGCACACATATACATACACACATACTCAGACATAAACACAGAGACAGACATACAGAAATACACACACACACACACACACACACACAATTTTACTTAAAATTCAGATACTAAAGAGTAAGGAAGGAATAGAGAAATAATGAGGACTATTTTTCTGTGTCATACTGTTGGAAGGAGTATTTTCCAACTATAGTTCATCACCACCCTTCATCTTCACCCATGAACGTCGTCAGTATGTTAACACCTTTATTAACCCAATCTTAGATTGCTCAAAATATTGAAAGTTAGAAGTTTGGGAATCTGATGTTTGTTAAAGACCCTTGTCCATTTTTACAAATTGACAAAACACAAATTTAAATGTTTATTTTGGAAAATATCAATGAATGTCCTAATGTTTAGTAAAACTCTCGTTAGCTGGTCAGAAATCTCAGTGGACAGTGCTTCCGAAATGATCCATGTGACGTGCATTTAAAAAGTGGGAATGAGCCGCTGAGCATTCCTACATGCTAGATTCAATGTGTCTTTTTTGTAATGGAGACCCTAAAAGGGTAACCACCACTATGGAAAAGTCTATTTTTTTCTAAATATGATTGCTGACTACTACAAGGTTGCCTAAATTACTTGTTTATTGTTTTATGCAGGGTCTGAAGGCTGACGTTAAGTTCTGGAAGAAGTATACATTAATAAAACTTAGAAAAACTAAACTTAGTTGTCAAAATAAATAAAATCCATTTGCTCATATCATGGCATGTGCTTGAGGTTGAAAAACAGTTTTTTTGCATTTAACGTAATGGCAGTTACTTTTTTAAATGGCGGGTTATTTAATGGGGATGCAACAGCAAGCAGGTAACATACACTCTTTTCTTTCGAACACTGTTTTCTGCCACACTAATGGAGTAGCTCATATTGTCTTGATCCTGGAATCCGCACTTTATTTTCCCCCGCTTCTGAGTCCTCAAACACAGACAGCTCATTGTTCTTTTCTGTCATTTTATATAGCTGGATGGGACTCTATTGTTTGTGCATCAAGCATCAGCCTTTTTCTCCTTAAATCGTGAAGGTCATGCCTAGTCGCTTCAACTCACAGAATGGATGCTTTCACTTTGTTCTCAGACCATTGAGTTAGGCCATCGGGATGTGCTGCTCTCTTCTGCAGTCTACTTAGCGCAGAATAGTCAATTCATCCTCCTCTTTCTGAGGGTTTCTCAGGTCTTTTCATGCCCTAGTCAATGCCTGAGATACAGCTTCCTTTTAAATCAATGGAGCTACCTATTCTCCCATTCTCCAAGACCTGAAATTATTCCTCCTTCCTTAAATCGGTCTTCATGCAGTGGGTAAAATGGAGTCATTTCCACTGCAATTCAACTCCAGCAATGAGTCTGCCAGAGGCTCTCTCCCAGGGCCTGGGACACGGGGAGCATGCAGTCCACACACTGTGAAGGTGACGAGGAGAATGTGGGATGAGTATCTTAAACTACTAGTTTAAGTGGTTGTGTTACAGCATACGTGTGTTTAGTACCCGGTTATCATCAGTAATAGTAACAGATAAGAATATGGGCTTTGCTGCTGGGCTGGACATCATGGGCTTCAAACTTAGCATTTATTGTGAAACTGTCTGATTTGGGGTGAGTCTCTCTGGTTTACTAAGAATGTGTCCTTCCCTATTTCATGGGGATAATGGCAGTACCAACCACGGAAGGTTGTCATAAGGATGGAAGAGGTTTCCCATAGTATCTGACATGTGGTAAGCACCGAGTATACTGACATTTAATACTCAGTGTTTGAAAAGCCTGCATTTTCGAGAAGAAAATTCTGGCGATCTTTAACTTTTCTCTCTTTTCCCCAAACTATCTCTCACCCTAACTTTTCTATTTTTAATGTCAACACAAAAGTTCAGGTACCAGATACCATTCAATTGTTTATACGGATCATCCCCTCGTTTCCATAATTACGGTGCACTTTTACAAAAGCTGTGCATTTGAGCCTCAAATCTTCCATTCAGAGGGCACACCTATTTTTCATATCTTGCAAAGGAATAAAACTGTTGCTCAGAGGAGTGAAGTAACCTGCTAATGGCTACACAGCTGGCAGCTCACATAACCAGCTTAATCTTCCTGAAGCTCTTTGAGAACAGGGTCTTATTTTTCTTAGGAATGATATGATAAATAACTGTTACATAAACCAAGGTCAGATCTGACCACATTGTCCATTACCTACCAATGAACTATAATTCCTTAGCCTGACTATGTTTATATTGTGTCTATCCAATGATTCAGCCAAAGTGGAGTGAACAGCTAAGTGGGGAGATTTGGGGGGTTAGATCAGACAGACAAGAATTTGAATACAGGCTCAAGCATTCACTTGCTCTGTGACCTTGAACAAATCCCTTAAGTTCTCTGAGAGAAGAAAGGCAGGATTCGGTAAATAAAAATAATGTGTATTACTTTATTTCACATTGTCATGTGGAAGGTGTAAATTTTTCTCAAACAATTCATGTATGCGAGGAAGGTGTCCTTACATTTATTTAAATCAAGTCTGAGCCATCAGTTGGGTCTTCAGTTTTATAGCAGACCCAGTGGCCCCCCAAACCTGGGGTCATTCAAAGTCCTGAAGGTATTTTTGCTGAACAAAAAAATAGAAGCAGCTCCTCAAACCATAGGTCTAACAGCCACCAAAATGCCCATTGTCCATTGATGTGTGTCCCACAAAGTCTGATGCCCTGGGTCTTCCAACTGCCTTGGGCCTGATTCTCTTCTTGGTTTATCCTCCCTTGTTAGACCTTTAGCCAGTCCTCAGGGGACCTGCCACCTCCGGAAAGATAGCTGGGTACTGTGGGGAAGAGAACCCAGGTCTTCTACATGTATACAGGCATCCTCATCATTCACCTCGTCTTAAGGTGACACGTTTGCTTTCTATTATTAGTTCTACCATCAGCGGCACTTGTCTCCTCTATTACAGTAACAAGAAACCTTTAATTAGCTCTGACTTCAGGGGGAAAACAAAACAAAACAAAACAAGATGCTCTGGTCCTAAACAACTGTTTCTTCTTTTCCCACAATACAGACCCTTCCTCTAAGGCAGGGAAATACAGAAATTTCACAGAGGGCTTGAAATGAGAGAATGAGAAAGATTCATTGCAGAAGAACAACGTAAATATTATTTAGGCAACTTTCCTATAGTTTTGAATTTTTTCAAAATAAAATAGTGTAAAAAATGACATAGTTTTTTTTTTTTTTCATTTTAACCAAATTAATAGTTTAATACATTATTTTGCCACAAAGCACCTAGAAAAGTGATTTATAATAAGTGTGCAGTGACCGATAAATATGGTGTATGTCCAAATATTAAAAGAACTTTTTCTCCCAAAAACTCCATCATAAAACTTGGTGTTGTCTTATATTTGAGTCCTTATGAAGTCCTTCATACTATGATATATTCTTTTAAATATTTATTTTGAAAGGACTGTAATGGGAAGACATATTGGCTTTAAGTAAATTCAAGCAATTTTGCTGTTTTGATACCTATTATAATAGTCTCCTAATGATATTTACAAATCAATGAAATTTAATACGAGTCTGCTATTTACTCCTTGGGGATATGTTCCTACAGTGGTAGGCTTTAGATATTGAAGTAAACAAGTTGTTGTTTTTTCTAAAGATCACTTTGGAAATCAATGTAGTATGTCTTTAGATATATAACTCCAGAGGAAAATGAGAACCACACGTTCTAACATTATACAGGCCTTTGTTTGGTTTGGCATTTGACTTTCAGGAAAGTCATCAAAGGAGTCAAAACTACTGCCTCTCAGATGTTTGGGATGTGAAGATGATGTCTCTGGGTAGCCACTTTTAGATATTTAGAAAAAGTCAACAGGATGGTACTAAATGCAGATGAAGAGATAACTGTTTTTATGAAATATGGTTGGAAACTGCAGTACTTATAAAATGACTATATTATTTTATGCAATTTTCAATATATAAAACAAAATGAACAAAGTAAATCTTATAAGTAGATGTGCAAACATTTTATCTATTGTTCTAAAATCTGCATCCTAACATGGTCATTTACCAGCTGCATAAAATGTTTGCCAAGGTATTTAACTTCTTGATGCCTTAATTTCCCCTTTGGTAAAATCTGAATAAAATAGTTATCTGACTCACGGTGGTGTTATGAGAAAAATGTGTTAATCCATGTAAGGCACTTAAGATTGTCTTCACTGTAATAGACTTGTTAACTCATCGTTTTGTCAGAATTGGTTGGTATTTGGGCATTTATGGCATTATTATAACATTCTTACTCATTCCCACCTCTGCACATTTTTGGAAGTTTTCGCCCCCTCTATGAATGTTGTTTGCCAATTCCTCCCACCAGCCTATATGATTTTGTTTTTTTGTCTTCCAATTGTCTGTAAATCTGTATTTGAGTTTCCTATGACTGCAGTCACATGGCATATATTCTAAGGTAATGTATAATAAATCTTGGGCCACAATAGGACGTAGTCACAACAAAGTGCAGATAATAGAAAAGCTGAGTTTAAGACCTGCTTCTGTTAATTAAAATATATATCAACTGATTAAGCCGCTTAAATTGATTTCACTCATCTGTGGAATATTAAACAAAAAACTGTCAGATGAACTAACAAAACAAAACAAAAACAAACTCACAGACACAGACAACAGGATGGTGGTTACCAGAGGAGAGGGAGTCGGTGGGAGGGCGGATTGAGTAAAGAGGGTTAAATATATGGTAAGAGAAGGAAACTAGTCTTTTGGGGGTGAGCACACAGTAGAGTATACAGATACTGAATTGTAACATTGTACACCTGAAGTTTATATAATGTCATGAACCAATATTACCTTAATAAATTGAAAAAAACAAAATTCCCTGAGTTTTACTATGTCCATGCCCTCCAGCATTGGAGGCATTGAATATCACCAGAAACATACCTGAAGTTAAACAAATTGGACTATTATGTGTTGCAGCAATGAGAACATAGCATGGGGAAGGATGGGGCATCTCAGCAGGAGGGTGTTAGAAAGGACATACTGTATGTAGCCTTCAGCTTTGTGTTTGGTGGTTCAGGGAGGGCTTAAGAAGAGGTGCTTTGATCTGGAGGCTGCCATGAAGCAGGACACAGGACAGGGATGGAGAATTCTATGATGGAGATCTTAATAAATCTTATCTAGTAGGAGGGGAGACCAGAGTGAGACGAAGCTGTACCTTGTAAGAAAGTAGCAGTTAATCACGTTAGCAAGGATAGAAGGGTGTTTGACAATCTGTAGTTTACACAGTGTTCATATTTTGTGTGTGTTCACACATGACTACAGAGTGCTCTTGATTTGTCACAGTCACAATGGCCTTGTCTGATATTGGTGTCCTGTGAAATTTTTTGTGTTCCCCAGCAGAATGCCAAGGCTTGGCTGTGAGTGATGGGCAAACTCTAAGATCTAGAGGTGACTTCTCTCTTTCTCAACTATGTTGTCATCTGTAAATTGGGCATATAATATTGATGTTGAAGGATTATAGTTAAGGACTAAATCAAACAGGTTTTAAAGTATTTAACCTAGTGTCTGAAAAAATTAAGTAATTGATAAAATTTAGTTTTATTTCAGTGTCATTTTATGTCCAGGACATAAAGCAAGATCAACCGCTGATGAAAATCTGTCCTTGATTTTCTCTGATTTCCCATTGGAAAGCAATGAAATAAAACCCTCTATTCTAGGCTCAAATGGGAAAACATTCCTCTTCTACTCACAACTTCTGTTGGGCGGCCGGCAGCCCTTGGGTATCATGGTGTAAACCAGATTTAATTGCTGATTTTCCCCAAGAGTTAATGAGAGGAAGCCATGGGAATTAGGTGTGAAAACATCAGTGAAACTGAATATTATCACTTAAATAGCACTATCATCATCACAAACATATTTGAGCTTTGATTAGGTGTTATGCAGGGATATGAATTTTATCATGAGAAAACAATAGCAAGTTTAAACTTTAGTTAAACCACTTTTGAAGAATTTCAAAGGAGAGTCCATTTAAAGCCAGTTTTGCTTGATGGTTGTAA
Organism: Rhinolophus sinicus; assembly: GCF_036562045.2. Taxonomy (NCBI): domain Eukaryota; kingdom Metazoa; phylum Chordata; class Mammalia; order Chiroptera; family Rhinolophidae; genus Rhinolophus; species Rhinolophus sinicus. The sequence goes on along the minus strand of NC_133754.1, from coordinate 51,044,223 downwards.
GGAAAGCTTTTGAAGTGGTTAATGGTTAATTGTTGCCAATTTACTTCTTAATGTATTACTTTCCTATTGGTTGCAATAATGAGATCAATCTGCATCTAATAACAAATGTTGAAATTTTAAAAAAACAAATTGGAAGTAATATTGTAAAAATAACATTGTGGAAAGTTCATAAGGCTCAAGGACCGCCCAACAAATATTATGTCTTTGAAGCGAGGAGATTCCAAAAAGGAAATATTCCGTTGGTCTGATCCCCATATATCAATTTAAATTTGTTTCACATAAATTCTTTAATACTGAAATCTTTGTTGTGAGGGTTTGGTTACAGAAAACTTAGTCAACAGTCTCCTACTTATTAATTTGCTTCTTAGTCACTATTTAGGTTTCCTGGAGTTAAAGCACTAAAATAATGAAAAGTTGAGCAGTCAACTCAATCCGATAAATATGGAAAAAGATCCCCAAGAGTGCCTGGTATGTTTGTGTGTGCATTTATGTGTGCATGTGTACAACATTATAAGATACTACATAATATGTACATATAATACTATTAAATATAAATATATAAACTAATGATATAATCTGATGTATCATTTCGGCAACAGTAGTTTAAATTTGTATATTTTCAACCAATTTCTGATTGAAACAGAGAAAGTGAGAAAAAATAAAAATTATATATATACAGAGGGTGCCAAAAAAATGCATACACATTTTAAGAAAGGAAAACTGTATTAAAATTGTAATACTCAATATATACCAATAACGAAAGATAAATATAAGTCACGTTTGACTTCTGCAATTATAAGAGGTGCTCAAAGTGATTTACTTTTCATTCGGCTCTTCAAATATCTATTTAACATTGAGTGATAATTATTCCCTACTATTTCGTAAATATAGCATATGTGGCTTGAAATCCCTGTATCAAGAGATTTAGATACTTAGAACCAAACTCCTGATGCATCCAGACGTGTCTGATTACGGCGAACTACTGCTTGAGCAATGTTGACCAAAGTGTCCAGTTGTATACATTTTTTTGGGTACCCCCAGTACATATATATATATATATATATATATATATATATATAAAGTTTTTATTTTAACATATACTGTATTTTGCCATGATAATGCACACCTACGTTTTTGAGCCAAACTTTCAGGGTAAAAAATATTTCATTTAATTTTTTAATTCAAATTTTTATTTGTTTACATTGAAGTACTTTTTTTTTGTATTATGAAGGAATTTTAACATTTATTTTTAACATATTATGGTACAAGAAATTTTATGTAACAAATAATTGCAAAACACACGAACAGATACAAGGTACAAGAAACTTTATATACTGGTAATCAATTTACGATATTTATGCATCATACAAGGCCAAGAACTCTTGCTCGTTACAAGTTCGTCATAAGTTCAACAAAACCAATTATTATATTCCAGTGTATTATTTTGCATACGGATATTGTTATTGATTCCTAGAGTTACACTTTTAAGTCATAAGCATAAATAAAAGAATTAAAAACATTTATATAGATATAGAACTAGTACTACCCATGTATAATGTGCATCCTTACTTTTTCCTCACAAATTTGGGCAAAAAAGTGTGCATTAAACAGGGAAAAATATGGTATCTCAAATTTGTAATTGCCTTTTGGAGGTTTGTTAAAATATAAATTTCAAATGATAATTTATTTTGATGTTAGGCTTATTTTCATGTTAGTCTAAGGAAAGTTTCTCAAATCCAAATTTTTAACTTAGTGAGCATGGAAAGTGTCTTATTTTCTTGTTTGTTTGTTTGTTTGTTTGTTTGCTTTTTAACTAGTAAAGGGTTTGTTTAGCTCTGCCTTCCAATTATGAGGCTGATTTGGTTGGCTTTTTCTTTCTGATTTTGCATCAGTTATGAATGGGGATTGTTTCTGTCTAGTTGAAACCTGTGACGATACATAGCTGGACTTTACTTTAGGTGTTTATTTTTGGTGTTGCTTTTCAGCAACCTTCTCAAGGAAAAACCAGAATGAGTTTGAAAGATGATGGTGAAGTCAGAATACCTAAAACTACATTTTATTGTCAAGGTTTGAAAGTTAATTTATCTCCCTCTATGTTATAGATGAAATGAAAAGTTTGAGATTAAATGAGTTGCTCAAGAGTCACACTTGGTTAGTTATACAGCTTCTACCAGACAAGCAGTTCAGCTCTCATTTTATTATCAAATTCCTTATGTTTGTTAGTATTATTCATCAGTGATTACAATGACCGTGTATTAACCTTATACATATAATAAGTAGTTAATTATAATTAATACATAATATACCATATTGATTACAATTAATATATAATTATATAGTAATGTGCCATATTAATATAATTAATATACCTATGCATTAATCTATTATATAATTAGTATTAGATTGGTGCAAAAGTAATTGCGGTTTGTACAATTATTTTTAACCTTTGAAACTGCAATTACTTTTGCACCAACTTAATATAATAGATATATTCATAAGTTCCTTATGTTACTTATCTTATTAAAGCATTTATGACAGAGCTGAGAAATCCAAATATTTGTATTATACAAGGTAAGATAAAGAGCTGATTTGGTATTTTTAAGATGTCATGATTTAAGCAGAACTTCCATGAATGCTCACCACCTTGAACGTTATAAAGCAATAACAATAAATACTTCTTTTCATACTTATATTAAAAGCCAAATATTCCTACAATTATTTCCAATGATCAGAGGTCATGATGATACATTTTTAAATAGGATGGAGCAGTATAATTTATGATTATTTTGTCCAGTTAATAAGCCTATCCTGTTTTTATGCAAAAGGTTGAATTCCAGGGGAGAATGGGCCAGCAAGACTATGTGGGTGAGAGAAGCCTCAGACACTGGCAGGCAGTCCAGCCATCCCATTCTGGGAGCATCCAGATAATTGAGCAATTTTTGGTCTGCTGGTTAATACAGCTAACCATATCTTTTCTTTTAATTTAGGTTTTTCATTCGTCTCTCCAAATATTTATTTAATATTGAGTGATAATTATTCCCTACTATTTCATAAATGTAGCATATGTGGTTTAAAGGAATCCCAGTACCAAGACGTTTGGATACCTAGAACCTAAACTCCTGATTTCAAAGCAACTTCACCACACTAGGAAAAGTGGTTGCATGAGCTGCATTGTCCTGAGTGTTTCTGCCCTTGCTTTTTTTATGGAGGATTGAAAACTAGGACATATTAAGACAACTTTAAAATTTAAAAAAAAAGAAAAAAAAGAAGGTGACTGACTTTTAAACATACATGAGCAGGTTCATTGACCCTTTGTTTCGACCATTGTTTGTTTCTCCTGTAACTTTCTTTCCTCAGCCATTAAAAAAAGAATGTAGCACATAAAATACATGTATATCCTTTGGAGCCAATTATAGACAAACATCCTACATCCTAAGTTACTGAAGGCAAGTAAATTTGAAGAAAACCTATCTTCATTTTTCATTTTGCTGCCATTTTCATAGTTAAAAACCTACAATTACCACAGAACCCGCTGACTAGGAAATTTCAAATAAAATGTTTAAACTAGGTCAGTTTAACATAAAATTATATTTGTGAAGTTCTAGTACAATCTGAATAATGGTTTCCTTCCTGAGAAATAGCTAAGTATTTTTATATGTATCCATTCAATGTTGAATGAAGAATATACATATTTTGTGCGCGCTCCATGCAAGAACTCCCAATTCAATTAGAAGTTGACAATATCCCAGAAATTCAATGTTCTTTCAATTTCATATTTTACCAATAAAAATTATCTTTCTGATAAAGATAGTTTCTGAACCGATAATAGTTTTAAGATAGATTTTTAAAAAGGATATGATTACCCAACAATCAAACTCATAACTATATACTCAAGATAAATGAAAACATATGTCCACTTAAAAAACTATACATGATTGTTCATAACAACATTATTCTCAATAGCCAATTGTCCTTCAAGTTATGAATGGATAAATAAATGGTAGTTATACATAGAATGAAATATTCAGCAAAAAAAGAATGAAGTTCTGATACCTGGTATAGCATGGATGCACCTGGGAAATATGCTTATTGGAAGAGACCAGTTGCATGAAATCACATATTTTGTTATTCCATTTACATGAGATTTCCAAAAGACGAAACAGAGGGAGACAAAAAGTAGGATAGTCATTACCTTAAGTTGATATAGGTGACTGCTAATAGATACAGGTTGACATTTGGGGGAGACAAGAATGTTCTAAGATTTAGGTGGTGGTTGCCCAACTCTGTAATTGTACTAAAAACATCATTAAATTGTGAATCTGTAATTCACAATTACATGGGTGAACTGTATTATATGTGAATTTTATCTTAATAAAGCTGTTTGATTAAAAAGTATGTGCTGTCTTTTTAAATCTAGTATATTTTAAAGCAATTTATTAAAATATGATTATTATGTTATAAAGTGGTACATATTTAATACGTGCAGCTCAGTGAGTTTGGAATAAACATACACCCGTGAAGCCAACATGACCATCAAGACCATAGACATATCCATCACTTCCCAGAGATCTCTTTTACCCCATTATTATTATTATTATTATTATTATTATTATTATTATTATTTGTGTGTGTGTGTGTGTGTGTGTGTGCCTTAAGGGCAATTAACATAAGATCTACCTTTTTAGCAAGTTTTAAGTATACAATACGGTATTGTTAGCTGTAGGCACTGTGCTTTATTGTAGATCTCTAGAATTTAGTGGGCATCCTTACGTTGTTCCTGGTCTTAGAGGAAAAGCTTTCCATTTTTCGTTGTTGAGTATGATGTTAGCTGTGGGCTTGTCGTATATGGCCTTTGTTATATTGGGATTAAATCTAGTGAATTTTTCAGTAAAAGAGCAGGAATATATATGGGATGATTTGACTTCAGGGAAACACAATTAAATGTGACTACATTTTCTTAAATTCATTCTACTTACAGGCCATTCTGGCCTAAATGGAGTCTTAACTTTCTCACATATTGTGATGTCATAAATTAAAAATAATAACAACAAAAAAGTATCTCTACGTTTGAAAATTGGTATGGTAAGAGGTTTACATCATAATTGTTATTAAGTAATGTCAATACAACAACATTGAACATTCTTGAAATACTTTAGAATTGGTTTTACGAATAATTTTTTTTACATATCAAACTACCTGCATCTTAAATTTTATCATCATTAGTTCAGCCAATATCTATTGAGCCTTCACTATACATCCAATTGCATTTATACATCACTATGTAAACCATTCAGAAGATAATATTCTTTCTATAATGAGTTTTTGATATGGTGAGAAAGCAAATTTGTCCATATACAATTGAGATACTAAGACTGAAAATAATTCTCACAATAATATGAATGTATCAAAGCTGAAAACTCCCAAATTTATATACCCAGCTCTGGAAATTCAAGATTCACATATCCAGTGATGTACTCAAAATCTTTATCGGCAATCTCCATTTGAATATAAGAGGGACACAAGCTTCACAAGTACCTAACAGAAGTCTTAATCTCTACTGTCCACCGAATGCACTCTTCACTCAGTCTTCTCCAATTCTTCTCTGTTCCCTGTTGTCAGGTCTTACACATGGATGTCATATGTGACTTTCTCTTTCTTTCATCCTCACATCTAATCCAGTCCATCAGCCAGTCTGTCAACCTACATTCCACACAAAATGAACTTAAAGCAGCTCCTGCCTTCCTCCCAGTGGCTCTCACCTCTCACCTGGACCACAGCCAGGAGTCATCTGTGTGCTCCCTGATTCTGCTGTGAGCCTCCTACACAGCAGCTGAAGGGCTCTTTTTTAAACAATGAATCAGATCATGTCATTCCCTGTTCAAACCTCCTCGGCTTCCCTCCACACTTAGAGTAAAATCCACTCTTCTTTGCTATGACCTGAAGGCTGCCTCCTCTTCCTCATTATCCTTAAGCCTCCTATGCCCTCAGCATTTCGAGTCAATGCTGTATTCTCTCTGCACTGTTTTCTATCATGCTGTACTGCCTACTTGGAACATTCTTCTACATTAGTGGTGCTTCCCTCACCTCAGGCATTCCTCTCCTGCCGTGCTGTCACCTGCACAGAGCTCTGAGTTCCACTGACTCACTATGCCCTCGCCCATGCAATTCTTCTCCATAGCCCATCCAGCTTCCCGCGGTTACATCAAATACGTATTGATTTATCTATATATGGTCTGCTTCTCCTGCTAGAGAATAAAGTTTCTACAGGCAGGGACCTGTGTCGGCTTTGTTCAACGCTGGGTCTCCAGGGCCTAAAGCAGGAACTGCCATATGTAGACATTTACTAAGTATGTGTTGAATAAACAGATGTATAGGGAGGGAGTGACTAGACCTGGGGGCTCAAAGTGTCATTACGGACCATGACCTTTTATCCTAGACATGAAGAATGATGAAAGAGGGACAGTTAGAATGGTGCCATATACGGTGATGGTAAATGCAGAGAAAGGCCTGAGTAAAAAGATATGTTGTACTCAATAAAAACAGGAGTTTGGGGATGAGGTTAGAGTATAGTATAAAATCAAAAAACTAAGTTAAGGTCGGATTTTGGAGAGGCCTTCAATATCAGTATCAAGAATACTGGATTTCAGGTTACAAACAATGTAAACCCATTAGGATTGCGAAACTGAAAAGTTATATAATTGGGCCTTTTTCATAATGAAGTAGTTGTTTTTTAAATAATTTTCAATGAGCAATAATAGCCACTGGACGGTCTATTAAAAAGTTGGTGTATTTTGTCTTATCACATCTGCCTTTCTGTTCAAGTCCACAATTTCAAACACCTCTAAGGATGGACCAGGCAGGAAAACTAAATGAAAGAGCTGGCTGGTTAGAGGGCTTCCTGTAGAAGAGGCAGGGAGAGGGTTTGCCTCACCTAGCAGCATTGCATTCCATTTTGTGTTTTTGAACTGCAAGTCAAACAACACCAATACGCTGGCAGCTTTCGGCCTGAGGGCTCTGAGAATGTAGCAGCGTTCTCCTGCGCAGATTAACTAACCCAGGGGCCACCCTTGGGCTGGATGCTCCTCAAAGCACACAGCTGAGTGCAGCAAAACTGTTGTTACCTGTCCACCCTTAAATGGTTATTTTCATAAATAAGAAATGAGCGAGCTATATCTCCATGTTTATAATTCCTTTACAAAAAAACAAAACAAAAAAAACCTCATCAAATAACAATTCCATATTAATTTAGCTATGTTTTCTGAAAGCTTTTAGGAAGTCAGATTTCACAGAAAAGCACAAATATAAAGGGAGGGAGGGAGACTAGACCTAACCATGTGCCTGCTTTCATTTTTATCTCATTGTCAGAAGAAATTTCCGACATTCTGTTGTTTAAATGGTTATAAGAAGCATGATACCTACAGAGATTTTGAAAAGGAGGAGTATAGCTAGAGTCTCAAGGTGTGAGATAAAGAGCTCTCTGGGACCATGGGAAGTGACCTGCAGTAATGAATCAGGTGGGACCAGGTGAATTCCCCTAGAGATGGGTTCCCATCAAAGCCATTGAATTTCTTATTTGTTTTATGATCTTAGATGAACACTGTTTAAGTAGGTTACTCTTCTAAGTTAATAACAACTGAGCTGTAGAATATGTATGTCTTTAAATGAAAAATTTCCAAGAGATTTAACTCAGAAAAGTATAAGGGAGATTCAGAATGTGTTTACTAATGGATGGGGTGCTGGAGAGATGAAGGGAAGCCTAGAAAGCTCAAACATCCCTTAAAGGTTTTTTTTCTGAAAAACAACCAAAAAAACAGAAAAGATATTAACTGTATTTTAATAATTTTTACACCATCAGTGTGAAGTATTCTCAGTGTTTTTATCATATTTATATTTTCATAAGAATCTCCCAAGTATTAAAAAGCAGGGAAGCCTTATTTATCACTTGACATTATGCATCCTTTGCACACTTGACCTTATGCAGCAGGTACTCAGTAATACAAATAGATTGTTCTGCTAACAGTTTGGGCCTAGAAATACTCTGTCGTGTTTTAGGTCAAATATGGTCTGCAAATCACAAAAGGTTTATTCAGTCCTTTTAAATTCAATGGGATTCTTACTGCCTCCTCCAAAAGAGAGCACCAAACCTTAATTCTTTTGCATTTGTTCATGTGAAAAGCAATGAAATACCCTTCAGAAGTCCCATCTTTTCAGTTGGATAGATACATTGTTAGTTGTTCCTTTACACATCGAAATGTCTTGTTCACATTAAAAGGAATGCCCGAAATCATATATTTTATAAGATGAAAGGATGCAAAAAAAAAAATCCCTTTTCTCTTATTTTCTAGTAAATCACTATTTCATTTATCCTCTTTAAACTACCACATTCAACAAAAAGTAGAATTATGTTCCCATCAGCAGCCAGTTTAAATAATTCACACACCTATGCTTAAAATTGTATGAGGAAATTGACTTGGTAAATGCATGAAACCACATCGACCTGATATGTTTGACATTCTGATAACGGAGCTTCTCTTTAAATACTTCAGTTTATTGAGTCACTGTACAAAATATTTGCTGTTTCAGCAGCTTAATTCTCAGCCAACAACTTTATGCTGAGATAGGAGATGACACAATGGCCATGACAAAAATAGATATATTTAATGCAACGGAAAAAATGAGAGTTGCAGCCAAGTGATGTTAGGCATAAAAATGACATTTTAAGACATGTTTTTTACAACCACAAAAACAAAATAATAGGGTATTTTTTTGTAGCCCTGTCTACTTTAGAATTAATATATGTGAGACTGTCAAGCCTTCCCATACTCTTGCTGACAAGTTGGTTTGAAACTTTTAACCTCATACATAATAATTGATACAGGTGACCTATAAACTGTGTGTGATCTGTTATGATTGTATACATAATTTTCATACTATTTTTATATCTGACCTTTTAAACGGAATGTTAGGATCAGTTTTAAAGATAATGAGCTGTCTCTGAGAAACAATAGAGTTGTCTATCAGCAAGCATATTATTTGAAAATAACAAGTAAAAACTATAGTAAGTAATGTAGATGCAAGATAAATAAAACCCCGAAGTTGCTTGTTTCTCAAGGAAAAGAGAAAATATCTCACATAAAAGAAATGTCAAATAATTAGAGAAGCATATGTCAAATTAAGAATAACAGGAAACACAAAATAAGGCATATGGAAATAATTTTTTGATTTTTTTCTTTGGTCTCTAACTCTTGTCTTCTTTACAGTAGCCTCAATTTTCAGAATGATACGCAAAAATCACACATAATTAAAATAATGTGAAATAGTGACTTAAGACCATGCATGTATCACGTAACCTAGAATTTCCAACTAAAAGGGAGAATTTCCATTGCTTCTGAGACAGTGACTTAAAAATTACTATAGTGTTTATAACCTTTAGATATAACACAGTGTTTTAATTCTAATAATTTGTTAACTCTGGATCTATAATTCTCAAAACATTTGGGAAAAAAATATTTTCAGTGTTTGAAGAATTGCCCTTTAAGTGGTCTCTATTAATAAATTTTATTAGGTGACCATACATGAGGGTGTTTTTATCCTTCTGGCATTAAATTATTTTATCTTTAAAATAATTAAAGATAAGATAGTTAAGATAATTAAAAATCAGGCATTTTCTCAGTTTGATTCATAAGTGTGTTGATCTTTCTTCTTTGTTGAAGTACAGTTGTCATTAGAGCTGCATCGCAGGTGTATCTGTATGTGTGATAGATAGATATGTACATATATGCACAAAGGTATGATAAAACCCTAATAATATTTTACAAATTTGTTACTACTACTATTTCTCCTACATGGATTTATTTCCATTCAAGTGTTATGAATGAAAACTGCTTCTAACTATTCTCCCAGAGATTTGTTTTGTTTTGTTTTTGAGTAACCTAAAAGAATCATCTCTTCTAGCCTCTCACTGTATGGCAGCTGTCAGGATTGTTGTTTTTCTCTAGTTGAAGAAATGTGAACTCATTGTTGAAATGGTAATAGCAACAAGAACAAAAAACAAACTCCTGCTTAATGTTTTCAAAATCTGTGTGTATTAACTAATTTTCCTTCCCTTCATAATTGAGATAATATCATTTGCAAGGCATCTCCTAGGCCTGAAATTATTTCTTAATTCCACATTGTTCTCCTAATATCTCCTTCCCACCATTTTTTTCTTAAAATGCAGCAATAAATTTTACCCTTTGATCATTAGTCATCATCGTCCCATATCTCTTTCTGCACAAAACTTGCTTACCCTCTGAAATGCTGCTGCCCAAATTCAATTGACTTTTAGAAACCTGAAGCCATTTTTATCAATGATCTGGAAGCAGACATCTCCAGGGCTTTTTTATTTTCTCCAACATAAATTGTTTCTATTCTCTCACAATTCTCTCCCAAGACTTTCAAATTCTTCTCCTGTAGTTACCCTGTCATAGATTCAACAACAGAAATTTTTCTTTGAGTTTTCTACAGTCTTTTATCTGCTTGACTCCTTTGCCATGTCATTAATATTTTCTCACCCTCTCTTCTGATATAGGAATAAGTCCATTACCAGATCAACTTTCTTCATACTTCTTTGTTGTTTACACATAGATTCTGTGTACAGGAGTGTTTTATGTGACATCTCTTTAATTAGATGATATCCCATCTACCTAACATCAAACTAATATAAAATATGAAATCTGATTGGCTTTATCTTATTTGTTTGTTTGTTTGTTTTTGGATAACAATCAGAACTTGGAAGGTAATCTAACAAGATGGTTATACTTCATTAAAAAGAGCATTCTGTTCTTACAAGAGCAAAGATGCTGATCAGGAAACAGATAACATTTATAATTATTGACTTTATCTGCATACATGTGGTAGATATGCTGATTTGCGATTTAGTTTTGTTCCATTTAATTGTCAGAAGCAAAAGAGACACATGTAATCACCATTAATTAAAGGATTGCACCTAAGAGAGGTGCTATAGAAGATACCTGAGGCCTGGCCCTGACGCTGGACGGTCTATAGTTGAGGAAGATTTGCATGCACAAGGGTACCTATAATTCTAACCAATGATATACCCGAAGTGCTATGGGGAAGCTGAGGTATTAATTTTGATTGCTCTGATTCCAAAGCCTTCATTGATAGAGTAGCATTGGATGCGAATCATAAATCACTAAGAGGAAAGTGTACATCGGGTGGAGGGATTCACTCGTCCTGAGAACAACAGGTGACCTTGGCGATCAGAGTGACCACCTTTGTAGGGAGACCACCTAGCATACAGCTATATCAGGTAAGACAGAAACATGTCAGTGTTATATATAGTGAATGATTCTACACGTGTGTTAGTGCTCTAACAAAATTACAAAGCATTAGTGTTTGCTTGAAATGATGTATTATTCTGTGTTATTTACTTTTCTTTCTACGGATGTTATTTGAATAAAACAACAGGACTAATTAACAGTGTCATAGGAATTAAATAGTAGGGCTAATTAATTAAATATGTATGATGAAATATAACAATATTTTTATAACATTTCTTTCTGTCTGTCTGTCCTTAGATACAGCAATGTAAGTTTTTGTTGAACTATTGGATGTTTAAAATTTGTAGGCTATATTATTGTGTATTCTTAACTTTCATAATTGTAAGAACTTTAGAAAGGAAAATGTGTACAAATAGGACTAATTAATTAGATACTGCTTATATTTATTAAAAATAATACTAACTTGTTTTCAGTCCCATAGTACAGTAGGACATTTTCACTCTTTGTTTCCTTCTCCAATACTTTTCTGGACAATCTTGTGGCCTTGAAGACATCCTTGTTTTCCTTTGTGTCATGGTAAAATTGAATACAGTCAAACATAAATTTCATTTTCACTTGCAGTTCTGGTCTTATCAAACCTGCATGACACTGATTCCTGGTGTCAGCTCTATGTGATGACATCAAGCTAAATATCCTCTCCACAAAGTCATTGGAGCATGGGGTACTTAGGATTTTACTTACTAGCAACAGCAGCTCTTAGACTTGTAGGAATTAATTTCCAGATTTCCAAAAACACCCATCCATTTTGTACCTACAGGCTTATTTTGGTAGACCAACTGCTTCTCAATTAGGTCCTTTGCATGTATAAATTCATCATACTGGCTCTCTGTGCCTAAACCGCCTGACATTTTTAAATACTCTAAAGTACACTGCAAGTCACAAGAAAAACAGCTCTTTCTCAGGGAACATGAAAGCAAAAGGTAATTTTAACTTGTGAAATCAAAGTTGGTTTCCATGTAAGTTACGATTTTAGTAAAGAAATTGAGAAAGGATTATTAAATCAGTTTGCCCTTTTCTGGTAACATTTTAATTTACTTCTTAAGCAGTCTTGTTTAAAAAAAAAAAAAGAAAAGAAAAGCCTAGTTTTTTTTGTTTTTCTTTTGCTGTTGAGTTTTTGTCACAGCTTACACATAGCATTGAACAACTCAGGTGCAGTTTATCCCTTTCTAGGCACTTCCTGGCCTTTTCAAAGGTCATCAAACAGTTTTGGAGGAGCAACATATGTATTTCTGTTTTACTTACTCTTTTTTCTATTCTCATCCTCAGTGTATTTCCAAATTAGTGAAGGAAATTCTTCTTTGTCCACACTCTGAAAGTATAATCATATAGCAGATCAACATTTTCACATTTTTTTCTATGACTGACAACAATAATAACCATATTGTCTATGGGTATGATCTCCTTCCATAGTTCTCAGTTCAAAAAAATCTCATTAAGTCATTTTGCATGCTTTAAGGCAACTGAGGAGTGACCAAAACTTTCATTATGAAAGCCTCGGCATCACAGGGATGCAAATTACACCCCTTTTAGCAGTGTTGTATACAAGGTATACAGGGCATTTCGAAGGTTAATTTTTTGGGGGGATGGGAGGGAGTATAGAGTTTATAGTCTAAATGGAATTTGGCAAAATTTATATTAGTGTTTTCTTCCACATAATACAGATAGGTGAGCAAAGTGTAGTTTGTACTGGGACAAGGTTTCAACAACCAACAATATTTTGGTTTTTTTTTCTGTACTTTCATCAAAATCTTCAAAGAAATCAAGATGACAATTTAAAACTCTATTTTTCAGAGCAAACTATGTTAGAGCCAGGAAGACCATTTTTGTTTCTGTGATTAGACACATCCCTTGATATATTACAGTAAGCATTGGACAAAATCAGTTTGATGTTGTAAGGGCCAACATATCTCTTGTCAAAATTCTCCCTTTCATTCACCCATGGAACATTTCAGTGGCAATCTCTGATTCAGGAAATGGAGCTCTACTTGGTTTCATTGAGCCGTCAAGAGAATGAGGTGATAAAATGTGTTTGAAAGACATGATAATGTTTATTTATGGAGTGTGATAGTGTGTGTTCATTTGTGCAGTACACACAGACTACTTCAGTAGCTTCTATGTGTCATTGAGTGTTGATGTCTTTCAGGGAGACGGAATCTTTTGATTGACTTGGAAACACATACCTGTCTTATGCTGACATGGGAGCTTCAGTCTCCTCCATATGCGCTTTCACTTTCCCTTCTCCACCTTGCCCAAATTGTATTGTGGAGTATGCTCTCTTTTGGTTATTTACCTCTCCAATCCCGTTTTGTCCTTGCGTCTGTCATTAAAAACTGTTATTGTTTAGCCTTCTTTTTCAGTGATGCCTGGGTCAGGTTGCCCTGGGTGTAATCATTCTTGCTTTCACATGTGAGCTGTTAGGCAACGTGGTCATAATATCAATCATGTTAAAAATTAAACTAGTACTATCTTGATACAAAGCACAACAGTTAGGCCATAGGTAAAATAGGCAGACTGTCATGATTGCAGTACACTTAAGTTGTATCACTTGTAGTGATGTAACAATGGATGATTGAACACTGTGAAACACAAATCATGGTTGTCAACATCAGCAGTTGGGGAAAAAATGGCAACAGGGACCATGGAAGTTGAACCATTTATGCTATACCCATTCAAAACTGAAAACAGGGCTGCTTTCAGCTCCTATTTTCTGGGTTAATGTTGGAGTTCTGTACTGTCCCACAGCCACATTGCCAAAGATAGATTTCTCTTTTTTTTAAATTAAAGTTTATTGGTCTGACAATTGCTGGTAAAGTTACATAGGTTTCAGGTGTACAATTCTGTAATACATCATCTATATATCACATTGTGTGTTCACCATCCAGAGTCAGTTTCTTTCCATCACCATATATTTGATCCCTTTTACCCTCGTCTACCACCCCTCTCCCCTCTTACCCTCTGGCAACCACTAAACTATTGTCTGTGTCTATGAGTTTTGATTTCTTGAGTTTCGCATCCCGGAAGGTGTTTCCTGGGATATGGGACTCGCCAGGTACATTAGAATGCTTGGCTTGGTCAACCTAACAATTTGTACATCTTAATTGCTTGGGGATGAAAAGGTGCATTAATGGTTTGAAATCCCACAAACATTTTTTTTTTAGTTTTTTTTTAGCTTAAGTCTTTGTTCCCTGCTAAAATGCAATGTTACAAAGATATATGAAATATGAAGATTACCAGTTGTTTACTGTTATTATGAATGAGTTTGCCAGAGAATGAGGCATCAGATTACAGCAACTCTTTTAGCGGCCTGGTTTATGGGATGAATTGAGTGAATCATAATTCTAGGGGATCTGGGAGTATGAGAGACAGACCTCCCCAAAATGTTGCCTATGGTTCCCTCCCTTCTAAGGGTCTTTAATGCCATCAGTCTTTGTTTTTTGTTTATTTTTATTTAGAAGGAAATTTTAGCATAAAGAGAGGAACATGGACTCTCCAGCAAAAGAGCAGCTGGCCTTAGGAATGGGGATGAAGTTATTCAAAGTCAATTCAACCAGAAGATTAGAACAAATTCTGGCTCCTGTATTAGTCAAGGACAACCAGCACAGATAAAGTCCAAAACTAAGGTTTTGTTCTTGTCCTCATAAAGCTTACAGTGCACTATGGCAAGCAAATACTATTCAAAGAAGTATACACAGAATAATTATCATTCCAGCTGTGATAAGTGTTGTAGAGGAGAAGCCCATGATTTTGTGAGGGTGTGGTAAAAGACAATTGATCAGAGAGATCAATTGGTCAGAGAGATCAAGGAAGGCTTATTTGGAAAGAAGACCCCTGAACTGATACTTCAAGAAAGATTAGGAGTTATTTAGACCAGAGAATGCAGTTTAGGCAAAAAGAATGGCATGTGCACAGGCCCAGAGGTGAGAAGCAGTATACTGTTTTAGAGGAACTGGAAAAAGGGCAGTGTGGCAACAGTTATAGAAGAAGTGGGTATGGTGCAAATAGAGGCTGGTGGCTAGGCATAGGTTAGGTCCCTGTGCTTCGTTGAAATTTTTGGTGTGTCCTTTCATTTTGTTATTTTTGTCCCTGTATCAAGAAAGTCGACAGGCTTCCCTTTACATCAGGCCATTTTTATTTGGAGTCGCTCAAGTGAATGATTATATCATTAACCTTTCTATCTACCTGCTGGTTGATGCTAGCTACCCTTTCCATGGAATTGATCTGTCCTCTGACTGTCAAAAACAGATTATTCTGTCCATCCAGATTCTTGTGGTCACTTTCCCCTAATCAGTTCAACCATGGTCAGAGGTAAATCCTGGTCCTTTATGGATGCTATTTTGATTATGCATCACATTCATCTGTTTTTGTTAGCATTTCTAAAAATCAAATCTCAAATTATATCAATTTTCAGAACCACCATAATGTCACCTATTTATACATAAGCAGAGTAGTTAAATACTGATGGAATCAACCAATACATTTTCTGCATAGTCCATAGTGTCTTCTAATATATTTGTTTTATTTTTATCTACCTTTTTTCCCACCGCCTCAGGATACTTAGATTTCTTTATTTCTAAACATCGCTCACTGTGCACTTTGCTGCAGTTATTATTTGTGCAGGTGGAATAAACGTACCAGTTCCTTTTGTAAAAACAAAGTGATGTACTTTCCACCCACTGGGACTCCATCCAAATCAAATACTCTAACATGGCAACAGACCCGAGAGACTGACTTATTTAGTTCTAAGACTCTACATGATGTTGGTAAAAGACTCAAAATAAATTTTAGTTTTCATTGTTTCTTTTCAGGGTTGTTTTCTGTGTGCAAATTTTCCTGGGTCATGTCTTTTCTGTCCACTTATTGCCATTTTCAGTTTGTCCCACAGCATTGAGTCTTGGCTTAGGAAAACCTCTTTACCACTGATTTTAGATTTCCTCATACAGAAAACAGAAATGATAATATATTTTCCTGCATGTCATGAGAAGATAAAACTATACAAGTAAAATACTGGTTATGAAAGCATGTCGAACAATTCTAAAGATTATAAAATGGTTGATGATCCTCTATTCCATAAAATTCCAGTGATAAATTCCAGTTCATCCATATTTATTTTTAATAACAGATTACTCCATTTTTTATAATTATTCTACACATTAATATCATTGTGAAGTCATTTCCATTGCTGTCTCTTTTTGATTACAGATGTTTTACCCTCAAAGAAAATGAAATTATTTTTTTCTGGACTTTGATTGAACCAGTTTTGAATCTAAAGAACTGCAGAAATACCTAATGTTGCTTCTCTGTGAAGTATATATCAATTAGTCGAATCTTATAAGACAATCTTTTTTCAAAATACTTTATTCCTTTTAATATCTAAGAAAACACCCTACTTACAGACAGCAAAAATCTAATAGAAAAGTAGGAGAGAGACAAATAAACAGTCAATTATAAAAATACTGTGGAATTGTCGTAGAGTGATGGATAGGATATTATAACAAGACATTGGGGAAGGCAGTGGAGGCTTCTTTGAGGAGGTGACCCATAAAGTGAAGCTTTATAGAATGAAAAATTTAAGGGAGCAGTGGTGCGGGAGAAGGCACAGAAAACCTGTGGAGGCAAAAGTAGATAACTGAGTTTTTTGACCATCAATCTGGTACTATTTCTGGTCCCATCAGTCCTCTATGTCAGGTAAGTTTAAAACAGGCCTAAAAAGGCCTGTAAAAATAAGACTACCAGCGTGCGTTAAAGGATATATGTTCCCAGACATCATTTATCAGAATAACAATAATGGCAATAATAATCATTATTATTATCATTTAAAATAATTAATCCTATAATTTCTTCACTTCAGCACATTTTGTCTTTGTCTTCAGCTTTTTTCTTTTTTTTCTCCTTTCTACACTACTCTTTGCAACAATGAAGGCAATGTGCGCTATGAGTTTCATACTGTTTCATGTTTCCTAAAAACTTATGGAGTGTTCTAAAAGAGAGAGCATGTGTGTCTGGGGATGGCAGTAAGTAGGCATGTTAAATACGAGGTAAACTGAAGACAAATGAGTTGTGTGAGCAATGGTTTCTGATGTGGTTATCTTGATGACTTTCCAATTCCAATGGTTTTTTTTCTACCTCCTATAGTTGCATCCTTAATCTTTGCAGAGGTAAAGGACAAGGCCATTCTAACTCACAGGACACCTTCTGCTTTCTTGACAGGGCACCCTGGACCCTCTAAACCTGTAAATTTGACTCTAAGGGCAGCATTCTGTACTCCCCTGGGAACCATGCCTTCTGTTCAGATATCATTCACTTTTTCCTTTTCATTCTCAGACCTGGAGTCAGTCACCTAGAGGGATTCCTTGCAGTGTCTGTCACTCCTTATAACTGACAAAGTCATCTGTATGTGACCCTTTAGAGGAAAACAGAAACTCTTCGAGCCTTTGTAAATATTGTGAATCACAACTCCTCATTGGCCACCTCCACTCTACAAAATGTCCTTTCGGTTAGTTCCATCTCAATTGGATGTTACACTGTGCTATGAATAGACTCAGGACATTTTCTCTGCCCTCATTTTGTTTGTTTCTTTCTTCTTAAAACAAACATCTCCAGCTGTAATCCACTGGCTTTTTAGACTCATAAGTCATTTGTTATACCTGACTTTGAGGTAGAGAGTTGCATTGCCTTTTTAAGTTGAGTACGTAAGATACATGGCTTAATTTCACTGAGGTAAAACAGTTACTTGGGTTAGGGACATGATGTCCTTGTTTCTGGAAATGTCAATGTCTAGTGAATGCTATAATTTTTCTGTGCAGAATAATCAGGAATTGACTTGAATGGATTAAACATTTTTGTTAGTTTCTCAGTACATTATATTATCATTTATCATTTTGTTATGCTGTAATGTGTTTCTTCATAATAAACTTGAAGAGAAAAACCCCAAGTGGGTGATGCTTATATAGATAATGATACCTTTTTTAAAATGAGGCATCTTGTGGAAAAATAATAAAATATTACAGAGTTTATCATCAACTGGGTATCATTCCCAACACCATGGTTCTACCACATGGCATTAATGTGTACTGAACAAATGAAATTGGTCTTTAAGTATGCAGAGTTTCATACTGTTGGTTATAAATCCCCGTTTTTCCACAAAGGCCTCCTATGTATTTATATGAGTAGATATCTTATCAACAATATATTCACTTCGCAAAGGAATAAGACATATCCAGATACCTGCATACTTACTTCCCAAGTCTGTGGAATTGTGTGTGAAAATTATCAGTGGTTTGTTCACTCCTAGTTATCCCCAGATAACTTTTCTGTTATCAGTATTGTCCATCTAGAACTGAAAGTCTGTGCATTTAAAAATAAGTCATTCTTTTTTTTTTTTTTTGAGTTGCTACAAACTCAAAATGTGTTGGGATGTGTGTATGAGACCAGGTAGTAGATGATACTCTTCATCCACAGATGATTTCAAACTAATCGAATGATGTTCATAGTCATCTTCATGGTAGGCCTGGGGAACATACCGGGTACCACAGAGGCAGGGTTACTGCACTTGAAGAATTTATATTCTGTCTCTGCATTATTTTCTACTATATTTATAATCAGTTCTCTCTCTTTACAAGTTGGTACAACTATTAATAAAATTAAGATTTGCAATGTTTATGGATAGATATATTTTTAGGCACTTACATCAAGTTACTCTTCACATGAAACATATTAAGAAAACAGTTACAATATTTCTCAAACCGTTCTACTTCTATGAAAACATAATAAAAAAATTGGACCCCCTTAGGTATCCAAAGACACTGCCTTAAAATATAAGGATGGAATGAGAGGGGGAAAGAAAATAATGCTTTCATCTTCTGAGATCCCCCTCAAGAAAATTCAGGTTGGACAGAGGACATGAGAATGTCAAAAAGAAACTTTCTTATATATATGTCCTGTGCCTGGGCTTCCTCTGCTGAGCTTCAGGTGGTTCTTCCCAGGTCAGTAGTAAGAGCCACACCAGACCAGGAAACATCTCAGAATGTAGAAAGGAGTTGGCTTCTCTTCCCCACAAGTCCAGCCTATTCTTTAGTCTCAGAGACATGGGGATCGAGGGAAAGGGAAGATTTTGATCATGGCTTCATAAAAATACTGCTTCCTCCTGGATACTTATGTTCCCATTCTCCTACTGAGGGTTCTTCCTGTAATCTTTGCCCCAGTAATTCCTCTCTGCTCCTATTATCTTTAATCTGTGGTTTGACAATTAAAACCTAAACGTTCTTTTCTCATTATCGGTTTCTAAGTTTTAGTTGATTCTAGCTAACTAGTATATGTTAGATCAAGGCCTAAAAAAAAAAAAAAAAGGTCCATTTGTCTAATCAGTTCAGCTCCTTTATAATCTTTGGGGGCAGAAGGTCATCCTACATACGTGTTTTGGCCAACAGGGAACTGAGCCTTCTCACAATGATAAATATTTTGGGCACTCAACTTTATGCCTGAAATGGAGCTAAATTCTAGAGATAAACTGGCATTAAAAACATGGGAGCTCCAGGATTTGGCAGGGTGGGCTGGAGAGGAAGAGATATACATAGGACAGGCAAATGATTTCACAAATTTATGGAAGGTTATAACTGCTTTAAGTGCTATGAGACCATAGAAAAGGGAAGCCTGTCATGGTTTAGGGATTTGGGCATGTTTCTTCAAGGATGTAATTATCTTGGAGTTAACTATAAGAGGTGATGGTGAGGGCAGGGTGAGATAATTTGCATATGCAAAACTCCCCCTATTGCCTGCAATAGATAGTATGGTGTTTTGGGAACTGAGAAAAAGCCCCATACCCAAAGACCCTAAATGTACATAAAGCCTTTTGACTTTAGTTAAATTTTAGGTAAACATCCTGTGAAATGGTTTACAGCAGTTATGTACAGATGCATCTACATTTTTGTTAGAGCAATTGTTCTTTTGTGCATTCAGTGAATAGTTACTAAAAAAAATCCTCTGCATACTTGTTTGTCTACTGGGTACTGTAGACACACCCAGTACCTCTGGATTTGAGACTGAACCTCTGCCTGATCAGTTCAGTCTCTAAAGTATTTAATATTTCATCTTTGACTATCTGACCATAAGCAAGATGTGGGAAATGTACTACAGTTTCGTGGAGGAAGGTAGAGTCCTTGTTTAAAAAGTAATGATATCCATTTAGATGTTTGCCCTGCACTAAACTGCTTTGCACTGGTGGGTCTACCATACAAAACATGAAGATCAATGTTATTGCAGATGTCTGGAGCTTTAGAATGCTGGGAAACGTGAAAGGAACTAATGGGTTCCAAGTATTGAGCCTTGTTGAAGCTCTAGCAGAAGTGCCAGTGAAGTGTCTAATTAATTGTTACTAATTGGCAATCACTGAGAGAGGCAGCAGTGAAATGTATTGCCTTCATTTCAAAGAACATAGATACACACAGCACAACTGACAAAGCCTTCATTATGAGGAGGGTAGCAATTACCCATGAAACCCTACTTGATAACACTGATATTATAGCTGCACACTTAGATTTGCTGAAAAACAAGATTGTTTTTAAGGCCTATGTGAGTTAACTAGTGTCTATGAGGCTCGCAAGTCCTGTTAAGGTATAAACAGCAGCGGAGTTTGATATGCCATCATGTTCCACTGGTCAAATACGTTATCGCTGGAAACATTCTAAAGACAAATAATCTGCCATGTGATCCCTCTGAGAGGCTTTCAGACTAAAAATGGATTATCATGACTGTGAATTCCAGTTTCTCTGAAGACTTTCTCTGCCTATATGTCCATGGAGCTTTGATTTGAAATATAACGATTGCCTTCTGCTGCTCTAAACAAAAAGCTTTTCTTAGGACTTCATCACACCCTTCTTCTACAGTTTAGAACTTTGTGCAAGCATCAGAACGTCTTATGCTCTCCTCATTTTTCCCTGCCTGCTACTAAGTGTGCTGTATTGCATTCAGGATGTTAATGAGAGCTGCCACTGGATTAGAAATATTTATTCAAAGGGGCATTCATTCAACAAATATTTATTGGCTGGCATGAAAAATCCTAAAATGGGTAGTTAGAAAACCTTGTAGAGCTTCGCTTGTTCTTCAGTTAACCTCTATGAGGAAGAAGAAAAAAGAAGGAGGAAAGAAAAAGAAAGTCCTTCCCAGTCCAGACCACACACTCTTCCCCTACCAACCAACAGTTCTCCTTGCCAAGGTCTTCTGGGGATTTCAAAATACTAAAGAATAATTTAAGTCTCAGACATCCAATATGTTCTTGTGATTGAAAATATGACCATTCCCTAAAGTAATTTTCCAGAAAGTGTTTATAAAGCAACACAGTCACAAATGGACACAAAACTAGTTCAATTCGGTATTGAATATAGAATATGCAGAAAAACGTAGATAACTCATTTTTTCCAGAAGTACTGTAATATATCGGAATATTGGACACATATTTATTTCAATTACTTTTCTACTGTTGGCAAGCTATAATGAATGATGAATTTCATTTAGTTTTTGGCCTTCTGCATGGTGCTATAGTGGTTTGAGGGGAGAAAATAGACTTTAGACTTAGGGAATTTGCATTTAATGTTGGCTTTTCCATTTTCTTGCTGTGGGACTATGGATAAAGCGTTTAACCTCCAAAATTGTGAAAAGAGGTAATAGTAATAATAATAATACCAGCTATACCTATTCCTTAGAATTTTTGTGATCTCACAAGATTTTATATACACATATAAATGTGTGAATTTATGTTTATATTCTTTTAAAAACCTTTTCTTAATGCTAAAGATTTTTAGTGACTTCTGTAACATTTTTATTTATAAAATTGTTATCCTTTCTGAATGCTCTAGTATTGTAATGTCACAAGTGTGAGAGTTTAAAAATTAGGTTTCAAGTTGAAGCTCCCATTTTTTTCTCTGTAATCTCATTCTGACCTAATACAATAATAATTTGTTCAAAGCTCTTTAAACAAAAAGGGCATAGTTTAAAAAAATTTTATAGTTCTAAAAATATTCTGATCTATTTTGTTGAGTGGTTTCTTTGAAGTCATATGTTTGTGTCTATAAATAAAAAAGGTAGGAAATGCTTTTAATGATTGCTGCTTTAGTTGCTTTAATAAACCAGCTTTCTATATATTACAGATAGAAATCTGATTAGATGAAGACCAAGCATACATTGCATTTCATCAAACCCAATATACTATCAGTTATAACTAAGGAAAAAAAATCCCAAATAATTGAAATATGACAAGTTATTGATTTTATTACATGGCTAGATTACAGAAATGTTATGATGTGATGGGTAAAGTTGTATTAGAATTCAAGAAATTTGGGATATGGAATGCAAAATATTTGCATTTTATCTGAGTTAGCTAAAGCAGTCATTATGCTGATTATACATAGTCATTCATCCATTCGTTACTGATAAATATTGACTATGCTGGCTATGTGCAAACATGATATTAGGTGAATAAAAACAGACACAATCAGTGCAGTATATCATATATGGGAGCTCATGTGCTGTTTGGGAGGTAGACACTAATCAATAATCCCACCAATAAATGTAAATCCTGACACTCCAGAACTATTTAGTGGGGGAGGGGGGTGGCATTCAGTAGGGGTTACCCTCAGCATGAATCAGGGAAAGCCTTTCTCGGAAACTTACATGGAACTGAGGCCAGGAGGATGACAAAATATTAATTGGGAAGGGGATCATGATTTACATTTTCAAATTACTGTTCATAATGAACTTTGCCGCTCTGTCTAGGGAACTGCTCTGGGACTAGTTTCACTTATATTCTTCTCCTTGCTCGTCTAAGTCCCACAGTTTGTCTCCCATGTAGGACCACTATCCATTCCCCATACTGATCTGGACCAAAATATATCTCTGTTTTCCCAGGACAATTATTCTAGGCCACTTCCTAAACTCTTGCTGAACATTCATTTAATGTATAGTTTTTGTTCATTATTCTGCTTAAAACACTTGTTTATTTCTCACATGTTCTATAAAATGTGGGTCCCACTTTAGTTAAAATGAAACTTGATGCAGTTTCCCTGTCTTTATCCATTCCCTTTTTTCTTATTCAAATGATAGATAGATATAGATAGATAGATAGATAGATAGATAGATAGATAGATAGATAGATAGATAGATAGACAGATAGACAGACAGACAGATAGATAAATGAAAAGAGGGAAAGAGATTTATTTTAAGAAATTGGCTCATGCAGTTGTGGGGGCTGACAAGTCCAAAATCTGCTGGGTAGTCTGGCAAGCTGGCGACCAGGAAAATGTTGATGTTGCAATATTGAGTCCAAAGGCAGTCTGCTGGCAGGATTTCCTCTTCCTTGGGTACCTCAGCCTTTTCCTCTTAAAACATTGAACTGACTGGATGAAGCCCACCCACGCTAGGAGCATCACCTGCTTTGCCCAGTGTCTACTGATTCAAAGGTTAATGTCATGTAGCAAACACCTTCACAGCAACATCTAGTCGGGTGCTGACCAAGTATCTGGGCACTAATGCATGTCCAAGCGGTCACATAAAATTAACCACCACACTGAGATCATCAGTTTCATGCAGATGGCAGAAATAGGGTGATCAGATGCTTTCCTCATGACTTAAGTCAGTACCCTGTCCTTCCACTAAAGCTCATGGTATTTCAATGATGCAATCAGGTAGGACCACATAAAAATCACAATGTCATGGAGCAGAGGACTCTTCTTAAAACTCTCCGTCCTCCAAATTCCCTGTCAAATATCACCTCTTCCAAGAAGTGTTGCTTATGCTGTTAGTTAGGCCCCTTGGCCTTTCCTGTAACCGCCCCCATAGCACTTCCCACAGTCTTCCCTTTGGATTTTCACTCATACTGCTTCCCCAGAAGCTTGTAGACTGAAGACAGTGTTGTTTTCATCCTTTGTCCTCCTAGAGCAATACCTTTCACCTAATACGTGCTTAATATATACTTTTTAATTGAATTACATAATCAACTAAAAACTCAAATTCTGTATATCTGTTTACATGCTTTGGACAGAAATAATATAATGGTTAGTTTTGTATGAATGCTTTTATACTTTTATATAATAACCTCTTTTTAATAGAAAAGAAAATGATTAGCTTTTTTATTTCTGTTAAGAGTTTGAAAGAACAGTAGGAAAAACTTTTAGACTATTAAATCATTTCTGAGATTGTCACATACCACTGTGACAAAGATTTCTTTGTAGCAAACCATTTCAAGATAGTCTTTCATTTATTAGGAATTTTAGGTATGGGACATTTTCATTTTTGGAGAGAAGTTTCATGATATGAAATTCATTCAACTCTGTATGGAATGAACACTTTCCTTCAGTAGCTTTCTCTTGGTCTCAATGACATCATAATGCAATTATTCTCTAACAGGCTGATGAAACGCTTAGCAAGCAATCCAATGGTTGTCTGTTTGTCAGATTGGTTTCAATGTAATTAGTAAAAGAGAAAATCTTCAGCCTCAAAGAACCAGATGCTGCCTCAGAACTTCTTTGGATGGTCCCAAGGACTAACATATTCTGATATTTGTCATCTTCAATAATATCCAGGGAGTACTTCAGTATCAAATAAACAAAGCTTTCTCCCCCTTGTTTGTCTTACTTCAGAATGTTTTTAAAGAATGTAGTAGAATTAGCAGATACATTAACCAAAACATATAAGAATGCCTTCATCAGTATGTTCATTTAAAATTAGAGATTTAATAGCAATCCTATTTTTAGTGAACACTCAGAGCTCTAGAGTTTGCCTTATCTCGTATAATCTCTATTCAAGTTCTAAAATACTTCCTTTTAGGACAGAACACAAAGCACAGTAGACCTTTAGTATAAACAGATTTAACTATTCTATAGAGACTTCAAAGATACATGACATGTAGCAATTTGGAATTTTACTGAAGAACAAATTTGTGTCTAAATCCTGCAAGGCAGACATGCTAGAATGATTTAGCTAATGGATGACTTATCAAATGAATGACTTAACAAATGAATGATTTAACTAATGAGTAAGCTTAACCTCCAGAGAAGCAAAATTAGTGTTGTTATTAAAAGAGGGTCTGTGAAATCAGCTTGCTTGGTTTTAACTTCAGCTCCTCCACTCCTCAGCACTGTGTTCCTGGCCCATCTGCTTAACCTCACTGAACCTCACTGCCCTCCACTGTAAAGTGTGACACCATCAGCAGAAATACTGCTAAAAGAAGTTAGCTTTCAATTATTAATTTGGCTTTGAAGTTTTGTCTCCTTGTTATGAGTAAATACCCCTCCACTGATTAGTGTATTTGGTTCTTCATGAATCTCAAACCCTTTGAAACATATTTTCCCCTCCACCTCCCTACCCCCGTCCTACATCACACCATAAATTCTTTAAACGGCTCATTTTCCTGAGCTTCACTCTCAATCTTGGTATTGCAACACTTTTTATGAAAGTAAAATTTAGAAAGAGAGAAAGGGGGAGAGAGAGAGAGAGAGAGAGAGAGAGAGAGAGAGAGAGAGAGCAGTTGAATAGAAATAACTGTGTATGACTTAAAAAAAATGATTATTCCTTCCACAATATTTATATCTTCCTGAGGTCTTGAAAAATAATTCACTTTAACTTTAAAAAAAGTTACCAGTAATTTTCAAATACATGGCTGTGGGTCTAAAATACTGTTTTGCAATAGGCTAAAACAGTAGGAGCATAAGATCCTCCTTGAAAGTAAGAATGTTAATCAGTGATGTGTATTATTAGAAAGGAAGCATTAACTACTCCATTTCCATATTTTTTCCTGGAATATATCTCATTTAAAACCCATCGAGACAATTTAATTCAGTTTAGAAACTAACTATTTAGCAATTTTAATCACCAAAGAGCAAAAAGTCACAATTATGAAAGTAGATACATATAGAACATACACCAGTGATAAATGTAGCTATAGAAAATGCTAGTGTGGAGCAGGACAAAATGAGAATGGTTCTCCTTTGACAGACAGGTTAAAATAATAAAATAAAATTTCAAAATATAGGAAATTTATTTAATATTGATATTTCTTTAATGTGACTACAAAAATAAAACAAAACAAAGATTTTATGAAGCAAAATTATTCATAAGAGACTAATAGTTATGGTGTCAAGAATTTTGAAAGTCCCTAATTGGCAGATCTTGATTATATATTAGATATCTTCCAATTCAGATAGTCAAATATTGAGGATGCCTTGAAACGCTGGAGGGAAGGGTAGAGAGGAAGAAAACCAACCAGGAAGTGGGGTGGCTAGTCCTCACCTGGATACTGACTTGAATGTTTATCTTTTAAAAAGGCTAGAACTGACAGTGTAAGCGACTCTTTTGGCACTCAGAACTCATTTGAATAAAAAAGTGACTTTGATGTGAAGCATTTGTAATTCACTAGTTTTGCCAGGTGCTCTATATAATGAAACTCTAGAGAAACTTTTGAACTGTAACCATGAAGAAAAGTTCATTTTAGGATCTGGAACAAGCAAATGTGTTTTTTAAAGGTATTGCATCTTAATCAAATACATATTTTAATACTTAATATAACTGTATAAGATACTTATATAACAATGAGTTTTGTTGTGATGCTTGTCACTTATTAGTCAGTAAAAAATGCAAATATTGTTACCTATAAACTCACATAGTTGTGCTTTACCTTGCTTAATACATTATATTTGCTAATAATATTATTTGAATTATATGTATTTTAAATCATTTCCAAATACTTACTTATTGAATCAATAGTTAATTAGATTTTGTTGAATTCCCTGAGGAAAAGAGTAAGGTCCAACTGAAAATAAAAATCACATTTGGAAATCTTAACATTCCTTTCAAACCAGCATGTTTGAGTTTTGCATTAAACTCAAGAATGTTTGAATTATGCATTAAAAATATATACTTTTTGGGTAAGGAATGAATGAAAGAGCATGCCAAAACAAAATGTGTACCTGAGAAAGTTAAACAGGCCAGGATCACTTTATTCAAGGCTACTGCAGTAAAGGAGGCCAGAACCCGATATGACCTCGACTCAGCTGAAACAAAAGGCTGAAATGTTTTATGAACCAAAGAACAGGGATCATAGGCTACGTGAGTTTGCTGATTGTCCTCACCCAGAGGAAAAGTAAACTGTCCATGACAGAAGGTACTGTTACAACTTGTAGCTACTTCAATTTAGTGCAGGAGTTGGGTCCCTCCCTTCTCAGAGAAGATGGAAGATCAGGGATGCTATCTTCTTTGCTGATTACATTTCAAAGGGATGGCCCTTAGATCCTTGAGGCAGACATTCCTGGGTTGTAGACAAGGCAAGAGGCTTTTAGAAAGATGTAGGTCTCAAAGGGGCAGAGAAAGGACTTATCAGTTTTATAAAGTGAATGCTCTAAAGCAAGGGGAGGTTAGAGGCCTAGAATCAGGAAAAAGCCTGTCTGAAGTTTTATCCCATGGAGGAAACATTAAAGCTGTCTTGGTCAACCACGAGAGTCATCACCTGGCCAAGCAAAGCTAGGGTCATGACCTCCGCTAACAGAGAGCATATGACAGAGTCTTTCAGTGGTTTCAGAAGGGGACCCCCTGATGGATATTTATGGACTTTTGAAGTCTGGACTATAGTGAGTTAAGATGAATCTATCTATCTATCTATCTATCTATCTATCTATCTATCTATCTATCTATCTATCTATCTATCTAAAATGGTCATTTCACTTGGGTTTGTTTCTTGACTCAGTTTCTTTGGCTGCAAATGTCATTAGTGAATCTTTAAGCATCATATGAAAATACCTTTTAAGGTCACCATAATATGATTTGTATTTTTAAAAGAATTACTGTCCATTTAAAAGCTCTAGCTACACTCCAAAATTGTTTGTTGACTTACAAATTAATTGATCCCTGAGTTTCTAAATAACTCTTGGCCCATTACAGGAACACTTGTATTAATTGACCCAGCAGAGGGTCTCTGTAGTTGTCTCTGCTACCAGAAAATTTCTACCATGTGAATCCATTTAGGGATTCCCACATAAATCTATGACCAGAGCCCAGTGAGACCGAATGCAGCACTCCCGACTCCAAGTACTTAAAGTGAGGCATACTTATAAACAAAATTAATAAAATGATCAAAAGTTAGCTACACTTTATTTGCTGCTATATGAAAGATTAAATGTTTTAGATGGTTTGATACTGTCCAGATATCAAAGCAATACTTTAGAGTACTTACTCTTAGAATGGTCATCTAAGAGTGACCATTGCTTATAATATATTAAAATGATTAGATTAACTTGTTATTATCACTATTTTTTAAAGACAGTGTTATATATACTTTTGCAACCAAATTTTAACTTAATTTATTTTTACAGGTTATGCATGAGGAAAACAAAAAATGTTCCAATGGTCAGATGGGGGAAATCAGAAATTCTAAACCTAAACTTGTGTATCATAACTTTATACCACACAGCTTGGTACTTGAGAAATCTCATTTTATAATCACTTTCTTTGATAAGTGATTTATATTTCAAAATTCAGAGCTCAAGACAGGCAATTTGTGTCCATAAAATGTCAAATTAAACATAAAGTGAGCTGCTGTCTGTAAAGACAGAACTTACTCTATAATTCAAGGATGCCACTACCAAAGTAATTATATTAACCCTAAAAGCTTTCATTTTTGAAATATCTATTTGTTTCACAAACTCAATGTGTAGACTGAGTACTGATTCATTTCCCAAAAGAATGTGTTTGTCTGCAGACCTAGAATCTCCTCTTTTCAATGAGTCTATCCTTGAAGACATCCTGTGCTACCGTTTTCTAGGGTATTGGATGGCTTTTTTTCTCATTGCTGCTAGCATTTCTACTTTTCCTTTGTCTATTAGAAAAAAATACAGGGGGAATTTGTATTTTTGCACTGAGTGAAGGCTTTGGATAGGTGTTTCTCTATATGTAAATTCCTACATAGTGTTGATTGAACAACTCTCAATAAAGAGTTCTGTGAGGAAATAATTTCTCCCTCAAGCTCCATTGCGTTCTGATTTAATGGTGCCCGTTTCATTGAACTGAAAGAGACAATAATTTCTCTGAGAATTTTTTTTAGCAGCTTCTAAAATAAAATTACATTATAATTACATTTATTTCATTAGTTTATTACTTGCTTCTTCAGGGGCTTCTTTAAAACACTGAAAAGTAAATTCTTATTATCCTAAGAATCTCCAATAAACCCATTGTCAAGAACATTTGGCATTTGATCATTTTGTGGTAATTAAGACAGTATGTGTGAAAACAAAATGCTGTATGTGGAACCCAAAAGAGAAGTAACTTCCGTGTGGATTCAATGAATGATAGCTGAATGTGAATGTAAGTTTCAATGAGTTGTGGCCTATCTTGTTTGCCTCTCAACTTTCAGTTTTTCTAGTCTCCTCTCTCAAAATCTAGTGTCCTTACTGGTTCTCTAATGAGAACCTTTTGTTCCTTTTCTCTAGATGGTATCAATTTCCAATATTGTGCCTAGAGATCCATGGGCTTGTCTCTCAGCATCTCCAAGCAGGACGCTAGTTTTGCCAGCAAGCTCTAGATAAGAACGGCTTAACTCAAATGATATACTGAAGGATTTTATGTGGACCTCAGGTTGGAAAATAATAAATGCACTCTAAAGCAGAGTATCTTGTTGAAGAGAAGGAACTTAGAAAACTTTTTTCATCACTGTGATTTTTAAACCACATTTTAAAAACCTGTGTAACTAAGGTATATCTGTGAAACTAAGGTATATCTGTGAAACTAAGACCTTAGTGAGTTTGGGAGAAATCAAAGGTCATATGTTACACTAAAAATTTTATCAAGGAACCGAGCTCAAAATTCAGGAAAACATGCCCCCTTTTATATAATTTTAACTATAGTCACATTTTTGTATATTTATTGATGAATCATCAAATAGATTCATTTTCAGTACCTAATTATGCATGTTAGTATGTGTATTTTCATTCAACATCATATAAATAGAAGATAATTATTTCTTCTCATTATTAGTATTTTCACTCTTCTTTGTTTCCAAGGTGTTTTGTTCATATTCCTGTCCTTCAACTTACTCATTATTATAATTACGTGTTTACACATTTGATTCATTCCTTACTATTTCATACAATCAGTAATTTGTTTAAAGGTGTTTGTTATATGTTTATTTTGTTCACAAGTTTTAGGTGTTCTGTATTTGAAGTTTTAAAACTATAGCTAGTCAACCCTATTGCAAAAAATAGACATCTATTCACATCTTATTTCATTTTATTCTTTTACGTTTTTTATAATGACTAGTGTTAATATGAAGAAACTTAGACACAGAATTTTAAGTGGATTAACCGCTGTTGACCAATTTGGCAGATAATGAGTTGAGGCTTTAAAGATTTATAGCAGAACAGTCTCAGCATTTATTTCATTCTGCCACATACTAGAGTTAAGTGTTACTGTCACTTTCTTCTCCAAATATTAAGGTTTATGAGAGTAGAGACATGGACAGCTCTCTCTTTTGATACCTGAAAATAGTATTTGTTGAATGGAATCAAAGTTTTTGGCATAGTGGTCCCCATTTTCCCTCACGTAGTTATAAAGTTAGAGTTGGAGTAAATTGAAACAAAAATCACTGAAGCTCACCAGAGTGTTTAGTCCATTTCTTCTTTGAATTGTAAAACAAATCAAGTGCATTTCCATCCAGCAAGCAGAGGTAAGGAATAGTCATATGCCTTTTCTTATCCTGACGGTTATTGAATTTAACAGTTCCAGAATATTGACTGCTAAATCATATAAAAATTTTACTGATGATTTAAAGTATTTCAATGATCTTATTTGCTTCTCATATAGCTATTTCCCCTGCTATTAGGTTGGTGCAAAAGTAATTGCGGTTTTTGCAATTTAACTTTTTAAACTGCAATTACTTTTGCACCAACCTAATAAATGTGATATTATTATTAACTTCAACTTCTTAATTAGGACTATTTTCATTAATCTTAAAAATTCATGCCATAAGAATTAGAAGGTAATGGAATTTTTATTGTGAATTTCAGTAGCTTGATTTCACAACAACACTGAAGAATAGCTAATAGGACTGAATAAGCGGCCATCCTTTCATGGTGGATTGCGAAAAATTTAATGTATTTTGCATGGAAATGAGAGAATATGGAGTAGTAATAGTTCTTTCAAGAACTGGAGACATATATTTTACCTTGGTCTTTCAGTAATGAAACTATATATCTATGCCAGGTGCCAAAATTATACCTATTTTAAATCGATATTTATCCTTTGTATTTGTAATAGACATGTCACCAGGATTTACCTCCGTCCATGTCAGCGTGGAAAGATGTGACCCGCTCTATAAATTTGAATGTCCAGGAACATATATTATACTGTATACAAAGCACCTGCACATATATTTAAAGAGTATATTGAAATACTGGATGAAAAGAATAAAAAAAAATCCTAAGAGATGAAGTGGTCAAAATTTCATGTGGAGTTTGGTGGGAGAGTGACTCAGATCTGTAAGTAACTACTGCAGCAGCAGCAGCCAAGGGCGCTAAGTGCACAAGTTGAGCATACGCGAAAGGGAAACGGAGTCAAGTTCTCAGAGCCATTTGAAAGAAACAAGCAGCAGATTTCTACACCATCACCCCATCTGCACATTGCCCCCAATAACCCCCAAACAGGGAGAAAACTGAAAAATAATCCTAAACGGAAAACAAAAACCTCTACCAGAAATTCCCCAAAACCTGATGATACAGAGATTTTCCCCAACCTAAAGCACCTTTTCAATGTAACACAATGGTCTTTCTTATCTCATCTCAAGGAATATACACAATGTGATATATAGATGACGTATTACAGAATTGTACACCTGAAACCTATATAACTTGACTAACAGTTGTCACCCCAATAAACTAAAAAAAAAAAAAAAAAAAAAAAAAGAGCTGTTCATATGCTCTTAGGCCACAAGGGGGAGGCCACCACCATTGTGCTACCTGAAAGCAAGACATTTCTTCTTGGCCCATTTGCTCTAGTCCCCAATTCAGAGATCCTTGGCAACAGTCTCCCCAGATCTTTCTCCCGAGTCCTCCATCTCCTTCTGCCCTGCCCTTGTCCCCCACCATTCTTGTCCTTACTCCCTTGTCCACTACGTTCTTGAACTCGCTCCCCAGCGCTCCATCTAATCACCAGCCATGGCACTATTTTAGGTGTGGAGAAAGATCCCATTCCCAGTTTTTGTTGGTGAAACCGGAAGCTCGTTAACTGAAGCTGGTTACAGAAAGGATGCATTAGCACAGTACAGGTGCCGGGGCAAGCAGTGAACTGACAGCTCTCCTCTGAGTCGCTCTGTTGATCACTATCTTCTGTGATAAAGGTTCCCACAGACCACAGAGGACCAGGCAGGTGATAGACAGTGGGATCAGAGCTTGAACTAGAGTGGTACAGAAAGAGTCAGAGGAAACATTGGAAACATTAACGTTTACAAAGAATGATAAGAAAAAGAGGAAACAAAGACATTTAAGTAACTATACCACTTGATTAATGATGTGTGTTAATAACATGGAAATATTTAATAAACCAAGATACCACATGTTGTTTCCTTTTTTATTAAAACATATCTAAATTGAAAACTTCTTTGAGCTTACCAATGTTCCAAATACTTTTAATGATAGAAGCTATATATATATATTTTTTAATCATAAATCAGACTTATGATTTCATGCTATAAATAAAATTGTAAAAGTTCAAAGTAAAGGTAGTATTCCAAAATGTAAATTTAATAAAAAAGGCAAAGTGTGACCTATAGTATGGTCAATCCTTTGTGAAAAATGAAAAAGGTTACCTTATAATGACAGTACAAGAGGGACGACAGGATGATTCTTGGATTATTTCACTCATTTAAAATTTCATATTGCATTTATTTACATCAAGACATAAACATTCAAAGTAAGTCTCATAGGAATTCAGATCTCACAGCATGATACATTCTTTCAGCCCCCTAGTTTTGTCACTTCTGTGTCACTTTGACCCTTCCCCCTTCTAACAATGTATGCCATCTAGGCCATTGTCAAAATTCTCAATTAAATTTCATTCATTTTCATGTGTAATAATGGGAATAGCCAAATGTCACTTACTGATTGTTGTGCATGAGTTACTTTAATGTCAGTTTTTGATGTGAATTGGTAAATAAAAGTACCTCTCTTTTGCAGAAGATAGATGCACATAGGACTTGGGTAACTTGTCCAAGATAACACAGCTTAGCTTAGTTGTAAAGTTGGGAATCAAAACCATCTGTCTGGATGTGAATATGGGTTTTGGTGTCAGCGAGGTGGGTTGGAACCCAGGAAGGCCGTGTTACTGTTCTTAGCTTAATTAGTAGTTCCTGTTCCCAAAGTTGATAGAATGTTGTTCATAGCTCTTTTCTTACATTGCTCAATGATTGAAATGATTTGTTTACATAGCAATTTTCCACAACTAGATTATGAGCTCCCTACGTGCAAGAAACTGAGCCTTACTTATGATGACAGCAACAAGCGGTTTCTGGTTTGATGTAAGAGCTCATTAACTATGTTCTCTGCTTTTGGGGGGCAATTCCTTTTCCTTTCCTTTTCCCCATTACCTGTGTAAATATAATCCACACTTCTTCCATTTTCTCTTGGATGTTCCTTAACCTATTAAGATTTTCTGCTCTTCGAAATGCCTCCATTTCAAAGCTCTATAACCCTGCTCTGTCATGTGTGATAAGTACCTTATTTCAGCTACACGATAGGATGATCCTTGTACATCTGTTTTATCTTTCACTCTCCACTTATGCTTCTCAGTTTATACATTTTCTGAAGGCAAAAACAAACAAAAATGTGTCTCTTTCAAATTATTCAATATATCTCTATAACCTGCAGAGTAAAGTTCAAAATTTGACATACACGCTTTTTTGTCAAGCACCATCCTTTCTCCCATTCCATCTATACCCTGTCCCATACATTTACAATTTCCTCAGCATCTCGCGTAGGATGAGCCTCCGTGCCTCTAGGATAGAGGAAAAAGCATAGACTTAGTAGCCTAACAGACCTATCTTGAAATCTCACATACATTTCTTCTCACATAGTAAAATGAAGATGATAATTCCTACATCAGGGATACTATGAAGATTGAATGAAATAATCGATGTAAAATCATGAAGCATCATTTCTGCTGTGATAGATAGTCAGAAATGAGAGTCCCCTTCCTTTCTTTTTTAAGTTGCAGATCACATACCTCCTTCTATGTGAAGTCACCCGTGAATCTCTATGGAGAGTTTTCTCTCCGTTTGCACTTTTATCTACCTGTATGTATATCCATGTCAGGGGTCCTCAAGACCACCCTTATTTTGATAATTCACTAGCAAGGACTCACAGGACTCAGGAAAGTTGTGATGCTCACGGTCATGGTTTCTTACAGTGAACAAAAACATTCGCATCAGCAAATGGAAAAGGTACATAGGGTAAGGCCCAGGAGAAACCAAGTGCCTGCCTCCAGGGGTCAACCAAAAGTCCTATAGACAGCCTTCTTTCTCACAGCAAGCATGAAACAGTACCTGCAAACTGGTACCAGCCAGGGACACTCACCGAGCCTTGGGATTCAGAGTTTTATTGGGGGCTCGTCGTACAGGCATGTAGCACTGAAGCAATTGACCGTAGTTACTCTGTCTCCAGCTGTCTACAGGTCAAACCACTTATACAGTGTAGCTCAGGGCCTCAGGCAAGCAGACAAAAGACATTTACTGTAAGTTGCATTGTAAGCATGAACTATCTGGTCAAACCACTGATACCTGTGGGTCGCGGCCTCAGGGCCCACACCCTGTCATCAGGCAAGATCTTCTAGGGGCTGAGAAGTTAGGCCCCAGGAGCCAGTCAAGGTCCAGTCCTCCTGAAACAGGCCTGTTTTGGAATGTGCAGGGCTTGGACCACATGGGCCTGTGAATTAACCCTTCATTGCACATTGTGTTTTATTACAATTTCTCATGCCTTTTTCTTCTACCTCCTCACTACTTAGCATTTTATACTGAATTTTTGTTGAGTGGTTGGAAAAACGCATAAATGTATTTCTGAAACTCCTAACGTGACTTAACGTTTCTTTATATGTGTGCAGTATTCATTATGTATTTATAGGTTCACAATTGATAATAATAATTCAGAAACAAGTTTCTTTTGTTTTTCCTTTCATCTTAGGGAACCAGCCAAAATATGAACTTTAAATTTTTTTCACACTTCAAATTTTGTATTTCTTTGATTATCCGAGAGCTTTTCAAAGATTGCTGGTGATTTGCAGTTACATTAGAAAGCAAAGAAACTCAACATTGATCTTTACTTTAACTTGGGGTACACAAAATGGCAAAATGCACACATTTGTGAGTAAACAGAGAAAACCTTCCTTGGAAGGATTCAATCTCAACAGAAATACTGGAAATGTAAGAGTCAAAGCCAGTATGGCAAAACCAAGGCTAATATCTAAATGTTTAATAAGTGACTGCCAAAAGTGCATATGCCAAAAGATATGAATGGGACTAACCTACTGCCCTTTTTAAACTCAATCTTTGAGATCACTGGAAATGACAGGGATCTGAGACCAGGGCAAACGGAGGGAGGATAAGTCCACACTGCTTCACTCAGTTCCGTTTAATATTTTTTTTTTCCACTGGATCTGAAAAGCATCATTCAAAACATGTTTTGAAAAAATGCCTAGTGAACACTAGGCACTGAAATGAAATGGGTAAATAAAAAGAAAACAGACGTAATTTCTTTAAAATGTTTCTGATGCAGCTGGAGACAAAATATGCATGCAAGAAAAGGGTACTTTTCTTATTCTTGCTACCTCATGATGTAAGGGAGATGTCTAGAGTATATGTAGAACACAGGGTTTGGAAGTTCAATATAGAGATGAAGTGTTTCTAAAGTGTTTTTGTAAATCTTGTTCTGTTCAACTGGACGAGTTAAATATTCTTTACAGCTATTTAGTCCATAAATGACACTGCACGTGGATGTTTATGCAAATCATAGCATGATTTCTCCCAATTTTAATTACTTCGTGTTAACGATAATTTTCATTAATACAAGGACATTTTCGTTTAATAGTTTCCTCTTCAATGAGAAGACTATATGTTTTTCAAAAGATAATTTTATTAAATCGAATTTTTTAAAAAGTAATATAAATTATTTCTACTTAAAAGTGTTAATGGTAAATCTGAAACTTTGGGGTGCAATCCATCGCTTTGGTTTTTATGTAGCCTTCAGGTTTTTGTGTTATGGACCCTTTTAACAAAATGATCTTCTGAATTTTGGTCTTTTAGGTGGTCAGTTAAAATCAAGGCAGTATACTTTGATTTTATACTGCATATTTTATAAATTGGCTTGGAGTCCAACATTAAATATTAAAAGAAGTGTTCTAATGTGCCAACTGATTGTTGTTATTGTTTCTAATAGGATGATGTTGAAAACAACCTCAGTGTCATATATTTTCTTCTAATACCTGTGATTAGATTATACTGTCATTAGTTAAAAGTGCCCTTGCATTTATAGGCTAAATTTGATACAGTCTGTTAAGAAATTTTAGAAGAAAAATAATTTTCAGAATAATTTTGCCTTGAGAAATATGAGTTGGGAGAAAAGCAAAATCACATTAAGAAAACCTGTGGTAACTTCTGATTATCATTATACACAACCTGGTATATACGATACCAAATACAACTGTAATAGCTGTACACTTTTAGACCGACAATGTGTGCCATCTTGCAAAAAGTAGCACCATATTAAAATTTATCATGAGATTTGCCAGGTGCAAAACAGATCAATGCCTTGTTTCACCTGAGAATTCTGTGTACCTTTTGCAGAAATTAAATTTGATGCCCAGGAACACATTCTATAGAACTAAAAGCCTAGAAAAAAAGCAAGCGTATTGGAACAGAGCACATCTACTCCTCGCATAAAATAATACCCTGAATGTCAGTTGTTAGTTCATAATATTAGAGGTAGGTGCCGTATCTCAGAATTTTGAGATGAGTGTTAAATTAGAAAAATAATTGGATGTTATGTAAAGAGTCGATAACCCCGGTTGCTACCCTCCCACAGTACCTCTGGGTGCAGAGTCTGGCTGGGGGGGGCACACAGCTGTGCCTCTTGGGGATAAATGTGGCGGTTGTGAATCCCTGGAGATGTCCGGGCTTCTAACTTTTTAATTTATCATCTTGTCATCTCCCACTGTTGCCTCTTTGGGATTGAGATGAAATAAGTGAGATATAAAGGAATATTCATTTCGCTTTTTAATTAAACATTTGATTTGGTTCCAAAATACAAGACTTCAGTTCACAGGCACAGAAAAAAATGTCATAAAAAATGGTAAAAAAGTTAAGCCTAAAAAGGATATTCTTATACACAAGAGACTTTACTTACTTTCGCTTCAGCAGGAAAAAAAAAACAAAAAAAAGGAAAAAAAAACCACTCTGCTTGCAAGGCTGAGAAGGCTTTCATATATCAGCCTTGGAGTGAGACTATTTCTTGAACTCTGTCAGTGAAAGTAAATGCAATGTACCATAAAAACATACAATATTATTACACTCTCTGATGAAAAATGTTTCCTGTTTTTACATTTATGCGGTACAATTTAACGATCTATTGCTTTATTGTATCTTCTTTTATATTTTGGCTGTTAAAAAATATGTTTTTTATTTATTTATTTGTATGTTTTCCTTTAAAAGTTTTTATCAGTTTATGATTATTAGCTCTTTGGTGTGAAGTGAAAAGATCTATTTTAAAAATAATTCATGCTTATTTTTCATCTGAGAATCCTCTTCGGTGAAGTGGCTGTTCAGATCTTTGCCTATTTTTTAATTGGATTAATTTCCTTTGTTGAGTTTTATGAGTTCTTTGTATATTTTGGATACTTTTTTCAGATATGTGTTTTGAAAATATTTTCTCCCAGTCTGTGGCTTGTCTTTTCATCCTCTTAACAGTGTCTTCACAAAGCAAAAGTTTTTAATGCTAATAAAGTCCAACTTATCTTTTTTTTTTCCTTCCTTCCTTCCTGGATCATCTCTTTGGTGTCATATCTAAACCACTCTTAAAAATAGTCTATTGATTAAAAAAAAAATTAGGCTAGCAACAAATATTAAATAATCCCTCTCGTTACATTAAAATATCACTTTGGTCATAGGCCAGAAATGAAAACTTAGACCTGAGTTTTCTATTATTTATCTCCATGTGTCTGGTTTTGCCCCATTGGTATATTATTCAGAAAATTTTACTCTGATTTTTTTAAGAGTGGGTGAGTCAAAGCAGTTTTCCTTTATTAGTCCCCCAAATATGTTCAAGTCCAAGGAAGTTTATAAAACTGGACATGTCTTTCTGTTTTACATCACTTTGTGCCTGCTTCCTTCCCTGTCTGTCCTCTCTGTCATAACATGTAGAAGTAGCTGAAATTAATTTTACCCCAGAGACCAGCATTTCCTGCACACGAGCAGCACTTTGCCCTCTTTCGAGTTTCCTCCATCGTTCTTGTGGGTGCTCCTCACACTCCCCGCTCCTCCACGGTTTGAAGCAGCCCATGGCTCTTGGCACTCGCACACACTGTTCTTTCTACCTGGACTGCCTTTTCCTATTGCTTCTTTTTTCTGTTTATTTCCGTGATCTGTTTTTTTCCTGTTTTATTTTATTTCTTTTTTGACATACAAAAAGCTGTAGATAATTCATGTACATAATTTGTTGGGTTTGGAGATAAGTGTACACCTGTAAAACCATCACCATAATCTATGCCGTAAGACTATCCGTCACCTCCAAAAGTTTCCTCCCACTCTCTTATTTATTTACTATGTTCGGTGATAAAAACTCTTAACATAAGATCTACCCTCTTAGAAAAAGTTTAAAATTACAGTACAGTATTGTTAACTATAAGCATTATGCTGTACAGTAGATCGCTAGGACTTATTCATCTTGTATAACCAACACTTTGTACCCTTTGACTAATATCGCCTCATTTTCTCTTTCCCTCCATTCTACTCTCTGCTCCATGAGTTTGACTATATTAGATTCATACTTTAAGTGGAATCTTGCAGTATTTGTCTTTCTGGGACTGGCTTGTTTTCCTTAGCATAATGACCTCCAGTTTCATCCATGTTATCACAAATGTAAAGATTTCTTTCTTTTTTAAGGCTGAATAATATTGCATTGTATGTATATATCAAATTCTTTTTATTAATGCATCTGTCAGTAGACATTTAGGTGGCTTCTATGTATTGGCTACTGTGAATAAGGCTACAGGGAACATGGGAGTGCACCTATCTGTTTCAGTCCTGATTTCAATTCCTCTGGATAAATACCTAGAAGTAGGATTACTGGATCATATGCTACTTCTATTTTTAGTTTTTTTGAGGAATGACCATGCTGTTTCCCATAATGGCTGCACCATTTTACACTCCAGACAACAATCCACGAGGGTTCCCTTTTTCCCACATCCTCACCAATATTTGTTGTCTTTTCTTTTTTTGATAATAACAGCCATCCTAACAGGTATAAATGGACAACAGATATGTGAAAAGATGCTCAACATCACTAATCACTAGGGAAATGCAAATCAAAACCACAACGAGATATTGCTACTTTCTGATCACTCTTACTAGGTAAAGACCCAGTTATTATTATCTGAGCTGCAAGTTTCCTCTGTTACCCTCATCCAATGAAGTGTTCTTTATCTCTCTGCCATAGTGACTCTATAATGTTCATTATGCACATGTGAGGACTGATCATTTATTTATATTTTCCCCCAAAGAACTAAACAGTTTTTCTGACATAGGGTATACTTTTTCTTTGTTTCCCTAGTATTGTGTCTAGCATGAAATCAGCATTAAGTAGATAGGTTTGGAACCAAAAAAACAAATGAGCAAATGCATAAATTCAGAATGTTTTCCCCTGTATTATTTTCTTTCTGCTGCTTTGGTTTTTGAGAGCAGCAAAAGGATAAGGGTATAGAGCGTGAGAGATTAACATAGGGCTGCAGAGTATTTTTCAGTTAAACAATGTGGTCTACACAACATAAAAAAGAATTAACAAAAAAAAAAAAAAAAAAGAAAAAGTGCAAACATCATCTGTGTTTGCATTTGAAAAAGTCTTTTTAGAGTACCACAGTTTTCAGGTGCATGTGGGGAAAATTAAAGTGAACAGATGTTGGCAAAAATAAATTAAAACATAAAGCCATAGAAGCATGCTTGGAAAGTGTTTATTTATTGGGATTCCTAAACTTAAACAAATGTTAGGACATTTGTGTAAAAGACTATCTTAGATTTCTGTTCACATCTGTTCTTATTATCTTCAATTGTCCATTTAGTCTTGAGCCATAAAGAAATTGCAGAATGTTCAAAAACATGAAATGTTTTAATTTTCTCTTAGCCTATAAAGATGTAGTTACCAGTGTAGCCAATGAAATATTAAGCATTCTCTGAGTATAAACAGTGAGGTTGTATTCTAGTAATTGTTCCAGGTAGAGTGTAGAATCCCTTCCTGCTGCTCTCCTGCCTACCACACATTCTCGGGCCTCAGCACAGTGTTTGTAGATGCCAAATTATCTCAGGAGTTAGATCAGTGACAATATTAGTTCTGAATGTCTGAAAGTCTCAGTGTTCTTTCACTGTCTCCTGATTTCACATGTGGTGTCTCTCATAGGTCCAGTGAGAACACCAGTTTTGGTCTGCACCCATCACTGGTTAACTGGGTGACCATGGCTAAACCATTGCAGGTTTTAGCTTCCTCACGTTAAAATGAGGGATTTAGAACAAATGCTTGAATGTCCCTTCCAAT
This sequence comes from Rhinolophus sinicus, assembly GCF_036562045.2. NCBI lineage: Eukaryota > Metazoa > Chordata > Mammalia > Chiroptera > Rhinolophidae > Rhinolophus > Rhinolophus sinicus. The sequence continues at coordinate 51,003,071 of NC_133754.1, read as the reverse complement.
ACTAAACTTCTATGGATATTTTAAACGTGCCATTGCCTCATGGAGAGGTTTTACTTTAAATCATAACATAAACTGTAGGGATATAGACTTCTTTAACATTAAAGTAGGGTTTATTCAATTTTAATGGAAAAGTTAAGTACGAAAACACTCTTTCTAGTGATTTTTCTATGTGTCTCCTTCCTTTTGATAGTGGCCTTATGCTCTCACATCAACAGATGCCATATACGCGTAAATGTTATCATTTAAATTCCTGAACTGAGTGAAGACATTAATTTATACAGTTTCTCAGTGGGGGCAAGGGGCATCTCTAACACCCTTCTAATGACATTTTTAGGAGAAGATTCACATTTATCATAGCTTTATCATCTCTTTAATGGGAGGATACCCCTTTCTAAAGTTTGTCATGAGTTTAACATCTTTTTTTTTTTTAAATATCAATATGAGAAGAGCCTTCTCACATGCCATCCATATAGAGTTTCCTAGAGTTAAACAACTCCTGAGCATGGAAGAATGCTGTTTCATTTTCCTGAAATAAAACCAATAAGAAATCTGAGACTATGAAAGTAGTTCAAAGCTCACAAGACATTACATACTATCACTGAAAATAAAACTTCTACTGTGGAATCACAAATGGTAGAAAGAATTCCCCCCTTTGTACACTAAGTAGTGAAAGTCTGATGAAGAGCCTGGAAATATTGTTTAGAATCCCTAACTATTTTACTAAACGGGCCAAGAAGAGAGTTTCATTTAGATGTGGTAGGATTTATATAAGTGATTCCTACTGGTGCCAAACAACGACTTCTTAAGGTGTTCGACAGATTATTCAAATAAGAAATGAATTCTGAAAAAGCAATGATAAGTGTCATAGGTGACATAAATCTGGGTATCAGTGTGTTCTAAATGTTCGCCATTGCTTTCGCCTTTATGTTTGTGCTTTAGTGGGCAAATATCTTGGGGTTTTTTTTTTGGTTTTTTTTTGGTTGTTGTTATTGTTGTTTGGGTTTTTTGTTTGTTTGTCTTATAATAACAGGGACTGTGGTGTCAGGAGAGAGAAAGCCCTAACTCTTTTTTCGTTGTTTTGTTGTGTTTTGTGTGTGTGTGTGTGTGTGTGTGTTTAATTAAATTTATTGGGGTGACAATGGTTAGTAAAATTACATAGGTTTCAAGTGTGCAACTCTTAACAAATTGCAATTCTAAACTGCCCTTCCACCCTCTGTCATAGACTTTTTCACTGTCTGTGGCAATGAAGTAGGTCCCCATACCTCCTGTAATCCACTCTCTTGCCTTTTGACAACCCTGCAATCAAAAAGAGAGCACTGAAGAAAGAAGGTGAGACAGTTGTGCTCCTGGATATTTACCCACATGTGTTGAAAACTAATGTCTACAAAAGAACCTACACACAATGTTTATAGAAACTATTCATAATTGCCAAAACTTGGAAGTAACCAAGATGTCCTTCAGTAGATGAATGGGTAAACGGTGATACCTCCAGACAAGAGAATATTATTCAGAGCTAAATAAAAATAAGCTATGAAACCATGAAAGGATGTGGAGAAATCTTAAATGCATATTGGTAGATGAAAGAAATCAGTTTGAAAAGGCTACCTTCTGTGTGAATCCAACTTTTTGACATTCTGGAAAAGGCAAAACTATGGAGACAGTAAAAGGATCAGTGGTTGCCAGGGGTTAGGAGGGAGGAAGAGATGAATAGATGGAGTACAAAGGCTTGTTTAGGTAGTGAAATGATTCTATATGATACTATAATGGTGGATGCATGCCATTATACAGTTGTAGTAACCCATAGAATGTACAGCACCTAGAGTGAACCCTAACGTAAAGTATGAGCTTTGGGTGGTAACTATGTGTCAACGTAGGCTCATCAGTTGTAACAAATGTCCCACTCCAGTCAGCAATGTTGATAATGGGGGAGGCTGTGCATGTGTGGGTTCAGAGGGTATATGGGGAATTGATACTTCCCACAAAATTGGTTAGTGACTCTAAAACTCTAAAAAATAAGTCTACTTTTGAAAAAAAAAAAAAAGCAACATTTATGTTCAATTATAGAGTTTTTGAGGTGTCTCAGGTTACTTATAGTTCTTAATAAACACTAACTTTTAAGTACTTAATTTAATTAAGAGACATGTTCTATTGCCAAGTAAACAAAAAGTGGATTATTAAAAACACTCCCATTTTACTTTAATTTGCTTTAATCAAATTTTTCACTAGCCAAACCTAGTATATTACTAGTAACGTACACAGTTTTTTCATCTGGCTACTGACAAAAAGATGTAACTGTTGGCAAATGACAGCAACAATGAAAACAGGGGTCCTGAGACAGGATCAGCGGGGCCCAGGAAGATGGTCTGAATGGTGCACAGCCTCCAGGAGGGGCCTTTGGTGTGAGCAGTAGAGATCCCATTCCATCCAGAAGGATGCTGTTCAGCTGGTTGCCAGGCAGAAATATTTCCTGGTTTTTCACATTTTCAATAGATGTCAGAATATAAAAGCTTCTCGATTTAAAAACCTTACCGCAGCCTTAAGGAAAACTTGGCAGTGCAAAACGAGCACATCTGCAAGGTCAGTGTGACCTGTGGGCCACCTTCTAGAGCAAGACAAACAGACTTGAGGAAAAGACTACAGAGGAGTCCTGGGCTAAGAGCAAAGAGTTGAGCTAGGAAAAGTGGGAGGGGAAAGAAGAGAAGGAAGCAGTAAGGAGGCCAAGGAAATAAAGTACATTGTGTATGATAGAAAGGTAAATATGGGCAGACAGGAGGGAGAGAGAGAGAAAGTGTGAAATCAGGGAAATGAATAAAGTAGAAGATAAGCAAGACGGGGTGAAATCTATACCGTGTTTCTGAAATTAGCACACCAAATGACGGCTGAAGACAATCCACTAAGTTGGGCCAGTAAGTTTACTTTTAACCTTCCACACTATGATACTAGTTGAGCATTAGGGACACAGATGCCATTTGAGGAAGGAGAAAGACATAGATCGTGGCAAATTGGAACAACTTGTGCACAACTTGTTTATTTAAGAAAGAAATTGGTCAGAAACCAGGCAGATAAAGTCAGGTCAAGAGGGAAATACTTTTTCTGGGTAAGGGAGATCTGTTCAAGGGTAAAGCAGAAGTGAAAAAAACAGCGAGGAGGACAGTGAATTAAAATATTGGAGGAAAAGAGGCAGGGGGCTAACCTATATCACAAGCATTTATTCAAATATGCTCTTGCTGTACCTTTTTAAAAATGACACTATGCCCTGTCATTCCGTAAAGCTCACATTGCTCGCTGTCTTTATGTCACCCACTCAGGGTTTAATACATGCTACTTATTCTGAGGATTGTGAACCCTAAGTGATCAGGACACAATATATCACGGCAAAGCTTTAAATTCATTTAACCAAATGTGCTTCAAAAGAAGATATCTTTAGACACCCACAATATAATCAATAGGAAAGGAGATCAGGAGAACCTAATTAACTCGCAGCCATTCCAGACCCTCGCCCCCGACTGATGAGTGTACAGGGTTATATAAATCTCATGGAGGGGTCTTTGTGTCTGGCATGAGAAGCAGACATTTCCGCCTGCCGGTGCTGGCAGCTCCCGCCGTCCCTGGTGTCTTGCCACAGCTCTGACCCAGGCTGCACGCCTTGCTCAGCGGAGCACAGTCGTCCTAACTGCCTCCCTTTGGGTTTTCATTTCATCTACAGGGCAACTGGTTTCAGAAGGTGCACATCCTTTGTGTAAGCAAAATAATGTGAAACCCAGTGTTATTTCCTGTGCTGTGACTCACACCCCGTCTGGTACAGCTAGGAAATGAAACATCATCTCCAGGACACAAAGTATTTAAAATTTAGCTCATTGCTTGAGGTTTTCACAGCCAATTCAAAGCCTATATTTTCCATTAGTTAAATATTTAGTATTGGCAACATGAATTTGGATTCTTTCATCTTCTCACAAATTATGTGTGTATAATGATTAGTGATGCCTAATGAGATTGGCAACAAACGGGGTTCCTCTGCAGTGCCCAGCCACACTTCATTTCTCAGTTTTAAACCAGTTCAGGCAACAGAGGCTGGGGAATTCACCCGTGGCATCCCTAAGATGCTTTACACGGGGCAGGCTTTCTGCCTTCTATTCCCCTCTCCCTGAACCAAAAATCCTCTGTCTCCTACTCATTCCCATAGCCTGGATGACTCTGGGAAGCCATCTAAACTTAATGCTTCCGTTTTCTCATCTTACTTCTGTACTTCATCCCCCTGCAGTTGGGTTTCCTGAATCACACTGCAGAAACGGCTCTATTAAAATCTGTCTTCAAGCTCATCCAATCTTTCAAATGCCTATATTCAGTCCTCTTCTTGATCCTTACCACCCCTCTCTTCTTTCTGTCTCCAACACTAGCCAACACTGCCTTCTCCTCCTGGACCCACTCAGTCCCCAGGGTCTGTGATGGGCATTTCTTATTTCCCCACATCCTTCCCAGTTATTCTCCCCTGTCTTTCTCATTCACTCCATTTGCTTTCATCATTCCTTCAAATGTAGGTGTTCTTTAAGATTTGTCTTCTGGCTACACTCTCCCCTTAATGATGTTGTCTATCACACTACATCTGAGACTTAACTCTTAGATCAACGTCCTATGTAGGGCACTCACTAGAATGTAGCAGCCAGGCTTGTGGTCCGGGGGTGAGAAATGGTAGAAGGCATGTAATTTTGATATCATCTTTTAAGTTCCTTTTGGCTTATGTCACCCTTCCATCACTATCTTTCAACGGCTGCCTCCTCCTGGACAAACACTTTGAAGGACACTCCTGGTGCCAAAATGGCCAAGGTACCATAGTGAATAAGAGAATAGTCCCGGGAGGCAGTCTGCTCTGGCTGCTTACTAGCTGTGCCTACTTACTAGGCAAGGCATCCAACCTCTATGTGACTTTGTTTACTTATCTGTAAAATGTGGAATGTTAACGAGATCTACCACATAGGTTGTTGTGATGCTAAATTAGTTACTGTATTTAAAGGACTAAGAATAACGTCTGACACGTATTAAGAACTGTGTGGATGATGGCTATTATTATTAAACACAGCTTTGCTCATCGACCTACATTTCTAGCACCAGTAGCTCATCTAAGCTGCAGGACCAGATGCCTTGACCTCCATGTTCCCCAAGCTCTTGACAACAAAGTTCAAAATCAAATTTCTCTTTTTCTACTTCTGCAAACCTGCTTGAGCATTATCTTCATAGACTTTTTTTTAAAAAAAATTATTGTTACATCTTACCCGTCTTCTTGCTTGAACCTCCTCAGTCACTTTTAGTTTCTTTATCTCTTTTGCCCGCCAGTGCACCCTTTGCAATGTTACATCTCCCTTTTTCATCCATTTTATTCTTTATACTTCCATTGTCCGTAATCTAGGTCAGGCTTTCTTCCCTAATTTGGACAATGAGGAAGTCTCCCATCCTGTTCTCGTTCTGGTTTCACATGGCACCCAGCCTGCCCTCTGGATCCTACCCACTGCAGCCCCTGTGCTGTTCTGATGGCACAGCTTTGCTCCGAGGGTCGTCAGGCGGCATTCAGAGGACAGCCAGGAAAAGGCCTACAGCTCCTGTCACATCAGCTTGAGTAAAGCAATGCCTGCATGGACCATGCATGGGGCGTGATAAATATCATTATTTCCTTGACTCTAACACGTAAGTCTTTTGTGCCACTTTCAGACACTTTTCTTTCAAAAGCAACTCCAGGGCTGCTTATATACACAAGTATGGATCCATTACAAAGTCTGAAATGCCTTGTCAGCTAAAGCAGCTTATTGTATGTTCCTCCAATGACTGAATGAATCAGTAGCGCGTAGAAAAGCACATAAAGAAAATGCAAATATGTGCACATGCATATGGCCACCAACCCAGGACAGGATCCACCTTGGACACAATCCCTCCCGTTTCTCCATGGAAATGTGATATTAATATTCTATTTCTACACTTCCATGGGCAATGCCAGCTCTATGCTGAGGTAGAGTTAAGTGATCTAAGGAGCCAGCTGTCAAAATTCACGTCCTCCCCTTCCATGCTGTGTGACTAAAATTCCTAGTACTGGGATTTCTCCTTAGGTAAAATTCCTTAGTACTGGAAAGAGAAGACTGCTGTTAAAAATGCACACTTTAATATATGTGCATTATTTGTTTTACCTTTTTGGCCAAATTAGTTCCAATTAGTTGCCATACAGTGAATGGACACTAGTTGACAGAGACATGGCCTGATGAGAAAATGGAGCCAGTTATGAGTAATGTGAGACCAAGACACACAGCGACTGTAGAACTCAGGAAAGAGTGGGAAGGCCGACTGAGAGGGTCAGGGGCTGGACTAATGAACACTGCATGAGAAAGGAAGGGAGCCTGGAAATTCAAGCCCGGGGCTACTGGCAAGAGGTAAGCAGAAGGCAGAAGGTCAAAATCACTCTGTTTGAAAGAGCAGCCATCAGTTCCTCAGAACCAAGAGTTGCATAGGAAGCCTTTTAAATGCTCCTGGCTACAGCAAGAGCGTACAAATGCCTCCTACATGCAGCCCAGGCAAGGTCAAGTGCAGGGAGCCCACTACACTTTAACAGTGGCTGCACTTGTCAGGTCCTGATGCCGCAGGCGCTATGGACACTGTAGAACTTAGCTGTGAGCTCTGACACTGAATAGGCGTCTTCAAAGGCAGGCAGAGCTGACTGTGGATGCTGCCCTGTGCTTGAGCATCCAGCAGACACAATGAGTGATCTATTCCTTTTGAGATGAATGATCCATGGCCATTTACTTCTACTTTCTGTGCCTTGGTTTCTTCCTCTGTAAAATGGTAATAATTAAAACAGTCCCTGAGAGGCTTATAAAAAGTAATAGATGAAATGATACCTGGAAAGAGCTGAGAATGGTGCCTAGCATATTGCAAAAGCTTCATAAATGCTAGCTCTCATTATTACTATTAGTAATGCAGAAACTTGAATGTGTCTCATAGAGTCTCTCACTTTGTAGAAGTAAGCTTCTCAGAGTGACTGGACTCAGGATGGTTAATTTTGTGGAGGAGAAGAGAGATGGAATTAAGTGTGAAGCCACAGTTAGTCCAGTTCATGTGAATTCTGCAGAGGGCGGACAGAGCAGCATGAGGGCAACCAGAGTTGGGAGAGATCTTGATGAGAAAATAATAATACTAGTAGTAGCAGTAGTAATGAAACTTGGAAGGCAAAATGTTGCTACTTCATAACTTAGCTGCTAGCCACTCCTGACTTCACCCACTTGACAAACCAGGAAAAGGGAATACAGGAAACATTACTGCTCATGAAAGGGCTCATGAAAAGGCTGAGCACACACTCTTTGAAATGCAAACACCTACCTTCCCCCTCTCCCCCCAAACAAGATCTAGCTGGACCATCAGCTCTAATGCATCTTTTGGAGCAAAAATTAATATAAGACCCAGTCTTATTTTAATAAAATATAAAACTAGGTCTTATATAATGTAAGACTGGGTCTATAATATAATATAATATAATACTGGGTCTTATATTAATTTTTGCTCCAAAAGACGCATTAGAGCTGATGGTTTGGCTAGGTCTTATTTTCGGGGAAACATGGTATATAGTACCTCATTTTTTTCATCAGACAAATATTTGTTTTCCATGTACTATTTGTCAAGTGCTCTGCTAGGTGCTAAGCGTACAACAATACGGAAAAAGTTGTTGTTTCTGCTTTCATAGAGCCGTCTATGTCTACTGGCTCAATATGAGTCACATGGCTATTTCAAACATTGCCAGACTTCTTAATGCATAAATGCCTCTGCACAATTGACTTACTCCACAGTTATTTAGCATTGTTCTAACTTTTCATCTTGGGTACTTGGGTACATAAATAATAATTTTATAGAGCAATGTAGATGATGAGGAGTTTGTCACTGAGTCAATTTAGACTCTTGACCATTTCTTTATTTCAATGTGAAAATAAATAAACGAAAAAACAAAAAGTGTTGGTGGGGAGTAACCACTGTAAATTACACATAGTCTTTGAGAAAATAATACCTCTTTTAGGAAATTAACCTTACAAAATAAGTATACCATATTGCAAACATAGGGGAACAAAAGTGTCCATCATGGCACTAGTTATAATAATGGAAAAACAGAAATTCCTTCAATAAATCATATCATATTCATGAAATGAAATGTTCTGCTGCCAAAGAAAATAATGCAGAATAATAATGATGGAGAAAAAATTTCATGATATATTAGATTTTTTTAAAAGCAGAGGTAGAGTGCAATTCCAATTTTGTAAAAATGTGTGTGTGTGTGCATGTGTCTGCTTGTACACGTGTGTGTGGAGGAGATTATTACTTGGATATGAGATTTCTGGCATGTGTTTTTCTTGTTCCATCTCTTCCTCCTCCAGTTTTTTTCATATTTTCTCCATTGAGTATAATTTACTTTAAAATCAGAAATAAACAAACCAAAATATTAGGAAAGTAAGAACATAAAATACTGTAAAACAGAATTGGAGAAAAGAACACACTGAAATTCCTTTTAACTATGGAAAGAAACCTGTCCCAAATATAAATGTGACATATTTTTTAAAGCATTATGATAAAAAGTTCAGTTTAAAAAATAAAAAATGTGAATTGGATGTGGTCATTCAAATTAAAAGTACATTTTTTATGCCCAGCGCTATTAGCCTTTGGAGAAATGCAAATTAGAACCACTATGATATATCACTGCACACCTATCAGAATGATTAAAATGAAGATAATAGTGATAACTCCAAACACTGGTGGGTGCACAGAATATGGATCACTCATACATTACTAGTGGAAATGTAGACTATCACAACCATTTTGGAAAACAGTTTGGCAATTTGTCTTAAAACTAAACACATACTTACCATATGAGCCAGCAATTATTCCAGAGAGATGAAAATTTATGTTCACACAAAAACTCTACAGGAGTGGTACAACAGCTCGATCTGTAGTAGGCAAAGACTGGAAATAACCCAAATGCCATTCAGTGAGTAAAGGCTTAAACGAACAGGTATACCTCCACACCACTGAATACCACTCACCAATGAAAACTAACGGACCATTAATGCACACAACCACTTAGATGGGTCTCAGGGAAATTATAGTCAGTGAAAAAAAGGCAGTCTCCATAGTTTACCTACTCTAGGACTCCATTTGTATAACATTTGTGAAATAAAATTATAGAGAGGAATAACAGAACAGTGAAACATAATTGCAAATAAATACAATTAGGTTAAAGAATCTAATTTTTGGACCTCTCTATTTAGACCTATTTATGAATGACAATTTTTCTCACAGGCATCAACATTTAAATTTATATATGTGATGTTTCCAGTGTCATTGTGATTATTTTTTTTCTTCATTGAAGTAAATTTTCTCCACATTCTTTCACATTTTCAATCATCAGTAAGACTGACTTTTTATACAACTTATATGCATCAGTAAAATTTATTTTTAATCGTCATTATTTCACTATCTTGCTGTGTCTTTATGTACTAATATGATCACTTATGTTTCTCTGGTTCATTTTTAAACACAGTATTTTAAAATACCTCTTTTGCATCATATGAGTTTATATTGTTAGCTTGCTGTTTCAGTTCAAACTTTAGCCATTATCTCAACACGGAGTTACCATTTGAATGCAATATCTATTTCTGAAAATTAATTTTATCAGTTATATCTTTGTACATGCATAATATAATACAACCAAATAAAAATTATGGATGCTTCAATTTGGGATTATTTATCTTCATGACTCAGAGGATTTTTCCTTAGTTGGAATTATTTGGGTTGGTTATATACTCATGGACTAACCCTTTTCCCTCTCACATTCACCAGAGCCCAAGACTTCTCCCTGGAATGTGACTCACCCATGCCCATGCCGTAGTTTTCAAACTCTTTTGTTCGTATATGGTATATGGGCCCAAGGCTGTATGTTTCCAATGATACATTTTTTGAAAGCTTACTTACATTGCTGTACATTTTAGCTGCCTGTTAGATGATGTTCTTTGGACTCCATTTAATCCCCTGTCAGAAGAATGACAGAATATGAAATGGCCTTTTTCTATAAAATAACCTCAGTTGACAGCCATTGAAACATTTTCTCATAATGTGAAACAAAACATGTTGTTTACTAAATAGTTTGGTTGTACTTGCCATTTTCCTAGAATGTAGATAACAAAAATAAATGAAGTGTATTGAATATTTTTGAAAAAAAAATCTGTATTGTAAACACATTTACTGTAGCATCTAGTCCATATGACAACCTGAGAATTGGGTGTGATCCCTCCTTACAGATGAGACAACGGAGTTTTAGAGGTGCCACACAGCTACTAAACTACACTGCTATGGACCTATGCCTGAGTGAGTCTAAGATTATTCCACCTTGATTCTCTGCTGAGTATCGTGAACTGAGGTGGATTGGGGGGAGAATTACTACCCCGGCAGGCAAACAGGTCTTGATGCCTTAATTTCAAAATAAAAAATCAGAATGAAATTTATTAGGCGGTCTTAGGGATCTTTCAGTTAAGAGACCATGAAGTTCAGTTAAGAAATGTTTAGGGTGGCAGGAGGAGGAAAGGAGATGAGGGATGGACGTGGAGGTTTCTAGGGCAACAATATCAATAGGATTTGACAATGAATTTGAATTCTTCCAGTTCTCCAAAAAAAAAAAAAAAATAGGAAATAGAATTGGACATTATGAATAAGGGCTCTTTAGTGCTGAGAGAAATGAAAAAAATCACTTAACATCTAGATTTCTGCTCTCCTCATTTCTGCTTCCTGCTTTTCAAATCAAACATGCCGTGAACAAAGCTACAGTCAGGGCTCTTAGAGTGGCAAAAAGCGACTCCCAGGAGCTTTTGTATCTTTCCTAAGGACTGAGTCCCAACCATCCACTGCTTCTCCCATTTGCTCTGTCAAGGTGGGCTTTTCTCATTTTTGTATGCCATTGTTCGTGTTAAGCAATTTGCATCGGAGACAAGGGTACATTAAAACTGTATTTGATGACCACTGTTGTGTGTCCTTTATCTTTCAGAATTGCCTAATGCACATGTAGCTCTCTCTAGCCAGAGAAATATAGAACAAACCTAGAAAACAGAATGCACTTACCCAATCCTTATCTAGGCAGGATCGCACGTCATGTAATGTTTTCATTTATATACCTGTATATCATAAAAGCATATTTTTGATCAGTGGTTTTCAAATATCTTGTATTGGTGAATTTCTTCCTTCAAATAAATCTTAACCTGAAGCCTGACAATTAAAACAGATAAAAATCAGAGCTGATGATTTAGATGTAAATGAAACTGTACAAAGAACAATAACTTCAAAAGAGAAAAAAAAAGAAAGTTAGATAGATGGGAAGATGGATTTCCTCAGACCAGACCTGGACTCAAAACTTCCCCCAAATTACTCAGGGCAGCCCATCATCACCTCTCTCTGGGAACTTGGAGGTATAGCTGCCCATTAATATTTCAACTCTAGATAACATCAGTTAGAGCAGAGTTTCAGAATTACCTCTAAAAAATGCCTTCCAGGCCAATAAGACATTATATTTACCAAATTGAAATATTAGCATATTTTAAAAATGAAAGTGTTAATTAGAAGAAAGATTGGTCAGCCAGTAAATTTAGTAAAATGAGAATCACAGAAAAACAAACAAACAGAAAAACAAAATAAACACAAATCATTGACAGTATCTATCAGAACAGGCCAAGACAGAAGCTGACCAGAATTATAGATTTATAACAATAACACTAGTGATAAGAATAATAAGAACAACTAACATATTATTGTGCCAACTTTTGTACTAAGTACTTTATGTATATTATTTAATTTAATCCTTCTGACAACCCTTTAAAGTAGATTATTATCCCCCCTTCACACATGAGAAAACTGAGGCACAGAGAAGTTAATTAAGTTATTTAAGGTCACACAGGAGTAGAGCCAAAATTTCAGGATAGGTAATTTAATCCATGGTCTTTGCTCTACCTGGGCAAGATGAATTCACCAGGCAATCTCACCTGGTGCCATAAATATTCCCATCCTTGTAACCAACTTTACTTATTCTGTGTTCAAAATAGAACCTTCTAATTATGATAAACCTTATCATATAGTTCTGCCTGCAGAAGTCACGTTGTCCAATCTTATTGGTAGTTTTACTTCTAATGGTAATATATTAAATCAGCGTTTTGGTTTTAATCATCAGTCTCAATGAAATCCTTCTAAACATTTCTCTCTTGGTTTTATGAAAAGTGGGGTTTATATGTAGACCCGAAAAGCTGAAAGCCAAGCCTGGGCTATGATCCAACCCACCATCGTTGGTGCATTGCGTGGGCAGGCCAACTTGTTGCTTCACTACTTGCCTTCTTGCTTCTGTGTGCTCATGTTAGACCAGTTCCAGAATGTAAGGCCCTTCTGGCTATGACAGTCATCAGCTCAATAACCAACACCAATGGTATTCCCAAGTACCCTGAAAGAGTAAAACCTGTCTGGAACTCATGGAAATCAGCTCCTGGACTGAAAGGGAAAGAAAGCAGCCGTGTGGTGAAGCCAGATGAGAACACAGACTCAGATTAAGCTACAAAGTGAACAGGAAATGCTGTGTCTCCCAACGTCCTGCAGTGGCTAACGATTGCCATAACCACCCCCTCTTTCCTGCCAACAAAGCCCCACGCCCACTTGGCTATTTTCATCTATTACTGGAATATACAACTGCTGAACTGCCCTAGCTCCATGGTGGCCCCCGTTCCCTAGTCAATCCTGCTCCTCTCAGTTCTGACTCAGAAGCAGCAACCAATCCAGAACTGATCTCGCTTCCCTTAGATCCTCACTCTGAGTCCTTCACCTTTGCCTTCACCTTCACCTTCACCTGAAGTCGGAATGGACCTTACAAAAGATAGCATTCTTCCCACCTCGCTCTCATCGAGTGGCATTTCATCCTTCTAGAGTGTCCTCCCTCTTGCATCAAGTCAGTAAATCCGATTTTGTCAAACTGCAGGTTTGTACCTGGTGGCCCATGGGCTTTCATAGTCTCTAGACCATGACACCTGTCCAGATTCAACACCTAGGTTCTAAGGATCCTGTCCTGGGTTCAATTCCCATGGCCTCACCTCAGTGCTCTTTAAAACAGTCTATGTTTTCCGATCTTCAAGATGTGATATCTGTCTCATCTGCCAGATCACCAGCCCATTTTTTTTGACAAAGGCAATAATGAATACTATGTGCAAAAAGGGATTAGCATTCATGCAAGCCTGATTATAAAATTTATTATGTGAGCTTGGATCCATTACTCAGAATCCTGGAGCCTCAGTTTCCTCATTGGTACAATGAGAATCACATCTACCTTATCTTGTGATGTTTTGGGGCTTAAATAATGAAATTGTAGACTGTGTCTTTAAAATAATAGTTTTAAAAATTATTTATTCCATCCCATGATACCACTTACTCTTCCAACCCCAAGCTACGAAATCCAATTGCTGCCCAATTCAACCACAGTCTCACTCATTCCAGTGTTGGACTTCCTTTTATAAAGTTACAAAAAAATGAACTCATGCATCTTCAGAAAAAACTGACCCAAAAACATGATGTTTTGTTTTAGTAATGTGTTCTAAGAGAAATAACTTAAATGTTTACATTTGAAAATTTCAAGTCATTCATGATTTTTAAGTATTATGTATATTTTGTCTACTCTAAGCAAAGTAAATCTTTCCAAACTATACCAAAGAATCCTCTTAAGAAGATCAACACATTCTGAAGAAAAATGAATAACTTATAAATAGGATTAAAGGCATAAGCAGGAAAAGATTTGACTAGTCTGCTTAATCTATATAATTGTTTAGAATGACACTCATAACATAGATTCAATTAGTTTACTTCAAGCTAAATATGAAATAGCTAGGGTATTCTCACTGGGGTCCACTAAGGGTAGAGTTTTAATACAAACATATGTAAAGATAGAAATTAGTATTTTTTAGAGTTTCAAAATATATTTCTAAAGCCCCCTCTGTAACCAGAGGATATTGATCTAGAAAACTGCTTGGATCGCCTCTGCTGTGATTCTCTGATTATGCATAAATTACAATGATACATACATTGCCTTAATTTACCTCAGATTAAATTTCTCCCTAGATCTAACCTAATTGTAGAGAAGAACAGTTTCGTAATTATTGACTTACATACTTCAGACAAATTATGTCTGATCTGACTCTCACCTTCTGTCGATTAAACTAATGATGGAATACATCACTATTGTCAGAGGTAAAATTTTCTCTTTCTGACAGAAATTATCTCAGAAGTAAAAAGTGCAATGAGTCTCATTTTTTTTAATAGACTGAATTTCCTGGGATTTGGTGAAAATGGAAAATTATACTGAATTAGATATGTGAAGGGAGTCTTAAGAGACTCCCCTGCAAAATTTTTGAAAACATTAATTTGGGATTTGGAGAGGGACCTTTTAGGTCACATCTACAATTTGGAGACTTGGTTGCATTGGTTGAAGACATGGGCAGTTGTTCATTTATAGAAAAGCAGCCAAGAGAAAATTATAACTGAAAAGCTTATGTGAGGTTTAGATAAGGTTGTGTCTGAAGGAGTTCCTTGAACAACAACACAGCACGAGAATTATAAAACAAGTTTAACATGATGACAGAAATTGACTTAAATACCTAGATTTTAAATTTATAGAATTTGGTTAGTTCACTAAAATCCAATTTCAAGCAAGATTCTGTGTTGTCTTCCTCACAATTAAGAATAAATTACAATAAATATGCAGACTAAACAAATGCTTGATTTCCTGCTTGATTTCCAAGCGTTTACTCCTCCTTTCCACATTCTGCTTCAGCAGTAGAGATGCCGGTAGTTCACAGAACACACCATCCCCTTCTCTTTCTCTCAACACTCAGTCCAAACGCTATCATTGACTTACAACAATACAAAACAAAACAAAACAAATGGCAAAAAAATGTTTTCTGCTGCTTTTGCAGCACTTGGAACAACTTGGAACAGTGTACATAGTAGATGCTAAATAAACACTTGCTGACGTAATGAAACAATGTGACACATTTTTTGACTATTCCTGGCTCGCTTACTTGTGCCGCCCATACCAGACGTTAACACACTCCAATGAAAGCAACTATGTTCAGTTGATATTTTGATGTATCAACTGTTATATTCCTCTCACCCCCCCTCATATATTTATATTCCACAAAACCCTTTCTTCAGCTCAAGTAACTAGGCTAATCCACTGTTGTCTACAGAAGGTAGTGTTTTAATGCAACATCTCTTAGTTTCAAAATATATTTCTAAAGTCTCATCTGTGATAAAAGGGTGTTGAACTAGAAAACCTCTTGTAGCTCTTCTTTCCATGATTTTCTGATTCTGTATAAACTGCAGTGATGTTAGATCAAGTCATATATTCTGAAATATTAAATGAAAGCATTTGTTTTTAAAAGTTTAGATATTAAAACGTACAAATAAGGTACGTTTTCCTCTTTAATAGTCAATGGTCTGTAATTTGTTTTGCAATTTCATTCACAGTTGAAGAATAACAGTCAAAGGTGACATGCTTTTCTTTTATCCCTTCCTCCCTCTACTATCCCCTGCCCAGAATCATCTGAGGCTATTTCCATGGAAACTCATTTATTTTGGCAGCAAAGATCTGGTCTCATTATGAAGGTATCTTATTGAGCACAGATTCAGGGGACAAAGAAATTGAAACCATGAAGTATACTATGGAAGTGGAGTAACTCTGGTTTAACTCCGTCCAGCTGAAAGCTAAATTCCCTAACAAGTTTGAGAGTTTTGCAGATTAATGCACATAGAGAATCGGATAATTAGAGGAAGACAATACAGGAAGGGGAGAATGTGGAAATGAGGTGAAAAAAACTTACAATTGGGAGGGGAGAATTTATCCAGGCATGTACATTGCCTTTTCTTCTACAATTGCAATCGAAGGGCAGGTGAAGTTCCCTTTAGATATTTGAAAAATAGTGTCATTCTCTATCTACTGTGAAGACCCAAGCCAACATGTCCATCCGAGCAACAGGAAAAGGAGAACAGGGCGACCTGGGTCTTGGTGAAAATGAGCTGTAAAGAGGAAGACTAAAAAAGGTGTGTTAGTGCTACTCTGAATGCTCTCACTATCTTCCTTCTAAGAAATTGGTATGCGTTTTTCTTTAGATATTATCACTCTCCTGTAAGCCACATGGGCATGATATGATGCTAAGTGTTCAGGGTGAGAATCATAGAACATGACAAAAATATGATCTCTGTCTTCAGGCTCTTGATGCTAGATTAGCACCGAAGGCTATGTTAGAATAAAGGCATCAGTTGCCCAGCACTGTGGTTGCTAAGCTTTAAATGTACTTACTATGAGTTCAAATATTTGTGAATTTTTAAAAAGACATTTGTGTTTTCGCTTATGGGTTTCATGAACTCTCTTTCCCTCAACTCATGAATAATAGATGCTGTCTCTGAATTTAAATACAAACGCCAAAAGCATAACAATATGCTTTAAAATGAATGAGCAGGACATGGATAAGGTTATGTTGTTGGTGTACATTTTTCAGTCTCTCTTAAAAAACAGACTTAGGCACAGGGTTAAAGAAAAGTAGTGAGAATGCACATTATTGCCTTGTTCTCATTCTTGGAAAAAGGTTCAATATTTAACCATTAACTATGATGCTAGTTTTTCACAGATGCTCATTATTAGATAGAGGAAGTTCCCTTTTATTCTTTGTTTGCTGGCAGTTTTTCTCATGAATGGGTGTTGAATTTTGTCAAATGCCTTTTCGGCATTGACTATAAAATGATCGCAAAAGGCTTTTCCTGATGTTATGCTAATACAGTAAATGTCATAGATTTATTTTCAAATATTAAACCCATCATATTGTTTGAGATAATTCCCACTTGGTCATAATGTATTATCCTTCTTATATATGTTAGTGAATTCTACCTTTTTGTTTCAGTTTGTAGATTTGAGACGTGTTTAATTGTTCACTTACTTTTTTTTTCCCCAACAAAGCGAAGTTCCTATTTGGATCATGTTCTGTGCTAATTGTAATCAACTGAGGTTCTTGTAACTGCAAAAATTTGTTTCTGAGAGCATGTATAAGCAGTCATTTAAAAATGTATTAGGAAGACCCTATACATTGCAGAACAAATATATTAATAAGTACACAAAATTCATTGGCCAAAATTGTCTTGTTTACTGTTGTAATTGGTGTTCTTGCTCTCTTCCATAGAGTTTTGATCTAGTTTGATTTTAGGGAGATGGTCCTGCTAATGAGGTGACCCCTAACCCAGCATTGTTTGTATGTGACAAAAACTCCAGTGGCTCTGCAGTGCTGGGCAGAGACCTACAGAATTAGCAAACTGCCGTGCTGAATCTCAGTAAGGAAGTTCAGTCTTAGGCAGGTTAGAGAAGCTGCAGTGGGTCTTCTTAGTTCCGTGCCCTATAGTCCCCATCGTCAGAGCTCTCAGCAAGGAAGTGGCCATTCGCTCATCAGATTGTGGTTCTGGTTCCAGAAGTTCTGTTTCTCCCTTCCCCATCCCTCTCCCTCTCCCTCTCCCCCTGTTTTCTCTCTCCTCCCTTTATCCCTCCTACCCTCTCACTCTTGTTCTCATGCTTTCTCGCTCTCTTTCTTCAGTTACATTGTGAAGACACGGATATTTCCCATTGCACAGATATCAGCTTGTTAGCCATTTCCTGTTATTCCTTTCATCTTTAAGAACACTATATCGTTTGCATAGAGTAAAAGCTCAAATACTTTTGCAATTTTTTTTGTTTTGTTTTTTCTTTTTCTTTTTTTGGTATCCAATGGCTGGGTTAATAGCTACGTGGAAACTGCTAGATTTGTCAGCAAGGTAACACAAAATGTAATCATTTCATGGATGAAAAATAAACCTTGTATTCCTATATCATCATGCAGAAGACATTTAAGAAACTAACAGATTCATCACTCAGAAAAGCAGGTAAAAATGCTGCATGCATTTAATTTAACGAAGGAAAACACCTAAAATGGATCTGCTAACATTATTTCGAGCTAACTTGACTTTTGACTTTTTTTTTTTTCCTAATCAATCTAAGGGGCTGTTATTTTGAATATCCTCTCAGCTCTAGAGCTGGGAAAGATTTTCACAATTCCACAGAGCAGCTCGATGATCCATTTTAGGGCCAGAATTAGGTGAATGTGCCAATTTTGTTGTTCTCCAGGGGCTGGAGTCCTTGGCACTGTGGACTTTTTGTCCGTATATTTCTTACAGAGGCCAGATTATAAGTGGTAACAAACTGCCAAAGTTACCCCCACAAATCTAACTAGCTCCATTATGGCACTAAAGCAAGAACCCTACAGAGGAAGACATCTTTTAAACATACCCAATGTCTCCAGAAAACTGGTTATTTGGTGACTGTCACCATTTTTAGGCTGGCTTGGAGATGAGAAGTTTGATGTCACAGAAGAAAGGGTAGGATCATGCCGTGTGATTATGCTTCTCTCTGTGTCTGTATATCCCAGTCTCTTGTGAAGACTGATGACAGTAACTGTGTTACTGAGCACTCTCTTCATGTCGGGCCCTCTGTTATTGCATTAAAACCTTACAAGAATTATTTGAGATATCATATTCTCTATATTTGTAAAATAGGGGAACCATGTCTTGGAGAAGATACTCTCTTGAGGTCCTTGGTAGTAAGCGGCAGAGCTAGAATATAAAGTAAGCTTTGTCTCACTCCCAACTCGGTGTCCTCAAACACTGATTGCTGTGTTCCTGAATAGCTCTGCCCCCATGAGTTAGGCCCAGCGATGCAAGTTGTATTGTATCTGTGAGTCTTATTATTGTTTATTTTTGGAAAAGTATAAATCATTTTGGAATTCCCGAGCCAATGGGCAGAAAGGGGCAGGAGTACTGGGCTGGTGTAATGAACAGAAAGAAAAATCTAACCAAATAGCCTCCTATAAATGTTTTACAAATCTGATTAGCATCAATTTTATCATTTTTATGATGATGGATCTTTACAAATAGGTGAAGAGAAGATCCCATTTCTCTTCACCTACTGAGAAAGGAATAAAATTAGCATTAACTTCAAGTGGTAATGACAATCAGCTTATACGGTAGTACATTGGCGTAAAGTCCCTAATTTCATAAATACAGACATCAAAACCATGGAATTCATTGACTACTCTAATATGTTTTGCATGTTAACAAAATAATCTCCCACTCAATATATAGAATAGGATTGTACAACACTGAGACCAGATTTCTTATTCATAAAGTGACACACATAGTTCTGGAATTCTAAAATTGGACATGCAGTTCGTCAGTATACTTTGTTTTTAGTATTTTAGTAGATAAGGGATATGGGGTTCCTGGTTCTCATTTGACATTTTGGTAATGTTCTAACATAGTCTCCTCATTGAATGGACAACTAATTTGCTCCCATTTGCTAGTGGCATATAGTCTTACGTGGACAAGGCTTGTTGATCCTGAGATCATATGTCCTCCTCACAAGCAGTTCCCAAATGCTTATCTCCACATCTCCTGGCAAATTGGTGCTTGTGTGTTTCTTGAGATGTGTCTATTTCAGCAGCGCATCTGGAGGCCTATTTAACCTTATACACTAAATGGAAAACGATCTCTAGGGAAATCTTCTTTCACTTCTCTAAGAATTTTCGATAGTATATAATCAGTGATCATAGTGCTTCTATCATGACACAAAATGAACCATTTTGAAGCAACGGGAAGTGTTCTTCTAGGAAAAAAGAGAACTAATTATCTCTTTAATCTCTTTTCCATAATCTGTAGCTCTGACAGCAGACTAATTTGGGATAGAATGGGCAAATTACCCTCAAAACCAAGTCTGTGACCAATTAAGTTGTGGATCAGACAAGTTAATTGTTTGCAGAAGAAATAGTTCATCTAACCTTAGTATATTATCAGTCATTTTTATGTAACCACTGATCTCTTTTATAGCCTCAAGTTATTATAATATACAAAAGTAAAATAAATGTATTTAGTTTTTCATTTATTTAGTAAATAAAACAAAATGAGCATTTTATTATATTAGCTACTGGTACTAGAATTCTTCTTAGGGTCAGGCTGTTTCTTAGAAAGTACCTCTATAATTTGCTTAAAAGTGAAGGTAGAACACTGGGAAATGGATGTCTACTCGTGGCCAAAACAACAAGAAAATAGTCAGATTTCCCTGTAAGATCAGACGTAAGAGTTTATCTGGAAATGGAAAAAAAGAGAAGATCAAGATGTGAAAGAGGGGGTGGGTAGAAGAGTCAGGAAGAGGGTACAGGCTTGAGAGCCCCATGGGATAGGGTGCAGTATCTTTCTGGTAGGGTGACTTAAGAATATTATAGGAGATGAATGTCTAATTTGTAATCATAAGGAAGGTAACTCCATAAATGTAAATTTCTTCTCCACTGCACAAAGTTCTAATTAAAACCAATCTTAATCTGAAATTATTTGAATGGGAAAATTGTTGAAATCCCAAAGAAAATTTGAAACCAGCACAAGTAGATGATGGAGTCTGGGGGCAGGGTGCTCATGAGCACCTAAGGCCCAGGAAAGGTGAGTGTCTTGTTGAGAGTTTTGAATGTATGTGGGAATTTTGGATTCATGCCCATTTATCTAGCGGTATAATGCTGGGCTGCCTCCAATAGCTAGCTTCTTCACACGTGTGTATTCACAGAGGTACTTCTCCACCTTGACTACATATCGGAATATCCTTGGAGTGCTTGTAACACCTACGAATAATGCCTGTGCTCCACCCCAGAGCGTCTAATTTTGGGGGTTGTAACTTGAACATCATTATTATTTTCAAGCTCCCCAGGTACTTCTAGCATTCAGCCAAAATAGAGAAGTGCTGAACTTTGTGACAACAGAGAATGTCATGCTGAAAATGTCATGCGATCAAGGAATTGAGAATGGTCCACTTTCTCAAATGAGGTTCCTCGTTTGAAATTCAGAACACCTAAAATTATTTTAGTAACCACTTTTTTCAGTTCCTCCAAGGCTTCATATAACTACTGCTGTCCTAAATGCATATGGCTATCTGTCTTAGGATGTGAGGGCTTAATTCTCTCACAGAACCCCGTTAAGGAAATCTGGTAAACAGAACTTGGGGGTGAGACATTGTATGGAGTGAAAACTGCACGTGTAGAACAGTTTTCTGCAGTATTTGGTGCTATGTTACGTAGTCTTGAGAAAGTCACTCCTGTACCCATTAAGGGCATGGCTAAGTATTCTTGGCACTCTTACACGTTGAACCAAGGACCTACCACACAAACCTACTTAACGTTTTCTCCTATTAGCAGCAAACACCCCATCAGTTTAAGTTATGTTATACATTAAAACCTAATGCATCACGGTGCTAGGCAAAGTGCCCAAATTATTCATTGTCCAAAATGGGACAGTGCATGCATGGGTGTGTTTGGGAGGCACCGCTGATATTTAAACCGACACATCCGGTGTCAGCTGGGACCTTGAGCACACCGAGGGACTAACATCCTCGTGCTAGACAATAGAGCGTGTTACCAGGTGGGAGAGTCTCTTGGCCAATGTGAAGAGGGCCACATCATGAAGAGCAAGTAGCAGAACAACTAAAGGATGTACTTTGGAGTCAGACTGAACCGCGTCTTATTGGGAACGTCAGCATCTATTAGCTCTGTGGCCTTGTTATGTCCAATTCTGATTATTGGAATTATCTGTCTTCATCAATATGATATTCCAATTTCCTACTCTGGGATGGCTTTTCTTTCTTTCTTTTTTTCTTTCTTTATTTTTATTTATCAAATTTATTGTGGTGACATTGGTTAGTAAAATTATGTTTCAAGTGTCCATTTCAATAATATATTATCTATATATTGCATCGTGTGTTCACCACCCAGAATGAATGTGTGCAGAAGTGATTGAATAAATATATTCCAGAATATCCCTTCATCTGATTTACCCTCACATGAATATATTCTGTAGAAATTGATGTCTTTTTTAATATGAGGACTCAGAACTGAACACCTAAATCCAAATATGATCTCTCAGCTCTTACATAGGAAAGTTTAGCAGTCTAATATTTCATGTGTTTGTTTAAGTGCTTTTTAATGTGTTGTTCTTATTAAGCTGGGATGTGTGAAACTGTGGTTCTCCTGGATGGCTACAACCCAACTGTGCGATCACCCCACAGTGATTTTACTGCATTGTCTAAACAGAATGTCAGGGTGGCATCAGATGCCCTCGGCATTCTCTCTCAATTATTTTAGCAATTGGTGCTCTACCTGGAAGTGATACTAATTTACATTTAGCAGGTAAGCATAGCAAAGACATGGAAAACATTTTGACCGCTTTACAGTCCTTTTCTTTAAAATACGTGAACATTCCAGTGTGCAAGCATTCCAAAGACATGGTTATATGATTAGGACCCAACAGAATGCCTGGTCCGTGTTCAGCACTCAATAACCATGCTGAAGAGTTCACCTTTAAGTGTCTAATGATTTGCTTGTACCCTTGTAAGGCGGGTTCTTTAAATAGTGAAAAGGTTGGAGGATTGTTGTTAGCAGAATTGATGTTGTTTCAGCAAAACGTACATAGTTTATTAAATAACAGACCAGGGGAGCACCATAAACAATTAATTAATAATGAAATATTTAGCTTGATACTTCCTCAAAAGTGTTGAAGTTTGAGTAGCTAGAGTAATGACGTTTTTTCAAAACAGTTGCTGAGATCTTTGAGAATCCAGAATTGAAAATATACCACTATGTTCCTCTCTTTTCTAATATTTCCCATTATTTTGCTGCTCAGCAGCTATTCCTTGGCAGTTTACTGATTCTGGAAGGCTCTGTCCTCAGATATTTAGAGCTGGAAAGGAGCCTAAAAATAATCCAGTCTCAAATACCTCTCAAATTTTATGTGATAAAAATGAGATCCAGGAAATGACTTGTGACATGAAGCTGTCGGTAATCCACATTTCCTGATTCCCAGTACAGTAGGCAGCATAGATGCTGGTAAACATCCCATGTTCCGGGTCCAGATTGCTAGAGTTCTGGTTATGTTTTGGTATTTACAGAAGCTGTGTGATCACTGCCAGAGTATAACTTCTGAACCTCAGTTTCCTCATCTCTAAAATGGGATAATACTATTGCTGACCTCATCAGGCGGTTACAAGGATTAGCCTGAGTTAATAGACGTGAAGGACTTCAAGGCAAGGGACCAGCTCATGGGGAGCGCTATGTATTATGCAGAGTCAGCTCTACTTATTAATACTACTCTACTGGACTCCTTGAAAGATAAGCTCATGCATCCCCTCTTCTAAGAAATCTTTCCAACCAATTTCACTTATTTCTTCCCCAGTAATTCTGTTTTGCCAATTACTTTATTCTACTGGATGTCTTTCTCTGTAGGTAAGTTTGTTTGTCCTATAGGCCTAATGGAATATTTCAAATTAAATACATGCTTGTTGAATTGAAGTACGTTTTCCTTTAGAATACTGAATTTTAGAGATAGCTTTATCTTTCTTCCTATCTTTAATAGTATTGAGATGGAGAATTGGCATTCCTGGAACAGAGCTCTCAGCCAGTTTATGAACAACTCTTATGAGGCCACTCCAGAGAGGAAACGCATAATTGGATCTGAGAAGGAAACCCCATTTCCTGTGTCTAATAGCCCCAGCTTTGAGCAAGCGCAAAAGAAAGCACAAGGCAGGGGTTTTGCTTTAATTTCTAATTTTTATTTTTTTAATTAAAGAGAGCCCAGATTTCACAAAACGTTTTTCAAATCTTTTTCTTCTCTTTTTGCTACCATCGTCTTTTTCTGTTCTTTCTTTCCATCCAAACTTGACTGATTTGAAGTATTATTTAAGAACTTATTATCTAAAGCTGGTAATTCAGCTCTTATTCCCTGAATATTCATCCTGTTTCTTAAGAAGTTCATCTTTTAAGAAATGAAATTCAAAGAAATGTGTACTTTTATACTTCAGGTAGTGTGTCTCTTGGCAAAATAAAATAAAATTCCCCAAACAGTCAATATAACTAAGATAATCTCTAACAAAATTATGTCAGATTGCTTTTTAAAATTTTAAATAAAATTTTCTGCTTGTTACACTCTAGAGCTAAAGAATGCTTTGGAGGAAATGCAGTAAGAGTATTAAAAAGAAAACAAAACCCCAAGTATTTTAGATACAAGGTTGTTCTAAAAAGTAATGGAAAATTGTATAATTATGTATATTACATGGAATAAAATAATTATTAAATGGAAAAAGAAATTTCAACTGCCTTATTTGTGTGTATTTATTTGAAATGTCAACATCCTTATTTTTAAAATTATAATAAAACTACCTATTAACACACCATTCTGACATCATTGGACAATTTTAGTTTTTCTTATTAATTTCCTCTACATGTAAATTTAGAATACATAATAATAATTGAAGTGATTGGCTAACATTGTTTAGGTTAAATAACATGCCAGGTACTTGATTCACATAATATGAAATATAGTATCTTAATTTTATGGTCTTTATTAAAATTTTACTAGTTTTAATAACTGTATTATATTTCATTCTGTTATATCAAAATCCTAAATCCTGAATTATTTTATGACTCATGATGGCATGTTATCACTGAGCAAGCTTTACCAAGAAGTGAGTCTTTGTGGTTTAAGAAAGATAAACAATGTTTCTAGAAGTGATCTGATGAACATCTTTGGTTTGTGTGTTAGAAGTGCTTGTTTTGGAAAAACCTGGAAATTCTGAAGCTGCATTACCACTTCAAGGATGGAAAATGGGAATACTGAGGCAGTTACGGTTGTCGCATTCTAATTTCTCTCGAGTACATGTGATTGGACCTTTGACATGGTCCTCATGTATTTTTTTTTAATTTCTGTACATTCAATGATTCATTGTGACCATATGAGAAAAAAAAAATCTTCCTCACGCACTTACGCATTACAAAGATGAGTGGTGAAAGTCCCATAGGCCAGGTGAAGATTCAAGTATCTGTTCTGCCTGTAGGTTTCTTAAACTTTCTAAAATCTTGCACCACATTTATTCATTTATTCAACAATTCCTGTTCTCTTGGAGCTTACTGTAGAGCATGTTCTTCCAGGAGGAAGAGTAGGCTGTGTGGTTGACAAGATAGAGCAAGAGATTGAGTGGGAAAATGTCTAACAGTTTCTGGTACAGGCTATTCAGTATGTCCTTTCCAAAAATAATAAATAAATAAACGTATGAGTTAGTAAGAAGTCAAATTTTTCCTAATAGCCTATTCCTAACTTGGCCATTCTCTTTTCTTCTCCTTCTGTACTCTTTACATTAAATGCATGCACTCTCCACACTATTTTGAAAATACTTTTACAGTGTTTTAGGCTAGATTCACTGATAAGGTTTTTCTCTTTAGAAATCCATCTTGTTTATGGCAAATTACTGACCAACAGGAAGAATGTATCTGAGTCTTCACCCACATTTGATTTGTGGTTGGGCATATTGCTTCAACCAGTATTGCTTCAAAGTTCTTTGCCTGTAGAAAAAAAAGAATTATTTTCTCAAAGTTTACTCTTAGGTAGCAGTTGGCACTTTGTTCCAATCAACTTTCTTTCTTAATATTGCCAGTAGGGGAAATTAGGAGCAAAATACAACTTTGATTTGCTAGAGAAGGTTTGGTTTGCCCAACAGAGCGAGCTTCTGACAGCAGATACTCATTTCTCACCCAACAGGAAGAATAAGAAAGTTGGTAACTAACAAGTGAAAGGATATATATGTTATGTGTCCCTTTTATGGGGAAATACTAAAGAATAGAGAGGTATATACCTAGCAAAGTCTCATTTCTTCATGTAGAAACCACTTGTAAATGAGCATTTTAGTGATCTGCTAATAACTTATTACTTGGGAAATCTTAAAATTCCTTGAAGTTCTGAAAACCCAATGACCTTTCACAGAAGTCACAAAAGTTGAGATGGTTAGTAATTGAACTGAAAAATGGTATATTATCAGTGGTGTGTTTCTAAGTAGAATCAGGAATGTTTTAATGTTTCTCCCCAACATGACATTAATTGCTTTACACAAACTATTTTTTTTTCAAGTGGGATGAGATAGATGAATCGGCTTTTAAAGAGTCATTGATAATCATTTAAATTAAAATACTATTCTGTTAGCCACACACAAAAGCAATCTACAAACACATGGTGTATCAGAACTGCCTATATGGGTAAGAGGAGGCAGCTTATTTCCAGGTGGAAGAAAGACTCTCAGATCACTTTGGAAAGTTCTCCAAGAGTCAGTTATACCAGTTCACTTGATATGTGGCTAGTACTGGATAAGATTGTACAATAAAAGCCTGCATTAAAAAAATTTAAAAGTTGAAGCAGTGAAAAAATTCTATTAGAATTAGAAACACTATTTCTCAAGATCTAGATGAATCTGACAGATATAAATGATTCTGTTCAGTTAGTAATTTGAGATTCTTTAAAAATAACTTGCTAAATGACATGAGGTACCCTCATTCATCTTAAGATTGGTAGCCTCAGGAAATTGTCAAACAAAAGGAGTTTGCCAGGGGCTTCTAGAGGCATCAGAGTATTTGTGTTTGCTTCGTGGCTCCTGAGCTAGCACAATTCTGGTTCTGGAATCAGTGAAGATCAGGTGTTTCTCTTTCTAACTTATTAATCCTGATACACCTGTAAAGAAAATGCTTATTAGTCAGCAGAGCAAAATGATGATAAACAGATTTTAGAATAAGGGAGTCTGGATCAAGTCCTGGCTCGACCGTTTAAATATAGCTGTTACTTTGGGAAACTGATCTCAGAGCTGTAAACCACAACAGCCTATCTGCAAAGCAGTGATAATCCCAGTAACTCTTCAAAGACTGGATGTGAGTATCCAATGCTTGCAAAGCGTGCATTATTGAATACTTCCCAATAAACTGTTAGGGACTATTTTTCTGAGCAAAAGTAAGATGTGAGGAAGCTCTTTTTAATGATATTTTTAACATTCTATATAGGTAGAAAATAATTCTTAAATAATTGATGACAATTTGAAAGGCCCCCATTGGCCTCCTCTTCAGGAAGGTGGTATGTAAAGAGGTGGGTGCTAGAGTCAGGTTGCTTTGACTTTCACAACCAATGAGACATTTACATGAGTTACTGAAGCTAGTTTGCTTCATCATCCTTGTCTCTGTAGTAGGGACGGTGTGTGCCTACCTCATACTGTGGTTGGGAGGTTTAAATGTAATACTGTGGATACAGCCATGAGAGTATCCATGGTATGTGTTGAGCACCAGGTATATGTTAATTACCTATTCTTATCTGCAAGGAAAAGCATCTGTTAGACAAGAGAGAAAAGGCCACCAGCCCACTGCTTATTGGGTGTGGGTGGAGATAGGTGAATACTATTAACCCAGCAGTGTAAACCTGTGGGGCGTGTCTCAATCCAGGGGAAAGACATAGTAATTTCAAATTTGTTTTTCCCTTTAAGGGAGGATTTTTCTTTTGTTTATATGTAGTGAAAGACTACATAATTTAATCTGAGCAAATATATTTTTTTTTTATCTGAAGTATAATATTAGGAAAGGTTCATAGGAGGTTGAAAGAAAGGAAATAATAGATTGGGAGAAGGTAGATAAGTGGGACCAGTGATGCTGTGTGTATCTGAGTAACAGACGATAAATCCCAAATATCTCTCCACTGCTTGTTTAAAGTTAGCCAGGATTCTCAACTAGGAAATTGGAAACTGGAAATTTGGAAACTGGAGATTTCCAAGCATTGCTGCTGCTCTCCTTACTTCTCTTTTCCTTCTCCTTCCCTTTCTTGCCCTCCTCCACCTGTTATCATCTTCTGTTCTTATGTACACCATTCTCATGTAACAGCAGGAGGTATACATCTGGCTACTATATTTGGAAGTAGAAATGTCAGTATCCCCAATCCCAGGACATCATACAGGGATTTTAAGGGGTATTAATATCTGTTTCTTCTTCATTACAGTAGAATTACAGCTAATACGTACAAAAGGGATGACAATAGAAACTCATTTAGCATACACTCCATTAATAATTATTTCAGATAATTAGCGTCAGTAGATGCCAAACCTAGTACCTTATAATATTAGGTGGAAACAGGTTTTTGCATAGTTTCAAAGTACCTTTGCATAAGACACTTATTAATTGCAAAAGAAAAAAATAACAACTTTACCATTACAGAGAAACCTGACAGACATTACGTTAACCACGTAATCAAAGTGAGTATCACCAGTAAGGAGATGTGTCAGCATCATGCATCTCCTGATATGAGGCAAAGAGCAGGTACAGTGCCATTTCAGTGGTATTTTTGCCCCCAAAAATGGCATATTCTGAATTGAATTATGATGAAACATTAGAGTAGAGCAACCCAAATTGAGAATCATTCTGAAGTAGAAATAATTGTTCTGGAAACTATTTAAACAAGTCATCCCAAGCATATAATACAATCTTGCTTTGTGGTAAAAAGAGCTTGCAAATAAATAATTTGAAGATTTATATTCAGCATATGAAATTATTCTAAAGCATTTGGCAGATATACAGAATTATCCATATGTCTTAACTAAATTCATAATAGTAACTTATTGCTTTTCCAGAGCAATTTCAAAGCTAGAAATGTTATTAGGTCTCCAAGATTGATTTTATTTTTCACATGAGCTGAAAATATTCAATATGAGAATATTACAGAATTTTTAGACAAAAGCAACAGTAGTGAAGTATACCAGGAAAGCCTAATGCTGGATTTACACGTATTTTCATATTTTCTCTCTCTTGTGTTTTTCCCCTTCTGTCACTTGAGAAGAAAATGAAGAAAAATGTATTTTTTTCAAGTTTTTTTTCTCCTTTTGAAATAATATTTGCTATTTGTGAAAAAGGTATCTCTTTTGGAGCACTGGCTTTCCCCACCGGTAAACAGGGAATATTCGACCAAGAACTAACAACCCGTACCACGGCAAGGACTGCAGAACTTGAACAGATACGTACTTCTGCACAGAGCTCCCTCCTGCTTCTGGCTCATTGTTCCACTAACTAAATCTTGGACTTCCTAGACCTAGGAACTTTTGCTCCAAATTATCTGTCCATTTTTATCTGTCCTAACTTTCCTGAACTCTGCTAATCAGAATCCACTCTCAAAAAACTCCAGTTCCAAATTGGGTTTCCCTTGTTAAGTCAAGAGTGAAAAGAAATGCGTCAGAACCTAGCTGCCTCCCAAGGCAGGAGTCCACATAGTCCTATCTGGAATGTGACCGTAACTGATGTATTTCAGAGTCAGTACATCCTCACTGTATTAGTTTCTTATGGCTACTGTAGCAAATCGTCACTCATTTAGTGGCTTAAAACAACACAAATTTATTATCTTACAGTTTTAGAGGTCAGAAGACCAAAATTGGTTTCACTAGGCTAAAATCAGGATGTCAACAGGATTGCTTTCCTTCTGGAGGTTCTAGGGAAGCGTTCATTTCCTTCCCTTCCCAGCTTCTAGAAGCTGCCCACATCCTTTGGCTCCTGGTCCCTAGGCAGCCATAACATCACTCTGACCTCAGCTCTCGTAGTCACATCTTCCTCTAATACTCCTGCCTCTGTCTTTCCTTTATAAGGCCTTCTGTGATTATATTGGGTCCACCCAGAAAGTCCAGAATAGTTTCTCCATCTCAAGATCCCTAACTTGCTCCTGCCTGCGAAGTCTCTTTTGCCATGTAAGATAATGTATTCACAGGTTCTGGAGATTATTAGCAAGCAGGCCACCGCAATGCCTGTTACACTCAACTTGCCATCATGACACAGTGAAGAGAATATAAAGCAGAAATGTAAAGATGTGAACAATTTACCCTGATAGAGCCCACTGATGTGCTAAATGTGATTATTATTTTTCATGCAGTAGTTTTTAAGCTTTGTTTCATGAGACATTAAGGTGCCATGGACTATTTCTGCCTAGTTTAAAATAAAGTATGATCAATGAATGGTTTGCTGGTTTAAGCTTTTCTTCATCATACACATGTACTTAGGTAAAATGCTTGACAGCAGTTGAGAGCCTAAGGCTTAAAAACAACACAGAATATAGTGTAACATCAGTCTTATCAGTATTGAATAGGAAACCCCTAATGGGGAGGATAAGAGGAGTTTCATATTTTGTATGATGCCTGATACAGTCATGTGTAGAGAGGAACTTGGTGAACGTCTTCCATAAGAGGGATTGTAACCATGGTGATGAATGAGAACAGTAGTATTTCCCATAAGAAGTATCTATAAAGTACATGGAATACATTTCATGGGTGAAAACTGAAAGGCAACGTAGAAGGAACCATGACCTCCCAAAGAATAGGATGCTTTGTTTACTGTCACCTTCAGAAAACACAATGCGTATGGCTCCGCTTCTAAGTCCCCAGTATTGTCAGTTTGCCTTTTCCAAGTTATGCGTTAGTCAGGGCTTTGGTGAAGATTGGGCTGAAAACCAGGAACACGGTGACCTTTTATGTTACCCAGGACCATACTTTCCGTGTGTACAGAAAAGGGAGAATGCTGCTGGACGGAGAGGGCACGCTTGCGGTGATGTTTACTAACACTGCTTCTGAGCTCTCTGCTCGTCCACTGAGGCGGCCTCGCTGAGCAGTCCCTGCCGCATCTGTGATGCCCTCAGAGGAATGCAGCTCCAGGAGGATCGCTGTAAAAACCGTGTAGCGCTACCTCCATGTCTATCTTTCTCGCCTTTTATGTTTATGGAATGAAATAAGATGCACTCGGCACACTTTGTTTTATCTCTCATTTATAATTTACTGCTTTCTCACTTACAATGCCCTCTTTTATTAAATAGCTATTTTACATCCCTAAATAGCACAACATATCCTCAGTAAGCAAGTATAACACTGTGACTATCTGGCAAGTAACACATACCGGCAGTTAAAATTCTCCTTTTCAATGATTATTGGGACATAAATAAAGAGGAACCACCAAAGAAACTGCAGCACAAATCTGTGGTCAGGAAAATTATAAATCATCAGAGCTCCAAGAAGAGGACCGTTTGAGATCTCAACACAGATCATGGGTTATGTGAAATCGTCAAGTTCCTCTTTCCCCATGCTTAAGTTAGAGACTACACATTCCCGAAAGGTGGGTATTTAGGCATAAGAGTGGTATTTCCCTCCGTGTTTAAAGCTACTTGGGTGTTGTCTGTTAATGAATATAAAAACCAATCACAACTCTCCTTTATGACTTTCTATTTGTGTTGTTTAGTAAAAGTAGTTAAAGCAGCACCTAAAATAAAAATAGTAAAGAAACAACAACAGGGAGATATTGGATGGCGTGCCTAGAGAAATGCCCAAAAAAACAAAACTAGGAAGTTACAAAATGTTTCCTAGCTAACAATAAATAAGGTATATAAAAATGCAAATATATCTTTGTATGCCTGTATGTGTGGCTGCCTTTCTCTGGATTAATGTATTGAGTGGATTCCATTGGAAACCCTAAGGGGACAATAACATTTGTGAAATGAAAGAAGCCACATATGTAGCAATCATCACTTTTAGAGGATTGCCACTGGGCTCTCATTTGTCAGCTGTAGTCTCTCTAGGAATTGCATCAGAGACACATGAGCTTCAACTGACTTAATTTTTATCAGCTAGATGGATAATACCTGAATTAATTAAAAAACATGTAATTTTTGTTTTCCCTTATATCTAATTATTATGTTGTTAATTAATTTTCCTCAAGAAAATAAGTAATACCTTTTTCAAATAAGTAATACAAAGAAATTTAACATATTGCACCATTTAATTATTTTTATAATGTTATCAATGTATGAAAAAATGTGTATTAGGAAAACCATCTATATAAAATAAGTCTGGATTTAAGACAGTTCAATGATTGCATCCATTTCTTTTTTCAAATTTGAAAAAAATCTTTATTACCTTTGCTGATGATAAAAACATGCAAGCCATGAATTCAAAACAGCATCAGTTTGAAACAGTATTCATCTTATAATTCTCTTTCGGGAACAATGAAGTTGAATTCTGTAACTACAGTGTCCTAATAGCAATTGAAAATGAATATGAAAAGTAAGAGACCAAATGCCTTTCTAGAGTACAAACTCAAGACTCACTTCCATTTCTTTACTTGTCTTTTCAATTTTTACAGTTTTTCAAGTATAATTGGGGCTGGTCCTCTTGGCACCAGACATGTAACATGTAAAACAATTGCTATTATCCCAACACTATGTAACAAGTTGACTTCTGATTGTTTTTAAATGTTAGAGAATTAACTAAAGAGCAGTTTGTATTTGCAGATAACAAAAACTATAAATATTTACTAATACTAAAAATCAAAGAAATACTTTAATAATTAGCTTATTCCATTTGCCACTGTATCCCCACAGTATTTTATAATTTTGCCTCTTTTATCTTATGGAAATATTTTATATATAGTGGTTATTAAATATTTTGAAAGGAATGGATTTAGGAGGACTAAACAAAGAAATTTAAAGTATTGCACCACTTAATTATTTCATTTGAATTGTAGGTTTTGAAGTTAAAAGGGATCTGAATGTTCTGCCACCTATTTGGGGCTTCCACCTCTACCTCAGTAGTAGATTCTGTCACCCAGTAGATTTCCAATCTATGTTTCAAGCTCTTCTAAGATATGAAACCTACTGCCTCCTGCAAGAGCCAGTTGCATTTGTGTTTAACTCTGCTCTTTCTAATTCAAAACTTACATCCTTTTTTTTTCTGTACACTTGAGGCTTAACTTTATAGCTAATATACATATGGCATATATGCAGGAAACTGTCTGATTTTAGATACAAGCACGTGAGATATATCCAATAACTGAGAGTATGTTAGAATATTTTCATTCTCAAATATAGCTTCAATACTTTAGACTTTTAAAGAAATAATATGACTTGGTTTCTATTTGATCATTTTTTAATTGGTGATTTACTTTTAAATGAATCATATACAATTCTACAAACTCAAATTAGAACCATAAACAACCATAAACTTTTATGAAGAAAAAAAAATCTACTCAGAACATATGCAGTTTAATGAATCTGTGCTTCGCTTATGGGGCCAATTAACCATTCCTCGAAAAGACAAGAAATTCTACTAATGTTTTCATATTATGAATTTATTGGATATGAGTAGAATTAGTTTTATATACTCAGCTTGATCTTAAGTACTCTTACTATCTACTTTTCTTCTCCACATTAAGCAATAGAAAATAAAATTCAATGTCTGTGAAACAGTATTTTGGAAAAAAGTTAAGAATTCTGATACTAGATCACTTATTTTTCATGTTTACAGTATATATATAAATGATCTTTATTTCAGTGGTATGACCCTGTTTCCCCAAAAATAAGACCTAGCCAGATAATCAACTCTAATGAGTCTTTCAGAGCAAAAATTAATATAAGACCCAGTCTTACATAATGTAAGACCAGGTCCAAAAGACCATTAGAGCTGATTGTCTGGCTAGGTCTTACTTTCGGGGAAACAAGGTACATGTATGTGTGTGACAACTGGATTGTACTAGTTATCTCTTGCTGCATAAAAAATGATCCCAAAACTTAATCAAGAAAAACAAACATTTATTATTTCATAGTTTCTGTGGATCAGGAATTCAGGAACAGTTTATCTGGGTGATTATAGCTGAGGGTCTCCCTGGTGGCTACAATTATGAATTAGTGGTATGACTGGGTTTGCAGTCATCGCAAGGCTCCAGCAGGAAAAGATGTATTTCCAGGTTCTCACGTAGGCTTTCTATTTGGTTCCCTCCTGACTTTCCCCAGAAGTAAATGATCAAGGAGGGAGAGAAGGAGGAAAAGAGAGAGAGAGAGAGAGAGAGAGAGAGAGAGAGAGAGCCCATCTTGGAAGTGATATCCCATCACTTCTGTCATATTCTCCTCATGAGAAATGAGTCAAGAAGCCCTGCCTATACCTAAGGGGAGGAGATTACACAAGGACATGTTGTGCCAGGAGGCAGGAATCATCCAGAACCATCTTCAGGTCTGCCTATCACCAGGATCTTCTCTAAAGAACATAGAGAGGTCAGATAACTAAAGACCATAGCTTGTCTTTACTGGGCCAAGCTAGTAGAGAACATATAGAACCATTATGAGTGAAATATATTTTCATTTATTTAAGCACATATATTCCTCAAATATAACAGAGAAGAGGTGGAGCCAGAAAGCCATATTTTAATTCTTTAAAATTCTTTCACCTTTTTAACATCTTGGTGACATTACTAAAGAGGAGGAAGGAAGGACAACATGACTGGGGTGGAATTGTCATAGCTACATTCATACAACTGCATTAGATAGAAATAAGTGCAACACACTCCCTCATAGATCTTACAGTTGGGTCAGGGAGACACAACCACAAAGTGTTAAATAAGTATATGAAAGGGTTCAATTAGATATTAAAATTGTATTGCACAAATGATAACTATTATAGGAATTCAGATGGAATGGTAAGCTGTGCCTGAGCTCCTCGAGACAAATTTGGGGTGTTTAGATGTAGACAATATAGGTACTTACTTTTATGAAGGCCTGAGATACCTCTTGGGAAGTCTGATGTGGTTGATATCTGGGGCTCAAACAGGATTAATACCTGAGAGACAGGAAAAGGACTCATTCTGAGAATTTAGAATCAATATTCAAAGGCACAGACAATGGTCAGGGGTCCAAAACAAGGATGATTTTAAGTATAATATGAGACGGTTTTCTCAGAATGTCTACCAGCCAGTCCCAGGAAATAAATTCTACATTATTAGGGAAGACGACAGAAAAAGAAAAGTGCTTTTAAAAGGAGTTAAATAAGCAGTGTTTGTATCACAGATCCATTGTAAGAAATTGAGTGACTAAGGCAGCTGTAATGGAAGGCGTCGATGATCAGAGGAAATTTTCCCCACATTGGGCAGGTGATTGTTGGAATGAGCTGCCTCCATGCACACCAAAGTGACAGGAACCTAAGAGTCCTGGAGAAGTGGGGTCAGTTCAACAACAGGTCCTCATAGGTAGGGCATGAGGACTGATTTCTTCCGTTCAAGGGCATGTTGAATAAAGTCAAGTGGAGATAGGACAGTGCAAGCATGAGAAACAGTTTAAGTAAATATGCAAATACTGGCATAAAAAATACATATGTGGGAGGGTAAATAGAAGAGTTCAAGGGCAAAGCAGCTGGAGAAAACACTGGGAAGCTGGGTTTTAATTTCAAGTAGGTCATAGATGTCAGATAATAAATCTCACATACTCCAGAGTTTATATGCCTAAGTGGGATTTCTCAATGTTGTAGTTAGAAACTGGAAAACCTACTAAGGTTCCAGGTCATATTGGAACACATAATTTGTGTATGTTTTTCAAAAAATCTTACAGATGCTTTTAAATGAAAAGTAAGGTGCAAAATTGGATGACCTAATTTCTTCTACATTTACAATTAGAGGAAAGGTTAAACTATGATACCACATGGTGTGATCATGCAATTTAATTTTCCACATATTCAGAATGAACTGCCTGTTGTGACAACAATAATTAATTTGGGTGAAATGTCATAAATATTATTCTTCTATTGCTTTAGAAAGTTTCAAGGATTTTTTTTCCCCCTTCAGGATAATGAAATCTGCTATGTTGACAGCAAGATTCATGTGAAGGAAAACTTGCCAGTTTTCGCCCACCGCTAATCCTAAATCTGTTTCAATCTAGGTAGTACAGTATGTACTGTTGTTTCCAAGCAGAGAAGACTTTGTTTTGCACAGAAAAAAAAAAAAAATCTCTCATTTTGGGCCTCGTTTTTTCCCTTAGGATGTTGGGCATTTGGAAGTACTTGTAAAATCTGATAAAATTTTACTGTCTCAGAGTTAATATATTATTTGGTTAATCTTTTTATTCTTTTTACTTACTGGTCCTTCATTCTCATAATCAAAGTAAATTTACACAGTTGTTTATGATGACAGCATATGTGCTAGGCAGAGAGAATTTCACAGATGCATTTCCTGTATACATGTTTGCAGTAAAATCAGTTCACTTTGTGTGTATCAATTTACCAATTTATGATATGTTATGAAAATAAATTTATAAAATTAAATGTAAAGAAATTATATATATATCATATATATCATATATATACTATATATCATATATATATCATATATATGGTGCCAAAAAAATGTATACAAGTGGACATTTTGGTCAACGTTGCTCAGGCAGTAGTTTGCGTAATCAGAAGTGTCTGGACACTGATGGTAACCACTCTGAGCACCTCTTGTAATTGCAAAAGTCAAACGTGACATATATTCATCTTTTGTTATGGGTATATATTGAGTATTATAATTTTAATAGTTCTTTCCTTTATTAAAATGTATATACAGTTTTTGGCACCATATATATATATATATATATATATATATATATATATATATATATATATATCTCCCAGAAAAATAGTCTGCAAATTTAATTTTAAAACAAGAACAATAATAATAACAAGGACTATCCAGAATCTATATAAAGGAAAGATATAGACTATTTGGGCAAACAAAAGAAAAAGAATAAATTCAGTAACGTTACCTTCTTGATGTGAAGATCAGTATGACAAAAACTAATTAATCTTAAATCTAATAAATATGTTAAATTTAAACTCAGTCTAAATCTACGAACACTATTTGTTTTGAACTCCAGAAAATAATTCTGAATTCCATATGGAGGGATAAACATGAGAAAATGATCAAAAGAGCAAAGGTTTGAGGAAGGAATTGGATCACTGGCATTTATTGGGGAAATATAATTAAAAACAAAAATTTCTCTGAAATCAGTAAACCTCTCCACAAAGGTAGTAGAGAAAGAAAAAGACTTTTATTGTCAAATAAGCATTAAATCAGAAAGTGAGTTGGTTGAGGAGCCGAGAGGGGAGGAGCTTGAGAAAAAAATGATAAGGAGGGCATTGCATTATATAGACCCAGTGCCCTGGGACCTGGATCCACAGAGCCCTTCGAGGACCCCTCTCCAAGCAATAGTTTCAGTAGATCAGTCAGTTAAGTGAATCAGTCCTTTAGCAAATGTATCCTCCCGTGACTGGCTTTTGACAGTATTGTCTTTACCAAGCCCTCTAGAGTGATAGTCATATTGGCGCAGGAACAGGCAGACAGGTCATGGAACAGAATGGACAGCTCTTAACAACAATCAGATTATACATGGAATTGCAAGTAAAGAAAGAAATATCGATTGCTTAATAAATTCAGTTGGGATGATGGAGTAGCCATTTGAAATAACAATTCAAAGAAAAAGGCAGAAAAAGGAATGAAAGGATAGAAAGAAGAAAACTGGATTATACGTCATACATTTTTACCAAATTAATGTTAATATTTAAAAAGTGAAATCATAAAAGTATAATAAATATACATGTAGGGATTTTAAAAAATAATTTCCAGTAAGGGAAGACTTTTCAATAAATTATTTTAATATGTAATTTTCAACAAAATATTTCAATTAAAATATTTAAACAAAATATGAACAATATTTCTGTATAGCAAAATTCCCATTTAAATGAATTCAAAGAAAGTTGATTGAAAACCAGAGATAAAAGTTTTTGCTATATATATATATATATATATATATATATATATATAAAACAAAGTATATTCTCTCTCTCTCTCTCTCTCTCTCTATATATATATATATATATATATATATATATATATATATATATATATAAAATTTTATCTTCAATTAGCTAGTATCCACAATTTCTGGCATTAATATTTTAAAACATATGTAATCTAAAATTTGTACAGAGATGATCTAAGAAGGTTAATGAGTTGTGCTTTTGCCTCTATGTTTGTCATGTGGCTGTAATATGCAAACAGAACCTGTTAAGGGATGAAATTTAAGTGTATTAATTTTGTTTCTTGTAGTCAAAGTATGACTTGGGAGTATTAGCACTTAACCTTTTTATCATTACAAATAACACACACTTAGAATTATGTGGGAATTAATTATTCTTTTCCAATTTATTTATTTAGAACCATTTGATAAAATATGACATTAATATGTAAACATAAATTGTACAGTAATGGATGTTAAATATTTCCCATAAAAGCCAAAGCCTTTTTTTTTCAATTTGGCAGAAACAGAATTGTTCTTTCCTTGCATTGTGTTCCGTTCTAACTGGTTCTGGAAAAAATGTTCCTCATTTTAGCAAGAAGATTACTATTAATATATTCCACAAATCCGGGTTAAGTTTTTAAAAATCTCACGTGGCTTTCACACATCACACACAATGGGAAATTATTTTCATAGTATTTTCCTGAGAAAAATGGGTGTTTTTGCTGGAAAACTAAACTGATACTAAAACATACTTCTTTCACTATTAAAAATGTAGATTCTGCTAGTAT
This sequence comes from Rhinolophus sinicus, assembly GCF_036562045.2. Classification (NCBI taxonomy): domain Eukaryota; kingdom Metazoa; phylum Chordata; class Mammalia; order Chiroptera; family Rhinolophidae; genus Rhinolophus; species Rhinolophus sinicus. The sequence goes on along the minus strand of NC_133754.1, from coordinate 50,964,675 downwards.
AAAAGCCATTTCTTCCTTTTTAAGATGGCTTTATTATGCCAGATGCTCTCTTGTGGTAAAGCTATAACTAGAGTCATAACAGGACACCACATTGGTTAATGTGTTAATGGGTTAATCTGCATCTTCTTGATATTACAGTTTTGTAGGTATCCTAAAGGCAACATCTGACTGAATAATTGTCTGATTCTATGTTGTAGTTATAACATTATGTGACAGTGACGTGCAAAATGCATTAAATGAAATATGAACGCAGCAGTTGTGACTTGCTGCAGGGAACAAAAACATAGCAAGCAATATGCTGCTACTCTCCTTTATGAAAATATACGGTGCTGGTGAAGATAATGTATCTAGCAATCTATGAGTTCAATAATAATACTGCAATGGCATCCACAAGTCAAATTGTAATATGGAGTGATTCAAGAAGTGGCTTCCCTAGAGGCAGCAGAGGTAATGCATACCAAAACAAGATGATCGTTTACTAATTGTTTGCAATCTGGACAAGTTTTTTGTTTGTTTGTTTGTTTTTAATATCATTAGCATTCAAGTTTTTATCCATTAAATGAAAATAATAGTAGTACCTGATCCATAGTGTTATGCTGAAGATTAAAATGGGGTGGTTTCTGTGATATATTTAGCATGGTGCTTGGTATAAATAAATCTTTAATAAGGGTTAGCCACTGTTATTGTTGCCATTGTTTCAGAGAAAACTGAGGTTCGTCTGGGAAACTATCATGTCAGTCTGTGGAAATCTGGACCTTAAATGATATTTCTGTCTTTGTCACTTGGATTCTCCCAGCTCATTTAGCTGTGAACCTGTGAGTTGAAAAGATTCTAATAATTTGTGGATTGTCAGGTTTTTAAAACTACAGATCAGATCGTGTCAGTTGCTTCACATCGTTCTTAAAATAAAATAGAAAAGAGAGGAGGACCTTTGCCAACCTCACTGGCCTCAACGCCAGCTGCTTCCTTCTCCACGACACCGTCCCCCCAACACACACATAGACCCCACACCCCCTCTAAGTCTGCAGAGGTTTCCTAGTGAACTTCTTGCTGGAGGTTTATTGTATTTTGCCTGGACCTTCTTTCAGGCTGTCCTCTCTGCCTGGAATGGCCCCTCCTTTCCAGTCCCATTTACCTGTCTAGCTGTTCTCATCCCCTAAAAGTGACTTCTGAGAATCTACCCCGATGGCCACCCCATTTCAGTGCAGCAATGTGGTGTTTAAGGCAGTCATGTGTGGGGCAGGTGAGGCTGGGCATGCATAGCTCACAGTGAGAGCTCAGTAAGCATAGCTGTTCTTCCTTTCATCTGTTCCCTAATATCGTGCTCTTCTTGGAGGCTGTCATCGTCCTTGGGATCACTTGCTGGGTCCCTGCCTTCCTGGCTGCAGTGGAGCACCCTAAAGGAGGGGCCAGTGGCTGCTTTTTGCTGCTCCATCTGCAGTGCTTAGCACAGCCCCTGGCCGACAGTAAGAGTTAAATACCTGAACGTCTGAATGAGGAATAAACTCATGATTTCACATCAACCTCAGATTTTATATTTGACCTTCAGCCTTTGGACAGGATTGCAGCAACGCATTCCCAGAAGAAATGTGTCATGAGCCCTGCCACAAAGGAAAATCCACAACCTTCCTTAAATGTCTTTACATTTCTTTGAATTTCGCATTCCTTTCCAACAATCCCTTATTCATAAGAATTAGCTAAAACCATACCTAGGGGCTTAAAAGCTGAGATGTAACTGCTATTAAAGGAAATACAGAACTTGCACATTCTAAAAATGCAGCCTAAATGAATTGGATGCCCAGTTCTAAGCATTTCTGTTGGTGGACTCTCAATTTGCTGTACCACCTCCACCACCAAATTTTACTATTATTGAAAATACAATGACTGTGGAGCTCCTTAGGACTAGGTCTTTTAAAATATCTTCTAGGACAAATGTCTTCAATACAGGTGGAATTTGCAGCTCTGTATAGTTTTCAAAATATATGCAGAATTGCCATAATTCACCCTGTGTCTTTTACACCTCCTCTTCTATAATTTTGAACAAGAAACATGAGGCACAGCTCAGGTAAATATTCTGAGACTTATGGACACAAAATCCAGATTGTCTCTGCCTAAGTGCCATATTGGAACTCTTCCTTCTGAGACATTTAGAGTGTTTCTCCCTAGTCTATACCCAGAAAAAACTTCAATGGTTTTAACAGCTTTAATTGTTATTTGGGGTGTGTGTGTGTGTGTGTGTGTGTGTTGATTCTTCAATCCTTTCCGAACGGAACTATTCCAATTCATAATGGCCAGGGCCTCATAAAGGATCCAGGGCTATTGGACATGGCCAGTATCTTCCCTGTGGAGCATGTGTACTCTTGGCTTGATAGACCTCTGTGTACATTTCGGTCTCACATTGGGTCATGTTAGCCAATTGATTCGTTAGTAGATTTTATTCAGATTTACTTTGCCATGTTCACTTTCATACTTTAGGGAAAGAAATAATGCTGGAAATCTGAAAATAAAAGCAGAAAAATCTGCATATTTCACAATGCTAATACTGAAAGTATATCATTAAAAATGAGACTCTGAATATTGTTTTATAAGCTGCTATATTAGAAATGATAATCATTAAATTTGTACCATTCCTCTCTCCCTGAATGCTATAACCTCTGCCTGTGTCGACCTGCCCATCATGTCGGGTTTACTTCAATGCTTTTCTTGCTATGAAAACAACATCACATATGTCAGCTTCCTGTATCTCTTTCTTCTCTTCTAAACTTTTAAAATTAATCATAAATTGCTTCTCATCAATTTTTTTTACCAGTTTCAATTTGTGTCTAATTTTCTTAATGCATGGAAAAGCTATATAAGTTAGGAGTTTAGGTTTTGCAATGAAATAAGGCTGAAATGAAATGTATCTATTCATGCTATAAATATTTTTTGAACACTCATTATATGCCAGGTACATATTTTCTAGACACTGGGGCACAACAGTGAATAAAACATACAAAATTCCTGTTCTCAAAGCATTAACATTCTAATAGGTGGAGACATAATATAAACAATTAAACAAATAAAAACCGGAATATTAAGTATCAATGTGGATATGAAGAAAAAAAAGAATAAAGACTAAAAGGTTGGGTGGGTGCTGCTACCTTAAATAATGCAGACAGGAAAGACCTCTCTTGTAACAGAGGAGTAATTATGAGGGTGTATGGAAGAAAGAGCATCCCAGGAAGCGGAAAGATCAAGTGTGAAAATCTGAAGGCAAGACAGAGCTTTGTATGTTAGAAAACATCAAAACAGTCAGTGTTCCCGGAGCTGAGTAATATAGCCATATAAATGGTGAGGTTGCAGAGAGGGTCAGGGGCCGGGGTCCTGCTGTCTTGTGCAGCAGGACAGATTCTGGACTCCTAGAAGCCATGAGAGAGTTGAACAAGAGGGTGACAAGCTCACACTTGCGTTACGAAAATATTTCTTTTGGCCTCTCTGTGGATAATAGGTTGTAGGGAAACATCTCTCAAACGTTTTTATCATGAACCACTATGATAAATCCGTTTTACATTGTGGCCCAGTATAAATATGTGTGTGTGTGTATGTTGTGCCTAATTGTAGCAGGAATAACAGTTTCAAAAAATAATCCTTTACAAAGTACAACACATTTGATGTTGCTAAGTCTACTCCAGTGTTTTCTTTTGTTTAGTATAGTGACCGCAACATGCAAAGTAAACTTTCCCGCCTGGTTCTGAAATGCACTACTGTAGGATATCAAGCATAAAAAGCAAGGCTCCCTATGAGGGAGTAGACATAGAATTTTAGGTGAGAGGTAGTGATGGCAATGTTGTGAATGACTTTTTGTTTTTCCCCTGAGCAATCTGAAGGTTAGGCTTCTTCAAGAAGACACAGAAGACTAAAGGAGGAAAATGTTTGGAAAAGAGAATCTGTAGTTCAATTCTGGACCCATTCAGTTTAAAGTTCCTATTAGCCAAATAGTAATAGCAAATGGACATTTAGAGACACAAGTCTACCGTTCAGGAAAGAGGATGAGAGTAGAGCTATTGTGAGGGCTTATCAGCCAAAGCCATTGGCTTGCCTGAGATCACAATGTGAGCAAGTGGAGCTAGAAAAGACCAAAGTTCCAAGATGTCCAGAGATACTGGATACGTCAACAGGAGGCTGAGGAGAATCACGGAAGCCTGGGAAATAGGAGAAAACCAGCAGAACATAGCATGTTGGAAGCCAAGTCAAAAAGGTGTTTAATGGATAGGAATCAACTGCCACAGATCATTTAAATGGATTAAGCAATGAGAATCGATCTCCATGGTTCCATCACCCCAACTTTAAAAAAAATATATTTTTTGAATCTATTTATATTTTAAATAATTTCCTCTTCTTGGCAAGCATTGAGCATTATTGCTTAACAAACATGTATATAGCAAAAGAGTATTTTCGTATATTTGTCATAAAACTGCAAATACGCGAAGCTCGTAGCTTATGCCCATTTCGCTAATCCAATTTACCACCATTTTAGCTCTTTAAATCCCAGGTCATGTCTCACTCTGAGACTTGGGCACATACCATTGCTTTGAACCTAACGATCTTCACTAATCAAGATCCATTCATCTCTCATAGTGGAGTCCAACCAGTAGTTTTCCAGGAAAATCGTCCCTAATTGCTTCAGAGAGGTCAGACCCTCACTTTTTCCCACATTTCCCTCTACCTTTACTTCTCATAGTTTGCAATTTTACATTATTTATATGGTGATTTGATTAATTTCTTCCCAAGATCATAAGTTCAATGAGGGATCATTTCCGTTTTGTGCATTATTGTGGCTCCCCCACCTAGCACAGAGCCTGACATTTCATCAATATTTGTTGGATGCATGTTGAATGAATATTGTCAGTATTTTGCTACATTGGTAATTGGATGATAGGCCCTTTGTAAGAACCTATTAAACTGAGCTGAGATCTGACATTACCACTTAGGGCCTACCCAGGAGCCATCCACCCCTCCATCCCCGAGAACTCCTTTCAACACAAAACTGATAGCTTATGCCTGTTGGGTTTTGTTTGTTGATTCATCTTTTTAAACTCCTTATCAAGACCCTGCCCAATTTCATTTTGCTATATAGGACTCAGATGACTCATTTCATAGTAAACTTGTAGTTCCTACTAAAGTATACACAGACAGTAATTTCTTGACTTTCTAACATTGTTTCTAGCATCACTGTTTATGATTTAATACTGAAATACATTTCCTAAACTTTTTACAAGCACTTATTGCACGTTTGTTTTGTTTGTTTGTTTTTTATAATTGCCTTCTTAGGAACTGAATTGTTTAGTCTTCAGAATTTGCTGTCTGTGGGTCAATTTAAACTCAAAATTTTTCAGGACTCTACTTGACCATTATAATAATTGGTGAAATATTTGTTTCTCTTTTCAAAAAATAAGTCATATTCTCTCAGTGGGCAAATTCTTTGAGGCCATCATTAATTCAGATAAGTTATCAGTGTGCTGCTGGGGGCACTAGAATGGCCATTTATTTTAAAATTTCTCCTATTCTGGAATGGTTAATGCAGGTTTCAGGAATTGTTCTTATCTCCAAGTTGCAAATTGCACACTGACAGAATCACAATCAAATAATACATAAGAATTAAATTTTAATTAGGAGAAAACTGTTGTACCTTGGAGCGAGGTAAGGGATGGGGAAACTATTTTGATTCCACATTTCTTTCAAAAAGGTGGAATTTAAGGTTACATTTGTCATGACAATGATATATTTTCATGTCTGTGTTTTATAGAAAGATCTGTAAATAAACTTTTACCTTTTTAAAATTGTTATTGATTGCACCCTGATGAAATCCAGATAAAAACAGCTGTTTACACTGACAAATCTGCAGCCTTACTTTTATGTTATCCAATTCAAAAGATAAGGCGTAATAGTAATTCTTCCCTTTTATTCCTTGCCATAGACCAACCTTATGACCACATTTAAAATAATATAAGAGTACGGTTATATAAAGTAAAAATAAGATTCTGTTATTCAGATTTAAAAAAGGAAAAAAGGCTAAAAAGTCATATAATTTCAGTCATAAATATAACATCCTAGAAGAGGTGAGTCATTGTTTTTCTTTGATCTTTGGGGGGAAACAGGTATTGGATTTCCTGATGGAAGAACTTGTTTTCAGTACTTAGCATTTATTAAAACTATTGACCACTCTTTTTCCTACTTTGCTGGATTGATTTTGCAACTTGCTTTAGTATTACATTGGGCATGCTTTATACACTAGGAAAAAGGCATGCTTTTCACCTTCAGAGAACATTTAAAATGTTGAATTATGCATTTTGAAGACCAAGTAAACAGAGTTATGGAGTAGGCTGGACATCTAATCACTTCAGACATGCTACTTTTTTTTTTTTTTTTTTTTCCCTGACCAGATTTACCTGCAGGGAAGCTCTTCAGTCAGTGATATCCCCACCATTTGCATGTATGCTTTGTTACAGTAAGCACATTCATTACATAGGAAAGTTAAATATCAGGAAATTTAAAAAAGCTTAAAATAATTTTTAAGTATAAGAATTAGAAGCTTTCCTTTGAATTATTTCCAGGATCATCCTTCTCCACTTCCAAACCAAAACGGATTATAGAAACAGGGGGAAAGCCCGAGCAAGAGTAAAAGGAAAGTTGGGAAGCAAAAGGTAGGGTCAGATGTGGAGCACCAGTCCTGTGTGTGCCGAGAAGCTGCAATGAATCAACTCAGGTTAAATCATCAGCCTGCAGGCAACTGAACCTGGATATCTTGAGAGTGAGAAAACGCTGACCTCCAGAAGGACACTTCTTACACAGTTTTGCTGAAGGTTAACAGTTGGGGCAATAGAGTGTGCTGAAAACACGATGAGTCAGTGTGCCAAAATGGCAGCATGGCCAGAAATAAGGAAAATATCTTCAGTCATAGATTATAATGTTTCCTCTAGACTATCATAATGGTAACTTTAGATAACCGGTTAAGAGAACACAGTCACTTCATATACTTCCTACAACCCTCTGAAGGAAGAATAGTATAACCCCTTTTAGAGGTGAGAAAACTGAGGCCAAGAGAATTTAAATACTTTGCATAAACACAGATTTTATTCAGCTCTGTCTGACTTCAAAACCTGTACTCTTCTGTGTCTCTCAATGAAAATGTAGTTGAAACATGAAACCTCTAGGTGACATATTTATGAGCGAAAGCAACTAGACTTACATAACCCAAATAAAACTAGGGTGCAGTGTCAAGTGTTATATTAGCTACCTATGGCTGTATAACAAATTATGGGCAATTTAGCGGCTTACAACACTCGCCTGTTATGTCCCCGTGTTAGTGGATCAGATGTCCAGCAAAGCTTAGCTGGCTTAAGTGCTCTCTCTCCAGGACTGCATTCAAAGTGCTGGCAGGGCTGTGCCCTCATCTGAGGCCTTGACTGTAGAAGGATCTATTTCCAAGCTCATGTGGTTGATGGCAGGATTCAGGTTCTAAGGGTTGTTGAACTAAGGATTTGTGTTCCCTACCGACTGTTGGTTGGAGACCCTGCTCCGATCCTGACTGCATAGGCCTCTCCAGCTGAGCTGCTTGCTTCTTCAGAGCCAGCAAAGGAGAGTATGTTGGCAAGGGGGAAATCACTGCCTTATGAAGCCTTGGCATAGAAGGGATATCCCATTAGCTTTGCTAATCCCAGCCCACATTCAGGAGGAGGGGATTACAGATGGACCTGAATATCAGAAGGGTGGGGATCCTTGGGGGCCATCTGAGAGTCTGCCCTCAACAGGGATGGACATTAAAATGCTTTTTTATAAGGAATGATAAGGGTGTGATCTCACTATGCAGGTTCATGCTAAAATAAATAAACAAATAGTTAAATTAATGAATTAATTCAAAAACAATTAAAAAGTTAAATTGTTTATGTAAAAACTTCCTGTTAACCCCAAGCAGTTCAATGTGGGTATGATTATGATTTCACCCTTTCCTAAATGCTTCACATAATCATTTATCTCCAGTCACATGCAGTAGAGCTGAGTGGCAATTATTACAGCAGGAAAAGAAGCTCCGTATTGTTTTTCAAAGTGACAATTCTTTCAGTTGGGTGAGGATAATTTATAAGTTACCTGTTTATTTTAGAGATGGACAATATTTTTTTTCTTTTGACATGGAAATGAACATGTTAGAGTAAAAGCCTGTCATACAAAAACCAGTTGACAAAATAATAATTTGCTTTACTATCTCCAGTATTAGTTGTGATAAAGATATTTCAGATTTTATTTTAAAAGAAACAGCATAGTCACTAATGAACTTCTGGACAAGAAAATAAAATCTTTTTAGCATCCCACGCTTGACCTTAGGTTCCCTGAGCGCAACAAAGATTTACATGTTAGCCAAATCAGAATATCTCTATCTCTATACCTCTATGTCTATGTCTATCTCTGTCTCTATATCTACCTCTATCAACCTATCTATCTATAGACATATCTATAGATAGATAAGTTGATATATATAGATATATATATACAGATTGATGATAGATATAGATATATAGGTATAGGTATATAGATATAGATGATATAGATATAGATATAGATATAAAATAGATATATATAGATTGATGATAGATATAGATATATAGGTATAGGTATATAGATATAGATATAGATGATATAGATATAGATAGATATCTATAGATAGATAAGGTGGTATACATATCTATAGATAGATAAGGTGGTATATATAGATATATATAGATTGATGATAGATATAGATATATAGGTATAGGTATATAGATATAGATATAGATGATATAGATATAGATATAGATATAGATATTTGTAGCTCACTGGAATTGACCAGGTATCTAAATATGTAATTTCATTGGGGAAGGAGTGTCTGTGTGGGGTCTTTTCTAAACTGACCCAATCAACTACTTTTGAGCACAGTGAAATATCAAGGTTTGTTTCATAAACTCTGTCACTTCAGAAAACTATAAAAGATTCCTTAGAAAGTAAATTGATTGTGTTAGGCCAGTTAATAAAAGCAAATTTTAATTTATCTTTTTATTATTTTTTTACTAGAGTTCTAAGAACAATTAACAAAGGAGATAAAATACATTTTAGACAAATTAAAGAGAGGTATAGTGAAATTTGATCAGCCATATAATTTGTTGCCCAATTATAGACAATTTTGAGAATGAAAGAGGATGTTAGAAATATGTAATTTAAAAATAATGTATGTATGGCCCAACATATTATTTTATTATATTGGTGGCTTGTAAAAGAGTTATATACAAAAATCCTTTTTAATGAAATTCCTTTCAAAATAAAAAATAACGAAATCCATTCATATTAAAATGAAACAACCCCTCAAAAAACCTTTATACTAATTATTTCTGTATTAAGTAATACAAACAGAATAATTATTCTTGATACATTTTCATAAACTTTTAATTGCTGTATTGGGCACATCTCTTCCAAATACTATGCTCCTAGTATTTTCCTGAAGAATGTTTTTTTAAAATAAGATCTTAATTTTTGAAAATATGATTGGCTACAATCTTCATCAGAGATGCATTTTACATTTTCTTGTTTTATGCTCACAAAATTTGAAAATATGAATATTTTTTAATTAACTCTGAAATTGTTTATTTATTTTTTTCAGTTGCAGTTGACATTCAATATTATTGTATATAGTTTCAGGTATACAGCATAGTGGTTAGACCCAAAGCAATCTATAAATTCAAAGCAATCCCTATCAAAATAGGGGTTGAGGAGCAGTGAGGTTGTGCACACAGGAGAGGGGGAACATTCTCTTTCACCAGCTGGATTTCTCAGGCATTGTGCATGTGTGTGTATATCATTGTGTGTGTGCTTTGTTTTGTTTTTTTAATTTTCAGTTATTTAGGGAAGTACAGTGCAGGTTGGATGACTTATGAATGTTGAACATTTCACCATATTGTTGGTGTTCTGTTGTGTATGCCAAACTAAGTGCTCATTTATATGAACACACACACACACACCTGCGTGCACACACAAATGTGCACAGACATACGTGCACACACTCATGTATGTTCAAACACACATGCATATTCACACACACATTTATGTGTGCTCAACCATGTGTAGAGGGATGTGTCAGTGAGCAAGACACTTATGGATCTCTAGTTGTTTATTCTATATTAACATGTCAAGTTTGCTGGTCCTCAGTAACGTGAGCATAATTTGTACTGTGAACAGCAGTAAATAGAGAAAAATAAACAAATTTCCGACCAAGCAAAACCAGCTATAATATATATTTATTCCACACAAGAAGAATAACCACCATTTAGAAATGCTTTCACTCAAGTTTCAAGAAATAGTCACAAGAGGTCATATATGTTCTTAAACACTACCATTCACATTGTCTGTTCTCTATTCTTTGGGATTGTTTTTGGATGGTTATGAATGAATTAGTCACAACTGCCATCAGGCAAAATTCCATCAACTTATTTTCTGGGTTGAGGGTAAAATCTCCCTCCTCTGAATCTATTGGATAACTGGGAGAATCTGATTTTTACTAGTTAAGCTTTTGTGGTTATTACTTTGAGTAGCCAAAATAGTAAGAAAATATGAAATAACATAATCATTTTGCAAGGGAATGCACTCCATATGTCCTCCTTCAAAGTGTATTTTTAAAAGTGAGAATTGTAACCTTTACCATGGAATTGAGAGGAATAATATACCAAATTATTTTTTTGAAAAGGACAAGCAGGGTGAAATACGAATTGTCCATTATTCTTCCGCTTCTAGAACATTGTCAAGCTGGTGGAGGAGAATGAATAAGTATCAGTCAAGTTCATCTATAACAGGATCAATTATGTAACAGCATATTAGCCACTCCAATTTTAACCACTTTTCAAGATGGCCATCATTTATATCATAAGCCTTATATGCCAATCCCTGGGTTATTTTTAGCATGTTGGAATTTTATATATATAGGGAGACACATTAATATTCAACATCAAAGTAACTTTTTGATCCCCCTCCTTTCTATGACCACTAATTAAATAGACTCGAGCCAGAGATTAGGTTCCTAGGGCCTAAAATTGGAAACTGTAATAGGTTATTCTATTTGACAAATATAGAACAAAGGGATGAATTTAAGGCCATGTCTTTGGGGAGCTCTGAAAATCAAAGTGTAGGAAGCCAAATGTTAATACCAAGTGTTGTTTAAATACAAACTGAAACTTGGGCAGAGTAGGGAACAGCTTACACACAATGAAAAGTAGAACCCTGGATGACTGCCTCCAATGGCATACGAGTGCCTGGGAATTATTTTTGTTGACTGAAATGCTCATGCAATTAATGGGTATACCAGTCTAACTCAGACACACAGGGTCAGTGCAATTGAGTTTGCAAAGCATTTCAAAGTCCTATCAAGATTCTTTGGCATTCTACAGCAGACAGTTTTACCTTAGCATCAGGAGCACACAGAACACAGGTAGAGTCCTGGAGTATCTCTCATTCATTTTACCTCCTCTCATCACCTCTTAGGATAGAGACGAGAAGAGAAAAAAAAGGGGAAGGCAGGGAGAAGACAGTCAAGTATGGGCACTGCATGGAGGTAGCAAGATAAGCAGACACTGCAGACAGACTCTGGAATCGCCAACTTCAGGGATGGTCCTCACAGCAGTCCTTGAAGTAGTTTCCCTACTAGGATGGCTGACCCGGTGCTTGAAGCCAATGGATCGATATGTGTGGTGTAGAGGGCAATGCAAACCAGACCCTTGACCTATAGTCACAGGTGTTAGACCTTCCACAAAGGGCAGTGTTCTAGCTTTCAAATATGCCCCTGGGGCCACATGGCTCCTTTTAACCTCTGCCATTATCTTCAGTGATTTTCTGTATATACCGGGGGTGCCAAAAAAATGTATACAAGTCGATACTTTGGTCAACGTTGCTCAGGCAGTAGTTTGCCATAATCAGAAGTATCTGGATGCTGATGGTAACCACTTTGAGCACCTCTTGTAATTGCAGAAGTTGAACATGACTTATATTCTCTTTTGTTATTGGTATATATTATTACAATTTTAATACAGTTTTCCTTTCCTAAAATGTGTATACATGTTTTTGGCACCCTCTGTATATATGAACACACACTCATACACAAACAGTATAACTAATATAAATGAATTAATTAATATTTATAGTGTCCTACTTTGTAATCTTTACCCAGAAGTAATTTTACACACACACACACACACACACACACACACACACACACACACACTCCATGGAACTCCTGAAGTGAGGGTGTAAGCAGGATAAACTCTGCTGAGAAAGCCATCTCCACTGCAGTGTAAGAGAACTGCATTACCTTTTCTGATATAATATAACTTAAATTAACAATGATGGCACTGGAGCATTTTATCCCAGTTCTCTCATTAACTTGTAATGATGGGATTTTTCAGAATATTTTCCATGAATGCCTTACGTTATTACTACCTGGCCATACCTGGCCTTATCTGAGAGTCTTGTGTCCATGACACCTCACAGTCTACTTTTTTCCATGATGATCATTTTCTGTCATTCTTTCCTGATGGTCATTCATAGAAGCTCATTTTCCTCAAGTGCGTTAAGCATTGGATGGAATATGGACATGCTCTCCTGATTGAAACAAAAAGCCTTGTACGTATGTGTTCTTCTTGGTAGCACAGCTGTGCCTACTTGGAGAGCTAACATGGGGAGCTTCCCTGAGTGTTTTCTCCTCTACTCCTCCAAAACCAAATGTAAAAGTGGCCATAGGAGAGTTCTTTTGATAATGGATTATTTCCATTATGGGTTGAACTGTGTCTCCCTCCAAGTTTTTATGTTACGGTCTGCTATGGACTGAATTGTGTCCCCAAGAATTCATGTGTTGAAGCCTTAACTCCAATATTTGGAGAGAGGGCCTCTGAGGAGGCGACAAACGTTCTATGAGGGCAGAGGAATGGAGCCCCGATCTGATAGGGCTGGTGCCCTTATAAGAAGAGGAAGAGACACCAGAATTTTCTCTCTCTACACTATGTGAGGACACAAGAAGACAGCTATTTACAACCTAAGGCGAGTGTTATTACCAGACACCAAACCTGCTGGCACCTTGATCTTGGTTTTCCAGCCTTCAGAGATGTAAAAAACTAAATTTCAGCTGTTTAAACCACCCCTTCTAAGGTATTTTGGTGTGGCATCCAAGCTCACTAAGAAAGTCTTAATCTCCCTGTACTTCAGAATATGATTGTATTTGGAGATAGGGTCTTTAAAGAGGTAACTAAATTGATATAGGTCATCAGGGAGGGCCTCAATCCAATATGATTAGTGTCCTTGTAAGAAGAGAAATTTGGAAACAGACAGAGGAAAGAGCATGAAAAGACACAAGGAGAAGGTGAGCGACCATCTACAAGCCTTGGAGAGAAACCTCAGAAGAAACCAATGCTGCCGACACCTTGATCTCTGATTTCTAAGCTCTAGAGCTGCAAGACAATAAATTTCTGTTATTGAAGTCACCCATCTGTAGTCCTTTGCTATGACAGCCCTTGCACATGAATACAGTTTCAGAGGAAATTACACACTTGCTGTCCAACAGAAGCAGCAATAGCATAAAGAGGTAAGCCTCGGAAATGCCTCGGATTTATCATGATGATAAATCTCAAAGACCCATAGTCCTTGGAATCCCAAAGGAACTGGGAGGAGGTCCTGATTTGCTTGAACCTCCCTGGAAAGCTCTGATTAGTCATGTGGTGTTGGGTCTATGACTGTTAGCAACTTCAGGGTTGGGAAGGTCATCAGTCAACTCCATGACCACCACCAAAAGTAAAGGTTTAACCAGTGGAACCAACTCATGTAGTGTGGTCAGTCAAATTATCTCAATTTTAAACAATGACTTTCTGACTACTGCCATGAACACAAAGGCAATCAACTTGATCAACTAGATTAGTTTTTCTTGTCATGTAAAAGCTGGTCTTGAAAAACGTTAACGTTCTCATTTCTCATGTAGCTCCTCAATGGCCTATTCGTTTCTTTAGTGGGGGAAGCATCTATGTCTTACATTTTTGTATCGCTCCTAGCACATAAATTCAAAATTATGGTGTGTAATTTAATGAGCAGGACATCACTGGAGGCCCCCATTGGAATCCTCCACTTGTCCCATCCCTGCCATTTTGCTGGCTGTAGTAAAATGTTGGAAATATTGGTAGTTTGTTTTGTCCTCGTTCCCTCTTCCCTGTTGCTTGCATTTGTATCTGCTCCCATTGTCCCTTCCAGGCCTCCTTTTGACTGCCGAAGTCCATTCAGCACGGCCCATGCATTTCTGGATGATGCCCTCTGGTCCATAATTAACCAAATGCTGTTTTTTTTCTGTGATGAAAACCTCACATTATCTTAAGTATTTGCATTGCAAAAAAGTCTCTACTAATGGCATTTACCCTGAAGTTTCAGTATTTTTAACAGTATAGTATATCTCTTCAGGTATATTTGTATTTCAAAAACACGTGCTTAAAGAAACACTTCTATAATGAAATTAGTCTCTGCAGTATCACCACCCGTGCTACCTGGTAATCAGATAGGTTGTGTATACATGGGTCTCCGGTGACCCCAAGGTCACACCTTTGTCTTAGTTTAGCTATTAATATCGCCACCTTCCCTCTCAAAACTGTCCCAGTTTTGAATGAGGTGTTATATGACCACACCGCATACAAGTACAGTCTACACATTGACAAGAGCAGTTGTGTGTTTTTTTTTGTTTTGTTTTGTTTTTTTAATATATTTATTTTTTTATTTTATTAGTTTCAGGTGCACAAGACAAAGCAAAACTTAGACGTTTATCATTTCTATCCCTCCCACTGTGTGAACCCCCCTCCCCCCATCCACTATCCCTCTGTACGTTCCCCAAATTAATTTTCAAACCCCCATGACCAGAGCAGTTTTGACACCCAAAAAACTCACATTATTTTCAGGTCTCATTGAAGTTGCTGAGATTTTTCTCAAGTACATTAGTTATTCGCTGCCAGAGTTAGTCTGAAAGCTATAGAAATATTTCCCAGTACAGTTGTAATACATTACTTAATAAGTGGCTACTAGTAAAATGGAGATTGCTATTTTTAATTAATACCTTCACGTGAACAGCCTCTAAAATGGTGATGTATTAAACTGACTGCTAATAAGGAAAAGGGTGATACAATTTACTAAAGGGCTTAATACAATTCTGAAAAGTATCTTTGGTGAGAAGTTATTTGAATGTTACATTATCACCAGGTATCCTCCAGTCTGGGCTGCAATTAGGCATTTCCTAGCCACTTTAATACTATTTTCTCAGCTATCAATCTCTGCATTTCTTATGTAGCATTTTACTTACTGTTTTAGTCACATATCTTGATAAGTGTCTCTTTTTCATTTCTTTGTCATCTGTGATACCCAAAATTCTAATAGAGATATATTTTGTAAGTCATTTTTTTAATTTCTATGAACTTTGACTTAAAATGCACGTGTTTATGTACAGATAAGGTTATACATTTAAAAACAAACAAACAAACAAACAAAAACCGCCTATGTCACTTGGGCTGAATCCCATTGTTGACTTCTCTGAGGTGACTGTCAGAGGATTATTTTCTTATATTGCGGTTAATTACATTCTCAGTAACTTTTACTAGCTTACAGAAACATAACCGTCATCTGTTTTGTTGTTGTTGTGAGCTATTTCATTTTAATTGTCTCTGTTCTTGCTCTTCCATTGGAGGAGGAAGCTATGGGCCCACTGAGCCATGAAGTTACTGAAAATTAAATATCATCTCCTTCCCTAGGAGGACAGGGACTCCTAGAGAGGTTAGACGGTTGCTTCAGGTCACCTAGCAAGTTAATCACTCCAGTCTCATAGCAAAGACCTTTACAGTCCCACTGCTTCCATCAAGTACCAAGTTTGAAAACATTTATAAAATCTGGGTAAATTGCCATGAAGCCAAATGACTAGGGATAGTGGAACATTGACCTCCTTCATCTCCTTCTCTTCTTCCTTCTTCTCCTGCTCGTCTTCCTTTTCCTTAACAAAATGACTCACGTTGAAGAATAATTCTACAACTTTTGAAGGCTGAAGAAGATATAAATCAAACTTAAGAGATCCTCTTCTTTCCTATATAATTCTTTATGGGAACCAGAATGTCAGAGCAAATCTTAAATCTCTTTGATGAATGAATAAGTTAACATGGATAACAGAATTTTACAACGGGGTTTCTTTCCCTCCCTCTCCCTCCCTCCCTCCCTCCCTCCCTCTCTCTACTCCTCTTCATTCCCTCCTTCCCTCCTTCCTCCCTCCCTCCCTCCATTCTGTCCTTCCTTTCTTCCTCTGGACTTTGCCACACTCAGCTACACACTGCCATTCTTTCAGTCCCTAAGTGAGCCGTTATGTGTCCCCTCAGTGCTGTCCTCTGCCCCAGCCCCCTCCCTGGGACCATGGCTCCTCCATGGATCATTCATCTGCCTACTCTGGCTACACTCCTCTGGCAGTCGTAGTATAATGGGATGTTAAAATGGAACTGTTTCATTCCATATTCTGCCAAGGCCCACGACAACAGCTGCTACCTTCCAAAGTGAGATTGTGGACCACACATGCGCAGAGACAGAAGACCACTGGTGTCTCCTTTACCCCCTGGAAAATCTGAACAGTGAGAGCCTGTCCAGCCACTTCTGGAAACAATGAAGAAAAATAGCTGCATGAGAGGACTGTGTCTATCTGGTATTCAACCTGTCAAATATCAAGATTTGACAGGAAAAGGATGCCTGAATGCTTAGCATGGGGCCTGTACAGGACACAGCGAGCAAGGGATTGCTTTAGATCCTGTCAAATAGAGCATCAGAAGCGACAAAGGGTGTAGTGCAAAGAAGCTGGAGGTACTGCTAGATGCCCAGCTGGGGTGGGTGGGTGGGTGGGTGGGTTGGTGAGGGGATCAACCCACAACCAACCAGCTAGACTAGTGATCACTGGCCCGGATGAGGGCATTCTGGGTTGAATCTCCAGGGACCAGAAGGGGAAGAGTCTCTGAAAATTCCACAACAACACCCATGAAAGAAAGGTTCACCTTCAATCAGCCTGCTGATTGAAGAGTGCTGTGCTAGAGGCTAGCAAGAAGGAAGGACAAGAAATAAAAAAGGGAGAGACAAGAGCTAGGGAACAGTCAATTTCAAATAAAGTTTGAAAATTGTTACATTACGCTGGGCTGGGGGCTTTAATTCCTAACCTTGAGACCAGGACTTGAAGAGTGACAGTGTCTAGAGCATGTTTTATCGTCTGAGAACAAGGAGACACTTCCTGGTACCTGAACTGGGTTTCATCCACAGAGATGGGAAGAAACTATCTACATGGAGGAGCCTTAAAAGGATGATAAAGAGAAGGAAAGAGTTGCTTCCCAATGACACTTCTAAATATTCTACTTGATCCGAGTAGTGGTTATTATCAGCTTTGTCATTCCTTCCTTCACATTTTGTCCCCAGAGCTAATTATTGTGCCTGGCACATATTAGATGCTCAGTGATTAAAATATGAATAAATGTTGAATGCAGTTAACAGTCTATATGTCCTTCCATTCTCTAAAAGGGGCCGCTGGTTAGCTCAGTTAGTTAGCGCACGATGCTCATAACACCAGCGTTGCCAGTTCGATCCCCGCATGGATCAGTGTGAGCTGCGCCCTCCACAACTAGACTGAAACAACTACTTGACTTGGAGCTGGTGGGTCCTAGAAAAACACACTTAAAATAAATTGAAAAGTTAAAAAAAAAAGTCTTAATTAAAAAAAATAAATTTAAAAATATTTTTAAAAACCGTATTTATTTGTTTGCTTGTTTGTTTACAGTTCTTCCACCCCATTCTACATGGCTTACAGATATAACTTGGCTTCTGGTCTTTTCATGTACAAAAAGGGATGGTTTCACAAGTGCCCTATTGCTATTTTTGCTTCAATGCAATCCACTGGTGGTCTTGCCTCCATTTCCTTGTGAAATCTGACAATTTATTTAATTTCTCTGTGCCTTCCCCTTTCATCTTTAAAATGACAGCCTTGTCCAAGGTTCATCTTGGATAATTAATGATACCAATGAATCAACCTTTCCTCAAGTGAATTGTAACAGCATAGGGTTTTAAATATTATTACTTATTTGTTACTGTTCTAACGGGTTGTTGTTTTTTTTCATCTTATTTATTCTTCAAGATGTTTAATTAATTCAGGAATTTAAAAAGTTGTAAGTTCTCCAATGTCAAGTTATATTTTTTAATCAAAATCAAAGAATTCATTTGAGTCTTCTATTAGCAGTTGTATTTTGACTACCAAAGTGGGCCAAACACTAACCTCACCCAGAAATTGTGAGATAAGTAGAGATATGATTAGAAAAAAATCAAACCTAGAAGTCATAATTTCATGTTTAAACATCTGACAAGGCACATTTTAGAGGCAATATTCAGTAATAATTGGGCTATTAAATTCAAGTTCTTTTCTTTAATTTTTAGCCCCAACTGTCACATCAAATTACACATGAATATTACACATTTTTATCCCTTGAAATAATTCGTTTATTCAATAAATGTTAATTGAATAAATTAACAGTGCTGAAAGCCAGACACTGTTCTAAGCACTTACAATAGATAGACCGATGAACAAAATCTTGCCTTCGTGAATTTACATGGTAGCAGGTAAGTGTGGATGGGCATACAATAAATCATAATGTAATAAATAGCCATATAAATTACATAGTATGTGTCTTCGTTTGCTGGGGCTACCATAGCAAAGTATCACAATCTGAATGACTCAAACAACCGAAATTTATTATCTCACAGTTTCAGAGGCTACAAGTCTGAAATCAACGCACTGCAGGATTGTTTCCTTCTGAGGGCTATAAAGGAGGCTTTCACCTTGGCCAGTGCATGACTGTCTTCTCCCTGCATCTTCACACGGTCTTCCCTCTATGCATGTATCCAAATTTCCCCTTGTTGATAAGGACCAGATACATCGGGTTAGGGCCTACCTCAGTGACCATGTTTTAACTTGACTACCCCTACAAAGACTCTATCCCTAAATGAGATCATATTCTGAGGAACTAGGAGTTTGGATTCCTCTATATCCGTCTCAAGGGGCACGATCCAACCCGTCACAGTGTGTTAGAAGGAGACAAGTACTTTGTACAGGCTCCTGGAGTGTGGAAGTGAGCCACATGGCTGTCTGCAGAGGGAGCAACCTTGCAACATGATACATTACGAGGCATTGTAACACTCTTCACTGTGCCATTTGTCTCTGAATGCCAACTATCAGGGAAACCATGAGCTGCCACAGAAGAGCGGGGATGGCCATCTCAGTGTGGCAAAGACTCCGCTGCTGGACCATTTCATCCCCTACACCAGAGAATTGCACTATGCTGACAGTTCCCGGTACCATGGGATCTGTGATGTTTTAAAGATATTTACAGTTATAATGAGTTTAAGAAGAGTTTATATGAATGTGTAATGTCATGTATAGCATGTTCTTGCATTTCTTGCTGCATGACAATTCTCGGGTAGTCTTCCCTTGTACCCTGGGATGATCTTGCTACCCTTGCACGACGGTTTCCCTGATTGTAGCAGTTTACGGGTTCTGATGCTGGGTCTCTTTCCTTCCTCCACAACATGCTATGTGTACTATGATGAAGGTGTAGAGATGTAGGTACCGTTCCCTCTTTATACAGTTTACTTGATGTAGAGCACTTTATTTAAAAGTAGTTCACTGTAAAATCTACAGTGTCTCTATCCAGGGCAAGAGTTTCTCCATTAGGTTGCAAAATCTTGTGTCATACTGTACCTGATTTGTTTGCATGGCACCGAGGCCTTATGTATTATGAGATGATTACTATCTCATGCTTTCCAATTTCTTATATATTTGAACAGAGGTAGTAGTAGGACAAACATATGTTTAAGTTCATTATTAAATTCAAGTTCTTTTATTTAATGCAGATTTATGCATGAGCATCATAGCTCAGTCCCCTATAGTTTTAAATATTTCAAAGTGTTGGAGAATTGAGTCTTTAGCACAGAACTTTTGAAAACTAGAGATCTTCTATGCTTTTGTATCTGCTCACAGCAGCCTGGTCAATAGGCATAAAGTATTCTGGGTAATAAAATATACATGACAGTATATTTTCTTGCATGAGATCAGAGTTGAAAAAAATCTCTTTAAATGGATTTCAAATGATCGACAGTATAAATGGTTAAACACCATAATGGAAATTCAGGAGCATTACATTTTACCACTGGTTCGTTAATTACCAGAACGAAAATTAGCACCTGCTTATTTCTAAGAATAGGTGGGTAAGGAGGTACAGGGTGGTGGGGACGGAGGCTGGTGCTGCTGACATGCTATGGGCATTAACAAAAGGGAGGGGACAGTGAGAGAAAGTATGTGGTGAGAGATGCACAATAGATGGGCAACAAATGCTTTCTAAATGAGTGCCAATGAAGAAAGCAAGAGAAAAAGACAAAAGAGAGACAAATTATGATGGGATCAATGGCAGTACCTCCACCATAAATTAGGGGTGCCAAGACTTGTGTTTTAATCAGTCTGAGGAATGACTTAGCTTTTTACTGAAGTGCAAATACCTATGAATTTCAGCCAATTTTACGCAAAATGTGGGCTGCTGTTGGCCAATGGTTAACTTCATAGACTTGCAAATTGGGCACCTTTTATCCTACACACATTTTGAGTCCATAATTCAGCAAGGGATTTTGGGAAAGCCTGGCCGCTATGACAGGAGCTAATAGAAATCTCACCTCAGATCAGAATTGATCTTTGAAATTGTATCACAGTCAGGGGGAATTCAGTTTCTTGACACTGAACAGATCCTGTGTGCGATCCCAGAAATCACCCTTTTAATCTAGCCGTGTGCTTTCAATTGGATAAGACAGCAGTAGACAGGCAAGCAGCGAGCCCCAGTCATTCAGGCTTGACAGGAGCCCATTAAAGGTGTGAAGATAAGTCACGTCTTGTTCTGGAGACTTCAGCTTTGTGAAGGAATGAAGGGACCCCCAAGCGTTGCCTGATGGGGGTTGAACCTGCGACAGAAACTCTGTCAAATATTATCCTGCCTGTGGTTACAAAACTAGACAAATCAATTCGTACAAGGAGTAATACAGATTTCTGAAATGTCTCTGAGTTTTAAAAGTTCACATTTGGATCACTTCCAGAAAATAACTTAATTTCTGTCAGATTTGTCCAAATCTCTAAGACATTTTAAAAGGCTGAAATGCCCTTTATCAAACGTTTTTCTTCTCTCTCCCAGGGATATGTCTATCATCATCATCCTTGTTTGAAATAGCTACCAATGTTGTTGCTAAAGGTGCTTTTTCTGGAGAGGAGGGGATGGAATCTAATACATCAAATGAAGTCTTTCCAGACTGAGAAAAACGTTTTAATATTTAATCCATGATGCCAACTACCACCTGAAGAGCCTGTGTGTAGCTCTCTTTTTAACATCCCACTTTTACTTAAAAGATAACTTTGTCCTTATCCCTTCCCTGGAATATCCATCATTTTATATCACTTTCCTTTGACCTCTAAGCTCTGCATGAAAACCTAAGTGCTTTCTGAGGTACAGGTGAGAACACTTGAATGGGACATCTTAGATAACTAGGAAGTGGCCAGCGAAATGCTGTGGCTATATTTACAATAGAATCACCAGAACTTCATTAGAATATTAAAACTCTGAGGTCCTCAAGCTATTTCCCTCATTTCACAGAATTCAGATGGTTGTCAAAGTTCACAGTTAGCTACTATGAAATAAGGCCAATGATTGGAGTACTCATCTCAAAATCAAGAGCTAATTAGACTTGAGGATTCAGGAAAATCTTCCCAGAGCAGGGAACAATTCAGTGACATTACAGAGAACGAATAATTTAGGAGAGTGTTAGGGACTGAAAGTTTGTGTCCCCTGCAAAATTCGTATGTTCAAATCCTACCCCCTCATCCAAGGTATTAGGAGGTGGGGCCTTTTGGAAATGGTTAGGCCATGAGGGGTGAGGCCCTTTTGATGGAATTAGTGCTTTTATAAAAGGTCCCTCAGAGAGCTCTCTGGCCCGCTTCTGCCATGTGAGGTTATAGTGAGAAGTCAGTGGTCTGCAACGAGGAAGAGGGCCCTCAGAACCTGACCATCATGGCACCTTGGACTTGCGTTCTCCAGAACTGTGAGGAATAAGTTTCTGTTGTTTGTAAGCTGCTCGTTCTGTGGTACTTGGTCATGGAAGCCGAAATGGCAAGAGAAAGAAGAAATATGGAGAGACTTTCCAAGTAGTAGAAACAGTTGTACACAAGCCTAGTTAGGAGAGAGATCCAATTGCTCACAAACTTAAGAAGAAATACCATTCACACCATCTTTTCACTCTTAGAACAGAAGTGGCACAACATTAATCAAGATATCAATTTGACTGAGAACCAACCAAAGAGGGTTTTGTCTATAAACATTGCCTTTAGACACTATTTTTAAATCATCTAGAAATTACATTAACAGAATTTTGAAGAAAATATACTTTGAGTACAGATATCTGTCTTTGAATTGCAATTAATTAGCCAGCCTCAATTCAAAGCTTAATAAGCCAATTCTCACTGAGAAGATTGAACATGTAAAGAAATAATCGCATGTTCAATTATATTTATAAGAAGTGTGATTTTTGTGAAATTTAAAGGTGAAACTTGTTCTTTATTTCAAAACTGAAAATTGGAAAGTTTCTGATCTTAGAATGTAAGGCACTCTCACCCATTTCAGGGCTCCGTGTTGGAACATACTGTTTTAATTTTGTGAGCTGAAAGACTATTCACATTCCAATAGGTATTATTTATTTCTAATTCTGTATCTGGATTGAAACTAAGAAAGGTTATTTTTCTCAATGTGAATGTAATTAATGAGTAAGAAGAAAATTTTTAAATGTACAATGAAATATAGCACTTTCTATAAACCGAACTAGAATGTGGAAATAAGGAATTTACTCCTTCAACACTGTTTTCTAAGAATCGGCATATATAGATTGCAATCTATTGAACACAACAGGATCTTGTCCTCCAGGGAGCATGAAAACCTGTTATTTTTAAGATATTCTCAGTGCAATTAATTTCCAGGAACTTAAAAACATTGGCTTTACCTCTCCTGGTCATAGACATGCCTTTGAGTTAAATAAAGTAAAACAAGGGAAGGGAGATTTTTTTTCCCCACTGAACATGAAAAAAATAAGACTTTTTTTTGTTAACTTTAGAGATTTTTTGAATAATAATGATGGGAATAATAGCTAACATTTAATTATCTCTCGATCTGGGCCAGAACTATGTAACCACTTTACTTCAATTATAGATTTAATTTTTATAACTGTGTAAGGTAGGCATGTATATTATCATCTGCTTTTTACAAATGGAGAGGTAGAGAATAATTTGCTTGCCTGAAATCCCACAACAGAGTGGAGAACTGACATCCAAACCCAGGCAGCCTGACTTCTGATCCTAAAGGCGTAATCATTGGGAAGTAAACTACATGTTACTACATCAGGTCTTAGAAAGCAAAATTGACATATTTTCTATATGGAATTGTTTATCAATTTGGTTTATTTTCATTTTTGAGTCATTAGATGAAGTCAGGTCTTTCTTAACGTTTTCTTTCTTTAAGTACTAGACCAAAGATTAGCACCTAGTTTACTTCTAAGAGTAGGTGGGTAGGAAGGTGGGGGGCGGTGGGGACAGGCTGGTGCTGCTGACATGCTATGGGCGTTAACAGAAGGGAGGGGATAGCGAGAGAAAGTATGTGATGAGAAGTGCACAGTCAATGTGCAACAAATGCTTTCTAGATGAGTGCCAATGAAGAGAGCTTCTCTAGTGCAAGAGAAAATACAGCTTGTTTTGTTTTTAATATAACTATATTCAAAGAAAGGGAAGTCAATTAAAAACTCAATATAGGACACTCAGATTCATATATTATCTGTGTCCGATTTTAAAATATAAGCTTTACTTGGTTTCACTTATTTAAATTACAATTAATTCACTTAAAATTTTGGGAGAAATATGATTTCATTTTAGTCACTTATAAAGGGATATAAATTATAGGACAAAAAGAAATAACAACAAATTGTTCCCACTTCAAATAAAACTTCAGAAGAGTAACTTGCTTCTTCAAAAATGTGATAATTATTAATAGCTCTGGTACTAAATTCTAACACTTCCTAAAAAGTAAAATGAGAGGCCAAATCTAATCTTCCATAGAGGCACATGGACATTTGAGGTATAAATGCACTTGGTTTAATAAAGTGCTTTTAATTTTTTAATTTCATTTAACTTGAATTTGAAGGCAAATAATAATTACTTGCAATAACATAGTGCATTAAAAATGAACCAACCAATTTCTCTTTCAGATAGGTAAATAATTTATATGCAGATTTTAGAATTGCTTCTCAATTTTCCAAGTTACTCATTTTTCGAAGGGCTGTTTTTTCATTTCTTAAAGTTGACTCCACTTAAATACCATGGATTTGTTGTCTCTGGAAGAAAAAGAGCAAATGTTGTCAGGTGAATTGTTCCTCTAGTGTAAGAGGATGAGACTTTTATCCCCAAAATATAATTGTTATCGCCCACAAATATTGTTAAGCTCAACAACGGGATAAACATTATTACCCACAAAGAAAAAGAGAATTTTTCTTTTCTTTTTTTTTTTTTTAATGTGTAGAGCTTTGGAGCATGCTGGACTTCAAAGTTTGATAGTTTTAGGAGAATTAAAAGACAAAAGATCAAAATTCCATTATTTTTATATGTTAAATATACCAAGTGAATATGTACACAGAGACTGATGTTTATATAAATTGAATTAGCATGTCAAATTCTAACCAGGTTAGTAGAACACTACCAGATGGAGTTTTTATTTGCAAATGAGGTGAAATCATATAATGAAACAACAACTCTGAGTTTATCTAGCATACCTAATGAATACCTCATTTTTATGTCATTAGCTAATGATTTTAAGAACACAAGATTATAAACTATTAAGTATAAATTATAGAAAATAACAATATTAATGTTGTTAAATGAATATATTTTAGTGGCATAAAGTAGTATTGGGTATTATTGTTTCATGACACTCACAAATTAACTAATCTTTTTGCCAAAAAAGTGCAATTATGAATACTATTATTAGGTTATAGTTTTATTTGTTAAATTATTTCATTTCAAATTATTGGAAAATTCCAGTTGTGTAATTCATTTGGTAGAGTTCCTTTTTTTTTTTTTTTTTAATTTAATGATTCAGACAGATAGACTCTGAATCAAGATTAACTATTTATGTAGTCATTCAATTTATTTTTCCCTCATAGGCAGTGACTGACCAGATACAAAATGTTCTCATGGTACGGAGTGTGGAGGATCAGATGCTCCCTAAAACCACCATACTATTATTTTGTTTTTATTCCTTTGCCCAACAGCTATTTGTGGCACTCCTACTATGTTCCAGGCACTGTTCTAGACTCTGAGTATACACTTGGAAAAAGGATAAGGTTCCTGCCCTTATAGATCTTATATGCCAATAGGAGAGATAGACAACAAGTAAATAAATAAATATGCAATGTAATTTCAAGGAATAATAAGTATGAAATAAAGGTAAGAAGTTAATTGTGAAGCAGGGCAGGCCATTTTAAGTACAGTGGTCAAAGAAGGCCTCTGTAAGGAAATGATCTTTGCATAAAGATCTAAATGTAAAAATAATTTTAGGTGTGAGAAAGGCAAACATGATGGCCTTAAGAAAGGAACGGATAGGTTGGAGTATTTGACAGCCAATAAGAAGACCAGCTTGTTCGCTGCAGGCGAACAAGCAAGGCAAGATAATGGGAGATGAGCTTAAAGAATCAGGAAAGATCTAGAGTATTAAGGCCTTGTAACCATTGATAAGGAGGCTGCATTTAATTCTGAATGCAATGGAAGTCATTGGAGGGTATTGTCTGGGCAACAGCCTATGAAGTTCCCCTACTCACGGATGTCCTATAAACTATTTCAGGAGTCACCATTATCTATCACACCCAGCACTTCCACTTAGAACTTGACCTTGGAGATGCAGAAAGGGCTAAGATTCCCTTTCTTCTTTCATCTTTTTTTCTTCTTCAGGTTTTATTCCCCTCTATAATGAAACCTTTTTAGAAAGTTAATATATAGGAAATGAAAGCAGTACTACTAAAACATGTCCACTTTTTCATCTCCATCTTTTGACAAAATTCTTTCTTTTTTACTCTGAAGTGGAATATTCTCTGTTTCTTTGTTTCTGGAAAATATTCCATCATGAGAACAACAACCCACATCTCTTGTAGGGAAAGAGGTGTGGGAGAAATTTCAGGCGAGGAGATCAGAACGGTGCTTCCTATTTGAAGCCTCAGAATTGCCTTAAACTTGTGTGTCTCCTTGCCACACAAATATGGACCCATTTTGTGTTCTATTTGTTCATATAAGATTTTTTCCCTAAAAGCAATTTGTTTAGTTAGCTTTATATTTTGTTTTCATAATCACTATTACATAAATAAGTAACCAGAGTTTTGTTTTAATACAACCATAAAGGAAACATTTCAAGTGTGCAAAAATCTGGTAAAGGCTGGGAAATTGGGAGTTTTTCAGGCTATGTTGATTTAAATTGCAAAACTGGAGACATTAAAAATACTAATACTTTTTTAAAATTGGTATTTTAGTAGGTATATTCAGTTAATGACTCACAAGTACTACAAATAATGACATAAGTTAGTACTGCATGTATCAGTATTATAACTATAAAAGATTCTATTACTTTCTCAGTTTCATAGAGAAGAAAATAGCCATATCTGCCACTAAAAAAAAACCAAAACAATCTTGGCATCTATATAACTTTTTTTTCTTGAAATTTAAAAGGAGTTCATAATAAATTTGCAGGTGAGTATGGGTCTGTACAATGGAGCATTTATTCACCTCTGTCTTGGCATTTTTGGCATCTTCATGTCCTATCGATTTAACAGAGACTTTTCATCTCAGCCTTGAGTATAAACCTTTATATGATCGCTTCTCTCTAAATAGAAGTATATTCTGTAATAGGTTGTCTTACAGCCTGTCATTGGTCTGAAGCTTAATTAGTTCTGAGCAGATGTTGACTAAAGGGCTTGGGCTGGAGTGCAGTTAATCAGACAAGGTTTCTTGGATGAGGGATGGTGAAGAGGAAAGAGAATTCTCTAGGTGGGTTGACGGTGAGTCCTGAGTGAAAATGGTGCAGCTGTGCTGGTGGTGGGAACACTTCCTAACAAGGGCGGACATTCCCTGATAATCCTGGGGTGGGTATGGAGCTCCCCTTCCTCTGTTTTAGATCTTTTTGCTTTTCCCCAAGGTGCTTCTCAGACTTGAAATTTGTCTGTGAACTCTGACATACATTCAGAGTCGGAAACATCATATTCATAAATTGTCATTTCAGCTTTGATGAAACAGAAATGTTAGACCATTTTGAGAAATTAATGGAGAGTTACTATAGCAATAACCAAATCAGGCCCAGGTTGGGACTAGGACATTTAAAATCATTGTGATTTGTTTTTGGCCGTTTCCTTGGTGATAAGAGAAGCTATAATTAATTAACAGCCTACTACTATGGTTATTTCTGGGTTATCACTGAACAGAACATTAAGTGATCTTTTGAGCTACGCTATTTAAAATAATTGGTAACATGCAAGGTGGTCTATAAACATAATTTTTTTTTTGGAGGGGAAGAGGTCCTATAAATTACCTAGCACAACAATTATTCTCTCATGATACAATACTGAGTTGTGTTAGCGAGGACTTATATCAAACCACAGTGGTGATCATTATGTTAGCCAAATGCTACAAAGAATAAAAGCATCCTAAATTCATGTGATCTTAATTTTATTTTTCATTTAAAATATCAAGCTCCGATTTTCCTGTGTTTCAAGATAATCAACATACCATTTATTTTTCTGTCAAAGAACTGACATTAAAAAAATAAGAGTAAATGACTGTATATCTTATTTTTCAATAATAATATTAAGAATTTTGAAAAAAAAATCTATTGTGTTACCTAAGATTTCTTGCAGGGTTAATTATATATTTGTATTTCTTTCTTACCTATACTTTTTAACATAAACACTGACAATAATTCAAAGGAATTTTCAGGTTGTTAAGTACTCAGCTAAATATTTTAATCATGTTGAACAAGAATTTATGCTAAAATCTCATTGTTTGTGGTTAGAAAAAAAGTGAAACAATCAGAGAAAGTTTATTCTCAGAATAAGTTTAGAAATGGATTTTTATTTCAGAATGTTCAAAAGCACTTGGTGAGGTATGTCCTTGTGTGTTTAATTTGACCATGTAGTTACCCACCAAAATCAGCCATATTACAAATATATATATATATATATATACATATTTTTACAGATCTCCAGATTATTAACCTGGGAGGAAGCAGTTATATGGTAATAACCACCATTCATTGCTCATACATATATATCGCAAGTATACAAATCCAGAACTTCTTGGCATTTAAATTTGTAAGAACCTCTTATTTACTCTTGGGAGACAATTGTTTTTATCATTCTTGAGCATCATAGAGAACGTAAAATGAAAACTCTTATAACTTTGGGATTGCAGGCAACTCCTGTGCATGGCAGCCCAGAATATGTCTGTTACTGTTTAAATTCCAACTCTGAGGTGGCCTCAAAAGAAAAGCAGAAAGAGTGAAGAAACGAGTTTCAAGTAAAGAAATCATATGTGATATCAGCTAGAGCACAGAGAAGAACAAGGAGAAAGAAGAAAGTTCTGTTTTGGGAAAGGAATATTAACATACATAAATTGTGTCTGTTAGCTGCATTCAGTTCTCACTTAAATTTAGAGTTAGAAGTGACATATTTATTATTATTAAAAACTTATTCTGATCTGCTAGATTAGTTTGAAAATAAATCAATGCCTGATGCTCAGGTCATTTTATGCTTTGTCATATAAATTTAAGAAACAACAGAATGAGGATAGGACCCAGGGCCTTGAGTCAGGGAAAAGACATTGGCTTTCGCCCAGTTCCAGAGTCTCCTTTCTTTTCTTCGTGAACCTCTGAAATTCCTTTTATTTCTATGATCCACCGATGAGACCCCTGTCAAGTGAATGAGTGAAATGCATTCCTTCAGTTTCTCCACCACCCTCCTTTTGGAATGCAGGCACAGAGCTGAGTGGCATTGTGACTCAGGAAAAAACTTGGTTACTCGGCCTCTCCCAAGTGCCAGACACAGAGCTGTCCCCTTGTCGTTCTGGAATCCATGAAGTCCCCATACTGCCCTGGCTCCAGGGCTCATCTAAGCCCGCCATCAGAAGAAAGGACACACCTGAGGATAGGTAACAGGCCCAGACCTAGTTTTTGACAAACCCCAGATCCCAAAGAGGTGGGAAGAGTATGGCTACCAGTGCCAGGCAGGGCTGCTTTCCTGTCACAACAGGGAAGGACAGTAAGTGGGCTTACTGCAGGGACAGTGAGTTGCCTTCCATGTTGTCTTCTTTGCTGAACAGAGGCAAAGTGACCTAATCAGCTGGAAAGGAGGATAGAGAGATTGGTTATTATGTCGCTGGGAGAGTAAAGGAGGTTTTACAACCATCACTGCCCCGAACAGCAGGGAGTTGACAAGAGAAACAGAACAATTGCCGGGCATTTGGAGGGTCTGGCTGAGGTCAGAGACCATGAATGTACAGTGCAATCCACCTTCTTGGTTCTGCAATTCTCTTCACTTTTGTTTAGACCATATGTGATAAAGTAGGTAAATTTTCACTCTCCATTTCCACTGGTATGATTACAACTTTATCGCAGGCAAATGCACTCTCCTTTTCAGGGTTATTTCATGTATTTATATAGTCCACCTTATCAAAGATCAGAGCTAAGGCATTTTTGAAATATTGGGCATAATTTCTAGATTCTGTTGAAAAACATACTAATTAAAGAAACATTGGAAAGGTCAGAAAAGTCATTTTAATATCACTTAATAATTTTCATTGAGAAGAAAGCATCCTAAAAGTATTTTTTTAGGTGATAAGAAGAAGAACTTTTCATTTTAGGGGATATTAAGTATGATGTTAAAATACTGATCATCACTTGCAGTCTATTTTTCATGAATATTTTTTCAATTAATGAAATCGCTGTAAATAAAATAAAGTGTTTTGACTGGACTGATCACCTTAACCTTCTACTATGTTCAGCCAGATTTCCTTGGCTCTTACAAATTGAATGTACGAATTTTGTGAATCCGACTAAATCTCATGTTCAGAAAAATGTTTTAAAAGATGATAGTGTTGCCCCCTTGTGGCTGTTTCGAACACCAGGTTGATGTTTAAAGAGGCCTGATAGGAAGAGTCTCTTTTACGATCAGATGAGGTAGCCCTGGAAATTTGGAGAGCCCCCCTTTTTTTTTCATTTGGTCTGCTTTAGGAAAGCTGCTGGACCAGTGAGTTATGACCCAGTTGAGGGTCCATCTTCCAGTAGCTGCAGGAGCTGCAGTATGATCCAGAGTGAGTCGGGGTTTGGAATTCAGATCCCAGCTCTCATCTGTCATCTTGATTGAGTCACTGAACAGTCCTTCAGATTGAAACCCTTAAAAATTGGGATTTCAATTAATTTACTCAGATCCATTCCATTTTGGAAGTTCAGTCTGTTCTGGGGTCTGCTTCCCTGCTCAAGGTCCCCAACATCTGTTATTCAAAGTGAAATTGCATGTGTTCTCTTTCCCAAGAGCCCTGAGCTGGCCGTCAAGAATGCCAGGTTCTCGTCTCCGGTCTGCTGTTCATTTACGATCCTTAATAAGTGGCCTCCCTGTTAGGTCTTATTTCTCTTTAATAAATGATAAAAGGAAGAGAACCCGCATTTATTGGACTTCTAGCAAGAACCTTGTTCTCTCTTAGGTGCTCTGTATGCCTGATGTGAATGCACTATTATTCAAGTAATGATTATGTAACTTGGTTAATTGTAGGAATTAATCCCAAAGAAATCAGAGTATGCATTATTATCCCCAGTTTACAGATAAAGAAATCAAGACTCAGAGAAATGAAATGACTTCATTATGTTAACAGAGGCTCGCAGAGGAGGAGTTAGGAGCCAATCCAGATGTATTTGACGCTCAAGTAATAGATATTGCAGAGAATGCACAAGTTAGTGGTTGTTTATGTTTGAGAAATGCTGAGGGGAACAAAATGAAGCAGATTCTCTTCAGAGCTTCTCGTGGCCTTGGATATCTAAATGTCCAGGGATTACCATTGCACCTTTCCAAACACCTCTGATCGCAAAATTAGTGCTCTGAAGGCATATTTGAAGGAACTGATGAATACCCACAGATTGTTACCCGATATCTCATTGAATCGAGTATCTTCCCTGATTAATTACTCCATCTCTAAGAGGTTTTATTTTAATTCATGTTTCTTTCTATGATTGCCTTTAATGATATCTATCGTGTGATTTATTTTATGTTGTAATTTCATTAAATATTTCTTCTCTGCCAAATTTCAAATTCCTAGAGGGCAGAAATTAGTTTAGAGATAAGTATAGTACCTTTCAAGGAATAGGCACTCAGTAAATAAATGTGGAATATGAGGATAACATGATGCAATTATGCAAATTGCAACTTATATTTAAGTTTGCCTGGGATGTTCATGGCTGGATGTCATATGTCCCTGACAAGTTATTGTCGCAATAGAGGCATTGCATATCTTACCCTGAAGTGTGTCTAAAATAGAAATGCAGCCATCGCAGCACTGTCAGAGAAGGATTTGATCGAAAGGAGATTTCAAGGCCTTTATATCACATGTACATTGTTTAAACCTCAGCATTAGAAGGGATTATATGAGTCTGAAAGATGAAAGAAAGAGAGACTTTAGTTCATCTGTAACGATTTATTCTTCCACCATCTCGCTGACTCCGATGCTCTTGCCGCTGAGAATTCCCTGAGCTTTGTGGAGTTTCGAAGCAGGAATTCCCTCAACAGTATCCTGTTCAGCTCAGAGAACAAATGCACAGACTCAGAATTCTCAGGCTGGAAGAGCTCTTAGAGGTCATCTTGTCAGGTTATTTTCAAACTGTAGGATCCGGGATGGGGGAAGTCTGGAAAAGCTTCATTAGGCTTCATAAGATATGTTTAAATATTTCTAAAACTTAATTACGTTTTAACACATCAGATGCCCCTTTTCGTTTGACAACTGCTGCAAGTTTTTAACTTCTGCCATTTCTCCCTGATTAAAGAATATCTTGGATTGGAAAGTTAATCATTAATTTTTTTGATCATGATTTCTCAGGGTCAATACAATCACAAGAACATAAATTGGATCTTCAGGCCTGTATAAAATCACAACCCTCAATCATAACTACTAACTTCAAACGGACATCTTTGTTCTGGCTGAATCGACTTTCCCATAATTAAAGGTTTAAGGACAATCTCACGACATATGCCTATTCTAATAAAGTAACACCTTTGCCATTTTGCATTTGTGGTGTTTCCTGTGATGGTGTCTCAGGATTCTTGTTTCAGAACTTTTCCCCAGGTTTGCCATGGAAAAAATTCGAGCTCAGAGAATAGGGGTTAAAATCATGAGCTCTTCATTCCAAGTTTGCTGTTTTGCTTTCCAATACACTCTGCGTGGGATACTGGCTATCGGGTGGGTGATAACTTGTTTAATGAATGAGAAGTCCAAAGTTATGAAACTTTCATTTGTTTTTCTTCTTATGAAGTCACTATTAGATCTATGCAAAGAATAGCCTAAGTCAGGTTGATTGACATCTGTGTCGATCTGAGTTCATTCTGACTACCACGGACAGACTTTGGCTCACCAGGGAATGGCCATCTACTGTAAATCTTGAGTAGTCATGTTGAGAATACAGGATAATTAGATAGATCTTTGCAAGGGTGTGCTAGAATTCTCCTTGGGAACTCAGGAATCTCAAATTTCTCCCAGAGTGAAGTCAGAAGCAGATTATTTTGGGAAGGAGGATCATTCTAGATTATCTGGATGAACCCTAAATCCAATCACAAGTGCCCTTATGGAAGACACACAAACAGAAGAGAAGACACAGAGGAGAAGGTCATGTGAAGACAGAGGCAGAGCTTGGTGTGAAGTGACTCTGAGCCAAGGAATGCCAAGGGTTGCCTTCACCTACTGCAAGTTAGAAGAGGCAATCTCTCCTAGAACCTCTGGAGGGAGTATGGACATGCCAACACCTCAATTTTAGACACCTTGCCTCCAGAACTCTGAGAGAATACATTTCTGTTATTTTAAGCCACAAAGTTTGTGGTCATTTATTACAGAAACCACAGGAAACTAATACAAAGCGCATTATATATCATATAATAAGAAGGTTTATATGGACTTCAGTTGGGAGTGAAGCCACTATATTTGTGTTACAACTCTAAGTATAGGAAGATATCCCTTTGTGAACTGCAAAGACTTATGAGCTTTTCTAAGAATTGCAATGAAATGTAAAAAGCCAGTTTATGTCTGTTTATATCTCAAGTACACAGAGCCATATATTTTGTATACATAAGATTAAGTACTCAGTCATTTAATACTTTTCATAGGAAACCACAGTGCTCAGTATAATGGTTGCACCAAAGTGAAAGACAGCCTCTTCAGAAAAATATACCTTTTTAAAATAAAGATTATTTATATTAATGCAACTTTTTGCACAGTGATGTTGTCTACTTGAGTTCCTTAAGTCCAATCCTTGTATGAGTAATTTTCTTCTCCTGTCCAAATGTTCGCGTAGTAATTTATCGACAGATAATGATATTTTTCCTCTTTGCCTTTCAGGATAGTTTTGAATGTAAAAATGAAACGCTGTGCTATTTTGCACAAGGGGACGTGAATCTGAATGTGAGGATGTGTGTCACTGTGGGTACACTCCCGCCCATGGTAACAATGTGATGTCAGGGAAATGTGCTCGATATCTTGTCCTGGGGGCCCCCAAGACTCCTAATGAAGCCACCAGCTGTGTGTGTGTCCTCCTTCACATGGAGCAAAATCCAGAACACCTTTGTAATTCATTCCTCTCCTAGTTTGGTTTTCTTCTGCCAGGCAGGAGAGATGCTAATCAAATAGGAAACTCATGATCAATATATCCAAACAGGAAATGAGGCCAAAACTTTGTCCTCCAGTTTTTCAGCCTGAAATAAGACTTCAGGACAATGTGAGTTCTGGAACAATATTCAGGTCAATCTAATTCAGGACTGAGCAACCTGTGCACACTTAATAAGTGCCGCCCGATGGTGCACAGGCCTGGGGTATGGCAGAAAGTGATCTACCACTCTCTTAAGAGGTTTGCTTTACAGTCCAGTCTTTTATAATTATAATTAATTCCAGAGTTGCATTGTAAGATGGAGATGGAGTGTGTGATAAGAATAATTATCCTCTCAGTGTTGTTGTTTTTCTATTAATTTCCAAATTTAAACACATACAACTTAGTTGTAGTGTTTCTTTCCTTGCTTTAACTTTCTTCTTTTTATTAAATTTATTGCAGTGATATTGGTTAATGTGTAAATTTCAAGTGTGCAATTCTATGATACATTATCTGTATATTGCATTGTGTGTTCACCACCTAAAATGTAGTCTCCTTCTGTCATCGTATATTTGACCCCCTTTACCCTTTTCATCTGAACTTTCAGTTCATCTCTCTTGCTTTTTCACTTTTATCCTTAAGCAAAAGACTAGTTGTCCCAATGTTCCTTCTTCTCTTCCCCCTGAGGTTAGCCATGCCCAGGGGCACTCAGAATAAAGGCTTCATTTCCCATATAATAAAGTTCTGATGGGTGAGATATAAATAAAAGAGATTTATGGAATATCCAGAAAGTGCCTTAAAGGGAGGTCCATGTTTCTGTCATTTCTTCTTTTCTGGAGGCTCAAATATGTATGTGATGCTTTGATATGGGAACCGTATATTTAGGGCAACAGATCAGTAGGGGAGAAAGAGCTGGGGTTCCTGATGATTTGGGACCTCAGACCAGCCCTGGATTGCTTGCAATTAATTAATTGATATAAACTTCTGCATTATTTAAGCCACTGTTATTTTGGATTTGTTATACCACAGCTTAATCTCTCTTCCAAAGCATAAGTCAGTTGACAGTTAAAGGTATGGTCCAAAGTAGCCATATTGACAATGTGTCATTGAAGGAATACAATAAAGGGGAAATAATGGCTACTATAAGAATCTCTTGCCTCAAAAATAAGTTAGCCTGAGACCTTTTGTTGGTATATTCATTATGAACTTAATCATTCCATATAGGCAGGCCTTTTTTTGATTGCAAGTTCAGAGCAGACTTTGCATTAGAGAACTTAGTAGTAGGCAGAGACTAAAAGGGAAAAGAAGGGGAAGATAGCAGAAAATCAGATAATCATAATTTCCCCTTCCAGTTTAGATATCTGAAATTATTTCTCATCAGAAGGAGAGATGAATCTCTGCATAAGCTAACATTTTTGTATTAAAATCATAACACACTTTCTGTTCACACTTCCTTATGTGTGAATCTAGATTTTACAGAAAACATTAGTCCAAGAAAAGTTCTTCATGAATGAGGCTGTTACACCAGCTCACTTTCTGGATTGAGCCTCTGCACATGCTAAGAAAGACTTTTTTGTTTCTATGAAAACAAGTCGTGATTGATTGTCACTAAGTGTCTCCATGTGTTTTAGGATGCTATCTATATTTGTTGTGGAACTTATTTTGCTGCATTCAGCACACGGGGAAATTAGACCAGAACTCTGGGAGGTGTTATAATCCCATTGTTGCTTGCTAATTGAATGTCCAATTTTATTGTATCGTAGCCTAATAGCAAGGTGCTTGATATGTAGGAAGCTCATACACAGTCTAGCGGGACTAGTAATGCTGCATAATGAACAAGAGTAGGGAAAAATACATATAATGTGTAGTTTGGGGGTCATTTGGTAATCTGAAGAGGCTGTAGCTCAGGGGAGCTGTTAAATTAGTGATGTTTGCGGAAGAGGATCTCTCTCGGTTTAAACAGCCCGTTTACTGTCTGACTCAGTCCACAAATAAAGCTAGATTTCATTCTCTGTATTAGTCAGAATGCCTCTGCAGGAGGAGGTCAACTCTTCCAGCAACCTGACTTCAGCCCCTGGCAACCATAAGTACCATCAGAACAGCAAAAGACCATAAGTATGTTTTCCATGCTTCTATCGTTCTTTCCTGCTTCTTCGCTTTTTGCCAGGTTTCCTCAGGTCATAAACTCTAGAGAGAAAGCTCTACGGTAAAGGAAGAAGATTGATCTGGGAAATGTAGATTTTTGGTGCGAAGTTCCTTTGTACAGCTGCCAGAGGAAAAGTTTAGAACAAAAAGAGCTTTGAGAGAATGATTTTGAACTTTGGAGGATAATTAAGGTTCTTTGGCAAGAGGAAAAGAGTAAACCATCAGCTCACGTGTGACCTAAGACCTGGGAAAGTACTCGTAGCTTGCAGTGAATTGGTGTGGTTTTTTTTTCCCTTATGATTTTTTCTGTGCCTTTCCAAATTTGCTCTGATGGACAATAAAACCATGTCCATCATAATATAGTATGTGGTGAGCATTTTCAAGTGAACATGCTACTGGTCTCTTTTTGAGGCAAAGATATGAAGGGAAGGAAAAAAAAAAAAGCTTTCACAGAAAACATCCCTAGACCTGAATGATGAAAATCACCGTCTCTTTGTCTCAATGTCAACATCACATTGTCCTGGGCCAGGCTGTCATCCTATTACGAACAGGTGTTCATGAAGTGGTGACTGCTACTTATGTCTGACCCTGTTTCCACATGTGTGTTAAAATCCTGACTACCTTTCAGCTGAAATAGAAAAAAAATGTTGACTCATTTTCTCAAACTTCATTTTACTGTCTAATCTCATGTTCCTTTGTTTAACAATATATGGCATAATGGATCTATACAGAAGTCACTTCTGATCCAAGAAGTATTTAGGCCCAATTTATTTATAATACTGAAGCTAAGCTTGTATCAGACCAAAACTTCTCTCATTTATTGTGGATCTTAAACCTGCATAAGCCAAGAGTAAAATCATATGTCATTCTGAACAAATTAGCCATATGTATCAACCTTATCCAGTGTTCTTAGCAAGATTGTAGGCAGTCCCTTTTGACCATTTGTAAAGTGCTAGGATTAGTACTTAGTAGGAATATTAGAATTTTTTATAGCAATATCTGACTGTTTGATGGCTTCAATAGAAATAGACAAACTAAACAAAATACTGGACTTGAGAATTTTGAAATATGCACAGTATTAAAAGATTTACTCCTTCTAGAAATTCAAGTGATGTGCATGTGTTTTATTGTTTTCTGGATAAGATTTACTTTACCACTGTATGATTCCAATTGATATATGAAGTCTTTGAATTTTTGGAACATCATGATTCTATGAAAGAGGTTATAAAATAGAGTTTCTGCCTGTACCATGAGCATAAAGATATGTACAGATAACAAACACACTCTACCTACTGTACATACGAGGACTCATATTCAACGTGGTTCTTCTGTGCCTGAGTCTAAGTGGACATGCATGGAGAATTCATAACAAAACACATGGTGCTTTGCAGGGGCATAGGAGTCCCACAGCCCTCCAAAAACTCTTGCTTTGGGTTGAATTGTGTCCCCCAGACA
The DNA here is from genome assembly GCF_036562045.2 of Rhinolophus sinicus. Taxonomy (NCBI): domain Eukaryota; kingdom Metazoa; phylum Chordata; class Mammalia; order Chiroptera; family Rhinolophidae; genus Rhinolophus; species Rhinolophus sinicus. Next base: position 50,927,005 of record NC_133754.1, on the reverse strand, counting down.
ATTTTGAAGTCCTTACCCACAGAACCTGTGAAAGTGACCTTTTTCGAAATAAGGTCTTTGCAGATGTAATCCAGTTAAGATGAAGTTATTAGAATGGATCCTGATCCAATGTAACTAATGTCCTTATCAGAAGAAGAAAACGCCTTGTGATGACAGACACACACGGGGATAAGACCACATGATGACAGAGATTGCACCAACGGAGCTGCAAGTCAGGGAATGCCAAGGACCGCTGGCTACACCCACAAGGCAGAAAGGCCAGGAAGGATTCTCCCCTGCAGGTTTCAGAGGGAGCGTGGCCCTGACTACACCTTGATTTCGAACTTTTAGTCTCCAGAACTATAACACAATACATTTCTGTTTAAAGCCACCCAGTTGGTAGTATTTTGTTAAGGCAATCCGAAAAAATTCATACAACTATTCTTTCCTCTTTGCATGAATATCATAATCAAAGCCATCACACGATCTGGTTTTCCTCTACTGTCAGGTAGCCTTGTCATTTGCTGTGTCACTCGATAGAGGATAGGTTATGCTATAGAAACAAGCAACTCTAAAATTTTAATGGCTTAAGAAAATAAGAGTTTAATTATCTCTTATATACACATGGAATGACTGTTCCATCTCATAACAAGGATTTAGGATTTTAAACAGCAGAACCGGGCAAGAGAAATTATGCAGTGGCTTTTAAATGCTTCAAGCCAGAGTGACATCAGAAGTCACTGACACATCCCTGTCCCAAGGCAAGTCATTTGGCCTTGCCTAATACCTAGGAGATGAGAAAGTGTGCCCAGAAGCAGAGAGAGTAAAACACAATGGTGACCACCAGTCATGTCTCCCAATCTGCTCATTGCTTAACTTCATTTTCTCACTTACAAATGGGGAACTTAATATTTACCTTATTTGGCTGTCGTGAGATTAAATAAAAGCTTGCAGACTCACAACAAATATTAAATCATATATAAATTGTTTAATCTTATTGCTGTGTCTTTATACAACTTGCCCTCTGCTGTGCCATCCTCTATTTTGAACATTTTACTCCTATTTCTTCTCCAGATCTTCTGATTTATCTGCTTCCCTCCTCTGCCCTTATTTTTCTCTTTACTCATTTTCCTCTTTCAAACTTTTAACTCCATGCTCTTCCTCTTTCTAATGTCTTCTTTTTTCACACTGTGCTTTCTCCTCGAATAGCCTTCTCCACGTCTATTACTGCATCTATTATCTTTATGTAGATGTCTCTGTTCTAGAAACTCTCCCTGAACAACAGAGCCAAATTTCCTACTATCTGCTATTTACAGTTTCCTGAATCAGCCATGTTTCCTGTTTCTTCCAGGGGCTTTTTGCAGCAGCCTCCACCAGAAGGCTTCAAAGCTTGCATCAAAAGACATTTCCTTTTATAGGCATTGCCTGAATTTTTCCAGCCTACACATATATGATATTTAAGTAATAAATATTTTTTTGTTTCCCTTTCTAAGTACATACTTAGGATAATGGAGGGCAGGACAGTGACTTGGTGAGGAATGCACGTTCTTGGCTGTTGATCTACAAAGTAAAATATATATAAATACACACACACTTGGCTCAAAAATGAAACCTGAAACTGATCAAGACCTATAGATTTAACTACCAATTTACAGAAAATGTGGGAGAAAGAGCATACTGAATAACACCACTCATATACAACCAGTGAAGTGAGACTATAGGAAACTATAGGGAAAAAAATGGCATAGCTAATTAACCAAAAATATTGTAAGGAGGGAGAGAAAGAAAAGAGAGAGGGAGAAAGAGAAGTCGCTATAGATTAGGAAAGACTTAAAAATAAACTTGTTGCAATTGTCACATTCTGATTTGACAAACTATTAAAAATTAAGAAGTAATAAGATAAATTTGATTACATTATGGTATTATTTTAATTTTGTATGATAACGATACTGAGGTTATGTTTTTAAAATATGTTTTTTAAAATAAAATATATTAATATAATGTCTAGTATTTACTTCAAAATAATCCAGGGTATGAAAAAATGAATGGGGACATAGAGCAATTATTAGGTTGGTGCAAAAGTAATTGCGGTTTTTGCAATTATTTTTGATCTTTTAAACGACAATTACTTTTGTACCAACCTAATATAATTTGGTATGAGTTGAAGCTGGGTGATGGCATGTGAGGATTCACTTATTATTGTCTTTTCTTCTATATATTGAAAACTTTTCATAATTAAAAAAAAAAAAAAAAACAAGATTGGTTGAATTTGGTAAATAACAACTAAGCTTCCGCCAATTTTCATAATGTGAAAAAGGATGAGGTATCTCATTAGCAGTTCGGCTCCAAATGGCTTTGATGATTCCAATGGGTTTTTGGTATGGAAGTGAAAAGGAAAAACAACTTGGGGCCTGAATTCTTTTGGGATTGAGCACCATAGTTTAGTGGAGATTGTGTTAGAATTCAAATCAAGTTTAGGTTCTAATAAACTATGGAGTCAGAAATAACTAGCAACTTTCCACAAGTTTTCTTTGGCTCTAATTCATTTTATTTCCAGTGGAATTTGTGGATTTGTGAATGCATACAAGTGCCCACTTTTATTGTCCTTTTATTAGTGCCATAGCAAGCATCATCAAAGTAATTATTTTTATGGCCATGCATTTAATTGTAACTCATCTCTTGCATGTTGCTACAAGTCATTTGCAAATTCTCACATCTATACAATAGCTTAACCACATGTGTGGTTGTCAACTTTAAAAATCAATTTCCCCCTTGTGCCCATAGTGAAAATGATTGCAGGTTATATAAATGCAAGTTTTATCATGACAGTGGAGCAGAACTGATGTGGCATACTAATTTATTCATTAAAGTGCAAATGAACAAATTAAAATCGAAGGTGGTTACACAGTTTCCTTCTGCCACTGTTGGCAGGAAACACATGCTCCATTCGGATGGAAGACTGACAAAGACAAAATATTTGGAACATTTAAAAGCACTTTGATTTCGACCCCACTAAAAAGTGAATTAAATGCCACATTCTAGAGGTGGCAACATTTTTTATTTGGTTACTAAAGTGGAGAGATATTGCCATTGAGGAAAAATGGAAGGAAGGAAGGAAGGAAGGAAGGAAGGAAGGAAGGAAGGAAGGAAGGAAGGAAGGAAGGAAGGAAGGAAAGGAGGGAGGGAGGGAGGGAGGAGGAGGGAGGGAGGGAGGGAGGGGGGAGGGAGGGAGGGAGGGGGGAGGGAGGGAGGGAGGGAGGGAGGGAGGGAGGGAGGAAGGAAGGAAAAAAATCCTTTTAGGTTGTAGAATTTCATAATTTTTATAAACATGATATTCAATACTTCTTTAATATTTATTAAATTAGCTATTTGTAAAGCGATATTCCGTTTATGTATTTTATTAAAATGACATCACAGCTGTTATTGAATAACTCTTCAGTTATAAATCTAACTAGATCACATGTTCTTCCATTTTAAACATTGAGAGATAGGAAAACAGCCCACACTAACTCAGATATTGGGAATCGAATAGAAGAGGCAGGACAATCACAAAATACATCAATTAGCAACACACAGCAAATCAATGGAACAGTCTAAGTATGTCAAAGTGCGGATGTTCACGGTGGGTTTGAGTGTCCAGGGAGAAATCCCTGCAAGAGAAAGGGACTGAGAGAGAAAAGTGCTAAGCATTTGACCTAGGAAAAGAGAGAATGAATTTCATAATGAGAGGGTAGTGAACACAATTTCAGTGAAGGGACTGTTTAGAGCATGTTTGGGGGAATCGCTGGACCACCTAGCTAGAGTAGAGAAGGTAAGATTAAGGGAGATTCCTGCAAATTGTGCAGGGTCTCCGATAATGTCCAGGACTTTCAGTAGCTTTTAAAACCAGGAATTCACACCAAGTAGCACGTTAAGAACTGTGCTCCTGTGGTTGAAATGCTCATAAAAAGTAGTTGCGATGTTAGCATTCTCTCGTTACTACTCTGTCTTTGCACCCCGTCCCGAAGAGACCTGTATGTAAATAGAAAAAAATACATATTACTCCTCAAAGCCAACATTTCAATTATGCATGTTGTCATGGTTTTCAAGCTTGTGCATTGGCATAAGCCCGACTTTGGGCATGCTGACTGAATTTGCTTGCATAATATATTGTGTTCAATGATGTGGGAGCCATACATATGGTTTATTCTCCTGGTGATGGCGGAAACCATTGTATTCTTAATTCCTGACACTGTTTCTTTAGATATTTTAAAAAGACATGCTTCTGGGAGTTGCTTCTCCGTAACAAGGAGTTTAATTAGCTTTCCATATCTCTTAGACTGTGGATGACATAACTACATAGGCAGTAACTGGGGTTAATATTTGAAGGGGAGGGTTCATTTCCTAGCATTTACTAAATGCCATCCACCGCAAAGTGCTTCTCATCTTTATCTTCAGAAGCTCAAATGCTTTGTCACCATGGCAGTTACCGTGATTCTCTTCTTTTGGCAGTTGGGGAAACTAAGACTCAGAAAAGCAAGGTAATTTTCTGAATATAGTAAGCAAATGATAAAGCCAGGCAATCAAATCCGTTTTCTGCTTCAGAGCCTGCACTCATAAGTATAGTATATACGTGTGTAATATATATGTATATACATATATTTTAATATAATATACTATTTATATATTATATATAACTACATTATTATATATTATATATTGCATAATTATAATAACTAAGCATATGTGTATATGCATATATTATTAATTATTAATAACATTGAATAGTATAATAGGTATATAAAACAAGTGGGTAGAAAGACATGCATGTATATATACATACATACAGAAATATATTTATATGTGCATAAGTATACACATGCATATTTGCAAATGTATTTATATACATATGTATAGACATGTGTACATACATTCATTTTGTATATATAATTCATGCCTGTTTATTTTGTTCACTGTAGATTTATTATTATTTCTTTTATTTAACATTAAGTTTATTTTTATTTATTTTTCTTATTGCAAATGCCCAAATGGCCTGCTAAAAACTATATCTAATTAAACCAATGATACTGTGCATGCACATAGCAGACCATGGAAAGCCTTGCAATGATTCCTAAAGTATCAGTGAGCTGCGCTGTGTAGTTGAAAACTCCTCAAGAGATGGACCATTAAGCTAAGTTCTCTAATTTATGCCCATATGTTACTGCATTGCTCTGTAAGAAAACAACAAAAAAGAATCATTTGCTATTATTATCTCCAGATTATGTCTCAACACTTTGGCACTAATATTTATTTTTTGTAGGAGTGAATGAAAAACTGTGGAGACAATAAAAGGCATCCTCCACTTGAAATGCCTTTCATCTCCATTCATCTGTGCAAATACCTCAAAGCTACTTCCTTTTTGAGCTTTTCCTTGGTCTCTCAACCAGAAGTCATCTCTCTCTCTACGAAGACCTGCCATAATTTTTTAAAAATAATATTTATCTACTCTATATATTGTATCATAGTTATTCTTGTACATCTCTTATTTTCTCTATTAGATATCAGTCCACTTTATGTTCGATTCATCTTCCTGTCTCTCACTGTGTGTTTTTGAAGGCACTAGGGTAGTCATCAAATATTTGTTGAACCAGTGGGATTGTAGCATAGAAAAGGCCTAATTAAAGAAGAATCAGTGAATTTTGTTTGGTTGCCCTTTGTTTTTCAAAACGTTGATCAAAGGTTTCTTGTGAGTTTGACAGTTTGATTGAAATGCGTTGGCCCTTGTTGATTTGACCACTGAGCATGTCCCTATCCAGTGGTACTAACAAGAGAATTTTACTTGAACATGAGTTTTGTTTATTTTTGTTTGTGTTCGATTATGAACTTTTAAAAAAACACAGATGCCAGTTATTATTGGAAGTCATTTCATTTTTAAAGCTTTGCCCTGGTGGAGTAAATGGCACCATCTGCGTGTTTATATCACCTTTCCTGATCATGAGCTCTAAGTAATGAGTGAGGAGAGGGAATGAGTCGAGAAGTCAGCAGGCTACAAATGAATGTGCACTAGAAAAATAGGGTAAACAGATGTTAATTTTGAAGTGACAAAGATTACCCAAATTGTAATTTTGCTTTCCAAGCACCTTCAGTTTCCTTGGTAGGTATATAATAATCTCCAAGCATCTATGTTAAGAAACAACTTTGGCACCGCGCTCACTCGAGACCTAAATTCCTGTTTTTTGTAGATCCTTGACATTTTGAAAATTAAATAACTGAACATCCCTGTGCTGCAGTAGAGTTTATATTTTCATTAAATCTACCCACTTCTAAAATATCTAATGTGGATTATCTTTGAGAAATAAATTGCCCACATGTACCAGTATTAAAATGTAATTACTCTCAGAGCAATGGTCACATCTACAGAGCTTCACAGAAAACCCATGAAGTTTTGGAGGTTTTAAACTCTGCTAACTATACATGTGTTAAGAGCACTTCGTCTGCTTGTGTGTTTGTTTAAAGGAATGGATACCCAGAACCCCACATCACAGGCTTTCAGAAAGAGAATACTTTGACAGAGTAAAGAGGGACTTTCCTTAGAGAGAGTGTATATAGCCACTAATCCTAGATTTTCATTGAATTTTTTTAGGTGCCAGGAGCCTTCATGATTAAATGCACTAAAACACCTTGTTTGAGAAACAGATGGCCTACAATATTAAAATATTTCATTTTTTAATTTTTTCTCAATTTCCAGTTGGCATCTTCTGCATACCATTTTTATTTTTATTTTACTATTTTATTATTTTTTGAATTTTTTTATTGAGGAATGTTGGGAAGCAGTGTGTTTTTCCAGGGCCCATCAGCTCCAAGTCAAGTCGTTGTCCTTCAATCTAGTTGTGGAGGGCACAGCTCAGCTCCAAATCCAGTCTCTGTTTTCAATCTTTAGTTGCAGGGGGCGCAGCCCACTATCTCATGTGGGAATTGAATTGGCAACCTTGTTGAGAGCTTGCGCTTTAACCAACTGAGCCATCTGGCGGCCCCTCCAGAAGCTCAGCAGCAGCTTGTTTTCTTCAATCTACTAGTTGTGGAGGGTGCAGCCCACTGGCCCATGTGGGAATTGAACCGGCAACCCTGTTATTCAGAGCTTGTGCTCTAACCAACTGAGCTAACCAGCCGTCCTGCATTCCTTTTTTAGAAAAATCTAGAATAAATATATTCTAGAACCTGTCATCATTTTGCCAAAATTAACGCTTGCCATGACCAATATTTCTCAAACTGAAGTTAGAAACTGACTTCCATACATATCCTTGCTTGGAACACCATGTAACTTAATTTGCTTCCCTCTCCCTGTTCTTTTCACCCCCTCTGCTTCAAAAACTCTCTTTTTGTGCCCAATTACTCTTTGTCCCCTAAGATGACATACCAATAAGTCTGAGTTTACAAAGCTAGTTACATGGGTTTTCCACTATCTCATTTGGCAGCGAACAGCAAAAGGAATGGGGTCTTTATCTGGGCATCTTTGCCCTACTGCTTACAAAGGATGAGTTAGCATCCAAAACAGAAGAGAGATTTAATAAGAAGCAAATGGAAATAAACAAGATATGTATTGTAGAGAGTACATTGATTTTTATCTACATATGTTTAAATGATCTAAAAACATCATTCCACACATATTCCAAAAAAAGAAAAATCCATCAAAATAATAAATGCTTGCTTTCTCTGCATTTATATGACTTGACACCAAATGAAATAAGTGAACTTTCTTCATTAATGATTAGGAAAAGGGTGTTTATTATACACATTTTAGATTTCCCCAAAAGATTTGGCACGTTTGTTGGTATCTGTTGAAGTGTTAACATTGCTCCTGAGTAGACTCACCCTTTTAATTTCAATGATATGCTTCTTTTAAAAGCCTGATGATTCATAATTTATATGAATTAAATTATCTTATTTGGTCCATAAAGTGCACAAGTGATTTTCTAATGAAAATACACATGGCAACTCAATCAACCAATCTCATATTGAGAAGCTCTTTTATGTTTTCTACAGAGGTGAAATAAAATAAACAACATTCAAAGCTAGTTCTAGACAGTGTAAAAACCATTGAGAAATGTTTCTAGATAATTAAGTGCAACCAATAGAATAACCGGAATATTCTGAAATGGGTGTCTCAGGAACAATGTCAGTGATGTTTGACATTTCTGAGAATGGGTGGTGGTGCTTTCCCTCCTTCTGCTAGGGGATACAAACAAGACCAAATCCAGCTGCATGTAGAGTAACTCCTGGTTTGTGGAGTGTACTGACTGCCGCATTTACGTCACAAGGACCATACATCTTAAAAGCTTAGAACATTTCATGGACAACCAGAAATTCAGTCTTATCATTGTATCATGCTCAGCAGACATTGAAGTTTAAGTTTATACATTGTTATTAGCGTAAGTACAAGTTTTGCAGCCACTTACGGAGATATGGGTAATAATTAGAAAGTCTTTTTCTTTTCATTTGACTCAGACGCAGACTTTTCTATTTGGACTCTGTATTATTTTTAACCAAGAGCCCAGAAATAAGGACAGGACCCCTCAATTCAGGGTCAGGCATTGTATGCGCATCACTATTTGACTTGACTACATGGATAGTCTGCCTGTGAAAGAGAAGATGGTGGAATTTTAAAGTGTGTTGTAGCTGGATAAGTAGGGCTTGTCATAGGCTTATAATAATTACACAGACTATTTTGTGTACCTTGTTTCATAACTCAAAATTTGTGTTTGCTCTTCTCGGGAGCCATAGGGTTTAAACTTCATGTCCACTTGAAATTTTAGGTACAAAAAGATACTTGATTTATCAGGTAGAACGAGGTATACAAAGGAAAGGGCATCTAATGATTGATGGACCCCAGGCAAGCAGGTAGCACCTGATGTGCAGCATGGAGAGATGGGTGACTCCACAGGAAGGTGGAGCAGGCTGTCCCCAGAAGTCAAGAGCAGGGCCACAGCTCAAGTCAGGAGAAGCTCCTTGGAGAGGAGTCTGATAAGGCTAAAGAAATGTGGTCATTCCCAGGTCCACTCTCTGACTTTTGTGGGCTCCTTCTTCATAAACAAATATGAAAAAAAATATACTTTGTGACTGCATTAGTAGAAGCATGAACGTAATCTAGGCTGGATGAAAGTCACATTTTATTTTCTGATAAAAAAAAATGTATGTGTATATATATATCCCTAATTGAGAAGGATTTAAAAAAACTGTTCACCTAATCTCAAACATACGTATAATTTGAAAGACCCCATTGGTAAAATTGTGACTCCCTCTCCCCAAATTCCCAAAAGGAAGAAAAATAAGCAGTTGTCCCAAATTACTGGAAACAGCGGCTGCTTTGTTTCTCAAATTTTATCACAGTCCTAAATCTGTGGCAGCATAAAAATCATAGCTTGTTCCTCACAATTAACAATTTCAGAGAAAAGCTATCAACATAGACATTTTAACTATGCCCTAATATACGAAATTTTCGACAACTTTCTTTCTGTATCATTTGTTTTCTCTGAAACATTTAAAAATCATTACAAAAAATAGGAATGGCGCTGTCAATTTCCATTTCAATGGGAAAGCCTCAGTACGTATCTGCTGCATGGTACTTTATTTTATTTAGCAAACAGTGTGCTTATATGGTGGTAATATCTTTGCCTAAACCTTTTACAGATGTTACTTCTCATTTAATCTCCATTAACGATTCATTATGGGTTGAATTGCATCTCCCAAAAAGATATTTTGAAGTCCTAACCCCCAGAACTTGTGAATGGGACCTTATTTGGAAATAAGGTCTTTATAGAAACAAATTGAGATAAATTCACACTGGAGAAGTGTGGGCTCGAAGTCCAATATGTCTGGTGTCCTTATAAAAAGAAGTTATGTGTTTTTTACCATAATAAAATATAACCCTCATATATGTTATAACTAAAAATTAGAGAGATGGGTCTATTACCCAGAGTAACATGAGAAAAATCTAAGTTATCACTTTCCAGACAATAATTTGAATGCACAGAATGCTACATCCCAATAAAAGACTTCATAGAAATTGGGCTATAATATTTTCCATGAAATTTGAGACATCAAGAGCAGTGGCTGGGGGAAGGCCTTCTTTCAAAGCGAGCAATTAACTCCTGTGAACATCCTCTTCTTGGGCAGAATCATGCCTTGTCAATCTAGCCTGCTTTAAGGGGGACCATTTTTGTAATGGTAAATTCTCAGCAAAATTTTTGAAATGTGAAGATAGGAACTTACGAAAGTATCCATCTGTAGCAATGTCTGAAAATGGCCTTCAGCCAACTTTTAACAAGAAAACAAAACTTTACTTGAAAAATGACTAAATTCTCAATCATAAGCTAAAAATACTTCACCTATCATTCATGTAGTCAGCAAAGCAGAGTTGTCAAAAGCATGGACTCAGAAGCATTCGAATTCCAGCTCTGCTGCTCACCGCTTGTGGGATCTTGGGCAAGTCAAGTCATTTACCTCTCAATGCCCTAGTTTCCTTTGTAGAAGGAAGATAATAACAGCACCTGCCTCATAGGTGGTGTATTCGTTTCCTAGGGGTAGCGTGTAGGAGCCAAAAGTCTGAAATAAGGGGTTGCTTCCTTCTTGGGGGCTCTGAGGAAAAATCTGTTCCATGTGTCTGTCCTAACTTACGGTAGTCGCTGCTAGTCCTTGGCACTTGTTGGCTTGCAGTTGCATCACTCCAGTCTCTGCCTCCATTGTCATATGGGTGTCTTCCTTCTGGGCCTCTGTGTCTGACACACACACACACACACACACACACACACACACACACACACAGTCTGTGTATTTAGGTCAATTCGGGTCAGCTAACTGTGTTTCTCATGCCACTCCATTATATCATAGGTTTTCAAGTACAACAAAAGTGAAAAGCACTCTTCTACATAGGAGCCCTGTTCCAAATATTTAAGAGTTTATACAAAGGTAGGCTCCTGGGAAGTGTCCTGTCAGGTTAAAAGACTTGTTCTGTTTATGTCACTGATAAACAGTTGTTGTCCTTAGTACCAAGTGTCAGAAATCATTGCCATTATCCAGCCTACTGGCAGAAAGGATATGTGTGAGTGTTCCAGGAAAGGAAATATGAGGAGAGAGTAAGATTGGGCAGTGAGAGAACTTTTTCTGAATCTTTCCACCTGCCTTCTATGCTATAAATCAACTAGTGTTCTGTCACCACAGATCTGTCCCTGGGCTGCAGGACTATGATCGAGTGACTTGTCCTAGCCACATAGACGTGATGGTTCAGGAGCTGCCCCATTGTCATCGTTATGAGACAGAGACTATTGGTTTCAAATAACATACTCCGTTGAAATTGAATTTATGAGGGAATAAATCAGGAAAACAAAGCAAATATTAAAACGATGATACTGAAAATGGATAAAACATAGACTTTCCATGCCCACAGCAGAAACGAAAAGGAGACACCTCAGTTGTATGCAACCACATGGCCCTTGAGACCCTTCAAACATAGTGAGTCTGTTTGTATTCTGCAGCCAGTAAAGACACAATTCCTTTCTTCCACAAACACTCTCTACCTTTCAGATTTTAGTTTCTAGCCTAATAAAATAAAAAAGAGATAAAAGAATGCCTGGGAAGCATTTAAAGGAATGCATATGACATGACACAAATGGAAGAGGGAATAACAGATGGGGTGTGGTAATGGCTTACCTGAAGACAAGATCTCTGAGGAATTACTGATGTCTTTGAAATAGGTAGGTCAGAAATGGTTTCCCCTTAGCACTTTTTACATGGTAAATCGAGAACTGTGGGTTTTTTTGTCTTTTGGTTGTGGGGTGTTTTTTTTTTAGTTTTTTTTTTAAGATTTTATTGGGGAAGGGGAATAGGACTTTATTGGGGAACAGTGTGTACTTCCAGAACTTTTTTTTTTCCAAGTCAAGTTGTTGTCCTTTCCATCTTAGTTGTGGAGGGCGCAGCTCAGCTCCAGGTACAGTTGCCGTTTTCTAGTTGCAAGGGGCACAACCCACCATCCCTTGTGGTAGTTGAACTGGCAACCCTGTGGTTGAGAGGACGTGCTCCAACCAACTGAGCCATCCGGGAGGCAGCTCAGCTCAAGGTGCCGTGTTCAATCTTAGTTGCAGGGGGCGGAGCCCACCATCCCTTGCGGGACTCGAGGAATTGAACTGGCAACCTTGTGGTTGAGAGCCCACTGGCCCACGTGGGAATCGAACTGGCAGCCTTTGAAGTTAGGAGCATGGAGCTCTAACCACCTGAGCCCCCGGGCTGGCCCAAGAACTGTGTTTTAATGTTGTGTAGCCTCAAAAAGCAAGCAGAATTATGCAAGAATAAAAACTGCAATGAAAGAATTGAAAAGGAAAGTGTTTAAGAGAAGTTACAGTGGAACATAGGCAATGTATGTATATTCATAGGCATGTATACATGTGTGTGCTGTGCATGTGCATGCACACATACAATGATCCAGATCCATAGAGGAACATTTCTATTCTTAACTTGTGAAGGACAAAAGTACAACAGATTCTGCCTGTAGTGCAAATCTAGATGGAAATGAAGGAGAAAGTAAATGGCTGATTCTTTAAACTTGGCATTTACCTTAGCTGAGAAATGTTCTGCCATTACTGGAAGTATGGAATATGTCATATTGAAAAAATAAGTGATTTGGCTTGCCTACTGCCAATAAGCCTTCTAGTTCCCCAATACTTACATGTGACTCTATGTCATTACTATAGAAATCACATATTCTTTTGTTCCTTTTGGATGTGATTTTTATACAGCATTTTTGGGGAGTCCTGGGCCAGTGCTTCTCAAAGAGCATCATATTTTAAATCAACCCAGTACTTAAATCTCTAAACCAACAACAAAGTACTACTACTAATAATAACATAAAAAAACAAAGTGAAATAAATTGTAGATTTTTAAATTATGATTACTAGATTCCTTGTGAATTTAAGATGGCTTTATTTATTAGATCTTAGCTAATGCTTAGTCATGACAGGCGCTTTTCTAGGAGCTTTGCAAATATTAACTTACGTAATCCTCACAACATACCCAGGATGTGTTGATCAATTAATAGATCCATTTTACAGATGGGAAAATTGACTCAGAAGGATTAGTTCAATGGCCAAGTTCACACATGTAGTAAGTAACAAAGTCAGTAATCCAGGGCGAGCAGCCTAGATCCAAACTTCACGTCTTAACTACTAAGCATGCTGACTTTGTTGTAAATATCTTTATGTTATTTTACTGGTGAGAAAGGTGAAAGGTTAAATGTTTTCTTAAGGTCACACAGTTGCTAATTAGCAACCCAGTTCTACCTCCCCAAACTTGGACTCAATCTCCTATTCCAGCTCCCTCCCTAAGTACCAACTAAATAAAACAGACTTAACCTCTTTTAGAAAGGGACTCTATCCCATAGGAGTTGTTATAAGAATTAGGCCAAATTATCTATTCAAGGAGCTTTGTGCTCAGCACATATTAGGAGCTCAAATTAAGCAAAGATTTTTATTATTATATTAAGTAGGCAAATATACTGTATTTCCTAGAATTTAAGAAGTTGTTATAGCTAAGAAACATCCCAGGATCAGAGCTGTTAAAATGCGAAAATGCATGCATCTTCTAATGGATAAAATATGACCCTCTGTACATATTAGGTTTTCAATCAGTGTTGAATGTTTCATTGTCCCAGCATAACCATAGCTGCCACAAGATTTTAAGTGGTTATTATGGGTGTGATAGGGTGGTACGTATGTATATTTAGTTTTATTTTTCTCAGCAATCTGCTAAGGCATTATTATTTCATGGCACAGATAAGACAATTGAGGCTTAGGGAAATTAAGCAACTCATTCAAAATCAAACCATTAAGTGGGAGAGTCTGTACAGATGTCTGGTCCCTCTGACCCAAGTCTTTAACCGGACCGTACTCTGATGCATCCACTATCCCTAATCCCGGGATACTTTTCTTAACTCTTTTCTCTGTGCAAGACTTTCAGCTCTTGGAACTTGACTTTTTCACAGAAGAAATAGCAGTAACAATGGCCTCAAAGAGTTTCCCAGGATGAAGGACAGAAACGACATGCACATGTCGGAAGGTGTATCCAGCATGATGCAAAGGCAGAGTTTCCCTCTCCTCTTCTTTCTCAGCATTAATTTCACTCAGGAAATACATTCCACACCCACAAACTTCAGCAACTGAGCGAGGAGTCCTGAAATACATCGCAACTGCCAAGAATTCAAAGATACACAATAAACTAAAAAGAAAGAGCTTAACTTTGAAAGCCAGACAAATACAGCACTGGTTTTAGTCTGTAAATATTTATACAGTAAGTCTTGTTCTGCTGCAAAATAATCAACCTATCATTAAGCCTAAAGAAATAGTAGGATGATGATTTCCATATTTCACTGATGTCTAAGGCAGGTACATCAATGCCTGGCATCTTAAAGGACCAATCCTAGGTTTTTTGTCTGACCACCCAGATACTTATATTTTTCAAGATCTAGTCCACACCATGGTAGGTGTCATGCCCAGAAGAGGCCCTTTTCTTCTAACATATTTTCATAATGAACAAAAGGAAATATTTTCTTTTCAGGACAGCCTACTATCTAGGATAAAAGAAGAATAATACTAGTTTATTTTCCTTTAATTGATCATTATGCATGAATGCATTAATACTGATTAGAAACATCCACTCCAAAAAGTGTTGCTAATTTTCTCTCTCGATCGTGTTGTCACTGTAAAATACAGTAAGGAGAAACAAAATGACTTGGAGACACTTCAAATTAAGCTCAATTATAAACCTATTTTTTTTTCCCCATTCAGAAGACTCTTGCTTGAAATAGACTACTGGAAAAAAATGTAAACCTGTTCAGCAATAGATTATGTTCAGGGTAGTTTCATAATAAGAAAAAAATAAAAAAACTACAGTGTTTCCCCAAAAATAAGACCTAGCTGAACAATCCGCTCTAATGCGTCTTTTGGAGCAAAAATTAATATAAGACCCGGTCTTATATTATATTATATTATTCTTATATTATATTATATTAAAGACCCGGTCTTACATTATAGTAAAATAAGACTGGGTATTGTATTGTATTGTATTGTATTGTGTTGTGTTGTGTTGTGTTGTGTTGCGTTGCGTTGCGTTGCGTTGTGTTATGTTATATGATATGATATAAGACGCGATATTGTATTATATTATATTATTATAGTATAGTATAGTATAGTATAGTATAGTATAGTATAGTATAGTATAGGCCTGGTCTTATATTATAGTAAAATAAGACCGGGTCTTATATTAATTTTTGCTCCAAAAGATGCATTAGAGCTGATTGTCTGGCTAGGTCTTATTTTCGGGGAAACACGGTATTACTACTACTACTGATAATGGGCTTTACTCACAGCTTTGTGCTACATGAAGTTCGTGTTCAAGTACATAAATGCAGAAGGGGAAAATGAGGCCTAGTAAGTTGATAGTGTGTAAGGAGTTGTCCCAACTTGTCTTCCTGGCAATAAGTTAGGAAACAGAGATTGTACTCTCCTCTATACTATTTCAGCAAATGACTTTACAACCTCAGTGGCTGTTGCACTATTTGCAACCAATAAACTATATATACACACACACACACACACACACACACACATATATATATATATATATATATATATATATATATACATATATATGTATATATATGTGTATATATATATATATGAATTCAATTATTTTAATATTGGCACTGAGAAGGTTCTGGAATACAATTTTCTAACTCGTGAATTTATTGGTAGATTTTAAATGCTAATAACAAACTAATTTTGCAATAAAGAGGAAGAAGTAAAATCCATCACCACTCCCCAAACATTCATCAGCATTCCACAGTTCTCTGCCAGAATGGTTTAATTGAAAGATGCATTTTTTAAAACTGGAAAAAAAAAAAGTTATAATTTGGAAATATGTAATTTATAAAACAGAAACAGGAACTAGTTAAAAGTTGGACGTTTTATCTTTATTAATTAAGTAAAACAAGTGTATTATAGTTGGTTGGAGGGGTAAAAAGCATGAGTGTGACTTGCTTGAGGTTAAAAGAAACAATCAATTATTTTTCTAAATAGCTATAGATTTTGAGATAGCCATGGAGAAGTCACCAACACGCTATGTGGTTGAGATTTTGAAAGTATTTTTAAAGTGGTAGAAAATTAAAACAAAATGTTTATTTGTAGATGAAGGAAAGGAAAAGTTCATTGCTCTGTGGGATTTAACAGGAGGTTTTAAATGTGCTTCCTCTAGAATTTTCTGAAGACTGCTGAAAACTGGTTATAGCTTCAAAACCCTTGATCTGTTTTATTTGTACTACATATAATACAAGAGATTCAGGAGCTGCTGTTTTAGTGACAGTGACCAATAGAGTTTGTCAGGTATTATTTAAACCAAAGTCCTGAGGAATTTAATGTTCTCACATAGCCAAAGCCACTAATTTTCATTTCTAAGGTATTTAAGACGAGATATGGAAGTTACTTAGCTCCGTCTTATTCTCTCTCTTTAATAGAAGATGGGCTCTCTAGTTTTTTGTTTTGCCTTTTGCTTTTTTTCCCCCTGGACATATCTCATCTTTGTGGTCTTTGAGGCAGATGTGGGGAGAACAGCATTCTCTCCAAATCTATGCCACTGGACCTGAGCCTGACTCTGCCACTGAGAAGATTTGCAAAGAAGATAGATTTCTCCATCTTCTCCTCTCTTTGACAACTGTCAAAATTTTGAAACCAAAATAACAAAAATACCACTGCCAGTCATAAGCAGTAATATAAGTCTCCATCACAAATTCTGCCTGAACCTAGGGAAATTGTTTTTGTTTCACGCAGCAAAACAAAACACCACAACACTGATAAGCTCAACAACACCTTAGTAAACAAACCTAGCATTCTGTTCCTCATTATTTTCTCCCAAAATAGAAAGGCAATTGCTTTCAATTTGTACCATTCAAGAAGTTAAGGAAAAACACCAAAAACACAGAACCCTAAATATAAATGAAATCTCCATTTCTAGTAAGAATTGCAAATTTTAAACACAAGTTTGTTTGTTTTTCCCTGCTTTCATTTTTCAAGATTAAAAACAATCTTACACCTGGTGAACTCCTGAAGTCTTTCACTAAGAGGGTGACAGAGACTTCTGGAAGAATGTATAAATCAAGGGAGATGTAAAGGAACATTCTAGAGAGTCAGAACTCATTTGACAGGGTGCCTATGAAGGGGGCATTGGAAAAGGCTCCGAACACAAAAGAGAGGGTCCATCTGAGGAGCTGAGTCTTGGTTGTGGGTCTGCATGTCCTCAACAGAAAGATCAAATCAAATGACCAGATTCATCAAGGAAGCATTTTTTAAAACATTCATATTCTGGGTTTCTCTTTGGGGAAGATCTCCCCAGGTAATAACGATATCCGTCTATGCAAATCTTAAAATATTAGTGCTACATAAATAAAGTTTGTTGAATATTTATTTCCTTGAACTTGATCTGCCTTCACATTAATTAAAATATAACAAAAATAATGAATATCCAGTTTCCTTCACAATGTGGGTTTTTAAATTTGCTGAGGCATTTCTTAATTTCTAACGATAACTTCATGAAGGAAACCCTGGCATGAATGAACAAAAGCCATTCCCTTTGTTTAAGGGAAACTCAAAAGTAAATAAACATACAAAAATAAAGATTCATCCTTTTCTCTCAATTATTCATCGGTGAGGAATTCTGAAATTTGAAAATCACAGTAAGTTCTTGAATAGATGGAAAATACGTCCCAAGTCAGCCAGAAGAGATCCCTTCTACGGATGGGAAGCATTCATCGTCCTCCTGAGAAAAGAAGGGAAGGGCAGCTGATCACTTCAGCATTTTGATGTTCACTTGCTCTGCATTTTAGCACACTGCATATTGGTAGGCATTTTATGGAGCAACCCTTTTAGAATACCTCAAGTATTTAAGTAGTTGATGTCCGTTTTCAGATTCTGCCAATCTTAATTCTTTGTTGATACTGTGTTTGCAAACTCACCTACTCTCAAAAATGTCTTTGTAACTTCCCAAATCATATTGGTGGTTCTTTCAGGGTCACTCAGGGACACACTCAGAGCAGTGAAAAATCTGAGTTACCCACAGGGCACATTCCCAGCTGAGGTCACACAGGCAATGCTCCGCCTTCTTGCTTTAGGACTAATACTATAAACAAGTATTCTTTTTCTGGTCTATTTTGTGCCATGTTTTTATGTGTGTGTGTGTGTTTTTATCTTTTAATGTTTTTTGTTGTGCTTTCACCATTTAAAATGGCCCCCAAGAATAGTGCTAAAGTGCTGTCTCGTGTTCCTCAAGGCATGAAGGCCGTGATGTGCCTTATAGAAAAAACAAAAACAAAAAACTTCTGTCAGAGAAGCTTCATTCAGGCCAAAGTGAGTGTTGTTGGTCATGAGTTCAATATTAATGAATCAACATTATATATTAAATAAAGCGTCTTTAAACCGAAACACACATAAAACAAGGTTCTGTCATGATTAATTGATGAAAATGTTCTGGCCAGAAGCTCGCAGGAACCCAACCCTGAGTTTCCACTAGAAGCAATGGCTCAGTATTCACTAATTCGGTGTTTGTGGTATCTTAATAGGACACAGCAGCCATAGATAACAAGTCTACTATAATTATTTTATTATTTGTTTTAAAATTTTATCAGGTGTAGCACTGCATTAATGTGTTATTGTTTTAAAATCATGTTTGAATACTGATAAGAATTCAGTTTTAGCAGTGGGTTTTCATAGAAATAGGCTCACATCTTAGCTGTTCTTCAGTTTGACCATGAGTGGAAGAATCAGTATTGTATTCTGGTAATCTGGCCCCTCATTTTTGGTGATGAAAGGGGCTTTGCTCCTCTGTGTAGCTGTGAGAAAAGCCATCTGTCACAGTAGGTGAAAAGGATGCCACCTGAAAAGGATAAAAAGGATGTTGTGTTTTTCTACTCCCGCTGCTCCTCTGTGGATTTTTTTTCACTATTTAAACAGTTGTGATTTAATTCCCTTCCATGTCTAAATTCTCTGTCTGTATGCCAGGTGGCAGTGTGGTTAAATGTAAGTGTTGTTTTTGTTCTTTCTGCAAGCTACATGATTCGTACAGGGTGGGAAGGGGCATTCCAGAGTTGTCATGGAACTAATAAATGAATATTTTTGAAAGTAGGTTGTTGATTGCTACCCTAACAAAATTTATATATTAAATAGTAGATTGTTGTATATACAGAATCTGATTATTTGCAAAGGACCGATTCCAGAAACTAGTATCCTTATCTAAGAATTATTCTTTTATTGCAATTTAATTTAAATTTACTGAAAATTTTCTTTGGAAATAAAATATTTCAAAAGTAAATCTTTTTTGAAATAAATAATAGAAATAGGATACTTAATGAGTTTTGCCCTTGTTTTCTCATTGGCTGTTTTGATGTTTTTTGAAACAGGTGTTCTTATCCCTGAGAATTAACATTTGAGGATATATGAGTTGAATGTCTTATGAAAACATTTATAAACATTTTGATTTTCTTTTCTAAATGTCTGACCCTTTCTGAGTCCTTAAAATATGCATAATAATTTCCTCTAATTATTAGTTGAAAGAAAATTGTATCTATTATGTAAAAATTGCATCATATTCTAATGAATAGTTATCTAAAAGTAATTGTAATATTATGATAAAGTATAGAGGAAGAGCCTGGGATAACCGTCAGGAGAACAAGATTTAAATACTGACTCTGCTATAAATTCACTCCATAAACTACAAGTTACTTGATTTTTATGGGCCTCAGTTTCCCCAGTTGTGAAATGAGGTCTTGAGACCCAATTTCCTCTGTGGTTCATATCATCAGGGGGAAAATGTGAACATACGCACGTGGTAAACATTAATCATGCCACAAGAACTTTACCTTTATACCTTCTGTCATTTCTATTAGTTATAAACCAATTGTTTCTCAGTCTTCACAAATAATTGAACAACTGTTCTATATTCTTCAAAAGACTTGTATTACATTACTGAGAAAGGTATCAGGAAAAAATAATTAGGTTTGAAATCCTCTAAATGCTAACAAAAATAAAATCAATACACAGATATTTTTGTTCAATATTATAAAACTAAAGTTTCCAGATGGCATTACCATTGTTATGTAAACTTGATTTGAAACAATTTAGAAAAAGTGGATATTTAAAGCTCTTAGTATCATCTTCTATAGTTCTCTTACCATGTTATTCTATATCACTGTAACTATTACATATTTTATGTAAGTTCTGGGCCATCTTACATTTTTGTATTTCATGATACAGGTTATAGTCAGACATTAAAGAAATTCATTCCAAAAGTAGAGCATGGGCAGATGTAGAAGTAGAAAAGGATATAGCACAAGGGGATAAGTTTATCGGAATGTTTTCATGTATTAGGAGAATTTTGTTAGTATAAATCTTCATTTTCCTTCTTCTTTGGAGCATTCTATGATGTTCTTCATGACAGAGTTTGAATTTATACTGATCACATTTGAAATTGAAAAATGAAGTTCAGCTGTTTGTACACAAATATGAAACAATTATTGCTGGAAGCACATTTATCCAGTATCCCT
The DNA here is from genome assembly GCF_036562045.2 of Rhinolophus sinicus. NCBI lineage: Eukaryota > Metazoa > Chordata > Mammalia > Chiroptera > Rhinolophidae > Rhinolophus > Rhinolophus sinicus. Next base: position 50,906,415 of record NC_133754.1, on the reverse strand, counting down.
GTGTAACCATGGTGACACAGGCCCACAGCTTGAAAAATTGCACGGAACTTGTGTCTATGAAAAAGCCTCATGCTGTAATTCCGGATTTAAAAGATCAGTTGAGAGAAGAGGGTAGACGCACAATATACTTAACCCCCCAGAATCTACCGTGCCTTTTTATTTTATGCTTTTTCATTTGGGGTTATAAAAATAAACTACTCTTCTACTTACCTTGATGTATTTTTCACCCCAACTGAAATCAAAGGAAAATTAGTTTGATTCAGAGTATTTCCTACAATTTCATCTTTTCCATCGTAATAATGAAGTATAGATAAAAAGTGAATATTATTATGTTGATATTTGTAGATACTAAATATCAGGCATCATGGAGACAATGCGTCTACATATTTGTCAACATTTCTTTCCCTTTGGCTATCAAGTAGACAATCTCAAATCAGATCAGCTCCTTTTACCTCTGGGGGTGGAAAGTCTCCTGGGTTTGTACTGTGATGCATATTCCAGTCAGATATACTCTAGTTTTGACAGTAGCTACTGCCTTGAAGTGCCTGCGGAGGACTTTGGGCAATGATGCCAATCAATGAGACTGACGTCAAGCTCCACTCTCTCAGGAAGCCTGAGCCTACAACCTGCACGGAGCAGGGGTACCTGGGCGCTGCTCACTGAGCTTCCTCTCCTTGAGTTTTTCAGAAACAAAGATGCCTCTCAAGCAAAACGTAAATCTCTGGTTCCCGAACTTGACTTCTCCAAGTCCTAGGGCATTGTCGTAGTCAGCTCAGGCTGCTATTACGAAATACTACAGATTGAGTGGTTTACACAACGGACGTTTATTTCTTATAGTTCCGGAAGCTGGAAGTGAGATCACGGTGCCTGCATCGTTGATTGAGTTCTGGCGAGGGCTTCTCTTCCTGGTTACTGACAGTTGCCTTCTTGCTTTATTTTCACAAATCAGGAAGGGAAGAGGGGAGAGGTGGGCAGTGGGGTTTGGCTTGAGAAAGCTCTCGGCTGTCCCTTGTTGCAAAGGCACTAATCCCATCATAGGACCCAACGGCCTCATGATCGCATCTAAAGGTAATCACTTCCCAAAGGCCCCACCTCCTAATACTATCCCTTTGGGTGTTAGGGCCTCAACATAGGAGAAGAGGAGAGGGGACACAAACATTTAGTCCATAATAGACCTGAAATTAAAGGCAGAAGGAACAAAATCCTCTAAAACTTCAAAAGGTGAAGTTAGGCAATAAAACCTATGGGAACAATTTCTCTCAAAAAGTAAATTAAAGAATCAAGACACATTTTCTTAGGAGAGTTGCCCCTGGATATTTTAAAATGAGGTTTGTTGGAAAACACTTACCTAGGTCAGAACATGATGTTTCCTGGATGCCTGACAGCAGATTGCATTTACACAGGTGAAATGTTCCTTTCCATATCATTTGATTATTAATTCGCTCTATGGATTTCCAGAAAAAAAATGTTTCAGACTTCCTTGCATTGAAAATTCAATGTCTTTTATCAAAGCAAATGTTGATGTCTACTAAGATTTTATTCCAAAATTGTGCTTTTCTAAATTCCACAAGGCATATTTTCAGTTTCTAAGAAAACTTGTTGTTTAAAATAATATTTTAAGGCTATAGTCACTCAATACTTACGGTACACTTTGGGTCTTGAATATTACATATCTCATGATCCTGATAATCCAGCCTTCTTGAGAAGCTCTACCTCATTTATAAAAGCTAATATGTTAAATGTCATACCAGTGAAACATCTCTAATTTAAAACCCAGTTAATATTTTTTTGTAGCTAGAGTGGCTTAAAGTGTTTGTCCCTGAAACTCTTTTTGATTTGCACTGGAATTGTGTTTGCTTGAGATTCTGCAAAGGAGGTAAATTTCTGATGGTGAAGGCAAGCGCTGTGTGGATGAGCCCAGTAAACACGAGTGCTTCTCATTTATTTCCTACTGTGAATGTGGAGGCTTAGGCTGTGGATTGCAAGTTTATCCCTCTATTTCTTCCTTGAAAAAAAAAAAAAATGAGATGAGAAAATTGTTTTCCCAGAACGTGGGTAAAAAGATTTATGAGGCATTATGCTGTTCATTTAGAAATCCATTTTGTTCCTCCAAACACTGCATGTCCATGGAAGTAAAAGAGGACAGCAGAGACACCAAAGGTGGTGTCAAAGCCATTTCTTTAAAATGCCCTGTACTAACTGACTGATGGAAGGAAAATACTCTATGTGAGGCCTTCTGATATCAGGTTGATATCAGGTTGGATTCCTGAGTTTAAGTTGAAGTAAATTAGATAATTATAGAAAAAAAAATTGTACAAACTTCAAAAAAAATTGAGTTTAAGCACCTAAAGCATACCAGGCACTGGGAGTAGAATGTGACAAATCTAGGGAGGGAAATTATAAGTTGCTAGGAGAGAATATAACAGAGAGCTGAACCAAAGCTTGGGGGGTGGAGGAGCAGAGGGGATGGGGAGTTGGAAGATGGAGAAGAGTTATTAGGAAAGAGAAAATCACATTAGGCTAAGACCTGAAGTATGACCTGGCGTTGTGTGGAGGGATGACACCCTATCAGAATGGAATGACAAGGACACAGGTAAGTACCTAGTAACATATACAGTCACCAGTCACATCAATTAACCATTAATGTCTGATGGCTGTTGCGGCTAATTACCAAATACTTTAGAATGAATGATTAGCCATTGGAAGGCTGGTATTGCAATCACCAATATGTAAAGAGAAGAGACTTGAAATGGTCATGCGCAATGAGATGCATTTGAAGCCTGGTGGTTCGAGTTAAAGTTTTAAAAAGTGTTGCTGTCATCGTGTTTCATCAACCTGAAATTATTCACAAGCCTGATACATTACCGTATGCAGGACACTCAGTGACATTTGATTAAATAGTAATTGTACCAAAACCTGATGATAGGAAAGACTGTATGAAAATATGTGAATGACAACCTATTAGAATATTACCCATTATAGAATAGTCCAGACATGGGGAGCTCATTCATATTGCATTTGTTTCATAAAATGAGTTTTATTGAAATGAGTATAGTTCAACAGAGCTTTGAGTTGAACAGAAGGCAGCATCCAAAACCTCCCCTCTTACACATTATCAGACGAGGCCCCATCACAGGGTGTGGGAAAGTCAGAGGCCACGATATCAGTAGCCAATGGACTTAAGACATTTGTTAGATGCCTCATTTAATAGATTTTACAGCTGCCAGTATTTAGAGTCAGGCAAGAACTATAGGTCTCCTTTCCTGCAACTTTGATATGTGGTAAAATATTACAAGGGAATCAAATTTCTCTCTAAAAACAGTTAGTTATGAACATCTTGGCATAAAGAGAGTTATACCATCCGGTCTGCAAGCTCAGTCAAGCTCCAACCCTCTGGCCTGGGCCTTGATGGTGAAAACCATCACCTGGAGCAGGTGTTCCAGGGGTGGGATTCTGCCGGCGTGGTTGGATCCTGGGGGTGAATCCTCTGATCAAGGCCACATCCGGGACCTTAGACCCTAGAGTAGAGGCTCCAGGCCTGGGGCACCATGGTGAAGATCAGGAGTTCCATGCCTGCTAGTTTCTTATGTCCTGTTTCTGCAGGATCTGAGGCCCCCCTGTGCAGGATTTTATAGCCAATCCACAAATCTTCCACACTCCTTTTAATAGGAAAAGCCTTACAATACCTGTTACACTACTCAGTCCTTTGGGTGTGATCTGAGACAAAGAACCTGAGTCTTAACTCAGACTTCTCCCCTTGCTAAGAATAGGCTAGTTATTTAACCTGAGTCTCAGTTTTCATTTCTATAAAATGGACAAAATAGAGTGATTCTAGGTATTGCTTGAGATAATGTATGTAAATCCCTTAACACAATGCCTTATACATTGGAAACTAATAATTAATAAAGGTTCGAATGCCTGTGGTTGGCGATATTCTCACAGGCAGGAAAAGCTTGGGCAGCCATGTTTAGATCAGCTTTGCTTGGACAGTCTTGTATATCTGAAGGAGAATGGAAGAAAGTGTTTTTGTTGGGTAAGCAGGTCTAACCTACATTAAACTTTGCTTCTGTTTGCATACTTAAGAAATGACTTATGTTAATTTTCCAAACTGTTACATTACTGAGACTAAAATCCCAACCTTTTAATTCCTGCTTCCTCACTTTTAAGCCTTCAAAATTATCTCTACTACCACATTAAAAAGAATAAAAGAAAAAGTTTGAAAATTTGAATACTTTCCTTTCCTCATGACTTGATGCTAGTGAAATGGTTTAATGATAAGTAGGATTATTTTCTTAGAAACTAGCAGTTACTATCAAATAAAATGTTGGAAGTCAAAGGAGAGAAATTGACTTCAAACCCGCTTTCTGCTCTCAGCTATAAAATAGATAGATTTTTCACAAGTCATTATTTTTTCTTTTATGAATTATTTTTCTTTGGTAAAATCAAGAGTATAAAATACGTCTCAACAGGATTGTCCAAAGGATTAGTTGAGAAATAGAAGTGAAAGAACTTAGAAAAAACATAAACACTCGGGAAAGATATCTCATTATTAAGCATTCTATTTTTAGGCAATTATATTACATCATTTGACTTACTTTATTTTTATTTATAATGTACTATATTATACCATTTTGTATAATAATATGTATGTATGCTATTCCCATTATACAGTACTTGTTAAGTACCATGAAAACTTTTAGGACATGAAAAATAAGCCATATGTTAACAGAGTACTACTATATTTGTAAAGAAGCCAGTGATAATTTCAAGATAGCATTTGAAGGGACTGTCTTGGGCAGAATGGAGCAGATTGCAGTAGACATGTTTACAATTGATTCAGTTGCTTCAGCAAGTCCATTTAGTGGCAATAAACATAAATCACTTAAGATTGTTAAAGTGAGCAAATTGGCTCTTCCAGGTTTTGTTAATATCATAGTGCAGAAGTGGTCTATGTGGCATTTAATAATACCTGTATGTTGAGTTATTTGACAGTAGATGTTTTGGCCCAGCTGCCCTGTATCCATATGTTTAGCTTCATCTTTTCTGCAGTGAATAATGATTTATTTAGACCTAATATAAACTATTGAAAAGTGGAAAATACTTCAGGAAAATTTGGCCCTGTTTCACGAGATTACATGTTTATCTACTGCACACACACACACCAGCTAAATTTATACACAATGTACCATGAATTAATGTATAAATATGGTGAAGAAACGGAATGCTTTGATTAACTGACAGTTACATCTTTATGCAATGTTATCTGGCATAAGGATTCTTTTTTGGAATTTAGGGATTTTCTTATAGAAATTTACCTTTAACTATGCACAGATGCCCTGAATACTGTTTAAAACAGAGTTTTCTGCTCGTTTGCTTTTTTGTATTTTAAAAATATAGAACTTTCTGAACCCAGAAAGTTCACTACAAGGTTAAGCATTTTAAAAGAGACCCAGAAACGCAAATTTAAAACTTTATCTGGTGAGTTTGGGTAAAAATATTAAATCTAGAGGGAGAAAAAGTTAAAATGGGTTTTACAAAGCTTTTCATGGATAAGCAAAATATTTTAAAATGCAGACATTTTGAAATAAACCTTTGATTAAAAATATAAGATGCTTAATTAGAAAAATAATAGGCAGTACTGGAAAATATTTGTCAAAGTGTTGGGGCAATAATAAAAATAAACTTTCAGAGCCACTTTTATCTCCCCTACTGGTGAAAAAAAAAATCCATACAGTATGTAAAGGCCATATACATCCTAACCATCTCTCTGATAAGTTCAAGTTTAAAACAAAAATTTGGGAAGAAAGTTAGGATAAACAATGGGCTAAGGAAAAGTACAGACTTGTTAAGTACCATGAATAATTTTAGGATATGTAAAATAAATCATAGGTTAAGAGAATATTACCATATTTGTAAAGAAGCGACTGACAATTTCAATGATGTTTTCATAGTTCAGTTATTGTGCATTTATTTTACTCTACAAATATTTATTGCAGGCTTACCACAGTACAAGCACTGTAGTAGGCTTTGGGGGTATAAAGAAAGCAGATCTTCATCTCTTACAATCGGATGTGGGTGAAAACTGAAAATTAGTAATTAGGAGCTATTGGTCTTTTAACTAGAGGGAATAATGATTAAATTTACATCTTTAAATGATATCTTCAAAAACAAAAATAAACAATTGGAAGGGGTAAATGAGAAACTAACTCAAAGGCTAACTAAATAAGGCTTCCCCAAACCACCCAGAAAAGAGCAACAGGAAGGTAAGACTGAAAATGCAGAAGCAGTGTGGATGGATTTTCTCAAAAATTTTAAAATGGCGATTTGAAGATTAAAGCCCCAAAGGAAGCAAGATTGTTTCAGTGTCCTCAAATCAAAGTGGAGCTTTTAAAGCTGTTTAATAGATCCTGGGGATTTATAAGTGTAATATTCTTTAATGGAACTATTTTAAAAGCTAATTAGAAGTTGTATAGCATGAAGCCATTTGCGATGTTGTTGGGAAATAGATTTGAATCCCGCTGCTGGAAGTTTGGAAAGCCAGGGTTCACAGAGCAGCGGTCACCTATTATCAGGTTCTTTGCTCGTCAGTAGTTGCCTGGTGTATTTCTTCATGAAAAGACGAGCACCCTGAAAACAGAGAAACAGCTCATTTTAACATTAGGTGAAAAGAGCTAGTGAAATCAGTGGTAGTGAAATAACTCTTGGTATTCATCCAGAAACCAAGGATTAGAGCGGAGCCTCCGGAAAATCACAGATGGAATATTTTTCTAATATTCAAAAGAAGACAACGAAGCATTAGGTATCAGGTAGCATAATAGATCCATATTTATTCTCTCATATCGAGTGACTGGTTTGTGATTACTTAAGAAACAAGAAGTCATCACAAGAATCCAAAATCAGTTTATCTCATATGATGCCAATGATTATTTTCAAGGGAGTCTTTACTGTTTTCAATGAGGCATATAGTAATGTTTTATGACAGCTTTTTAGATAAGATATAGATAAGTAGGTTTATTCGTATTATGGGTAAGTGAGTTGATAGCTGAAGTTATGTCTGGAGAACGTTAAAAGGAAAATACCAATCTGAATGGACTAAGGTACTAAAGGGTTTAAACAAAGGAAGGTTGGATGATGGACACCAACCAATTGAAATAACAGTCATCTACAAGTCAATAAGGAGATCATGCCTAGTTCAAATAAAATCTTCATAAATACAAGACAAGACACTTGCTTGAATAAAACTCTTTATGAGGTATAAGCCAATAGGGTTAGCGATATGACTACTGAAAAAATAGTAATAAGGCATTTGGTTCCAGTAAGACAGGAAAAGAGGTAATCTCACTCTACCTGAACTGGTTGAAATTGTCAGAATATATGTTTTTTTTTAGTTTTAGGAGTTGTATTTTAAGCAGGGATATTGACAAAAATCAGAAAAGTGTGAACATGTAGCAAGTCTGTAGAAACACCTGAAAGAGTGTATTTTAAAGAAATCATGGACCAAGTCCTTGTACTTCTAAACGCAGAACCAGGAACAGCCCACAGAGATTACTGGAAATCCTAATTCTCAAGATGAGGACAACCTTTTTAGAGTGGCCTAAAAATGGAATGGGCTACTTTTCCAGAAAGGAAAAGTTAGCGAACATCCTGTCCCTCACTAATTATTTCTGAAATCAGCATTTAAACACTTGGAACAAACTTGCTAAGTGTAGCTTTTTCTTCAATTCACAAAGCAAATTTAATGTTTCCAGGGGAGTTCGAGATGTTCTTCTCACAGTGAAAATTGCAAAAACTACAGCGAAACTGATTAATTCTCATTATCAATCACTTGCAATGTTCTCATATTTTTGCCTTAATATTCAGGAAAATAAAATTGCTTGTTCTGTTCTTTTACCCAGCTTGTTCCCTTCAACTCATTAATTTATCTCGAAACTCCACTTTTCAAATTTAAAGGCCCTTACATAATTAGAATGGTTAATATTGATGGGAAAAGTGAAATGAATATATTACCGACAAAAATAAAAGCACTTGTCATCCTTTTGAATAAATGTCCTCTAGATTTGCTGCATCCACTGTAACTTTTGCTATTTATCTTAAAATCCGGTGAGCAATGATATTGTAAATTTCTCTAAGTTTTAAATATCCTTAGCCTACAAAGTCACATAAATATTTTTATAAATATTGATAGGATATAATATTCTTAAAAATACAATAGCTCCTGTGGAGACAATGTCATCATTAAATATTCATAGAGATTTACAGCCAGAAGGAATGTTGGAGATGATACAATCCACCCTTTCGGTATAAGATGAAAACTTGCAATCAGAGGAAATGATATGAGTAGGCTTGTAGTGTCACCGATCATGAGCCCAGGATATAGAACTTACTAAATGTTCATGAAGCCTCCGTTCCTTACTCAAAGAAACTATGATTCCTGCAATAGTAAGTAATTATCCATTAATAATGGAAGGCTTATAGAAAGAATCCCTGATTGTCCCAAAATTTGTTATGTGGTACTGATGTTTTATTATGCTTCCCAGGCCCTGAATGATTAACAACTCTGTTTGGGTCCCTTGACTTCCTTCTCTGTAACTAAGGAGTCAATGTAGGTCAGTAGGAAAATGCCTCAAAGGTTTGGAAGATATGGGTTCCCTGACTAGCAGAGGGTTTGGTCATGAAAAGGTGATTTTGTTTGTTTGGTTGGTTTTCTTTTCAGTTTTATGTTGAGGGGGATGGCAAGACCTGGGGAAAAAATTCCAAAGGAAAAGCTACTGATAGGATGTCTTTCTCCTCAACTGTATAGTTTTCAGATTTATTTTAAAGGACTAAATTGGCCATGTTTTCCTACCTCTGATCAATGTCGGTTCATTTTTTACACACATATTTAAAGACTGAACCTAGAGAAGTCAATACATAACATTACACAGGACAAGCCAGAAGTCCTGGGAACCCCTTTCCTAGGAAACCACTTTGATATCTGTATCTTCACGCACTTTAGATTTGCCAGTGAGGCTTGAAGTTTAGCTCTGGAGTCGTGTTCTCTTCTCTAAGCTCCTGCTACGTGTCTCAACTTGGATGTGTCGCAGATACTTCAAATTTAAACTCTAAATTGGTGTCTGAGTCTCACTTTTCAGTCCATGTTCTCCTTCATTCCCAGTATCAGATTAGTGGTAGCTCTCTTCACCCATTTAACCAAGTTGTAATTCTGGCATCATCTTAGCAATTGAGGGTCATCAGAGGAGCATGAAGGGAGGAGTGTAGTGGTTTTATACAAACACACAGTGCATTAGACTGCCTTGATTGGTAATGCTGGGCCCACCATTTACTGACTGCTTTCCATTGGGCTAATTATTTAAGTCTATTTAAGCCTGCTATTTACTCATCTATATAACACAGATGATATTATTAGAATCTACCTTATATAGATGTCATGAGAGTTTAATGAATTAATATTTGTTATTTAATATTATATATATTTTATATTTTATTTTATATTTACTTAGGTATTATTTTATATACCTCTAAGAACAGTACATTACATATCATAAGCACTTTTTCCTCACATCTAACTAGTCATCGATTCTTATAAAGTGCGCTCCGTAACTTTCTTCTTTACCCATTGCATCCTATCTGCCTTGGCTGCCAGTGCTTTCAGTCAGGTCCTTGTCATCTCTTCGTGAAATACTGCAATTGTCATTTTATTGGTCTCTCACTTTTGGTCTTACCTTGAAACCATTTTTTATGATCCCAGCAGAGTGGTCTTTCAATATGTAAATCTAATCATCATAGCATCTATTCAATGTTTGTCACTTCAGTGTTCTTCTGTGACTCGTCATTTTAACAGCTAAACCCCTTAGTGTTTTTGATGAGCCCCTTCATGAATAGTCTGTGTGCTCGTTGGTCCAGCCTGACCTTATGGCACGTTCTTCCTCACATCAGTCAGTACTGATCAGAGCCCTATCTCTGCCCTCTAGTATCTTGTTAAGCTGTTAGTACTGGGACGGTTTAGCAAAATGAATTCCCTGAACTATGCTGCTTAATTTCTTTCTTTCTAGACAAATATAAAGCTTCTAGATAAATGTGGGAATGTGTGTTTGTGAGTGTGTGTGTGTGTGTGTGTGTGTGTGTCTTGCCATAGGCTAAGTGATATAAATAGAGTGAGTGCCTACATTTCTATAGCATATTTCTGGCACAAAAACACCACCAAACATCTAAATAAAGACCCAAATTACTTAGAATATTAAACATTGAAATAAATGTGAGCTATACATGCATTTAAGAGAGATTAATACAAATGAGTAAGGTAATTATTTTGCAACCTGCGTATGACATGCAGTTCAGAGTCTCAAGAGGCCAGAGCCTATCCAGGCAGCTCAGGGAGCAAGGTGGGGACCCGCCCTGGACAGGTCGTCCTTCCATCACACAGCATGCTCGCATCCACCCCCACACTCACTCAGACTGGGATAATTTAGACACATGAATACACCCACCTTGCACATGGTTGGGATGTGAGAGGAAACCAGAGTATACAGAGAAAACCCACGCAGACTGGGACAACGTGCGAGCTCTGCACAGACAGTGACCCCATTATAACAAATGGTGTAGAACAAAACAAAGCGTATTCGAGGCCTTGTCTCAATGAAGGATATTATTCATGGGATGGCTAAATCGAGAAAACAGTTATAACATTACCTTGACTATAAGCTTAACTCCAAATAATCACACTCTATTACCAAATAATCTTTGATTTTGCTAACTAAGTTTTGTCGTAGATGATAACACATTAAACATAAAACTAAATGTTATTATGATTGCAAAATCAGAATTACACTCTTGGTTACTAATGTTTCTGCTATAATGTTAGATAAGTGCCATATCCACAAAACAGCAATCTGTTTTTTCTCTTTCTAGACAATATATTTTATTTACATTTCTAAAATAAAATAAAAACTAAGGTGTTTACTTTTGTAATTGTTTTAGTACTTCCCACTCATCACTTATTGCGATAGTTGCAATGATGTCTTAATGAAAGATTTAGGTGCTATTTTAAGACTTTTTTATCTTCAATTTTATTTATCATTTATTGGGAAGAGAATGTGCTCATTTCTATTACTTTGGGAAGATGAAGCCAAAAGCAAAAATAATTGCAAGCCAAAAAATTAAATTAAATTAAAATAAAAAACATGCTGTAGACTTTTTTAAACACCACTAAACAAAAATAGAGAATAGACACTCAAGCTGAACATATAAAACAGCTGCAAAAATTTTCATTGTTAACTTTCGATAAGTTGGATGACCTGGTAGAATTTAATTTCTAGCATAGAAAACACATATTCAAAATTAAATCTGAGGGGAAAAGCAAAGTACATTGGAGATTGCATTTGCTCCGTGCCAGTATGAAATGGCCTACAATGTTTTATTTTACATTATATGACAAAGTAAGTAACCAAGAGAAGGCAGTCAAGGTAAGATTATGGAAGGCTTTTCAAGTCAGACAGAGGAAGCTTGCAGGCAAGAGCAAGACACTGCAAACTCCTAAGTAGAAAAAAAAATGCTCAGTGATAAACAGTATTTTAACAAAGTGAACTTGTAAGCATTGTTCACCATGGGTATGTGAAGGAATCATGAAGCTCACACTAGTGAGAGTCTGGCTTAGAGAGATGCTCAGGAAGCTGGGTGAATCTGAGAGACATCGATAAGGAAACATGAAGAACTTATTACTGAGTATCCGCACAAATGAAAAGCAAGAGAATTCCTGATTTTTTTTTCCAGATTTTCTATTTTGATACCCAGAAAGAATATTAAGAAAAGAGCCAATTTGAAGGAAAATGTCACATTTTTAGTTTTGTTCAAGTTGAATTCAGAGTGAGGGCAGTGAATTCTCATGGAAGCCTTGGAGAGTGTGTGGCAATCCGTAGGATAACTACAGCAAGAGCAGACATTGTCATGGAAAAATGAAGGGCACAGTGAAAGTACTTTCAAACTAGTTACCTTACTCTACCAATTGGTAATTGTATTGCTTTGCTTCCATTATCTGAATTGCATGAGCTTTTTTTCATTTGCTTGTTTCTCATCTAATATTTTTGAGTGAGAAAATTGTCTTGGTGTAGAATTAACCCCTGGTCATTCACAGGATGTAAAAGAATTTACAAGACTCTACAAGAGTATCCAGAGAAAAGATTTATTGAAAGTCAAAAAGGGAGAGAAAGAGTTCTGTTTGGAACTGGCAGAAGTTTTGCCAGGGCAATCTGAGAGGGAGCGCTGTGGAGACAGAAGGTTAAGAAAGAGATACTGGCAAAATGAAGTTTAGCCAGGGTAGAGTCCAATGGGGGACAGCTGGGCCGATGAGAAGGACTGCTGGGGTTTTATATTTTTCCATGCAGGATGTAGGGTGCTTGTCAGCCTCCCGGGGTGGGGGAGGGGGTTCCGTTACAATTATCTTCTGGGAACTCTCCTGTTTCCATCTATGATGGATGTCAGCTTCCAGGGGGTTGCCGATGCGATTGGGAACTGTTCTGTTCTCACCTATGATGGATGCAAGATGCTTGTCACCTTGTTGGTGCAGTGCAGCCAGGGGAGTCAGAGCCAAGCAGTTAATGTTTAAGCTTGTTCCTGTTAGCCCACAAGCTCGCTCCTGTTAACTCTTTGCCTGCCTGTCCCATCCTGCCAGCTCACAAGCCCGCTCCCATTAACTCTTTATGTGTCTCATCAAAAATGATATTAAAGCTGAGATAATGGGGACAAGACTACGTGCAGAGGAAGCATGCAGCGTATGTTTTAGTCAAGGGAAGATCCTGTGTGAGAGGATGGGAGTGGGAAAGAAGAAAATTACTCAATGTAGGACCTAATGAAACTTCAGTCTTTCTGGAGAATTAAGATAAGGGCATGACGGGGAGGAAAGAGATTTTTATAGAGTGGTGCAAAATAAAGCAAAAAAAAAAGGGCTAAGTTGGGGTACATCATGCAGAGTCTCATTAAGGAATTAATACACTATCCCGAGGCAATAAAGAGATGAAAGGATTTGCATTTGTAGAAGATTATTCAGACCATCAGCTGGAAAGTGGATTCCAGGGCCAGCTGGAGGCCAAAAGCCTAATTAGAAGGCAGAGTGTTGTAGGATAGGAATGATAGTGGCCCTTACTGGGGGGATGGCAGTGGGGCTCAAGAGAAAGTGAGTAGATGTAAGTTATTTAGAAGATGGTCAAACTTGGTCACTCATGAATACTTGTGACTTGCAGTTGTACGTTCTTTTTCTCATTGAGTTTTGTTTGAGCGCTTGAGGTTTTGGTTATGATTAATCTTTTCAATTTGGAAATGCATGCCTCAAGTCTTAGAAAATGCATTTATGTTACTTTTTAAAATCCTGTCCCTTATCTATAATCTGTATTTTAGGGGCTTCCATTAGTTGGCTATTTATGCCTATTCTTGATCCTACTTTTGGGCATTTTTCTATTTCCCTTCTTTTGTTTTCTTCTGTGTTACTTCTTAGAGATTTCCTCATTTTATCTTTCTAATATTATATGAATTTTTTAAATTCCAGCTGTAATATTTTAAATTTCCAAGAGGTCCTTTCTTCTTCTCTAGTTTCTATTCATAGTACTTAGCCTGTATATTATGAATGCAGATTTTTTTCCCTTTTATTTCTACGGAAATATCAATTTTTGTAGTATCAGCATTTTGTTTTGCTCTCTGTGGTATAACAGTTTTTCTCAAGTTTTCCCTTTTGGCTTGTTTTGGTTTCAGTTTTCTTAAGTAAGGAACTTTTTTTCTATCTTATGATATTTAATTGTGTGTGTGTGTGTGTGTGTGTGTGTGTGTGTGTGTGATTAGGAGTGAGACACTTAAGAAGCTAACTGGATAGTCTATTATTGGCGGTGGGAATTTGGGTGTTACTTCAGAGTTCTCAGCTACCCATTTCTCCATCTGCTTTCTTTTTCTTTTTTCACTTTTTTATAGTTTGCAATTCTGGGTTTGGGTTCTAGATGTCCCCCAATTTCATAAAAGATTGTATTTCTGCTCTTTCTCCTTGATTTTATTTTTATGATTTCTAAGTGCAGAAAGCAGTTTTAGAAATGTCTGAATTTTGCCATCTTAAAACCGTAAGTCTGCCATTTAATTCTGTTTAGGTTTTTAGTCAGCTCTTTTGGGGAAACTGAGTTGTGTTGAATTTGCTCAGAGATTATCATGTAATTTAATGATCAATTAAATATATTTCAGTCTTAAGAAAACTTTTTGAATAATATGCTACAGTGTTTACTTCTAAGACAGTAAACCTAATGAATACCAAATAATTATTAATAGATACTTTATTAATTAGAAAGTTTGTAAATTCTCATACACGTTTTAAGACCAGACAGTTTACAGATTAGAGAAACAACATTAACCCTTTTACTTTCAGATAGTTCTTTTGAAATTGACATACACTTTCAATTATAGTTTAAACTTGGATGGTGAACATGTTTATCTTTAAAAGAAGAATGCTGGGAGGTAACAGGAACTATCTTTCTGCACTAGACCTCTTTTACTGCTTTTTTTCTTTTACTTAGATTTTAGATGAAGTACCTTCAAGCAAAAGTAATACGAACAGTACTGATAGTGGAGATGGGAACAGTTGAAGAACTATCTTATTTCATTGAAAAAAATGTGTTATAACGTCATTCAGGATATTTGGCTGGCTCTGTGTGGTTTTTTTTTATCAGATAGATACCTTATTTATTCCTCCCCCCTGCTTGGGCCACACTTTCTAATTTCACAGTAGTCTTTTTACCCATAGATGGTCTTTAATAATTTAAGCCTATGTCATTGTGTTTTAAATAAGATGGTTGATATATTTACAAAATTTAATATAAAAATAAAATCAGGGGTTTTTGTTGTTGCCTTTATTACATCTTTATTTTCATAGGAACTAACTTTCTCCTTTGTGTTTGATGAAATTAAATTCATGGAGATATTTTGATATAATGAAACATCACTGATGAAAAGAAAATAAAATGTTTTCTTTTTCAATGTTTTAGTAGAAATTATATCTTGATACCTAAAGTATCAACACATTAAAAGCCAAAAAAATACCAAAAAAAAAACAAAAAAACAAATCCCACAAAAAACCTAGCCCCGCATTTGTATCCCAACTTGCTGGTAGCTCATGAATCAAAATGCCATGTGGAATTGACATCTGGACTGTTTAAAATATTCTGTCAAGGTTCTCTGCTCTTAAAATGAAGAAATACAATGGCTATAAGTATTTATTTTAAAGGAATCTTCTCTACTGTAAAACTCAAAGAATTAATATAATTGTAAAAGAAAACCATTGAATATAAGGCTGAAATTTGAGCCACCTGATAACAAAATCTACTAAATAAGCAATGTGCTTTCAAAAGGAATTTGCTATATATTTCAACTATGCTATGTAGTCAGTGCCTGGTGAGCAGGATGTTAACTGAGACTCAGTTTTGTAATGTTCACACAAAAACTGGCTGATTCTTTCTACCAAGCACAAACTTCCACATTAAGTTTAAGCAACATTGATTCATAATTGAATATGTTCCCCAGATTTACCTTTCTTGCTCCTGTTCTTCCTATGGACTTATGTGTTGACCTCTTATCAGGGTGACGCCAGTTCATTAAATGTCAGCTCACGCTTTTCTGAGTCAAATAAACTCTGCCTTCTCTTGTCAACCTCAGAGTCTTGTTTGCCTCAGGGTTTCTCTCTCAGAATATTGAGAAATGTAAAATGATAGTGATCACGCTCTTCAGCATTTAGAAGCAGTAATATTTCTTGGTATAATTCAAGTGGTCAAGAACTCTGGATGCCAGTGAATATGAGATAAAAATTAGAAGGGCAGGATGACATCATTCTGGAAATCACTATGTCCATGTCTGTTCTTTCTAACCTTTTCTGTACACAGCGAAAGCATTTCACCAAACAAAAACAAGTTTCTTTTGTTCATTGTTGTGTCATTTATTCATACATCAAAATTTTGGTGAAACTACAACGTTTCAGAAATGAAAATGAATGAGACGATATCCTCACCGTTAATCTACTTCCTGGTAAATTAAGAGGAGGTTTAAATTAATAGACACGTTTCTATTAGAGTGGTGCTCTTATAAAAGATCGATACACAGGCAGAGAAGACATATTTGATCTGAAGCCTAAATGCCTTAAATTGAATTAGAAGACAAATAAATTCAATGCCTCAAAAAATTTATCAGAATTGAAAAATGAGCAGATAAGACACAATTCAAGTCTGAAGAGGATGGTTGCTATGATTGGGAGAAGTAATGTGTAGATATCCATGAATGGGTATTGGCTTGAGAAAAATAGCCTATGGGGTCATCCCTGTTCTAGAATGTCACTTTTTTTGCTAATGTAAGTAGTTTTGGTCAATAAATATTTCTGTCAATAAATATTTTTCTCATTTAGGATTAATTCCTTAGGAGCGGCTTCCATAAGTAGAATTAGTGGATCAAAGGTATGAGCATTAAAAATGCCCTAATATGTATTGAAAATTGCTTTCCAAAATAGTATATTTACTCTAACACCCACAGTGTCTGAGAGTGCTGGTTTCACCCATAGCATGGTGAGATTTGTTTATTTATTTTTGTAACTTTTTGTAGGGAAAGAAAACACATGGATTTGATCTAAAAGGGATTGAGGTAGAATATTTTCTCAGTCATCACAGACGACTGGGTGTCTGTATTTCCTTTGCTCCAAATTACCATTTCATGTCCTGTACCCATTAACTTTTAGAAACTTAGAGTCTCTTTCATTATAATTGATGGGAAATTATTGGTAATATTTCCTATTGTTACAAATACTTCTGAGTTTCTTTTTTTGATTCTGGTTATGATTGCTAGGGACATTAAAGGAATAAACTGAAGGAGGGCGTAGATACAAAGCAGAGAAAACAGCGGTTTTCTAAGAAATAATGTAGACATTCAATGATATTAGCAGTACAAGTACTATATTTATTGCCCTACCCACACATCCACCCCCCAAAACACATTAGTATTATTCTAAGGGTGCAACATATCTCATAATATTAATCGCTTCTTAGAAGATAACCATAATATCATTAATGCAAGTTATAAATTGCATCATGTGTTACCGCCTAATATATTGCTTCTAAGTAATTAACTCCCTACAATCATTAATCACAACAAGTTTGTGCGTCCACTTAAAATTTTAATATAAAGTGGATGAGGCTCTCTCTTTTCCAGATGTCTCAGGAGTACTCTTTGACTATTAGATCTAAAACTAGTCTATTTGTGTGAGAGAATGCCTAATTCCCTCAATTGTTCAAGGGTGAATCTGCTATTTATAGTGCTGCATAGAATGATAAAGAACAGTGGGGGCTCCAAGACTGATTCCATTTACTTGCTTAATTTTCTGTCATCAAATTAAATGTCTGCCATCATAGCTCCAACAACTTTTTCTTTTAATAATAACTTTAAAAAAAGAATCCTGTAAATAATATCCAAAGGAATCAGACTGCTGAGGAAAAATGATCTCACTTGAAGTAAGTATGTCCTACATCGTTCATGGCTGTTCTGCTGATGTTAGTGCCCAGACAGAAGCAATCAAGCCAAAACTTTCCACTTCATCTCTCTGTCCTCTTATCTCTGTCCTAAGAAATATGCATGTTCTTCATGGAGGCCATAATTTTTTTGTCATGGCAAACAACAGAAAAGGAAAAATTCTTATTAGTAAGGGGGGAAGTGGGCACAAAGCACAACAGAAACTCTAAGCTGCTGGTTCTCCAATTTGGCCGAATATTGAGATAATCTGCGCAGAGTTTATCTGACTCTCCAAGAATCTTATTTAATAGGGTGTGGCCTGGGCGCTGGGATTGCTAAACAACCCTGGTGATTCTAAGGGCAGTAAGGCTGGGGACAACTGGTCTGAGACACCTCACCTCTTCACAGGTGTGTATGCTGTCAAAGTGACTAAGAGTTCCAGATACAGCAAGGCTTTCACAGGGGAGTTTTAGAAAGAAATAGACATAAAAATGAAAAAACAACAACCATATTTTACTAAGGACAAAATGTCGACTCAGGACTTTCATGTGAGATTTAACATTGCAAAGAAATGGCATTTTTAAAATAGAAGTTGCTCCTAATTTTTATGGTAGAAATATCAGGTGAGATGATTTTGCGAATCATTTCTTGATCAAAAATAAAATGTTCAGTTTTGTAGTAGTGATGGTGCTGGTTACTCTTGTTGACAGATCAGGGTCAGGACCTCTTTCCTTAGCTCCCCAAATTGTAAATGATCGCCCATTCAATGTTGAGTGTTTGCAAGTCATTAAAATTCCAGATTTTATCATTGACACTAATCACCATTGATACCAAATGATAACAAAATTGTCGCCCAAATGCACACAGAAGCATGAGCGTGGAACATGGTAGTGGACTCTGACTTCCATTCCATCATTGCGATCCACAGGTGTGGTTGTCTGCTACAAATGGGAAGTGGAGGACATTTGTGTGACTCGGTTTTAATACAGTCCAATATCAATCGTATGTCAATGTCAGAAGTCACACCATGGGTGTTTTTGTTTTTTGTTATTTTTGGTGTGTCTAGTACCTGTTCTTTATTTTCAAAATTTAATCGGAAAACAAAAGAACTTTTTTGGATAGAATGAAAAATCACTTTAGGGTAGCTTTTAATTTTAAACTTTTATTTATTTAATTTTTAATTATATATATACTTTTTAATTAGTAAGAAAATTTTAATTAAAATTTTTTATTTTTGTAATTTTTGAAAACTTTAAACATATACAAAGGAATAGGAACTAATGAATTCCCATATACATATCATCCAACTTCAGCAGTTCTGTCATTCTTAAACACTTTAAATAGCTTGTTATTCTTACTCTTTTCTTCTGCTTAAAAAAATACATAATCATTCTTTTTAAAGTACCTAACACACAATGCAGAATTTAAAACAGTTATAACACATCATAATGATAAAATTGTAATCGTTGTTGTTTTAACATTGTTAAGCATATAGTGTGCACTTAATAAGTGTTTGTTGAATAAAAAAATAAACAGTTCTGTCATTCTTACTTCATCTATACCTCTACCCACTCTCTCCCCACACTTGACTTCTTTCTTTTCATGGTTTTAAAAGTAAAAATTACAGACAGCAAAATGCATAAATCTTAGCAGTACAATTGACAAATGGATGTACCTGTGTAATCTACACCTTTTCACAGTATAGAACTTTTTCTCTCTCAAAATGTTTCCCTCTTATTACCTTCCATTCAGTCTCCAACCTCCAGGGGCAAACACTATTCTGGTTGGTTATTTGTTTATTTTGCCTTTTTCTAGAATTTCTGATATAAAGAAATATGATACACACACACATATACATACATATATACATATATATACATATATATACATATATATATATTCTTTTGTGTCTGGTTTCTTTTGCTCTACATGAAGTCTGTAAGATTCATCCATGTGGCTCTGTGAATCAGTATTTCTTTCCTTTTCATTGCTGTGTGGTGTTCAATGAGGATGTATGGGTTGGTTTGGCAACTCAATGATGTCATCAAGGATCCAGACTCCTTTTTGCCAACCTCACTATGTCAGTTATAATTTTTCATGGACACAACATTGTTCTCTCATGGTACCATCTACAGCATGCAAAGGGGATACGTTTAAAAGGTTTTGAAATGTTTAAACTTAACCCAAATAAATAAAATTAACATTTGGATAAATAAAGGAAGGATGTGGATATAGTGATGCCATTTGTTTTAGAAATCCCATTAACCTATAGGCAACTAGCTTTAAAATTTTATTTATTTATTTATTTATTTATATTAGTTTCAGGTGTACAAAACAATGTAATAGTTAGATATTTACACCCCTCACAAAGTGATAACCCCCCTCCCGCAACCTACTACCCCTCTGACATCGTATAGAGCTGTTACAGTTCCACTGACTCTATTCATTATGCTGTACTCCGCATCCTGTGTGTGTGTGTATATATATATATATATATATATATATATACAAAATTATAGTTGACATTCATTATTATTCAGCTACAGCTTCAGGTGTACACTGCAGTGGGCAGGCACCTACACCATCCTAAATTTTATTTTTGTACAAAAACAATTGATGCTCTGAAGTTCTTTCTAGATAAGGAAGAGATAAAAAAGAGATTTTATGATTTATTTATTATTTTTTAATACAGCTAACCTAAAGACAGTAAAGAAAAAAATACATATATCTTTATGCTTTTTTTTTTTTTTTTTTTTGGTCTCTAAAGCAAAGTCCTGGACACATTGTAGAGAAACAATAAGTGTTTTTAACTTGGCAGTAAGAGATAGTAATGTGATTTGCTGACTTATGACCTGCTAATTGTTGAGCATAAGGCTATGACTTGGAGGAATGGGCAGAGGATTGAATGGGAGTGTTGATTTTGTTCAACTGGCTGTTAGTTTAAAAACTAGTCATTTTATTTCTTTTTATAGCTGATTATGACTGCAGGAAGGACCTCATTTGAGTTCTTATCATTTTGTATTCAGAAAAGGGCTCCAACAAGACCTTGGGAGATCCCGTCATTTATTTTCCAGGAGTTAGCCTGTGTTCATAATTACCAAATGGTCTTTAGTGCGTTCATGGAATAATAACAACAGTGATAAATACAAAATAACATTTGCATAGGGTTACAAGTTGACAAAGACCTGAACTTGCTCCAGCAATTGACATCTTATCACCACTATCTCATTGATATTCCATTCTCTTGGCTTACCAGCATGATGCGGGTCTCTTGTCTCACTCCATTCTGTCTTCTTTAATTGGATTTTCCTCCTAGTTCTAAGTGTAATTATTCAAGATTCTTAAGGAACAGTAGACTAGACACAAGAAGAAAGAATTCTAGTCTTGGATCCACAATTTCAATATTGGTAGTGGATGTCATTAAATCTCTCAAGCTGCAGTTTCTTCAGCTATAAAATGGGCATTTTCACATTTTCTTTGTTAATTCTGAGGGTGGTTGTCATCATCAGTAGAAATAACCTGTGTCCAGCATTCTAAATAATTAAAGTTCTTTAAAGTACAGTGCAAATTTAAGACACTACCATTACTGTTCTCTCTGTATAGTCTCAGCAAATTTATCTCTTTCTATAACTCTATCTCTTATCTGTTTATTGATGAGTCCCAAATTCAAAGCTATATTTTCTATTTTTAGCCTAAATTTCAATTTTTTACTTTCAAAAGTAACATCTCAATGTTCATTAGTACCTCAAATTCAATGTAGAGGGACCAGTTGTAACAATAGAAACAAATGAATGTGGCCAAATATGAACATAACATGTCTAACTTGAGGAGGGTGATTCTCCCCTGTATACATATGTATATCTGCAATATTAAAGATATCAGTGTAACCACATTTGATTTTTAAATTTAGAGTTACCCATTCCTATCTCTCCTGAATCACCTGGGATAAAATTATATGGTCAAAAACGATATGGTCATAGGAAATTGTGAATATATCTCTAATTATTTGTGAATCTTGAATGGGGAAACATAACCCAGAGAAAGAGGTTGTGTTTTAATTTATTTTTCCAATGGATACTGACAGTGAAAAATAAAATAAGGAAATACTTTAAGGTATAGTTACTAAAAATACAACAGCATTTAGACTATTTAATGATCTGAGTATCTCCTGGGAAAAAAAAATAATCTCAGTCAGCTTAAAAATAATATCCACTGTATTTTTGAGTTGCCTTTTCCCAAATTCAAATGTTCAGGAGGAAAAATATTTATTGAGAACAGCTAATCCTTCATGAATTTTGAACATCAAGAAAGGATTAGCATGGGTTATGGTAATGAGTTATGTAACAGTGTAGCAGAAACAGGAATCTTGGACAAAGAAACAGCATTACTTTGAGTTTGTAATAACTAAAAGAGGGAATGATATTGAGTCCAAGAGTATCATGGCTTTTAGGAACTTGAGAAATTTGGTTAAACAATTCAGACATTTTTTATTCTATGTCTATAATAGCTAACATTTCAAATCTGAAGAAAAGTGAAAATCAAGATAAGTTCACTTGTGGCACAAATATACTAATGCTTTTATTTATTAACCTATTCATTTTTATTTTAATTATAATACAAGTATACCTACAGAAAAGTGCATAAAACGTACATGTTCAGTTCGATGAGTTTCTCTCTCGATTATTTATTTTTATTTTTTTTTATCCTGTCAAGCTATTTTTGATGAGGATTTAATATCCAAAATATATAAAGAACTCTCTCAATGGAACAACAAAAACACAAACAAAAATGGGCAAAGGACTTCAATAGACATTGCTCCAAAAAATATATATACAAATGGGCAACAAGCACATGAAAAAATGTTAAACATCATCAATCATTAGGGAAATGCATATCAAAACCACAATGAAGTCCCACTTCATACCCACTAGTATGGCTATAATAAAACAAACAGCAACAAGCAAAAATGGAGAATCACAAGTATTATATATATATTTAATTCAGGTTAAAAAAAAAAAAAAAAGAAAAGAAGATTATTCGAGGCTCTAGATCAGAAGTTGGTCAACTATAGCCTGCAGCCTAAATCTGGTCCAAAACACCACTTCTGTCAATCACTGCTCATTTTACTCACTGAACATTACAATTTATAGTTTAGCAAATCCTTCAAGGCAAAAATGGGCAAGGAAGAAACTGTTTTAAATAAAGGGCCCACCTCTGTGCCTCCCATCTTTTAAAGATTTTGGGCCCTCAGATTCTCACATCACTGGTAACTCTAAGATTTTCCTCTAGTTTTTTTAGTTGTTCTTGGCTATAGGGCTGATCTCTTACATGCTAGTCCACAGCTGATAGGATGTGAAATGCCTGAGGTTTCTTGTTGTCGTTGTTATATTTTTACTATATAAAATATGTTAGAATAACTAATGTTAAATATAGACTATAAGAATAGTAGCCAAAAATAAAGAATGAGCCAGAACACAAAAGTGCTGTAAAATATCTTGTAGGACATTACTTCATTCTAAGAATTAGACACAGGATAAGTATGTAATAATAAATTCATAAAAACATAAAATCATGTAGTATCTCATTTTCAGATGAGGAAAAATGAAGGTGAGAAAAAAGTGTCTCTATGACGTCACATAATAAGTAATATCAGAGCTTAAGTATTTTCTTTCTTTATAGTTTTTTTTTTTTTTTTTCCTGTTGTTGTTTTGTGGGGGTTTTTGGCCATTTTGGAGGGTATTATTGATGTTACTGATTATGTTACATGTCAGTAATTTTCACATTTGTTTTATATTTCCTACTAGATTGGAAGCATTGCCTTATATGTTTTATTTTGTTTTGTTTTGTTTTGTTTATCACATCACAGTGCTCAGTGGTCCTGTTTTTCTTGATGACTTAGTGAATAAATAAATGACCAAATGCATGGATGGAGGTTGAACAGGTCAGATCTGCAATGGAGCAGCAAAGTGAATATCCACAAGAGTAAGTTTAGGGATTAGGATGGGGAGTAAACCTAGCAGCATTTTTTAAATTTTATAGATAGTCTGTAACTGGGGAAAAACATCAACCACAACACAACATGTATGAAAAAGAAGAATACCAAAAAATCCCAAACACTGACTGCTGGCATCCCATTTTATAATATTTTAACCTGATAGATTTAGGAATATGCAAGAAAGATTTGTTACATAATGTGAATTTAAGATATTTAACATGCACCTGAATTTTGACTGCTCTAGATATTTATCCTTCTGACTTTGGGGATTTATTGAAATAAATGAACATTTGAACAGTTAATCTATTCCTCTTGTTAAGGCCATATTTTAGCTAATGCATTTTAAAACTGCCAGTGGGAGGTAAACCATCATGAATATTAGACATTTTAACAAGCTATTTATTAAGTCAACTGCATTGTTTTCATTGTCATTTAGATGCAGTACTTTTCTAATTAATTCCATGATCCATCAATAAGGAAATGGCAACTGTTAAAATACTCAAAGAGCATGAAAATTTAGCTTACAGATGAAATTTAAGATGAAAATAATATTTTTCTATTTTTTATCATAGTCAACTAAGTGTGGCTACTCTGAAGATGGTAAAACTAAAGGGAGTATACTTGTAAAGTATGCTCATCCTGCACTTAATTTAAATATTAATATAAATTATTATATTTATCTAATTGAGTTTAATTAAAGCAAAAGTGTGAATGATAACTCACCTTGTTTAATGAAACCTTAAGCACATCTGATTAAATTTGGTCCTGAGGCTGTAAATACAGGGAATATATTCATATAGTGCCTCCATCCTGGACTGGAATTTTCTAGATCAATTTTAAAGCTGGTTCTGTCACTGGGTGGAGATGCAAACAGGGCTACAGCATAAATAATTATCAGAGCAGGAACTTTGGATAATTGGTATTTTTAATTATTTAAAGCCATAACCTTTAATAGTGTAACCTCAGGTCCTTCCTCAAATCTTGATAAAGAGGGTAAGAATTAACTCAATTGGTATTTATGTCCAGATTTCTGGAACTCATAACGCCATACTGTCCAAGCAGGGCCTCCAGCCCCTGCAAACCTTTTGAGGGGAGTTCCCAGAGCGGGTAGATTATATGGACTAAGAAACAAAACCTTTTTCTTGTTGTGGATAATCCTTCTCCGAACATGGCCGCTGCCCCTGTGAGGGCCCCTTGAACCCTTGAGCACAACTGGGACTGCCCTGTACGTTCAGTGTAAAAAACGGCAAGAATTTAGAGAAAATTGTATTTTAAAAAACGTACATTCCTCCTTTACCTCACAGATTACTTAACAAGAATACATTCATGATATGGCTCCCATTCTGGAATCAGAATTCTCATTTCTCTCCAACAAATGAAGCATTTTTCGATTAGGCTGATAATTCTTCCCGACTCCTATTTGACTGAGGTTTTCAGAGTCTTGAGTCTTCCCTCTTCTCCCCCACCCAACCTACACACACAAAAATGCACACACACTTACATACATATTCTTTATTGTTCTGTTGAAACTCCTGTAATATATAAATAATTTTCCCTGAAATATTTCCAATCCCAGTGAAACTAAGTTTTAGCGTGAGGTTCACATTAGTTTGTCTGATCCACCCGATATGCCTAAATCTATTATCTACATGTAAAATCTCTTGGCTCTCAAATACAAGCATTAATAAATAATACACTCACTACTATTTTATTAAGGTAATGTTCACTCAAAGCAAGTCTGTATCCAATTTGAGAGAAATTTTGCTTTACAGGTTTTTGTAAATATGTTGTGTGTAAAGTAAATTTCCACATTTTCAATTCTTAATTGTAGTCTTTTCCTAAATACCATTTTCTAAGAACAGGAACCAAGGCTCTTTGGAGAAATGGTTGATTCTAGGGCTGGGACAGGGAAAAAACCAGATGAGCCTGAAACTGTGGGCATAATATCTCTTCTGTGGCAGTCTTTCCAAATACAAATCTAAGCATGAGAAAATATCAGGCAAATCCAAAATGCGAGACATTCTACAAAATAACTGGCCAATACTTATAAAAAGTGTAAAGATCATGAAAGACAGGAAAAATGAAAGCTGTCACAGATTAAAGGAGAATAAAGAGAAATGATAACTAAATGCAACGTGGAATCATGGATTGAATCCTAGAGCAGAAAACAGACAATAGGAAAAAAAACTGGTAAAATTAAAATGAACTCTAATATTCATTTACGAGTATTATACCAAAGTTAATTAATTTCCTGATTTTGAGAATTGTACTATAGTTATGTAACTTCTTATCATTAGGAAAAGCTAGATGGATAGTATGTATATGGGAAATCTCTGTACTATTTTTGTAATTTTTTTCTGTAAGTCTAAAGTTTGTTCCAAGGTAAAAAATAAATATGTGTGTGTGCACACGCGCGCACCTGCGTGTGTGTTTTGACTCATTATAACCAAAGCCTGATCTATTAAATTTGCTAAAGCTTCAGTGTATAAATATACACTGTATATGTATAAATATAGAAAATATTTTGGCTACAGTTTGAGACATATTTGGGTGGATAACAGGTGGCTTTTACTGTAATAAGTGCTCCCTTTTATTGTTCAAGAATTCTTCAGAGAATTGGATAACATTATTTGACTTGTGTTGATCCATGGGGATCTTTATAAATGTGCCCTGTTTCTCATTTTGCTCCTAATGTATGCACAGTTCACATCCATGTGGCTATAATCTATTCAACAATTCATTAGGTCTGCTCCATGTTGTCATCTGTTAAATAACTTCAAAAGTCATTATTAAAATATAAAAATAAGTTGGATTATTAAAGTAGGAAATTATGCAATAAACGGGTTTAACTCAAGTTTGAATTATATCTTCCAGGCTGGACCTGCTTTCAAGTTTTTCATCAGTTGCTCTGATAGCCATTGCCTTTTTCCAGAAGTTCTGAGATCCTTTGATTTTTCTTCCTTTTTTCTTATGAGTTACATTTTCTGGAATCTGGACTTTTGGAAATAACTGCTTACCTTCTTGAGTAAAATGCAAAGATAAAGTCACCCCTTCCTTTTAATGTACTGAGATCTGATATCCTCCTATGTAAGTTTGAGACCCAGAAGTTCAGCAATATAATTCCTTTGAGAGAAAGAGCAGTGAGACTCAGACAGGTAGATGAATTGTGTAAGATCTCAAGGATTTTACTGGTAAATTGAGAAAAGCACTGTTTTTTTCATTATCAAAGAAGTCATTAAAACATTCAGCAAACATTAATTTTGTGTTACTAGGTCCTTTGGAGGTAAAAACAATGTAAAGACATGATCTTTTTTTTCTGCCCAGAGCCTCCCAAGTAGTGCGAAAAGGCGAAAAACGACAGTTATAATAGAGCCGCAAGGAATTTCACAATAAAATCCCAGAAGAGAGTCCCATTATGCAGACTGAGAAGGTCTGGGATATTCAATATGAATTTCATTTGTATTTTCTATTACAGCTCTATTAATCAATGAAAAAAATACTCAGGTCTATGTGGATCTTTGTGGTGGCTAATGATGTTATATTCACTTTCTAACTTTTTCCAGATATCTTTTGCCTGAGTGTTAAATTAGGATGATACCTGCCCCAGTAATTTATGTGGGTGGTTCCTCCTTGACCTTGGAGCACAGCTGTGGCTACCAGTACCCCACTCTACCTTGGAACCTAATGTGCAAACACTTTCAATTATATTATCTTGTTTTGATCCACTCTTGCCACTCTCTAAGATGATATTTTTATTCCCTTTCTACCTGGTAATTTTCTATCTTTCCCTATAAGGATCTTGACATTTGTACACTGCTATGACCTAGAAGAATGCTTGATGAGTCACTCCCTAAAATTTTTTTGTTAAAAGAGTGAAATCTAGGGATTAAGTGATACCACTGCTTGTCAATTTAAGCTGAAATGCTTTCTCTTAAAAAGTTCCTCAGTGTCACTGAAACCAACAACTTGAAGGAAGAGCTGTAATGAAATGACTTTTTTTTTCTGGGACAATATCAGCTTCCAAGATAGCAATTAAAGTCTCCTTAATCTTTGCTCTAGCTCCCTCCTAGTCACCCTCCAGGCAGCTTCTACTTTCATAGGATTTTGGTTTCACTGATGAATATTTACTGGATCTTTTTTTAAAAGGTAGCCAGGCTTACAAAAATAAGCTGTGAACAAATTTAACTGTACCTATTTTTTAATAGTGCTAGGTTAGTCTATCTTCCAGTTATTCTTCTGATACATTTAAAGGAAGTTAAAAATAAACACTATAATGGATTACAACTGCAAATGCAATTGGATACAATACCATACTCATTTGGCAGGGTTTTTTTGGCAAAGAAAATACAGTTGGGGGGACTGTTATTAATTTGATGATATTTTGCAAATTTTTTTGTTTTTGTTCCATTAGTGTATGTCTTATTAAATTGATAAGGAAATTACATAAAGTTGAAAATATAGCAAATTGGCAGTGTTTTTTCTTTCTTTTTTTCAGTGTTTTGAATGTT
This sequence comes from Rhinolophus sinicus, assembly GCF_036562045.2. Lineage (NCBI taxonomy): Eukaryota > Metazoa > Chordata > Mammalia > Chiroptera > Rhinolophidae > Rhinolophus > Rhinolophus sinicus. Next base: position 50,878,401 of record NC_133754.1, on the reverse strand, counting down.
CCCTCTATTTTGCTTAACAATTTTCAGAATGTATTTTGGCAAGCTTTTCTTTTCAGTTTTTTAAACTGGCATTTTAAGGAATTCAGTCAAAATTTGTTTCGGAATTTACACTGACAGTTCAAAATACCAACTTACAAAATAACTGAGATAACCAGTAGTTTCTGTGAGTACTTTTGAGAAAGTTTTAAAACAGTGTTTCCTTAAATAACCAGATTTTGACAGATCAGGGTGAATTTCATGCCCATAAGGTTTAGTTCTAAAATAAAATAATAAAATTTGATTTGAAAAATCAATACTTCAAAATCAAAGTAATTCCGTATTTCCAATTTGAAACTCAGCAGTTGTCCTCCTGCTTCCTCTCCCTCTCTCCCTCCCTTTTCTTCTCCTCCGCCTTCTCCTTCCCCTCCTATCAGTCCTGTTTTAATGATTTGCTTGGGGAGTGGCTTTAAGCAATAGACAGTCTGAGAGCTGTGACATCATTGAGAAGGAACTCCAGTTGTCTCACTAAGGGTAAAAAAGATGGTGGGTTGTATTGTGAGGAAAGACACTGAGCAGGTGATGGTACCTGAACCACTGACCTCCAAGAAGTGGGAGAATATGAGGAGATGTCACTGACAGCAGATGCCCTGAAAGAAATGCAGTGCAGGGGATGGGGATGGTAACCATCAAGGCCTGTTCTGAGTTCTCTTCTCAGTAAATTGTATGTTGTCTCTTTTTAATCCTCACAAGTGCCTTGTGAGTTAGGTATTTTACTCAGACCCTTTGTTTAACGGAAGTCAGATACACTGAGAAGCAGTTTAAAGAAACACTTAGGAGCTTGGACATGGCAGATGGAGAGAGGTTTGAATTCTCAGCTCTGTGACTTCCTAGTTTACTGGCCTTAGGCATGTTTCTTGAATTCTCATTGCCTCATTTTCCACATCTTTAAAATGGGGATGATAACAGTACCCTCTTGAGAGCATTGTTGAGGATTGTATAAGTCAGGCTATGGAAAATACTCAGAAGAGTACTCAGCACCTGTCAGACACTAAATAAATATTTGTGAAATGAGTGAATTTTTCAACAAATTTTAGCTATTTTGTTGTTATTGTTATTGTTAAGTAGCTTCTCCATAGCTCCCCAGCTAGTATGTGATAAAGAATTGAGTTTCAATATTAGATCTACTGTTTTGTAATTATGTGACCATGCACAAGTTATCTAGAATAAGGTTCAGTTTTGCTATAATGAATGGGAAAGACAACACTACACTTGAAAGATTATAAGGATTATGTAAAATAAGAATGTTCAAAGGAAGAAACAGTGCCTGTGATTCAACTAGTTTTCATATCTGTTGCATTGCAGCGTGATTTTTCTCCTTTGCCGATTTCTTCCCTATGTTCCATGACTGGATGGTCCCAAACAGGGTGAGATTGGCAGTAGAAATTTCTCGGGTTAGCAAGACAGCCATACAACTGAGTAACCATCTGCAGACACCATTAGAGTGCTTTTCAAACCTATCTGCAGAGTTTCCCTCAAGGTAAAAGAAAACTAAGCAAGTCCTCTTGGCATCTAGTGGCGTAACTAAAATGGTCGAAGAGGGGCTTAAATCTATCATTTTCTGTTTTAAATGTATGCTAAGCTTGCCTCCTATGCAGAAAATATCTGTGTATATTTTTATATAAAGGAATAAGGCTTTGTTGTCCAAGTCTTTAAATACAATTGCCTTTCCAACCAGATGCTTTATATTTTCTGGTTTGGTTTTGGTTTGATTCCCCTGAAGCCTGTTTCTCTAAATAACCTGGACTGCTTCTTACAAATGCATATTCTTGGGCTCCACTCCAGAAATTGTGAAGGCCAGTCCAAGGAATTTATATTTTTCACAAGTATCCAAGGAAATCCTAAATGGGCCTTAACTGAGGATGACTCACTATTTATTACCATTGTATGCATAAAGTTGTGTTTTCTCTTCCCGAAGCCTTTTGCTGGCTACTAGGTTGGAGATCAAATTCTAGTGTGTGAGAAGCAGGGAAATGAGAACTGTAGCCTCCCAGTGAAATTGTCCATGGCCTTTGGTTTATGAAGGAATAAACCATGAACAGCATCTTCTATCCTCAGGAAAATTCTAAAAAATAATAAAATCAATGCATACTTTTCAAAGAATCATACTCCAGTTGACACAAAATAGCTATGGTGAGATATTAGGTTTCATTTATATATTTCTGTATTCTTGCTTATTTAATTATGTAATAAAATATAATGCCTAATGACTATGTTCTATTTGGGACTTAAATAAATTTAGAATATTACTAATTGTTAAAGTAAAATATATGAAATATTTTGAGATAAAACATTTCTTTGGTAAATATTTTTGTTACTTTTTATTTTAAATAATTTCTGGGTACTCATCCAGAGGTGAGTAATTTTAAGTCATTGGTTTTGGAAGGAATGTCAGGTTATCCTTTATCAGTATACACCACATAAGAGAGGAGTTTTATTTCTTGTTATCTCTTCATGCTTAAGATCATGAACTGGAACACACTAATTCAAGGTTTCATTTGTCATTGTGGTTTACATCAATATAGCTAATGGGCAACGGAATGGCTTCCAGAATAAAGATATGCATTAGGGAAGAGGGTTTTACATATTTGATTGTATATTTGAACTAATTATTAAGGATAATAAAACTACTAAATATGTACTCTATGTTGAGCGCCTAAGGAGAGACAGTGAAGTTAATTAAGGGTAAGCTTTAGCCAACTAGGAGCAAGCCAAAGCCTTTATTTCCTGAATTTTGTCTCAGTCTCAAGTGAGGAATCCAGGACACGCTCTACCTTTGATTAATAACGGTTTCTAAATGTGTCAGTTAACAGTGACACTATATTTCCTTTTATTCAATGACTTGCAAATTTGAAAATAAACTCAGAAATCTATACCAGCCTATCAAAAAAACTATAGATGATATGTACATAAATATAGAAAGATAGATAGATAGATACAGATATAGATATATATATCACGCAAAGGCATGCCTCAATATCAGTTTGTTTACTTAAATTGCAGTCATTTCATTTTAAAATACAATACTTATACAAGAAATACATTTTTTTTCTTTTATCCTTAGTTTTAAGGGAAGAGGGAGGAATTACACTGGTTACTTAAATCACTAAAATAAGTTTCCTAGTACAAAATCATCCACTATAATTCATAGCAAAAAGTATGTCAGTTTCCTGTTGCTGTGGGGAGTGGGATGATGAGGAGGTTTCTGCGATGGGGGATACTTAGCAAATTCACAAGCTTAACACAGGAATCCTACTGATGAAGTCTCCTGAAGTCTAAGCATCCTCTGAATCTAAGGTAATTCTACTACCCTAGACTTACCATCGTTATATTATCAGAAGATGGAAATACCAATATCCTGTTACCTGCCACCTTTGTTCTCCTGAACATTCCTGGACAAGATCCTAGTCAGCCCTTGCCCACATTTGAACAAGCTCACTACTGTGACTGCTGGCCGCAGGAAATGGCTTGTCTTTTAAATTCATTTATTCTTCAATACCTATTCATTTACATTTTGTGATTCATAGGAATGACCGTATTTCTTTAATGTTCTTTTAGTCATTGAAACATGTATATTCCAAGCTATTCTGGTAGTGTTGCTGATGAATTCATCAAGGAAATAGCTCATTTTATCCACAAATGGCTCTCAGCTGGATGATTGCAGATGGAGACTGATGGATTTGCATGTGTAGACTCAAATGTCTACACTCCCTGAAAAGATCACAGATTTGGATCTCATTATCCTCTAGTTCACTGGTCTCTATACCATAAGTAAATGCTTTTGAACAAACCTACCCAATAGGTGTGCATGAGTGTGTGTGTGTGTGTGTGTGTGTGTGTTTGAGTATACACACATACGTAGTATATGTTATAAAGATGCACCATGGTATACCTCTGTAACGTAGTATTTACATTATTAAAAATATATATAGAATGCTTAAGAGAAGTCATTTACCAACTCTTTCAGTATTTATTGAGCACCTGTTCTGTGCCAGGTAGTATTCTAAGTGCTGAGGATTCAGCAGTGAACAGAACAATCTTTGATATTTCATGGAGCATGTATTTCAGTGGATAGCTAAACAATAAATACATAAATATATAATACAGTGTCAGTGAAAAGCATGTGGAGGAAAAAGCATAGTACGTTGTTCAGAGAGTGATGGGAACTGAAGGGGTATTATTTTAGCTAGGGCAGTCAGGAACACTTGAGCAAAGACCTCAGTAAGGAGAGAGAGTGAAGAAGCTATCTGAAGCAGAGAAAATGAAAAGTTCAATGTCTTGTGACAATGGTGGATGGGATAAAGATAAAATAAACAGATTTTTTAAAAATTAACAGTTAATGAGACACTGTTAAGGAGAATGAAGGCATATCTCTCTTTCACATAGAATTTTTTTACTACTTTTGAATTTTTTGAGCTATTTGTATTATCTATTTTAACTTTAAAATATAGCTAACAGAGAACTTGTACCAGGATTTAGAGAGAGTATAACCTGTACAACTGTTTTCTTTTATCTACACATAAAAAAAGTGTTTTCAGATCATACATATTTCCTACCGAGACATAAAACTAGTCTGTTATTAAATATGATTTATATTGGTCAATTGAGTTATGACTTCAATTGTTTTAAATAACAGCCATGAATTTTGATTAGACAGGATTTTATAATAAAAGCGTAGAGTTAGTTATTAAAATTTTATATTTGGTATTTCATTATACAGTATTAATAGAGACAGGCCTACAAGGCAAGCATCAAGTCTTGTGAATTATTCGTATATCACAGTGAAAATACAGAACGAGAAACACAGGGAGCTTAAATTTATTAATATGACTTTGTACAATTTAAGCAAATTTCAGATCATTTAGGCTAGAATACGAAGCTCATATTTGGTCATCAGAATTACATATAATGTAATAAACTTGTTTTAAAAAAAAAAAAAAAAAAGCCCTGTGAATTCTGGAAGAAATCTGAATTACTTACTGCTTATTTGACCTGTTTGTAGTATCAGAGATGCCCAAACAAAATAAAAACAACCCAAACGTCTAAGAAAGCAATTAATAAGTGTAGTAGCACACTAGCTTGCTTTATGTATGATTTGTGTGTGTCACCGCAAAATGGGAAAAGTCAGAACTAGAAAGTATTTTTAAAACAAATTCATAAAGAGAGAGGGCCAGATTGGTTACTATATGGCATTGTAGTTACTATAATATTTCACCGACAAAGACTGAACAGTGTATTTGTACCAGAACAGTTTTTCAAACAGTGTATGTTGATGGATAGTAGTGGAGATGGAGCAAAGACAATAATTACCATATAGTCACTAACAGCTCTTAGAAATTCTGCAGCACGGTGGTCATTGCACAGCTTCCTAAGAATATGGTTCATGTATTTATGTTTATTTTAAAAATAATTTATTGAAGTGATATTCACATAACATAACATTAACCAATTTAAAGTGAACAGTGACTTTAGTGGCATTTAGTACATTCACAATGTTGTACAGCCACCACCTCTATCGAGTTCTAAAATATTTTCATCAATCCAAAGTAACACCCTTCACACATTAATCGTTTTTTTTTTCCTATCACCCCTCCCCTCACCCCCCTGGCAACTACCAATCTGTGTTCTATCTTCATAGATTTATGTAGTTTAGATATTTTGTATAAATGGAATCACATAACGTGTGATCTTTTGTATCTGACTTCTTTCTCTTAGCACAATTTTTTCAAAGTTCATCATTGTAACATGTATTAGGTCTTTATTCTTTTTCATGACTGAATAATATTCCACTGTATACATATTTATATAAATAAATTGTGATATGTATGACAATTTGTTTATTCATTCATTAATTCATGGGCATTTGGGTTCTTTCTATCTTTTGGTTATTGTTAATAGCACTGCTATGAATGTATGTACACATATATCATATACTTGAGTACCTGTTTTCAATTCTTTTATTGTGGGGTCATCTAATTCTGTTTAATTTTTAAAGGAACTACTAAACTATTTTCCACAGCAGCTGAACCATTTTATATTCCTTCCAGCAATGTCTAAGATTCTCTATTTGTCTTTGGCTTTCAACACTGATTAGGAAGTGTCTCCATGTGGATCTCTTTGAATTTATTCTACTTGGAATTCTTAGAGCTTCTTGGATGTCTACATTCATTTATGTCATCAAATTTAGGAAGTTTTTGGCCATTATTTTTTTAAATAGTTTTTATTTCCTTTTTCCTGTCTTCTTTCCTTCTAGGGCTCCCATATTGTATACATTGGTTAATTTCATAGTTTCCCATAAATTCCTTAGGATTTGTTCACTTTTCTTCACTGTTTTCTTTCTACTTCTCATGCTGGATACTTGCAATTGTTCAATCTTCAAATTTGCTGGTTATTTCTTCTGTTTGTTCAAATCTGCAGTTGAATCTCTCTAATGATTTTTTTATTTTTATTTTTTATCTTAGTTATTGTACTTTTCAGCTCCAGAATTTCTGTTGGGTTACTATATAAGTTAATTCGACTGCCATAACAAAATACTATAAACTGAGTGGCTTAAAGAACAAAAATTTATTTCTGGCAGTTTTAGAGGCTGCAAGTCCAAGGTCAAGTGACAAAAAGGTTCACTTGGATTATAGGTGGCAATCTCTGAGCTCACATGACCTTTTCTTTATTCATGCTTAGAGAGAAAAAGAGATAAAGCTCTCTGGTGTCTCTTCTTACATGGGCACTAATCCCACCAACAGGCAAGAATTACTAGGGGCCAACTTGGAGGCTGGCTACCACACCAAGTATCTGATGAATCAGCAGGTTCACCAATTTTACCTTCCCCTTCCCCTCTCCAGGCCATACTCTTAGTTGTAACTCTAATCCAGGCCTCACTTAAGGGAAAGCATTCTATATTTCACTCAAAGCACCTAGCATAGAAGCTGATGGCATTCACTGGAAACACTCAGTTATTGTACGATTATTTACTCCATTGTTTGTCATATGATTTAACTCTGACCTCAAAAGTTTTGTGTGGGATGGAATATTGATGTTAATGACAACTGAAGTTGGGATAGGGTTACTCAAATCAGCAGTGTCAGGTTGTATTACACCAGATAAGGTTGCAAAGGACAGAGTCTGCATTTTTTCTGATTCTTCCCTCTTCTTCCACTGAGATGCTCAGTGGAAAATACAGTCAGTGCAAAGTGAAAGCCTTCTGGGTCAGGTTCAAGGAGGTCAGGACTATAGGCCCATTGCCTTCATATGCTCAGGCCAGGAGATACCTCACCACCACGCAAGTGTTTAATTACTATCACTTTGGGTGGTTCTTGCTGTGCCTCTGTGTTCTATTTCTTTCTGCATAAGGCCTGTATAGCAGGACCACGGACACCCTGAAATGTCCTTTTTGCCTCTTCTCATTTTGTTTCCTTTAATTGAAATAGTGTCTCCTCATGTTCAAATTATGCCAACTGTTAAAGGATCAGCTCAAAATCCACATTCCTCTGATTCCTTTCCTCCTCCTTCTTCCTGTGAAAAGAACCTCATTATTTCAAGAACTCCCATGGCATATCATCTGTAATGCTTTTATGGGACATAAGAATCAACCTTGTATCAGAGTTATTTGTGTATATTTCTTATGTTCCCTATTATATTAGGAGTCCCTTAAGAGTAGGCTTTTTGTCTAATTTATCTTTATATCCCCAAAGCACTTAGCAGTATCTTGCATGCAGCAGGCACTCAATAGATATATTTTGGAATAAATTACCATATTCACCAATGCATATTCATAAGGGTACATCCCCTACATGGATATAGATCTTTATATTTACATGTGTATGGGGATATAAAAAGATGGACGTGCACCACAGAACATTTCATAGGAAATATTAAGTTAAGCAAATATAAAGCACTGTTATAGCAAACTGCTAATGCAAAGGGCTACAATACTCTATTTTCAGTACATTCATTCTCTTAGCTGATTAGGAAAATTAGGGACATAATTTCTAGTTGTGAGACTTTCCAGTTTGTCATACAAGTTCTTATTCTCGTAGTTTCCATATACAAGTGGTACAGAAAACAGGCATAGAGACCACTCTTTGTTATTAGTATTTGCCCTTTAGTTTAAGCTGACTAGCCACAATTTGCCTAAAAGTGGCCATTCAGAAAACAAAGTCTCTTAAGTTTCTTCAGTTTGCATCAAAGTAAAAGAATACTGGAGCTAGTATGAACAAATTTTATGTTAAGAATAGTTTGCCATCAGTCATACAGGTTTTTAAACTATAGGTTACATTTTGATTGTATGTTCTGTGATTATATTTTGGAAGTTAATCAATCAACAAACTTTTGTATTTATCATTCAGTCAATCAGCTTCTTCTTTGTGGTTAAACATAGGGCACTCCTGGGTGTTTGAGACTTAATTATTACACTATTGGTGCAAAGATAAAAAAGCTATCTAAAGCTTACCAGCCCTCATGCAATTCACTGTGTAAGTGAAATGTAGCATTTATACAAGTAACTAATAACATGATTGAAGTTTTTTAAGAGTAAAACTGAGAGCCTTGAATTTTCTCAGTACCGAGGAATCATTTTCATCAAATAAAAACATTTGAGCTGGGCCTTCTGTGGAAAAGAAGGAAATTGAACAGTTGGAGATTGTCAGTAGGAGAATTTGAAGGTTCAGAAGCATAAAGTACAGTATTGCTCGTATTTGGAGAATGCAAAATTTATAAATAGATAAAGTAGTTTAGTACTGTAGAAGAGAGCAGAAAAATAATTGAGAAAAAGTCATTTTAATTGGCATTTAGAAGGTAACTGCTGGCCTTGGGAAGCAGTAACTTCAATTAAATTGTGGGAGTCAATTGCAAGTCATTACTGAGCAGGTGGAGAGGAAATAAAGGTAGCAAGTGGAGATTGTAGGGACTGATGATAAAAAAAGGGGAAAGAGATAAGACTGCATGTTGCAAAGCAACAATATTGAGAGTAGGATTTTTAGAACAAGGAAGCATTTCACAGACAGAGTTGAGTGGATAAAGATGGAGAGATAAAAGATAGAGAGATAATGGGATAATTGATGGTGCAAGAACTGGGAAGAGGAGATTTCAAGAGCATCTCTGGATGATTTTACATTAGAAAGGATTGAGGAACAGGGCAGTCATTGCTTCCTCTGTGTCTGGGGGAAGTAAAGAGCAGATGAATGTTTTGAGGAAAGGGGTGGGGGGGAAAACTTGAGAGCTCAAATTAAGAAGACCTTTATCTCAGTCCAGTTAGAAGCTGATGTAGAAATTGGAGAGTTGAGAGAGGGCAAATGATTTGTAAAAAGAAAAGTCCTGAAAAAAACAAATAGGCAGACGGACGGTTGAGAAAAAATGACATTCATTTAGCTTGCAGTTAATCAGTGTTAGTTCCTGACTTTCTTTAGTAACCTTACTACAATGTGGATAGGGAAATTTTGTATATCATGGAAAATTTAGCAGACTATTTAAAGCAGATAACAAATTCCACTGTATTCTGGAAAACATTATTCAAAGTGTTGAAAGTCTAATGGTCTTCTTTTAGGTCTTTTGCTTCTTAGACAGTCATTTTTAGCTTAATAGGATCAGTTAAAGCACTATCATTATCAGATTTTTAAAAAAATCAAGTCTTGTAATTAGCTGGTAAGTGTATTCAATTTATATAAAAAAATATTGGGCATCCAAAATTAGCTAATATGTTCAGAATAGATGGCATTCTTTTTTGCTCTAGGGTCTTCGGTTTTGAGAAACATGATACTCACTCACTCACTTTTTATTCATTCACTTAGTCATCACATTGGCGGTGCTATTGAGGGTCAAGGAATATAGGAGTGTCAGAAAGAAGAGAGGAAAAAACAAAAACAAAAACACCTCAATCCCTAATTCCAAGAAGTTTGGAATTGTTTACTGTCTGATGTCTTGTTTATATATATGATACATACATATATATATAAATATATATATATTTTATATCAAAGCAAATCAAATCAAATTTTATATATATATATATATATATATATATATATATATATATATATATATATATATATATCATGACCAAGTATCAAATAATACGGACTTATTAGGAATGATTCTAACTTAATTTTTTTTCACTTTGATTTGGTGGAAGATAAACAGAAGAACATTAGATTAGACCAGGAGTTGAGGAAAGGCAAAGATCAAAGTTAACTCCAGATCTATTTTGAAAATAATGGGAGTTAAAAAACATGACACAATCTGGCTAATGACCTCTGCCAAGTATCCTCAAAACCACAAATGTGCCTGAATGATGAGCTGATCATTAATGTGACCAACGATTAACTGGTGAACTGATATTTTGTGATACATTTGTAAACATCTTGTAAAAACTATGTTCTTACCCATAAATCATGGTATAAAAGGGAAACACATTGGCTGCTTGTGGCCAGTTTTCCTCCTCTATTATTAAATCAGCAAAGCCAAAGGCATAGAGATAGTAATAATATACAGTAAAAGTTTTACGTACTATAAATGGGACAAACAGCACCCAATTAAAAGGATTCATGGAAGGGTTACATGACTGACTGCGTGTGGGACAGAATATGTAAAACACTTACCCAGTGCCCGTCACATCCGTTTCAGTTGTTAAACTCTCACCATCTTGTGTATTCTTTTAAAGTCATTTTAGTTTGATGTCATAGTTAAGACTCAGTTCCATAAACCTCACTGATGCTTTGTGAAATGACAGGTGAGTAGAAGAAATGCTATGAATTGGTTGATCATATGGGGGGAGGCAGTAGAAGCTGGAGGAGGGAACCAGAATTAGGAAACATATTTATATGTTTTAACCGCTGGCTTTAAAAGCCAGTTTTATTAGTAGAATGAATGACTTCAAGTAGCCTTTTTCCAATGCAATGCTAATGAGAACTTGACAGCCAGGATCCAAATTTAGATACTGATAATGGCTCTTCTTGGCCAGAAGATAACTTAAAACAGTTAAATCTTGACCAAGAGAAGGGATAGAAAGCATCCCTTCTTGATAGTTGAGTTTTTAGAGGAAATTGTGGAAAGTAGAAATGAATGTCATTATTCCTTTCCTGAGAGAAGGAAATTGAGGCAAAACTAAGAGTAATGCCTATTATCTAACTCTTAAAGTTGTATGGTGTTTGCTAACTGAAATTACAGCTTTATTAATAACTAAGATAATTATTTATGTAAAGAAAGAAATTTGCACAAATAATTAAGACTTTTTTAACAATAGCAATCAAAATGCTTCTCAGGCATGAATTAAAAAATGACTTTATAATTTTAAAGTAATAAATTGGATGTTTTCTGACTGATACCCACTATATTTCATTTCTAAATTGCAGATAAAGAAAACAGTGTTCTTAAATTATCAGAAAGCTCAAATAAATTCCTAGAACCCAAGGAAAAACTAGGATGTGAATACAATGTTCTGTATCTTGCATAATTTAAGAGGAAGATAATATAATTGGGATATGTTTCTTAAGGGATTTTCTCTTATATTTTTCTCTTCCTTTATTGCTTTTTGACTAAAATGTACTTGTTAATCAAAAGAGACATCAATATGTTTAGTAAAAAGGATTAATAATTAAAATTCTTATTTATATGACTACCTAAGTTAAAAGATTACTTTCATATTATAGAATGTTTTAAATTTTAAACTCAAATGCATTAATTTTAGACTTTTTAACTTTATAAATGATGCATTTATCTCTTGTAGTTTGGGGGGAAATGTTTAATTTTCTTTCATATCTATACACATATGAAATGGAATAGTTTGGTTTTCTTAATCATCTTCAAAAGAGGAGGCATATAAACGTCCTTCTGTATTGAAGTAGGCCTACAGAAAACCTTAAAATCACTTTTATTGGATCCAGAATTCATGTGTATGAGTTTCAATGTCAATTTTGTTGCTGTTCTTCATCATCGATTCTACAAAATACATTTAGCTGATTATGTGCTATATCTGGCATGGTCATGTAACCTATTGTTTCCTGTTTTGGACATGTTTTGAGGGGCTAAAGGAACAACCCAAGGAAAAATAAGATAGTGTTTAAAAGCTTTCCTGAGCATATTTCTTAGAAAATTTAATTAACTGGGAATATGCCATGGCAGGAGGCCTCCAAGATGTCCCCAGTGATCTCTGCTCTTGGTGTTCATACTCTTGTATAACCCCCTCCCTGGAGTGTGAGCTGGACTCATTGACTTTTTTCTAATAAGTTGAATATGGGAGAAAGGATAAGATGTCACTTAAAAGATTTGAATAGAAAAGGACAGTGGCTTCCATTTTGCTCTCTCTCTCTCTCTCTCTCTCTCTCTCTCTCTCTCTCTCTCTCGGATCTTTCATGCTGGAGGAAGCAAGATGTCATGTTGTGAGCAGCCCTATGGAGATATCTATGGTGTGGCAATGAAATGTGACCCTTAATCCAACAACTCTCAAGGAACTGAGGATGTTAGCTCAATAGCCCATTAGAAACTGAAGCCTACCAACAGCCATGTGAGTGAGCTTGGAGTGAGTTGAGTCTTAACTCACTGCAGACCCAACCAACACCTTCACTACAACCTCACGTGTTCAGCTTTAGCAAATAAAAATACAGGATGCCCTGCTGAATTGGAATTTCAGATAATCAGGTTATTATTGCTATTATTATTATTATTATTATTATTTTACCATAAGAATGTCCCATTCACATTTGAGACATGCTTATACTAAGAAATTATTTATTGTTTATCTGAGATTCAAATTTAATCTGTTTTTTACCTGGCATCACTAGACATGAGATACCTTGAGCTGGAAGCTTATAGTTTAGCCACACTATGGGTTCTATGGGTTCCTGACCCATAGAAATTGTGAGGTGAAAAATGTCTACTGTTTTAAGCCATGAAGCTTTGGGGTTATCAGGAATGGGAAAAATCCCCCTCTCTACCATTCTTGAGTTCTTATGGCTGGATCAGATTAACAGGAGAAAAATCAATTTGATACATGAGCACAGGAGATCATAAATGACAATGCTTTCCAAAATGATGAACCAGTTAGCTGTTTACACATTTTAGACAAAGAAAAAATAAATTTGTGAAGAAATAACAGGACATGCTCATTACTGAGGAATCTAAACAGAGTTTGGGCTTGGGCAGTAAAATGATAAAGGAGTAACAAGGCTTATGCAAGCTTTTTGGCTCTAGATTCCTTAACTCTAGGGATAAGGGTGTCTCTCTTAGGTCCCCTGCAGCCCCCCTACCCCCCTTCACAGGGGAGATTTATTTCCTGCATTCAAGGAGACAAGTGAGTGTCAACATGCCCTGCTTGCACCAGCTGCTTGTCAAGTAACTTTAATTCAAAGTAATCAATATGCCATGTAGAATATTTTTGAGCAGGCTGCCCTGGACTCTGACAGAGTCATTTGTTATGCAGCAGTAGATAACTAATACATCATCTGGTAATTAGGTGAGGGTCCATACAGACCTGCAGTGTTGACTAAATTGATTGGCATGTGTTTTAATTTGTCTCACAAGTGCAGAATCAATGATTATGCTTTTATTTTGCCTATCTCTTTAGGATAGAACATGGTTAATTACTTTGGAGATTGGAGAGATATATAATTTACATTTAAACATGACTGAAACACAACTTCTGAGATACAACTTTCATAGCACCATTAGAGAAATGTTTAGAAAAAAATATAGAGACACTTTTGAAATTTTAATTTTTAAAATAATTCACCTCTTTAAAAAACTGTGGTAATCAAAAGTTAATAGAATGATGCCTAGTGAGAGTTAGTTGGCTCTAGCTATTTGAAAGCAAATAAAAGTGTTTTTATACAACTTTTGAAACTCTGTGCATAGTTTATACATATGATCTCTTGTTGAAATCAAATATTTGATACTATGAATAAGGCACTTCACACCGTTTCATAAGTTACACAGGTTCATCAAGAAAGCAATGTCTTTGAATCCTTTCCCTTCCTCCGTATCTAACCAATCACTAAGTACTGTTATGCCATTCATTCTTTGCAACATTTCTCAAACCCTTCCCTTCTTCTCTCTCTCATTGTTTTTCTTCCAACCATATAAGCCCTTTGTCAACTCTACCTGTTCCAATATCATAGTCTTCTAATTGACCTCTCTGCCACTATTCCCTTACATGCCAGAGTCCCTATTTCTAAAATATTACAATAATCATGCCACTTTCACATTTTAAAAGCTTTACTTAGTTTCTGTAACCCAGAGAATGGGTGGAACATATTTTGGACTGGAAGTAATGTCTCCTGAAAATGTGACTATAATCTTTTGTTTGCTCGTTCTGTTTTTGCCACACGGTGTTCCTCCATTGTATTACCATTACCAAATCGTTCCCGATACACTGGTTGCTAGGCGTTCCACAGAGGAAAATCGCTCTGTTGTTACCTAAGTGTGTGAACTGTAGCATATCTTCTCTCATGTAGATGTTCACCATGTTCAGTAGCAAGGGTAGAGATAGGCTTTCTGGGTATCTATTTAAAATCACCAGTACAAAACTTTGTGTGAAATATTCGTTAAAATTTAGGAACAAATTAAAACATGTCACTGGCCCTCTGGAGATTCAGGCTCATTTTAACTGTTTTGATACCACAGACTCCTTGAGAAACTATGAGCACATAAGTCCTCTCCCCAGCAAAATGCAGGGGTCCACACCCATGCAACTTTGCAAACAGTTGAGGGTATGCTTAGAACACTTCTCCCTACCTGTGTGATCCTGGGAGGTTACAGGATGCCTGCTCAGCACCTCTGTTCTGGGAAGTGTCCTGTTCTCTCGTAGAGAGGCCACCCCTGCCTATGCTATGTACCCAAGTTAAAAGGAGGTTATTTCCCCAGGAAATCTGCTTGCCATTCTTCTTTTTCATAATTCTTCTATATTTGTAGTATTTTTCTTTCTTTTGTCAATCTGTACCCCCAAAGACAGCAAAAATGTTAGGTTTCCCAACTCAATATTTGCAACTCTCCTCTGTAACCAAATTGAACGTCTCTCTCTTAATGGCATCATATGTTAATTTTTCAGTTAAATTTTCGTATAATTGCTCATTATATGTTCAGTTTCAAAAACTTTGTATAGTATGGACATAAATTTTTCTTAGATTGATTTGCCTAGATTTATCTGCCTCCATGGGTAGATAAATGTGTCAGTGGCTTCTTTTTTCTTGTCTACCGAGTAAAAATATGGAGACAAAGAATACTGTTCAATCTAATTTTTATTTTTGTGTGGTGCTGTTAGACTGATTTATTGATCAGTCCCATCCAAAGGTGGGAATTTTTCAGTAAATCTAGTGACCAGAGTTGTATAAATAAAAAGACGCTTTAAACCTACTGAAAATAAGATTATTATATTAATTTACAAAATTATTTCCAGTCATTATTTAATGTTTTCTTTCTAGTCATCAATGTGTCAGTGTAACCAGGTCCTGATGTTTTATCAATTAGAATCAGGTTTGGGTGCAAGTCACAAAGACCTATACCATAGTGCATTAAGCGAAGTAGGAATTTATTACTCTGATTAAATAAAGTGGGCATAGCGGTTAGGACTTTATGGTATCCGAGACCCCAGCTCCCCCTGTATAACAGTTGCCCCACATGTGTTTTCCATGATGTTCATGTTCCAAGATGGCTCCAGTAGGTCCAGCTGTTGCATCCACCTGCGTAGCAGCTGGAAGAAGGTAAAGACAAAGAAAGCATATTCTATTCCTATAAGGACATTTCAGTTTTCCTGTCTATATCCACTGGGAAAAACTTAGATCTGTTGTATATCTAGCTGTAGGGAATGACAGGGAATGTGATCTTTTAGCTAGAAGAAAATGTACCCAGTTAAAATTGATGATATTACATACATATTATGTATGTGAACACAGTGATTACTTCTTTAATGCCTTTATCTTAAGGTCAATCTCATTATAGATTTTTGTAAAAAACTATTTATGACTAAAGAAAAGAAATGCAATTAAAGTAATGAACTACTGAAATACTCCTGGGGTGTGTGTGTGTGTGTGTGTGTGTGTGTGTGTGTGTGTGACAAATTCATAAATACTTTGCAGAAGAAAAAGGATACAAATACAACTTAACCAATAAACGGTTTGGTAAAATCAAAGGGCCATAATACACCCAGGAGTTTACTCAAGAATAAAATAGCTGTGACTGCGCATGACCAAGCAAACAATACTTGAACTCAGTGCTGAGTTGATCAGAATTAAATTTAATTAGAATTAAATTAGAATTAAATTTAATTCTAGTTTAATTCTAAATTAATGTAAATCAGGGTATATTTCCCATTTACAAGGAAAACAAGCTTTCAGAAAAGGCACATGTTTTATACACTGATGCTGCAAAATCCTAAAGTAAATTACGCTTTTTTTTCATAATGCCAAAATACAGCTCATTAACACTGCACACAGTTGAGAAAACATCCTGGTACCTAATATATCATAGAGTTAAATTAGCACCCCCAAAATTAGTAAGCATTTTCTGATCCTTCATACAGTATGTTGAAAATTGGTCAAAGCTTTGGATATGGTTTGTTTAGAAGAATTAAAAGATGACTATAATTTTAAAAGCCTGATAAGGCAGAAATTTCCATTTTGTTATCTACCAAATCAGTTAGTGAAAAGAAGAGATGAAAAACCGCTTTAAAAAGTCACAACCTTGCTAAATCAAAACTTTGTGTCTCAATTGTTCTCAGGTGGTTCAGGGCCATGTGGGTAGTTGTAAGTGTCACTGTTGTATGTTTCCAAAGATAGCTCTCCAAAGACACCCTGCCATTTAAAGGAATTGTATGGCTCAGAATAACACTGTTGTGTTGTGTTGTGTTGTGTTGTGTTGTGTTGTGTTGTGTTGTTTTGTGAAAGCTTATTACAATTTCCTGGCTTATGGATGGATATAAGTACTGTTGGCCAAGATTGCTGCTCCTTTCATTTTGCAACATTAGTCTCATGAGCTACTCAATGCCGTTCTCAATGACAGCATTCCATTTCTAATCACTGCATGTCAATTTGTTCTTTAAAATACAGATGTGCAGCATTTTTCTAACTGTATCTCCTTTTACTTATATGTCTTCAACCCCTTTTTTTCTGCAGACACAATATTCCTTCTCAAAATGTAAAGGCAGCTCCTTCTATGTTCTACTTAGTGTCTCGTACATGATGTCTCTCTCATCCATCTACCTCTCTGTTACATATGCTATAGATGATTCTACTGAAAACAGTTTTTCCATCATCAAGAACAACATGTTCTAATAACCTCTTCTGGGGTGGGCTCCTGTGATGGTCTGATTCTTGGCATGGTTTCTGACAATCCTTGGCCATCATTTAAAAGGAAGTTAAATTTGAAAATACTATTAAATGGTTTTAACATAGATAGTGGTTTGTGTAAATAATTCAAGGCTTCTTAAAAAATATTACTTGATGCCATGAGCTTGTAGTTTTGCATGCATTGTGACGGCCCGCTAGTGTCATATATTTTCTCATTGATGAAAGTGTATATATATATATATATATATATATATATATATATATATATATGCCTTCCTTATTCTTATTTCTATATTGAAGTTAATACAGTTTAAAGTGTGTATTACTTAGTTATCTTATGTAGCAGTGTTAATTTTTATCTCTGCGTTGATAACAGTGTTTCTTTATTGGCTATAACAAGATTTCCTTAGTTTAGGCAGCGACAAGTTCAACTTTTCATAGTTTTAACAGCACTACAGATGTGTTGACATTTCAAAGCAACCCATGATTTATAGCATTTGTTTCCTTACCTGAAATTTTTCTCCAGGGCTTTTGATGGTTTTGATAGTCTATCAAATAAATATAGCTCTTAAAGGACTGAAGTACTGAGAACATACCTTCCTATTGATTTAGAGCTTCCTGAGGATCCTTAAACACCATCGCGTGAACTATATTATACAAGACAAGAATGATTAAGCAAACTAACTTCATAAAGTTGTACAGAAATGTACAGAATTATATAGGGAATCTTCCAATGTGACTGAACAGATATCTCCCCCCCAAAATACTGACAGTGAATTATTTTTCCTTGGAAATTTCGGGGGTCTGCTTATTTTTGTCAGCAAACATATTTGATGTGTGCGTGTGTGTGTGTGTGTGTGTGTGTGTGTACACATTTGGGTGCATATGTGTTACCTAATATGAAGATTACATTAGTATACTGAGATATTCATGTTGCTGTGTGCACTTTCACAATTATTTCATTACAAAGGGTTTGCAATGTAATGCAGTTGCTCCCTAAAACCCAAGCACAGGACTAGGAAGTACAAAACCTGCCTAAATGTGATTC
Source organism: Rhinolophus sinicus (assembly GCF_036562045.2). Classification (NCBI taxonomy): domain Eukaryota; kingdom Metazoa; phylum Chordata; class Mammalia; order Chiroptera; family Rhinolophidae; genus Rhinolophus; species Rhinolophus sinicus. The sequence goes on along the minus strand of NC_133754.1, from coordinate 50,860,050 downwards.
CGGGGACTTCATTACTGTTCTCAGTAATGCAGTTTTTAAAAAATTTATATCTGTCCTCCTGTTTGTTTGCATTGCTTCACATTTCTGAAAGTTCATTGATAAAACATAACTCGCATGAAGCTTAGGCTTGACATTAGGTGTGATGTATAGAGGGTTTATGAAATAGAAAAAAAAATGGTGCAGTGGCAGAAGAGGGGAAGGGGATGCATTTATTAAGCACTCACTCAGGCATAGGGCTAGAGGGGCCTTTACCTTGTCATCTCAGATCATCTCTAAGATTGTATCTTCATTTTCAATTGCCGACTAACAAATCACATAATTTAGCTGTTGAAAACAACACGCATTTACTATCTTACAATTCCTGTAGGTTAGGCTCCCTGCTCAGAGTCTCATAAGGTCTCAGTTAAGTGTCAGCCAGGCTGTCTCATCTGCAGTTCGTGTCTATTCTACACTCATGCAGGTTGTTGGACAAATCTAGTTCCTCATGTCTATTACTTTGTGGGCTGTCAGCTGAGGGCTGCCTCTGTTTCTAGAGGCCTCCCACATTTCTTGCCATATGGCCATGCTTATAAAAAACATAACTGTCAACAAAATCACCGGTTTTCCTTATTTCTCCCCTTGACTAAAACTACATAGGAAATTCATTACATTAAAATAATTTAATTTTGTACTTAAACTTACTCTTAAATATTAACTTCCATATTTAAACTTAAAATCCTACGATTTTTTTTTTGAAAAATCAAGACTTTAAACTATTTGTTCTTCTTTTCATCTGTTCAATAAATAATTTATTGATTAACTTCTGCATATCAGTGCTATACTATGTCTATAGGATAGACTGATGATAAACAGGACAGTGTCTCTGCTGTTATAGGTAGAAGAAAATAAACAAACCAGATAGATAGATAGATAGATAGATAGATAGATAGATAGATAGATAGAAGAAAGAAAGAACTTTCTGGTAATTGCAATAAAGAAAATTAACAGGGTGTGCTGACTTGTTATATTGGAGATATCATTTAGATCAGGGATGTCATATAATTTGAGGCCCAAACAATTAAGAGGAAGTGGCTCTGCTTCTGAAAAGAGCAGGAGTCAGGTCTAGTAATGACTTCAGCAGTTAACGACCTGAAAGCAGACCAGAGTGCCTAAAGAGTGTTCGGCGAGGGTGAGGATAGGAAGAAATACAAGTAGTAGACTGGAGCCAAGTCAATGGGCTTCTCTGGTCTTGGCAAGGAATCATGGCTGATTTCCTCATTGCTAGTTTATAAATTATAAAGTGTGTGTAGTGATTAGTAATATCTTCTCTCCAATTATTTAAAAGCTTATAATAATTGAAATGCTAACTTTGGAAGACTTTATCAAAATATTTACTCTTTTTCTGTAAGTATTTTTAAAAATTTGTGTTTTGAGTCTCACTTAAGAAATTATCATGGTATATAGTACATGTATTGCCTCAAGACATGAATTTGCAATCAAATTGATCTTTGGTAAATTGTTCTTGGAAAACATTAATAATTCAGTTGAATGCATGACCAAAAGTTTGAATGGAAAGAAAATTTTCAATATTCTGAAAACTGAAATAGCTTCATTATTCTCAGAATAGGAACTTTTAAACTTGTATGGCATCGTACAGACCGTCTGTTTCATGTTTTAAACAATCATATATAATTCACAATTAAAAGTGGCATTTTAAGAACACGTCTTCCTCATGTAAAAAATAGAATTGCTAGCAACATCACAAGTGCCCTCCACCTTCCCTCACTCTGCAGATGCGTCTTCCCTGCTGCACCAGTTTCCTGACATAAACCAACATTCCACCTGCTCTTACATCTTTGAGTGATACGCTGTTACCTCCTTAGGGCACTACATAGTGAAAAAGAGAAAAATAAACTTTAATTTCAAAACAATAATAATTGATTACACAGATACTCTTAGCTATTTTGTGTCAGAACTATGGAATGATCTGCTGCACAGAAATTCGCTTGCAGAAATAAAAATAAATTCAAACTTTTACACAGAGACCTATTTTAAAATACTATAAGTATCCTCACCTCCGAAGCGTTTCCAGAATCGACGTTGCTATCTGACCCCTTGACCCTGACCTTTTTATCAGTTGTTTCTGATTTTAGTAAATAACATTACTAGCCACTCAGCAAGACACAAGTTTATATCCAGTTACCAAGTCCATTTATTTCCTAAAAACCTCCCAAATCCATCCATTTTCTCCATCCGTGTTGCCATCAATTTGCTTGGTGCTCATAGTCTTTCTTCACTATTGCTATGGATCCTCGAGTATTCTCTTTCCACTCACTATTTCCCCGATTCTAATCAGTCTCCACTCTACAGCCAGAGTGGTAATAGAAAAACACTCATCTAATCGAATCGCTATTCTCCTTAAAACCAATTTCTCCCCTTGGAGAAAAGTGAAAAACAAAACAAAAAGAAAACTTATTATGGCTTCAATGTCCCCAAACATCTGGCCTCTTGCTTACTCTTACGATTCCCTCACACTGAGATACCTCTTCTTGCTCTCCTGCTTTAGTCCCACTGGCCTTGTCTTAGTACCTCCAACCAGTCTAGCTTTTCTTCCCTGGGGCCTTTGAACACACTGTTTCTTTTTTCTAGAACACCGTCCCCTCAGGCCCCTACTTCTCCTCATCAGCCTAACTCATCTTTTGGGCCTTAGTTTAAACCTGACTTTCTTTAGGAAAATTGTGTGATTCACCAGTCTATATTAGTAACCCCACCACCACCCATTTTCTATTGAACTCTGTTTTGAGATATTTGTAGATTCACAAACAGTTTTAAAAGTAATACAGAGAAACCCATGGACCCTTTCCCCAGTTTCCCCTAATGATAGTCCCACAATATAGTCTGATAGCACAACTAGGCTATTAACGATGATAAAATCCATCAATCCTATTCATATTTATCCAGGTTTACTTGTACTCATTTGTGCATGCATCTGTGTGTTTATTTGTATATAAATTGAATACATGTGTGAGTTTGTGTATACACCATTACAGACAAAAATACAACTCAACCATGACGAGTGTCCCTCGTGGGACATTTTTACAGCCATGCCTACCTCCCTCCTACTCCCTCTTTGACCCCTGGCAACCATTCATCTGTTCTGCAGTTTTCCTTGTTATTCCCTCCTTCTTTCAGTTTGTGCTCTTGGCATCACTTTGCATGGCTGTATCTTAATTGTTAACTTTTATTTGATATCTACATTCCCAACTAGACTTTAAGTTCTATGTTGACCTCTGTATTTTCAGCTCCTGTCACATTGCTATGCACAAAGTAAGTAATCAATAAACATTCATTAACTGACTGGTGGATTCTAAGGGAAAACAAAGCATCGTGGAAGGAGTCTTGGCTATAAGACAAGTGTTTTGGGGAAAACTTGTGTTCTAGAACAGGTCCTGCAGTGAAATACTTGACTTATGTACCTCAGGTAAGCCTTGGGTAAAATGAGGCAGAACAGGGCTTGAAGCAGTACGTGTTCAGTAAATATCGTGGTGCAGGAAGTTGAATTGGTTGGGCTGTAAGGTCAATACCAGCTGGGTTGTACTGCATACACCCTCTCAGAAACAGGGGAGCCCAGTGCTGAGGTCACGTATCTCTCAGAGAGAAAGATGTTCAGAGTTTAACTATAGTGCTAGAATCTAACCCAGTGGGAAAAGGCAAAGTGCTATCATTGAGCAATAGAAGGGAATCTCGTTAATAAGTCACATAGCTCGCTGATTTTGATCATAATCATGTTTCATGGTTTATCCTTTTTTGCTTTTCTTCTTTTTTTTTTAACATTTAGAAATTACATTCCAATGTGCTGCCTTTGGTCCACTTCTGTGATGTGTTGTCCCCATGACACTATACTTCTGTATTCATAGTTTAAAAGTAGATATATAAAGCCACGGGTATCAAATTTTTCTACAGATGAAGGCCAAACACGAGTGTGGGAAACTTAGAGAAATGGGAGAAATAACCTCAGTAAGAAAAAAATCAATGCCAACAAGGAAAACAGATGTTTGTACCACAGTGTGAAATCTTGTTCATCAACATTAGAGGTAGATATCTATTTGCCAGCATGGTATAGGCAAAGCACTATTAACTTATAATAAACAATCTTGTGTCCTTTTGTACAATACAAGTGTAATTTCTTTAATTTTAGGAGACTGAAACAATAGGTATAGTTTTTCACTTAAATAAAAAAAACATATAAGATGCCTGAGTATTTATACCCATGACAAAGTCACGCTGGCACTAACCAAATTGCTAAAGTGTGACAGGAAGTTGTTGTCAGTGTGATAGGAAGGAGTACTTTGAATGGTAAGAAGGATGATTTATACCATATTTCAGCTTGCTTATAGAATTTACATGTTACCTTGCCTAGGTTACTGCATCTTTATTTTTGCTGGATTGTTTTTGCAAGACCATTTAACGTTTCTTTGTCTCACTTGCTGGTTTTAGGAAATAGATTATAGCACTTGATACTACTTCCAGGAAGCTTAGAATAAATGAGAGAGAACCTGAAATAATGATTTCTCAACACCTTAGAGAAAACCCAAATATCATCCATTCTATATTTTTGTAATTCTCAACGCTAAAGCTACACTGCTGATTTATTTCTTAAGATATACTTAGAAATACTTAAATTATTTAGTCTATGCTGATATCATTTCCTTGTGAAAAAAATGACAGGATTTCCAAGATAGTAATTGCATGGGAAAAATAACCTCATATTCATACACCAGAGTAATTGTTATAATTTTTCTAAACATGTTTCGTTTTAGAAAGTGTAAGGTCTATGGCGTATTTAAAATTAATGTTTAAAAAGGTTTTTGACATTTAGCAGTTGAATTAATGTTCTAAAAACTACAATCAACCAAAGAGAATCAAGTCATATGTTAACATTAATAATAACCAAATTTAGTATTGTGGCTAGATGGGGGATAACATAGAAAAAAATTGAACAAATCAATGAAGAAAAGACAAGCAACTAACTAACTCAGTAGAAAGTTGGAAAAAGAACAGGCAGTTCATGAGGAAAAAAATAATGGTTCAAATTTGTTCTTCTTTTTCTAGTTCTTTAAGGTGTAATGTGAGGTTGTTTATCTGAGATTTTTCTTCTTTCTTGAGATAGGCCTGTAATGATATAAATTTCCCTCTTACTGCTTTCACTGCATGCCAAAATATAAGATATTTAATCTTATTATAATCAGAAAAATATGTGTTATAGCCAGAATCAAATACTTTTTTAAATCAAGCAACTGGCAAGATAAAAATGTGTGTGGTATCTACCTTTTACAAATGTGTGTTTGACAGCATTTCTCAAAAGGTTAAATGCCTTCTCACCTGGTAGGTAATCTTTAAGGAATCTTGCCTGTAGAAATTCTTCGTGAATCTCACAAAAACATGTGTGCAAGCCTATTTAATGTGACAGTGTTTGAAAGAGTTTAAAATTAGAAACTACCCAAATGTCCAGAGATCAGGATATGGTTAATTAAATTACAAAGCATCACATATCCATTAAAACGAACATTATATAATCAGATTAATATCTAAGACAGCATTAATCAAAAAATCAAATTGAACAATAGAATAGTAAATACAATGTGATTCTATTTATACATTAAAAATGATAATTGCAAAATATTTCAGGCATCACACAGATACATACACATTTAAATGTATAGGAAAACAATGGGAAAAATAAACTTCAAACTAGTCACCGGTGTTCCTTTTAGAGCAGGGTGTGCGAATTGATGTTGGGCTGTAGTAGAGGTTGCTGCAAAAGGCATTTTTGTTCTTTTCTTAAATTGCATATGCCTCTGTACTTACAAAAACATATTGTAAAATGAGGGTGGCATCGTGTAATATTTGTGTACTTCACAAGTTGCATTGGTCCAATAAATGATAGAGTGTATAAAGCTTGCAATGGCAGTACTGATGATCAAGGGCAAAACAAAACAAGCAAGTATTCATATTTCCCCATCTTTCAACCTGGTTGCCTCCCTTGTGTGAGATCAGCCCTTAGAGGTATTTAAGTCAATTAACTCATTTATAAACAAAATTCATTAAGTCCATGTTTCACCGAAAATAAGACCTAGCTGGATAATCAGCTCGAATGTGTCTTTTGGAGCAAAAATTAATATAAGACCCAGTATTATATTTATTATATTATATTATATTATATTATATTATATTATATTATATTATATTATATTATATTATAGATTCGGTCTTATAGTAAAATAAGACCAGGTCATGTATTAATTTTTGCTCTGAAAGATGCATTAAAGCTGATTATCCAGCTAGGTCTTATTTTCAGGGAAACACGGTTATTTCAGTTTAGTCAAAGAACTATATGCTTTATCCAATGGGTTTCTTATACAAACCAGTTAAATGAATTCAATCTTTAAAATGTGATGAGAAACAAATTTTTGTGTATGTAAACTAATGGTTAAAAACCAATTTTTTGGCAACATTTGATGAAAAAATTAATATGAATCACCACAACTGAAAAAAAGTCTATTAAGTCTTTATGGAAAATAAAGATGATAATATTAAAAACAATGGCATGTTTCTCACATTTGGAGGTTTGAATATCATGAATGGAGAAAAAAACTTAAAAACACATTTTCTTCTTAGACTTGTTTTGTATCTGAATCTGCCAAATGTACTCTTGACATTAGTCAAATTAAAATCTGCACATAATTTTATAAGGGATGGTCAACCACATTCCCAACTCCACCCAAAGATTTACATCAGCTACTGTTTTGAGGTAGCTGTGAGTGCCAGTTAGGTATAAAGGGAAGTTTTAAGCCCTACCCACATGGATCCAATCCCAGTAAAGGCCTAGAATAATTTTCACAGTAGAGAGATATAATAAGATGGATTCTATGGACCATTAACAAATAAATGGACTATAGCACCCATAAAAATATGCAGTAGTCTAAATGCTCAGGAACTTTGATGAATCGAGATGGTTCTGTAATAATCAGGCAGAGTCACAGACATATTTGCCGTGAGTCCACTGATATATATGTGTGTGGGTATATGTATACATCTGTATACAGTTGACCCTTTAACAACTTAGGTTTGAACTGCGTGGGTCCACTTACACGTAGATTTTTTTCAATAAATACAGTCAGTCCTATATCTCTGTGGGTTTCAAATCCTTCAACCAACCAGTTAGGAATCCACGGATGTGGAGGGCCGACTGTATACATTGTTCTACATCATTTTATATAAGAAACTTGAGCATCCACAGATTTTGGTATCTGCGGGGGGTCCTGGAACCAATCCCCACAGATAGAGAGAGCCAACTCTAGTTACGTTTTTGGGGAGTAAACCGTTAGATGAGGATTTTTGACTGTGGGATTGAAGGACGGTGCCCCCACATTGTTCAAGGGTCAACTGTTACATGTACACACACACACACACACACACACACGCACACACGCACACACACCCACATACACACACATGCTTGTATATATGTATACATATGCATACGAGTATGCATGTATGTGCTGTTATTGTCATTTTGTGGGTTGTTGGGAGCCTTATGTCTACACACAATATGGAGTTTAGGAAGAGTCCTCCAAGGCTGACCAGCCCTCTTGGTTGGCTAGGAACGTTTCTTGAGATGTGGGACTTTCCTGAAGTCCCTGGCAAACCAGAATGATTAGTCACCCTAGCCCTCCTTGGTCTTTCCTCAGCTTTGCTACCCATTGCTCCTACTATTAAACATTTGACAGAAGAGCCTTGCTCTTTCCCCATATATGAGCATCAAGTCTGTAAGTTCTCTTTATTTTGCCCAAATATTCATACATTAGACACCACATGCAGACAATACAATTATAGCAGGTATTGTCAAGTGAGTTGTCTCTTTGATTTTCATTGTATATTGAAGTGACCCATGTACAATGAGGTGATTTTTGCCCAAGAGTGAGAGACTGAGCCCAGGCAGTGCAAACTGATAGACTCCTATAGTACACTTTTTCCCTGATGACATTGGAAATATTTGAGAGTCAGGAGCATCCACCCCGTCAGGTAGCCTAAGTGACATTAATTTTATAAACAGTAGTTATTCCTATCATAATGTAAAATTTCAGCATGTGAAAAAATCTGGTTTGCTGGGGGAAACAGTTGTTTTCTGTGCCTATGTTCAATACCTTTTGGAATTGTTTACATTATTTGCGGGAAATAGATCCCATGGAAGGGACTGCTGTTTTTGGTTTGATGTATAGTATAAGTGTTATCTCAAAAAAAAAATACTGTAGCTTTCATATAGTCCTCATGATTGCTTGCTTTATTTGTTGTAATAATAGGTTGAAGTTTGCTCAGTTTCATTTATTCCTTAAGGTGAGTCCTAATTGTGCAAGCAAATAAGGAAATAATAAATGTGATTTGTTAGATCACATTATTAGTGCATTGACATAAACAAATATTACATTTTGTTTTATTTCAAAATTCATTTATAAAATGCCAAGTCACATCTGACACAGTGAGTGTAAAATGAGTTAAGTGTGATATAATGTTGAACTCTGGGGAGCATTAATCTAGATTTCAGAAGTTAATGATCTAGTTGTTGACAAATGATCCCAAACCGTTTTGGAAAGATACATGTGACCTAGATAGACTCCCATGCCTTGATACTTTGTGAAATGGAGAGGGAAAGAGGAAATTCCTTATGCCAATAAAACTGCCTCAAAATTCCCATTTTGAAACTACAATTAGTCGAGATGTTTTTCCTCTGATAAATGTATTAACTTTTTGTTAAGTAAGAAGGGATTTATTTGCTCAAGTAACTGGAAGTCTAGAGGTAGTTCAGGCTCTGAGGTCAAATTAATCCCGTGGCTCCTGCTCCATTCTTTGTGTTCATTTCCTCAACTGTTACCTCCATATGTGTTGGTGCAGGGACATCTTGTTGTTTTCCCTTGATTCTAGATTCCCTCTTGTTATTTCCTTGGACCTTCTAGCTCTGGTTCTCAACATTGGCTTTTACTGTCTGACCACATATGTTTCATCACTGCTTTTGTCCTCTTCTTCTCCCACTGTTTTTGTTGTTTGTTTGTTTTGCCAACGTCCTTTTATAGCTTCCTGATCTCAACATTTTGTATAACCTGGGTTAGAACCGAATTATCTTGCTATGATGGTCTCTCTTGACATGTGAGTAGGATTTTATAAAATTCCAGACCTGATATTTGGAAAGGGGTTAAATGCTTTCCATTCCAAGTCTTGAGGCTCCAAATTCCTCTACAAAATTATCATCTATTTTCTGCTTAAATCCTTTTAAAGATGTAGCAGCCCTTCGCACTTCAGAGAGTTCTTTCACCTTTAAGCTGAAAATTATTATAACTCCAAGACGGTAGCATCTGGTCCTTTTAATTTTGTGTTATAAAGTCACACATCCTGTTTCACCATGAATATCCTTAAAATATTGAGAAGTAGCTTAGACTTCTTTCAGTGTCTGTGCCATCTAAACTTCTTCATTCCATAAGCTATTCATAAACTTATTTATTTTTAGAGACCATTCGTCATTCTGGTCCCCTTGCTTTTTGGAAGCTTTTCACATTGTCAATAAAGCATAAGAACTGAACATACTACATTGTGTAGTACCACTAGTGCAGAATAAATCTACGCTGTTATGTTTTCCTGGCAATGTCCCCTTCTCCAAGAATCTAACATCAGACTGGCATATTGCTGTCCATATCATCCTGATGGATCATACCAAGCTTATGTAATTATCTGTGGATAAACCACACCTCAAGGACTTATACAGTTAGGTTTGAGATTTAGGAAAGGACTTTGTATTTATCCTATTTAAATTTCACCATTTTGGTTTTACCAATCTATCAAGCTAAGTATGATCTTTTGACTTTAGACTATCTAATAGCTCTCTCTGTTGCTGGAGGAATGAGACATAGCAACATAGAACACTTTGTTTTACTTGGATTTCAAATGTTTAGGGAGGCCATGCAAGTGGGAGTCTGAATTGTAATACCAAAACAAACAAACAGGAATTATGTTCCTCTTACCTGAAATACTGATTTAGCAACCTAAAGTAAATGAATGAATGAACAAATGAATGAATGAATGAATGAATAAATAAATGAATAAATACTTAAATAGAAAATAATGCTCACATTTAATTCATTAGACCCTATTAAGATTATTTAATTTCTATAGATTTTACCTAATCAGAACCAAACTTTCTTTGCAGTCTTTTGCTGTGCTAGGTTGTTTCATAAAAGTATATTCTTATGGGAAGCAAATCATCTTACTCAAAAACTACTCTAGTTCAGTACGAACTAGGCTAGACTCATTTATATATTTACTGTGTGTGTACATATATACACACACACATATATATATATATATATATATATATATATATATATATATATATATATATGGTGCCTCTTCACTATTTATTGATTGCTAAAGAACTGTATTTCTCTTTGGAAAGCAGCTCTGCAGCTTGCTACATGCTTCCAGCAAAGTGTGGGTTATTTGGAGCGCGAAGCTCTCCCTCTTATTGCAGTCTAGGCAAGAGAATGACTTGCAGAGGCCACAGGAGGCTCAGAAGCTCTTCTCAGTGTTACATTACCCCTCACCCATCCTCCACATCCCTGCAATCCCCCAAAGCCAGACTTTATGCAAGTCACATGACTCAGCTGCAAAGGTTCAATCTGCAGAGATGGCTGCCCTGTGCCTCTAGCCACCTCAGGGCATCCAGTGGTGGGAAATAGGTCACTGGCCTCTTCACAGATGGGAGCGAGTTCCCTGCTGCAATTTCTCAAGATCAAAGAGAAAAGCTATGCTCTGGGTTCTTTATAACTATCCCAGTGATTTCTCCTACAGCCTCTATGAGATTCAATTTAATCAAGGAAAAAAAAATGCAGAAAGAATAATTTTGAAGTCTCATGAGTGTTCACGATAGCTATTTCATTCACTGATACTCTCTCCAAACATTAAGTACATGTTAGATTAATCAAGTACTTTAAATTTCCTATCACTGGTTGAACAATTCTATGCTCCATAAAAAGTGAGATCATGACTGTCTTATTTACCACCATACCCTGGGGTGTACTGGTAAATGGCCAACAGCAGACCCAAGGAGTATATGTGTACTACCTAAATTTATTGTACATTTCACTGATACAGTGAGTGTGTAGCACACAGTTGACAAAATAGGAATATATAATATAATTTGTTATAAATTCTATTTGGCCTATTGATACTCAGAGAATACTTTTGCTGATGTTTGCAAACTCTTGTATTGCAAAACTATGCTTGCAACTGACAAACGAGTGTCATCCCAACATGAATGTTGGTTGCTATTTTTAGTTACATTAACTAGCAAGAAGAAACTGATACAATGAGGACATATATGAAAATTCACTCATTTGTCCATGGGAGAGTAACATTTTTTTCTGGATTGGATGAGAGCTTTTGAACACTGGGAGAATATTTCCTCAACTTTTGTGCTACTCACAATGTGCCAATTACAAATGAAGCACTGTTAAGTTTCATTTGATTTACTAAGATTTACTCCATCACTTTCTTAAGACTAAAACAATCAAGACTAACCAACAAAACAATACATCAAGCCATAATTTATATTGTTTACCTATTTCTTATTTCTGTGGTGTAAACACTTCCATCGTGCTGATCGAAAGCTACCAATGTGATATCATTGAACTTGGAGTTGAGAAGACACACACAATAGCACTCCATTGGCAGCATTTCTACCAGCCAAACACTCAATGTAAGTAACCTCAATGACACAGATAACAGTAAAATAATCAGGAAGTGATGCATTCTTTTCTTTTTTTAACTTAATTTTTTCAAATTTTTCATTTCTAGTTGACATTCAATGTTATATTAGTTTCAGGTGTACAACATAGTGATTAAACATTTTTGTAACTTATATAGTGGTCCCCCATAAGTCTAGTATGCCCTTGACACCATATATTGACACCAGTTATTACAAGACTATTAATAATATTCCTTATGCTGTATTTTACATATCCAAGGCTCTTTTGTAACTGTCAATTTTTACTTTTTAAAAAATGTTTTGTTTTTCGGTTGACATTCAATATTATATTAGTTTCTGATGTATAGCATAGTGGTTAGACATTTACATAATGTATGCACTGATCTGCCCAATTAGACTAGTACCCACCTGGCACTATACGTCGTTGTTGCAACATTATTGACTATATTCCCTATGCTGCACTTTACATCCCCATGACTATTTTGTAACTACCAATGTGTATTTCTTAATCCCACACCTTTTTCACGTAGCTCCCAGAAGTGATGCATTTTGAGTATTTATCACCTTTGTTACTAATAAAAATTATTTAATTGTAAATGTATATAATTTAATTTTTAATAATGTCTGTTTTGACTAGTTTGCAGAAGTTTTAAAAATTTAACAATGGGCTTTCCCAAGCCAGTACAAACTGGCTCCATGCACCATTGACTATCCCTGTTGTCCTAGAAGCATATTTTGGCACTGAGCAGACAATGTCAAATAATGTTGGTCATTATTGCCTGGGACAATATCTGATCTCTCAAATTTCTTAGCATATCAATATCACCTTCCTATATTAGGTGGCCAGTAAATGTATTGGTCGATTGATAAGCTTCTACTTCTTTATTTGAACAATAAAGAAATGTGATTAAAGGGATGGCTTCAGAGGCAGACTTAAGTTTAAATCTTGGGCCTGTCACTTACTAGGTGTACAGAATGACTGAAACTATAAAATAGTAATAGTAACAATAACAACATTACAAGTTGTGAGCATTAGATACTGTATATAATATATGTGCTTGGCATATATTAAGAACTTGAAAATGTTAATTATTGTACATTTTAGATTAGTCCTTTCAATATGTTTATATAGCAGTTGAATATATGTGTATGTAAAATAGAGTTGATCATTCCTGCCTTTCCTAAACCTTGTAAGGATGTCAGCCAATGACTCAATAAGGCTGTGAATGTTGCTCTTACTCAATGAGGGGCCCATCCATGGATTTGAGTTTTATTTTGTGCAGCAAACACTGCAGCTGCAGAGAAGAATATTAACCCACACTCTAACTTAAACGTTATTTCAATATTAGGAAATATTAAAACATAAAGGGATGAACAGAAAAATGAAAGATCTTTCTTGGTGAGAATGAAAAAAGATAAAAACATTTTGCAAGTAAAAGATCAAAGATGTAGAAAAGGATGAAAGCATTTCATTCCTTCCAGGACGCCACTGTTCAGGGAGAAAAAATGCAATCTTTAAAAGATTTGTCTATTTTTCCCGCTTTAAAGTAGGAATTGCAGGTCTGTGAATGAAGTAGACAGATATTTCCCATGTATTACATATAATCCTCTTCCCTGTGGAGTAGAAGATTGCAAAGGGTATTTGTAAAATGTCGGTTATGAGAAAATTAAGATACACTGAATATGTCCTGAGTTTAGCAATCATATTTTTTAAGAAACAAATTAATTTTGAAAAGAAAAGGTTAAGTAAATATGGACTTCTATAGCGCCAATGATATTTATTAACTACTACTGTGTGTGTGTGGTTTCTTTTTTAAGTTAATATAATTAAACTGTATATTTGAAGGTAATAAGCCAATATGCTAATAACAATAACAATAACTAAATAGTGTTATTTGATTGAATGATAAAAGGCTGAAATATAATTTTCCCAATATTCTACATGCATTGGAGAGGTTGAAATCAATAATGATAAAAAAAAATACAAAACAAAATGCTCTGTTAGTGATGACTAACAAAAATCCCATTATGCAGGTTATGTCATATCACTTAACGTTTGGTGGCTTATTTACTTTAGGACCAGTCTTTTACAGATGGTAGTGGTGGCTACGGAAATCACAGTTCCCCAGTCTGATGACAATTTTTAGACTATGGTGTTAGAAACTTCCATTAAGCCTTTTCTACTACTTTCCAACCCTCCATTTATCCCCATCCCTGTCGTATAACATGCACAACTCTCCTCCAGCTTCGTGGTCTCTCCTAATTTCTACTTAATATTCAACACTCAATGTCAATCTTATTTCTCATGTGATGCTTTTCAGTATAGTGTAAGGCTAAAAGTATGACCTTTAGATGGAATGGCCTGAGTTCAAATTCTGATTGTTAATGTCTAGCTGTGTTCCCTTAACAGGCTAAGGCATCAATCTTTGTTCTGTCAAATGAGGTGGAGAACAGTTTCTCCCTTATAAAACTACTGTAGGGATTAAATGGTTGGAACACATAAAGTGTCCCAGACTTTGCCTGTGTACACTTGGCATTCAGTGATTGTTAACTCATGTTATTCTTACCAAGCTCTTTTGTGCTTACAGTTTAAACACATTTAATACTTACTGATTAAACATCTGCGATATTCAGATACCCTTTGGGGCACTGGAAATACAGTGGTCAGCAAAATGAAACCCTTGACATCACAAAGCTTGCATTTAGTGGGAGAGACATATACAATAAACAAGTAAATGTAAGAATATACAATGTGATGGCGGGTGATATAAGCTATGAAGGCTATAGAGACAGCTTGGGGCGCTGAGAGGGAAGGCTCCTTGGAAGAGTTATCCTTTAAGCAGAAAATTAAATGACATATGATGGTCCTGGAGAGGAAATGATGACGTGAAGGGAGTTGTATGCACAAAGGTGTTGAGTCAGGAATGTGCTTGGTATATTCAGAGAGATGCAAAAAGACCTGTGTGGCTGGAGAGAAATAATCAAGATAGAGACAGGAGATTAGGTTATAGACATAGACAGGAATCAGGCTGAGAAGTTAGTGTTTCATAAGACAGTTTATAATACATGCTACAGAATTAGTATTTTAGAATTCTATGATATGATTATATCATCTAAATAAGTATTAGAGATGCTGAAAACACAAGCTGAGTTGAAAAGGGGTAAGATGAAGGGATATACCCCTAGTTTAATGTGGAATTCAGGAATTTAGTGAAGGGAATAAGGTGGTTTTCTGGGGGTGTGGATGATATCCTGATGAGAAGACGTGAGAATCTGCAAAATAGTCTCAATTGTGCCTGCCATCTGAAGAAGCACTAGCCATCAGTCACCTAGTGTTTCTTTTGATTTATGGGCAAATGGATTCAGAAACAACCTGCTGGGTGTCTAACTTGTTGTTAAATTGATGTGCTTCAGGGCTCCCAAAACTAAGTTATCACTTGATAAATAGAAATAAATAATTCTGAAAGGATATAAGAAAGAAAAATAAAACATGGAGAGAAGGGATCGATACAAAAAGAGAACAAAAGACTCATTATTTCAAATGTTTTAGTAAATAAGAATTAGTCCAAATCTGCCCTTAAAAAAATAGTATGTACTGATTTTGGAAAAGCATATAATAATAGAATTAAGATATTTCCAGGATAGCAAAACCTACACATTCTAAACATCATTTGTAGACATCACAATCTCTCTTTTCTCTCAACATTCATCTGTGAAACTCCCAAACTCATGTAACTAGAGAAAGTCCCTCTTTGTAGCAGAATACAAATAAATCAGTATACCCTCCCAACACATTTGAACTTACATTGCATCCATTAACTCACCTTCTTTGGCTTTTCCATAATTAAATTCCATTACTCTCCTACCTGCAGCTTACAGTTCTCTTTGAAGCCACATCAAAGTTTGTAACCTCTCACTGCAGAGTGGGTCCTGAGGCCACAGCTCATAGGCTGTGTTTATCTCTAATGAGAGCACTTAGCATAATTGGGGAAGGCTGCAAGTCTATCTCAGCTGTCTCCAGAAGCAAAAATGTTCTGTTCCACTTTTACCAAATTTAAATCTTTTAAAACTGAGACAAAATATTGAAAGTGTCTTATTCTTCTAATTCAGTGGCTTTTTTCCTGATCGCTCAGAGATAATGACTTTCTTGGACTTTCTGGGCTTGCTGCTTTCTAAACTTACTCCATCTACAGACGTTGAAATGCAGGCATTTGTCGGAGAACAAATTCAGCTGTATAATGTGCCCAAAGTAACGAACAATGGTATTATGCATTTTCCTATCCTCTCTGAAAATTATAGCGCAAGATGTTAGTGAAAATAAAATGGGCAATATCTCTATCACATTCTCCCATCAAGTCTAATGTTACTATTGTCCAAACTGTCACTAAGATCGCATGTGAGATAAGATATGGTCATCTCAGCTTTTTTGGCATTCTCTTCTCTAGCTCCATAGTTAAAAAAAAAAAAAAAAAAAAAAAAAAAAAAAAAAGTTGTGGGGAAGGAGGCAGGAGAGCGGTCTCCAGGCTGTTAGCCTCACGTGGAAAGGTGCTCGCTTCGGTGGTAGATGGCCATCAGCTGTGACTAGTTGGCCATGAGCTGTTGCCGGTAGGCCATTAGCCACTGCCATGGCTAAGCTAGCAAGCATGTATTTCAGTTAGCAAGTGGAGTCTGTTGACAGAGAAGTAGACAGCAGGTTGTGGATCCTGTGGCTCCTGCTTCCTGTGTCTCTAACCCAGCCGCCAGCGAGACTATAGTAGTATGACTCCTCTATCTATGGCTCCATTGGTGTTCCTTTTTGGCCTCACCATATCCTGCGATCTTATGCGGGGAGCAGGACCAGGGGCCCTGCATGACACATGGCACAACGAGCAGGGTAAGGTACCAGCCAAAATCCCTAAAGGGGTTGTGGGGACAGAGCCCCAGAAAGCAGTTTCCAGGCTCTCGGCCTCACATGGAAAGGTGCTGGCTCAGGTAGTAAATGGCCATTAACTGTAATTGGATGGCCATCAGCTGTGGCTAGTTGGCCGTCAGCTGTAACCAGTGAGCCATTGGCCACTAATATAACTGCCATGGCTACGCTAGCAGCAAATGGGAGCTAGCAAGAAGATGGTGGCTGAGCTAGCAAGAGCGGATTGCAGTTAGTACGGTGGATTACAGCTAGCAAGTGAGGTTGGTTGGCAGGGAGAAGTAGTTGTGGATAGTGTGGCTCCTGCCTCCTGTGTCTCCAACCCAGCTGCCAGTGAGAATATAGTAGTATGACTCCCCTACATATGGCTTCATGGGTCTCCTGTTTGGCCTCACCATGTTCTGCATTCTTATGTGGGGAGCGGGAGCTGAGATCCCGCAGGCCGCCCTGCATGACAAATGGCGCAGCGAGCAGGGTCTCTGGCACGACAGGGGTAATGGAGCACTTTATACTTGTGAAAGCTCAGCTTCAGGAGGCCCACGAGGAGCTGCACTGGGAATGGGAGGCGCAGTCTGCCTGGGAGACTAGAGCCTGAAGATGGCACACCACCCTCTTGGCTATAAAAGGCGTTGCATCCTTTTGGTGGTCTGCTGCTGCCGTGGGCTCCTAGACTTGTGGACATCTTACACTGAGGCTACCACCCACTTGGATACCTGGTGCAGCGAGCAGGATTCCGGCCAGGTAGGAATGATGTCTGACTCTGGGCAGGAGGACATGTGACCCCCACAAATTGTGTGGTGTCCGGTGGCCACTGTTCCCAGGCGTTGGACCCCCATGGAGGGGTGGGAAGACGTGGATGGTTCTCCAACCAGCATTGGCCAGAGAGAGTGGGGGTCGTTGTGCTGTTGTGGGCTGGGGGGTGCTTGCTGGGACAGCCCAGATGCGGGACTTGTAGTCCCAGGAGGAAACACTTGCTGAGTCCTCAGTGGAGGATAAGGGTGAGGTCAAGGTCGTCCCTCACCCCCAGGTTGGGGAGGATTTGGAGCCCTCGCATTGGAGAGGGCACACATTGTGAGGCCAACGCACAGCCCTGGCGAATGAGTGTGGACCATGGGGAACTGAATAAGGTGATGCCACCTGTGCACGCTGCAGTGCCTTCATCCCTGATTTGACGGACTGCTTGACTGTTTGCTTGGGAACGTACCATGTAGTGGAACTGGCAGATGTTTGCTTCCTGTCTCGCCCAGCTGCCAGCGAGACTATAGTGCAGGAAGACCCCTTGTTGGGGTGCAGGTTGTTTACTTCCTGTGTCTCGATTGGCCTCCATGGAGCATATGTAAGCACCTTGGCTGTGAGCCACTGTTGTTCCAGCACAGTGCCCTGAGAAATCCTGGCTGTGACCAGGAGGTTTGGCTGTGCCCAAAAGACTGGTGGTACACTGAGAAACCATGGCTGTGCCCAGGGGTTTGGTTGTGCCCAGAAAGACTGGTGGTGCCCTGAGAGCCCTGGCTGTGCCCAGAAAGACTGGCGGTACCCTGAGAGCCCAGGCTCTGCACAGAAATTAGGTGGACATTGAGGGACACCCCTTGGGACATTACTCAGACTGGGCTGAAGTTTTTCTCATGAGTTAGGTTCCTGACACAGGGACCCTTGCCGAAGACGCTTGCCGTGTAAATTGTGAGGCAAGACCTTGGAAGGGTGGACTGTGGGGACAAGTCCCAGAGAGCAGTTTCCAGGCCTCGGCCTCCCGTGGAAAGGTGCTGGCTCAGTTATTAGATGACCAGCAGCTGAAATCAGATGGCCATCCACTGTGGCTGGGTGGCCATCAGCTATAACCAGTTAGCCATTAGCCACTAATATAACTGCTGTGGCTACGCTAAGAGTTGGTTGTTGGTTGGCAGAGAAGCAGAGGGCAGGTTGTGGATCGCGTGGCTCCTGCTTCCTGTGTCTCCAACCTAGTTACGAGAGCTACCAGTGAGAATATAGTGGTATGACTCCCCTATGTATGGCTCCGTGGGCGTTCCTTTTTGGCCTCACCATATCTTGTATTCTTGTGTGGGGAGCAGGAGCTGAGACCCCGCATGGCACCCTACATGACAAAAGTATTTTAAAAGTCTTGTTACTATTGCCAAGGCTCATATTTTGATTTTTTTTTTAAATTTACTTTTGTTAATAACAGAAAATAGATTTTAGGTAATTTTGATTATGTAAATGTTACGGGCAGTTTGTTCTTCTTGCAAAGATTCAAAGCTGATTAATATGCAAGCAGGGTTTATTAGTAATACCTTCTCAGGGAAGAGAATGGGCCTAGCCAGGGTGTAGGAGGGGGGAAAGACGAGGGAGAGAAAGGGCAGGAGGGCTTTGAGGGCCAGAGAGTTTGAGGACTGGAGGGTGGGGAGGGGGGACAGGGAAGGAGGGAGAGAGCTGGCTTGGGCAAGGGAGCTGACTGGAAAAAGAGTGAGAGAGCTCTTGTCCTGAGGACTTACAGTTTGCTGGGGGGGGGTGAGGAAGTTACATATTGATTTGGCGGAAAAAGTGGTGCATGCTCTTCCACAGGAGGGCGTGACCTGAAACGGGTGGAGGTCTGTTGACTCATATCCTTATCTTGCTCCAGACCACCTCTTGTCATCTGTTGTAAAAACAGATGCGTGGCTGGCAGAAGTTAATCAAAGCTGGTTATGAGCTTTTTCTTTTTTAAAATTTATTTTTTAAATTTATTGGGGTGACAATTGTTAGTAAAATTACCTAGATTTCAGGTGTACAATTTCTGTATTACATCATCTGTAAATCCCATTGTGTGTTCACCACCCAGAGTCAGTTCTCCTTGCATCACCATATATTTGATCCCCCTTACCCTCATCTTGCACCCCCCACGCCCGCCTTACCCTCTGGTAACCACTAGACTCTTGTCTGTGTCTATGAGTTTCTGTTTCTCATTTGTTTGTCTTGTTCTTTTGTTGTTTTTGGTTTATATACCACATATCAGTGAAATCACATGGTTCTCTGCTTTTTCTGTCTGACTTATTTCGCTCAGCATTACACTCTCAAGATCCATCCATGTTGTCACAAATGTTCCTATATCATCTTTTCTTACCGCCGAATAGTATTCCATTGTGTATATATACCACAACTTCTTTATCCATTCATCTATCGAAGGACATTTTGGTTGTTTCCATGTCTTGGCCACCGTAAACAAAGCTGCAATGAACATTGGAGCACACGTGTCTTTATGGATAAATGTTTTCAGATATTTTGGGTAGATACCCAGGAGAGGGATTGCTGGGTCATATGGTAATTCTATTTGTAATTTTTTGAGGAACCTCCACACTGCCTTCCATAATGGCTGCACCAGTCTGCATTCCCACCAACAGTGTATGAGGGTTCCTTTTTCTCCACAGCCTCTCCAACACTTGTTACTATTTGTCTTGTTGATGATAGCCATTCTGACTGGGTTGAGGTGATATCTCATTGTGGTTTTGATTTGCATTTCTCTGATGATTAGTAATGTTGAGCATTTTTTCATATGTCTATTTGCCATTTGTATATCCTCTTTGGAGAAATGTCTCTTCAGGTCCTCTGCCCAATTTTAAATTGGGTTGTTTGTTTTTTTGTTGTTGAGTTGCATGAGTTCCTCGTATATTCTGGATATTAGCCCCTTATTGGAGGCATTATTTGCAAAAATCTTCTCCCATTCAGTTGGTGGCCTCTTTATTTTGTCGATGGTTTCTTTTGCTGTGCAGAAGCTTTTAAGTTTCGTATAGTCCCATTCATTTATTTTAGCTTTTACTTCCATTGCCTTTAGAGTCAAATTCATAAAATGCTCTTTGAACCCAAGGTCCATAAGTTTATTTAGTACCTATGTTTTTTTCTATGCAGTTTATTGTGTCAGGTCTTATGCTTAAGTCTTTGATCCATTTTGAATTATTTTGGTACATAGTGACAGATAACAGTCCAGTTTCATTCTTTTGCACGTGGCTATCCAATTCTCCCAGCACCATTTATTGAAGAGGCTGTCTTTCCTCCATTGTATGTTTTTAGCTTCTTTGTCAAAAATTATCTGTCCATATTTATGTGGTTTTATTTCTGGGTTCTCAATTCTATTCCATTGGTCTATGTGTCTGTTTTTCTGCCAATACCATGCTGTTTTGATTATTGTAGCCCTGTAGTACAAGCTAAAGTCAGGAAGTGTGATACCTCCATTACTGTTCTTTTTTCTTAAGATTGCTTTGGCTATTCGGGGTCTTTTGTGGTTCCAAACAAATCTGATGATTTTTGTTCTATTTCTTTAAAATATGCCATTGGGATTTTGATGGGGATTGCATTGAATCTGTATATTGCTTTGGGTAATATGGCCATTTTAACTATGTTGATTCTTCCAATCCATGAGCACGGAATGTCTTTCCATTTCTTTGTGTCTTCTTCAATTTCTTTCAAAAATGTCTTATAGTTTTCAGCATATAGGTCTTTCACATCCTTGGTTAAGTTTATTCCTAGGTATTTTATTCTTTTTGCTGCAATTGCAAAAGGAATTGTTTTTGTATTTCTTTTTCTGAGATTTCATTGTTAGTATATAGGAAAGCAATGGACTTTTGTACGTTGATTTTGTAGCCAGCAACTTTACTGTATTCGTTGATTGTTTCTAATAGCTTTTTGGTGGAGTCTTGAGGGTTTTCTATATATAGCATCATGTCATCTGCAAAGAGTGATAATTTAACTTCTTCATTCCCAATTTGGATGCCTTTTATTTCTTTGTCTTGCCTGATTGCTCTGGCAAGGACTTCCAACACTATCTTGAAAAGCAGAGGTGATAGGGGACAGCCCTGTCGTGTTCCTGAACTTAGAGCAAAGGGCTTCAGTTTTTCACCATTATGAGATTAGCAGAGGGCTTGTCATATATGGGCCTTTATTATGTTAAGGTATTTTCCTTCTATACCTATTTTATTAAGTGTTTTAATCATAAATGATGTTGTATCTTGTCAAATGCTTTTTCTGCATCAATTGATATAATCATATGATTTTTGTCCTTTATTTTGTTTATGTGATAGATCCCATTGATGGATTTGCGGATGTTGAACCATCCTTGTGCCCTGGGGATGAACCCCACTTGGTCGTGATGAATAATCTTTTTAATGCATTGTTGTATTCGATTTGCTAGAATTTTATTTAGGATTTTTGCATTGGTATTCATCAGAGATATTGGTCTGTAGTTTTCTTTTTTTGTGCTGTCCTTACCAGGTTTTGGTATCAGGGTAATGTTGGCCTCATAAAATGAGTTAGGGAGTACTGTCTCTTCTTCAATTTTTTGGAAGAGTTTGAGCACACAATTATACTAGGGGACTTAAATACATCATTGACAGCTATGGATAGATCATCCAAACAGAAAATAAATAACGAAATAGCAGCCCTAAATGACACATTAGATGAGCTTTTTCTGTAGACACTATGGACCCCCTCTTACCCCCTCCTCTTCCTCCATTTCTAACTCTTACCTGACATAAATATACTTTTCCTCTCAGTGATAATATCTATTATTATTGTTCTTTTTTGCTGATGTATAACCAGAATTACATGTAATTCTAATTACATTTAATTGTAATTCTAACATGTGAAAAATTTATCTCATCCATACTCCTCAATCCTGGCTCACTGAGATAATCCCTACAATATCTGTTGTAATTGTTCTGATTAGGAGACAAAGCATTATTCTATGTTAAAACTCCTCCAAGTGATGCTAATGAGCATCCTGGGTGAGAACCAGTGATTTATAAGGGAAGGAATGCCCCTGAAAACCTGGTGTGTGTTTATAAAATGATTCATTCATCTGCATTTAGTGAGTCCATACAAAAATCAAACATTATGATTAACAAATGTAATTCCCAAAGCACAACTTTTATAAAACAAATACTTTTAGGAAAAAACTGTAAGACAACATGGTTTGTTAATATATTTTTTAAAGGGTCGATGTTAAAAGGAAGGGAGGAAGGACAGAAGGAAGGAAGGGAGAGAGGGAGGGAGGGAAAGAAGGAAATGATGAGAATACAAAATAAAAGTCTCACTCATCTATGGCATAATACAAATGATAGTTTTGGCCATGTCCCCATATCTATATTCAAAACTGATATAGTGTGCCTCTTCCGAATCTAAAAGGTAAATCAAAGCATTTATACATGAAAAGCTATTTAAGAACTCTGACTACCCTTTAGGATGCATCTTAAGTGTCTGACCTCATTTTATACAGAACTATCTAACCTACAGTAATGCACTGAATATCTTTTGGCTCCTCAAAGTTGGTCTTTTCATTAGAATAAGAGCATTAATTGGAATTGGCTCAATTCACTAGCATTGTCCTGTGCAATTTTATTTGTCTGAATTTGAGTCCATTTGGTGTGTGATTTTTAAAAATAATATTTTGTGTGTGTGTTCCTCTTGAACCATTCCTCTATGAGAAAATAAGATTCTCAATTAACTTCATTTAATCTAGAGTTCCTTGCCATAAATCATCACAATATCTGACTGTAAACCTGTGACTGATTATAAAATTATCTCCTTATCATATATTTATCATTAAAATCCCAAAAGATAAATTTTGCTTTGATAGTAATCTGAGTAGTTTTCTGGCATTTTGTACAAATATTAAATATTTTTCACATTAAATACAGTAGAAATCTTTGAATAGGTTGAAGACTAAGGAGAAAAATGCAAATTCTGGAATCAGGAAATTTTCTGAGATGTTTTTTTGACATGTATCAACTCCCAACATGTTGTTTTAAAAATACATGTTTTGCTTTGAAAATATATGTTTATATGTTCATGTAAACAAGGCACATTTCTGTGTTTTATACTTGTCATCTTAAGTCAGCCTTCCAGAAACATTTTTTAAAATGTTTGTAGTTATTGTAATGTCTTTATTCATATTTATCAGTGTAAACATCATTCATTTAGAAATTGCCTATTTCTGCACCCCACATTGTGAGGATAAAAAACTGTACACTAATCTGTAAGCTTAAAGTTCTTTTATCAAAATGTTCTAGTAAACTCATACTTTTCTCATACTTTTCCATTCGAATTTTCTGCAAGGATAGAAATGTTCTGTATCTATGCTGTCCCATGTGAACACGTGCGGCTATCGAGAACTTGAAATGTGGCTAGTGCAACTGAAAAACTGGATTTTTAAATTTCATTTACTTTTAATTAATTTAAATTTAAAAAGCCATATGTGGCCAGTGGCTACCATATTGTACAGAGGACTCCAGAAAAAAATAATTGGAAAAGTTAGACAGATTTTATTAACTTCAGATTTACTGTTAGCTTTCCCTTAGGCAACTGGGAATTTTGAAAGTTTGATTAGCCACATTTTTGCACGGATTTAAGTTGTGAATAGATTACTTTCAGTGGTTTTCTACAATACCTAATAGTAAGCCATAATCATTGGGTAACTAAACTAGCAAGACCTCAGCAGGAAATGATAGGCTGTAGCCTGAGTGCTAAGTGGGTTTTTTTTTTCTTTCTTTCTTTTTGCCACAGAGAGCACCTGGGTATTGTACAGTAAAAGCTTTTGTACAAAATTTCATTCCGGATTTCACTGAGTACTTGGGTCTTTTTTCCCTTTAATCTATGCCCTTTTGTCTCCGCTCCCATTCCCTTGTGAAGAGCCCACATTCTGCTGTCTTCATGTCCTCTTTTTATCTTTACCTTCCTAAATAGTTTTCCTCACCCATTCATTGTTGCTTACAGTAAAATGATGGCAATATTACTAACGTTAATATACTTGCTAGGGTACCTTTTCATCTGAGGAGAAAGCTTAAAGCTCTCCTGTCAATGTGAATGTTCCCCAAGATGCCTGATAATTGTCAGTGATCTTTTCTATTCCTTTCCACCTCTTCTCTAAGCTATTGTGATGTGCTAAATTGGAACAAAATGCCCAGGTGTGACCTCTTCAGCCATTGGATAATGACACACTGATATATATTCAGCATGTTTCTATTACGGAAGTCAGGCAGGGTAAGCCAATGGAGGATTTTTGTTGTTGATATTTGTTTCTGCCTCAGTGAACTGAAAATCCCACAACCATTTCTTAATATTCATGCTTTCCCTTCTACTATTCTAATCTCCTCTCATTATCATTACCGTCTGTTTCCTACATCAATTTTGTCAAATTCCCTTTCAATCAAAGTAACAGATATTCCTATGTCTCCCTTGAACTCTCTAGAGCTCTTTCAAGTATATGTAATTCAACTGTACTTTAAACTTGTGATCTTAGTGTGTAATATCATTTTCTTTCCTACAATCTGAAGCAGCTCTTTCAATTATTTCCCATTAAACATATTTTCACAAATGATTCTTAAAAGTTGCTTTTATATCAGAATTTATTTAAAAATAAGCAAATTTTATTGTCTTTTTTTCATTTGCTTTGACTGCTTATGCAAATGAAATTCATTTTGGGGTATATAATGAAAAACGTTGATTATCCTTGTCTGTTAAGATATTGCAAGTAAATAGATTTTGTCTTTTACCATCTTACAAGGAATTTTAATTCAGTGGTTGACACTAGATAAAATTTGAAGATAAATGGAATAATCATTCTGATTCTCAAAATTTGCCCCTCTGAGTATTAAAGAATAAAAAATCACATTTAAGAGTGACATATATAATATTTTGTTATTACGTGTCTCAACCAATACATTATTGATAGAATTAATCTAGATTTACTGTACCATTTCCAGTTGTTTCCTTTTCCTCCTTCATGTTAATCCAAGGAGATAAAAAGGTCAAAACTAATTAAAAATTAATTTGGGTGAGAAGAACTTATTCCCTAGCTAGGAAATGTTCAGTTGCAACTCTGAGTAAATTTTTAGATAATAAATAAATCCATACAAATAAGTCTTATAATGGAAACACGAGAATCCTTAAATGGAAGTACTTTCATAAACGTGTGCAACTATTGCCATAGAAAGGTACTTTTTAATCCAGAAAGTTACCATTTAATTAGTTGTTTATTATACTTTTGGGAAATGTCACTGGAAGATGAAACTTCCTTCTTTCTTCTTTCCTATATCCAAGTGTAAGCATGATATTTGGTAATTTATCATAAAGAATAACCTCCAAAGTAGCATTTTCTTCCAGAAAAAACATAGACCATAATTTTGTTATGTTTAAATACTCTTGTTTGGTCTTCGTATTTTCAGTGGCAAAAGACTCTGGCAAAACCATTCTGAACAGAGAAATCTTTTTCGATCAGATATTATAATTTTCAGTAGATACTTATGAGGAATCAAAATATATAAATGCAATTGAACAGTCTTTTTGAAAGTCATGCATTTTACCCCATGAGAATTCTATGTGACTTTTCACCCTGACCTGACCTGAAAAACAAAACAAGTTTTTACAAAAGCAATTTGATATTTTAAACAGAATGCAAAAAAAGATGAAAGAATAATAAAATATCCTGCATTCCCTAATAGGAGTTCAATCGTTTGTGATTGATACTCAAGCAAGACTCTAACTCTGCCTGCTTTGTTCTCTTAAAAAAGTTGTTAAATATAATAAAATCACAACAACATATAATGTAAAAAATAGTTCTAAGATATGGGCTGGAGAGAGCTGGGTCTTCAAGGGTGAAGAAAATGATTTTTGTCTGTGTTGTAAGGAATATTTACACCTGCAAGTGAAATATTTCATACCACTTGAACAATTTCTTCAAATGAATTTTTAAAAAACGCACAGATGAAGATTGTACAAAATGCTCTGGGTTTCAGAGAAGTAGAATGTTGCTCTGTGTGTAGAATGAGATAGACACATGGAGGGAATGAGAGAAGAATACTCTAGTTATCAGCAAAATCAGCAGAGCTGAGGGGAGGAGATGCTGGTTTAGGAAGAAGGGGGTAAATTCTGTTTCATACGTTCTGAGTTCAAGTTTGAGGTGATGCTGTTCATCCAAGAGGAAATGTCTATGCTCCATTCTGTGGATGTGGAGCTAGACCCACAAGAAAAGTAATATTAGGCATAGAGATAGGATTTGAGAGTCATCCACATTAAAGCGATAAATTTCTGAAAGAGGAGGGAAAGTGACTTTGGGCAGAATGTCCAAAAAAAGACTTTCCTTATTTTAAATTTTTTGAGAGACAATTATTTTGGAAAAATATATTGAAAATATGACTACTTCCTGCGCAGTTGATAGGCAAACAGTATTTTTTTATTTGATGTGATTTCAGTCTTTTATGGCAAACATTTCTAGCTAAAAAAGATACAAAGGAGAAAATCAGCAAAAAAGACTATATAAGGCATCAATGCATACAATCATTAAAATGATCTTAAGATTTATTTTACACTAAGGATAAATTATAAGACAAAACTATTATTAAAATGTATGACTTAAAAATCAGAGTTACTTCTTGGTGAGATGTAACTCTGAGCAATTTATGTTAGTTGCAGGAGGCTTGAATGCCCATGATAATTATGATCCAGGGCCCAAGAATTTATTGTGTATGACTTTTAAAAAAACTTAATGAAATAAAACTCAAATCTGCATTTCACTCTATACTAGAAATAGAATGAAAAGTAAATTTTAAAATTTCAACAAATTCTTGACTTCCTACTGATCAACATTAAGAACCAGGTTTTTCTTTACATAAGAAACTTTGTAAAAAAAAAAAAAATAGCTGTTTTTCATTCCACAGATGCTTGTTAGTACGTTTCCAATTTTAGAAATAGTCTTTTAATGTCACAAAGCCATAATGAAGAGCAAAATTATCCCATGCTGTCATCTACAACATATCTCTTTGATTCTTGCACCTCAAAATTAAATAGCTATCTCTAGCTATTATAATACCTGCTTTATAAATTAAAGTTAGTGTTAAATTGAAAAGTGGTCATATTTTTCCTCATCTAATATGTTATATAGTGCAAATGACTCTTGGTGTGGCCATTGGCTCTTAGTTAAATAAATAATAGGAAGGCATACTTATCTGTGTGGTATTTGCTGATTATCAGTTAGAATTAGAATGTTAACTCTTAGTAGCTACTGAAGATAAACAAAATTGGTAGGCAAAGACTGAATATGTCTTTCCTTTGACTTTTTAACAATAACTTACAATTGGAAATAGTTTTATAATTTATTAATTTATGTCCCATATACTATCCACACACTTTCTTTCAGTATTTTAATCACAGCACTATGAGGTAGACAGGAAGATATTATTTTTCTCCATGAGGACTTTGGGTATAGAAATGGGGATCTCTCAGTCTAAAGGAAGGGAGACATAAGAGATAAGCTCAAAAGATGTGTAAGAACCAGATCATGGAAGTTCCCAAAACCATTTGACCATTGATCTGAAGAGTCCCCATCAGAGGAATAAACAAATCAGTCTTCTTAAGACTAAAATTCATATTCACCTTTTCTTGTCTTTCAGAGGAAAAATGAATCTACTCTCATAAGATGCTAGGTCACTATGATAAAGCTCATATAGCATTTAAACAAAGAAATAGTGGCACGAGTACACAACTCTTGAAAAGGAACGTACATACTATATTGACGGTGTGCTTCTTTGACCATCAGAAATTACAAGAAACATCTTGCCTCCAAGAAAATCACCACAGCAATTAATATGTATTTTATCAACATCATAGCATTGTTCTGGCTCAGGTTTTTTGCAGTGTCATCGCAGAGTCAATATGAACACTGGAATAATGTATTGCAGGATTTGAAATGACTTTCTGTTGAGGGAAAATTATAGCAAATTTTGACACAAAATGATGGCACAGATTGTTGCAAAGTCCTTTATATGTCTTTTAATTGATGAGGTCAATAAAAAAGGCAACTTTCTTATAGTCCACAAGCCTAACCTGAATTTTGTGACTTCAGAAGCTTTTGGCATTGTTTTATCCAATATTTATCCTCAGTGATTGGATTAGGGAGGGAGAGGAGGGGACACATGGGAACGACCCTTCAAACACATAGCATTTCTTTAGCAAAATTGAATGCCTCACAGAACCCATAGCATAGGAATCAAATAGGGATATCACATCTCTTTCCCTCACTCCCCACTGCCTCCTTGAGCCACAACAGAGTGTATCTTTCAGTTTACTGATGCCTGAATCTCAGCCCTGCTTATACATACAGTGTTGTTCATCTAATACTATAGGTAAAAGAAATAAAAATACAGCTTTAAAATAAATAACAGAGATTGGAAGGGGAGGTAGCATTAAATATCAAAAGGCTTTTTCTATCTCTTTATGGATTTAGGTACACAGCTCATTTATTTGTCCATTCATTTCTTTAAAAATAGTTTCTACCACATTCCAAACATTATGTTCCATACTGGGCAACAAATGAACACAGATACGGTCTTAGATTTGTGCCTAAGTCTGATAGGCTCGGGGTTTGGGTGGGGACACAAGGTCATCAAGTACATGGAGACATAAGCTGCACACATTGTGATAAATGCCAAAGAGGAAACCTGTCAGGGCAGGAAAGAACGGAAATGAGTGTTGGGGCCAAGCTGAAATCAGTCAACAGTGGGAGCTCACTCTGAGGAGATGGCATTTACTGGAATCTGAAGAAAAAGAAGGAAGTGGTGGGGGACAGGGCAGTGGCATTCCAGCATAGAAAATGTATAAGATGCAGAAATTGCTTAACCTGTTTGAAGATATAAAGCAACCACAAAGTGGCAGACTTGATGGAGAGAGACCTAAGAGTATAGCAGAGAGCTAGGCAGTGGTCAGATCATGCAAGGTCCCAGTGCATGAGAGGGCAGCAAAGGCTTGGAAGCAGGGAATGCAGAAATTTGGGTCACACTCCAAGCCCACTGTGATAAGATTGTGTGGGAGGCAGATTATAATTTGGTGGCTGAGAAGGAGAGTGGCTTGGTCTAAGGAGGGAAGGGAAAACTTGGAGATGGTGTAGATATTCTTTGAAAGTATGGTTGATGACAGATAAGATTATTAGTCTTTTTGCCAATCGAATGAAAGTTGGAAGATAGTTGAGAGGTCATTTGTCCAATAAATTCAATTTATTTAGGAGAAGACCCAGGGAGTTCATATAATCTACTTAGATCTCACATTTAAATAGAGACAGAATTTATAAAACCACATCTTTTTACTGTGGTCTTGTTTCCATAATGTCATACTGCAAAATGGATCTTTAAATAGAGAGACATAAATAATATGCACATGGCTATAACTTTAAATTATTTATGAATTCTGTGTTAATTAATGGTGCTCAATTAATTAAAGTAAACATAAGTTAATTCAAAACATATCATTCACCACTTGTTGAAATATTATGAAAGAAAAGTAATTTACCACTGGCGAAAAACAACACGCTATTTTGTTCTGTAAAATAACTAAAAGAAAACTTGCTGGACCAAATGTGCCTAGCTGTTCTTCCACACTTCCCATTCATTCTTTCCTGCTGTCAGAGCCTGACAGCTCCTGCCGGGCGCTCACCTGGAGCCGGGCATGGAAGAGGAAGATGGAAGGACCTTCACAGCAAGGGTGCCCTTGCACGACAGTTTCCATCACCACCACAGGGAGGACACCAGGCTGTTTGCAGGAGTGTGTGGACAAAGGAGAGGAGGAGGAAGGTCAATTCCATGCTAAGAGCCGGAAGGTCTTTCAACAAGGATCATTCACTGGTCATACATGACCCTCTTTGAAGATATAGTTACATACTTTTCTGAGCTGGGAATGTAAGCTAGAAAACGGACTCTAAAGGCCAATTTGAACCAATTTAAAAAGTAGGGGTGAGTGACTACATGTTCTGTTCATCCAAGGGTTTAAGAAGTTGCAGGTTTTTCAATAGCAAGAGCAGTGCTAATTGGAAAATAAGATTTCCCAAGATCTTGCAGAGTCAGCAGGCCCTCCCACATGTAACAGTCAAGCTCCTTTTTTGATACGCTTTCCTGCTTCTGTCAGGGCCTTGAGAAGAGTTACATGTGGTAAGCTGTCTGGGAAAAGGGAGGGAAGTGCTTTCTGTCAACCCTCTGCTAATCACTGCTCAACAGCACTTCACATTTATGGTTTTCATATTACCAATTTCAATAAAACCTGTCAAATAGATATTCCCATTTTGCAGGCAAAGAAACTCAGTGTTAGAATACTTAGATGACTTACAGGATCATGATATAGTAACAGAGCATGGATTTGTGCAAGCTTTCCAAACAACAATAAAACAGATGCCTATTGTATGCCAGATACTTGTAAGGACTCTTCTTGCATTTATCATTAAAGCCTCACGACAAGCAATGAGCTGAGTATTACCAATAGCCCCTTTTACACGTGAAAGGAAACTGAAGCATCGGGCCTGGGAGGAGAGGCTCTGTTACACACTGATGGACACGGAGTTAATAAGTGGCTCAGCCAGGAGCTGAAGAGAATTCATGTGCTGATCAAGTAGGCTTCTCTATGTTTATTAAAATTGCAGGT
Organism: Rhinolophus sinicus; assembly: GCF_036562045.2. Taxonomy (NCBI): domain Eukaryota; kingdom Metazoa; phylum Chordata; class Mammalia; order Chiroptera; family Rhinolophidae; genus Rhinolophus; species Rhinolophus sinicus. The sequence goes on along the minus strand of NC_133754.1, from coordinate 50,828,929 downwards.
AATTATTTTAAACCAGTATCAAGTATTCTAACTTCCTTTATTATTTTATTCTAATTTGTTGGAGATGTAACTGGGTGGTCATCAGTCAGGATACCAATGGCACTTTTCAGTTCAGCTGATCTTCACATCTGACATGAAAAAAATGTTGAGAATTAGCACAGTTTATGATAACGATGCTTTTGGCTCTGCTGATGTCATATTTCAATCAACTGTAGACTATCCCCTGCTCTTACATTTTGAAGGCTTTTGGTGATTGCAGCACCAAGGACTCAAGCACGTGTGGTTTGGACCCATGCACTACACACACAGTGAGGGCAATGGTGGCTACTGCTATATTTTCTTCTTTTTTTTTTTTTTTTTTTTTCCCTTTTTGTCTTACCTTGAAAACCCAATGATGCGACAGTCCAAGTGACATATGATATCGTGCTGAAAGATGAGACTCCCAGGCTGGAGTTACTGGGGAAGAGCAGAGATCAAGTACAGCTAGCAATGTTGCTAAATGAGGCAACTAGACCAAAGCTGGAAGGATGTCTAACGGCTGAGGTGCACAAAAGGCAAAAGGAAAGTACGAAGCTGCACAACACGTACAATTAGAACATGGAATGTAAGAAGTATGAACCATGGTAAACTGGAGATTGTAAAGTTAGAAGTGGAACTTCTGAATATTGTAGTGCTTGGTGTTAGCGAACTAAAATGGACTGGAATGGGACATTTCTAGTCAGGCAACTACAAAGTGTTCTACACTGGAAATGACAAACTCAGAAGAAATAGAGTAGCTTTAATACTGAGGCAAGATGCAGCACAGGCAATTAGGGGCTATGATGCAAGGTCGGTCTGAGTAATATCAGTCAGATTTCTAGGAAAACCTATTAACACAGCCATCATTCAAGCCTATGCTCCATCTACAGAGGCTGAAGATGAAATGGAAAGCTTTTATGCAAGTGTTCAAGAAGAAGTTGATGACATAACAAAATAAGACATGCTGATAATTATGGGTGATTGGAACACAAAAGTAGGAAATAAAGCAGAGTCGAATGTTCTTGGAAAATTTAGAGTAGGGATTAGAAATGAAGCAGGAAATAGACTCCTGGATTTCTGAGAAGCCACCAACTTGTCCAACATATGCTTCAAATTGAACAGATGAGTGTATACATGGATATCACCAGATGCCCAATATAGAAATCAAATAGACTGTGTACTTGGAAGCAGGAGATGGAGAAACTGTATTCCCTCCACCAAAACAAGACCAGGAGCAGACTGTGGTACTGACCACAAACTGTTAATATCAAACATCAGAGTAAAACTAAAGAAGAGAACTAAAAGAATCATAGTGCCCAAAATTAATGCAAATAACATTCCTGGTGGATTTAAAGTCCACATAAAAACAGATTTGCACTGTTAAATCTAAGTGAGGGATCAAGAACTAGAAGAACCGTGGACTGAAACTAGAAATATTATCAGGGAAGAATGCAAAGATAATGCCAGAAGTATAAAGGAAAGAAAAATCAAGATGCATGACAGAAGAAACACTAAAAATTGTCAAAGATTGGTGAGAGGCAAAAGTAAAAAGGTGACACAAGCAGGGTTAGAGTCCTGAACACAGTTTTTCCGTGGCTATCATGTAGAGATCAAAAGAATGATTAAAATAGTTAATGTAAGGAGATAGGAAAGAATGACCAAAAAAAAAGAAAAAAAGAAAAAGGAAAAACAAGTGATCCCTGCCAGAAGATTCAAGGAAATAAAAGGGAAATTCAAACCTAGACTCAATGCCAAATGACCGACAAGAACGCACATTGTGTGACCAGTGGAAAATAAAGGGAATGTGGAAACAGAATCCTGAAAATCTATACAGAAGACACAAAAGAATGACAGACACCTTTGAAGAAGACTTCTATGAGCAAGAACCTGTAATTCTAGAAGGTAAAGTGAAAGCTGCCCTGAAACTATTGGGAAAAAATAAATCACCAGGGGTAGATGGAATAACAATAGAGTTATTTCAAGCCACAGAGACTGAATCTGTCAAAATTCTAACAAGAATATGTCAACAAAACAATGGCTTACAGACTAGAAACATTCAATATACATCCAGTTTTTCAGAAAGGAGATGCCGGGGAGTACAGTAACTATAGGACCAGTGCTACTTTCCCACACAAGTAAAGTGAGGCTCAAGGTGATGCAACAAGGGCTTTCACCTTAATGTGAAGCAAGAAATGCTGGCCGTTCTAGCTGGATTTAAAAAAGGAATAAGCACTCGAGATTTAATTGTGAATATTCATTGGATACTGGAGCGCTCCAAAGAATTCAGAAGGTTAGTCTATGTTTTACAGACTACAGCAAAGCCTTTGACTGTGTAAGTCATGAAAAGCTATGGGTTGCTCTGCAAGACATGGGCATGCCTCAGTACCCGATTGTCTTGATGCGTAACCTATATTGTTTGTCATCAGGAAGCCACTAACAAGACAGAATATGAAGAAACAGAATGGTGTCCTAAAGGTAAAGAAGAGAAGAGTGATTCATGTGGGAATCGTCTCCTGGTGGTTTCATCAGCAGAGGAAGATTTGGGAATAATAGAGTTTCTATACACCATTCTGACACATAGTTTTTATACTTACGATGTCATTACCTTCAACACTCTCCTTTTCCATTTGAATTCAGTCTCAAAAAAATAGGTGAGAAAAATAGGATATCTCTAGTTCAACATAGAGTTTCCTCTTTGAATGTAGTATAAAAACTTTCAAACTTTGAAACAACATTCTAGCATACTAACCCAAAAAATTCAATTTATATTGCCATAGAATTCTTAAAGACGTTCTCTGACACAGAAATGTGCTGTAGATTTTCACCTCCAATGCGGCTGGTTCTCCTTGTGTGTCTTCTAAAGACATATCATTAAGAGCCAGTGTGTAGTCTGAATGAAGTACCCTTGTCTTCCTATGTCTCAGTTTCCTCCTTGTAATACAGATTGTAGTAGATAATCACTTAACTAAATACATGCTCTAAAGGCAGTAAATCCTGTAAATCTACCAACAATCCCACAATTATTATTGTTAGCTCCATTTTATAGGTTAGGAAACTGAGAATGGGATAAATAAAATAACCTGTCCAAGGTCATAGACATAGGAAATGGCACAGCTGGACTAGACCCCAGGAGGTCAGGCAGTCTTAAGCTTGATATACCACACAGCCTCTTTGTATTGGGAGGATGAAATAAACAACACATTTAAAATGTGCCTGGACATGTTACCAGGGTTCCATAATTGTTTATCCCAATATTTTAAACAATTATGACACTTGCTTAATGCCTATTTTCCTGTTATACTGTTAACTTCATGAAGGTAGAACTATATCCCCCTACTATGTAACACATCATAGGAACTCAAGACATAATTGTAGCATGAATGTATGGAAATTTCATTATCTTAAAATTGTTCTTTTAACATATTATTTAATTTCCACCTATCACAGGCATTATTTTTATTTTTCTGTAGAAACCATTTGTATTGGTTCAATAGGGCTCTTATAACAAAAGACCAGACTGGGTGGCTTAAACAATAGAAACTTATTTTCTCACAATTTTAGAGACTATAAGTCCAAGATTAAGCTGTCAGCCAGCTTGGTTTCTTCTGAGGCCTCTCTCCTGATTTATAGTTGGCCATCTTCAGCCTGTGCCTTCACATGGTCTTCCCTCTGTCCCTACATGTGGTCTAATTTTCTCGTCTTATAAGGACACCAGTCATAACAGATTAGGGCTCACCCTATTGACCCCGTTTTAATGTAATCACCTCTTTAAAGGCTTTATCTCCAAACACAGTCACATTCTGAGGTGCTGGGGGTTCGGGCTTTAACATGTGAATTTGGGAGATACACAATTCAACTCATAATACCATTGTTACATAACTCCTCATTTTGACATACGTCTTCTAAGTCATATTTTCTAAGTTACATAATGACTAAGTTATAATGACTTCTAAGTTGCATTTTCTAGTAACAGAAATGAACTTTCATACCAGATCTACCTTAACGGAGCTCTCAAATTCAGAAACTTAAAAATCTCCTGACTCCTTTCACTTCCATAATGCCTCCCTCGTGGTTGTCTTCTCGACCATTCTCCATTAGCTGTTTTTTTTTCTTGCTTCATAAGCACTTGTTTTCCAAAGGCCTGTGCTACTGTTCTTCTTTCCCTTCATGCCTACTGGGAAAATGCATATATTTGTGTGTGTTGATGGCTCCTGGATTTATATCTTAAACCCCAATCTCTCTCCTAAGCTCTAGACCAGTTGTCCAGTGCCCATTAGCCCTTTTCACCCAATATGACCGACCAACCTCATCTACTTCCTTCCAAAATTGTGTTTCAATACTCTTACAATAATGGCACTAATGTATCTCAGCTAGAAATGTAATACTTGTGATGGGTTGACTTATGTTTCCCCAAAACATGTTGAAGTCCTTAGTACTTGTGAATGTGACCTTATTTGGAAATAGAGTTAGGATGAAGCCATTAGGGTGGGCTGTAATCCAATATGACCAGTTTTCTTATGAGAATAGGCAAGTGCCATGTGAGAACACAGCGATGCAGGGAGAACACCATGAGTGATGCACTGCCAGCCACACCAGAATCTAGGAGAGGGGCAGGAACAATCTTCCCTGGAGCCTTCAAGCGAGCATGCCTCGGCCAGCACTTTGGCTTTGGACTTCAGTCTCCAGAAGTGTGAAAGATTAACATCCTACTGTTTTAAGCCAACCAGTTTATGAAACTTTGTTACAACAACTCCAGGAAACTGATGCAATACTCCATCTAAAATTCCTTTCTTTTACTTTTGTTTTCCACATTTAATTAATAACTTTTGCCCTACGTCAGTCCTGTGTTTTGTTCTGTAAATTCTCAAACCATCTCCCTCTTTCCATTTTTATGCCACTATCCTGGTTCAGGCCTTTATTATTTCCCTTTCTGAATATTGCATGTTATTTCTATAGTCTTGCCCTATTTCAATCCATCCTCCACACAGCTGTTAAAATAATGGAACGAAAACATTTCTGCATAAGGCTCCACCTTTCTTACAATCCTGTATTATTCTGTGGCTTATCTTTAAATACATGGTAAAGTCCAAGATTTTTTGGAATGATTTGTAAGTCCTGTTTCCATGACTGATTGTTGGTTTTCATGGAACCCACTGCCTGCCCTGCAATTTACAAGAACAGCAAATTGCTTGATATTCTGCCTACACAAAAACACATCGTTCCATGACTTTTATTGTTGCTCTTGTACCATCTGTCTGGAAATCCCTTTCCTTCGTGATTCCTTGGGCCAATACCTATTCATCATCCCAGAGGTAGCTCAGGCGCCATTGTCTCCACAAAGACACCTTGAATTTGCCTACTCCTGGCCACATGTGCTCCCACGGCTCTTTATATTGAAATAGCTGTTGTCCTGGTTTTATTCCCCAGTGGATTGAGGCAGAAGCCATTCTCAACCACCAGAGTGACTGCTGAGCAGGCAGTGCTCAATGAAACTGTGCTTACCTGCACTGCTTCCTTACTTGCAAATATGCCAGCCATCCATTTTAGGAAAAAAGCCCCGGCACCCATGTCCTTCTCATCTTTCCAACAGAATTGACTTAGTGGACATGATTCTGCATGTCCCTCATTGAGTTCTGAGAGGAACATGAGGTTTTAAGAGTTAAGTGACTTCTCTAAGGCCAAGTAGTTGATAAACTGGGATTTCAAATCCTACATGTATCGCACTGCACCATACTGTCTCTATGTTTTATGATCTTTGACCCTTGCAACAAATTCTACCCACTGAACAGTCAGGGTCCTTCTTGATCAGTTCCATCCTGGGAAAGGAGCCTTGCTTTACACTGTTACCTATACTTCTTATAAGCCTCTGGATTAAAGATAATAAGTTTAGTCATTATGTTTATATGTCTCTTCTGGGAGATTTTACATACACACTCATGTTGCGTGTGTATAAGTGCATGTGTTGATGGCTCCTAGATTTGTATCTTAAATTACAGTCTTGCTTCTGAGCTCTAGACTAGTGTGTCCAACCGTCCATTAGCTCTTTTCACCCAGGTAACATATATATATATATATATATATATATATATATATATAATATATGATTTGGAGGATATAATTGAGATTATTACAACAAAGTTAGGACACTGAGTATTTCTAAATATTTTTATGTTTTTCTTCATACTTAGAACGTTAATGTTCTACATACTTATATTCTAAATGTCTGTTTCAGAACTCACTATCCACAGGCTAACTTTCTCCATACTTATCGCCAGCGCTTATTATTAAATAAATATTTAATCTACTTAATTAAATATTTCCATAATTTAAAATTAAATGGCTAATCTAAATTATTTTTAATGGATAAATTCTATATTTTGTGTGTGTTTATCATAATGTCTCATGAAATAATCAAGGACAGAAAAATAAATGAGAGGAAAATATATTATTATGTATAATGTATCCCATGGTATAATGTATACCAGGAGTATAATTATATTGGTCAAATATAATTAAACTGCTAAATGGAGAGATGAGATACAGGGTTTATGTTCCACTCATTTAATGTGTAGCATTGAGAACACACCACTTTATATCTGTGTTCCAGTTTTTAAAATGAAAGGTATTATGAGTTCTGGGAGCGCTCCTAACCTGGGAGTTCACGGCTCTGCCATCTCTGAGCTGTGCCAGGGAAAACAACCATGCTTTTCTTCTACTTTATCTTGACAAGAGGTGTGCACATTATCAGAAGAGTCTGACCTCCGGCTAAATGCAGCTACCCTGGAACATTTTAAACTACTGCTCTATAAAGAAAATGGAGGCTCCCCACTTTGTAAGCCTGAGAAATTCTGATACTTTCCTGGACCTTTATTTCCATCCCATACCCCTACTCGGTATCTGTTTGCAGACAGCCTATCTGAGACCAAAGAGAATGCTGTGACCTGGTACAAACTCCAGCACAAAGCAGAGATCACCCAACAACAGCAGGCCATGATGGCTTCAGTTTTTGCCACTTTTCCTGCCATTTTGAGCAGATGGCATCAGGGTAGATGTCAGAGGAGAAGGAGGCAGCGAACCTGGGGACCTGCTGCAAATTGCTCCCAAGCTCTACTAGGAGATAGAAAGCAATCAAATTCATATATGAGACATGTTCTTTTCTTCTGCTATATTGTCTCTCTAAAATGGCATCAATCGTCATGATAGTATTTACAAGTGAAGAGAACTCCTTCACATGTCTCCTAAACGTGGAAGAAAATAATAGTAACTAATGCCTTGCATGTAGTAAATCCACACGAAGTGTTAATTGCACTGAGTAGAATAATATCAATTTCTACTACTCATGATTTTATATAATTCTGTCATAAGTCTTTGAAAAACATTTGGTTTAACGTGTTCTTCAAAATGCTGTTTCTTTGAATCATACTTTGCATTGGATGCAGTGTTTTTGTTTTTTTTAAATGACGTTTTCACAAACTTGGAGTATTTTGTTACTATTTATGTAGCACAAAATTTTAATAGGGCAGAATTATTAGTAAATATATAATAATTAACTACCTACTCTCACAGATTATTTGAATAGTAGGAAGGCAGTGCACTTTGTTAATGAATATGGCTTGTTTTATTGATTTCTAGTAAGATTTCTGATGTTATAAAATGATTAATGGCATCAAAGTACGTTAGTCAATTAAAGTAGTTGAAAACAGAATTATACAGACAAAAATGTGAAAATAAAAGGTGGATGTTATAGAAGATGTTCAGGTTTCCACATTCAGAGGGAGGCTAAGTGGGATTAACTTGATACGAGCATCATTAAGATGGAGAAAGTGGAGAGGAAGTGGGCAGAGGCGCTGTGCTGTGGCTTGTAGCATTCAAGACAGCTGAGCGTTAGGCTTAGCATGCCAAGTCTGTCTGAAGTCTAAGGAAGGGATTCTGGGTGTCAATCAGTCAAGCTGCAATTACCCAAAATAGAGATGTCATAGACCAGTTCTTAAGAATAACCATGTTGGAAGGCATTTAAATTTTTAAAAGCAAGGGAAAGGAGTAGAAGAGCTTCTTGTCTTTTTTTTTTTTTTTTCCCCTGAGCTTATGCCTGGATACAGTAGTAGGGACTCGAGGGAAAGTCACTTGCAATTGCTCTTAGCAAGGCCAAATAGCCCTCCGTGAAAGAAAACAGATGATCTTGGAGGAGCCTGTTCTGCTGCTTTTCCACATGACCCAATATGCTGCCCAGCACAGGCTGGCTGACGGAACCTCTCAGCCCTGCCAGGCTGGCTGTCCAGCCGTCTTGGATGTTTATACAATTGGCATCCTCATTAAAGCAGAGAACAGAAAATCCTGCCACCTGAAGGACGTTACCCCATGTGAAAGGGTAATCAAGTCACCCTGGGTCCAGACTCTGCTGTGCAAGTGGCAGTGCCGTGTGCTGGAAGATGCAGACAAAGGCACCAAGTTTCCCTCCTGAGAGGGCACTAACCAAGCTCCGTGGAAAGTCTCCTTTCCATTAGATTTTAACCACATGCAAATTTACTTTATTTTAAAACATAAGGAGGAAAGATAGAGAGCATTTGGAAAAGCATATCAATTTATCATTCTTTAAAAATGGAATGTATGAAAATCTCCGTTTAATTGTGCTGGATCCATTTAAAATATAACATTGGCCCTAATGTCTAATTCTTCATTTGAGACTCTGAATACTGGAACCCATACTTGCTTCATACCACTGGAAAATTAAAGACTTTTCAGCAGTATACGTCTTTATTTCTATTGCTGTCCTATTTATCATATAATTTGTAGAGTAATGTAATAATTCAGATAACAATGTAATAAAAGGAATGTGATAATAGAATAAGCTCATGTGGTACAATATAATAATATTATATCATCTATAGTTCTTATTCTTTGTCATTTTACAAATAGACTAGTTACGAAGGCATATTTCTGTCTGGCTCTGCTGCATGTTACATAAGCAGATCTTAGGCAGGAACATTTTACAGATATTCATAATCATGGTATCTTTGGTCATTTATTTTGACAATAAATAACTTTTAAAAGTGATGTGTTAGTTTTCCTATGCATATTTTTATGAATTATACTCTAATTATGATTATTTTATTCATTATTGCATTTTGAAATACCTATACAGTCAATTTTCCCTTGACATTAAAAAAGTATGCATTTTTAATAACATAATATTTAGATAAAGACTTTCAAGAAAAAAAGATGCAGAAGGAAAGACTCCTTCATTGGATAAATGTTTTGATGCAAAAGTAGTTTCTAAAATGAAGACTATGATTCTATAATTACATTTCAATAATAAAATATATTTTTAAATATAAGGGGACACAATTTTTGCTCACTTCATTATTTGCTATATTGGGAATAAAAAGCACTTTGTGTGTTATTTTAAGCTTTCCCTCTTCTCCCCTCTTTTCTCTCTCTTTATGTGGCCTTGTGTGGTAAATGTAGTTGTTCAGGCACTAAATTCAATTTAGCTAGTATTGATTGTTGTTCAGCTCTTCCTGCCTAAGATCTGCTTATGTAACATGTAGCAGAGCCAGACAGAAATATGTCTTCATAACTCTGGAAGCAAACCACTTATGGGTGTTTTTGTCCGTTTTTTATGCCCCCAAATTTTGACTGCAGTTGTCTGTTGGGGATGTTTTCCACTTCGATGTCTATTTCACTACCCTGACAGGTCCTTTAATTCAAGATTTTGTGAAGGTTAAATGCATTGAGAATTAGTGGGCTCATTCACTATGGAATGTGAATGTTGTACCTTCTTCTAAATGATTACTTGTTTTCAGATATAGCAAACTGCAAATGTTTCTTGTTTTAACATGTCATCTTTGCTCACTAGAAAAGGATGATACCACTAGCTACCGATGGCTATGAAACCATCTTGCGTGGTCTTTTAGTTGTGTCCTGTCTTTGTCATTGTGTCTCACCTTCACTATACCCGTATTTCTATGTTTCTTCCTAGTCTATGCAATCTTCCTGTGAGGTTTCAAAATAAATACAACATGAAGAGGAATCTGTCTACATTTATACTTGTTCAAAATTCAGAGTTAAAGCAGATCCCTTTTCAACTGAACAATTTCAGTTGTTTTAATGCTAGTTCTTAATGGCGTAGAACTAAAAAGTTTCCCTCTTGAACTTAAAATACTCTCCAAAAGAGAAGGAATATACCAGAGTAGAGAAGAATGTGGGTTCTGAAGCTGGTCTGTTTTGGTTCAAAGTCTTGCTTGGACACCAATTACCTGTGTGGTCTTAGGCAGGTTACTTAACTTCTCTGAGTCTCAATTTCTTCATCTGTAAGGATGGGGATACAATAGCACCTATGGCATGGAATTATTTGAAAGATAATATGAATCATAACATAAAACGTCTAGAACAATAACTAAAAAAGAGTTAAGTGCTCAAAAAAATGTAGGCTCTTTTTATTGCTTGTGTCATTAGTTTTCCAGGAGCTATGCACAGTTTTTTTTGCATGGGACTTTAGCTCTGTCTCCCCGTGTACTCTGCACCCAGCCCAAGCAAGTGCCTTCGTCTTCAGCCTAGATCCCTGACAAAGTGAGAAACAGTATTAAAATAATCCAATTTCCTAAATTTTAAGTACACATCTAGCAATGTGAGCTTATCAAGTTGGCAGATATTGTGGCAGGTAAAAGAGCCCTTGGTGGCCCTTGTCCCGGGATTGGATAAGACAGCTCATGAGTAGGATAATGCATTCAATTGATGTCTAGGTTTGTTGCTTATGCTACGTAAAACAGCATAGCATCTTAGAGATAGGAGGCATCTGTAACATTGCATCACTGCTCCCTGTTCTCCCGTATTTGCGATCTCTAGTACTCTCTATAATGTCAAAGATGATATCTAGATAGCAAAATGACTATACTCTGGGACAGTCATTTCCTGATCAGGTAGCGTTACTGATTAGCTCCATTGTTCCCCTTAGTTTGAGCTCTCCATTTGTTTATCCTCTAATGTAGATGCCAGGCACCATGGTAAGAATAATAGGGCATGCCCTTACCCACCTAATTACTTGGCTTTATTTCCAAGTGCTTACGTAAATGGTGACTGCAAAGGAGGAAATGGCTGTGGTTTGTAATACTGACGTACATATCTCTGCATTCTTCCCAGACCTTATTTGTAAATGTTTAAATTTAGATCATAGTGCTTGGTGAAGCTTGCTTACTATAAGTGCCCTAACTTTTATAGTTGTTCTGACACACTTCCTTACACTCAGCCATTTTGAACTCTATTGTTAGGAGATAAAAATAGATTAAAATTGCTTAAAAATGTTAGACTACTTTCACATGAGATGAAACATCAAAACTTTGCTGCTGCCAGGGATGCTGTCTGCAGACATCATTTAGGCAGGAAATTTAAAAGATTTTGAAGGATGTCTATTAGTTTCAGTTCTCTTTCCCTTTTACCTTGGTGCCATTTCATGTGGTTCTGGGTAGCTCTTTTAAATGCACAAATCAGTTTGGGTACTCAAAATCACACACACACACACACACACACACACACACACACACACACACAAATTAACAGCTCTCTCTTTATGGAAAAGAACTTTTTGCACAGCTCAAAACATTTTTTTATAGTCAGAAGATCTTACAGAAGAGCTACCAGTAAGACCAAAATGTACTTAGTTGGTTCAGAGCAATGCTAAGAAGCCAAGAGGTGAAAAATACAGCGCACCAATTTCTAATGTGTAATTCCTCCACATAAAGGCAATTTTTTTTCTAGTCTGACATTAATGCAACTTCAAATATGCACAGTTATTCAGACCATAGGATAAAAAAAGTAATGTGCTGATTGTATGAACCATTAAGAGAGCCACAACCTAGAAGGCTTCACTCTCCAATAAATTATACCTATGTAATATTTAAAATCATTAATATTGTAGAAGACATTTGACATAACACAGACAAAACTGTAAAAATAACTGAGGAAATGGGAAGGTTTTTATTTAAAAATTTTTGTGTCATGGGGATAGTCTTAACTCTCATATTCATTCTCCTAATCCCCTCTTTACCCTACCCTGGGCAAATAGTTTTATAAAAACCATTTTGCCAATTTTCCATTTCAAAATACATACTACTTAGCTTTCATCTGCTAAATTGCAAAGCCTTGAGCCTAGAACCACACACATCTATCACTGTTTTTTCAGTACCTAAAGTACCCTCTCAGTGGTTCATTTTCTCTGTTGCCTAGCCTGGCTGACTGTTTTTCTGTTTTATTTCTTTTTATCTAGCTTTCTGTGGTCCCTTTCCATTTTTCCTCATCATATTGTCTTTGTATTCCTCACAATACCCACCAGGCAACCAATAAATATTTATTATCTTGAAGTTTGTTATTTTCCTACTTGATTATACTCTTCCTTACATATTGAAGGGCAGAGAGAAAGAGAGAGAAAGAGAGAGAGAGGTGCATGAACGTATGGAGTAAATGCAATAATGGCAACATATTCTCACAAAAAAGACCTAAAGTCTTTTTCACCTCAAAGGCAACTAAAGATAAAGTTGCTGACATTCGGTTCTTCTAGTACAAATGCGTAGATACAGATATGCTTTTGATATTCAAGGGCATATGGAGATGAAGGAGGAAAAAAAAAAGTCTTTCTAAATTTTGTGAGTGTATTTTTTCTTCTTGTATAAAATCTAGATTTTCTAGTTTATTGGATTGAACCACATGAAATTGCCATTTGTGTAGCTCGAAATGGTTGAATGTCGGGGATTTCTTATGGCTCAACCTGGTAGAATTAACATTCTCATGAAATAATCATTTTAATTCAAAAGTGTTTCTGTCTGTAAACATAGAAGGTTGCATCTCCACAAGTTAACTGCAGGCACTTGGCAGCAACTAACACGTTATTTCACCATAACTCTTAATTACCTTCCTTCTCAAGGGCAAAATCATGAGGAAGGACTTCCCCATAATGTGTCGAATCGTCCATCACAGAATGGCACAGTTGTCTTTTGTTTGTTTTTCTTTTTTCTTGCTTCTTGCTTATATGGAAGCTTCGTGTGGAATCTGAGGCAAGAAAACTAGTTTTGCTGAGGCAGCAATGGGAAAATGAGTGAACCTGAAAAACCCCTACCTGGCAAATGAGCTTTCTTGAGCCCAGGGAGACTTTAATTAATGTTAATGGAGAAACCTCCTTCAAAACCCGATTAAGCACTTAAATGTGTTCTTAATAATCTCTGCTCCTGGAGTCAGGGTGTAGAGAGGGGAATTGATTTAACACCAGGAATAAAAAGTATAAATGTTCATGGGTCCCGTGTGCCGCTTTTTCTGTGGAAGTTTTGCTTTCTCTTGGTAAACAAGCTTTCCTCCAGATTTCTCACGCGCTTGGAATCTGCTGTGGACTCCTGGCCCTGCTCTCTTGAACTATGCTATAAAAAGGTTAGCAGCTGAGACAAAGGCATCCCTGGATGCATAAGAACGGTTATATAAATCACTTTTAAAATACAAACAGATTTTGAGGCCCTAATTATGCTGCAGCTGTTGAACATCCCCCAGCATGAGAAATGATCCTGACACTCTCTTTATTATCACAGGGCTGACTTAATGAAAGCTCCCTGTCCTCAGAGAGAGAGGATGCCTTTCTCCAGCAGCACGTAGTCCCATCGTCATGATTGGTATTGATTTTAGATCAGCATGTATTTCCCATGACCTATGTCCTTATTAAAAAATTCTAAGTGAAATCCAAAGTGAATAGGCTCACCGAAGTTTACTATTACTTCAAAATAGTTGAGTATGTGGGTCTAAAATATGCTTTATATTTTATCTGAGTGCTCTCCAGTTCAAATAGCATTAACCTGGGAGCTCAAGGCAAACCAATATTAGAAAATATTATAAAACATACACATGACATAGCTTCGCTGATGCTGGTTGGCCCGAACCATAGCAGATAGTTTTTTTGGAAGAGAACCTTCATAACTGAAATGGAGGATTTTTCAGGCAGACCAGCAGAAGCGTCATCAACCAAGAGTCTCCAAAACCCTTCAACTTGTATATTGTTCTCTGTGTTGAATGTCGTTCAAAAGAATAATACTCACAATTCAAAAGGGCCGGACTCTTTTTAGCATACAAGTATACGCGAGATAAATGAGACAACAGAGCATACTGAATGGTTTATGTCATAATTTCCCCCTACCCCAAGCAGAGGTATACATTTAACTTCTAAGCCTTTTTCCTGTGGTGCTGGGATTGCCTTTTCTTGCCTGCTTTCTCTTATTTCCCTACTTTCCCAACACTATATTCTTCCTACCCTTCCATGTCTTTGAAGCGCAGGATCTTCCAAGATCATGTAAGAAATGTTTGATGACCTGGTTTCACTGAATTAGGTTGTCATTTTGGCAATAAGGGGACTGTTTCAGTAAAATGATAGGAGCTATGTTTATAATTCCATACAACCTCGTTATTTTTTGTTACATATTTCTCAAACAGGCTATACAGTAGCCCCCCCTTATCCAGGGGGGATATGTTCCAAGACCCCAAGTGGATGCCTACAATGACAGATAACACCAAACACTACATATACTATGTTTTTCCTATACATTCATACCTATGATAAAGTTTAATTTATAAATGACGCACAGCAAGAGATTAGTAACAATAACTAATAAGACAGAACAATTATGATAATATACTGTAGTAAAAGTTACGTGAATGTGGCATTATTAAGTAAAATCAGGGTTCCTTGAACACGAGCGCTGTAATATTGTGACAGTCAATCTGATAACTGAGATGGCTACTAAGTGACTAATGGACAGGGAGCATGTACAGTGTGCATACACTGGACAAAGGGATAGTCACATCCAGGGTAGGATGGAGGGTTGGTATAAGATTTAAATTTATGGATTGTTCATTTCTGATATGGTCCATTTAATTTTTTCGGACCTTGGTTGATCACGCGTAACTGAAACCAAGGAAAGTGAAACAGAGGATAAGGGGGAACCACTATAATAGATTATAGCTGCCATTACCATTCTTTCAGATTAACCTTCATTGATTTCACTGTTTATCTAAATTAACCAAAATATACATATTGATCGATACTGGTACCACTCCTTTTACCAATGTATCTGACATATGCTCTTCACGTAATAAGTGCTTAGTAAATGTTGGTAGAATGAGTAAGTTAATAAAAAAGGCAATTGATTAGTTCTACCAATATGTGTTACACACAAAGAGCTCACATTTTGAAATAAGGGTTATTGCCAAAACATACCATTAGCAAAGTCTTATTTAGACTTACTTATATTTTACTTTTCCTCCCATATATATGAGGTCTAACAATTAAGTTCGCGAACTTGTTGCAACCATATTGCTAACCTTCTTTGGTATCAGAGGGATTAATCATTATGAATGTGTACCTACTGGACAAACAGTTAACCAAGTTTACTATTTGGAAGTGCTGAAAAGGCTGCATGAAAAAGTTAGACCACCTGAACTTTTTGTCAACAATTGATGGCTCTTGCATCACAACAATGCACCAGCTCACACAGCACTGTCTGTGAGGGAGTTTTGAGCCAGTAAACAAATAACTGCATTGGAACACCCTCCCTATTCACGTGATCTGGCCCCCTATGACTTCTTTGTTTACCTGAAGATAAAGGAAATATTGGAAGGAAGACATTTTGATGACATTCAGGACATCAAGGGTAATATGACGACAGCTCTGATGGCCATTCTAGAAAAAGAGTTTGAAAATCGCTTTGAAGAGTAGACTACTGTGTTTCCCCAAAAATAAGACCTAGTCAGACCATCAGCTCTAATGCATCTTTTGGAGCAAAACTTAATATAAGACTCAGTATTATATTAATTTTGCTTAATTTTGCTCCAAAAGAGCTGATGGTCCATCTAGGTCTTATTTTTGGGAAAACACAGTAGGTGCTGGCGTTGGTGCATAGCTTCCCAAGGG
Organism: Rhinolophus sinicus; assembly: GCF_036562045.2. Taxonomy (NCBI): domain Eukaryota; kingdom Metazoa; phylum Chordata; class Mammalia; order Chiroptera; family Rhinolophidae; genus Rhinolophus; species Rhinolophus sinicus. The sequence goes on along the minus strand of NC_133754.1, from coordinate 50,812,974 downwards.
GAGTACTTCGAAGGTGAATGTAGTAATATTCAGCAATGAGGTATATAGCACTTTCTCTAGGATGAGTTCGCAAACTTAATTATCTGACCTCGTATATGGTCATTTTATCCTTCCTAAAATCCAAGAGGTTGGTATTACCAACTAAAGCACAAATAAATAAGCTAAGTGCAAATAAATGCCCTTCTTCAACACATTACCCGTAATAAACGGCTTGCCAGGAATCTTTCTCACTCGAAGGACTCTTTATCTGTCAATTATGTACTTTTTTCCATTTCATTGTCAGCCTCATGATGCAAAACTGGCATGTATCAAGGGGATTTGACTGTTTTAACCACGCTTGCTTTCTTGTCCATCCAGACATGAACATCACCAGTACTACGCAATCTTGAATTACGTAATGGAGAAGATGTTTCAGAAAAGCAGTTTGCTAGAATTTTAACTTGAAGTAATTACCAAGACTATTTGATGAGACAGTTTGAATTCATTCTTAATCACCGTTTGGATGTTTAAAAGCCCCCTACACACATGGTGTTTACCAAACGTTTCCCTTAGAAGGAGTTTTACACACCTTGTGTCTTGAACCTCTTGAGCAGCTTGCGATAATCAAACCAATTCAACAAGTCTCCATAGATCAAGGCACCGGACTAGACATGGGAGGGTCTCTAGAAGTATCAACATGTGCTCCTAACAAAGTATAGCGGGTGAAAAACTGCCTCAACACTACCATTTTCGTTTCTTTTTTTATCTATGCCAAAACTTTATATGCAGTTAAGGGTCCATGATTTTATTTTATTATTTTTTAATCAAAATTTATTGGGGTGACAATGGTGAGTAAAATTACATAGGTTTCAAGTGTACAATTCTGTGTACATCATCTATATATCACATTGAACACTACCATTTTTAAAGGAGAAATTAACGCAATCATAAAGCAGATATCACGTGATTCCCACCCAGTCAGAATTGCAGGATTTAGAGGCATCTGTAATTCTCAACTGAGGGTAACTAATTTTTCTACAAAAAAATCTTGGGAAAAAATTTTACACTCAAGTGAAAGTCTGTGTAGAAGTATACAATATTTGTTTTGTAACATGGAATATATGTAGAGAGGAATTGGAGCTTTGAGGATCTTATGTTTTGTTACTCACTTTATTCCACAGTGAACAAGAGCCCTTTTGAATGGGTTCTTCCATGTGTACTGTGTGAAAGAAGTAGGTTATTGGGTAATTTTTCATTGTAAAGGAAGCAATTTCCATCTAAATATTTACACATTCCAATGATATGCAATGAACTTCTTTTTTTTACCCTTGTAATAGAAAATGTAAAAGGCATTTTCAGGCTGAAACTGACTTTTAAATAATGGAGGGCATTCATCTTAAATTCTAAGGACAAAACCAAACTGTATTTTTGCCAGGATATTCTGATCTCTTTACTTATTGTTCAAATAGCACTCTTTCTGATCTCTCTCACCCAAACTCTTCCCTCCAGTCCTTGCTCTAGATGCTCTGTTACTTCAGCAGTGGCATGTGTTTAAACTCAGGTACTCACCTCGGTCAGTCATCTTCCTTTCAGCTCACTGACCTTCAAGAGAACAACCTCTGTGGAGGGGACTAAATTATGGAAAGACTATCAGAGTCACAGTTCTACCCATGGGGAAAAAAACAAAACAAAACTAAAGAATGTTCATAAATGTGGAAAGCAGTAAGGTGTTTTTATTTTTAACTTGTAAGGCATAGCTCAGTTCCAGTGCGAGGGGAACAGGCAGAGACGTGTTTTCTCCTTGATATGGCAATGGGATTTGACCCACAGTAAAGAAAATGTGTGTGTGTGTGTGTGTGTGTGTGTGTGTGTGTGTGTATGTGTGTGTGTGCAATGAGAGTATGGAGAAAATGGTGGTTCTTTGATTTGTGTTTTCACTCTCCCTATGTAATGAAGTTAAATAGATTCACTTTATTTGGACTTCAGAATAGGTATTTTAAATTCTATACCATTTACATACTTGATTGCAACCCCATTGGTTAAGTTTAAATGTTATCTAAATCTTCCCTTTTTGATACGAAATTGCTGTATTTATGGCATTTATGTTTTATTTCCATTTGTTCTTTATGTTGTTTCTGTTTTCTACTGAGGAATCACATAGAATATCAATTTATTAGTAATAGAGTCTTTCTACTTTACATAGTGATAAACTTCTAATAACTAATGTCTTGTTTGGTTTTTTAAACCAAAACTAAATTTGGGATTTGTGTATTGAAAACACATTTTTCATTATCAGCACTAAGCCACAAAACTACCATTGCTATTGATTTAAAGTAATCTTCAAACCTCGCTATTTGAAATTGAATTTTAAAAAAATGTATTAATCGTCTCACTTCAGGGACTAGCAGTCAGCACAGCAAAACACAACATATGGAAGCAAATCGTGAGCTTTACATTTGAAGACATTGCCATGGACACAAACTTTATGAGCTTTTTACTCATCAGCATTGCTTTGGACTGTAGTAGATCTCTCCCATTCAAAAATCGAAGTTTCATTTGTACATGCAATGATTTATGTTTCATTGATGCATATTAAACATGCATTCTCAGCTCAGAAATTCTTACCATTAAATATCTGCATATTCTGATACATTTTACATAATGATATAAGAATTACTCTTAATTTAATTTATGCGTATTTCAGTACAGTTATGTACTTTCTGTCAGGCTTTATACTCTGAATGTAAAATACTGCCCTGTTCATTCTGAACAATGTATCAAAAGCCACTGTCTGCTCTGACAGAACACCTTCTGCTGTTACCAGCAATTTTATTACTGAATATGAATTCCATTAATTATAGTTTTCAATAATAGTCAATATGGTACTACCTTAAACAAAGCAGTATTTCTGATGACATGCTAACCTCAGGGTAAAGAAGACATATGGGATAAGGGTGACTAAGAGTGACATGCCTGCCCACAAATGACTGTACTGTATCTGTTTCTGCAGAAGTAGGAACAAAATGTCTCTTCTTGTCCTAGTGTTTTATGCTCCTAAGCACAACATGTGCATGGGTGGGTTGAAAGGCCCAAATATTTATATTTTTAATTCTGTGAAGTATGACACTTTTTTTCTATAAGATATACACAATCCACCTAGAGAAGGGGGAATACATTATATTTTACTAACGTCACATCACCTCTGATACTAATAGATAAACTGCATTATATTTTTACTGTGGAAAGTAAATGGAACAAAAGGAACACCCAGTTAAAAACTGTTCTTAGGAAATGTTTTAGGGAGGAATTCAAAAGTCTTACCTTTCATATTGACTGTTTTAATTTGAATTATGAAGCCATCATACATGAGTGACTCTATTTCCATTTTACCTGAAACATCTTATTTTTATCATTTGAATACATGTTTCCTGAATACATGATTTAAAACGTTAAAAGAATACATTTTGTTTAATCTTGATGTTTACTGAAAAACAGAAAAATTCAGGAAGAAAACTATTTCCCTCTTCTGCTATCACCAAGAGTTGGTGAAACATTTAAGGAGTTATTAGCCATGTATCTTGATTGAATGCAACAAATGATTTAGTTTTCTTAAGTTTTACAAGGTGCCAATAAATGTAGTATCAGCAGTCACATATTAAACCTTACCTGCTAAGTCTGCTAAGTCACACAGACCAGAACAAAGAAATAGTAACATTCACTACTATCATTGCTACTAAAAGTCAACAGCCTTATGGCTTCTCTAAAATTATACTTATTAGCCCAACTTCTACTGCTTGCGTTTAAAAAAGTGCATCAGAGGAAATGGATGCCCTTAATTTCTAGATTTAAAAAAATATAGTAATAATAATAATAATAATAATAATAATGATGATGATAAGTTGCTCAAGAAAATAAATCTGACTAAATAGAACAGGAGGAAATTGCATAGGCCAGCTCACCGGCTGTGGCTGTTAAGATTCTCTTTCAGCTGATGTGTACACACTCTAACTCATCCATTTAAAAATAATAAGAGTCCTGCCAGAAGCCAGGTCCTCCCGCTGGTGGAATATTAATTGATGAGTAAAGACAGACCAGGTTTTTACCCTCATTATGATTTTTGGTTTTGTCTAGTTCGTTAAATGAAATTCATTAAAATTTATTGCACAATTCAAGCAAGTGCTCAGTTTTAAATGTCTGTACAACACAATCTCACAATTTGTACTATTCTTTTTCACTACTTACAAAGTTTACAATTTCTTTTTAAGTTTCCACACTTCTCGTAAGTGGGGTGTGGACACCCAGGGCATATGTAAGATGATCCATTGGTGTGTGACAAGAAAACATTAAAATTTATTTACATTTATTGTTTATCCTATTCTTTGCAATAACTAATGTTTTGTGTATATTTTATAATGTGCACGTAATACAATAGTTCATGTGTATACCTTATAAATAAGTATTATGTAAGAGAAATATGCTAAAACTTTAAATGGATAGAGTGAAAATTGTTTAGCAAATACTGTTCATCAGATTTACAATTTAGTGTCAGTTCTGTATAATTTAATAGTTGAATAAATGTTCACCTGAGAGAAAAATCAGCCAGACTGGGGGAGGGATACGGAGGCTTGGCGAGGGGAGGGGAGGAGAGGAGAGAGGAAGAGAGGAGAGGAGAGAAGGATGTAAGATCCAGACTAGAAAAAGAAGCTTCCTAATTGGTGGCTGTGAGTTCCAGTGTAAGGGAATTTTTTTCAGATATATTTCTGGCTCTTCTCTCATTAACAATAGTATTACTTATGTCACCATGCTTGGAGTTTCAAGCATGTGTTATGATCACAAACATTGTGATCCTTTGCTGTATCTAAAATCTTTCATTAGCTAGATAGATATAAATATATATAGATTATAAATATATATATATATATATATATATATACACATAACTATAATATCTCTATATATATTTTTACTAACAATTGTCACCCCAATAAACTTTAATTAAAAAAAATATTTCACTATAGAGCAAAATGCATAGTAGTTGTTGAAATAATCTTATTGAGATATGAAATAACCCATGAAGAGTTGAAAATATTTGAATCTCTGAAGCTTACCCCCCCAAAAGAGATGTTTCTTGCAACCCAGAAACAACTCTACATAAACTATTGGAAATTAGTATTTATTTATACTTCACTGTCTGTGGTGTACAATAAAACACATTTTGATGTGGAGTGGGGATGCAGGGTAAAATGACCTGAATTAGCCTGGCTCTGGTATGTTCTGCCCTGGAATCTTTAGCCAAATTGCTAAAATTCTCTGAGTCTTAGCTTTCACCTTTGTAACACTGGAATAATCACACTTAGCTCAAGTAGATAATGCATTAAAGATACCTAGCAGAATAACTGAGTATAGTACATTTCTAATTATCTGCTTCCTTTTTTCCTGTCTTCCTTCCAGCCTTTGTCTCTCTTTTTTTTCTTTCTTGTATCACAGGCACACTGATCTCCACCCCACTCCTCTCTTTAACATGCCATGTGACTCTCTCTTATGGGCTGTTTCATTCTCTCCTCCAGAAACCAGCTCCACCCTCCGTCATCACTGATTTCTACTTCCTCCCAACCAAAGCACCCTGGTAGCAACACACCTCTGAGCACACCTCACCCTGTCTCTAATTTGACAGTACTATTTTTGTTAGCCAGATATTATAATGAAAAAAAAAAATGTCCCCTTTTTCCGCTTTCCTCCCACCCCCCACTCCAGTTCAAGCTGTTGTTTCTCCGTCTAGTTGTGTAGGACACAGCTCCCTGGCCCATGCTGGTATTATGAGCCTTGCGCTCCCCCATGCTGAGGCAGTCAGTCGCTGATTGTTGGTTGGCTGCTGGCATTAGGAGCATGGGGCTCCAACCACCTGAGCCACCGGGCCGGCCCTTGTAATGAAATTTTTAACTTGCCGTCCATTCCTGCTCTCATTGTCTACTGTCAGGCCCTTAGCTGGCTCTTAATAAATAATTTTGGATTAACAGATTGAATGAATGATATCTTTGAAGCCAAAATTCATAGAAATCAATTAGCTTCTTGTATTTCATGGTAACACGCTACAATTCTATATCCTAATTAGAATATTGAAATGTTTACTCTGTGACTTTTTAAAAACATAAAGTCTCGTAGGACCACTGGCATTTTTCTGATAGTCAGTGCAGACCAGGTTTAAATACATAGCATGTTTCAAGGGCCACATGACATGTGCTACTGCTGCCTGCCCAAGGCACTGGTTTGCTCACAGTCTACCAAAGACGCTGTCACCTCTTCCTGTCCCTGCTCCGCACAAGCAGGACACGTTAGGATAAAGCAGAAAACCGTAATGATATCAGCCACTAGTTGTTGAGCCTGTGCTCTGTAATGACAAAACCAGAATCGCTGCATCTCTAGGAAAAAGAAAGAATACAAAGAGCCTACTCAACCAAGGGGCAGGAGTACCTTCTTTGAGCAAAGATAGATTTTTACTGTGTTTTTTTTTGTTGTTGTTGTTGTTGTTTAGATTCTTCCTGTTTTAACTGAAAATTCTTGTGCATCAGATATTGGCAAAGAAGTGTTGCAGTCATGCATTGTTAGTACAGAAATAACCTGACAATATTGCAAAGAAGTAGAAAATTTAGATATATACCTAAAGCATTTTGTATTCTATTAATAGTTCTATAAGGTATATGGCTGTGTAAAATTATTAGATTTTTAGATAACTAATGATACTTTATTATTTCAAATTTTCCATATTTTACTTTGGGTTCTTTGACAAAGCTACGAATCAACTTTCTTAAACCTTTGTGTGTGTGTATGTGTGTGTGTGTGTGTGTTTCTATGAGAGAGGCAGCTACAGTAAGTCCCAGTCTATTTAGTTTTATGAAAAAATGAATACATCTGCATATTTAGTGAATTTACTGATTACTTATAATTCTACTGAGTGTATTGGTATTTTATAAATATATTCTATATTCTGGATTGTAACACTCAATCATTTATTAATCATTAAGTACTCCATGAATTCCTCTTCAAGTTCTACAAAATAAGGGAAGTCCCAGCTATCCACTCCTCTCCTTTCCTTAGTGAATATTTCTTATCTACAGAGTCACTTTTGCTTCTCTTTCTTCACTAATTTCCCAGTTTTTAAATCCTTTTGAGCATTCTCAACTTGCTGGAGGTATGGAGCTTAAAACTGAATTTATATTGAAGTGTTCACTCACTAAAGCTATACATGCTAATAAGATCTCTGGCTCTTTTATAATATATATACAGACGAGGTTTAAATAAGCAATGTGTTTAGAGGACCATGTAACATGTAATACCGTAGTATTCCTAAGATGTTGGTTGGCTGATTGCCTCCAAAGGGAGCTTTCATTTACACCTGTCCCTTCCCATTTTAGAAAAAGCTATTGAGAACTAGCCATTATGTCCACCCATGGCTGACACCGAGAAGCCGTCTCCAGGCAAAGAGCTCCATTCCTCTTCAGTGGTCACTAGTTGAGCTCCTGCCACTGTGTCATGAACACGATAATCCAGTGAAGGCAGCTCAGTAAAAGAGATTGAGATGTTTCTTGACACCAAAAGAAATGGTTATTTACTACCTGTGAGCTTAATTCATAGTTATCTTAATATTATTGTTAATATTTATTTCTGGATGTATAATAGAACTTTTTTGGAAAGCTACAAGTTAGTGTAATCTGTCTGCCAAAATCTCAGCCCAGGAAGCTTGTCCGTTTCAAATAACAAGTTCAGAATAAATTCTTCCCTGTGAAGCTCTGCAGGCCTTCCATGAGTTCTGTGCATGAAACCTACTCTGTGTGTGGAAATTTTTCTCTGCTTGCAACCCAAACCCCTATTGTGCCTCAGGACGTAAACTGTGGTATCTGTTTGGAAAGAGAGGTTCAGTTCATGAAGTGGGCTTTTTAACTTTTTTAAAATATATTTTTTGAAGTGGGCTTTTAAATTTTTATTTCTTTAGGGATTATTTAGCCTCCAATAAAAGAGTTAGCTGATCATTCCAAAAGGGATCCCTACAATTTAAGATCTTGGAGGCTCATCAAGGTTCACGGTTTGAGTCTCTGCTTGGTGCAGGGTCAGAGCCAGGTAGACTGTCTTCCACTGGCCAAACCACTAGATAGTGTTTTTTGCAAACCTAGACAAATTTCCAATGAGAATTCCATGAAAGGACAATTTCACCCAGGACACTGGAAATACCAAAGTATGTAAGGCGCCTTTGCAGGAGCCTGGCAGGAGAGAGTGGAGGAAAGTGTCACACTCCATCAGGAGACTCCACTTCAGAGTCTTCAGAGAGCCTCATGTCAGGGAAGGCTTGGAGATGAGGGACAAAGGATGGGCAGCAAGCAACAGGCTAAGAGATTTGTGACAGAACTGGAAAGCACAGCGTGGGTGCAAGACCATGGAAGGCGTGGCACATTTAGTGACTGCACATCCCTCTGCACGGCCAGAGGGCAGTGTATGGACCAGAGTGGAGAGGAATGAGGCTACCGTGCTAAGCAGGGCAAGGTTACAAAGCGCTGAGTTGGCTGAGGAGTTTGAAGTTCTTCCTGAGTGCTGTGGAGAGGCCCTGAGTGATTTAAATGGAGTTGTGAAATAACCGAGTTAATTTTGCAAATATTACTCTAACTGCAGTGTACAGGACAAGGTGGAGAAGGAATTAGTGACTGAGGCACCAAAACAGGGCCATGAGTACCTTCATGCAGCCATCTAGGTGAGCCCTGAGCTACGGTAATGGCTGGCATGATGACAGTGTCAATAGAAATCAAGAGATTTGAACAGGTATTAGAGATGTTTAGGAGTTAAGTTCATAGGACTTGGTGATTAAGTAGTTACGGGAAAGAGCAGAAGGAGGTTTCAAGGATGACTCCCAGCTTTCTCCCGTCTTACTTCTCCCTGAAGGGAAGCTGACAGATTCCACTCTGGACATGTAGAGATTGAGATGTTAGAGTGTTGAGACAGAGGGGAGGGGGAAGGAGGAGATATGTATTGGACATAAAGATTTAGGCTTCACTATTTCAAAGACGGTAATTGAATCATGAGAGCAGACTATTGACTAAAAAGAGTGTGTAGGAAGAAAGTTTAGAACAGTGGCCTAAGGGATATCAACATTTTGGGGAGTGGAAAAGGAAACAAACAAATGACAATAACAACAGAACAACAGATGAAGACTGAGAAGGAATGTCCAAAGGGTAAGAGGAAAACCAGAATAAATGGTGGCCCATAATCAGTGGTGCCAGCATTTCAGGAAAGAGTTTCATCAACAGCGTTCAATGTTGCCAAGAGGTCAAATAAGAAAATATTTTAGCAGTTGGGTTTATCATCAGAGAGGCCAAGTTGCTTAGAAAGAACAGTTTCTGTGGAACAAACAGTTCAGGCTGACTCAACTCATAGTGAGATGAGGAGGGAAAGGAAGATGAAACAAGGAAGGCATTGGGCATATACAGTACAAGATGTGTATTAATGAAACAAGAAACTAAGCTGGCTTTGTATCTCTTGGATACTGCTGGAGACACACTGACAAATTCTTCTCTAGTTTCCCTTTTTTTCAAGCCCCACACAAATCATCTGTCGATGCAACCATTCTCTCATCAAGAAAGCTCATTAGCAGGTCAGCTTGGTGGCTCAGGTGGTTGGAGCACCGTGCTCCTAACATCGAGGTCACCGGTTCAATTCCCACATGGGCCAGTGAGCTGTACCCTCTACAGCTAAGATTGTGAACAGCAGCTCTCCCTGGAGCTGGGCTACCGTGAGCAGCCGGAGGTCAGCGAGAGCTGCCCTGAGCCGCTGGGCTGGCGGGTTGGGGGGTCACAGTGCAAGACTCATAATACCAGCATGGGTCAGGGAGCTGTGTCCTACACAACTAGACTGAGAAACAACGGCTTGAACAGGAGTGGAGAGATGAAAGAAGGGGGGAAAAAAAAGAAAGAAAGCTTGGTAGAGTTGACGTGCATTTCCTCATCTTTACCATCATGCATCTGTGGACTCCATGATACCACATCTGATAAGCAGATGGGCCTGGCCTAGCCCCACCTTTTTCAGACCAATTCTCTCTCCTATATGGATTGATCCTGGGTCTCTGGAATGGTATTGAGAATGATTTGGGGGGACTTGGAAATGTAGGGCAGCTCCAGGAAGCTAGGGGAGTTCTGAAGTTCAGGGGACTAGACCAAGTGTTATAACAGGATCCCAAAAGTGGGTCACCTAAAGAAAATAGGAAGATATTTGCATTTTATTCAGGAAACAGAGCCATGACATAGTCCTGGAGGACAAGATGTGCTGACATTGTAAGTCTGGTAGAGCAAGGAGCCTGGTCCTCAGTACTGTTCATCTCTTAATAGTCTTCCACAGGTAACTTGGCTTATCCCTAGGCAGGGACTTTTTTTTCCCCCCTTGTTTTCCTCTTGGAATACATCGCTATTTCCAATTTCCGGATGCAGTGTACTTTAACCAGACACTGACACCGATATAAAAGAAAGAAGACATCCCGATCTATGAGTGTTAAAATTCATTTTGACTTTCACCTCTACTAATAACTGTAGCAACATGTGTTATGCATCAAAGAGTATTAGCCTGAGGCAGTTGCTATAGGAGACTGTTGCTTACATAACCAATTATTTCACCCCCACATACTCAAAACTCAGACCACTAACACATTAGAGCTGGCAGAAAAGCATCTCATAAAATGTATCAATACATATTATAAATGTAAATAAGAGTCAACCTTTACTAATACTTGGGGGAAAAGGGAAATCAACCTTCTCATATGAAGACAAGCATTTTCAATACCTGACATTTTTCTTAATGAAAACTTGTAACCGACGTTTTTTTGTTTTGTTTTAAGCAGGCTGACATGTATTTGTAATATAAAGCTGCTACCTAGCTCTAAAACATAGATGTAGATTTTGAAGAGGGAAGCAAATATATTTAAGAGAAATGAGAATCCGGGCCTATATTAGAGAAACATTAATCTTAGGCATTTTGTGAAAGGCTCTCTACAAGATTAACCACGGCCACGTGGAATTCCAGAACCAAGAGAGGTAATGAGAACCTTATGTGGTGCATACTGACGGTCACTTATAACGGCAATCCTGACAACCATGATTACTGAGGGCCCGGGGATCACTTCTCATAAATAAGATAGGTGACCATTTCAAGCTCATCCTTATATCCACAGAAAGCAGGCCCTTCCAGAGCCCCAGAGTTTAACATCACTTCCGACAGTCGGGCAGCAGACAAAGAACCTTTCCTTTGCCTATGTCTCGAGATTGTCAATTCAACCATGCTTGTACCATTAGAACCAAAACTTTGCTGAACACTGAAAATTCCCTTTTTTTAAAAAATCATTCTTCATCAAGAGTCTGGAAATGAGGTCAGTAGACCACAGCTCCCTTGGATTACTCCTCTTCTCCTCACACCTTCAAATAGGCCTGCATCACTGAGGGGAGGGGAGTGCCAGGAAGACCCAGAAGTCAGCCTGAGGACCAAATGGGGAGGTGGCCCATTGCAGCTCTCTCTGCAGAACTGCGAGGGAGGTTTCAAAAGTGCAGTTCTGAAATGAAGTGACTTGTAAAAAAGAACAACAACAAAAAGATAGTATGTTAGGAATAAATACTACTCAGGTGATGCCTTCCAATAATGTGGTGCATCGTTGAAACAATGGCCTAGATGTCAGGGATTTCGGTTTGCCATCACCTCTGATCTTTCTAGGCCCCAATTCCACAGGAGAAGCTCAGCCAGGCAATCTGCAGGACCTTTCCACGCCGGAATGCCACGCCTCGGTGGCTGCAGAGATCCAGACTTTCATAGTCATCACTTTCTGCATCCTCACAGACGAGTTCCAGTAACTAGAGTTCCCAATGAAAAAAAGTCCTGCTCTCCTGTAGAGACCTGTGTTCCATTTCTTTGCTACTATGTACACTCTCTCTGCAGCTCAGTTTCTTTATTTGTAAAATATTTCCCAAACAGGTCTCAAAGATTTCATGAGGAAAACTAACAAATGAGAAAATGCTTTGAGAGGAAAAGAGAAAATAGTTACCCAAATATTAAGTAAAACTGATATTCTCACCGACGCCATTTTAATCATTTAGTCTGTTCCTTTTCTAGACTTGAGAATATTTCTGATTAATGTATGATGGGCAGTAGTCCAAGCAGTTTTTATATCTTCCACAGTCATTTCCAAGGGGTACAGTGCAAAGGTGAGCGTGTGGGTGAATGGTTCATTTGAATGCCCTTCATGAACGTAATTAGCTGGTAAACGTTAACTGCTTCTACAAGCCCTCAGTGAAGGGTGTGGGTGGATTAGCTATTCATTTGTCACCAGAGACCTTATACACATTTTTGTTCCTTCCCAAAATTATTGTTTGCATCTTGTAATCATTTACACCATTCTGTGATACCTAGAAAAGTGAGTACCTAGGCTAAGCCATTATAAAAAAGATTTCTGATTTTCCTTTTCACAGAGTTCTTATGAAAGGAAACAAGTATATTTATTTTTCATCAGGTGCTTTTGTTTGAAATCCTTTAGTACTTTAAAAATTAATCATCTTGTTTCTCTAGTTTTCTGCCAGTGTAAAACGTCCAACTTTCTCCGCTTTCCTCCCTCAAAAAATTCCAAAAGGGAGGTGGAAAGTATCTCAGAGCCATTTATTTTGTTCACTCTCCTATCCCGAGAATCCCCCTCACAGCACATTGGCAAGCGTTATCTAAACTCCATTTGAATTTTTCCAGTTATGGAGAACTCAGGACCTCACAAGACAGTCCATTTTATTTCTGTACATCTCTTCTGGCAAGAAAGCTCTTCTTCATACCGATATTTACCTGTCTGTTTTGTCTCGGCTTTATCCTCTAATTTCACATTTGAAAAGCTGTTGGCATCTGCACATAGCAGCAATCCCCTCAGATATTGAAGACCACAATAAACACCTCACCTTTCTTTTTCTGCCCATGAAATTTTTCCCTGATAGCTTTCAGATATATTGCATCCCTAGAACTGAAAAAGTAGAAAATATGTAAGATTCAAATGAGGAATCCTCCATTGCATTTCAAATATCTAGGACTTAGATCATAAGAATTGATGACACAGTGAAACCTGCCCAGAAAGGTTATAGTCTCTTGGACGATTCAGAATTCGGCTAGTGGCTCTGCAAATCATGATCACTTCTCTTTAAAACTACTACTTGATATTTATAAAACCTGCTTTGATGACTTAGTAGTTTTTTAAGTTGAAAATCTGCAAAGGAGATATAGCTGAAATAGCATGAAATATAGCTGAAATAGAATAAAAATGGATTTGTTCCAGTTGGGCGATGCTAAGGAGACTAATTGAAAAGAGGAGGTATATATTTATATCCCAAGAAACTTCAATATGAGATACCACATCATCTGTGAGAGAAGAGAGATTGTTTCTTAAGATAGAGCTTATAGGTACAAGATGTGACTTCATATTCAGAAACCATTTTAATTTGAATCATTGTGCAAAAACAAACTGGGAGGAGAAATGGAGCGAACAGTCTGGCCTAGAAAAATACATACATGTAATTTTCTGGAATCTTGCAGGGGTATTAACAGAAGAGAGATAACTTTAATCTTTAGAATCCCAGAAATGCACAAAATGTAAGCTTTCCTTGTAATGGAAATTTATTGTTGTTAGAACTATATACATAAACACATTCAATTTTCTCTAGTACTTAAAAAGGAAATCTAGGGGATGGCTAGTTACCTCAGTTGGATAGAGCACTGTGAACTGCGTCCTCCTTAAAAAAACAAAACAAAACAAAAAAAAAGCTAAAACAAAACAAACAACAACAACAAAAAGGAAATCTAAACCAGGAATCACAAAGTAGGCAGTGACCACTCTTGGATTACAGTTTATATCATAAATGTGATATATCATATCATATTACATATTATCATATTACACAAATACAAATCGTATTTTGAAAAATATTTTTAATTTCTCCCAAAGTATGGTTAGGAAACCATTGCATTTTTCTTTCTTCTGAATCTGATGCTTTAAGCCTCTTTCTGATGACATGACATCACCATCACCTCTACCTCTATATCCCTCATCCATACATCTCACGCTATTAACAAATCTTAGGGGTTTCCTCAGTTATTGTAGTATTATTTCTAGTGCAGTTTCCAGTGTATACTTTTATAAGTGTGCATTGTTCCAAAGACCTATAAGAATACGAATTATTTGTATATTTTCCTATTAGGTTATATGGTGATTATAAACCATTGATGACAACAAATAAAATTACTTTCAGTTATCTAAAATTATATCTGAATTTCACATGTGTCCTATTTTATCCCCATTGAAGCACCTTTGATCAAAGAGTAAAGCTTCATTTTGATCAAACTAGTAAAAAGTTATGAAAAAAAATTTAATGCAGTTTTCCTTACACCAAATGGACATTGGCACATGTAATTTACTGCTGATTTCAGATTAATCTGGAAACTTCCTTGTGATTTCCTAAGTTCTTCTAAAAAAAGTTTCTAATTAAACATAGCAATTATGAGGAGTTCAGGATTTGGAAGTCCACAGAATGTTGGTTTGAACTCTTGATTTTTCACTTACTTTCATTACTAATTATTATTTGTATGCAAAAAATGACTAAGTTATCTTCTGTGTGTGTGCTGCAAATTACATAGGGGGAAAATGTATGCAACTTGCTTAGAACAGGGCCTAAAGTTGATAAATACTAACTATTATTCTTGCTATTGTCAAGTATTTATGATTTTTTGGTGTGCATTTAACTGTAAACCATTCACTTGTCTGCTACAACAGAGTTGATGAAATCTTACCTGAATAGTAGTACCTCTACGAACAGATTAAATAGAATTCATCAGTACCAAGGTTTTTGGAAATAACTAAATCAGAGATCTATACTGTGTGTAGATGGGTTACTTTTGTCGTGTTATTTGAGTTTAAATTCAGCTTTTTTATATTATAAAAATATTTTTCAACATTTTCCTAGATAATTATCAAAAACAAATGAAGTCATAATCATTTCACATTTTATTATATTAAATACAGTTAAATATTCATATGCATCATAGCATCTCCAAGGTCCATTTTGTGGTTCTGATGAGGTTTCCTTCCTGTGGTCCTAACCACACCACAGTATGTTAAGAGAAACACCCAGGTTGGGTGTTTCTGGGCTTTCGGAGGATAAGATATTTAATATATTTGATGTGAGCCATAGATGTAAATTCCCACTGCTACTTGTTCTCTGCTTCTGGAGTTCAAGCTACGTATAAGAGGCATTGTCTGCACTGCCTTCAGGGCCATCGTTGTAAAGGACACAGCGCCATCTAGTGTCCATTGGAAGTATAGCTGGAGGGACTCAGCTCAGAGAACGACTCACCGTGCACACTGCAACAAGGAGCTACCGTGTATCGGCGCAGTCCATTATCTCCTTTACTTTCTATATCACTGGATTTTGAAAACTTCAGGTCCTGCTTAATTCCACTGTTTTTCACATGAGCTACATCAAATTAAATTGTGTATTCTCTTAAGGGCTCAATCAAATAATGGGCTGCTCTGTTGTAGACTTGCTACGTTTTTATCACTTGCAGCTGATAGTATGTAAATATTTCTCCAAATGAGAGTTTTCTTGTGATGCACTTAAAACCACAGCATGCTTCTCCCAGTACAGCATGTTCTTTATTAGAGTCAGAACTGTTGTCATCCCGCCCTATTTTTGATTCTGCTTTTTTGTTTTCAGATTGTCTACAAAGCCTGGCTGTGTTCCCAGTACTTTGAAGTCGCACAGTTTAACTGCAGAAAGACAATTCCTTGCAAGCAATACTGTTTGGAGGTTCAGACGAGGTGTCCGTTTATATTGCCTGACAATGATGAAGTCATCTACGGAGGACTCTCCAGTTTCATCTGTACAGGTACAGTGCACGGCAGGCAGGGTTTTGTCACCCAGCCTCTCACGGTGGTTTAATTATGTGGTGTTTGTTTGCTTCCTTCCGCTGATGCGCCTGGTAGTTTTCCATGCTTTCCTCATAGAAGCCCTGAAAGCACTTGATTTGGAAATGCCACCTTATCTGGAGTCGATCTGTGACCACCATCATTAACTTTGTAAGAGGATAATTCTCAGGGCAAAATGTCGGCAATCATTAGCTAGGCTTAAATTTGACTTAGAGGGGGTCGGGTTCTGCCTGCATTGCCTTCATATTACCTAAGAACAGATGATGGGAGGAAGCCAGGAAAATTGTGTCTCTTCTTCAAATTGTTAACAAGTTTATATCCCAAGTCTGTTTTCTGAGAAGTGTTATTTTATCTTAAGCAAGCACAAGGCCATAAAGAAATGTCTACCTAAGTTGTGTGTGTGTGTATTAGAGCTACACAATTAAGTCCAAGTACAATTTTACCTTATATTTCCCATTAACAATGTCGACTGAGACTGGGCAAAACACCAATACCAGCGTTCAATTTTGGGATATTTATAAGCATTGCATAACAAAGATATAGAATAAGATGTAAAGGATTAGAGTAGATTGTTTTTTAAATAAATGGTGAGTGGACAGGTGAGAACATGACACTTTGCCTGGAGGTGTGATCTTCAGAGCTATTGCCCTATGTTCTCTTAGTAAGAAAGTGCTATGCATTGTCCTTATAACTGGATGGCTTGATTGTAGCCTGTTTCATTTTCAAGTTATAAGAATAAAACACCATCATAAGTATCAAGAGACGTGGAACCCCTCTTCTTGTATGAGAGTGTATGAAACGCCTCTAAAATGGAGTGACATATTGAGATGCTCAGTATGACAATTTATCAAATTATTTCCAGATCACTTATTTACATGTCTATCTATTAGCCATACATAAGTCCAGGTGATGAGCTGTCAAGAGACAGTCCACCAAAGTTTTCCAGTAAGAACCTGCCTAAAAGCTGGATGAGTATTTCTTATGCCGCCCAGCGTTGCAGGAAGAACATCTAGCTAAAGGTTAGGAGACATGCACTCTTGTCCTATTTTTACTATGCATTCTCTCTGAGCCACCCTCTCATCGCTAAATTAGTTTGCAATACCTTGATGCATGTTTGCTGTAAGGGTTACAGATAAGGGAAGAGCACAAGACACGTCATCAATAGGCCATAGCTACTGTACAAAAGAAAGTGATTTGTGAGATGTAAAATGACTTACCAATCGTTTTTGCTACTTCATTGATTTCTTTTGAGATCATGTATCTCCTCTATGCTGGAAGACAGAAGGAAAGTGAGAGAGCGAGCGAGAGAGCGAGAGAGGAGAGAGAGCGAGAGAGAGAGAGAGAGAGAGAGAGAGAAAAGGAGAAGGGAGGGAGGGAGGAAGGGATATTAGTATTTTCTTCCTTTGAATCTGAGCCCCAAAATTAACCAGACATAGGCTATTAAATTACTTGACTTTCACATAAAATTTTCAATAAAGAGTCTTCAAGATAATGCTTTCAACTCAATGGCAATTTAAGATTTTGGAGAAACTCATGGAATTTTATGCAGTTTGTACGTTTGTTCATTCACCTGCATATAGATTTTTTTCCTAGAGAAGTTCAGTAGCTTTCACCAGGTTCTCAAAGTAGACAATGACCTCAAATGAAGGGTAAGGCAGCTGTCTTTTCCTGCCTTCTCCTGTTTCCTGATCTTTTATCTGAATGTATGAATCTAAAAATATAGGTTTGAATGTTCATCCCTGTTGCTTGAATGCTTTCAAGGCCATCAGAGGCCTAAAGATGAGATTTAATCTCTTTCTGCAGGACATGAGTAGAACATCTACCTTATATTTTTAATTATCTTTGAGTTTTGTAAAATCAGCTTTTTCATAGCCATAGCTATATCCTATCATTTTTCAAAGACGAAAAGAGATTTGTCATTGGATCCAGAGAAAAATGTTATCAACATTAGAAACCTCCTGGGAAAGTCTCATCACTGAAAACTGGGGAACCTAGCACTTCTTTTGCTATAGTCAATGGGGCTCATGTTCTTTTTATTACTAAACTCCTCAAAAATGTGCAGAATAAATTATGAAGGTATTTCACCCCTAAGTTCTGTAAAATTTTTCAACAAAAAAGTACTAATTTTCAGATTGACCCTCTTTTCTAAAGTGTGACCCAGGCTCCTTGAAGAATTGCCATTTATCTTGATAACTAGCAGCCATCACTTTCCACCTTAAGTTACAGATGTCCCTTGAGTGTGGCTGTTGGACTTGAACAGGAAAGATATGTCTAATGATGTTAATCACTCGCTGCCTTGTCACTACTGATGAGGGTCCCAAAGCAGGTCCCAGGACTGTCTCCTTCAAGGAAGAAGTTAGGCCAGAGAACAGCTCCCAGGGACTACTGGTTAAACCTATGGATCTAAATGACTTGTCACATTTCTAGGGAAACTAGTAAGACTATTATATTTGTTTCTAAACATTATCACACAAATTTTAGAGGCTCTACTCTTACAGATACACATGAAGTTTCATAAACTCACCTTTTAGATAAGAGTGGAGTGCATTTGAGTAATCTCAGATGCCTTTATGCATTTTGAATGAAATGTTTTCTGTACTCAGGCAGAATGAGATGAAATATAGTAGAGAAATAGAAGTACTTTTCCTGGTTTCGCAGTTTGCTGCAGATAACCTAAAGCCAACTTGATGGCAAGCTCCTGGCAACTTTTCATGTTCAGAATTAGTAGCCGTTCTGTTGAACTTCTTCCTCACTGAAAAAATGGCAGAATGACAATCACTAACCACAATTCTATTAAAAGGAATTCACCAAGTAGGTAGGTCATCTTGCCCCCAGTAATTCCTCTTTTCAAAAAATAATAAATGGTTTTATTTCCATTTCATGTGCTGGAAAACATTATCGTTTATCATCAAGGGTATTATCATCCATCAAGGAATAGATGGAGTTTCCTTCAAATTCAATGTATTTAGTTACAGTGAATTCCCTACTATGGGAAATTCATCCAATTCACAGCTTCCAGAAGGATAGAATCAACCTCAAAAAAGTATTCAGTAAACACATAACTACAGACGACTCATTGCCTAGCTGCCGTCCAAGTGAAGATCAGTGTTGCTCAAGGTACTTCTCCATAGAGACAAACCAGGGGTGTGATGACTTTTCCTTACTTTCCTCCGCATCCAGCCTTTTAAAGATGTGGAATTATAGGATGCCCGTTCTTCTCACATAGGTTTTTACTAGATATATACTGAGGCTATCATGAAAGAAAAAAAAGAAAAACACATCTCAGTCCTTGTGAAACGATCAGAGAAGGTTCAGAACAGATAAAATTTCTTTAAATAATCAGGATTTTTTTTACAGTTTTGGTAACAGTAATTAGATTCAATATTGAGTGCATCATTTCTTTTTGATGCTTACATTACTTACCCATGTCCTAAATTTGAATGTTTAAAATGTTTATGTTTTGATTATCTCCTACGTCATGTGTCTATGATCCTTAGTAAGCCCATAACTAATGAAAACACCTGAAATCTCTGAGAATGCATGTCTATTGCCATACAATGACCTTGACTGAGGATGGTACAGAAGGGCATGACCAAATGTTCTAACCACAAACCCAGATGACAAGAAGAGTCCTCTCCTTGTACGTTTAGCTCTGTTTTTATTTTAGGAGAGAAAGGAAAGAATTTTCGTCGAGATCCCTCTTATTTTTCTGTTAAAGAATAAAACTGACACATTTTTGAAGGAGTTTGAAAAATTAATGAGGGATGAATTCTGAGGTACTGTCAGGGTAACCTGTCATTTAATGTTAGTCATTATTGAGCTAAAATTTTTCAATGTGGGTTCTATTCTCAAACTCAGTTTACATAATGCACTGCTATCTTAGAAACCTGGTTTCCTTATCTGTAAAATGAGGAGGTGGAGTCATGTGTGGATTCTACGCTGTCAACCCATCACTGTGGTAATTATGAGGGTTTCCCCTCTGCACACTCCCTTGCCTTGTTCTAGAATCCCCTAGAGAGATCCTTGATTGCTTACCTGTTATAGTGAACCAACATTAAGAAAACAGAAGTGGCAGAGTACCACCGGCTGCGGGTGCTATGGTAACAAACATTATGAAAATTTACCATTTGATTGATAGATAAAATAGACCCGACATGATTTGCTGCTGCATTTTTCGTAGAGAAATTATTGAAAGAAAAAGAGTAAAAGTTGGTCCGCTGGGGGTTACTGATAATGGAGATAAAACACCTTTTAAGAATTCTATGTAAATTCTGCGTTTCATTTTTTCGCTGTGACAAGAATAAGGTTTTGTTTCTGCCTCTTGGGGAAAATACTGTGGGTTGCTGTTGGTGGTTACCCTGACAGACCTAATAACGATGTGATGGAGGACTCACGACCTCTGGTGGCAAGACTGCTCTACTGCAGAGGATCCTAAGGAAATCATTGCCCTGCAGGCAAGAGAAGCAAATAATCTGTTCAGAGAAAAAGAGGAGAGAAAATACTTATACATATTGATCAAATTGGAAAGGAATTTTTCAATGTTTGGTAACTCAAGATTCACATGAGAGAGTTCACAACTATGAAAGATCATTTGCAAAATCCAGTTCTGACATGATGAGGGAGTTGACAATGAATTTTTAAAAAATAACATGACATAAAAGATTTTCTCATTAAAGGAGTAGAAAAATGTGCTACCTATAGATTTAAACTTGTACATCTATGCTATTTTTTAATTTGTGTGTTCCCTCTAGTGTGTGAATATGTTTTACTATTTTCTAAACTGAAGGGATTTCTTAAAAAATAATGATGAAATAATAGTTTAGTTTAGCACAACTTGATGTCATACAAAATGTCTTTTCATAAATACATATTTAAAAAATTAGGCCAGAACAGAAATGTGAAGGGAGAAGGTATGACCTTCATAAAGAAATATGAAAATAGATTATTTAAAAAAAAATCAGAGTGTAGTAACTTTGTGTGTTTGGGACACCTTCGTCCATTAAAACACTGTACTCTTTGAGGTTTATTCAACTTCATATATTTAGATGAGTTCAGATCATTCATACTCGAGATTGCTTACCTGTAATAGTGAACCAACATTAAGAAAACAGAAGTGGCAGAGCACCACAGGCTGCGGGTGCTGTGGTAGCAAACATTAGGAAAATTTACCCATTTGATACTAGTTCCACCTCCAGATGCATTCCCAACAGCTCGATATGCCTTGTGCAGGAGGGACTTCATGTAGGGAAAGAACTGGCTAGAAGTGAGGATGTCTGGATTCTGCTGCCAGTAGCTGTGAATGTTGGAAAATGACGCCCAGCAGAAGGTCTCGCTTTTCGTCTCCGCAAGTGGCTAACGGGGCCGAGCCTCCAGAGGACTCACTCCACCAGGCTGTTGAGAGCAGATCCCGAGTGAGATGGGGCTTCCTCTGGGCTAGCTTGTTGGGCCTTGCAGAAGGGCGCTGTGCCATAGCTCCAGTGGAGAATGCTTGCCCGCGTGGAGAGAGGAGCCATCTGGCTTCACGTCATCCTGAGTGATCCTTGCTAGACAGCCAGGAAGAACTTGTGGATAGACTCATCTACCTACGGGGTTGCTGGTAAAGTGAACCATCCTCTCCCAAGCCTGTTCACCTAGACAAACTTTGGGTAAATCCTAACCTAGTTCCAGTAGTGCTTCTCCGTTTCATCTCCATACCAGGTCTAAGTGGAGAAATGAAAGGGGTCAGACCAGGGAGAGTTAAGATAACCATGTCTGGGGCATTTGCATGGCCTGGAGTTTAATCAGCCCCGAGAAATGTCCAGTTTTGATCACACTGAGCCCTGAGCTTGCCGTTCTGGGGGCCATGAAAGGCTGAGCCCCGGGCCGTTTCCTGGCCAGTCACCAGGAAACAAAGCACTGCAGGTGGAAAGCTGAAAGCTGTCCTCTTTGATGCCACCTGGGGAGGATCCTAGTGACATCGGCCCACAATTGCCTGTTAACCTACAGCTGAAGTGCCACTTAACTTTGTGTGACAGACATGTCCAGTCCTCTCTGAACTCTTTAGGATGGACAGCCACCCTTTGCTCAAGCCAGACTGTTGAATACTACCCAGCAGAGGGGCAGAGCCACTGGGCCATGAGGTGGAAATTGAATCAAAATGTTTAGAGATCTTCACTAGAGCAAGGACAGGGATAAAACACACGTCATTATGTTGGTTCCCCAGGACTCTACCTGACCGATAAGGCTCAGATATGTTTACAAATTGACATGGTAGCAGTTGAAGCAGTAAGCCAAAGGAACAATTCTAATTCTGGAAATTCAATTTAAGAAGGATAATTTGGGCAAAGAGAGATTTCCCAGAACAGGTGAAATCTTATTTAGTGAAGGTGTTACCTACTTTGCCTACAATTAAACATCTCTGTGAAGCATTTATCCCCACCTTGTATCTGTTCTGGCTACCTAACCGCTTTGGGCATTGCAATACTCTCACATGATTATACATTCAGTCAATTTTAGAACAAGCGGAATTACAATAGTCATCTAGTCTGATGTTGCTCTTGCATAGGGTTAAACAGAGCCTCCCACTCGGCACCCCCAACCTGTTATTGCAGAAACAAGAATAGATCCACATTTCCTGGCTATTAGTCCAGCATTTGTATCACTCGTGGAACAGGAAATGACCAGTCGGTCCATCCTGAAATTAGCCTGTAAGCAAATGTTTCCTGACTGCAATACAGCTGCAGAAAGCTCGTCAGCAGGTGAAAGAGAAGATCGACACACAGCTCGCTCTCTATGCAATGCCATTTTCAACAGCTCAGCAACCATGTCCGGATCCAGGATATCACATATAGCATTAAAAATGAACATGACAAGTACTTTCTACCTAGAACATTTTTTCTGGTTAAACAAAGGAGAACTGTCTGGCTCACTATTGTCTGGAAAATGTGCTGCAATGGCTAACTTTCAGTCAGATTAGTCAACAAGTTTTTCAGATTGCGTACAAACAGATGAATATATGAGTGTTAAGGTTAAAAACAGAACAAAGGTTTCTAAAATGTTCGTGTAAATAATATTGTGACTCTAAATGACCTTCTAATTTGTGTTAAGCCATAAATGTATGTTTGTGTCCCATGAGGAAATAAGGCATTCGGTAATTTTTAAAATGGAAAATTAACCTATTATTCTCAAATTTGAAACGTTGTCTTTTTAATAGTTTGGCTTGAAATTACCAGATGAGGTGGTTATTATTAATCATAATTTCTAATTTATCAGATAATCACAATGTCTGCTTTTTACAATTAGCACATGTCTTTGTGTGCAGTTTTCTTCAAATCAGTAAAATTTAGAACTCCAGTTTTTATATCCATGATGCAGTCATTATTTAAAATAAGTTTTGAAATTTTCTTTGGAAATCATTTTCATATTCCACAGCATTCTCTTTGTGCTTTGAGAGATTTACCTGAGTGTGTGTGTGCTTGTGCTTGTGCGTGTGTGTGCATGTGTGTATAAATGCAGAGACATGTAGCTACATTATATATAATTTATATTAAAATGCATCATGTATTTATAAATAATATAGCAAGTTTTCACATAATATTGGTAATTATCAGAGGAAATATTTTAGATTTAAAAATTGAAAATCAGTTTTTGAGCATGGCTTTAAAATTAACTTTAAAAGCAGTTCCAAGGAAAAAAGTGTGTCCAATTTAGGAAGAGCAGCATGGATGGAATAAATGTGTAACCTCCCCAAACGAAAGCTGGATAATGCAAAGCCCAGTTGAAACTAAAACTTCTAGAATGCTATTTTAAGACAACAGTTATTGTTGCCTTTATTACTTTATTGGTTGTATTACCTTTCAGTCCCAAATGTGACATATTGTTCCTTCATTGACCTATATGTATGCTGTCAAAAGCATGATCAAATCAGGCAGAGAGTGTCTGAAAGCACTGACTTCACCACAGGCACTGGTTCCTACTAGCAGGGCTTATGGTAACCTTATTCTTGTTCCCTCCTTTACCAAACGTTTCATTATCAGAAGAAGAAAAAAGCTTTGTTGGGGTTGACTCAGGAGCACTTTGCCCTGATTCAGTCTTTCTTAGTGTACTTGGCCCTGGAAAGCCCCTGGAAGTCCAACTTCCTCCTTCCAACTTTGGGAACAAACATTGCAAGGAAAAGTAAAGTAAATCCAATCACAGGGGAAATAATTCTTCTGAGATAAGATCTGTTTCTGACTACGACATCATGAATCCTTCTTACAGGGATCATGTAAAAATGTAGAGTGCCTTTCTGAACTGAGAAGAACCAAAGACTATTACCTTTGATCCCTTCTAAAGTCTTCTATATGTGCTTCTAAGTAGATAAATCAACATTTCTACCAACAATATCCTATTTTAAAGGCCAGTTTTCAGGAAATGGATTCAAAGCCAAAATAGCTCTCAACAGCCATCTCTTCTCCTGCGATAGAATATTTTTGAACATTCGTTTTAACCGTGTCCCCCTACCCTACCTCCACTGCTTTTCTATCTTACTTTGATAATAGAGTTGCCACCAACTGCATACACGAATAGAAGCTAAATCATGGGACCACACTAACATCACTGGCACTAAAGTAACTGATATTATATATGAGGTCTGACAATTAAGTTCATGAACTTGTTGCAATGATGTTGCTAACCTTTTTTGATATCAGAGGGATTATTCAATATGAATTTGTACCAACTGGACAAACAGTTAACCAAGTTCACTATTTGGAAGTGCTGAAAAGGCTGTGTGAGAAAGTTAGATGATCTGAACTTTTTGCCAACAATTCATGGCTCTCACATCACAACAATGCACCAGCTCACATGGCACTGTCTGTGAGGGAGTTTTTAGCCAGTAAACAAATAATTATATTGGAACACCCTCCCTACTCACCTGCTCTGGCCCCCAGTGACTTCTTTCTTTACCTGAAGATAAAGGAAATATTGAAAGGAAGACATTTTGGTGACATTCAGGACATCAAGGATAATACAACAACAGGTCTAATTGCCGTTCCAGAATAAGAGTTCCAAAATTGCTTTGAAGGGTGGACTAGGTGCTGGCGTCAGTGCAGTTTCCCAAGAGGAGTACTTCGAAGGTGACTGTAGTGATATTCAACAATGATGTATGTAGCACTTTTTCTAGAATGAGTTCATGAATTTGTTGTCAGACACTTAGATTGTCATACACTTAAATAAATTGTATTTACTTATTTTTGAATTCACAATACAGGCACATGGCACAAAATTTGAAAGATACTAAAGAGTGACAATTAAGCCAACCCCTTCCCCTCTCCCACTGGCAGTTATCCGTTAGAGATGTATCACAACTTAATCAGTTCCTAATTGATGGCTATTTACATGATTTCTTATCTTTCATTAAGTCCAATTCGACAAGGATCATTTCCTACATTTGTGATGTTATCTGGAGGATAAACGCTGTACCAAGAGGTGGAGGTGGACTAGCCGGATCTGTGCATTTAGTATTGGGCAGATACTTGTCATGCAGCCCATTCCGGGCTCTGATTGTGTCCTTTTATCCAAGTCCTAATGTCCTTAAGCGGGTCCCTAAGCTCCTTCATGGAGTTAGATTTGACCCTTGTTGCCCCACCATCCTCTGCCACTCTCATTGATCATCATTTTCCTTTGGAAACCCAGCAAGCATTCCAAAATGCCAGCTGATGTGTGTGTTCCCTTTGCCTAGCACACTCTTCGCTCAATTCTTCACCTGGCTCATCCTTCAGCAACCATCATTCCGTTAGGAGGCCTTCCCGGACACCCCACGTCTGGATTGGGAGCATATATGCCCATAGCACCCGGTACTTCCAGCTCCATAGCACTTACCCACAATGCAGCTGGCCTGTTTCCTTTCCCTCACAGTGAACTGCATTAGGGTAAGATCTCATGTAGTTTACAGCTGCATCCCCAGGGCCCACAAAAGTGTCTGACACATAGTGCTCAGTAAACAAATATGGAATGAATGAATTAATGGGTGACAGCCCAAAGGAATCTCCGGGGGTACCTGTTATAAGTGAGAAGAGCCCCTTCAAGGTGGGGGAGAAGCCTCGGGGAGGAAGGATGGTATAGGTACTGGCATGCAGAACTGCCAGGTGCCTTCTGCCTATATCCATCTGTCAGAGATATTATGAGGATTTTATACAAAAGGGGGCTGAGAGATGCACTTTAACAAAACGTCTCCCCTTTGGAGTAGATAAGAACATTAGTATTTTATTTTAAAGCCATTTTGTCCCTCACATTCCATCCTCTTGTCACATGCATTATAAAGACTCATGTTGAATGGAGTTCAGACCATCATCCTGCACCCTGCTAATGCAACTGGAATGTTGGGACTTTAAGAAACAAAAAAGCCTAAGTAATTATGTGACATTTCATCTGATGGAATTTACATTTTAAATGGTATCCCTACACTGAGTGTCATGTGTTGAGTTCTGACCCCAACCCCTCCCCCCAATTCATATGTTGAAGGCCTAACCCCCAGTACCTGAGAATGTGACCTTATTTGGAAATGGGGTCTTTATGGTGGTAATCAAGTTAGAATGGGGTAATTAGGATGGGTCCTAGTCCAGTACTAATTAATGTGTGCATTAATTTGCTAGGCTGAAATTTCCTGTCTTGTAGTTCTAGAAATCAGCAGCCCAAGATCAAAATGTTGGTAGGATTTGTTTTTCCAGAAGCCTCTCTCCTGTGCTCTCCTTGCTGTGTCCTCACATGGTCTTCCCTTTGTGTGCGTGCCCCTGGTAGATACCTGTGTGTCCTCATTTCCTGTTTCTATATGAACACCAATCAGACTGGATTTGAGCTCACCTTAAAGACCTCATTTTAATTTTATCACTTCTTTAAAGGCCCTATCTCCAAATATGGTCACATTTTTATATATGGTCACATTTTGATATACTCTGATATACTCCTGAGGAAGTTAGGGCTTCAACACACCAATTTTAGAGGACATAATTCATCCCACAATGGTGTACTTATGAAAAGGGGAAATTTGAGCACACAGACACACACAGGGGAGACAATATGAAAATACACCAGGAGAAGATAGCTGTCTACAAATCAACCTTGCCAACATCCCGCTGGGGACTTCCAGCCTCCAGAATCATGAGATCATAAATTTCTGTTGTATAAGCCACCCAGTCTGTTGTACTTTGTTACAGCAGCTCTGAGCAATGCCTGGCAATTTTGAAATAAAACAGATATATCCAATATTGTTTGTTTAAGAATAGAATAATGTCTAACTCTTATGGGAAGACAAATTTTTCGTACTTCAAAGTTTTAGAGGATTATAGGAGAGGAAGCAATAAAAAGGAATTATACGGGCAACAAGAGATCTCAGCCAAGAGGATTTAGAGGATAATAATTATGTAGAGAGAGTAATAATGAAGAAAAAAGAGTATTAACCTATACAGATCATTTTTAATTATAAAATAAAATTATTTCTGTAAATTTTATGAGTTTCCTTTTGAAGGAATTTAGAACTACAATTTCAATGCTGTTGTGTGTGCTGTGTCCAAGTCCATGGCTCAATAATTAGAATATTTTAAACCTGAGTCAGAAAACCCTTCATTTCAGGAAACTGCACTTAGTGAAATTTTATTTGGGAAAGTCTACCAGTCACTGTACTTTCTGCTCAATCGATGTTGCTGTGAACCTAAAACTACTCTAAAAAATAAAGTCTACTGAAAAGGGGAAACATTAAAAAAAAAAAAAAAAAAAAATCAAGCCAGTTTGACCTACAAGTGACACACCCAGAGGGAATTCTCTACAAGCACAAGAGCCCATAGAGGCCAAACCACATTTAAGTGGTCAACCTTCACAAAACCGAACACCCTGCGGTGGGCAGACCCAAGTCTCACAAATAGTCAGCCTAGGAGTTAACCCCACCTACTCACAAGTGAGAAGCAATTAAAGATCTTCTTTAACAGGACAATATACACAACACAAGAGTCACCTTTGGAGCAAACACAGAGGAGAAGAATGAAGTAGTGCAAGTCAAATATAAAGGACACATACTCCATAAGATAACCCAGCAAAAAATCTAGGGGATCTACCTAATACATCGAAGCAAACACAGAGAGTCAGACAGAATGGGGAAACAAAGAAACATGTCCCAAATAAAAGAACAGAAGAAATCTCCAGAAATGGAACGAAATGAAACAGAGGTAACCAACCTATCAGAGACAGAGTTCAGAACACTGATGATAAGAATGTTTAAGGAGCTTAGAGATGACATAAAGAAGGATAGAGAAGTCATAATGAACAACCAGTTAGAAATAAAGAACACAATTACTGAAATAAAGAACTCACTTGAAGGAATTAACAGCAGGTTGGATGAAGCAGAGGATCAAATCAGCGACTTAGAAGACAAGTTAGCAGAGATCACCCAAACAAAACAACAGAAAGAAAAAAGAATAAAAAACAATGAAGATGGTTTAATAGACCTCTGGGATAACATCAAGCACAACAACATGCGCATAATGGAATACCAGAAGGTGAAGAGAGGAAGCAAGGGATTGAGAACATATTTGAAGTAATACTGTCCAAAAACTTCCCTAACCTGATGAAGGAAACCAACATATAAGCCCAGGAAGTGCAGAGAGTTCCAACCAGGATAAACCCAAACAGGTCCACACCAAGACACATTATAGTTAAAATGGCAAAGGTTAAAGACAAAGAGAGAATCCTAAAAGCAGCAAGAGAAAGACAGAGGGTTACATACAAGGGAACTCCCATAAGACTATCAAATGACTTTTCTACAGAAACATTGAAGGCCAGGAGGGAGTGGCAGGAGATACTCAAAGTGATGGAAAACAAAGGCCTACAACCTAGATTGCTTTATCCAGCAAGGCTATCATTTAAAGTTGATGGAGAGATAAAGAGCTTCCCAGAAAAGAATAAGCTAAAGGAATTTATTACCACCAAGCCAGCAATGCAAGAAATACTAAAAGGACTTCTGTAAATAGAAGAAAGATGAAAACAATCTAACTACAAATTTAAAAACTGTAATAACTATGTACCTATCAATAATCACTTTAAATGTAAATGGATTAAATGCTCCAATCAAGAGACATAAGGTGGCTGATTGGATAAGAAAGCAAGACCCTTGTATATGCTGTATACAAGAGACTCACCTCAGATCAAAAGACACACACAGGCTGAAAGTGAAGGGTTGGAGTAAGCTATTTCATGCAAATGAAAATGAGAAAAAAGCTAGAGTTGCAATACTTATATCTGGCAAAATAGACTTTAAAATGAAGAACATATTAAAAGACAAAGATGGACGCAATATAATAATAAAGGAATTGATCCAACAAGAGGACATAACCCTAGTAAACATCTATGCACCCAACATAGGAGCACCTAAATATATAAAACAGATATTGACTGACATAAAGACAGAGATCAACAGTAACACTATCATAGTAGGGGACTTCAACACACATCTGACAAGGGACAGATCTTCCAGACAGAAAATCAATATGGAAACAACAGCCTTAAATGACACACTGGACCACTTGGCTTTAATCGATATTTTCAGAGCATTTCACCCCAATGCTGCAGAATACACATTCTTCTCAAGTGCACATGGAACATTTTCCAAGATAGACCATATGTTAGGCCAGAAAACAAGTCTTGATAAATTTAAGAAAATTGAAATCATACCAATTGTCTTCTCTGACCACAGTACTATGAAATTAGAAATGAACTACAGGAAAAAAACTGGAAGACACACCAATTCATGGAGGCTGAATAACATGTTACTAAATGATGAATGGGTCAACCAGGAGATCAAGGAAGAAATCAAAAGATATCTCGAGACAAATGAAAATGAAAACACGACAACCCAAAATCTATGGGATGCCATGAAAGCAGTCCTAAGAGGGAAATTCATAACATTGCAGGCCTACCTAAAGAAACAAGAAAACTCACTAATCAACAGTTTATCTTCACACTTAAGGGATCTGGAAAAAGAACAGCAAAATAAGCCCAAACAGAGTACAAGGAAGGAGATAATAAAGATCAGAGCGGAAATAAATGAAATAGAAACCAGAAAAACAATACAAAAGATCAATGAATCCAAGAGTTGGTTCTTAGAGAAGATAAACAAAATCGACAAACCTTTAGCCAGACTCATTAAAAAAAGAGAGAGAGGACCCAAATTAATAAAATCAGAAATGAAAGAGAAGTGACAACAGACACCGCAGAAATACAAAAAATTTTAAGAAATTACTATGAGCAACTATATGCCAACAAATATGACAATCTGGAAGAAACGGACAATTTTCTAGAGGCATACAACCTTCCAAGGCTAACTCAAGAAGAAACAGAAAACCTGAATAGACTGATTACCACCAGGGAAATTGAATCAGTAATCAACAATCTCCCAACAAACAAAAGCCCTGGACCAGATGGCTTTACAGGTGAATTTTACAAAGCGTTCAAAAAAGAATTATCACCTATTCTCCTCAAGCTCTTCCAAAAAATCCAGAAGGAGGGAAGACTCCCAAACACTTCTTATGAAGCCACTATCACCCTGATCCCAAAATCAGACAAAGACACCACAAAAAAAGAAAACTACAGGCCGATATCTCTAATGAACATAGATACAAAAATCCTCAATAAAATATTAGTGAACAGAATTCAGCAATACATTAAAGAGATCATACACCATGATCAAGTGGGATTCATCCCTGGTATGCAGGGGTGGTTCAACATCCGCCAATCAATTAATGTGATACACTACATTAACAAAATGAAAAATAAAAGTCACATGATCATATCAATAGATGCAGACAAAGCATTTGATAAAATCCAGCAGCCATGTATGATAAAAAACCCCTTAAGAAAGTGGGAATAGAGGGATCATATCTCAACATAATAAAGACCATACATGATAAACCCACAGCTAACATCATACTCAATAGGGAAAAGTTAAAACCATTCCCCTTAAGATCAGGAACAGACAAAGTTGCCCACTTTCTCCACTTCTATTCAACATAGTGCTGGAAGTTCTAGCCACAGCAATGAGACAAGAAAAAGAAATAAAAGGCATCCAAATTGGTAAGGAGGAAGTAAAATTGTCATTATACGCAGATGACATGATACTATATCTAGAGAACCCTAAAGACTCCACCAAGGAAATATTAGAGCTGATAGATGAATTTAGTAAAGTAGCAGGATACAAAATTAATATTCAGAAATCAGTTGCATTTGTATATACCAATAATAAAGCATCAGAAGGAGAAATTAAAAGAACAGTCCCATTTACAATTGCTTCAAAGACTATAAAATACCTGGGAATAAATTTAACCAAAGAAGTAAAAGATCTGTACTCAAAAAATTATAAGACACTGAAGAAAGAAATGAAAGGAGATACAAATAGATGGAAACACATACCATGTTCATGGATAGGAAGAATTAATATAGTTAAAATGTCCATACTGCCTAAGGCAATATACATATTCAACACCATTCCTATCAAACTACCAATGACGTTTTTCACAGAAATAGAACATATAATCCTAAACTTTATATGGGACCATAAAAGACCCCAGATAGCCTCAGCAATTTTGAGAAATAAGACCAAAACGGGAGGTATAACAGTAACTGACATGAAATTATACTACATGTCAAATAAGGCTACAGTAATGAAAACAGCATGGTACCGACATAAAAACAGATACATAGATCAATGGAACAGAATAGAGAGTCCAGAAATAAATCCATGCCTATATGACCATTTAATCTACGACAATGGAAGCAAGAATGTACAGTGGGGTAAAGACAGTCAATTCAATAAATGGTGCTGGGAAACCTGGACAGACACATGCAAAAAAATGAAGCTGGACCACCTCCTTACACCATATACAAAAATAAAAGAAAATATAGGAAGAAACTTCACAGACATTACCCAGAGTAAGATCTTTACTGATATATCCCCTCGCGCAAGGGAAGTAAGAGAAAAAATAAACATGTGGGATTATATCAAACTAAAAATTTTTTTCACAGCAAAGGAAACCATCAATAAAACAAAAAGAGACCCTACTGAATGAGAAAAGATACTTGCCAATGATATATCTGATAAGGGGTTAATATCACAAATTTATAAAAAACTCACTCAACTCCAAAAAAACAAACAATCCAATAAAAAAATGAGCAGAGGACATGAAGAGACATTTTTCTAAAAAGGACATACAGATGGCAAACAGACATATGAAGAAATGCTCAACCTCACTAATCATTAGAGAAACGCAAATAAAAACCACAATGAGATACCATACCACCTCACCCCAGTCAAAATGGCTATCATCAATAAATCAACAAACAACAAATGTTGGCGCGGATGTGGAGAAAAGGGAATGCTTGTGCATTGTTGGTGGGATTGCAGATTGGTACAGCCACTATGGAAAACGGTATGGAGGTATCTCAAAAATCTGAAAATGGAACTACCTTACGATCCAGCAATTCCACTCCTAGGTATCTATCCGGAGAAATCCAAAACTCTAATTCAAAAACTTTATGCACTCCTATGTTTATTGCAGCGTTATACACAATAGCCAAGACATGGAAACAACTGAAATGCCCATCAGTAGATGACTGGATTAAGAAACTGTGGTACATTTATACAATGGAGTGTTACGCAGCCATAAAGAAGAAAGAAATCTTACCATTTGCAACAACATGGATGGACCTAGAGAACATTACGTTAAGTGAAATAAGTCAGACAGAGAAAGACAAATACCATATGATCTCACTTATATGTGGAATCTAAAGAAAAGAATAAGTGAATGAACTAATCAGAAACAGTTTTGGAGACATAGAGGAAAAACTGAGGGTTGCTAGATGGGAGGGGGGTGGCGATAAGGGGGAAGGTGAGGGGATTAGAAAACAGTCAATAACCACAAGATGCCCACGGGATTTGAAAATTAATTTGGGGAATGTAATCAATAATGTTATAAAGATTTTGTAGGGTATCCGATGGACACTTGTCCCATTTGGGAGACCACCTCAGGGATGATGTAGATGCCTGATCACTGCATTGTACACCTGAAGCTGAAGCTGAATAATAATGAATGTCAACTACAAGTTTGTATGTGTATACTTACAGGAAGCGGAGTACAGCATTAGGAATAGAGACAGTGGAAATGTAATGGCTCTGTGCAATGTCAGAGAGATAGTGGATGTGGGGAGGGGGGTTCACACAGTGTGAGGGATATAAAAGATAAACGTCTAAGTATTACTTTGTCTTGTGCACCTGAAACTAATAAAAAAGAAAAATAAATAAAATTGAAAAAAAATCAAGCCAAATAAATTTCCTATCTCTAGATAAATTGTTTTTTTCTAATTTGGAATTATATTTATTCTAATTCTTTCAAGCCCACTAGTATGGTGTTAGAAGGAAATACAGACTAATTGCTTTATATAACAGTTTTAGAAAATTTGTGGGTATCTTTCAAGTTCCAAATTTTAATCTTTACAAAAAGAATGGTTTTTATCTATGTTCATTTCTATTATTCTTTCCATAAGGAAATAACTTTTAAAAGCATGGGAAAAATTTTAATCAATGAAATTTATTCAATATCATGAGCTCCATCAATTAGCACAAAAAGAAGCAAATGTGAGCATATAATTATGGGAAAGTCCCTGTGTAAAGTCATGGAGTTTTAGAGCTGAAAAGAACCTAGTTGTTACCCAGCTCTCTTGGGTGGGCTTCACTGTTGGGCTTGGACTGCTCAAGAGAATTGAGAGGTCTTGGACTGGCTTGTTGAGAATGGATATGGTGACCACTTAAACATGTTTGCAGGAGTGAAGGAGCAGGAAGGGGCTTTCTTCACTCATATTTGTCCAACATGATAGCTCAACAATTACATCTAGCAGATAAGAAAACTGAAGATTAGAGACATTAAGTAGCTTCTCCGAGTTTGCACAAAGGCCAGTAACAGAAGCAAACACACCTGACTTCCTTTCTAGCATAGTTCATTGCTCTTTTGAACTATTCCTTTTCACCAGTGCTTTGTTTTGTAACTGGAGTAGCTGACCTTCTCTTACTTATGACTTTCTCATTACAAGCTTGACTCCAGAGGGTCATAGACTCTTCCTGCTTTTATTGCCAACTACCTGCTATTCTAGAGAGAAATGTCTGATGCATATAGCGGACATATATAAAACTGTATGGTGTGTATTCTTTCCCCTAAGTATTTTCTCTTGCATTTTCATTCATTCAACAAAAAGAGAAGATGGTGGTAGAAAAAGGATTAATAGACGTGGGTCATAACCTAAGAAACACATGTTCATCTGCAGAAGTAAATAAATAAATGCTAGACGGGAGGCATAACATGTAAAGTATTAACAACATTTCTGAACTCTTTTTGTTGTTGTTGTTAGTGGATTTCACCAACAGATAAAGATTTATAACCTCTCAGTTTAGAAACTGCGGCAGAGAGAGATCACC
This sequence comes from Rhinolophus sinicus, assembly GCF_036562045.2. NCBI lineage: Eukaryota > Metazoa > Chordata > Mammalia > Chiroptera > Rhinolophidae > Rhinolophus > Rhinolophus sinicus. Next base: position 50,778,556 of record NC_133754.1, on the reverse strand, counting down.
TCATTCCAAATAACTTTCGCAGGAGTCCTGTTTGGAGCCGCACAGTCTTAAGGCGCATGCCCACCCTTGAGCAATCGCTGTTATCAGGGGGATGGTCAGTCAGGTTAGTTGGAAGCCCTCCTTCTTGTGGGAGGGGTTCAGCAGCCCCACCTGCGCTGCATCCATTGACTGGGGGACCACTATTCCCCCAAATAAAATCTGGATGCTGTTCCCAGAAGGGGTAATGGATAGTCCCTAAGCTAAACAACAGCTCCTCACTACAGTACATATCCCTGTCACCAAGGAGACCAAGGAAGCTCTTGTGAATTTCCCAGCAGGGCCCTGCTGGTAAATGCCCAGCGAAAGCCCAAAGCAGCCTCATCTTAAATGCAGGGCTTACTGTTCCTGTGCCGCCAACAATGTCAAAGAAAAGATGCTTCTCTTTGAAAATGTAACCACTTGGGTCGAATATCTTAAAAACCCACAGTGATGTCCTTTCTGTAAAGTAATATTTATTGTTATATTTATATTAGTAAATGTATGCTTAATCATTTTTAAACATTTAGTATGTGCATATAAGCAAAAAGAAAATAAGCCATAATCTACCACCAAGAAAACATTTTATACCATGAATAGTGCTTCGAATTATTAAATATACATAATTTAATATTTTCATCATAATACAGTGTATGAGTACAAATGACATGTGTCTTACTAATTGTACTTCTTTGCATTTTTTGATATATAAAAAGTGCTACGATGAACATATATGCCTACTGATTTCCATGAACTTCTGCTTTATTTCCTTAAGCTCATTGAACTGGACGTGGAAAGTGAAACAGCACATAAAAGCTTTAGGTTTTTAATAGTTATTGCCAAAAACTTGGAAAGTTGATAACAACACAGGTTTTCCTCAGTGGTGTATTATGCCACTTGTTTCTCACTGTAAATGTCAAGCGGAGGGGACCCAAGGAACCCAACTTCTCAACACATCAGTTTATACTGTATTGTCTCTGGGAGATGTAAACTTCAAAAACTAATTTTTATTATTCTTCATATTTTCTCAGTTTAAAAGGTCTTTCTACAAACACACACATACACACACACACTTAAATGTAATCAGTATGTTTAAATGTAATCAGCAGTAGACAATAGATATCTCAACTATTGAAAGAATGACTATTTTGTCATTATAAAGAACAGACATAGGTCACTCAAATAAGAATTGTAACTGAATGTTACATCCTGTTATTTTTTTTAAAGTAAAAAAGAGAGAATGATTTCCTGCTATTATATCTTTGTCACTTTATATTCATTTTTTGATTAATTAGCCACATTGTCAGAATCCTTTGCATTGTGTTAAAACTTGAGTCTTGTTTCTTCAGTGGCAGGTGTAAACCAATGACCCCACAGGGAAACAATGAGGAGGAATATCATAGAAATAATTCAAGATGCCATTGGATGAAATGGATCATAATTATGCAGCTCTATCTGGCCTTGTAAGGGGAATAAGCAATTGATAAGCTGCTGCTTGAGAAGTTCCCTTGACAAGTGACATGCCAGAATCTCACTCAGTGGAAAATGTGTGTGACTATAAAATACAGCTTTATTTTAACAGAAGTGTGCATTCAGATGAATGATATATTCTTTTTTTAAACATTGCTAAGGTATGAACTTTGCTATTACATAAACACAATCAATAACACAAGCTACCATTTACTGAATACTTTATAATGTGCCAAGTATTTTGCTATGACGTAGACAGTATTATTTTTGCTATTGTATGGGTCAGGAAACTGAGGCTCAAAAAGTACTAGACTAATCACGGAGGGTCACTGCATAAATTATATAAATGTCTAACCAATATGCTGTACACCTGATACTGATAGATTCTTCAAATGGACCTACATTCCATCCCTCAAACCCCTACCTTCCTGCCGTTACTGTCACTGCTTCCAATGTTTTTGTGATTTCTTTTAAAAAATTGTTACATTTGAATGTCCTACTTCAAACGTTGAACCTACTGGAAGTCAATTAAATTAAAATCTGACCAATAAAGGTAGCTAATCATTCTAGTTAATCTTCTTTTTGTTAAATTTAACAAATTTAACAAATATTGACTCTAAAATATTGAGACTGATTTTCTTATCTGGTCCACAAACTTTTCTAGAATATTTGCTTTTCTTTAGAGTCAGTATATTACCAACTTAACTTTTGGCATTTGTTTTGAGTAAAAACGTTTTGATTAAAATCACAACTGTTTTTGTTCACATTTAATGTTTCAAAAACTGGTGCATCAAATTAGGAAAATGATTTTCCCTTAACTCATTGAAAATAAAGCATATTTTTGAAGTCAGGGTCTATTTATGAGGTGTTTACATGCCTTGAAGCCATTAACGTGTGTCTGTGTATGCATGAGTGTACACAGACATTGGCACCGTTTTGTATGTGTTCTATGATTACACAGAAAGTCTGGTTTTCTCTTTAGAAAGAAAAGCAGGAAATGTTGTTCATACTCTAAATACATTGATGGATCAAAGCATTAGCAAAACTGTCTCTTCAATTACAACTTGTGGTTTGAGATACTGCAGCCACAGAATTATTTACATAGTTTCCTGTTTTCAAGGATATTTCCTTTACAGAGCCCTAGTTACCAAGGATTTCCAAATTAGAAAAAGACTGGGATATATACTAAACAATGACACTGATTTACAATATGTGAGCCCTACCGTGCCATTTCACAGAGAAAAATAAATAGAAATAGAACATAATAGGTGATGTTCTTAACAAGAAACATACAATTTTCTGCATGTGGCTTCTAGAGCAACAGTGCTGAACTAGCTATCGCTCAACAGGAAGTCACAGAAACATCCCATGAGAGAGATCCAATTTTTTCACATCCTCCTGTAATGTAGATTCATATGACACACTTTAACAAATTTCTGTGGATTTTCTAATGTACTTCATGAAATTCCTTTAAACATTCTCTCCCTCTTGGAGAGCAGTCCAAATGGAACAGTGAAAGCATCTTGCAACAATACTGGCTTCATAGTGATGGAAGAGAAGGAGTTGAGATTTTTTATCTTTCCTGAGTCCCTGGTACTCGGTAACTTATCAGAATAGGAGGAATGCTGAGACTTTCTGTCCCATCAGTCCCCACTGCCTTGAACCCTGCATTGTTTCGATGCTTGGTGCAGATGCAAGCATCTGCATTCTAGTGTGCTAACCTCTCCTCCAGTAATCCATATGGCTTTCCTCCACACCACCCTACAAAGTCTTCATGAAGGCAATCATCAAAGGAGTCATTAGGGATGGGGTGGAAAATCAAATGATATATTTGGTGAGTATTTTCTTTGTCCATTACCTGTTTCCTTTTCTATTTTCTAGAATAAATTTTTCATAATTAAAAATATCACTGTAAGCATTTTGGGGAAAATAACAATCTGAAATGTGATATTTAACAGCACTTGTTATGTTTCTGTTTAGATTATATTTTCTCGGGCTGCAGACAGTCTTTGTTCCACTGAAATCCTGGAAAACTTTAGGACCCACTGTTGAGGAAATTCTCTGCTTAGCTTCAAAATTTTTCAAATTCCCAGTTTATTCCTCAACTTAGTTTATGGTCTTAATGAATGAGTGAATTCTCTATAGAACATTTCTGCCATTTTACTGTGGGCCTTTGACTTTAATTTCAATTGGTATCATTTTCAGTTGTTAGAGCAACCTATATTCTATCTAATGTGTGAGTATAGTTAGCTTTCATCTCGGAATGATCTTTATGCAGCCAAGTACTTGTATGGCCTGTTCTTGAGAGTCTGTGTCACTTTTCTTCCTGCTATGTGTCCTTACATTGTATTTTACTATCCGGTTACTTCACTGTGCTTTGTTATCTAATATATTCATTTCATTGAAACGTTCTCTTACAACTCAAGGTATCAGTGCATTATTCCTTGGTTCTTTCCCCTCATTAAATACTTATTGTTCTTTTGGAAATAAACAGCCTGCTAGGTGTTTAGAGTACCAGAATGGAGGGAATGAGTGATCCTTACTCTCAACAACGTCAACTAGAAGAAAAGTAATGTAATGTTATTAATATAAGTTAGAGGTAAGAGTGATGCCAGACTTTATTCATCATACATATCTGATATACCTGCCACAACACTTCTTAAAAAAAAACAACAACACTCCTTTAAAAATGTATACCTTAAAAAATACTTAATATTTGCTCTCGCTTAAAAATGATACTCTGTATAGACATTCATAAGTCTAATACTTTTTGCAGATGGTCACTATAACTTGGAAAAAACATTTTTAGACTTCTTTACTTGACCTCTAATTTTATATTGTTTTACCAGCTCAATTATAAAATAACCCTAGAAAATTAGCAAATTCTCTAGCGATCACTATTTTATTAACTTTTTTTTTTTTAAAGTGGACAAAATTTAGATACCAGCACTGATTTTCTATGTCTGTAAGTTATTTCTAAATAAACCTTAGGTTATAGTCATGTGAAATCACTATTGTAGAAAATATAAAATGAAGAGATATTAAAGTTGAAACATTAATTTCAAAAACTCTTTTCTGAAACACTAAAGATTTACATGATGTCAAAAAAAATTGTCTTGATAATGAATAACCCATTGCATTTGACTATAAGTGTGACTTCTGGTTCAAGTTGGCAAGCCGAAGCCAAATTTTACTTCCCATCTGTCTCTAAAAAAGTTATAATGAAATTGAAGTAAAAACTACAAAATGAGATACATTCATAGAAGCAATGAAATTTAGAAAATGAGACATTGTTAAAACAAAGACTTAAAAAAAAAATGTGTAGAAGAGACAAGGCAGATGCACTGCTTTAGGGTACAGCCAAAATTGTGAGAACCTTCAGAGCAGGCTATAAAAATGACCACAGCAGAGGTGGGAACTGTTCTGCTGTGGGATCATCACTAGGACCCTTTGATAATCCTGGTTTGTTTATAGGGAAGTACAGAGAGCAGGAGAACATAAAGACCAGAAATTCCCTGATGGATTAAAACTATCAGCAGACAGCTGAGCCAACTGGCCATCTCCATTCCTTCTTATATAATAGAGGTGTTTACCTAAAAATACAAGGGATCTACCGTCTAAAGACATTGAATGAGCTACTGAAATGAATGTAAGGAAGCCTTCTTCCTAACGACTTTTGGGAGTCATAGGACAGGGGCTGCAACATGCCTACTTAATCCCTGTTCATTCACTTTAAGGAGAATTCTGCCTCTTGGATAAACTTGAAATTGAAGGTGACAAAAGACTAAAATGTTATATAGAAGGAACAGGATCCACTGAATATAAGCTTTTCAGAGAAAACAAAATCCAACCAAAAAGAATACAAGGTGGAAGTCTGGGAAAGGATTGATTATCAAAGCAATGCTCGAAGGAAGTTCTCCAGAATGGAAGACAACCATGTTTTAGATCGAGAAGTTTCGGCAAAAGAAGCTATAAAGAAGCCACATGTAGACATATATTCTTAAAATGTTAGAGTACAACAGATATATGGAGTATCTGAAGAGGTTTCAAAAAAGGATAACAAACTCAAGCTGTCAATGAAATGAGAAGAATATTAACATCAGTGTGGTAGGCCGGATTTTGGCCCTCATGACCTCCCCTGATGTTATACCTATGAATATGCTACATCACATGGCAAAAAAGGGATTTTGCACATGGAATTAAGATTGCTAATCAGTTGACCTTAAAATACGGAGATGATCCTGGATTATCAGGTGGGCCCAATGTAATCACAGAACACAGAAGGTTTGGCCAGAAAGATGAGGCAGACGAGAGATCAGAGAAATGGAAGGCATGGGAAGGACTCAACCCACTGTTGCTAGATTTTAAGATGGAGAATAGGACCCTGACCCAGCAAATGCAGGGGGCCTCTAGAAATTGAGAATCTCCAGTCAACAGCCAGCAAGAGAACATGGATCTCACTTCTACTACAACCACATGAAACTGAATTCAGCTAATTTCCTTCATCAGCCTGGATAATCAAGGCCAACACTTTATTTCTGCCTCAGGACACCCAGAGTAGAGACACCAGTCAAACCAACCCAGGCTTCTGACTTGCAGAACTGTGAGATAATAAATAGATGCCATTTTAAGTCACTGTGTCTGTGACTTTTTTTTTCCCTTTTTTTCTTTTTTTTACAGCAGCAATAGATAATGAATACAGAGTTCAGTACTAGAACAGGAGTTCTGCTGTAATGAATGCCTAGAAATGTGGAAGTGGCTATGGAACCAGTCAGTGGGGGAATGATGGAAGAATTTCGAGAGGCATGATAGAAAAAGCCCAGATTTCCATGAATAGGGTGCTAGTAGAAATATGGACATTAGAAGCTGTACGTGAGAGCTCAGAAAGAAATGAGAAATGTGTTTATGGAAATTGCAAACGATACATAGTATCCAAAAGCCTAGCGGAAGTGTGACATGCAGTTATGTGGAAAGCAGAGATGCTAAGTGGTGATGTTGGCTCTATAGCTGAGGAGATTTCCCAGTGGTGTTCAAGGTGTGACCTGATTTTTTTCTTGCACTTTATAATGAAATTCAAAAGGAGAAACATAAATGGCAAGAACTGTTAAACATTAAGAATCCAGAGTTGGATGATTTGGGAAAATGGTCAGTCAAGCAATATAGGAAAAGATAATAAATTTGCTGTCAGGAAAGCATGTTCTAGAGGAAACAAAACAAAACACCTGAGGGTGTGTCTGTACCACCATTGTCATACCTCAAAAAGTTTAAAAACTCAGAGTATAAGTTACACAAAAGCCTTTTAAGAAGATTAAAGATCCCCTCACCCATCTAAACAGTAGCAAAAAATAGAGAACAGATTTTCTAGGAAATCTCTGTGGAAGAGCTTCTTATCCAGTGGAGTGAATCCTTGTAACACAGACAAGATTCTCACAGAGTTATTGAGAATTTTATGTCAGTGAAAACACTGCCAGGTTGGACTGAAAGGAACAGAGACAGGATGAAATGAAGGAAGCCTCTTGGACCCCAGTATTCTCTGGCAAGAAACATGCTAATGAAACTACTTAGTTGCGCACATCTGTTACTTTTCATAAAAAAAAAAAGATAAATCAGAGGGCAGAGCTCTGAGCCCAGAGGGTGAGGCTGAGAACCACAGAGGATCATGGCCAGGACCAGGAACCGAGTGGAATTTGTAAAGCTGGATTTCAAAATTGATTTGGACTCCTAGCCCCTTTTCCTGCTGGTTTTTCCCTTTTTGAAGCAGAATGTCTAACTCTTAGCCCATGCCTCTCTCACCATCGTATGTTGGGAGTAGATAACTTGCATTCTAGTTTCACAGAGAGAGAAATTTTATCCCAGGATGGATTATGCCCAGAGCCATATCCATACTTAATTTAGATTATTTAGATAAGAGATTTGGGGAGCTTGAACCAATGAGATTTAGGGCAGATCTCTGTACTGAGTTGATGCTGTATTGGGTGGACACTTTTGGAAGCGTGGGATATGGTGAATGTGTTTTGCATGTGGCATGGGTGTGAATCTTTGGGGGTCAGAGGGTGAAGTATGGTAGACTAAATAATGTACCACCAAAAGAAGCCTGTGGGCTAATCCTCAGAACTTGTGAATGTGTTACATAGCAAAACAGACTTTGCAAATATGATTAAAATTATGGACCTTGAGATGGGGTGATTATCCTGATTATGTGGGTGGGCCCAATCTAATCACACAGGCCCTCTAAAGCTCAGAAGAAGGCACAAGAGTCCGTCAGAAAGACACCATGTAAGAGGCAGGAAAGATGGCAGAAGTAGAGGTGAGAGAGAAGAAAGAATGACTCCAATGCCATTCCTGGCTTTGAAGATGGAGAAAGGGGCCTGAGCCAAGAAGTGGGGACTGCAGGCCTCTAGAAGCTGAGGACAATCCTGGCTAACAGCATGCAAGGATATCAGAAACTCAGTCCTGCAAGCACAAAGAACCAAATTCTGCCAACAAACTGAATGAGCTTAGAAGTGGATCCTCCCCTATGGGCTTTAGAAAGGAACTCAGTCCTGGCAACATCTTGATTTTGGCCCACAAGTGAACACAGAGCAGAGAAACCTTAGTCAATCCTCTTAGATTCTGATTTACAGAACTGTGAGTAAATAATTGAGTGTTATTTTAAGCTGCTAAATTTGTGGTAATTTGTTACAACATCAACAGGAAACAAATACAATCAGAATTTCACCCACAACACTAGACACTAGGACACAATGAAGTAATGTTGCCAAAGTTATTAGGAAAAAGAGATTGTGAATGTTGGATGTTATACCCAGGCAAAATATCTTTCAAATGGAATAAAATTTATTTTAATTAAATATGTACACTCTTGAAACTTTACCTTCCACATATCCCATCTGAAAAATTATTTAAAGTTTTACTGTAGTAGAACAAAAAAGTAATCCAAGAAAGAGTATACTATAGAATTTCAATGTTGATGATATAGTAATAACAAATCATAAGATAATATCTGTGCAACAAAAATAACTGTCCATATTACAACATCGAAATTGCTATGGTTATGAAACTGAATGAGTTTGTGATATAGGAAAGAAGGTATAATACTTTTTCTGTTTATATGACAATTAAAAATCAACTAAAACTTCAGAAGAAAATGTGCAAGAGAATCATAACTCATGTATAAAGCTATCTAAAATTTTCATAAATTTATGACTTGATAAAGTATAAAAAGTGATTATTTTGCCTAATATTTAAAATACTTTGAATAATATTACTATAATGAAATGGGAGTAAATGAACTCTAAAAATTTTATTTTTACTTTCAATTTTCAAAATTAACATATAGAACAAAAACGCATGGGAAAATGTAACTGTAGTTTTAGAACAAAAGCAATGGCTGGCCAAACCTGGGGACTAATGGGGTAAGAGAAAACTATAATGACAAGAAACTACCCAGCTTTCTTAGTTGAGACTAATTAGCTATGATCTACAATCCCTGGATTGAGAAATAGATGCATGAATATATTATTTAGAGTTATGAAGGTAATCACTCTCAACAATAAAAACAAACAAACAAAAGCAAAACCAAAAACCATCAGAAAGTCGTATTGGACTTTGGCTCCTCTAAAGACCTCAATTTAACTGGAAGTCTCTGAAGACTCTATTTTCAAATAAGGTCACCTTCTAAGGTACTAGTACTTAGGTCTTACACATACCTTCTGGGGGAAACTTGATTCAGCCTTCAACTCACAGAAAATGAAATATGGAACCTAATACAATATATTTTACATAAAAGAAGGAAGACAAGAGTTTGAGAGGCAGAATGATAGCATATATTTGAGAAAATCACTGCAGGGTAGCTAGACAGAATCTGGTCTCAATAAAATTCAAGGACATATAGACCCTTTAAAATAAGGGGAGATGAGTGAAAAGGTAATTTGGCTGGAAAGCAGGAAAACATAACAATGGATGTAGATTTTGTAAAAGAAATTGTTGCAGGGCAACAAATTAAAAATTGCAAATTTGTTATACATATACAATATCAACCATATAAAGGTTGGAAAAAACAAAGTGGAAGGTCAACTTGAAGAATGCAATCCAAGGTGGAGATCAAGAATATAAAAACGATAAGAGGGGATGTGATAACTTGAAAACGTATAAAACATATGAAAATAAGTAAGAAACAACCAAAGAAATAATAGGAAATCTCTTTCCTGAATTTATGGACACTCTTATTGGCAGATTAAAGTGGTTCTCCCCTTTCTGGCAAAATTAAGAAATGCAATCAAACTGCAAACATTGTTGAATTTTGAGAATGGAAGACAAATCCTACAAGCTCCAAGAGGGAAAATATCATATTTGTCCATGACATAAAACACTGAGGTCACATTTTTTCTCTCAAAGAGAAACATGTGCAACTATGTTTGTTGTATGGGAATCTCTCTCTGGTGTGGCTGGTTGGAGGAGAAAAACAAGTAGATTTGCTTCCCAAGAAGTGTGTCATTGGAACCCAGCAATCCTGATTGAGAGACTAAATGACGAAGTCATATAGGCCCATATACAAGAAAAAACAACAAAGATTTGCCTGCGAGGTGGGGGGGTGAGAGTGGTGGGACAGCAGTTGAGGGCCGTATGCAGTAGGACACAGAGATTAGTTACAGTGCTGTATCTCCAGTGGTGAGTACACATAATTCTGATGGTCACACTATTACATAATTTTGTTCATGTTGCCTGGCACACTGTCAGTCTTTCATTTCATGAAATAAGCTTGAATTTTTCTGATATTCCTCCCACCACCTACTTTTGTTTTTTTTGTTTTTTCGCGTAACTTAGCTCCAGTGTGCTTCTGCTAATTGCCAAATAATCCCTGATTGAGATTGATATACAGCAAAATACAACTATTTTTAATAATTACAGGGAAGGAAGACATAAAATGTTAGTAATTTGACAATAAATGAGTATAAAACATCTGATGATAGCCTTAAAAAAAAGGAGGAGTTGAAGGAAGTAAAATGTTGTTAATTTCCTCATCAATGATCCTCATAATTACACAAATATATGTTCAAATGCATGTGATTTTTTAAAATTCTAGTAAAAGTAATAAAAGCATACATTTAATAAATTATGGAAACCTATGCATTTAAATATGCTCATACAGCAAATGATAGAAAACAAAAGGAATGGTAAAAAACAAACAAACATTTTTATATGTTTGGAAATGTTATTATCTGGTGAAAACAAGACCAAGCACTACAAATCTGAAATACATGTAAACAGGTTAAACTTTCCTTTTCAATCATTGTGAAACTTTCCGATGTAGAACACCGTACAGAGAAAAGAATAAAATAAAGAGATCAAGAAAAATTAAAACAATAGACAAATGTATCACACAAATGTGCTAATATGTACAGAGATTACATCAGTACCAAACAAAAAATATTCAAAACCACAAGAACATAAACAACAAAACTTCACCACAAACAAAAACACAAAAAATTGACACTTTATAAGAAAAAAGAATGCCACATTTTCTTGATTAATAGTAAATGTCTAGGATTAATAGTAAATGTCTAGTGAAAAATGTGATTTATGGATTTTCTGTATTTACTGACATAACAGCCAAATATATAAAGCAAGATTATTAGAAACAGTTGCAAAAGACATTTCTCAGTTAATGACATTCTGAATAGGCAAAATTACAAAGCTTGCAACTAAATATTGTTAGTCAATGTTAACATTTGAAAATGTTACATAGCATATATAATGTCATATTAATACAAAGAAAACAATTGGGGAAATCAAGTTTTCAAAGCCCACGTTCTTAAACAATGTAAATAAAACTTGAAATTAGTGACAAAGTATTTTCTAAACTATATCAAACAATTGGAATTAAGAGAAAATAAAGCAATAAAACACTCTTTTAAGTCATTTAGATATAAAATGAACTATAAATTGAATTATGGAATATGCAAAATCACTGTATATGAGAACATAAGAGAATTGGCCAAAGCTATTGAGCAATAAATGTCTTACCTATTAGGGAAAAAGTTATTTTAAATGACTAAATTTCCATTCAATTCAAAATTGTTAGAAGGAGAATAAAAGAAAATTAAACAAAAGAGGAAGGAATTATCATAAATGAAGAAATCAGTGCGTTAACAAAGAATAAGTACCCATATGTTCAAGAGCTGCATCTTTGATAATGCAAATAAAAGTGAAAAAATCTTGCAAGTCTTATGCAGTATAAAATAGAAATAAAATATTAACAATGAGGAAGATAATGTAGAAAAATTAAGAGTTTTAAGATAAGACATTATGTATAACTCTACATTCATAAATGTAAAATTCTCAATAAAACAAATTAAAGAAATATAAATGCTTGAAATTGACACAAAACAACCTTGACAGATTAATAACTATGAAAGAAACTATAGAACTATGAAAATTACTTTAAAGAAATTATATCCAGAAAGTTTTATACATTCCAAGCTATCTAAACTGTTCCAGAGTTTCCAAAACTCTACAATTATATATGTGTGTGTGTGTCTGTGTGTGTTTGTGTGTATATATTTACATATACAAATATACATATATATTTATACATATTTAATCTTGGTAACATATGTGCAAAATATAAAATAAATACTATCAAATAAATTATAGAATAATAATGTAAAGTACAATTTAACATGCTAAACATAATTTTATATTTGAAATCTGTATATTATATGCACATAGTGTGTATGTATACGTATGTCTGTATTAATAAAAAAAATGGGGAGAATGAATTCCAGCAGTTTCTTTTTTATTTTTTCATCCTAACAAATTCAGATTTGGGGTAATTCTCTTCCTTTTTACTTCACTGTTTTCTAAACTTTTGCATTCAGAAAAAATAAAGTATATTACTAGTTCAAGTATTTGAAAAATGAGTCTCATATATTCTTGGATTTAAAGATGGTAAAAGGTAAATTACTGAGATAATGAAGGATTATATTTAAATAATACTGTGTGTTTATTGTAAGGATATTTCCTGAGAATATTTGCCTTTCCTACACTTAAATAATATTTATAAAGACCATACTAGAATAATTGTGTGGAGCAGTGAAAAATAAGCTGTTTCTGTGAGTTGGTTAAACTAATTGAAAACAGAAAAAGGATTTGAATTAGATGTTTTACAAAGCCCTTCCTAACTTATAATACGAGTAACGAATATTATGTGAGATTTTACTATCTGCCAGGCACTGTTCTAAACAGTTTATTTGTACTAGTTAATCCTCCAAAAACTCCATGAGGTTGTTACTATAAGACAGAATAATCATTGCTATAATTATTATTATTCAGTGTCAAATAGCAGGTAATGATTCATTAGATATTGCAAAAAGAATATTTGTAAGCAATGTATCAGAGCAAGATTTCATTAACTGAAATGTTTTTCTCTTTATTTCCTAACACCAATCACTGATATATTTGTGTAATGAAATTATTGTTTAAGAAATTATTTATTTTCTTTTGGAAATATGTTCTTATTATAGTTCCTTTGAATGATGAGAAGGAATTAGCCACTATAGGTAGGCTTCCCCACACAGCATGTCTGTGTGCAAATGGTTTACTGGGAAGGATATTGGGAACTACACTTGTGAGGGAATCGAGGAAGGAGGATTTGGCAATGGGAAAACATCTGAGATTGGGATGGCCCTTCTCAGATGCCCTGATTATTGGAGGATGCTTCCCAGGGGCCGAGAAACCTCGGGCAAGGCTGCTGTCCTCAGCCAAGGGCGGTTTCCAGAGAGATACTGAGGCAGGATCCACCTGCAGGCAGGCAGCATCGCCAGTTGGAAGGGCAAGTGTCCATATCTTGGGGGTCCCCTGGATGACAACCCCCCACATCATCTACCACATCGGGCAGGAAACCACATCAGGCTGTATTATCCTTGTTTATTCAAAAATGTATCTGACAGAGAAATAGGCATCTGTCCCAAGTTCAAGACAGAGCAGAACGATGAAAAGGGCAGTAACGTTTTCTAGGCAAACCAACAGAAAAGAAATTGTTTTTTAGGCATAAATCCTAAAAGATAGAAGACTGAATGAGGACACAATAACCAAATACTTCCTAGAAACTAGAAAGAAAATTGATGCATGGTAAAGGATTTGCTGAAGGCTAGAATCAACAGAGAGGAAACCAAGAGTCAACCAGATTTTCATCTAAGACTCTCTCCAGACGCAGTCATGGACAGCATGAGATATTTGGAGGAGACAAGCAGGGCTGGGTGGAAATCTGTTTAAGAAGCAGGCGTGCCGTCCATAGCCCATGCCCTCCTCTCCAACCTAGCACTTTTCCCTCCCTCACCCCAAAGAAAAGACCTGCAGTATTTATGTGTGGGAGGGGAACAATTTTTTTTTTTTCTTTTGAGATGGTGGGAGAAGGAGGTTGGACTGGGTGACACCAGGAGGAGTTGAGGTTCGGGGGACCAAAACAGGATTAAGTGAATGCATACACACTGAGGGTTGAGACTGCCCCTACCCCATCCCAGTGCCTTCTCACATCTCGCTCTTGGAAAACTGGCTGCCCGGCTTTTGCCCTCCAGGATAGCTATTGGATATTTTCTGAGGGATCGGATCAACCTAAAGGAAAGAGTTTTAAAAGTTTCTCCACCTAAACAGTTGAGGCAGGTCATCCTCCAGGGCAACTCACAGCCTGTAATCCTTCTTAGGTGCCCAGATTCCAAAACTTTTTCATGTGGGCAGACAATCAAGAATGTGCAGGGTTCCCATGTAAAAAAATAAGGGAGAAACAAAGAGGAAAAAACATAACTTGGAGAGAACAGAGCCCATACAGGGAGGAAATAAAACATGACAAATAAAAGTACTGCAAATATCTGAGAGCAATCAAAGAATATATTGCAACTATGAAATGAGAACAGTCACTTCAAAACAAAACAAAAAGAAAACCAACATTCAGAGTACATAAAAGAGCTATCGAAAATTAAAATGTGGTAGAAAAAAACCTCAAAATTAGTACACGCTGAAGCTCACCAAATCCTCCAGAAAGCAGAGCAAAGGGATGAAGTGACATAAAACAGAAGAGATAAGAAAATTAAAGTACACATCCTAGAGGTCCAAAAACTAAATGTAGGAATGATACACAAATAAATTTGAAGGATAAGAAATGCTAAACCAGAATTCCATACTCAGCCAAACAATAAAACGTGGAAAAATAAACACATTTTTAAGCATACAATGCCTTGGCAATTTACTCCCATGAGCTTTTCCTTATGAAGGTACTAGATGCCACAGTACCCGTAAATGAGAAAGGAGGCAATAGGAAATAGGAAATCCAGGGGAGAAAGGCAGCAAGCATCCCCAAGAGGATGGTTCATTTGAGTTTTCAGGCTGGTAGCTAAGCAACCTGTCCAGATATAAAAGGCTCCAGGAGATATTTCCACAGGATGATAAAACTGAGAGAACACAGAAATAACTGACAAAGTATTTAGGGTTGAATTAGTAAGTACATAGAGAACTGTAAAATAGTTATTAGCTCTAAGAAAAAAAACCAAAATGGGTTAGGAATGGAAAAGTAAAGTTTACTACTTGGCTGAGATAAGAATTGTTTTCACAAGATCCTAATGAAGCAAACACTGAATATTGAGCAGACTACCACGGTGGAATGGGGGTATTGTGTGGAAGGGATCATATGAGCTGGAGGAAGAAGGAGGATGAATGTTTTATCCTCACATGTTCTAGTGAGAAGTCAATAGCTAATGATACAAAAGGAAAAATCAAGGAAAGCACACAACAGGTTATTTATAAAAATGCAGCTAAATACGGAAATAGTTAAGAGGTGCATGTATTTGACTCTGAGAAGGAAAAATTGGGGATGGGGAGGTGGAGAATTTTTTTCGTGTGTGTGTTTTTTTGTTTTTTTGTAAAGTATCTTGTGACATTATTTGCTTGTTAATATATATGCATGTATAACTCTGAATAAAAACTAATTAAAAAGATGGACAAAGGAAATAGAATATTAATTTTGTCAGTCAAAAGAAGAATACAGATATTGGCTTGAATGAATAGCCTTATCCTTTCTGAAATGAAATTATAAATCAGGAAGCTAGCTTCTCAACAACCTTGGAAGAGCTTCTTATTTGGATGGCATTGTTAAACATATTCTGACTATTAATATTCTAGAATGTTGATCTAAATGACTTTTAGATTTCTATTCTTATAAAGTTACCTATAAACTCTCTTCTTTGTAGAATATAATTTTGGAAAACGTGTACTTCAATAACTGATTAGTCTACCAGTGAGGTATCTTATATGATAAAATATCATACAATAAAAATGTCGCAGCTGCAGACCTCATTAATTCAGTTTTTTCTCCATATTCTTCCTAGGCGAAGGTGAAGTTTACCTTTGAATGCCTAAGAAGAAATGAATATTGTAAGCATCATTATAAGGATATCTTGG
This sequence comes from Rhinolophus sinicus, assembly GCF_036562045.2. Taxonomy (NCBI): domain Eukaryota; kingdom Metazoa; phylum Chordata; class Mammalia; order Chiroptera; family Rhinolophidae; genus Rhinolophus; species Rhinolophus sinicus. Next base: position 50,762,620 of record NC_133754.1, on the reverse strand, counting down.
TCATTTCTTTAAAAGAAACTGAAGATTACAGTGTATATTATTTAATAGATTTTTAATTAAATAACTATATATTGAGTTTATTCATGCAATAAATGCTAATTAAGAATCTGTTTTGTTCAGGTATTCTGCTACATATTGGTCACGCGAAACTGAAAATATATAATTCTTGCTTTTAAGTTAACAAATAAGTTAGGAAATTGACATGAAAATGAGCAATTGTGATTGAAATAAAAAAATAATAACTGTTTATTGAAGTTACAAAAAACGCACTAGCAGCCCAGGCATGTGAGCATAGGGAATTTCCTGTAAGTTGAACTTGAAGGATAAAGGAGAGTAGGTGTATGAGTTGATGGCGAATATTCCAAGGAGGAAAAGCAGCTTGGACAGTCATACAGAGGGGATAGGAAGAGTCCGAGAAGAGCCAGTAGTTCAGGATGGCTGGAACATTGAGCAATGAGTCTGGAGAGAGCGGAAAAGATATTTTAGATTTTATCATATAGGTGGAGGCACGAGACACTATTAATAGCTATTCTTATTAACAGTAGCCAAAATTTTAAGTTTTATTCCTGTGCTAAGCACCAAGCTAAGCTCTTTGCATGCAGAATCTTATTTAATCCTTACAATTGCTATATCCTTATTTTTCCATTTTTCAAGCTTGAGTGTAACATAATAAAATTTATGGAGAAATTCCATTCTAACACTTGTGAGAAAAGTGTTTCAGTCCAGTGGAAAAAAAAAAGATACAAAATGGCTTATGCAACTCCACAAAAACATTATATATAATATAGCAAGAAACAAGGTTGGAAAGAGAAATACTCAGAAAATAAATCGAAAGGAAATGGTCACCCATTGGCTTGTAGATGGTTATGCCCATTCACCAGGACGGGATATAAGACATGGTGAGGTTTAGCAGAGGAAGTGATTAGTAAACACAGTTCCTACAGCAGTGATACTTTGATTGGTTGGTTATTTCACTTAGCATAACTAGTTGATGTTACTTTATGCATTGCATTAATTAATTGCATTCCTGTTAAAGAATAATGATGGTTGCATGTCCTTGATCACTGAATTGATCCAGAACCTCAGGTTCTGATTTTGACCTAATGACATCTTTCATTCTATATTCATCACAACCCAGAACTTTCATGGTATGACCACCAGGAATATAAAAAAGAACAGAGTGAGGAACTTAAAAGTGCTGGTTTGAAAGCATGGTTGACTATTTATCCAGACTGTATCAACTTTCCTTTCCTTTACAAAATGAATTGCTTGTAAGATTTTGTGGATCAGAACGTTAAAGTAACAGCTTCGCTCTACTATGCACTCCTTCCTGCAGGTCTTCCTTTCCTTTTAACTGTCGGTCCACCTTCTTCATCCTGCAGGGCTCTCCCAGACCTTTCTAACCAATGATGAACCAGAATGCTGTGATGTCAGGAGAGAAGAGCAATCCAACAATCCATCCAAAGGGCCGGTGTTAAAAAGTGGATCCTGTCACAGGACGTCGCTCCCAGTTTCATCAGCAACAAGACTGTGCAACAGCAGACTCAAACTGTGTGTTCTCGTACTGATTCTCTTACATACAGTTCTCACAGCCTCAGCAGCACAGAACGCCACGGCGCTGAGCTTTGGAGGCATCAACACGCTGGAGGAAAGCTCAACTAATGAGGACTAACAGCGAAGGACAAAGTGGCACCAGAGCAGCAGCTGGCCCACCATGAAAATGCAACTGCTATAAGATGTAACAGACTGGGTGCTTTTACCCTCCAATCACTTCTTGCAAGGCCTTTAGGGTAACATTTAAAAAGATGGGCCTGAATCCAAACAAGGACACAAACACAGCTTTTTATTGACTAAAAGGCTGTAAAGTGACTTCAATTTCTCACACCATTTTATACACTGTGTTTTAATGTTTGGAGGTATTATTTGCTTTGGATTTTGCTTTAGGTTGATTTGTTTGTTTATTTTTTGCACTTGTTAATACAGGATTTATTTTGGGGGATGGTTTCTCAGAGGTAAACTAAGTCTTTTCACTGTCTCTCTATATATATATTTCTAGTCATTGTGTGTGTTCATCAGATAGTTTTGTCTCTATGTCCTGTCAGTTTCTATTAGAGGAATGATTGCTATGACCTCATGGTATATAGCAAAAAACAACAACAAAAAAAAAAATGATAAAAAATAAAAAAGACAAAAAAAAGAAAACAACAAAAAATAAAAAAATTCCCTAACTCGCCCTCCTGCCTAAGGAACCAATGCCTTTCCTGGCCTTTCCTCCTCTCACCCTCTTCTCGCCCCTCAGCAGACATCCGCTTGCTTCTGTCTATGTGGCCACGGCAATGGGCGCGCAAGCTCTGGTGGGCCTCTGAGCTGCTGTTGCACAAACCCGCAACGGAGCAGAGGGGGTTACTTTTCAGCTGGACAAACAAGTGTTCCCCGAAATAGGTGGAATCAGACAGCTAACACATTTTTATGTTGAAAACAAATAAAAGCAAACGATTATGAACTATGTTGCTCCAGCTCCCATTCCCCAAGGCCCAGTCCTTTCTCGCTGATCAGGCGGCTCTGAGTGGCCGCCTAGGATCAGCATGTGAAGAGGCAGGAGTCCTTCCTGGAAGCGGGGCGTTGGTTGAGATTGCAGTTTTGTTGCGGCTCACACAGGGGCCCATTTGGGCCCTTGTAATGAGAACAGAGACTGAGGGCACAGATCTTGACTTCTTGTTCCTCTTTATGGTTGTGGAGGAGATAGTAGAGATGCTCAAATACCTGCAGTATACACAATATACCCAATTTTGCTCCAGGATTTCCCCAACATGCGGTTTTAATTACTCCAGGTATAAAGTGTATGCAATTCTGTATCATCACAAAAGAAGATTTTTTAAAAAAATAGGTTAGCCATTTTCATTCAAATGCAAAAACTTTATCACTCTAACATGCTCTAGGTAGTTGAAGAAAAGAGGAGAAATCTGGTTGCTCTATTTGTATTTTTTTCTTTTTGTGGGAACATTTCACACGCTGAGTGTCTATGAATTTGTTTTCTACAAAAGGCTTTTATGAGTTTACAGTAGAATCAGTGGAAGGAAAAGTTAATAAGGGCTGTTTTTAAAAAAAATAAACAAACAAAACAAATAATTAAAAAAACACTTTACATTCCTTCCTATTCTCTAACTACACTTGGGAAGTGCACTTCAGATATGTTTGCTGTGTAGCTGGGAAGTGAAGGAAAACCATAGAAAAGGTCCTCTTAGCGAACAAAATTTAGTTATTAACTTTATAGCTATGAAATTCCCCCAGGCATTTGTTTTCGTTCAAACAAACTTTAACCTCTGCATCATACTTAACCCTGCGACATGCGTACAGTATGCATATTTTGTTTTGAATAAAAAATGTTTTGTTCCAGTCTGTTAAGAATATTCAAAAAATAATAAAGGTATTGCTTAATAAAATTGCTAGAATTGTTTAGCAGTACATGCACAAATATTTTACTAGATTCTTTGTTTTAATTGTGTTTTGTTGAGACTGAAAATCCTAAAATGGTCTGCGCAAATACAAAAAAAAAAACACCAAAAATGCAAAATTCTCCAGTTTTTGTTCCTTTTTTTAAAAATTGTTTCTTTCTTGCAAATGCAAACACTTTCACATGTGTGCACACACAGAGAGACACAGTAATTTTAATTTACAGAAATGTGTTATTTCTGGGGACAAAGTAGGTGGGGAGTGGCTGGGGGTGGCATTGAATTGTTGCAAATGTTAAAAACTTGTACAAATGAGCATTTTTAAAGGCTAACTAGTGGAGTGTAGATTTCATTGGAGTTGGGGGATGAGAACAGCAGGGGGACAGTGACTGGAGGGTGAGGGGATGGGTGATGATTCACAAAGAAGATGACCTCTTATGACTGTCATATGGCTAGGAAAAACTTTATGACCGTTGTCTAACTCTGTTGCACAAAGGCCACTCCACAGTTCAATTTTTCGATGTTCCTTATGCTTCTGTTCATGCCAGAGCTATTTCTATTCTTTTAGAAAATGTGTGCACAACATCAAACACGTTATCAAATAATAATAATGATGATGATAATAAACTACTATAAATTAACAGCTGCAAGTTCCACCCACTCTTACGACAAGACACTGGGCAAAATAATGAAAAACAGTATTCCTTAAGAAATAGAGCTTATTTTCGCTTAATATCTTTTGAAACTGGTTAAAGTTCTTTCCCAATATAAAGGGAGGAATTTTCCACTTGACCCTGCTTAGCTTTAGTTTGGGGAAGATGGCAGCCGAAGGAGAGAAAACAAAAACGTTCATTATTCTTATGTGAGAATGATCACTATGCCTAGTATTTATTATCAGAAATGTGTAACCACTTCCTTATGATATTTCCATTGACACAGTGAACTAAAGAAGCTTTTCCTTGAGTCAGCAGCTAAGCAGGGGTGTCCAAACTGCGGCCCATGGGCCAACTGCGGCTCGCAATCCATTGTTAATTGGCCCTCAGCAAATTCCAAAAATACATTCAGTTTACTTAAATAAACCAGATGAGGCAATACGTACTTCACCTCGAGTGAGTGGCCTGACTATTTGTGTATTATACCGCATATGGCCCTTGGTAAAAACCTTTGAAAAAAGTTTGGACACCCCTGAGCTAAAGGATCCAAATAGGCAATGACTCCTTTACAAAGTCAAGAAACAGCCATTGAAAATGCAAATCTCATTACACCCATTGTTAATTTATAGTAGTTTATCATCGTCATTATTATTATTATTTGATAACATGTTTGATGTTGTGCACACATTAATACTGACAGAAAAGAATTCAGACCCTGCATCTGTGTAATCAACATCTTGTTCCATTTTTCTCATAGTGGATAGCCATGCATACTGGATAATGAATTATATTATTAAAACAATTATTTTTCAAAGCAAGTTGAAAACAAAGAAAATATTTTTCCATGAATGTATAGAACATGTTTCACCATGTTTACTATTGTCTTTTTTTTTTTTCTACAATAGAGAAATTCCAGTATGTGGAATATGTTGATACTGCAAAACCAAATATCAAATAACATAAGTGGAATTACAGTCAGCCCTCAATATCCGTGGATTTCACATCACAGATTCATGTGTCATATATATATCATATATATACGCATATGTACAAATTGCTTATAAGTAAAACTTTAACCACAAAATTATTTAGTCCATAGCAACACACACATAACATTATGATGAATGATTTCTATTTTTTGTTAAAGTTTGAGCAACGTGCTCATTTAAAAACTACTTTTGACATGGAAAACAGACTCCCAAACTCCATTAATGACGGAACAACGATTTTGGAATAACCAGAATCTTGTCTACCTTCCAAACATTAATGATGTATAGAAAAAACTGAGGATGGCATGAAGAGAGTGGGCGATGGTGAGTAACAAGGCTTTAAGTGAGAGGAAGGGAAGAAACTGAGTGGTGCTTAAAGCAATATCTCTGTGACATTGATAAGAATGATCAAACTGCTTTAAATTCTAGAAATTCTCTAAATAATGATAAAATGTATGGATAAACCTCTCTGCCTTGGAATAAAACTTAAGACATGAAGCAAAATATGAAATATGTTCTTTGCTCTTGAGGTACTTCAGGGTTATGTTTACCTGATACAAAACATTTAGATTAAACATTTGGATACAAAACATTAGTAATAAATCTGCTATTTTATCCAAGGCCACCCAGGTAAGGAGTACAAAGGTGGAACTCAAACCACATCTGACTGCAAATTCCAAACACTGGCTCCGGAGCACAGCTGGGATCCTGAGGTCTCAAACATACTTTGGGAGTAGAATTTATTTTCTCCAGATTCTCAGCTATTGATAACATCATTGAGTTTTACATTTAAAAAAATTATAAAAGGAGTTATCTAATGTCTTAGGACACCTTAGCACATATTTAAACATAAAGGTTTCAGTGCTTTTCTTAACTTCTTTCTCTTTTGTGTCAATTTATATTTTTTTTACTTTCAGCTATATCTATATATGGTATGAAAAAAAAGGAGCAGCACAGTAAAAGTAATAGCTTCCGCTGACTTTATCAATCTGTCAAGACCTGTGGAACCCTGCTACGGATTGACGGCAACTTGAATGACTTGGCCCTGCTGCCTGCCATCCTGGCTCACAAGCTCAGCATCGACTTTCATGATGGTTCTCGATAAACCATGTCATGATGAGTTAGTGATATACCCATGGCTATTGCTGAGGCATGTGCTAAGGATTTCACTATTTAGAAACACTAGAAATCATATTTCTATTTATTTTCCCCTTCTCCTTAATCTAAAGGGCATGCGAAAGTAAATGAAATCCAATAGGAACAAAGTTAGTTTCTAAGCCTTTAAATGGTAATTCAATTTTGGTGAAACATTTGCTACAGCTCTACACAACAGTCAGGCTGAGCCAAAGTGTTTTGACTTAGTGCAACTTTCTTTTTCTGAAATGTGGTACACTGAAATTAGTTTTTGACTATGCCAAACACACAGCATGAGGAATACATAAATAAAATATTTGTAAAATCTCAGGTATTTTTGCCATAATTAGTCTAAAGCTTGGTTGTTTGCTTTTTATTGCAGCTTCCCCCCCCCCCCTTAAGACAGCATACCTTTTTATTTATTTAATTCATGTGTTTTTTCAGAGGCTGTTTTCATAGATTTCTAGATCTCTTCAAATTTTATATGGAATTTTGCAGTCATACTTGTGTTCAGTAAAACACTTGAAATCAAAACCTCTCAACACAACTTTAAGCTCAATAGATATCAAACAACAACAACAAAAAACTCATGTTATTACAAGTAGGTTTAGTTACCTGCATTTATTCTGATCTCTTTCCCATCTTCCTCCTCTTTCTTAATCTCTCTACCTCTCTCTTTCCCTTCTTTCTCTTTCTCTCTCAACTTCAGGATCATTTGAAATGAGCTATACTAGAGTCAGTGTTGCTGTTTAACCATAATTCCTAGAATTGAAAAGAGAATTAAATGACAATATCAGAAAGAATAATATTAAAAGTTATGAAATATATTAAATGTTGCATTGTCAGAATAAGTTTAGTTGAACAACCAAGACCCTTCAATTTCCTAGAGAAAAATTTGATGCACTTATTATAAAGACTCACAAAGAAATATTCTTTCCTAAGTGACATAGGAAAAGTGTCAGAGATTGTGAAAAGTACTAGTATCATATTCTCATAAGAATAAATTTAAAGATGCAAAAAATGACTGACTTCTTCCAGTTTGAAGTTTGCATTTATGTATATTGTAATAAAGTATAGAACATTTATTTTCAAAATATGATATTGGAAAAAAAATCATACTTTAACTGAAATGGGAATTTAACCTCCACAGAAATCCAATTTCATTGCATATATATTTTAAAGAATTCTTGAGAAAGTTTTACTTTTACATTTCTATGGAAAACTAGCATCTTAATAAGAGTCTAGCTGTCTTTATCAGCATCCACAACACACTGCAACACAACTGATTTTGTATTTATCTGAATGCTTTGCAGACTATAATTATAGCACTACTGCTTTAAATGTGCAGATATATTTTGAAAGATCTAAAGTTAAAGAAAATACATTAAATATTTTTTTTTCAATTTGAGAACAATCATCTCTCACATTTTATATATCAGTGCAATCATTTTTTGCAATTATTTTTAACTTTTAAACCGCACTCACTTTTGCCCCAACCTAATACAAATAGCTAAATCCCGCAAAATATATACTTATTGTATCAAGTCAGCAAGTGATTTCATTCACAGAAACAGATAAACAGCCATGTTCTTCCCTCTGTTTTCTGTGAAGTTGACCAAATCAATTAATTTCCTATTTTTCCCTAAGCCTTTCTTAAGGGTTAATATAAAGTGAAAATTTATGTTTTGTGACATTAGAGGAAAAACCATGAAGCTTGGGTACAATATTATGTGTATCCCTGACACAGCATTCCTGGTCTGCTCAGTGTTTATCATTTGAGAAGGCAACACTCCGTCTCCTAGACTGGGTGAAGTTCTGATCACTGAAGCTCTTCAGCTGAAGAGGACTCAGCATCATCCTGATGCCGCAATCAAGCTCAGATCAGAATAAGATGTGAGGGAACGGGATGACATTTCCCTTTCAAATCACGTGATGAACACCAATACAATGTCTGGGTAATAAAAACGTGCCTTATGGTCTACAAGGGCAGCATTATATAGATTTCTTTTTTAGTTTATTGAAGTTTCCAGAAAGTGGAAGAACACTGACAATTAAAATCAATACCTAATGCTCTTCATTTGAGAAGAGTATGTATAATATATCTTACATTTCCATTATTAATGTATATAAAACAGACATATAAACTGCCTACATTCATGACTTTCCTTCATTTATTGGGAAAAAAAAAACAACTTACTGAGAAACCTCCATGTCACTGTAAGCTAGGCTGTCGAGAAAGAGATACAAAAGAAGTATTTTTGGCCTTTCAGAAGTTCGTAAACCATTGTGGGTGTGAGGACTATGATTATAATGCAGAGAGATACGTCAAGAGCATGGCAAACTTAGAGTACTCTGGAAACACTTAACTCTGATTGACAGAAATTAAAGTTTCACAGATAAAGTGACATTTTAATAATCCCCTAGGAGTTCAGCAAGCAAAAGACAGAAGTTATGGCCACGTGCAAAGACACAGAAGTCAAAGCGATTTTCTTGCCGGGCACAGAGAAATGTAGAGCCTCACGTTTGGAGAGACAAGAGGCTGCTCTCGTAACCCAGCCTAGAAGTTTGGATTTGACCCTCAAAGTAAAAGAAAGCCATTAGGGAAAAAAAAATGTTTTGAATAATACTACATAATGAACGTTATACATTTAAAATTTTTCCTTTGGCAGCAGTATTGAGCATACACTGAAGAAAGTAAGGCAGTCAGGGACTGTAATATGGGAGAGACATAATGAATCGGAACAAGTGCAGCAGTAAATGAGACAGAGAAAAGGGGTGCATTTGAGCAATCTTAGCATGTAGAACTAATGAGGCTTGATAATTTTCTGAATATGACTGATAAAAACAAGTGAAAGGCAAAAAATAAAAAAATAAAAAAAGACTTACAAAGGAATACCAGTTTTGCAGTGTGGCCACTCATCAAATACAGAACTTAGGAAGAAGAATAGAGTTGGGACCTTGGGCAACCTTGCACATTAAGAAATGTGAGCAGGCTTCCTGGGGGAACTACAAATGATGCATGCCCCTAGTTAAGACAACACTAGTTGCCCTAAAAAGTAGACAACAAAACTTTACCAGCTTAGTACGACAGGCATTTACTCGTTTCTCCCTTTAACACCCTGTGGGTGCTTCTCCTCTGCTGAATTCAGAGGCTCAGGCTTTGTGTCTTGTCCTCTGCTACACTCTAGGCCACCTGTTTGTCTGTATCAATGTAAGTGAAGAGGAGGGTGTGGGAAAGGTACATCCACTTTCTAAATATGACAACAATTAAAGCTTTGGCAAACAAGCTCTCTGGGGGGAAATGAGTAATGTCAGAGCTCTATTGGTTAAAAGAACAAAGAAGGCTAAAGGGAGACATCCCTTTTTCTTTAAACATCTGTCAGGGTCAGGCATTTCTCACAACAAACCAGATAAAAGCCGTTTTTTTTTCTTCTGAAATTTTTGGAGGAGGTACAAGTCTCAATGAGAGTGTGACTCTCTGATAGGTAGATGTTAAAGTTTCACACATAAAGTAACATCTTAATCAAATAGGAGGTCAGCAACAAAAGACAGACAGATGCTGTGGCCACAAGCAAAGACACAGATGCCAAAGGGATCCTCGCAGAGTGCGTAGAGAAAGGCAGAGCCTCGTGCTTGGAGCGAGAAGAGGTTGGTTACACCAGTACTGAACACCTTTGCTTGGACTCAGGTGCAATTTTTCTAATGCCAGGTGCTTCTTCTTCCCCTTACAGAACATTTAATGTAATCCTGCTCACCTTACCCTGGTAAGAGGCCAGAAAAATTAAAATTATTTAAAATTCAATTTTAGCCTTACATCATAGAACTTGCATTTTTAATCGTCAAAAGTATGGTAGCAATGCAGTAAAATTGTCTGGTAAAAAGGGTTCCCGTTTTTCCATTCTTGCTTTTTGGTCCTCAAGGTTAGTGATTTTTATAAAGGTTTATAGTCACCAAACCTCTCAGAATAGAGGTGTGGGTTCAATACTGACTAAGTATCATCATAGCACATGGCTGTGAAATTCTTAAGAAAATCAGTTGATGTTAATTAGAATAGACCACCATAGTGATCAAGACGATGGTCAAGATAAAAAATAGACATCATCTCCTCTTCTGACAAGTTTATAACTTAGTGAAAGTTATGGGCCTCTGGCTTCAAAAGAATTGGCAACCATAATTTTGGCTTCACAGTCTTGGTCTATTGCTAAGTCATCAAATTTTCTTCATACCCAATGATTTAGTGGTTGGGATTCACTCTCTCAAAGCTGATAGAAAAAAATTACTGTTATCTAGGAAAATATATTAAAAGAGAGAACATAAGTGATGTTACTAAGGACATAAAAACTTAAGAAATTTCTCATTATAAACCCAACCGTTCATACAGGTCGGTATCAACAGTGGCCATTTCTGGAAAATATTAGAAATTCTCCATACAATCTACACATGTGGGATGCCCAGCAAAACACCTACAATCTTATAAAAATTTATTTAAAAACATATCATGAATATGTATATAGAAACTTATTTACCTATCTATAAATTTCCCAGAATTTAATTCCCTAGAGCTGCAAATTAATCTGAAATTATTTAAAGTAAATACTTTATTGACTTGAACAGGAAGGTTGACATTTTAATTTATACAATCCAAAATAAAATAATATGCCCTAGATTAATTTTTAATTCTTCTTTTTAAGAACTGTAATTGCTCACAATCCTAGATTGTGGTGTTGGTACATCTTTTGTTTTATACTATAGTTATTTGGATATATAGCCATCTCCTCAGGAAAGATAACACAATACCTTGAAAATAGTAGGTGCTCAGTAAATTGGTTTTTTTATTATTATTATTATTATTGCAAGCAAGAAAAGTATCTTTTCAGTAAGTTGAGCAATTAAGACACATGCCCAGAAGATGGTGCTATATGATCCCCAAATAGTGTACTTAACTCATACTGCAAAGAGGAGAAAGTAACTGAACTATTTAATTCCACACTTTTGATTATTATTTCTCAGGAGGGTAAATCCTCTCCACTCCCACCCCCACTGATACAAATTATATAAATAGATCTGTATTAGTTCCTGAAATAAAGTACCACAAACTAGATGGTTTAATACAACAGAAAATGTATTATTTTACAGTTCAGAAGGCTGTAAGTCCAAAATCAAGGTGTGGACAGGGCTATGCACTCACTGAAACCTCGAGGGGAGGGTCCTTCCTTGCCTCTTCCAGCTTCTGGTAGCCCCAGGTGTTCCTTGGCTATGGCAACTAATTACAATCTCTGCCTCTCTCTTCACATGTTCATCCTCCTCCCTTGTGTCTCTGTCTTTTCACATGGTGTTCTCTTTCCTGAGTCTCTCTTCCGCTTATAAAGACACCAGTCATATTAGATCAGGGCCCATCCTAATGGCCTCATTTTAACTTGAGTGTATTTGCAAAGACCTAATTGCCAAATAAGGTCATATTCATAGATGCTGAGGCTTAGAATTCCAACATATCTTTCTTTTAGGAGGACACAATTCAATCCATAAAAACTAGTATTAGTTGCCTGCAGGATCAATGCTGATTACTATTAATAAGTGGATCAAGCACTTTGTGTTAATTTTCTAATAAAAGAATTTGGATGTGCACTATTTCCCCTCTCATTCTCCTGTGCAAATTTGGTCAGAGACTCAGAGACTGATTGGTCTGAGACTTAATCTATAGACCTAACTATAATTTTGTTGAAGTCAACAAAGAGCACTTGTTCATATATGGGGAAAACATCAACAAACTAGCTCTCACTATCAATGCTTAGCAATGCAATTTAATTCTGACTTGATCAGTTAATTATTCAAATATTTAATATCAAATACTCAGTATAAATAAATCATGCAATGAAACTGGTGTCCATGTTCATTAACAAAATAAGTCAATGCCATTCTGAGTCAGGGATGATTGCTTTATACATACATGTGACTATTTTGTCATACACAACTTAAGAGAATCTTACCTACTATTATAGTCTATTTTCAAGGACTATCCCCAGAAATTCATACTTATGTTTATCAATATTTGTTATTATAAATATTTGGCTACAGTTGAAGCTCATGTCTTCTGAGTTACACAACTAGTTAAGTTAGGTAATGAAACATTATTTTAAAAAATGAAGTTGTAATAAATACATGTTGGCACTGCTTCTAACAGTCCCAAACAGCAATCAGGAAACAATACCAAAATTGAAGCATTACCATAGCAATTTACAGCTTAAAAAGAATGTCAGGGAAATTGAATAAAAAATAAACAATTGTAACAATATTATGAAATCATAAAGACTTATTTGTGAGTGTGAAGGTAGGCCAAGATAGCAGCAAATTATGATTCAAATAGTGAACAACCGACTCAAGCTATTCTGTGAATTTTCCCCGTGATATGAAAAATATTTCTCCTAATCTAAAAGATGACAAGTGCTAGAAACTAAAATGTTGGTTCTTCATAAAACTTAACATTTTTCTATGTGAAATTCAAACTTCAGTTTCCATAAATAAAGTTTATTTGGAAACACAGCCTCACTTGTTCACGTATTGTCTATGACTTATTTCCCATTGTAATGGTAGCTGGGAGTGGCTGTGACAGAGATTGACGATCTGCACAGTCTGAAGTATGTATTATGTGCATCTTTACAGAAAATGTTTGCCAACCTCTGGAATAGAAAAAGCATAGAAATTTAGGGGAAGAGTGGAACAATGAAAAACTGATGAGGTAGGCAGGAGACGGGTCATAGAAGGTATTTAACAAATAGTAGGCTGTCAATAAATGGTTGCTATTATTACTATGCTAGAAATCTAACAATTTGTATCATTGCATCTATGGGAAAATGCACTAAATATTAAACAACTTTAATATCAACTTGTGGATCATAACCAATTCTTTTTCCAAAAACTCAAGAATTTCATATTTAAAAAAATAGTTCTAGTTTAAAAAAAAAAGTTTATAAAAAATAATGAGCGTCTCTTTATGTTCCAGGTTCTACCTAGAGAATAATTAGCTGCCCAGTGGTAAAGATAGTATTATCAGCAAATGTTGGCAGAGCAATTTTTCTACTCTGAATGTAAAGTCAATTGTGCTGCTATGTTATGAGATTGTGAGCCAAAAGTAATACTAGATTGAGCCAAATGGGACACTTTGTTCCAGGTTATGCAAATTGGAAGGGACACATCTTGGAAAGATAATAAAGTAGTTAAGAGGATATTTTCAAAGTAGGGAACACCACAATCACTACTGAATTATATGAGTTGGGTGGTTATTTTTTTTATACCAATGTTGTTTTGAAATTGCAATCAATTAATTATTCATGCTAATGGGAGAAAAAAGAAATAGAGATATTGCAAAAGCATGAATAACTAACCCCAAATCATTTTTGGTTGGCTTTGGCAAGTACTTTATCTATTTTCAGCACTGACTCACCTTAAAAATTTCATTTGCTTAATATGAAAAATTATATTTCATGGGCACTAACAAATGATGGCAGGGAGAAGTCACTTAGAAAACAGTTTGAGAGATGCTGTTCCTGAATTTTAAAATGTGCTGTAATATTATATCAGAGTGACTAATCCCTGGAAATATTTTTTCGAAGGTAACATATTAATAGCTGTCAATATTTGTCACATAAACAGGGCACCAGCTTGGATTCCATTGGAGAGTTCCTTTTGCTGAATGCTGCAAAATTCACATGGCCTAAATCTCCCATTGCATGTCCATATCCCAATTCTTAACTCGTATCCTGATTCTCATGCCTCCCTAGGATCTTTGTGCAAGTAGAGCTAAAGTAGGAACTTTCTTGACAGTAGAGGATACACATAATGGGACATAGCAAAAAAGAAAAAATAAGGAAACCTAGTCTGCTGAGTTGGCTATGAGGGAGTAACATCTTGTTGTATTCGTCTTTGAAAGGACCAAGGAACAGAAAGTTGAAACCTGAATCTATGCCTATGGAATATAAATAAACCTAACCATTTACCCCTAAGTGAGAAACAAAAGACCAAGAAACAAAAGGAAAGTGTGTCAAAAATTCTCTTAAGGTAGTCACATAGGATCCCTGTCTCCCGTTTCATGGTTTGGGGTAATCTCCCTTGAGTGTGTTTATTTGAGGGCCGGGAGGGGTTCTGTAACTGTCTTCTAACCATAGAACAGGGAAAAAGGTGATGGCTATATGTGCTTATGTGTATGTGATTACATGATTATGTTTTATAAGATGGCAGTGGCCATCTGAGTTCTTCCTCCCATGCTGGCTTTAAAGAAGCAAGCTGTGTGTCGAGGGATTCCTATGTCGGGGAGCCCACACAGCGAGACACTGAAGGAGGTCTCTAAGAGCTGAGGGTGGCCTTTGACCAGCATTGAGCAAGAAACAAAAGCCCTCAGTCTTACAATCCCAAGGAACTGAAGTCTACAAAGGAAAATCTTTCTCCCATTGAGCTTCAGATGGTGCTGCGGCCCTGACCAAAACTCAGTTGATATCATGTGAGAACCTAAAAGCAGGCCCAGCTGAGCCGTACCTAGACTCCTGACCCACAAAAACCATTGGAAAAATCAATAAGCATTTTTTGAAAGCATCTAAGTCGGTGATACTTTGTTAAACAGCAACAGAAAAATAATACAGGTAGAAATCGCAAGAACTTAATCCATGTATCATACATTGAAAGAGCCTAGACAGGACACTAAGGCTTAGAGTAGCATTTCCTAAGTATGCCCTGAGGAACGCTGCCTCAATGAGATTGTCTAGGGAAAAAGATTCTTCACGTACATTGCACTTTAGCATATAAAAGTTTGGAGAACTCTTGCAGTAAAGAAATGTGCTTCACCTTTAAAGTTGGAAGGTCCCACAAGTATTTATTAAAAGTCACTTTGTATGTATTAATATACCGAGAGACATTTTCACCTATGGTTGCTTCAGGCAATGTGTTGGCGGAAAGATGGGCTTGGGAGCAAAGTCGGTGCTGCATCTGCGTATCACTGTATATGTGTACATGTGATGACGACAAGGACCGTGAGCTGAGATCTCTATTTCTAACTACAAAGGAGATCTTAAAGAAAGAAAAACTTAGGAGGGGGCTTTAAACTCCCAACTTAATTTACAGTCAGAGAATTAATGGCTTTAAAAAAATGTCTAATTTCTTATAGCCACAGTGTAGCATAGCTAACAACTCCAACCAAATATTATACTATCATGCATGTTGTATATTTACAAAGCAAGTTGAATTCACATCAGTGACAAATTTCCTAAGTGAGCTTAGGAAAAGAATTAGAAAGGAGTAGGACCCTGAGATTTTGGACTACCATGAAATGAGAATTTTGAATGTCAAATCCTGTTGATTCTCTCAGATCATCAGATGTGTCCCCTCTTCCTTATCTGAGAAAACTAGCTTCTCCCTGCTAAAAGCCCATGTGAAATTTCATCTGAGATAGTTCTGTTACATGGGGTTACCACTTCTTTCTCCAGACTCATAAATACAATAATCTTCCAGCATATTCTGGATGGGTGTATTACAAAGTGTTATTTTGGAAGACACAACTTGTACACACAAATCATTGCTAGATCATGCCAATTTATATTGGCACAAAAGTAGCAAATATGTGTGGGAATGGAATTTAAGATTGTTAGGCCAACAAAACCAATATAATGTTGGATCAGACCAAATTTATTGTCTGAAGTACACTTTCCTGAGACTCTAAATTCAATGTATCAATTCAAGCATCTGGAAGGGGATGAACCATTTTGCATGGGTGACCGAACCATGGACTGAATGATGTACTGAATTTAATGTGATCAAATTAATCAACAGAACTGACATAAAATATGGAGAAAGAAATCAAAAGCCTTAGCAGTATGGCAACGTTGGGGTAGATTATCATATGCAAATATTTCTCTACTCCTTTACTATGTCAGAAGACTCTGTTTGTTAGGATATTAGAAGTTGCGTAAGTGAAAGAAACATTAGCATCCTTGGAAAGCTCTTGGGTGACTGCTCTGCAACTGTGCAATAGCTGGGTGAGGAGTGGGAGGTGCACCCTTTGAAATGGGCATCTTGATTTTAGTAGAAGTGATGAGCTCTGAGTGGCAGAGGCCATATGGAAGTGCTTACATGCTAGAGACAAGGGGTAAAATTATGGAAATAGGAAAGAGGAGAGTAGTGTGGATCACTGTGTTTTGCTCCAAGGCTATTGGTGGAGGTGGTTAATGGATCCTATTGTGCCTAAGAATTAGATAGATGGGCGACTGTGCTAAAGAGTTAATTTAACTGCAAAGGCTCTTGAAACCTGATATGAATCCCTGCAACGAGAATTTATGTCGTCACACAAAGCTGACAGAATTAGCTCTGTTAACAGATCCAGATCTTCTTGGGTGAAAGTAAGATGTCCTTGAGGGAGTTTCCTTTAACACAGCCATGATAAATATCATATATTATAAACCTCCCTCTTAGGCCTTTTTG
Organism: Rhinolophus sinicus; assembly: GCF_036562045.2. NCBI lineage: Eukaryota > Metazoa > Chordata > Mammalia > Chiroptera > Rhinolophidae > Rhinolophus > Rhinolophus sinicus. Next base: position 50,745,928 of record NC_133754.1, on the reverse strand, counting down.
TTGTTAGAATGGCTGCACATTGGAGAAAGGAAAATATCCAGACTTTGGGAGACTATATAAGATACTAGTTCTGAGCCACCCAGTTTGTGATACTTTGTCACAGCAGCCACAGGAAACTAATACAGACTGAGAACACAAGCGTCTAGATTCTGGATCCCCCATTTCCTTGTGAGCCTCGGGCCCATCCCTGTCTCCCAGCTTCTCCTTCACTCTATCTTCATCTTCAGAAACGCTCTTCCTCTGTCCTTCCCCTCCAAGAACACTAGAGTAACTATACAAAGGTCTCAGCTTTCCTACAGAAGACAGAAAACCTGTTGGATTCAAGTTACTTTTGTTTTTCTCAAAGAAGTGTAATGCAAAGTTTGGGGTATCAGCATGAAATGAAAGAAAAAGAAAAAGTAGAAGAGACTTTTTCTTTCTTTCTTTTTTTTTTTTTTTTTAACCATTTAAATAAATAACTCTTCCCCACATTCTAAATCCACATAGATATTAACAGTGGAAAAAATACACACTTAGGCAAGTAGACAAATATCAAAATAATGTACATTTGAGTTCAATATACAAAACAAATGTATTAAGTCTCACTGATGAGTGTGTGTATAGTGTGTGTGTGTGTGTGTGTGTGTGTGTGTATACACACCCTCATGGAGTGAGGAAGGAAAGCCCTGAGATATGGGAGGAGATATGTTGGAGGGCAGTAATGAGGAAAGAAGAAGGCCCTTTAGCCCTCTGTAGGATTGCATTCTGAAGCAGGCTGGAGCTGTGGGGGGAAAAAGACATAACATCCTTTGAATTTAGAGTTTTGATTGTCACACTTCAAAACTGTGTTTGGAATATGGAGTAGCTGTAGGATTCTCTCTTACCTACGAGTGAGCAAAAAAGTCAGGGGTATGGAAGAGCTTACATCCAGGGTAGGAAAACATTGCACTGTCCTTTATAAGATTTGCAGGGATGGGGAAGCAGAAGTAAAATTAAATTGTGATCACAATTTTCAAGTTAAGCACTTTTTTTTTAACATACCAGTTGCAACATGTTCCTTGACTTCTGCAGGACCTGCAGTCAGAGAGAAGACCTCCACTCCAGGTAACCCCGTCAGGCCCTTCCTTACCCAGTTTAAATTCTATGACCCATCACTTCAGTCACTATGTATTTCATGTTGTCCACACCCTTAACTCAGATTTTCTCCATTACAGTCAAAATCCCACCCTTGATGAATATTTCCCCACATTTTTACCCAGGAAGCTGAGAGCACCAGAAGAAAAAATACAGAACAAAGCTGTTTGGTGGCATTACAAATACCTAATGTCTCACCATGACAACAAATCCTTCTACAGTGCTAACTGTGCTCTCTCTCTCCTGTTCTCTGCAATGATTCTTTCGAAAAAGGCTTTTCCCTTCTCAGACCATTGACTTTCCTATTACCCACTTAGTTTCAGCAAGTGACCTCACCTTCCACTTCAGATAAAAGACAAGCCATTGCAGAAGGTGTTTTCACTTTCTGTTACTTACTATGACCACTCACTTGTATGCAAACACGTGTTACGCCTGCCGATGCTTCCCCTGCTTGCCATGGAAGGTGTATCTGTCCCTGACTAGAGCTACCCCTCTATCTGCACTCATGTATTCAGAAACTTTTCTCTCTTGATTTTTTCTTTGTATCTTTAGCTTTTTCCTCTCTATTGGATTCCTCTAGTGCTACTTAAACATTCTTCATCCTCCATCTTAAAATAAACACTTGACCCCACTAGATACAACTCTATTTCCTCCACTTTAACTTTTTCAAAGACTTGTTTATACTTGTTATCTATACCTCTTCACCTTCCTGTCCTACTTTAGCCCCTAAAATCTACCATCTACCGTTTTTGCTTCAATGTAAGTGTCTCATTGAAGTCACTGATGACTTCCTTGTCAATAAATCCAGTGGGCATATTTAGCTTTATCTTTCTTGACCTTCTGCAGCTCTTGGTCACTCCCTGCTTCTTGAACTGTTTCCTCTCCTTGCTTTCATGACTTCACACTTTTCTGATTGTTCTCCTGCCTTTCTTAACAAGTCCTCGTCCTCCTTCTTTCCTGCTTCCTCCATCTCCTCAGCCCATCTCAGATTTCTGTCCTAATTCCTCTCCCCTGTCACTGCGCTCCTTGGTGAGCTTATCCTCTTCATGACTTCAATTACAGCCAACAATGCCAGCTTTTGTCTTATTGAAATCCAGCCTGGATGTCTCCATTGTGCTTCCTATTCATGTAATCAAATCCCAACGAAAGCTCTCCATTGAGATAACTTTCCAGCATCTCAAACTCAAACTGTACAAAATTGGAAACATTATCACTTACAGTCCTCAAACTTCTGTCTCTATCTCGATGGTTGGTTCCAACCCCGAGTTAATTATCCAAAAAGTTGAGACTCTTCGTTGACTTCTTACCTTCTCAATCAAACCTAAAGTCCTGTTGATGCTATCTCTTAAATATCTATCCTATGTGTTCATTGTTTTTCATCCCCACCACCTCCTAGTATGATACTAACTTTTCTAGTGACTTGCTGGAAGAGCCTTCTAAAGGATCTTTGTCCTCAATCTCTTATCCACAGTGGCATTGTAACTACTTTTTAAAGACACAAATCTGATTGATTACCTTTTCCTTTTGTTTAACATGATTTCTAAATATTTTTGGTCACACACAGGTGAAAATCTAAACCCTTAACATGGCTGAGAAGGATCTTATTAAATCCTCTAATTCATTGACCCTACATTTTTTTTCCATCCACCAGTCTCCTCTTTTTCTTATTTGTGACTGTATTTCATTGAAATCACAGGATTAAGCATTCTAATTAGAAGAACTGTCACATAGGGGTTTCCAACACAGCCTCCAGCTACTGTCCGCCACATTTTGATCCCAGACTCTCCCACTTCCTGGCTGTGGCCGCAGAAAAGTTATTTAACCTCCTTGTGTTTTAGTTTCCTCACCTATAAAATGGGGATGCTAGTAATAATAATTCCTACCTCACAGTACTCTAATAAGGGCTGAAGAAGTAAATTCATGCAAAGTGATTAAAACAGAGCTTGGCACATAATATTCGTAAGTGCTCTGAAAGTGTGGCCCAATATTTATTACAATTACTTCCTTGCAATTACTCTGACTCCTTTGATGTTTCTCCTACAATCTTTGCTGGGCAAACTCTAACACAAGAAAAATACAAACATATACATCTCTGGCCTGTCCCACATAGGAAACAGTTGCTGAAGCCCTCCAGCACAGAAGTAGTCACCAATGGGCCTGAAATACTCTCCCACAGAATTACAGTTTTCCTAGTCGGACACATTTCTGCCCTTTTGCAAAGATTATTTAATAACTCTTCTGAATTCTCAAATCTCCAGCAACCTTCTTCTAATAAACCCTCTGATGATTTTGCTTCATGTTCAGTTGGGAGACTAGGAAACTGCAGACTGAAACCTTGTGATCTTCTCATCTCAAATTTGAAATCCTACCCAAGTCAGCTCTCACTTCTCCCTGTCCTTTCAAAAATAAAAAAAAAATAAAAAAAATTAAAAATAGTGTCCCTTCTCTTATCAGAGAACAATACACACATCAGTCCAGGGTCACAGCTTCTTGTACATTCTCAGGGATGTGGCTGTTTTATTTATCTCTCTTTCCCGCCTCTTTCTACTTTACACTGTGCTGGATTATTCTCATCAACATTCCCAGCATTCCTTCCAACACATCTCTTGTCTAATGTTCCCCTATAAGTAGGGCCCGATTCTCTGCTCTCCTAACAGCCAGGTACTGTGTTTCCCCGAAAATAAGACCCAGCCAAACCATTAGCTTTAATGTGTCTTTTGGAGCAAAAATATATAAGACCCAGTCTTATTTTACTATAATATAAAACCCGGTCTTATATGATATAAGACCGGGTCTTATATTAATTTTTACTCCAAAAGACGCATCAGAGCTCACGGTCCGGCTGGGTCTTATTTTCAGGGAAACACGGTGGGTGTCTCAACATTTTCTATACCAGGTATTCCTGCTGCCTCTTGTTCCACTCACTCCCGGCTGAACTCGGAACATGTGAGAGTTTTAGAATTACCTCAATTTATTTTGCTCACATATTTTAAAAAAAATGTTCACCCAAAGGTGACATACGATTTAAAAAATCTATGTCTAAATGTGTCCAGAATAATATCTTCTGATAAGTACAAATAGAGATTGTAATTAAAGGAGAGCTTTGGGTTATAGTTTAATTAGCCACATTTTTTTTCTTTGTGGAACATAGAATATGAATGTATGCTATAATCAGTGCATCTGAAATGTGATAAAATATGGAACCACAGACGCACAGAGGCATTCACTGATCACGCAGTGACTCCCTGCTATTCTGTCTCAACAGGAATTCTCTTCTTTTCTCCTCCAGGTGTTTTTCCCAATTGCGCATTTGTTTGTCTCTTTATCTGCTATGTAACTATTTCCATGACTGGCCTCTTTGAAGGCAAAGCCACACTATTGGGCTTACCCCAGTATACACTCTGCCAACAGAGTGACTGGTTCGGCTTCACTACATACTTCTAGGTTTTACTGAATCAGTGGATGAAAACCTCCTTTGGGAGTTCACTGTGTGTGAGTAACAGAAAGTTAGTTGCTATAGGCTACAGGGAGGTAAAAGACAGTCCCCTTTGAATTTCACCCTAGACCTCGGTTGTTAAGTACTAAAACAAACTGACAATAAAACACTTGAACATGAGAACACTCTAGAGCTTTATAAAATAAAACATATAAAAGGCAATTGGCTTTTATTTAGCAGGACAAATAGGAAAAGGCTTTAAGATTTGGTGACTGCATTACCCAGCTGAACCTTATAAATGAAATGACCCAAATGTACAGTCAAAAATATCCTTCTGCAAGCACGGTTGCAGACCCTAAAAATGTGAAGTTTCTAGAAGACAGAAGAAAAAACAAACATAAACAAACCCTGGAAGTTTATTACACAAATACCAAGCAAATATTCTCCATCTGGATTTTCCTTTGTGCAACCATGGATATAAACCAGAGGCTAGCCATCATTCCGTAATCCCTCAAGTCCTTAAGCAAAGTATAAACACAATTTTCTCTTCTGGATACGAAAATAAAAAGTAAACTCTGATTTTGAGCAGGTGTCAATGCTTAAGTGGATCATAAATCATAATTAAAAATAAATGATGCCTTATCACACCTTTTGATCTAAGTTTTTCATTTTAAAGACGCGATGAAATGGTGGAAATCCCTAAATGGACTCTATTTCATTGGAAAAAGCATAGTTGTCTTTGGTTCTGGATGGAAGTCAGTATTATAGCAAGAGACTTTATCATTTCTTTATCTATATTGAGGCATGGTCTTTTGCTGGTATTGTCAGATGAAAAAAACATAACTGACTCATAAAAGCATGCAAATTAAATGTCTACAACTTGCATTTGAAAAATCAATTATAAGCTGCAAAAAACAGGCCTAAGAAGTTGAACAAATAAAATATAATGATTTTCTTCCTCCTGGGGATAATGTGAGACTAAATGAGAAAACATGTATAAAGTGCTCTGTGAAAATGTCTTATAAATGCATGATATTAACAGCCATCATTATTTTTCCTACATTTTCTGGCTCATTAATTTATATCTGGATTTCAAAAGATTTATACACCATTTTTAATTTTAAAAAATCACATGAAGTAATCATTTTAAAATACATTCGATATAAATTCATAAAGGAAAGTGCTCATTTTAGTGTGTAAAATGATTTCTAAAATTTGATATCTTGTTGAAAACCTTTCTGGAAATGTTATATCAAAATATACCAGGGGAGGGCAGTAATGCTTCATAATTTAACATTCTGCTATTTCTTACATTAGACAGGAATAGTCATTTCAATTTCTCATTGCAAATCAAAGCATAATTATAAGCTAATGTCCTATCCTGCCACTAGCCTCAAAGGTCATTGGAGTATGTTCTATAAATGAAAAGAAATTGTTAGTTCTAATTACATGTAAAATTAGTATTTTATGCTCTGAAAGTGCTTGTTTCTTTTTAGTTTTACTTTTCATCTTTAAATTAATGAGATATCATAGAAAAGACAAAGAGATGCTACCAATATCATTCATGGATTAAATTCTATGCATTGTAGTTTAATTCAAATATCTAATTTATTATCCCCATAATTTAAATCACTTTAAATTCAATTACTGTGTTTCTGTACTTTCTGAATTTCTCACCAAGGACACTCACGTTTAATTAAATGAAAAAAAAACTCAACAAAACAACAAATTTAGTTTTGTTTTTTGTTTGTTTGTTGCAAACCAGATACTTTTCCTACAGTTTTATGCATCGAAGAAAAGTAAAAATAGCGGATTTGGTGTAGGTTCTTACCTGACTGAGTGAATGAATGTGATCATGTGCGCATTTGAATCATGCCTCTCTCAGAGTCTTGAAAATAGAGTGCAGCTGATTTGAATTTAAGCGGTATCAGGAGGAGGAGCATTTGATGTAGGAGGAACAACACTCTTACTGACCCCAAAGAGCAGTAGAGCCCAAAGCAAAATTCGCAAATAAGCCATGCATTTGGGGCATTTTGATCCATTTGGGCACCAACACCCCTGAACTCAAGTCACATTTAACAGAACCAGGGACAGTAGATGGAGACTACAAAGAGGTAGATTTCTAGGCAACTCAGATAAGAGCTGTATAACAATTAGAACCACTGAGTGGAATAACAGCCTCCATGAGAAGTGAATGATCTGTGAGTTTCTGACAGGGCATGGACATTAGTGGTTCAAGACTGAAGTAATTTAATTTCTCCTTCTGATATTTTATTATTGGTATGTACAAGTGCAACTGATGTCTGAATGTTAATTTTGTATCCTGCCATTTTACTAAATTCATTTATCAGTTCTAATAGTTTTTTGGTGGAGTCTTTAGGGTTCTCTCTATATAGTATCATATCATCTGCATATAATGACAGTTTTACTTCCTCCTTCCCAATTTGGACGCCTTTTTATTTCTTTTTCTTGTCTGATTGCTGTGGCTAGAACTTCCAGCACTATGTTGAATAGAAGTGGAGACGACTGGATTAAGAAACTGTGGTACATTTATACTATGGAGTATTATGCAGCCATAAAGAAGAATGAAATCTTTCCATTTGCAACAATGTGGTTGGACCTAGAGAACATTATGCTAAGTGAAATAAGTCAGACAGAGAAAGACAAATACCATATGATCTCACTTATATGTGGAATCTAAAGAAAAGAATACATGAATGAACTAATCAGAAACAGTCTCAGAGACGTAGAGGAAAAACTGAGCGTTGCTAGATGGGGGGGTGGGAATAAGGGGGAAGGTGAGGGGATTAGAAAGCACAGTTGGTAACCACAAGATTGCCACAGGGATACGAAAGTCAATTTGGGGAATGTAATCAATAATGTTGTAAAGATTTTGTAGGGTATCCAATGGACACTTGTCTCATTAGGAAGACCACCTCAGGGAAGATATAGATGCCTGATCTCTTCACTGTACACCTGAAGCTGAAGCTGAACAATAATGAATGTCAACTACAATTTTATAGATAGATAGATAGATAGATAGATAGATAGATAGATAGATAGATAGATAGATAGATATGTATAGATAGATATGTATAGATAGATATGTATAGATAGATAGATAGATAGATAGATAGATAGATAGATAGATAGATAGATAGATAGATGATAGATAGATATACACAGACACATGTATATCTATAGTTACAAGAAGTGGAGTACAGCATTAGGAATAGAGACAGTGGAAATGTAATGGCTGTATGCAATGTCAGAGGCGTAGTAGATGGGGAGAGGGTGTTATCATTCTGTGAGGGATATAAATGATAAATGTCTAACTATTACATTGTTTTGTACACCTGAAACTAATTTTTAAAAAAGAAGTAATAAATTAAAAAAAAGAAAGAAAGACTAATGTAACTAACGAAGTTTGAGCAGGTGGTCTTTAAAATGAGTTTGGAAATCCAGGATGCTACAAAGTCAACACTCACTTGTTGAGCATCTACTGTATACAAGTCTCTGCCTCTGTGGATACCCAGTGCCTTCATCACGCTCCAAATCCCAGTGTGGTGCCATTCTAAAGCCAATGTTTGAAGAGATAATCAATGGGCTTTCCCTTTTCTTCCCAACTTTAACTGGCCCATAGTTCTGAACACTCGACTCGTTTCTGAGTTTTGCAAATAGGTACAAATAATAACAAAGGAAAGTGTAGACTACATTAATCCTTGTTTCATTTTCTCAGGTGATGCAGGTGAGCCAGTGGCATCAGAAGTTGAAGAAAGATGCTAAACAGCAAATTATTGTCTTCCTGTATTGCACCTCATCTAAATGTCCAACCTACTTTTAAATATCCTATAGTTCTGCAGAGTTCCCCTTTTCCTGAAATGTGCACCTCTACATTCTCACGATATACCAACTCCTCATTGTAAACAAGAAAAGCCAGATTTTGTCTGTTGCTACTGCCTCTGGTTTGGGGCACAGGAGTTGAGGTTCTTCATCTCATCTTTTTTGCCCGACTTCATCCCCTACACAAGGCTTGTTTCCCAAAGTTACTTCTCTTTGTCACTCAGTGCCTATTGGGTCTCCCATCACGAGATCCCAATAACTTTGAGGATATTCAGTAGTTTTTATCAGTCCCTGTGCCCATCTTTTTGGGGTACCGGGCAGACACCCTAAAGCGCTCTCCAGATGGTCTTTTAGACATCCTCCTAGTGGGAATTTGGTAGCCCTCACACATTAATCACATGATATGTACCAGGCGTCCAGGTAAACCAAGCTTTACATGAGTTATTTCATTTAATAGTCACAACAAACCTATGAAGTACGAGAATTAATTAATGATAAGTATGAGAAACTCTAACCAATACAACTAACCTGGGAACAAAGCCTACTACATCCCACAACAATTTGGTTGAACTAGAACCAGAAAACGCGTATTAATGTGTGTATCAGTCAAAATATTTAGTAGCTAATAAATCTGCCTAGGCTTAATTTGTTTAATTCACTAAAATGGGAGAAAGAAACACAAAAAGTCATCAGAACCCAAACTGATCCAGATGAATATTGCAATGGATTCTAGTCCCCCAGTTTAGTTAAAAAAAAAGGAGAGACATAATGTTTTTTTTTCTTCCTACGTTTACTACTGTTATTCTGTACAGTTACTACTGTTTACTACTGTTATTCTGTACATTATAAAACACAGCTGAGAAATAAATCTTTATTCATAAAGTGGAATAAAAATATTACCTACATAAGAATAGTGTCTAAATTATATAAGATTCTCACGGCTACTTTTATGATTTGCAATATCATCAGAATATCATTCCTAAGTCCAGGTGTTGCTCTTGTTCATTCTTTTGTCTTTGGGACCTAAACCAGTGCCTGGAACATGTATACACTCCCGAAACAGCATTTGGACTGTGTCTGGTGTAACAATAAGGAGCATGGGCATGACACCAAACTGTTCCCATAGCAACATGCCTACCCAGCTGTGTGACCTGAGGTAAGTAGTCAACCTTTCTTTACCTTCGTTTCTTTTTTTGTAAATGAATATAATGTCAATACTAATCTCACAGAGTTATTGTGAAGATGAGGTGGGAATGTGCTTATAAAACACTTAGAAAAGCCCTTGGAATATAGTAAGTGGCAAATAATTATTAACTACAATTATTACATCACCTCTGTAGTGTGAAAAAATAAAAATTTGCAATACAATATTTTTTACCAAGACATTCAGGTTTATGTTATTATCTGTCACTGTATGAATTGTTACAAATGAGGAAATCAAATTTCAAAGAGCTACGTAAGTTTTCCAAGGTAAGCTTACAAACCTCTGTGTGTAATGACACCAGCTTTCAAAACGAGGTGTGCCTGATTCTACTGACCACATTCTTCAGCAAAGAGCCACATTATACTCGGTCCTACGTAGGCTGTTTTAAAATAAATACAATTCACTTACACAATTGGCTTATGATTGAAGTGGTTGTTGGCATGAATTATTCTGAAAATATGTAATGTGCATACACTTACACTAATCTATTTTAACATGAAGGTAGCCATCTCGCAACTTGTCAACATTCAGACCAAGCAACAAACCTGCTGGTTGAGAAATACATAGACCAGTAATATATTTGAGCAGATATCACCATCTAGGTGGGAATGCATGAGAGGCAACATAGGAAGTAGACAAAACCAAGCTAGAACCCCATTGTGTAAGAGTTTAACATGAGAAATACTTTCAGGTGAAGGGGCAAGTTTGAAATTCAGGGAGGGAGGGAGGGAGGGAGGGAGGGAGGGAGGGAGGGAGGAAGGGAGGAAGGGAGGAAGGGAGGAAGGGAGGAAGGGAGGAAGGGAGGGAGAGATTAGGCTCCAACAGAAGCAGTGTGGAAATTCAGTAGCTTCATGAAGCGTTGTTCTGGTCAGGCTATGGCGACATGCTAATTTTGTCCTTGAAAGTCAATGACTGCTCATCCAGTCCAATGTTTTAGACCAGACCTTCTCTGAGTTACAGGATTTACCCTTTTATATTCTCCGGGGCCTAGTAGAACCTCATTAGCTAATAGTGCTCTTCGGTCCATCCTTGTGTAATTTGGGTAGCCAATAGACTGGAAGCCCAGTCTTCTGACCTGACTGGGAATTTAAGATTTGACTAATTTTCATATTCTTAAGAGGTATAACGATGGCATGTCTTTTCTCATTTTCATCTTTGGGGACTTCCTATCTGTTTCACAGCAAGAATGCAGGAGAATGTCAATTTTCCTAGGAGAAGGATTGTCAACCTAACATTTTAAAAAGACCATTTAAGACCTTTTAAAAATCTACAATTAATAAACTAATTGTTTAACTATTAACGTGAGTTCCCCCACCCCTTGAGCATTAGAGGTCATATTTGGCACTGTCAAAGCAAGTAGGTAATCGTTACCTAAGTCCAACCTTCAAAACATTTCACCGAATCATAGAGTTAATTGATTTTTCTCGTATCTGGGGTTGTGCATATATAGATATGAAAGAGACATCTGTGTTGGGATGAAAATCCATACTACGGTTTACAACAACGTATTGTTATGAGAATTGTCTGGTTAATGTTTAATTTTAGAGAGAGCAAAAAAAAAAGGTTTCTTTATTAACCAAGCTTAAGTAAATTCATATATACTTTGAAATATTAATAATTACTGATGTTAAATTACATTAATTTTTTACAACTATGCTACATATTTTTCTGATCTTTTAAATGCAATATTTTTTAACTAGCATTTGGACTTTTGCTCCAAATGATGAATGAAAACCACAGTTTCCCAGGGAACATATTGGATGTTTTCTTGTCTACCACTGACTCATTATACATATCAGAAACTTCCCTACTGTTCCTTCTTCCACTTAAACATGTAAGAGTTCAAATTTGATAATTCCTAAATGAGAGATAAATTTTGCAATATGAAAATGAATGTAAAATCTTTTTACTTAAAAAAATTAAATTGGGATTGCATATGGTCTTACTGGGAACACTTACAGTCTTGTCAATAAAATTTAAAACATCATTCTGTTTATCCCCCTGAACATTTCTAAATTTTCCAGTTAATTGTTTAATGTACTACTGAAATCTACAAAATTGTTTCATGGAGTCTTTTTCTGAACAGATTGACTGCAATGAATCGCACTAGTTCTTACCAGGCTTTTCTATCTCGTACATTCCTTCATCAAACTTCCGCCCACTGTGTAGTAGAGTTAAGACTCACAGTAAGTAACATGTATTGCCTATTATTTGCCAGATACTCTGCAAAGTATTTACGTTTGTTAATTCTCATAGAACCCCCTCCCCTCCTCGTGAAGTAAGGACTATTACTATCTCAAGTATAATGGTTTGAAGATTGAGACACAGAGATAGTACAACTGGTAATTAAAGAGCAGATGTTAAGATGTTTAGCCCAGAGCCTTGACCTCTGAACTTTCTTAAGCATTTTGTTCATGCATTAAAAATGTAAAGATTAATTTCCTGCTAGATAGAAAAAGATAGAAGATGACATATAAACAAACAAAAATATAATTATATAACCAGTTTCAAAATACTATTCTTTACCAAGTCTTATGAGAGGCAAGGAGAGAGAGATTCATTTACATTAAGTACCTACTGCATGACATCCACCATTCTGGGCACTTTGCGTACATTATCTCATTTAATGATCATATTAAATTTCCAAGTCAACTGTCATGCGGGGTCTCTGGTCCCACTCCCCGCACAAGAACGCAGGATATGGTGAGGCCAAAAAGGAACACCCACGGAGCCATAGATAGGAGAGTCATACCACTATATTCTCGCTGGCGGCTGGTCTGGAGACACAAGAAGCAGGAGCCACACAATCTGCAACCTACCCTCTGCTTCTCTGCCAACCAACCAACCCCTTGCTAACTGCAATCTGTGCTTGCTAACTGCACTTGCTAGCCACAATCCGCCGTCCACTTCTCTGCCAACCAACAACCAACCCCTAGCGTAGCCACAGTAGTTATATTAGTGGCTAATGGCTAACTGGTTATAGCTGATGGTCACCCAGCCACAGCAGATGGCCATCTGATTTCAGCTGATGGCCATCTAGTAACCGAGCCAGCACCTTTCCACGTGAGGCCAAGAGCCTGGAAACTGCTCTCTGGGACTTGTCCCCACACTCCACCTTTCCAAGGTCTCGCCTCACAATCTACGTGATAAGCGTCTTCCACGAGGGTCCCTGTGTCAGGAACCCAGCTCACGAGAAAAACTTCAGCCCAGTCCAAGTAATGTCCCAGGCGGTGTCCCTCAATGTCCACCTAATTTCTGTGCACAGCCAGGGCTCGCAGGGCACCACCAGTCTTTCCGGGCACAGCCAAACCTCCTGGGCACAGCCAGGGCTCTCAGGGCACCGCCAGTCTTTCCGGGCACAACCAAACCTCCTGGGCACAGCCAGGGTTTCTCAGGGCAACGTGCTGGAACAACAGTGGCTCACAGCCAAGGTGCTTATATATTCTCCACAGCGGCCAGTCGAGACACAGGAAGTCAACATCCTGCACCCCAACAAGGGGTCCTTTTGCACTACAGTCTTGCTGACAGCCGGGTGAGACACAGGAAATAAACATCTGCCTGCACCCCAACAAGGGGTCTTCCTATACCACAATCTCACTAGCGGCCGGTTGAGACACAGGAAGCAAACATCTGCCAGTTCCACTACATGGTGCTACGTTCCCAAGCAAACAGTCAAGCAGTCCGTCAAATCAGGGATGAAGGCACTGCAGCGTGCACAGGTGGCATCACCTTATTCAGTTCCCCATGGTCCACACTCATTCGCCAGGGCTGTGCGTTAGCCTCAGAGTGCATGCCCTCTCTGCAGGGTGAGGGCTCTAAGTCCTCCCCAACCTGGGGGTGAGGGACGACCTTGACCTCACCCTTATCCTCCACTGAGGATTCAGCAAGGGTTTCCTCCTGGGACTATAAGTCCCGCATCTGGGCTGTCCCAGTAAGCACCCCCCAGCCCACAACAGCACAACGCCCCCCACTCTCTCTGGCCGATGCTGGTTGGAGAACCATCCACATCTTCCCACCCCTCCATGGGGGGTCCAACTCCTGGGAACAGTGGCCACCGGACACCACACAATTTGTGGGGGTCACATGTCCTCCTGCCCAGAGTCAGACACCATTCCTACCTGACCGGAATCCTGCTCGCTGCACCAGGTATCCAAGTGGGTGGTAGTCTCAGTGTAAGATGTCCACAAGTCTAGGAGCCCACGGCAGCAGCAGATTACCAAAAGGAAGGTGATGCTTTCTATGGCCAAGAAGGTGGTGTGCCATCTGGAAGCTCAAGTCTCCCAGGCAGACTGTGCCTCCCATTCCCAGTGCCGCTCCTCACGGGCCTCCCAAAGCTGAGCTTTCACACATATAAAGTGCTCCATTATCCCTTTAAGGATTCTGGCTGGCTCTGTACCCTGCTCGCTGTGCCATGTGTCATGCAGGGCCCCTGGTCCAGCTCCCCACATAAGAAGGCAGGATATGATGAGGCCAAAAAGGAACACCAACGGAGCCATCGATAGTGGAGTCATACCACTAAAGTCTCGCTGGCGGCTGGGTTGGAGACACAGGAAGCAGGAGCTACATGATCCGCAACCTGCCGTCTGCTTCTCTGCAAACCAAGGAAATCCCAAGCGTAGCCACGGCAGTTATATTAGTGGTTAATGGCTAACTGGTTACAGCTGATGGCCACCCAGCCACAGCTGATGGCCATCTAATAACCGAGACAGCACCTTTCCACGTGAGGCCGAGAGCCTGGAAACTGCTCTCTGGGACTCTATCCTCACAGCCGCTATTATGATCCTATTTAGAAATATAGGGACACAATCAGCCTGAGGAGCAGTGGCAGGGGATGGCCAGGGAACAGATAAGAGAGGCACTGTGGGGACAGAGCCAGTAGTGAAGTTTCCAGGCTCTTGCCCTCCTGTGGAAAGGTGCTCACTCGGGTAGTAAATGGCCATCAACTGTGATTGGATGGCCATCAGCTGTGGCTAGTTGGCCGTCAGCTGTAACCAGTGAGCCATTGGCCACTAATGTAACTGCCATGGCTATGCTAACAGAAAATGGTGGCTGAGCTAGCGAGCGTGGATTGCAGTTAGCACGGCAGATTGCAGCCAGCAAGTGAGGTTGGTTGGCAGAAAAGCGGACAGCAGGTTGCTGATAGTGTGGCTCCTGCTTCCTGTGTCTCCAACCCAGCCGCCAGCGAGACTATAGTGATGTGACTCCCCTACATATGGCTCCGTGGGTGTTCCTCTTTGGCTTCACCATATCTTGCGTTCCATGTGGGGAGCGGGACCAGAGACCCCACCTGACACCCTGCATGACAGGCTTAGGGGAATAGATTCTAAGTGTCTCCTCAGTGTGGCAACGTCTGCTATGGGCTCACCAAGCCCCAGGACTTTCTCTGGGAAGGCACACAGCCAGGTTGCATTTTCCAGGCTTCCTTGAGTTAAGTGGGCTCCTGTGACTGATTTCTGGTCAACGGAATATGAGTGTAAGTGATAGTCCCGTCTTCTGGGCCTGGTTCTTACAAGCTCCACCTGCTCGTTCTCCGCTCCCTCATCCGCCAGCCGGAAGCAGAGCACGTATGGAGGACTGGAGGCCACAGGGCACAGGTATGAGAATACGAAGTAGCTCTAGTCAACATGCCCTGTAAAGGACGAGGCAGAATCTACGGAAATGACATGGTAGGTATAGAGCTAAAAGGATTTGACTCAGTGGGAATGCTGCAAACTGCTGCCCAACTCGCCTTTGTTTGCTTAGCAGAGCTTCTTATTAAGTCTCATGGCATTACGGCAGCCCAAATACACGGAAATATCAGCAAACAGGACTCAGCTGCTTCTCTAGTCCATATGTCCCTTATTATATATTATATGGATCAATAGGATATAAATAATTTAAATGGTACTGCATATAAAACACATATTAGAATTCATTTCTGAAATCAAGATTCCATTATGAGAGATGAAAGTCATTTTTAATAAATGTGAGTTACCTTCGGATGTTTGTCACTGCATGCTGACAACCAGAAAACTTAAGATATAAATCAGTGTATTTGTTCTTGGTCTTTCATGAACTAATTCAGATAAAAATGATGCATTTCTTCCTGACAAGCTCACCATTGTGCATTCCTCTCCTCTCTTCCCTTTAAGGTGACAGGATGCAGCAGGTTCCATTATGTTCCATCTCGGCTTAATCCCTGGCTGTTATGAGAAGTGGAAAATGCAATTAAATGCACTTCTGAAACCTTCCCCTAGAGTGCTGTTTACAATATTGCCTGCATTAAACAGGCTGAGCCCAGTGATGTGGCCACTCTTCTTTGCATTGGGTGGCTTTACGAAGCTTTGGGAAACCCGCCTGTAAGGTAAAGCATTCAATCAGCAGCTCTAAGAATAAATCCCAGTTTGTTATAAAAGAATATAGTTTAAATAAACACTCTTTGTGAGTTTTATTTGGAGTAGGTTTTCAGAATGGGAGGGCGAACAGGAGATTCCATGGGACTGAATTTAGGCTCCATTTTGCTAAAAAAAACGTCAGTGGAATTTCAACATTAACAGACCTTAAAATTACCTTAAAATAGAATTCTAAGCCAAGCAGCACTTTTCTTTCCTCACCTTAAATGTTAATCTATTATTTAAATAAGAAGAAACTACCATGAAAGCTGACCATTTCTTTAACTGAAAGATACTGCTTTAAGGTCTGATCATATGTCCCATTTGCTTCTCTCACAAGGAAGGCTATTAAGTAACAGGTGACTAGGAGCCAAAATAAGATGCAACAGGAGCTTGGATCACCTAGGGCTTGATGGGTGGCTGTAATTAGGGTTTCTAGCCTCTCCCAGCGAGGCCACTTGCCTATCTAAATATATGTCATCCGATTGAAGAAGTCGTCACATTTTCTGCCTACAGAATCCTTGCTCTGTCTCTAATTGGATATGAATTTGTTTTGGTAGACACATTGAGCAAACATTTTTTTCAGCATATTTCCTCAAACAGTGGTCAATCTTCATATCACCATTTCCTTCTGAATATCCCTCTTCCCCCTCAAAAATAGCTGTTTTCTCTTTCCATCAACCAGTTATCATATTCTCAGGCATCCACCATGGATGGCCCAGGCTCGTTCTAGCGATGACTAATGATAGCTACTGACCTTGGAGATCTTTCACTGTCTTCTTCCCATGCCTTTCCTTCTCTTCCTTTCTTTCATTTTCACTGTTAATAATGTCTGCCTTTAAAGCAGAATAATGAAGAGCTGCATCTCTGCCATACCCTGCTCAGCCTAATGTAAGCAGTTTTAAATCACTGACATTTCACCCCCATCTGCATCTGCCACTTCATCTTCATTTCCCCTCTGCCTCTCTGCCATCCACGCCATTGTTTTTCTGTAAGTGCATTAACTAAACACAAGATGACTTGAGATTCTCTTCAGTAGCAGCAACAAATGTGTTGAGAAGTTGATATGAGTCAAACACAATGATAAGTGCTTGGATCAAAACAAGCATCACAGAAGGGCATTGGTCCCCATCTTCCCCAGACACTCCTACCAGTGGGCAACTTCAACAAAAAGGTTTAACCCCACTAATTCACAGGCCAAAACTGACTAAGGCAACAGTTCTCAGAGCCATCGGCCCCTGGGTCTTACTGTTCAATGATGATTAGAAACCCACATGCTCACAAAATCATAGCACTCTCCTCATACCCACCACACTAGCCCCTTCTTTGTAACTAGACTTCAGGCTCTCTTTTCAGTTCAATATTTTTTTGCCTTGTTGGGATGAAGGTCTTCCACAACCCCAAACCCCTGGAGCAAGTGTCCTGACATCATACTTATGTCTTATCAGCTCCACCTTCTGTGCTTGACCTCAAACAGCCTCCTAAAGTGAAGTGCTGGAGGCCCTTCTGTGTCCCACCTGACCCTGGATATCTGCATATGCAGTGTCTGTGGGTGTGCTCTCAATCAAGATGGGAACTATGAGGTCTGGCAAGTAAGCTTGCAAAGTCATCCTAGAAAAAGTGCAACATACCTCATTGCTGAATATCACTACGGTCACCTTCAAAGTACTCCCCTTAGGAAGCTATGCACCATTGCCAGTGCCTAGCCCACCCTTCAAAGCAATGTTGGAACTCTTTTTCTGCAATGGCCATCAGAGCTGCCATCATATTACCCTTGATATCCTGAATGTCATCAAAATGTCTTCCTTTCAATATTTCCTTTATCTTCAGGTAAAGAAAGAAGTCATCGGGGGCCAGAACAGGTGAGTAGGGAGGGTGTTCCAATACAGTTATTTATCTAATGGCTAAAAACTCCCTCACAGACAGTGCTGTGTGAGCTGGTTCATTGTCGTGATGCAAGAGCCATGAATTGTTGGCAAAATTTCAGGTCGTCTAACTTTTTCATGTAACCTTTTCAGCACTTCCAAAATAGTAAATTTGGTTAACTGTTCAAGTTCATAATGAATAATCTCTCTGACATCAAAAAGGGTTAGCAACATTGTTGCAACAAGTTCACGAACTTAATTGTAAGACCTCATATATGTATACAAGCACTTGCCAGAGGACACCAGAATGGACTTCTGGTCACCCTCCTCACAGCCATGCTCTAATGGTTGTTAGCCTTGTTCTTCCCCAGCCACTATGCCCGTGGGCCTGGCTTCTATCTCCCTATCCCACCAGTGCTTTGGTTTCCTAGGTCCAGCATGCCCCACAACTAACATTCCACCTCAATCCTAACAATGGACTCCTACCCAGAGAGAAACTAGGTTATAGTATGGTTAGAAAGACTTAATATATTTGGCAAAATATAAATAACAGTAAGAGTCTGATGTGTTCATAGTATTGCTACAAACAGTAAATCTGACAAGAGAGGAAGTAGAGAACATGAGAAAGTAGGAAACTCATAGGAGTTCACAAAGGAAAAGGTTTTGAGGTGACCAATTAAAGAATACAAAGTAGAGAGACACGGTAGTATTCAGGAACAGAGACTAAAATTAAAATGCAAAAGTGGGAGTTGAAACTATTTTCCAGACCTATAGGTTCATTTCAGACAGTAATAGGAGAACTGTAAAGACTTCACTGAGGTCAGACAGACATGTGTGAGGGGCTAAACAGTGAAAAGAGGCTTGGTAGCCAAGAGACTTGGATTATAATTCCACCTCTGCCATGGCCGGCTTAGATGATTTTAGACAAGTTACTTATCCTCTATTGACATTATTTAACTAATGTGTTAGGTGTTAAGGAATGTGTAGACTGGCGATCAGTGAAACTTTATGTGATGAAACATTATGTAATAAGGTGAAACTGTGACATATTCTAATTAGTGAACTCTTAAAGGTTCTGAAGGAAAGATGATGTTGTGGAGTTAGGAAAATTAATAAAAATGCATTATATGATGGGCAAGAGGGCAAAAAATGTGGGGAAATTAGTGGAAGGGCCTTTATCATTATGGTGTGTGCTAATGTGATGAGTATGAGAAAACAGAAGAACAGGATGTGATAGACTTTAAAAAGAAAGATATTTACAGAATTTTATTGTGATTAGAAATGGAAGAGGTGAAAGAATCATGATGACATATCGTTTTTAACTCAATATAATAAGAATGACAGTGCTGGCACTCAAAATAAAGTTTGGAATAAGAGTTAGCTCTGGAGTTGGCAAACTTTTTCTGCAAAAGGCCACATAGTAAATAATTTTGTGGCCATATTGTTTCTGTCAGAACTACTTAGTTATTTGTTATAGCACAAAAATAGCTATAGACAATATGAAAACAAATGGTCATGGCTGAGTTCCAATGAAACTTTATTTATAAAAGTAGGCAGCATGCCATATTTGGCCCATAGAGAATTTGCTGACCCCTAAGCTAGATGAGTTGACATTTGAAAAGTTGATTTTTGAAAGATCACAAACTTAAATGCCTAACATGTCGACCAGTTAATAAATATTAATCACTTTAATATTAGTAATAGTGAGTGGTGAGGTCTACAGCAAAATGAAGAGTGGATGTTATACAAATGAGACTTAAATTCAACACATTAAAAAAAAAGTGTATCAGCTAATTAAAACGAACAGCAGACATGAGAAGAGGGCATCCAGGTAAAGACATTCTGAAGTGACTATATTGCATGTGGATATTACGGAGTTATCTATACAAATTTGATGACTGATTCTATGAGGTTGAATTGTCAAGAGAGAAATTCAAAGGAAAAAGAACAAATTTCAGTGTTTAAGTCCTGAAACATGTCCATTTTAGGAAACGGGAGAATGTGGACGTCACAATAGGTGTGACCCAAGAAACAAACAGATAATAGAGGGAGGTAATGTTGTCTTAGTTGCCAAAGACAGAAGAGTTGGAAGAAGGAGCAGCCAGGTCAACAGGATGCCATGCTGCTCATCTATGACAGAGAACAAAACCGATGGGACACCAGTTGGTTTGGAGTTTGAGGAGCATTGATGTCCTTGGGGAAAGCTGTTTCATTGAAGAAGTATGAGCAGAAATTTGAGGATTATACTATGAGTTTAAGAAATGAATAGGTGGGGTAGAAATGGCAGCTGTACAATACGGTAGACAGAAGTTTGGATGGAGCAACAGACAGGCATCTCTACTCTGATACTTCTTAGCTACTTAGGTAATCTTATTATAGTTATTTAATCTCTTTGCGATTCAGTTCTGTCACTTGTAAAATGAGGAAATTCATATCCATCTTCAGGATTGGGGTAAAAATGGAAATGAGACTGATTTATACACATAGTGGTGCAATACCTGGCGTGCATTAGCCTTATAAGCATCATCTTCCTCTCTCTGCACCTTCCAAACCTCTTGGGATGTAGATTTCAGTTTTTATGAAGTATGGTGGTAAACACTTTGTTATATCCTAGTCTAAATCAACCACAAGTTATTGTCCACATGACAGATTATAGGGTCAAGTTGAAGCCAAGAAATGGTCCATTTCCTCATGTGAGGGAATGTCCCAGGAAGAACCAGAGCTTGCTTATATGTCTGCTCAACCAGTTGTGCTTCAATGCAATGTTGACTTTTTTTTCGCTCTAGATACTTTTATGCTGAAGAGGAAGAAAGCAAGAAAATTTTAAAGTGTTAAATAATGTTCTTTACTATAATATGATATGAAGAAAATGCACTTTTATTTCAAAATAAATAACAGATAAAGAAGAAGGATTCTACCCTATGATTAACTTGATAAGAACATAAGATAGTTGTGATATTTTCCCCCTAATTATCTAGCACTTAAATTAAAACTTTAAAGTCTTGGAAAATTAATGGTTAAAACTATTTCAATTGGTCTAATATCATTTCACCCTACACACAAAATGTTTAGATTTTTTTAAATAAGAATATTTTGGATTCCATATTTAATATAATTCGTAATGAATGAATTTCGTAGACTCCTTGGTAGACTTTTGATATTATTAGCCTAAGTTGAATAACGCTTCACAATGATTTTGCTTAACACTTTATTAAATATCAACCCCAAAACTTTTAAAATGAACTTTATAATATCTATATTTCAGATGAGGAGATTGATCCTACAAAGGTTAATTATGTAACAAAAAATTTCTCAGTTCTTTTCCACCCACTGTCATTTCTGTTTCTCTTTGCATGAGAGAAGTATCCACTTCTCCAAATAGCTCTATAAAGCCTGAAAACTATTGTGAAAACTCTGGTTTGCATCCCCATCCTCATTTGAGGTACGTCCAGATCCAAGAACAACTGTCTGTGGTCCCTAGAGTGAGAGGCTTTGATGGTTGGGAAGTATGAATAAACCAAGCAGGATTAAGGGTCATGGCTATAGAACTGAGGCCAAAGGTGGGTGACCAGTAATCCCAATATCAGTTTCCCAAGGTATGCCACAAAATAGATTTCAGTCTGTATTTCCCCCTATATGTGAGAAGACTAATCTGGCAGATGGGCACCACAGGAAGAATCTTAAGCATAAGACTTCTAGGGGACTAAGTACCTTTGTAACGGGAAGTGGAGGGTTAGTGAGGATGACTCTTCTGAGAAAATTGACTGTAAAGAGAAGAAGTATGTAATGGAAGTAGGGTTATTGTTTGGGGAGTAAAGAGACTTAATGCATTCTGTTTTTTCTCATTGAACAGACAATTGTCATATACTCTGTAGCAGATGAAACGCTAGGCATGTGGGAGACAACAATAAACAAGACACAATCACTCTTTTCCAGGATCCTTTCTCCAGACACAGTGATGTGATTTGAAGCAGCGAGTGGCTGGGATGATGAGCAACAATCCAATCCCTGAGTAGGGCTTGGCCGGCTAAACCCAAGTCAGCTAGAATCCAGAGCAGACTTTCATTCTCAGACGGGAATAATGGCACAAGACAGGAAACCAAGACAAACACTCAGCCACAGACTAAACAAACACAGTGGATGGAGGGGTGAGATTATAACTTGATGAACGGGGAGTGTGCAGGGCCTCTGCACAGGCTCCTGGAAGGGCAGTCATGAACGGAGACTAGCTTTGGACCCCGCTCACTGTGGAATGGACTTACACGCTGAAGAACATCTGTAGCTGGGTGGGACCTAGCCAAGAGAAACTGACAGTTAGCCTTTAAGTAATGTTCATCACATGGTGTCTCTGAAGTCCGTTTTAGTGTGTATTTTCAAAAATGTGCTTTATTTCTGAATTTTTTGCATTTCCCTGTCCTAAAGTTAAATTATCATGAATGTTACAAGAGAAGTCCAACTTGATTGTATCTTCCAAAAGCAAGGATAATGATTTTGTGTTTAGTCTATTCATTTCACTGAATAATCATCCTCAGTATTATCCTCTCTGATGTCAAAGACGGCCTAAACTCTATCTGAAGTTGGTAAACTTAAAATTATAATTTGGTCGTGTCTCTATGATACTCAAATATATAATCAAGTGACTCAAATATCCTAGAGATTTAAAGTGAAATCTTTCAAACTATTTCCTGATAGGTGACAAAATAGTTCATAAATTGAAATTTTAGGTTGAACATCAGAATAATACCACTTTCTGAGTACTTCCAAGATTTTTCCGATTTTCATGATTCTTATAGTGTAAATTACTAAGGCAATCCATATTTTAAGAAAATGTATAAAGGTCATTACCTGAAAGTATTGCTGGCAAAGATTATAGCTTTAGTTCTCTTGTACACTTCCTACCTGAAACTCTGCTGGGAATGTTAGCAGTTGCTAAAAAATTACTTGCTTTCCATTTTATGTAACATGGGTTGACTTGATAACTTTACCTATTGGGTATATATTGGGCCTTGTATTGTGCCCTGCCAGAACAAGACCACCAGAATGGCTAGACAGTGGCCAACACCCTGAAAGGCTGACCTGGAAGGCCTCCATCATCAGGAAAATATCTATTCTGACATCATTACTGAAATGTTTGGAATACTTAGATAAATAGAGGACCTTTTTGAAGTACATATTGAATCAGCAGTGAATCAGGACTGGATATTCATTCATTCATTCAACAAATAGTTATTGAGCACCTGCTCCTTGGCGTGTACAGTGTAGGCTGGGGGTACAGGGGAGACCAAGTCAAAGGCTCTAATCCCAAGAAGTTCCCATTCTTATGGGGAAGACAGAAGACAACAAGAAATCACAAAAGAGCACCCTTTCTGATCCACAATTATAGCTATATTAGGTGGCCGGCAGCCACAAACAGCTTATGCATTTAAGGGAGTTAAAACCCAGCAACCATCTTAGAAATCAATGCTAATACAACTAGCTCCTTCCTTTAAAATATTTTTACAGTCATTACATTCCACTTCATTCATTCATCAAACTGCATGTTGAGTACCTAGTGTGAGACGTTTTGTTAGGTGCTCTGAGCACAAAGATTAACTTGACAAATGCCTGCCTTTGAAGAATGAGGAATGTTAACAAACATTACTGAATGTGCTAAGATGCAGATATGTCACTACAGGAGTTCACAAGAAGGTGCGCTCAATTTTGTTTACAGGATGTAGGGAGGGCTTCCAAGAAGGAGAAATATTTCATTGGAGTTGAGCGGAAGTTCATGAAGCAATGGAGAATTCAAGGACTCTTCCCCAGGCACAGGGGCAGCTAGGATAAGGGCTAAAATGTTTTGGAAATAGGAAGCAATGTGGCTGAGCAAAGACATTTTAGAAACAGCCCCATGGATGTGGGGAAGAAAGGTGGGTTGTGTGACACTCAAAGATAGTCTGAATTAGGTAGTAAAAGGCTCTGCAGACTTTGTGGCATTGAAATAGCATAGGTACTTCATTTGATAGGATCATCCAATTGTCTACATGTTAAGTACTGGAAATCCTGTCTCTGTGTATTCTTACATTTATCCTCATATAATTTCAAATGGGGAGGAAATTACCATGTGCATAGCTTTAGAAGATAATTATTTATTACTGTATTATAATCTGCATAAAGTGGTTATTAGCAGTCATTCTTCTCAGCCATAAAAGATCATTAATAAGGTGAAGGTACTAGCTGTATAGTGAAGGAGATTTGTTCAGAGTTTTATTTTAATGATGAAGAATATAATATTAATCATATTTTAGTGACGATGAAATGTGAGGTGGCAACTCTGTCATGTATCATAAGGATGATTTTGTTAGACATCATATTTCATTTGGCTGACACAACACAAAACTGTAACTATCTCAGACACAGTCAGTCTCAGCCTGGCTACAAAGATACAGTTTCAGTCTTATTGCCATCTTGTTAATTAAACATAAAAATTAAATGTACTGCAGTGAAAGTGAAATAAATATTCCACATGACTTTGGCCTTAAATAAACAGGGTGGAATTAATAATAAACATGCACTGAGCCCAATAGGGAAAAAAGAGCAAAAGCCTATAAAATAATCTAGTGGAAGTTCTCTACCTTTCTTCACTCAAATTTAGTTTTTCTGGGAATTTATGCTGAGATAAGTCATAGACCATTTTCCATGAGGTAGAATTGATTGATGATTAATTGATTGATTGATTGACTGATCTTTTTGTTGTTATTGAGTATGGTGAACAAAAACTAATACTTTGTTTGATTCATTTCATGACAACACACAGAAGAAGGAAAAAAAATGGGGTCAAATAACAGAACCCTGCCCTATGAGACGCGTGAGGTTGCAAGGTAAGCGACACTCCAAAATGGCAATGCAATTCCTTTCAGCAAGCATTTATTTGTCGCCTCTGTCTCAAGCATTATGTTGGCGAATTGCCTCACCACAACTTCATCATATTTGTGCTGAGGCTTTCAATATCATTTCTACCTTTTCCCCAACCCATTCTATATAAGATGACTGATACTAGAAACGTGACCAATATGATAGGCCCTTGCTAGAAGCATATATGACCTGGAAGAGCCCCAGCCCAGCTGGATTTCTGAGTTTACAGGGGATTAGATGTATTCTAATCAGAATGCCAGGATGTCAGAGCAAGCAGTCTTTGCATTGCTCAACTACCAAAGTGAGATGGCTCCAGGAGCTGTGTCCCTGCTTCCATAAGCATCACAGATCCCCTGATAAGTATTTTATACTTATCAATACAGTCACATAAAAGTCCAGGAATGTGAGCCAAAAATAACTCATGACAGACATTTGGGTCAATGACAGGACTTTAAACAAGGATTGCAGTCAGAATTTCCTAATGATTAGTAGAATAAGAGCTTGAAAACGATGTTTTTTTTATAAATCGGACTTTGACCTAAAGAAAACAGAAATATGTGCAAGCGGGTTAAGAGCATTTAATATAGACTAAGGCTTGATTTTCTCCAGTTAGCTGCATCTATTCTAGCAATAGATGAGAGAATCAGTTCGAAGCTTATCTAACTGTTGCAGGAGCAGTGAGATCAGCTCATCAGATTCTAGCCTAAAATTCTTCTTTATAAGGTGGAGAAAATTATGCCTACTAAGAATTCCATTTCAGTTCAATTTACTCTCAGCTACATAGAGCATCCAAAGTGGGAACAATCTAAAGGCATCAGGAGAGCTTTAAGAATAAAAGAGGAGAAGTAGGTGTTCTTGGGTGAGTGCACTGAAGTGTTTAACACTAAGCAGAATGCTTTTGTAGTGTAAATTTTTTTTTTAATAACAAGCAAACAAGTGACACTTGCTTATTTTCTTATATTTCAATTCCGTGTATCATCTATTTTCTCAACATTTTTCCCTACCACAAAAAAAAATAAAATAAAATTTTTTCTATTTTGAAGATTTATACGTGGGAACAAGACAGAAACAATTTTATTTTTTCCTCAAATGTAGTACTCTGTATCCAGACAGTAAGTAGCATTGAGGGAAGACTTAATGCCTAGCAACAGGCTGACTCCTGCCTATAATCTCATAATAAACAGTACTTAAAAGGACCTGTTAATAATGAAAATCTGATCATTACAAAAACAGAAGGAAACGTTATAAAAATCTTTCATTGTAATTATTAACTAAATTAATAATAAATATCAAGGACAGGTTAACTCCCCATGAGTAAAAAACAAAACAAAACAACAAACAAAAAACTGTTAATATATGCAAGCCACTTTGCCAGCATGAATTTTATTCCTTGTAGAAATTGGACAATGCTGAGCTAGGTAACAAGCCTTTCTATTCAAAACATTCCCAGCATTTTGCTAGTTATTATGTAGGTCTCCATATTTTACAACCATTCTACCTGGGACATTAGACTCTACATAAATATTTGAAATTCATTTTCTTTCTATCTTATGGAGAGAAGATCAAAAGGTTTTATGATTTATGTTAACTTGGCAAAGAGCTAGTCAAATGTCTACCCACAAGGGTGAACAATAAAGATTTCTTCTTATCTCCTTTATTGCATGCTTGGAACAGTAGAATTCTAGAAGCTCATAATACTCATCAGAATGTATTTTCTGAGCAGGATTTATTATTAGTGAATATTATTCTGTCTTTGGTCACCTTACAATTTATTTTATTAATAAAAAGGATATAGCCAAGGAATAAAAACGTGCTCCTTATTCAAAGACACACACCAGTTATCCCTTATCCATATCTGTATTTGTATCCATGATCAAGACAGGGCAGAGAGCCTTCATGATTGTGATGTGTGCACTAATTACCTTGATGCATCGACTCTCAAAATCAGTCTCTCCCAATTGGGAGTGATTTTTTTTTTCTAAGTTGATAATAACACTGGGTAAATTTTATCCTCAATTCTGTTGTGCTTTAAGCACATTCTAAACTTTGCTTTCACAATGAAGCGTGGTTGGTGAATGCTTCCTCTTTGAATGGGCTGGAGCTTTTGTTCTTTTTTATCATCTACACACAGGCACTAAGGGGTCTCTTTGCTGAAGTAGGTTCCTCCGGGCTGAGGTTTTCGTTGTGATAACTTAACTTTTGATGTGCCTTGTTGGCTCTCACTTTTAGGCCTATGCTTGGGACCACCCGCCTTTGGCCTCAAGGTTTCCATCCCCCGATTCATCTAGCTAAACTCCACAAATCTTTCACTGTCTTACAGGTGAGTTCCCATTGCAACTGGCCAGGGCCTCATCACAGCACACTCTATTATCATCATTCTCAAAGTGTAGTTCCTTGGATTCAAGTCACCTGGGAATCGTCAGATGGCAAATTCTCTGGCCTTACCCCAGACCTACTGAATCAATAGCTCTGAAAGAGGGACCCAACTATCTGAAGGACCAAGCCCTCCAAGTAAATCAGATTCTGCTAACTCTTAAGAATCACTGCTCCATTGCAATTACCTGTTCGATTGTCTGCCCCTGTAGACAATAAAGCTCTCTATGTTCAGGCACCATACCTCTGATCACCCTACTATTCCCAGTGTCTGCTGCATGTTGCTTGGTCAATAAATATTTTTTGAATGAAAAATAAATAAATAAAATGGCTTCCTAAAAGACGTTTCTTCCTCCACTAAATTCCTTTTAAACCATCCACTTAAAAGACTCTAAAATATTATATAAATAGGTAGGGTATAAAGTTTAAATAAAGAATCCATTGTGCTACAATGATCAATTAATCTTCCTTAAAGCTCTCATGATGCATTTTCTTTCTTAATAATTCCCAGAAGCTTCTAACAACTGATGTAGTTAGATCAGTGGTACTCACACTTGAGATGCTTTTGTCCCCCAAGGGACATGTAGCAATGTCAGAATACATTTTTGGTTTTGACAGCTTGGGCAGAGGGTGCTTCTTGCATCCAGTGAATAGAGTCCAGGAATGCTGCTAAACAATCTACAATATTCAGGACAACCTCCCGTTATAAAGAATTATCCAGTCCAAAATGTCAATATTGCAAAGATTGAGAAACCCTACTCTATATAAGTGATTCTAAAATCCTCCAAGGCATTCAAAGCCCTTCACCAAATACTTAACTTCCAAACACCACCAAAATTTTTCCAAACTTCTCCCTAATTTCCTCATCACACATTATCTCTTGCCAGTGTAATTTTAGTAATCTGTAGGACCAGAATTAAACATTAGGGCAATTTATTAGACATAAAATCTTTCTTCTAAATATTCACTAAGACTCAGGTCCAGGCTGCAGCTCAAGGTCTTTATAACAACAGCATATCTAAACCAGGGACATTGGACTTTCAGATATAACAGAAATCCCTGTAAGGAATGATTGTTTATTATTATTATTATTCTTTATAGTGAAGAGCATAATGAAAGATCAGCTGTCCCCAAGGTTAGGACATCAATGATACTTTTCTCTTCCCAGGATGACTCATTGTGGAGAGATAAATGAGAATACAGACAGTTCTTCCCTTTAAATCTCAATTTCCCCAATAGTTAAGTGAGGGACTTGAATAAGATTAGAAATGATCTACATTGGGAAGATATTTCAAGAAGTGCCTTTTACACACATGACTGACACAATGAATTAACAGGGCATTTTCTACCACTGAGTCTAGACAGAGCTTCAGAATTTTCTTAACATAGACCATCAACTACTGGGCTGGAGGCTGTTATCAATCATTTGGAAATGGCCTGGGAGTTGAAACCTCTTTGTCCTTCCTTCAGATAATCGCTAAGGTTCCTACTAGGTCTTAAAAGCCACAACTCCATGATTTACGAGCAGTGAGTTTACCTTAACCTGACATAATACCTACCTCACACTGTGTTAACTCCAAAAGAAGCATCAAGAGCGCACAGTTGGTGGGTTGTAAACAGTGGCTTGCTGGAGTGCAACAAAACAGCTATCTCTGCCACTGTAGTGGAAGCAACATACTTAGCCATTGATCCTGTAGATCTGTAGGGGCCAAACTGCTCAGGGTTACCGATCACCATGACCTGCCCAGGAAAGATGACAGCACAGCGCCTCATGGGGGCTGTGAGACCAAAGAGCTCCTTCAGGAGACTTGTCCAGAGGCTGCATGAGTGGGGAGCTGGCCGTGTCACACTTCATGGGATTACCTTCCCAGCCGCACGTTTTTCTCAGCCGTCCATGCAATGGGACTACAGAGAAGACTTACCTATCTTTGCAATGACATAGGTTTCTAGGAAATGGGGCAAAACTGCAAGTCCCACCCTAAGAAGCATAGGGGCACAAATGACATTCAAATCCCAGGTTAGTAGGCACATTCAACTTTATTCCAGAAATCATATGGTGCAGAGATGTCGTTAGGTGTTGGTAATAATGGCTTCACAGCAAAAATTTAAGTACTGGTAAAGTTAGGACAAAGAGGACAGTCATTTTAGGACTTCACTGGTTGTTAAAGATTTGGTGACGTCATCATGCGAAAGGGTTGGGTTCTCAGATTACATGTCTAAAAGGTTGATTTTTGTCAGTATCCTTAGAAGTTATAGGTTTGGAGAATTAATTTACACTGAAAAAACTTATAAGAGATGAATGCTGGTGACGATAATTTTAGATAAATAAAACCTTCATTGGTTCTAAGACCTTGAACATCATTCTTCCCTAAGAATTATTCACCCACTACAGCAAAATGTGTGATTTAGCCTCTTCGCTTACCAGGATTACATCCTCCTTTTTCTTTGATGGCATACTAAGTTTTATATTTAAATCTTTCTGTAATTCAAAAATGTGTAATGAATGTCTTAAAACTTAACCACAATGGGTAAAAAAAAAAATGTATATTTGTATTATTCTGATATAAATTGTATCTATGAGAAAAGAAAACATGTTAAATATCTAGAAATATTGTTTATAAGTGAAATAAAAGTGACATATTTAATATTAGACACTTAAAAATTGCTTCTTTCAATATTCATTCACACATTTGATTATTACTATATCTCACTTTCATGTTGTTTTCCTTAGCAGAAAATAAATATTTAATAAATTTGATTGACATTGGGGCTGACTGGGATATCATGCCAATAAATTTTGAAAAACCAGCTAAAAGCAGAGTACTAAGAAATGCAATGTTACTTCATCATTGCCAAAATATAAATACAGTTTCAATTTTTCGTGATATTTAACCATCCTTTCCTGAACTCAATGAATCTAAAATATATAGTTTGACAAAAGTAATTAAAGTGTGGACATTTTGAGTTATTTTGATATTTGAAATGAGAGCTTGTCTACCTTACCATTCCTCATCCATCAAACTTGTTTTTTTTTTTTTTTTTTTAACTTGAAGTGACCTTAAAGTTACTTAGACACAGTAACCTTGAAGACCAGTTCTGAAACTGATTAGCAGCCCTTCTTTGTTTCAGTGTGGTTTCCTTGACGGGCAAAATAAGATCACAACTTCATTCATTTTCACTGGAAGCTAAGGACATTGAGAGAGATGTGGGCTTTGCACAAAAATAGCTTGTCCACAAAGGCAATTTTTTTATGGATCATAACCACGCAGTTGCCTCATTGCTGGTTCCAGAAACATTTCAGGAAACAGAGAGCAAAAGCTCCACTGTTCTTGAAACAACGTATGCAATCTTACCTCATGAGAACCTTGATTAGAAGTGCATCAGGTGTCCTCATAACATGTCCATGGTACATTTATAATATCCTATCTTCTTCCAAGGTGCCAGCCTGAAAAAATATTTCAACAGCAATAATACTACTCAGATTATTTTGATTGCCATATTATTGGTGGAAATGTCAATTTTGTGCAAAATGCAATACTAGATGGCACAAGGATGTAGAACATACTTATAACTGCACAGGTATGGGTCTTAACTTCCAAATGAGAAATAGCTTGCATATTAAAGAACTGGATTTACCCTCTCTTGTAGCAGTGGTTTTCAAATTGTGGTCTCCAGATCAGCAACGGCAGTAGCACCTGGGAACTTGTGAGAAATGCAAATTCTTCTGGTCACTGCAGATCTACTGAGTTAGAAATTCTTATGGTGAGGCCCAGCAATCTGCATTTCAACAAGTGCTGCAGGCGATTTTGATGCACACTAATGTTTAAGAACCACAGTTCTACAGCAGCACTTCTCAAAGAATAGTTGTAGGACCCTGGGAATCTCTGAGACCTTTTCAGGCTGCAAGGTCAACTACTCTTGTAAAATACTAAAATGTTATTTGCCTTTTATATTGTGTTAACATTTGCCCTCTTGATATAAAAGCAAACACGAATGGTATTGCTGATTCCTTACAAGATAGTGGCACCAAACTGTATTAGTAGTCAATATTTTTTTTTTTTTGTCATCACAGGCATGCTAATTTTTTAAAATGGTTATTTTACTTCAATATGTTCTTGATTACATAATAAAAAAGTTTTTATTAAACCTGACTGTTAGTAGGTAATTTTCATTATTCTGTGTGATGAAATGGAACGTATGCATGAAGCACTTTTGCTGCAAATCAAAATAAGATGGTTTTGTGAAAGAAAAGTACTAATGATATTGAGTTGTGAGCTAAACTCGCAGCTTTTTTTCCCCATGGAACAATGTTGTTACTTGAAAGAACAACTGATAGACAAACTATTGCAATTTAGACCTGGTATCTAGCAGATATTTTCTCCAAAATGAATTAAGTGAGTCTATCATCACACACACACACACACACACACACACACACACACGCACACAAATTTGACAGTATATGTTTGTCATGCAGGGACTCTGGTCCTGCTTCCCACACAAAAATGCAGGACATGGTGAGGCCAAAAAGGAACACCAACAAAGCCATAGATAGGGGAGTCATACCACTATATTCTCACTGGCGGCTGCATTGGAAACACAGTGAGCAAACATCCGCCAGTACCCAACAGGGGGTCTTCCCACACCCGTCTCGCTGGCAGCCGGGCGAGACACAGCAAGTAGGATCCACATGATGTGCAATCCGCCGGCCACTTCTCTGCCTGAGAACCAAGCAACCAACCAGCGTAGCCATGGCAGTTATATCAGTGGCCAATGGCTAACTGGTTACAACTGATGGCCAACCAGTCACAGCCGATGGCCATCCACTACCTGAGCCAGCACCTTTCCACGTGAGGCCGAGAGCCTGGAAACTGCTCTCTGGGACTCTGTCCCCACGACGTTGCCAAACATTGAATTTAGAGCAAAACTTAGAACTTTGGGCACCTGGTGTTTGCCGTTATGAGCTTAACAGTTTTCCAACACTTAAAGAGTCTTCTGATTAGATCAGTGATGATAATAACAAACGTGATTTTTTAAAAAAATGTCACGTATGAATGTTTATGCACCAGTAAAATATCCAACCAAGCACAAGCTAAACCAATGGCTTTTATAGTAAGAGCACGTGGAGAGTGCAACGCTACCATCTCAGTACCGTTTTACCTGACCTTTCCAAGAACACTTCTGCTGAGTTTTGCTGAAGTGTCACACAACATCCAGAATTATCTGGAAAAGCTATTGTAGTACTCTTCCCTTCTTAAACCTCATATCTGTGTGAGACCAGATCTTTTTCCCCCTATACTTAAGCCAAGACAATAGATCACAATAGACTGAATACAAAAGCAGATATGATAATCCAGCTGTCTTTTATTAAGCCATACATTAAAGAGGTTTGCAAAATGGCTTCAATGTCATGCATCTCATATTTTTATGTGTTGGAAAATATGGTTGTTTTCATCCGTATATGTATGTTGTTTATCTTTGCATATAGTGTTTCATTATTGTTACTCTTTAAAGAACTAGTGAGTGAATATGTTAACAATTTTTCTATCTTAAAATCTATTATTATAAATATTCATAATTATAACCTACATAAACAAAAGAACTTTGGGCTCCCCAGTAAAGGTCACCTTCTTTGGAGAAGTGCCTCCTGTCAGAGCAAAGCCATTGGGGACATCGGTTTCATGATGGAAACATTTCCTGCCATGTTCCCTTGTCCTCCACCTAGAAAAGTCTCTTCTGATTTTCAGGACCTAACCTTCAGATGACCCTCTCTGGGAAGACTATACCTTCTCCTGATACCCCACTCGAACTGCTCCAATCCCTCTTAAGGCTTCTGCAGTAGCACAGATTCCTATTTGTTTGGGCCATTGTTAATAAAACTTGCTACTCTTGAAGTCAACATCATTCTTTACTAATAAAAAGTCTGTCTTTCTCCCATCAAAGGAGTATGGAATCTTTGGTCCAGGGCAAGTACATATACATGGTGTCATCATGACACAGCATTTTTCCTCTTCCTTCTCCCAGTGTCTCAGTTTTCATATTTAGGATCATAAGTTGGCCTGTGAAACTTCCAGGCATTACATCAACACTCCAGGGAGCAGGAGGGGAAAAGGTGATGGATATTCTCCTGCAAGACTTGCTCTCTTCTTCAGAAAGGGATGTCTTCTCCAGGAACTTTCGCTTGCCTCTTGCTAGCCAGAACTGGGCCATGTGACTAACCCAGCCTGCAAGGAAGGCTGAAATATTGAGGATTTTACCTTCCCAGACATTCCAGGAGAGGAAGGTAAAAAGGAAAGAAAGGGTTGAAATGGTTTTCAGAGAGTGAATCCATAGTCTGGCACATGCATCTATTAGTGCACCAATCATTTCCTCTTGCATGTCTTCCACATGGCATCACGTCCTCCTCCACAATGAAGAGCTGTGTAACTTTCTGTCTTTATCGCTATGCTTAGCTCAGTGCCTGGCTACATTGTCTTAGTGAGTCCATTCACGAATATCCCATTTTAAAGTTATAACACTATTAATTATTCCCACCTTTGACCCGCCTAGCCTCTTTCCTGCTTATTATTTTTTCAATAGTTAACATCTAATATACTCTAAACATATATACACATACACATATACATATATACATATATGTATGTTTACATATTTGCATATATGCAAGAGGAAAGAATTCTTTCTTCTAACTACACCCACTACAATACCAACTCAATGATGTAGGCATTTCTCTTCTTTGACTTATTGCCATATCCTCAGCACCTAGTATAGTGTACAACATGCAGTAGGAACTCAACAAATACTTGTTAAAGAAATAAATGACTGTGATGAATGTTTGTGGAAGACAGGAAAAAAATGAAGGGAAGAAAGAAGAGAAAGAAGGAAGGCAACTTCATAGAAACCTGTGACTTTTTTCCAAACCAATATTTTATAAACAATTATTGATGGAAAATGATTTTACAAGAGATAAGAAGTGTCAATCTACCTTCAACTTACTGCCAACTTGTGAATTACATGACATTTCTCTGTATTACTGCCTTTTGGAACACAACAACCCACTAACTTTCAGAGGTTTTACAACTAAATGAGATTATATGACTCAATGTAGTCATATATTTATACTCAGAATAAATATTATATAAGTTCAAGATGTTATCATTATAATTATTTTATTTTGCTTGCATTGCTTTGAATCATACTTTGCAGGCAATTGACACTTTGTAATGACTCACCACAAAGCAATAAGCCACCTTTCGAAATCTAAAAGACAAGTTTTCTCAAAAATATACATTTCTGAAAAAAATTCATACTATGAATATCACATTTCTTTCTTTGGAAGATGCCATTTGAAATTCTGATAACTGACATAGACCTTCACACAGGCTTGATTTGCTATTTTTTATAGAAGAAAACCTTCTGAGGATATGATAGCTGCTCTCAGAATGAAGAGTAATTGTATAAATACTTCATGTTTACAACGGAGAATTGCTGGTTTGTCACATAGACATGCAACACTGCTGTTCTACACTGCAGTACATCAGAAAAGATTTAATAATAATTTCTAAACTAATACTAATTGTGACTGACAATATACTGTAGGGTGTGATTGTTGAAAAATTCCAAGAAGTGATAGTTTCAATTCTACATTCTTTTAAACAAGTAAAATACATAAGACTGCTCAACAGTTAGAATGAAACTTATGCCAAAAAAATTCCAAATTCCAAGCAAGTATTTTTTCATTAATCATTATAAACAGGTGGCAGATAGATAATCTTATTTCACTGTTCAAGATGGGGAAACAAAAAGAAAAAGACCATCAAATATGGAGCCAATAGGAGACTGCTAATGATAGTTACCTGGTACTTACATGTCAACTTCTATTTTGAAAACCCTTTACACAATTTCACTAGAATGGTTCTGCCTTTTAAAATAGTGATTATCAATATTTATTTTTACAAACTTCTAAAGTAATAATCATCCCATGGCACTCAAAGATTTGGCTCCAAAATGCTCAAAAAGATTTTGGACTCAGCTTAGAAAATAGAAGCTAACTTGATTTTAGTTTTATGATTCTGTGAAATCTTAAAAATAAAATTCTGCACTGATATTTTATTGTACTTTTAAGAAAATGGAATGCTTAATTTCTCATTTTCCCCATTACCATCAATGTTTGGTAAAATGTGAGGCAATAGATAAAATGGAAGGCAATAGGGCATCACAGCCCTGTAGGACATCGGGAGTTAATTATGTGAGTTGTGTCAATCAACAAACAAAGGGTGGAGCCAGAAGTGACAACATTTATGTGAGAAGCGAAGTTTTTTTAAAACAATTTCCAGTACTGACTGTGGCATAAATATTCATGCATCACTCAGTACCAGTATCAATAATATTTTTGAGGATAAGGAGGCTATTTCTTATAGGGGTAAAAGCTGGGAAAGAGATTGGGCAAAAGAAAGAACTCATTTGAATGGTTGCCCAAGTCTACATCAGAGTCAACAAGAGGATTTTGTTACAATACCAGAAAAGGCACCAACCGCACTGAGAAGGCTGCTGTAATCACGGGAAGGTAAGTGCAGCAAGAAACTGCTTGTTTCCATGAATAATTTATTTAATTAGGGGCTGACACAGACTCTAGAGAAAACCCTAATGATTTGCCATTCAAAAACAGAAAGATGGAAGAGGGACGTGCTGGTGTTAAGTTTTCCTTCAAGGCTTTAAAAGCTGAAATGAGGCAATTTCCTGTGGAGACCCTCTGATCTCTGATATCCTGGAGTACATGTGGGTCCTGATTTCCAACCTGGCCTGGCTTTCACTGAACGTTGAAAGCAGGCCAGTGTGTCTGCTGGATGTCCATGTGAGCGGGTCACGGCCTCCTTCAATTCATCTGTAACACTGGCAAGAGGGTGAGTCCCACAGGCACTATTGCTGGGCTCTGGGCTTGTTCTACCCGGATCCTGGTGTGAACAGGAGCATGAACATGTCTCAGTGTGGACGCTCATAGCTTCTACTGTTCATTGTCGGAAGGGTGAGTAAAGCTTTCGAATGTTCCACTGTACTACCTGCCCTCTAAGAGAGAGGGCTTGTGGCTATATTCTAATGTATCATCTCAGTTGGCATCTCATTTCCAGTGCTGGTAAGTATTTAATGCATATGAATGAGAATGGGGGCTTATGCTATTAAAAGTAGGCTTCCTTTAATTAGAATTTTTTATACTCCAGTCTCCTAGTTTATGAACTCTTGTGATGGAAGTACCTTCTTTTAGATAATTGCTTGGAATGAGTGAATACCCTAATATTTATTTAGCAAGGGTGTCAATGAATTATGAATGGAAGCAAATAGTTCCATTGGGCAGGTATGCTAATTAATAAAGCCATTTTCCCATGGTTTTGTGCATGCAACAGCAGTACCAGGGCTCTATGGCAGTGTAACTGATGCACAGAACAGACGGTAGACGTATTCCTGGAAAAAGAACAAGGCACAGGGGATGAGAGCTAGCTGGACTCTGGAACAACCCCTTTTGATTCTCTGAAAGGCTTTCCTCCCGCCTCACCATTAAGACCTGGACCATATCAATGCATTTGTATAAAACAGCCTTTCCCCCAAGATCTGATAGTTTAATCTCTAGCACTTGCTGACAATGGCTTAAGAGACAACCTCTCCTAGGAATTCTCCTGGGAGGTAAATATTCTTAAACTACAAACAGGGCCAGCCTACAGCTAGTATGCTCCTGTTGCCTAACAATTGATAAAACATTCAAACATCTCCATACTTATTGGTAAATAGCAACTGCTCATAAGCCCTAGACCTCACGCTTAGATCATGGAACACTTTCACCTCCAGTAACTGAAGAATGTCTGGCCTCTCAAGAGTCTTTAGGTCCAGCTCCAGATATCAGACCTCCCTGTTTTATGTCAGAAATTTCTTGTGCTTCACTGGTTGTTAAATATTTGGAATATGATTTCTGGAGGCCCCACTCCATCTGCAAAACTTAAATGCTTGAATTTTACCCACAACAATGCTGGCTGGAATGCTATCGGTGGGCTGCGGGAATGCTGTGGCACCTTTTCATCCACCATATAAGTAACCATCTACCTGGGCAGTCCTGGGAAGAAGAGTGGGAAGAGAACACCATGATGACCTTGAAATACATTAAGTGTTGGTGCAGCAGGAACATGAAGCAACACTAAGTCCCTCAGAAGGTTCAGTGTTTTGGGTTTTGTTGTTGTTGTTTTTAATAAATCTTAGCATGATTATGTTGTTAGTTGTTTTGATAAGTGCATGCTTTATGTCACCTAATCGTCACAACACTCACATGAGTTAAGGTGTTATAAAGTACATTTTACAGATGAGTACAATAGTTTTGCCTCTCTTAAAAGGAACATGGGATGTCATCCTTCTTGTAAGATGGCTCCAAGATTTCTGCCCCCTTGAGTATACACTGTATATAATCCGATCCCTTTGACCATGAACAAGACCTGTGAATATGATGAAATATCACCTTAATGACACTAGATTCTGTTTTATGGTAAAAGAGAAGAGATTTGCAGACATCATTAAGATCCCTAATCTGTTGACTTTAAATTAATCAAAATGGAGATTATTTTGAATGTGTCTGACCTAGTCAGGTAAGCACTTTAAAAGAGAGGACAGTCATCTGAGACAGAGGAAGTCAGAGAGACTCAAAGTAGCAGCTAACAGTCTCTTACTGGCCTTGAAGAAGGA
Source organism: Rhinolophus sinicus (assembly GCF_036562045.2). NCBI lineage: Eukaryota > Metazoa > Chordata > Mammalia > Chiroptera > Rhinolophidae > Rhinolophus > Rhinolophus sinicus. The sequence continues at coordinate 50,708,110 of NC_133754.1, read as the reverse complement.
AACTGCCCCCGTGTGGAAAGGACAGGTGGCAGAGAATGGCAGGCAGGAGCTGAGGACCACAGTCCCACAACCACAGAGAATCACATTCTGCCAACCAGTGCACTTGCATGAGGACCTTGATCTGGCCTCAGATGAGATCACAAGCTCAACTGGCACTTTGATTTTCACCCTGATGAGAACTGGAGATGGAGACCCAAGTAGCTTTGTCCATACTTCAGACCCCTGGAAGCTGTGAGAAAATAAATGTGTGTTGTTTTAAATGCTAAATGCGTGGTCATTTGTTATGCAGCAGTAGGTAGATAATTCTAGGCCTCTGGACATCTCAGAGGTTATCCACATGAAGATTTTATATAAATACCAAAAGACAGTTCATAGGAAATACATGAGGTAATCTTTAACCTGCCTAATAGTAGGCAACCTATATTAGCCCAACGGTCAATGCATACCAAGTGTTGGTTAGTTAATCGACTGAGAGATACCAGCATTTAACCTCAATGTTAATCAGAGAAGCTCAGGCTTAAATTCAATCTGGCATATACTTGATGTCTACTGCATGTCAGTCAGCAACCTAAATGATGTTGACATTTCCATAGCAGAAAAATAAATGGAATAGTTGTATACTTCATGGAATGTTAAAGACTATGTAACTGTGTATTATGATGAAGTTAGGATAAACCTAGTGAAAATATATGTTAAGGGGCAGGGTGACTGAGAGCATCTTCATCTTCCTTTCCTCATAAGTCATTGGGTTAAAATGACACTTGTTTGGGGCAATCTGAAAGTAGGCCAAAGATACCTGAGTCTTTCCATTTGGATTCAATACCATTGTACAGAATCTACTTAGGATGATTCAAGTAATTATTTTCTCTTAAGGCTGCTGTAATGGACATAAACAGCATCACCAAATATTCAACCATCAAACATTTTCTATATTGTACTGAATCTGGTTTGAAGCCTAGAGACATGACATCTATCTGGTATCGGTCATCATGAGGAGCCCACCATGAGGAGTCTCCAGCAAGAGGGGACTGAGGCTGCTAAGCTCTGAAACTTGGAAAAAGATACTCTAGCCTTTAAGGCAGCGTTGAAAATTCAGTTGCTCATTGTTCAACATGAGTTTTCCTTTAAGACTGGAAACTCCTCTCACTACATAGCTAACATGGAAACAGGATAGTTGTGCTGCAGAGCCAGTACGCTTGCTTTTGGGGTTCTATCTGCCAGAATTCTCCCGGTACCCTATTATAACCCCACCTAAGACAACTGGATAATCCACAAACATTATGTTCTGCTAATGGTTTAGAGATAGAAGGGGGTTAGAGATGCCTTCCCAACCTTGCTACCAAACCAGGTCCCTTCAGGGACTAGACATGGAGAGCTTTTAGCAATCATGCCTGGACAACAGGCATAAACCAAGACTGCAGACAAATCAGGTCTTGGGGTCACCTTCATTATGAAGGTCATTCATAATGAATTATGATTCAGCAAAACTCAGCCATGCTTGCAGGCATTTGGTGGCAAACAAAGCAGACAACAACCTGTTACATGAGCTGTAAGGTTCCAGCTCTTGCCTTTTGGTGCTCTGACAAATCATGCACTAAAGATTCATTTCAGACAAATGCAGCAGTGTTGTGGTGGCAGGATTCATGACGCCAACCAAGTGACTGTGAACCTCCTGACCAGCAACAACAGGGGACAGTTCAAGGTTTTCGTGCCTGGGATATCACCCTTAAGGTTAGAGGGTGAGGGTTCTGCTAGGTCCTTAGAGCCTGTGCATGAAGACAAGGAGGAACTCCACTATACTTGGGCCAACTCATGGGTCTTGATGCCAGTGTTGTGGATTGGATTATGTCCCCACAAAAATGATGTATTGGAGTCCTAAACCCCGGTACCTCGGAATGTGACTTGATTTGGAGAGAGGGGTTTTATAGAGGCAGTCAAGTTAAAATGTGGTCATCAGAGTGGGGGCTAACCCAACATGGCTGGTGTCCTTATGCGAAGAGGAAATTTGGACCCAGAGACAGACATGCACACAAGGAGAACGCCATGTGAAGATGAAGGCTGAGATTGGGGTGATGCTTCTATAAATCAAGAAATACCAAAGATCACCAGCAAAGCCCCAGAAGCTGGAAAGAGGCAAGGAAGTATTCGATCCAGAGCTTAAGAAACCATGGTCCTGCTGATACCTTGATTTCATACTTTTAGCCTCCAGATTATGAGGCAATAAAAATCAGTTGTTTTAAGTCACCCAGTTTGTGGCACTTTGTTACAGAAGCCCTAGGGAACCAATACAGCCACATTCACAAACAAATCAATTGTCACAATTAACGTGATCATATTTTGAAAAAGGAGGGTGTACTCACAGGGCTCTAAATTCCAAGTAACTGAACATACAAAGGTGTATACCAATGGTAGGAAAGGGAAGAACGTAACTGTGCAAAAGGGGAAATTTACCAAGAGAGTAAGCAGACATGAAAATGAGTGACAGGAAACAATTACTCCATTAAGATACATCCCCCTTAGCCACTTTACATTGTTCAGGATTTTTCCATCTTGGGACAGACTGTGTAATAGTAGCACAGGCCTCCCTAGAATATACAAGCTGTGCAGGTATATTCTTGTCAGGGCAAAGGCAAAATTGCACCACGCTCTGTCACACAGACCCACCTTCCTGAGTAGGATTTCTTTCCGTCTCTGGAAGTCACTGATATCCTTGGCCTCCACCCTCTGTGATTGCCCTGCACATTTGTCATCATCATTGCGGTCTCCCTCCCACCAGGGTCCCCTCATTCTCAGCAGGTGACCTTTCCTCCCACTCACAGGAGTGTCGGGACCCCACTGAAATCCACCCTCACTTTCCATCCCTTCTCTTCGAATAAAGAAATTCAGGGTGAAACCTTTTCTCTTACCCTCTTGTCAGGAAAGAAAGTACCACTTCACTTCTCCTAGAGCAACCTCTCGTTATTCATTTTTCCAATAAATACCTGTTGATTTTCTGCGCTGTTCTGAGCACTATAAATACAAAATACTTCTACACCCTGGGAATTTATAGCTCTTTGGAAAAGACAGAGAAACTGAAAAGAGAGAGAGAGAGAGAGAGAGAGAGAGAGAGAGAGAGAGAGAGAGAGAGAGAGAGAGAATGCAGATTGGTTTTAAACGAAGGATACAATGGAAGCATTTCTTCTCTACACCTGAAATATAATTTTTCATCAGGTGACCTAGATCCTCTCCCCTCTTGTGTTTTCTAAGCCACTCTATCAATTTCTCTACTTTCTCCTTTATTCATTTTACTTTATGATTTTACTGCTTTTTTCTCTCATTAAAAACTTGATTCCTACTCATTATTTTAGAACATATAAATAAGGAAAATATTCCAACTTCAGAGGTTAACCCATGTGTTTTACATTTTGATTTATATCCTGCCAGCCTGCTTCTAGAGATAGATAAATATTTTTAATTGAATCATACAATACTTACAGTTTTGAAACATTTTTCTTTTGCTTAATACCATATCTTTTATATCACTACATAAACTCCCTTCACACGTTGTACATGCATGTCAAATTATTTAATCCTATTGTTATAGAGTTGTTTTTCAGATTTTGCTAATGAAAACAACACTGATGAACATCTATCCGAGTATGCAAATCTATTTCACATCTCTGATTATTTCCTTTGGAATTTCTGGATCCATAAATACAAAGTTATAATTATCATAACTCATATGGCTAAAGATCCATGCAAAGATTTTTTCCCAGCAATTTATTCCACCACAAGCAGTTTAAAGACTATTATCTTTTATTTGTTTTTTGAATTGAAATTTATTGGAGTGACAATGGTTAGTAAAGTTACATAGGTTTCAAGTGTACAATTCTGTAATACATCATCTATATATCACATTGTGTGTTCACCAGCCAGACTATTCTCTTTTAATTGAAAGGAACCATGACCTATTTAATTTATTAAATACTAGGGAGAGGGTGAGAGTATTATAAAGATACCTAGGAAAGGAAGCCTAGAGAAAATAAAATTGTTAGACAACAGAAAAGACAAAGATTATAAAGAGACCATTCTCAATGACCCTAAAAATTAAAATTCGAAGTTTATACATCTCCCTGGATTTCCGTTATACTTATCCACCAGGGCTACGATTCTATTATTCTCTGCATGTTCCTTTCTAGCTATGTCCACTTCAGTCTTTCTCTGGTGGTGGTTACTTAGTGCTTCCATTGCATCTGTATGCTTCTTTATCCCCACCCCCTGACCCCCTGCACTTAGAGTTTTCACTTCTGCAAAACGTGGGCTTATCATGACACAGTTTGAACATGGCTCCTCCTCCACTGCCCAGCCTAGCCCTGCTCCATTTATATTTGCCTTCTTTTTTCCTTTTTCTGAAGCACATCCCCAGGCTATGGATACCATTTACATGAATAACAAATCACTTCCCCTACTCTCTTCTGCTTTCTAGATCTTGTGTCTAACTGATTGCACTATGAAGTGGTACTTACATGTATCTTAAGTCATACTCTGTTTTCTCTATTCTGGATGTTAATAACTTCATTGTCACCTACCCTTCCAAACTTGCAACCTCTAACTTATAGATAACAACCAACTTGTATCCATTCTCCTGTGAGTTCTTAATGTTTGGCACTCTATTCTACTCACTCTAACACTGTATGACCCTGGTATTTTCCCCCTGAACTATTATTAAAAGAGTTTCAATCAAGATTCACTGACAATAGTTTTTTTTCTGACTTCCAAACATGCATAGTTCAATCCCTTTATCATATCATCGTAAAAAAAAAAAAAAAATCTTTCAAAAAATAATTGATCAGATAACTCCTATGTTTGTAATATTCTGTTGGCTTTCCAGAATACAAAATGTAAACTCTGTGCAACAAAGACCTTGACCTCAGCTCCCGTCTGGCATTCTCCAGGCATCTATTTCCACTCAGCATCATGTGCTGCGTCTCTGCCACATTCCTCAGACTTGTTGGTTTCTTCCACAAGTCATACCTCATGACTACCATCCATACCCTTCTCACACCCTTCTTTGCTGGGAAAACTCCTGCTAAAGACTCAGTTCAAATTATACCTCCCTAATGGAGCTTTCCCTGGCACTACAGGCAGAAATTTGGTTACCCTCTGTGTTTATTTATAATTATATTCATTTATCTATTTGTGACGACCATGCTATTTTATAATGTGTTTCTCACACATATCTCTCCTACTGAATTTTAAACTCATTTACCTTTCTAACAAGGAGCATATCTATCACAGAGCAAAATATTCAGGAGATTTAATAAATGATTGGATAACTAAAATATAATAAAATACTACAGACAAATAAAAAAATTTAAACATGTGTGTTGAACCAAATCTCATTATTTGAACCTAAATGTGTGATATCTGGTTTATATAATTATACGGACACATGGTTCAGGAATAACCACTAACCAGGGGTACATTTCTGCCTCCTCAAAAAAATAGGCAGCAGAGCTAAGGTTTGCAGCAGTTCGAGAAGAATGCGAGTTCACAAATACTTAAGAAGATAACCAATGTAGCTAGCAGGTCCTCTCAGAGATTAAGCAAGGTTAGAGGTCACTTGTATTTAAAAATGAGGAAATACCCAAACAAAACTATACAATTTGCAATATTTCAAAACTGTCCTTCAACGTACCAAGAATCGTTCGACACACACAATGAGTGCTTATGTTATACCATGTAAAGTCTAAATTTGAGGCCCTCTTTTAAGATGGGACCTGGACTAAGTGAACATACTGACTAGGCTTCACTTGCAGGGAACCATTTATTCATGTATGTGTAACTATTGCTGTGTGTTTGCCAAGAACGAGCACTGTGCAGGGTTGGGGGATACAGTGATACATGAAGCAGACAAGATCCCTGACCTCAGGAAGCTTTCGTTCTCATGGCAAGGAGACAATAAAGAAGCAAAATATAAATGATTTCAGAGTGAGCAGGTGTGAGAAAGAGAATAAATAGGATACTCAGCAAATAAACAGTGAGTCGCCGAGGTGGGTGCTGGGCAACATTAGACAGGCCAGACAAGGCCTTCTTAATGAATGGTACTGGGAGTTTGCCCTGGATGCCAATATAGAACCAGCCATGAGAAAATGGGAAAGAGCTCCCCTGGCAAAAAGAGCAATCTGTTCAGTCTGGAACATGCCCAGGGCATTTGAGGAACAGAGGAAAGACTCAAGGAACAGTGTGTCTGCAGCGTAAGGGAAAAGGCTGTGTGTGAAATGAGCCATGTGGCAGACCCTAGCTGGCGGTGCTATTGAGGAAATGGGGAAGACCGAGATTCTACTACACATTCACTTGTTTACTGTGTGCTTCTGCCCTAGAATGTCAGCTTTGTAAGGACAGAAAACCTGTCTTCTTAACTTCCATATGCCCAGTCTGGCATCGAGCAGTGCTCTATAAATATTTGTTGACTGACTGAACGAATGAATGAATGAATGAGAGAGATTGGGCATGGCAGGATTTCCAGAATTCTGTTTCAATGTTTTAAAAATGAGATGCCTACTAGAATTTCAATGGTGATAAACAGATCTAAAATGTACTGAGTGCAGTAGATCCTTGAATAACATCCTTTCATTCACTGTTGTTTCATTATAACGTCGATGAGATGCCCTAGGAATTTAACTCTTATTTATATCAATTAGCCTGTGGTAAAATTAGTGTTGTTGTACCATTTCACTTAAAGTCATAGAACCTGTGGACGATGTTAAGTGAGGACTTACTTTACTTACTATGGACCAAGCATGTTTTAAGCATTTTATATATATTAACTCATTAATCTTCTTAACATATCAGAGGTAAGTATTATTGTGTTAATCCAACTAATGAATAGGAAGCAGAGACACAGAGAGTAACTTACACAGTAGCACATGACACTGGAGGTGGAAGCACTCAGGCAATCCTAACCCTTCTCTCATGCTGCCACCTCTTGGATGGCTATGTAGATGGCTGGGTAGATGAGCTTAGAACTCAGGATTGGGTTTGGACTAGGAGATGTCAACAGAAGTCATCTACACAGAGATGCTGGTCAAACCAAGGGATCCAATTTGACAGCCAGTGCAACATGTATAAAATGAGACATCAGTTCCACCAACTACATGATGGAAGCACTGTACACACATCTCATTTAATCTGCATTATGGACAAAGTAGTTACTTCATCCATGCTCTATGGATGAAAAAAACTGAGATGCAGAAAGCTTAAATAACCTGACCAAAGCCAGATGCCTAGAGAATTTGAACCCTGGGGAGTCTCATGCCTAGGAGAACTGAGCAAAACCAAAACGGTTTATTATTCTGTGGAAATTAGAGACATGAGAAACATTTTTTCCCCCAAGAATCCTGGCCTGGACTGAAAATATGAGTGTCTCAGGTTTTCCTGTGGTAACAATAACAGGATCTCTGGCTCAGTCTGCCACTAGAGAACTGAGAGATTGTCAAGTTCTTAAGACCTTCCTGAATTGGACAGAGATTTGGGGGTTACTATGGTGTCACATAAGGTGCCCCCTGGCCACCATGTTGGGGTTTCTCCTCCCCATAAAAATCACCTGGGTCTTTGGTGGTTGCCTCCTGTCTGTGGCTGAAATCCAGAAATAGGCTGTTGGACTCAGCCTTCTGCAGCTGGCACTGACTGCACTGCTAAGCCCCTCACCTTCCATGCTCTATTCTGAATTCCAGTGTGCAGCTGGTCCCTCATGAGTGGTGAGGATCATGGTAGCAGAGACGCCATCTTTCAGGTCTGCTTCATTCTGTCCACAGAGCATAAGGAAGTGCTTCTCTCTGCTGTGGTAACTTTTGGAGATTTCACGTGTTTTCTTTTCTCTTTACTCACCCTCTAAAAAGCCTTTCTTACCCTAGAATCCTGGTGTGGGTCCAAAGGGCCTGTCCTAAGTGGGAAGTCAATCTGATGACATATAGTTTCTCAAGATCACCTCTCTACTTCTTTGCTTTATTCTAATCATAACCCATAGCCCTTAGGCCCCCTCAAAGCTACTTTGGTGAGTGGCTTCCCATAATGCAAGTAGGTTCTGGAGAGACTCTGGCCCTTCATTCTTATATGGCTGTGTCTGAATCTACATTATCAACAGAGCTTAGCCTCCCATACAAAGACCCCTATAACCAATTCTTCAGGAGGAAAAAAAAGCAAAAATGGAAATTGTTTCAGTGGACTATTTATTGTTTAAATATAAAAGTGCTTATTTGTGTTACTTCCTTATTTGCTTATCCCCAATCAAAATGGTATTTTTGAACTTAAGAAGCCAAATCTGAAAGTGTGTTGCTAAGAGAAGAGGCACAAAAAAAATAGAAAGTACAAATAAATTCCCAAGGCTGTTGCCATTAAAATCTCTCCAACTTTTCAGAGACTGGTTACTAGGGTTATTATGCAGGGTCCAACTGACCAATAGGGTATTTCTGAATCTCCACAGATTGAGTGGATAGAATGGCATACTCAATAATAAAATTGGTTCCTTTGGTAGGTTTATAAGCATATAAATTTAAAATGACACTAAAGAAGGATTTTCTATGTTTACCAGAAGGTAGACTAGATTTTTAAAAAGTACAAGCAAATATAAAACTCTTTCCTGGCAGCCCTGGTTGCAGGGACCTTATACTACCAGATAATCCAAACTAATGGTACACAGTCTTTGTACCAAGTCCAAATCATATAAAAAGCCAAGCATTTTCACACTTGAAAGAATTCAAAGAAATCATCTCATTAACCAATGGCATTTATTGGTTTGACATTGGGTGAATTCAGAACGTACTCTGGAATACAAACTATAAGCCACTCACTTTGTAAATCTCTTCTCTCAGAAATAAATAATAAACTGTTTTTTCCTTCATTTCTCCTTCCTTGGAAATTACCATGTAAGAATTTCCACTGGAGAAGACAATCCTTTCCCCTTGAGGAGAATATTATTTCCCCCACCGCCCCCAGCACACCTCCCTCCCCACTCTCATTAAGACAGACATCCTCAAAGCCTGCAATAAGAACTGAGATCTGTAATTACATGTCTTCAAAATAACAGCTTCATAAAAATGACAGATTTGGCCACTCCATCCTGGTGTTCTGTCTACATGACACCAAACAGACAGGTTGGCTAATATTTTCGCTGAATTAATTGATCATACCTGTTACAAAATGTCAAGAACGCCCTAATTTTGCAATGCATCACCCCATGAAGCCTTGAGGGAAGGAGGCAGGTAGGCTGGCTAATCTCCATTTAAAGTTATCACCTGGGAAGTTCAGCGTTGACTTCCTCAATGCCTAGTGCTACTCAGGGACTGGTAACTGATTAGAATATCTCCTTCCTCCTACAATTTCAAGTGCAGGAAACTATTTTAATACAACATGAAGTAAAACTGAAAACAACAGGGCCTTTCTTTCTGACTCTTCACCTTCCCCCCCTTTTCCAATCCTCTCTACACTCCAATCCACTTAATTCCCAGCTCTTCCTGAAGAATTCCCCCTGCCCCTGCCAAATATGTCCTCATTGATCTCTTTCTTCCTTCACATTTCTTGTTCTATTTTTAAAATTGTTTCTTGTGCCAATACTCAAATGCTGCCTTGTGTTGACAGCTTTATGTATATTATTTTTTTCTCAATAATCTCCTTGATTTCAGAAATCATGATTTCGATTTAACTGGGGCCACCGCCCTCTCTTCTTATCTTGTCTAGCCCCATGCACCCCCACAAAATAGCAATTATTCAACAAATAATTACATTAAATTAGGGCTCTTTAAATTGGTAACTTGCAGTTTGTCCTTGTGTTGTATAATGACTGAAGTATACATATCCTTCAACGAAATACATCTTCTCTCCATTTTCTACAATTCTTAAATGGAATTTTTAAAATTCTGAAAATTCATCTAACTGATGGAGTCTCCTCTTCAAGATCCTACCTCTAAAGTGTTTCTGGAATTTAAACAAAAAGTAAATTTAGAAGTTTTCAAGGTCCAGTGCACTACGTTTATTTTCCTTGACTCTGTGCATTGCAACTTCATCACATAATTCTGCTCTTCTTGAAATATATACATTCTACATGAATTACATTATTTTGACCTTTGGCTCACCTTTGAGGAAAAGTTGTTTTAGAAAACTCTTTTTATGTTCACCACATCTGCACCCCATACTTTTGGTTCTATGGAAATAATAAAATTTATTGAAACATTTCATTAACTTTTCATTCTCATTTGTGTTTTTATGTGTATTTGCCATTAAGGTAATTATCCTTAAATTTCTGAAAATTCTTCATTGATGAATCCTCAATATGCCAATTTGCAAGAAGTCTCAGTTATTACAAATGTCTTTGGTCTGTTTACTGGCTTTTTCACTGGGTTTAGTCTTGAGTCCAAGCTAAAAATTCTCCCATGTCTCTTAATATTACTTGACTTACCACTAGTTCAGCTTAACTCTAAACACAAGTTTAGCTATCAAATCACTCTAAAGATAGACTAGGTTTCTTACAGATAACCCATAATAGGGGCTCTTGACCCGAGATCTTTATATTCCCTAGAAATTATAAACAGAATTCTGTGCACTTGGTTATATTTTTCTGGTTGAGGGGTCATATCTTTATCAGATTAGCATAAAGGGCTATAGCTGCAAAAGTAGAGTGAACATTCTAGAAATAGGTGCTGAACCAGGAGCAGCAGCAAGAAAAGCTCCAAGATTTTTGAAATTTCTATTGACATTTTCACCTCCTGTGTTAATAGATGAGGCCTGAATAATGTGATAATATATAATTATCTAGTTTTTAAATGAGGACATATATAGTTATTTCAGAGGGTTTAGGCAGACAAGCAACTTTGATCCCTCAAGGCTTAATTTGACGTAGTCTAAGTTAAGGTTCAGGGGAATAGGAAGAAAGAAAATTGGACTTAGATATGGGCAGTGGTCAGAATAAGAAACATGGATCTCTTCCAGAAAGTTTACATTCTGACATTGGGATGGTCTTAGGGCTCTCGCTACATTCTATCACACTATGAATTTCTCAGACATCATGCATTCATGTGTAAAGTTCAAAAATAAAGATGTAAATTATCTCCCTTTTATAAGTTTTTCCCACCACAATATCAAGTATAATTAAGAGTTAATTCTCAAAGAAGACATCATACAGATAAAACCAAACAAAAAAATATTAAAAGCCCTAGGGGAAGAAAGCAAAGAGAAACACAAAACTATTCTCCTTAAAATCTTTTCACCTCACTGGGACTCAGACCCACATTTTATCCTAGAAGAGGGGATTAAGTTAAATGTTCTCTATGGTCCCTTTCAACTCTAAAATCCTTGGATTTCTGTGATCTTGTGGTTTCATTATTTTTATTTCCAGTTTCAATAAGCAATTTCATCCTCAGCCTGCTGAAAAATTCTGAGCCTGCGTTCCCCGATATAACCCCATGGGGCGTGTGTGTTGTCAAGACCCCTGAGGAATACTTCACCCTTTGCTAACTCAGGGCCACCAGTGGATGAATTTCATGAATACGGTTTGCAAACAAACATGGACACACACAAAGAAGCCTCCTTGCAACATGGCAAAGTGGCTGCAGGTGTGTGCCCACCCCCCACCTCCCAGTCTAGGTAGTTGAAACCAGCGGCAGTGGAATATGGGATTTAATGCAGTGATTGGAAAATGAAAATCCCAGTGCCCATCTAGGGAATAATGTGATTCTGGAGCGACCGAGAATTGTCTAGCAACCTGACATGACAAGACACGTAAGTACAGCCTGGAGATCCATGCTTGCCAATTAAGTCGGCAATTACTGAAGTTGTTTTCTCCTGTCTGGATATGAAGTGATCACAAGAGACACATACAAGGTGAAAGTGGAAAAGCTTGCTCAGAAACACAAGTTTTAATTTGGGGAAATCAGACAAGCATTTTAGAAAGTACCCCTTTGCCCTGTAGTGATGCAAAATAAATGAACATAAAGCAAACGGCCCTCCTCCCCAATTATTTTAGCTTCCCTTGGAATACACAGAATACTTACGCCCGTGTTTAAAAGATAGTTCAAACCCTACAGAGGTTATTAGTATTGCTGGAGAAATAGCGGTCGATAAATGCATTGCCTCAAGAAAAAACGTAAGCACCTAGATTCCATTTCTCTCAGTCCCAGTTACAATGTTATAGGAGGGAAGACAAATATTTGTGGGAGAAGCATTGGTTTTCTTATGTAATAAGAAACTAGAAATTGGTGGATGGGAGAGTATAAGGGAATTAGATTTCCCAGGGGAAGTAAACTAATTTGCAACAATAAAAGCCAATGCATTGCTCTCCCTCTGCCTAAACTAGTCTTCACCTCGCCAAGTCATTGAACTTCCTTCTACTTCTATTCCCTCACACATAAAATGGGAGGAATAATGTTGACCATTCCTTAATCTTTTACAGGAGTGTTATGAAAAAAAAAGAAATTATTCAACAACTATAAAGGTATTTAAGATTCACAAGTGACTGTCCCCTTTAGGTTGTTAATGAGAGTGGCTCCACCATCCCGTGGAGAATACTAATCAGGAATCACAGCCAAGTGCAGTGTCTCCTGGAATCAGGCAGCTTGAACGGAAATATAGGCTAAATAATCTTGTTTTCCACTCAGAACAAAAGGGACTATTTTCCCCTAATCAGTCCTTCCACCTCCAACGTCAGCTTACTAGACATGGGGAGAGTACAGCCTTTCTATATCTGTAGACTAAGCAAGGAGGATAATTGGAAGATATAAGACAAAGAAACAGTTGGGTATGATTATATTTTATATCTGTGACCCTACTACATGTCTTCAGAGTTGATCTTTCTATGTTTATAGCAGCCATTTGCATTGATGATAAAAATACATTTGTTTCAATTCCCTTTGTAACCTTACAATTAGTTGGTAGCACTTCCTGGAACATTGTGTTGAGGAGGATTCCGAGTCTGCACGACTTCTGAAAAGATTCCCATTTTTATCTTGCAACACTAGGCAAATTCTGGGGGATTTTAACCTGGGCAACTCAATGAATTGATTGTAAGAAGTGAAGATCAATGAGAGAAGCAACCAGGCAGAGAAACACCTCCCTGATCCTACAGATAGGGAGTCATACCAACTTGAAATACTGAAGTGTAAGACTAGAGAACTCTTAAAAACCAAGTTTAAAAAAATTCGACTTAGTTATTCTTTTAAAGCTTCCTTTACTATCAAGAATGACTCATCGTTCTTTTCGAAAGCCTTGAGACTCGTGGGCCTAAATAATATTAACTTACCATTTGGACTTTCATTTAACACATCTCTCAGATTCTCATTAGCATTTACAACCATGAAATGAATTCAATTCATTTTTTTTCACAAGCAAGAGTGTATAATTTGAAGGTTTGTTTTGCTACTAAAATAATTATCTACCAATTACCAGTGAGGGGTGGGAGCAGGTTGGGGGAGAAAGGAAAAGACAAACGAAACATTTCATTTAGGAGTTAATTATCTTGCCAGAAGTCACTATGCGTTGGCATGCAATGACCCTGTCAACATGAATTTGTATACCAGGCTATGACATGCCCTTTGCCACTTCAGAGGACCAGAAAGCCACACACACACACACAAAGGGCTTTATTTTAGAAACGCCTTTATCTAAAGAAAATAGTTAATACCAGAAATCTGAAATCTTCAAATTTCCCAGAGGAGTGTCAAAAGTACTGTTTATCTCATACTTATTTTTTTCCACCATGTAATTTTTTTAAAAAGCAGAACCTGTGGATAATTATCATGCCTAGATTTTTTTCATATGTAAAAAAATTCATTTCTCTGCTGATGGGCATTTTTTTAAGACGTCATTTAAGGAACATAAGTGAGGCCTTAGGGGTCTCTCCATCCACAGCTCTGACCAGCCAACTCAGCTGTTATCTTTTAAGCCGACTTTTTAAAACAACTTTATTGAAATATAATTGACATTCAATACACTGTGCATATGTAAAATGCAGATTGTTAAACTTTAACTTATATATGCAATCATAAAACTATCACTACACTTAAGATAATCAGTGTATCCACAACCCCCGAAGTTTCCTCATGCACTTTTGTAATCCTCACTCCTGTCCCTTCCTGTGATGGTTTATTTTATGTGTGAACTTGTCTGGGCCATGGTGCCCAGATATATGGTCAAACACTATTCTGAATATTTCTAAGAAGATGTTTTTTGGGTGAGTGATACTGAAATTAGTAAATGTTTAGTAAAGCAGATTGCCCATTATAATGTGGGTGGGCCTCATCCAATCAGTTGAAGGCCTTAAGAGAAAAGACTGAGATCCTCTAAGCGAGAAGGCATTCTGAAGGCGGATGGCCTTCAATTTGAGCTGCAACATCAGCTCTTCCCTCCAGATTTTAGACAGATACTTTCAAAATCATGTGAGTTGATTCCTTAAAATAAATCTCTCATCTCTATATCTGTCTTTATCTCTACACATCCTGTTGGTTCTGTTTCTCTGGAGATCCATGACTAGTATACTTCCTAATTCCCCACTAGCCCCCCTCCCACTACCTCAAACCCCAGACAAACACTGGAGTGAGATCTGCTTTCTCTCACTGTATATTAGTTTGAATTTTTAGTAACTTTCTACAAATGAAAGAATACAGTATGCACTATTTTATTGTCTGGTTTCTTTCATTCATTGCAATTTGTTTGAGATTCATCAATGTTGTTGCATGTATCCATAATTCATTTTCTATTATTGAGTCACATAGTAATATATATATCTCTATCTCTCTCTCTATATATGTTATAGATAGATAGATATGCTTATATAGATATAGATAGATATGCTTGTATAGCTATGTCTATATAAGCATATCTCTCTCTATATATGTATATATATGTGTATATATATATATATATATATATATATATATATCACAATTTTTTTATCCATTTGTTTGTTACTGAATGTTGGAGTAGTTTCTAGTTTTGGGCTATTACAAATAAATCAATGAACATTTGTGCATATTAGGAGTAGATCAGCTGTGGGGTCATATGGTAGGTATATGTTGCTAATAGACTTTTAACTCTGTGCTGTTCTCTATTATATAATAGAGAGGTCAAAAGCCCAATTTATCATTCTCCTATAAATTCTATCTATGAATTGTGATTTATTTCACCATTATTTCAAATTGAGAGTTCAGCTTAACTTTTTGAATGACTATTTACAGGTGTGTCTTTGAAAGTCTAAGGGAAATACATCTAAACTTTCAAATTCTAAAAATTAAGCTCATTTTAGTTAAAAGGAAGATTGCTTTACATTATTTACATTTAACCACAGTCAATAAAGAATATAATTCAAACGTAATGAAGAATAGAATTACAGGATTTTTGCAGGTTTCAAACATTTTAAACATATGCCTCAGTCTAAAAAAAATCAATGTAGTTATCTTTTACCATAAGTAGTCTGTAAGTCAGTGTAGGACTTGGTTTAGCAGACCAACCTAGTATTATATTCATTGGGGAAAATGCCAACCTATTACCACCAAAATAGAGTTGCAGGGACATGCAGCAAATTACCTGGAAACTGACAATTAATAGACTTGCTGACTAACTAAATTATACCAAACTGTTTGTCATTCTGTTTTTCTTAGCTTCAGATGTGTTTGCTTTCATCTATATCAGGGGAGTTTGTCACCAAGCAATGTTTCCACCATCGGTAAGCTTATCATTCAGAATCTTTCTTGTTGGCAAAAGTAGTGACTCAGATGGAAAAACATCCTAAATCCTGGGACACTAAGGGAAACATTATTTGAAGTGGTATTATCATTGCTCTCTAAGGGACTTCTGGGCTTATCTCTAGCATCATAAAGATAATTTTAAAATAAATAAAATAAAGTCAATTAGTTATTGAGCCCTAAGGCACCATCAGATAGGAATAGTAATAAATCAGGCTGATAGCCTTAAAACAGTGCCTGATTTTTCTTACTAATCAAATGAGATCAGAACGCAGCCATCACTGCAGGAGAAAAAGCCAAATTTAATTAGCTTATCCAACAGTGTCATTTAGTAAATCAAAAGCCTTTGAAAGGTCAATGAATCTTGCCCTTATCATCTCATTATCTTCTATCACTAACGAGGTATCATTAACCAGCCCCACAGCAACAGTTATTTTAGTGCCATGCAATAGTTTCCTCTAGTTAGTGACACTTTGAGACTTCAAAAATGGCAGTGTGTGGAAAAGCCTATTGTCTTACTTCCAGTTCTATTATAATACTTTAACTTCACTGTGACTGTGATGGAAATAGTGTTTTCCCTCTCTGAATAAAATTTCACAAGTAAAGATGCCATAAATTTCATCAATGTTGATACCCATTCAAAACACAATAATTTAAGTAAAACATCTCTACTGATTATCCATTCAGTAATATTTTCTGAGCATCTACTATGTGCCAGGCATTTTGTGAGGCGCCCATAACGTCCATGTCCCATCCTACGGGACTAACTCACTCTTTCCTTGATATTTACTTTTGAACTACATTAAAATGAGACATTGAACACATAGTCCTTGAGTATCTACTCTGCACACTTGGGATTTACTGGTTCTGTGGAGTGCTGAGCAGAACATCAGGCTGTACAAGCAAGGCCTGGCCTTCTATAGTGCTTGATTTTCAATAAGGGACATTACATACACAATCGGGAACTTCGATGGTACCCTAAGAAGTGTTGGATTACAGTGGACTGAGTAAACTGTCAGTGAGCTAGGAATTCAGAGTGGGGAGAGCCAGACTTACTGGGGCCAGGGACACAACGGGTTGATGGAAAAGTTGGCCCTTGAATAGGTTGCAAGTGTGTTAGGAGGAGAGGAAACTTCAGGGGAAGTGAGCTCACAAGTAAAAGTACAGATGCAGCAATATGTAGAAGGGCTTTTAGAGAACAGCTCCGTAACCCAACGTTGTTACTACTCGGGGGGCAGTAGTACACAAACATGTTTCGACCACAGACTTCTGTAAGCCTAGGATGACATGATGGTGATACTAGTAACCATAAAGTGATACCCATAGTAATACAAACAGTAAGTAACACACATCCTTTCAATGCACCATGCACTGTTTTTCATGTAAGTGCTTTTTAATAACGAATTGAATCTTCACAACCCCATGAGGTCTCATGGTCCAGATCTCCCTTTACCAAATGGAAAAACTGAGATGCAAATGATTTAAAGGTCACTTGGCAAGAAATATGTGACTTGGCACTTGGGCTCAACACCAGCCTCCCTCTCCAAGCAATGGGCCCTTTTCTAGAAAAAGATGTATTCTCCATTTCCCACATAACTTCAGGGGCTTTATAGACTTTGTGGATTTCCACAACTTAAGGTTAACAGTTTTGATCTGTGGAGTAGCTGGTAAAAATGTTGGATTCACATTGGTAAATAACTTCACATGCCAAAATAAGTTGCTTTCTGTGAGAAACAAGGAACACTGTGATGTACTTTCTACTAAAAAAAATTAAACAATAAATAAATAAAAGGAACACTGAACGTTCCTGAGCTGGGAATGATATGGAACAGCAGTTAATTTCAAAAAGCATGGAGAGAAAATATCGATCGCTAATTGATTAATGTATTTGAAGTACTGTGGCAGGCACTTTCACATACTATTATGTCAGTTAATCCTCCCAGTAGCATTGTCTTTTTATATAATGCCCCCTACACACACACACTATGTTTTTCTTACAGGTGAGGAAGCTGGTCTTCTGAGAGTGTAATTTTCCCAAGGTCAGTACAGCAGGCAGTTGGTGCCCACCCAACCTCTCCCCAGGTAACATAGCATCTGTCCTTCACCTGTCCTATACATCCTTCTCCCAGCTTCTGTGAACTGCCTGCTAATGTTTCACATCAGTCACCTTAAGAGACTGGTTAGGCCACCTGTTCACTATCCAACTGGTAGAGAGCCAGAAATCCCCTCCATGTCCACTGTTGTGGAAGTAGAAACACCAGTACTTGGCCTGGAGTCTGGACACACTCTCCAGAGCGCCTATAAAATCCTGTGGCGTCTGTGTCTTCCTCTGAAATTCCACCTTTGCCAGGCTTTTTCTCTAGCTCTATCTTGCTTTCCCAGCTCCTTGGAGCACTTCCTAATAAATTAATTGCACTTAGATCTTTGGCTCAGACACTGTTTATGGGAGAACCCATACCAGTAGATGGTCATACTAGCACTAAGAATAAAAGGTTACCAAGCCTGCATTTGATCCGCTTTTTCTGGTTTCATTACTTCACAAAAGCCAACAGCTACAAATGAGTATTATACTAGTTTCCATAAAAAAAAAAAAAAAATCAGCATCTATAAATTAATTATTTATAGATAGCTTTATTTTAATAAACTAATTCTATGGAATCTTACAAGTGGGAATTTTGTTAAATAAGAACATTAGAGTGTAAAATCAACAGAGCATAAATAATTGTACATTAGTTTTTAATATGATTTCTAATGACTTGACTTTCAAGTGTGTAGATTACAAATCTGTGGATTACAGAGATCATTACTAAAGCAAGTCGCATAAACTCCAAAAGGCTTTTATCACTAGCCTAAAGGTGAGAAACCTTGAGAAAACTTCAATATTATGCATGAAGGCAACTCTAAATACCCATGATGCATAATTAAAAGGCCCCGGTAACATTCTCTGGCTTGGTATGATACAGATTTTGGATGATGTCTCTCTCCTCTTCCTGTCCCTGACCCTTGGATGGAGAGCTCCATACTACACACCTTTGCCACTCCTGGTAATGACCTAAGGAAGCTATGATGTTCCATCATGTCAGTGATCAATGAACTACAGATTTGAGGAGTGTGGCCAATGGGTGGTAATAATATGAAGAAGAAGCGATATATAGTACAATTCCAGAGGCGTATTTCTATGGATTATGGCTCTGTGTGTTTAATTTTTCTTTAAGAAAAAACCTTAAATTGAATTGGAGTTCTGTCAAACACAGGGTTTGATGAAAGCAAGCATGCTGGTCATCATAATTTAATATGTAGCGGGTTTTTTCTTCTACAAATCATTGATATAAGTTCATTTTAAATATGTTGTTGTTGTTTTTCTCTAGAGCAATCACTAAGACAAAGATATTCAGACTTGTGGAAAGATAGTTTTCTTTCCCTTAGGAAAACCTTTACTCAACATGATTTAAAAGAAAACATTACCATTTATCTTGGGGAATGTTATTTCCTTACCAGTACACAAGAAAAAAATAAACATGACTTTACCCATTAGTAGTACTTTTCACATTTTTATGTTTTATAACCTTTTTATATTTTATAGCCTTTCCAATTATGTATTATATTCCTCCATGAGGTACATATATGAGATTTTAAAATCCTTTTTATATTGGTGAAACAGAAGAATCTCTCTCAAGAAGAATTCTGTGAAATGGAAAAAAAACCAAAAACACACAAAGCAGAGAATCTAGGGTCTGAATGAAGTTCTCAGGTGAGGAGCACCTCTTTGGATACAGCTGCTTTCTTTCCATGAGAACAAAGTTGTTCCCCAATCACCAGGCCATTGTACAGTGAGACTGTAAAACCCAATCTGAAATATCATGACTTTGTCTAAAATACTGGGACATTTTTACGCAAATAACTAGAAGGAGAATGCCAGTTGAGGAAAGAACCATCTTCTTGAAACATACAGTAGCAAGAATATGGAGGAAGCTGTAAGAAAAGTAAGTGCCTTTGAGAATATCCTTTTTAAAAAGGAAGCAATGAATTTTGTACTAAAACTACCTCTGACATTCATAATGCTGTTATCAATAATGTAATTGTTTCTTTGTGATGTATGAAAATTACTAGCTTCAGCTTTCAGTTTTCAGGACTTTGTTTGATCAGAATCTCTGGAAATGTACTTGTGTGAACTTCTGTCAGGTGCCTGAATGACAGTGTAAAAGAATGTTTGAAGATGGAGAAAATCAGGGCATATGGGACTAAGTGACAACTTCTTAAGGGAAACCTAAAAAAGTAGGTGTCTAGCCAAAATGTTTAATTATCACCTAATCAAGACAGGCCAAGCCATCTGTTGGCTGGAATCTTGTCCCCACCTTTGGGGAGTGCCTGGTGATTGGTTGGTGGTGTGTGAGAGAGCCAACTCCAACTGACATCTGTCATCTGTCAACCCTCCCAACTATACTGATGAGCAAAGTTGCTATCTGCTGTCAATGGGCCATATGGACTGATGAGTAAACAAACAGACTGCAACCACATCACACAGATGCAGGGTGTTTAAACAGTCACCCCAGCATGCCACTCTCCAGCCACATCTGCCTGGATTAGAGCCCTGGAATACATTCTGCAAGGGAAGGTGAGGGAAGTGGGGTCATGGTCACACATTAGAATCTATTTTGTCTTAAATCTTTACTGGAAACTTAAATGGAATATAAGTAAATAAGCCAATAAATATGTCAAGTAATCAATCAATCAGTATGTGAGGGTGGAACTATAATAAACCTACACACAGAGATCTGCTAATGTCACAGACTTTAGCCCCAGATATGCCGTCAGTAAGAAAAAAGTCTGTCCTTATTGGTTAGTTCAAAAACTATGGCAAAAGCATCTATGAACAAGACTTGAATACTGTGTCACTGTTTTGGAAACCCTCATGTAGAAAGCAAATCACTGAGGAAAAACGTTTTTGTTTCAATGTAGATAAAGTGCCCTTGAATAATTGGTGAATAAGACTGAGATGTTAAGTGTTACGTTCACATGACATTAGACTTTCCCAGCAGTCTTGTACAGGTGTTCTCTGTTACTCTGGGTTTATTTAAGAGGACTTATAATAGAGAGTTACCCAACTTAAAGAGCTATCTCATAGCCTCTAAACTGTGGAATGTATCCATATTACCTAAATTAAATTAGAACTTGAATGGAACCCAAGACAATAATCATTTCTAGAACTAGAGTCAGGAGCAAGTGGGTGGTACCATCTTTTTATATCTGAAGAGTCAATTTGCAATCCCCAATTTTTCAGCTCCATTTATTTGTGGACTTAATGAATTTCACTCAGTGGTTCTTAATCCTGGTATACATTAGACCAATTAAATAAAGTTTGTAGAAAGTGGAACTTAAATATAAATATATATTTTTAAATGTTATCTATCATTCTAATGTAAATTTGAGAGGCATGATCTGTGAATTCAGTTCAACTGAATTTTGAGCTGAACATGATGAAACCTGGAGGGCACTATGAGACCCAGATCCACCCCAAGCCGGCTGAGGGTTCAAACAAATTGGCTTTGTCATGCATTTCAGTCGCCAGTGTGACTGGAGTGAACCATAGGCCCTGGGGCTCAACAAAGTTCAGACTTCTTCCAGCACCTCTTGTGCACATTTGTTTTATACAAATTGCTTTCTATGTGAACACTCTGTCAGAACGCTGGTTCTATCAGGACCAAAGCTCATCTTTGAATCCCCACTTATCTCCAAATTCCTCTGCTGTACAAAATGGATGCTCTGAGATCATGATAATGTCTCCTGTCCAGATTTGACTAGCTTCATACCAAATATAAGGTAAGAAATAAGGTAAGAATTGTTATCGCCATTTTGAAGACAAGAAAAATGAAGCTTGAATAGGTCAAATAATTCGGTTGTGTAATTGCAATGCTAGATTTTATCCCAGGATTCTCTGATTCTGAGGCCTACATTTGTCCATTTTATCCACTAACAATGATCAACGGCTCCCTTCCCTCAAATTTGGATCTAAGTTTGCTAAAGAGAGGCCAGTTCTGTAACCTCGTCCCTCCCAGCTCCAGCCAGTTTCATCGGCCCCCTCTTTCCCACTGACCGGTTTCTAATTCCATCCCATCACCAACTGAGTTATGAGGGCCAACTCCATACACCGTCTTCTCTTCTTGCTTACCACTGACCAATCCAAGCTCCTCTGCCCTTTCTACAACTTGGATTTTTTTTTTTTTTTCAGGATTGTAAGACTATGTCCCTGAAGATTGGTCTGTTTGATCAAATAAGGAGAAATAAAAAAAATAAGAGCGAGAGAGTCTAATGAGTTCATTGCCTTCTCACTTACCTTTGGAGCAAGCTTTTTTTTTTTTTTTAATTGAATCTTGATGAATTCCATTAAAAATTAAACACTAATATTAATTTACTTTACTCAGAACTAATGAAACTCTAAACTCAAAGTAAATAGGGCATTTGACTTTTTTATCTTAAAAAAGTGAAAGAAATAAATAGCACAATGGACTGGAAAACCACTGCATCTCTCTTTAGTTCTAAGGACCTCCTGGAGTTGGGTTACAATACTCTAAATGAAAGCATTAAAGGTATTTGTTTGGTAATTTTAATACATTTATTTGCTTAAAATTATATTATTATGTTTTGTTTTAACAATAATACATACTTGTGCTATAAAATTTGTAAAAGTAGAGAAAAGAATCATGAAAAAACAACTGTTAGTATTTTAATTAAAGTATTATATTTGGTTTTACTCAAATTTATTGAGAAAATGAAACAAAACTGAAGAACTTGCTGAACTTAAAAATGCCCTCTCAATGATATGTACACATTCTTAAAGATACCTATAAAGTTTAAAATTTTCCAAAAACTTTAGAATGTTGGTCATTATGTAAAACATGATAAATCACTCTCTAGAAAAGAAAATCATGGTAAAGTAATTATGGTTTGTGGCTATCATAAATCCACAGTGATTATACCTGAATTGAGACTATCAGTCAGACTTCCCTTTTCCTATGAATTACCTTAATAACGTTTGTTTGACTTTGTTATTTCAAAAGGCACTGCTTTTTAAACTTCATTAATTGGTAAAAAATTATGTCAAAATTTAATTTGGGACCATGATTTATTTTCATCTTGTTTTTTTTTAACCTCACTTTGTAATTGCCTTTTTTTTCTCGACAGAAAAGATAATCACTCATTTTGTGTGACACAATCTATTTTCTTCATGAGGACATTTTCATGTAGCAATCAGACTTCATGCTCTAATTTGGAAAGATTATTTCTTTGCCAAGCAGTAAAGGAGTCACTTTGAGATATATCTTTTTTTCCCAGTCATTAATTCATTCCACCTTTCTTGAAACTTATTTCCTCCTCTTAGATTTCTGTTTGAATTTGTTTCTTGGGTTTATTTTTTTTATTGCTAATGAGGTTTCCCTCATCCCATTGTTGCTCCATTGTTGTCAAACATAAGATTTCACTAATGTAAAGTCTAGTGTTTCCCATGTTTTGCTTTATTAAAAAGACAGTTTAGAATCTTTCTCTGTCTGTGGAATTATGAAATGCCCACCAGTTTATATCTGTATGAAAATTGTTGTTCTACTTTTCAGAAATTTCTCAAAGTTTTGGTTTGCTAATAATCCCTTCCTTTTCAGTGTCAGTTCCATTTTTGTTATTATTAAGGAATGTGGTCAGCGCTCCATCTTGAACTAGCATTTCATACTTGCTCTCTCACTTGGCACTAACTGCTCTAGGAAACACACATATTGCTGAGCCAACCCTTGTCATCCAGCAAGGATATAAAACATGCAGACAAATAATTGCAATGCAAGGCATTTAGGGCACTTATCATTATAAGTGCTTTGTATTGCAACTTTTAAGAGATAGGATTCTGAAGAGGAAAAAAGATCCCTTCTAATTGAATAATCAAGAAAGGCTACATAAAGAAAAAAAATTGATTAGAATGGGTAGGAACTGAAATGATAGAAAAGAATCCAGTCTGGATGTCTGTAAAGGGAAGACGAGAAAGAGATTGGGGGGCAGGAGAGAGGAGATGAGGGACAGTACAATACCTATTCTTGGGGCAGAGACTTGACTCATTCAGCTAGAATGGAAGTAATTGTATATAGAATCGGTGGGACATATAAATTGAGAGGGGAGTTTCAGTTACTCACCAAATACCGGGGCACCTATAATGACGCAGTCCACTAGCCAAGCACGGAGAAATCAGGTCAGATGTGTTCTCTGAGTGCAAAGCCCCTGGGGAGTTCAGTGAAGTAAAATTTATTAACCAGGTACAGGGTTATAGGGTGACACCCATTTTTATGTCTACATATGCAAAATATATTTACTACACATAATATGTGATGTTAAACTTATATATTTCTATCTATAGATAAAATATGGTATCAGGGCATAAAAGGAGTGAGTTTTTCTGGAAGGGGTCAGGAGTTGGGGTTAGGTTGTAGAGCGGCACCCGTCAATGTGAAGCTATGATGATGTTGGACCTGAATCAGTAAGAAAAGGATGCCACTGACGGCTTTTGATCCTGGGAAAGATGATATAAAACATGTTGTATAAACCTCATTCTAATGGTGATTTATGAGATATGACAAAGAAGAAAAAAGAGAAAAAAAAAACACACCGAGTTAATGAAAATGCTCTTACAGAGGTCCATGTAAGAAATCCAAGAGTAAATGAAGAAGAAAGAGAAAGACAAATGAGAAAGTTAGGTCAGCAGAAGGACGGGCGCATATTGGCACCTGAGAGTAAGGCAGCAAGGAGCAGGGGAGGAGGACACAGGGAGTGAGTGTGGTTAACAAAAACTGAGATGTTTAAGCTTAGAAGTTGGAGGACAATGATGGCACTCTAAGAAAAAAACTCAAAATACATCATGACAAGGAGGAAAGGACCAAGGCTTTGTACATGGCAGATTTCAACCAAGTCATGTTTCTGCCTCTAACTGTTATGGGACCTTTGGTGAGTCTCTACAGTTCTCTAGGTCTCATTTTCTTCATCCGTAAAATGGGTTAGTAGCAGGATATATTTTTTTTTATTTTTCAGTTTAAAATTATGTAATTTTTACTTAGTTTATACATCTGCTTTGGTGTCATTTCTTCAGTACCGTTAGCCCATATATTCATAAGCAGCACATAAATTTTACCTTCTATGGGCAATGATGCTAATCTCCTACCTGCACACTTTACCTTTGGAACAGTTATTTTTTAAACATTCCTTGGTACTCCTCTTCAAATTCCAGAGCAGATCAAGTGGAGGAATTTTAATGTGGATTTCAGCTTTTTATATAAATCATCCTGTCATTTTTAGCACTGCAGCTGAGTTTCCTCATATTAGCTGGAGAAGATCATGAATAAATTTGCAGCATGCTGCACAGGGGATTATGTGTACATGAAATAATTCTTATTGGCAATTGCTTTTACAATTCACTGCACAGAAAATTTAACACGAGAGCACAGGATCCCACTTCTCACACTAGAGAGAAAACTGAGAACCACAAACACAGATGTTGGAGAATAGTAGCTGTCCTGATGAACCTGATTTCTCTGCAAACCTGGTCAGTTAACCGTATTCAGCACCAGGAGAGCACATCTCTGTCTGCCATGATGCTACAGGGAGGTCCCTTAGCAATCATGTAAAATTGTGACCCTTGTATCTGGTCATCAGGGTCTGCAACACTCTGACTCTAACTCATTCCAGAACTTTATCCTTAATTAGGAATGCTTTTGTGCAGAAATGATGAATATGTGATGCCTGTGGGAGGCACGTGATGGCACTTGATTGGGCACTTTTTTCGGCACTTTTTTCATGCTAAGTTGTAACACATCTTCTCAAACCTTCTCAGTATCATGTCCCAGGCAGCAGCTAGTAATTGATCTGAGTGGGTATACCAGTTTAAATACATCTGCTGTTCTCAGTGTCTTTTTCCCCCTTATTTTCCAGTCCTCATGGCTAGAACCCCCTAACTTCCATCTCTAGTTCAGCTCTGAACCAAGCTCGGAAGCCAGCTTGTTCAGTAAGGATAAAAGTTTAAGCAACCTCAGGCTAGTATTTTAGAGGCACAGAAACAAATGAGCCTCTTTATTGGTGCCCCTCTGACTTTATATTTTAGTTCCATTCACTGGGCTTTTGACTTATTTCTTTGCATGTGGTAACAGATCCAAGTTTATAGCTTGGCTACCTGTTGAAAACACATCATTTTTTTCACTATTTATGTGTTCCCTTGCTGTTAGTAGTCTCTCTGGATGGCCAGAGTCCTTTATCCTGATGCCAACTGCTTGCATAACCGCCTGTTTCCCAGCAGCTTAAATAGGTTTCCTAGCTCTCCACCCCTCATGCATGGCTGACCTTGGACCTGGGCATTATCTCCTGCAAGACTTCCTGACATTTCACCTTCTGAACTAAGACTCTTGGTAAACATCAAATAATACTTAACACTTGTATAGCATTTCTCAGTTGACAATATTTCTTCTCCCATCAGTTGTTCACACGGTACTTCACTGAGCCCAGTTTTTATCACAATTCTATGTGAATTTTTGTTTTAGTGAAATTGACCTCTAAATGTGATGACATTTTTCTTCCTCTGCAGATTTCCTCAGAACATTCCCAACTTTGAGTCTCCGCCCAAGTCCTCCACAAATATTTTGCTCCTTATTCAGGCCAGAGTTACCTTAAAGCCTCTCACCGTCTTTTACATTTGCCCTTTAGAGCCAGCACCATAACTAGTTTTATAGCTTAATAATTCTTGGTACTTGAGGTTACAAAATCAGAAGTTACCAGGTTTTGGAGGAAAACTGGATCAAATACCAACCTGATATGAAGTCTGAGCTTCCTCCACAAATCCCCACCTATACCATATTTAACCATGTCAATGACAAGGAATTCATTATCCCTTCCATCTTTGTAAATATTCAACCGTCAAATAATCTCCTTTCCAGTTACTTTAAGTTTACTCTCAGAGTCCTAACTTTACTCCAGGCAGAAACAATAACATCACCACAGAATCTCAGTCCCTTAAGTATCTAAGACAACTCTTGTGTGCGTCAGCCTATGCACGCTGAGACATCTATTCCTAGTTATAGCTCCTCCTTCTGGAACAACCTCTGCTCCTGGGCCACTTCCTCATGCTCAAAGATCTTTGAAAATGTCTTTCTTTTTGTCCACATTTTCCCTCAGTGCTTTTTCCGGCCCCCAGGTGTCTAGGGACTACCTGCTGGTGTCTCCCTGGTGGGTTCACCCAGTCTGCTCTTCCCTCCAGGGCCTGCTGTTTTCAAGTAAAGTCTTCCTCCTGAGAGAAGAACTGACCTAAGGGGAGCTTATGGAAAATAGTGGACCTCAGTTTTTGGTTGCAAGTGATTAAATTCTCTACTAGAATTTAGCAGATAGGAACCTGCAAGGCTACCTCATGCAAAGCAGGGGCGATCCTGCACAATGAAAAATAGTCCCAACTCCCTCAGGTCCTCTCAGGTCCCAGAGGACATTCATGTGGAGAAGAAAACCTTGTTGATAATTGTTTGTTCCTAAAAACAAACTGTTTAATTATGAATGCAAACAATTTTTTGTACAATTTTAATACAAATAGTCTTTTGCAGCAATGCAACTACATGTACATTGAGAGAATATGTGATTTTCCCCCTGAATTTCCCCAAGAATCATTCATAATTTTAGAAAATTCTATGCCATTGTCTATGGGATTGACATCACCATCACAAACCATCTCCATCAGTCTGCATCTGCAGCTATGGAATTCATGGAGAGCCTACCCAAAGGAGCGAAGGTCTGATTATTTTATTTTTTTAGAATAGTGTGCCTTACCTTCTGAAATGATATTACTGCAATGTCCAGGCATCAAACTGCATTCCATGTATTATCTCATTTAATTCCTACCAGAAACCCAGTGGTAGGTAGCACCACCTCCATTTTACAAAAGAGTTCAGTGAGCCTGTACATTAAATGGTGCAGTCTGGATTGGAACCAAGTTCATCTGACTCAAAGCCCTGTGTTTCTACCACATGACCTTCTCCTTTTTCAAGGTATAGTGTCTCAGTCCAAATAGATGTCTGCTTGGCAAAATTTCTTGCAGAAGCATACAGTGATATGACATATTTTATGCACTGTGAGAGAAATATTTGGGAGCAGAATGCATCACAGTACTCCAGCGATGCCCCCTGAGAAAATCCTCTGCTTAGCGATGACATTGTTACGTGATTTCACGAACCTCAAAGGACATTTTCCTACTTCTCCCATCAGTCACAGGGCCGCCGTTGGGCCCGGCCAGAGGGGGATCTCTGTGGAAAGTGACATAGGAGCCAAGAGGCTCACTTCCTTTATTTATAAGGAAATAAAGGAATTGAATTCTCTCAAAAATAAGAACTGCTTATTACTTGAGGAAGAGAATTAGAATCAAATCATTAGAGTAAGGGTTCAGAGAACTCCACACATCTCATTAGAGTCACAGAAATTTTCCCATTTAAAAATTCTGTTTAGTCTCTATTTTCTTTCAGATAGTGAATGGATTCACACAGAAAAGCTTTAGTATATTTTGATGCTATTAATGTTGAGAAGTGGAAAGATTAGTCCAGAAATCTTCAACTCCTCCAAATGTCAATATGAAGTAATAGGAATGAACAGGAAACACCGTCCTAATCTGCAACTTTGCCAACACAAAGTATGGGTTTCATTCAGCCACAAAGTCCTTCTCTGCATATAAATGAAACGTTTTCTAAAGTTGGCACCACACTGATCTTGTTTTTAGCTTTTCAACATTGTTGTACTGCCCTTTCTGTCAGTTTTAAAATAAGAATATTTTTGACCATCAATAATTTAAAATGCATGCTTATATTTGATTCATACACTTATCTTGGCATTGCAATGTACTGAATATTCAGCTGACTAACTAGTTTGCGAAACTATTTGTATAAGCATTATATCATTTATACAAATTTGATTTTAATTCAGCACCGGTTAATGGGCCATAAAAATTAAGGGTGAGCCCACAACAAAAGGAATATGGTTTATTGCCTGAAAGAATGCCTTGGGACTCCGGGTGCTTGATAAGTTAATAATAGCAAAACATTAACTTCCCCCAAGGCCTCTGTCATCTGTGAAAGTGAGATTGTGTGATACCCATTTATAAATGTGCACTTACAATACATACTTTCAAAGAGAGAAAATGTAAACTACAGGGAAATTGGGTGATTTCCTGCCTGAACAATGAAGCTGAACATTCAGGTGTGCTTCTAACATGCCGAAGAACACGCTTCTCTCACCGGCACCCTGATACGGCTTCCGCTCCGTTCCCATCTGATGGAAAATACTGGCTGGAGAAGGATTTTTGGACCGATGGATTGGCCATAAAATATAAGAAAGCAATAAAATCTGTTCCATATTTTAAGAACGCTATAACCACACTCGTAATCAATCTAGTTTAATTTTCTGTTTAAAAAACTGCATTTTTCCTCAAGGATTTATGATCAAAATGGGGTATGCCTGTGAAATACTGCTGTCAACTACTCAGTCCTCTTACTGATGTCAGGGTTCGGGGTGGAGATCAAAATGATGGGTGTGGTGAGAGCTTTTGTTCTTCCTTCAGAATAGGTAAAAATAAAACATGTGTCCTCTGATTGGGGCTAAAGGAATTTCCCTAGAAGTTCTTAGAAGAGGACATTTTAGAATAATGAGTGGAGAAACAAAATAAAAGATACTATTTTTTAAAAATTCCTCGCAATATTATTTAAGTGGCATTTGACTGAGACCAGAGGCAAAGAATGTGAAAGTGAAGATTTGGGGTGAAAGCATTTCCGAAATCCAGAGATGTGAAGATAAATTATTAAAAGCAGCATTCGACACAGTGACAAAAGTGGGTGAAAATGAATGCGTGCAATGTGTTTATGGATAGAAATTATTTAAAAAGGGGAAAATAATTTTCTTGAAATTAAAATTGTACCTTAATGAATCTCCTTTGAATGTAAAGTTCACTTTAAAATACTTTCATTTCACAAAGGTTGATTGTGTATGTAGGAATAGCCCCACAACTGTGGGATATTTCCCTTGCTTTGCAACAGTGTTCCTGTAGTGCAAATGTAGAAAGATAAAAATTCATTTTTCAGCAAAATGCCTAAAGATGTAAGAAAACAGCTTCTGCCACCATTACTACACTAGACCTATGGGTAATGAATCTTTTTGGTTCCCAGTAAGATGGAATTATTTTTAATATGATTATCACCTGGCATAAAGCAAAAACTATAGAAAAATTTGCATGCAATGCTCCAATGTATCAACACTTTACCACTCTGATATTTGCTTGTAATATTTACCTGAAACCTTCACTTTTTATGTATTCTCCTGAGTTCCCAGAGAATGGAGGAAAAGGCTTATTAAAAAGTCGTGAAGGCCCATCAGTGTGAGTAATGGGTGTGGAGGGGCCAGCCCAACATAAGAAGTTGTGACTCGAATGAGGGAGGGAGGGTATCTTTGGGAGGGCAGCCCAGTACAGGCAGTCACAGCCCGCAAGGGGTCAGGATGGCATTCACATGAGGAGACAGTCCATCCCAGGGTGAACAAATGTGAAGATGGCTTCCTTGTGATGGTCGGCCCAGCAGGGGTGTCACAGCCTGAGTGGGGCAGGGACAGTAGTAGCAATAGAAGACTGGCTCCAAAAAAGGGAATTGATAGAAGTAAACAATGTAAAGGTTTTATGAGCCTGGTTTCTCACTGGGGAAGACAAGAATTACAAATATGAAAAGAGGAAAAATAGAATCGTGTGTAGTTACATGAGAAATGAGGTATCAGAGTGAACTCGTCACTTTCAGTATAAACAAATAGAAATAGAAATGATTCAGATACAAATGTGTATATACATTGATAATTCTCTTCTCCTAACAGTGAGAAAATTATCTCATATCTTCCTTAATTTATTGACTTCTCTGCTATAGTTTTTACTTCTGTCCACTAAGAGGGGCCCAAGATTAGTAACACCACAAAAACAACCAGATCTTGGCTTCTAATCCTATTCTTGTCCACAAGGTGCTAGGGCTTCGGGAAGAAACAGTTGATTCCAAAACCAGGGCAAGGAGAGTACAAATGAGAGCCTTGGACATCTTATGCCAGAAAGTAATGTGCTAAAAAGATTGTGGGAACATGTCAGAAGGACACAGAAGTTATCTTAAAGAGGCTCCCACTGGCCAAATCTGGGGTAATTTGGGTACTAAAATGAGAATGATAGTGACTGATTGTAACTCATTGAATAAAAGGAATCTGAATTCATGCTGACATTATGTATATGTGAATGAGATTTTTATATAATCTCAAACCACTGCCACACACACACACACACACACACACACCCAATTACTATTAATTACCAAGGGAAAAATGACTTTTTAGAGTAGAGAAACATGACAAACACCACCTTAATCAAATAATCAAACTTAACTTAATCAACAATGCAACAAATTGAAATTGTGTTCCACCAGGAAGGATGTGATATGAAGAACACAGCATCACTTCTAAGCTATTCCTGCCAAATACAAATAACTTCAATTCAATCATGAGAAAACCTCAGACAAACCCAAAATGAGGAACATTCTATAAAATAAATGGCCTGTAATCTTCAA
Organism: Rhinolophus sinicus; assembly: GCF_036562045.2. Taxonomy (NCBI): domain Eukaryota; kingdom Metazoa; phylum Chordata; class Mammalia; order Chiroptera; family Rhinolophidae; genus Rhinolophus; species Rhinolophus sinicus. The sequence goes on along the minus strand of NC_133754.1, from coordinate 50,676,771 downwards.
AACTTCAAGATAGTGAAAGTCAAGGAAAGACTGGGGAACTTTTCCAGAGTCACCAAGCTGAAGGATCATACCACCAAATGCATATGTGATTCTGAAATGAAACATTTTGCTTTACATGAACATTTTTGGAGCAATTGGAAAGAAGTTGAATGGAGTCTGAGGATTAGATGGTAGTCCAGTATGGCAGATATTTACCTCATTTTGATGTCTGCATTATGGTTGTATGGAAAAGTGTCTGTTTATAGGAAATACACACTAAAGTGTTAGGAATTAATGGGGCATCTTATTGGCAACATATCTCAAATAGCTCAGGAGAGAAAATGTTTCTATGCACTATACTTGCAACTTTTCTATAAGAGAACATTGTTTCAAAATTTAAAAAAATAAAAATTAAAGCAAAAATTATAGCAGAGAAACTCAATTGAACGGCGTTTTCTCCTTCAGCTCAGCTTGAAACCTGACAATCAGGAGAATCTGATTTGAGGGGGAGGAAATCCAAGCACTTCAGAGCTTGTACTGGCATGGGTTTTAAAGTAAGATTGCATTGCTCTTAAAACAGATGCTGCAATCTCCCTTACCTATTGTCAGGGACAAGTTGGTGCTTCTTACAATTCGTAATGGTCAAATCTCAGTATTGGCTTACATCACTTCATCTTTTTACTATATGAATGGACAATTTGAGAAATTAGCTACTACATTTAGATTTATACATATCCATAGTGCATTATACAAAGTTTGGCATCTATCCGGCCTGTTTCTACGAGTGTTGCCATGAAGTGAGCTGTCCTTTTCATGCCTGAAACTCCATTTTCAGGGGGGAAAAATTCTTTGGGTCAAAACATTCAGTCTCTAGTGTTGCTTCTTTCAATAGATACTGTTTTTTCCTCATTTCCCCACCATCCTTCCACCCTTTCTGCCCTGCTCTATGTCTCAGGAAACTGACCTCTAAATCACCCAAGCTCCCCAGTCTTCTGGCTTCTTAAGGGTTGGATCTACTCCATGGAGGGTCCTCCATGATGTTAGTTCTCACCGTGCTTGAATTATTTGTTACTGTTTCTACCAAGAGACCCTTTCTCCAGGCTCCAGAAATACGGTTCCATATACCTGTACCAGGGTGCTAATACCTACCCACGATAGTCAGCTCCTGGTCACTTCACCTTCCTTCATTAAGTTTTCTTCACACCGTCACCTCCTCAGCAAAGAGTTCCTTGATTAAACTCACCTCAGTGAAACACTTTGAGTGTTTGTCATCTGTCTCTTTCAGCGCTCTATCTGAATCATTATGTGTGGTTAGAGTATCAGCTAACAGAATGTGAAATTTGGAAGTTAAGAACTGAGGGAATGGGTCACAGGCAGGAAAATTTTCCACAGTATCTGGTATGATTTGGAGTATGGGTTACATTCCATGTGGTACAGTAAGCTGAGCAAGAAATGCAGTGTAAGTGTGGATGGTTTCCTTGGGGTAGAAAAGAGAGTGAGAGAAAAACAATATGTAAAGGCTAAAAAGAAAAGTCAGTTGGACTGTACCAACAACGTAGCTAGAAATGAACATAGGAGGGCAGCCGGTAGCTTTATTTCAACATCAGCTTTGGTAGTAAACATACTTCATTAACATATGGGTCCACTCACCATACATTGAAACCAGAGAGTTGAAGAGATCTCTAAGAATGTGTTTGCTGAAAACTGTTCACATTGTGTTGAAAATGCCCTTCAGTTGGGACAAATCAAGTTTGAATACAGCACGTAATTTCTGACCTCCTTCAAAAGTTTTCATAGCCCTTCTCTTTGTTAAAATAAAAGTATTATAGACCAAAAGTATATGTAATAGTATATATAAAAATGTATATAATAGTATATATAAAAGTATAAATAGTTTTATTTGTAAGTTTAGTTTAAAGTTGTGTCTATAGATGTTAGCCATTATTTGAACTTCCTAGTGATGGATTTGCTGCTTTAGATAATACTGAAGCAGTCTGTACTGTTTTTCCTAGAATTGTACTAGAGGATTTTTAGAAAGAAAAAAAAATGTGAGGGAAACATTATCTCTTGAAACATTATCTCTTTCAACTCTTTTCTGAGTTGAAAAATTAAAATGTGGGTCAGAACTTCGAAGAACAAGGTCATGTAGAAATGACCCGGATGGTCAACCAGCTGCCAGGCATTCTTTTAAAAACATTCTTAGAAAGTTTCCCTTAAATTGAGTTCAGGTAGGGAAAATGAAGACGTGAGTCAATACTGATATTTCATAACATCTATGATGATATGATATTTTAGAGTTACTAACATTTAGTACCAAGATGAATAAGTTAAACCTTGAAAATGAGAAAATTTTAAAAACAGCTTTAGTCTGCACAATATTTGTCTAGACTCAGCATTTACAAAAATAAATAAATAAGCAGGACTAATTTGATAAACATAATTTTTGATACAAAATTATTGGATGACTTGGCGGCAGAAATGTTAGGCCTCTCCTCTCCCTCTTTTCAGAAGAAAGGAGCTTGGTGCTTTTGGAGGTCACATGCTTTGCCAAGAACCAGGTGTGCTGGTGGTCAAGCAGGAACTGGAGAGTGGCCCGGGCTACCTGCCTTTGCTGGGCCTCAGTCCTGAGGCCACCACCGGGAGTGGTTGGGCATCATTCACGGCAAGGCCCGCAAACTCCCCTGTACCGTTTCTTCATGTGTAAAAATGGGATTTATAATAATCCTTCATATAGTTATTGTATCAAATCAGTAATATATGTGGATCCACTTCCTAAACCACACAATGTTTTACCAATTATGTTACTATTTTTATCATGAGATGACATAATGCTCTCCGTGCACCTGATAAGAAAGCTGGGGCCTGAGGTTGCAAATTGACTGAGGTGATTCCAGAATTGGGTCTCAATTCCAGTAGATATGCTTTCCATTCCACTGATAGTTTACTTCAAAATCACATTCTTATCTTTCTGAGGAGTAGAGTCAATTATTCCTCCATCTATTTTTGATGAATATTGCCTGGCTCATTTCTCCTAAGGCTACATACAACCCCCATTGTGCTTCTTTACTGAGTCCTACAGCATGTCTTCCACTAATAGGCAGTAACCCCACCCTACCCCACCCAAAAAGCATTTTGCTAACTCTTGTATTTGAATAGCTCCTATAGTTGTCAGTTTCCTCTCCATGATATGCCTACCAAAGCTTTACTGTGGCACATGATGCAAACCCAGAGAGCAGGACTGGGCAAAGTAATCTTACATAGTATATAGCAGAGCTTTACCTAAACATAAGTCTAGAGGTTTTCATAGGTTTAGTCATGATTGTAATGGCCATAGAGATGGCCTCTCATCTCTAGAGTTTAATCTAATCCGTGAAATGTCATAAGAAAAAAATCTTATTACTACCTAAACAGCTATGCAATAATGGAAGTATTTCAAATTTTCATCAATCTTAAATATTGCATGTCACCTAGCATGGTTAATTGGACATAATCCTCCAAACATACCTTTAGTCAGTGTCCCAGACATTCCAAAATAAATTATAAGCATCACAGTTTGTGTGGTACAGTATATTAAATATTCCTCAAATACATGTGTCAACATAAAATAGATTTGCCTGTCTCTTGTGCCTTCATTTTAGTTATTAATATGAGGTGTGATCAAAAGATACGGTGAATGTTTAAATTTTAAAAAAATTATTACAGTAAAGGACATATTGCCATTAATCTCCCTCAGATTATCACCTCTTGCTCTGAACACACTTACCCCATCATTTTTACCACTTTCTGAAGCAGTTCTGGAAGTCCTTTTCCGTGAGTGTCTTCATTTCATCCTCCATCACGACAACACTCCGTGTCACATATCGCTTCTGGTACAGCAATTTCTGTCAAATAAAAACATTACAGTGTATCCTCATCTACCTTATTCACTGGATCTGGCATCATGTGACTTCTGGCATTTCCCCAAAGTCAAAATGACCATGAAAGGTAAACATTTTGAATCGATTCAGGACATGGAGGCAGCCATGACAGTGCAACTAAAGACACTCACAAAAGAGGGCTTCCAGAACTGCTTCATAAAGTGGCAAGAATGATAGGATAAGTGTGTTTGAAGTGAGGGGGAGTATTCTGAGGGGGATTAATGGCAATGTGTCTTTTACTGTAATAATTTGTTTTTATTTAAACATTCACCGCAGTTTTTGGTCACACCTTGTAAACATCTTGAGAAAGACAGATCTAAGGACAAGAGCATGTTGAACTTTTCTATAGTGGCTTCAGATAATTAAACAGCAGATAGAATCCCGACACTGTGACTATGTGGCAATCTCAATAGCTTCTGTTCCTTCAACATTTCAATATCACAGTTGCACTGATATGAAAGTAACTGTCAAGTGCATCAGACACATATCGTGTTTCCCCAAAAATAAGACCAGGTTTTATATTAATTTTTGCTCCAAAAGATGCATTAGGGCTTATGTTCAGGGGATGTCATCCTGAAAAATCATGCTAGGGCTTATTTTCCGGTTAGGTCTTATTTTCGGGGAAACTCGGTGTGAAACACGTGCTTAGTAATCCTAACAAAAATTTATAAATTGTTCTGATCTGGCACAACATGTTTTTAGTAAACCCACAATCACCAGATTCTTTTCTAAATATTCACGGACAATCAATCCACTGAAAATTCAAACAGCCTATAGTTTCTCATAATTCCAGAAAATTTGCAGTATATGCCATTCTGCAGTAAAAAACAAAACAAACAAAAAAACCCACTATATAATCCATATGTTTTTTAAATTATAAATTTTTTCTGAAGTTACACAAATTTATTTAACACATTCAGATGTAACTCTCACGTGCACAAATATTTGAATTTATTTAAACGAGTAGGTTTGTTTTAAACATTCTCTGCAGTTAACTGGAGTTTTGTCGTTTCTCCATCAGATCTGCTCTACCTTTCACAGTTTGTGACCATACTCTGAAGTGAAGGCACTGAAGCCGAATGGAAATTGCACAGTTTTGCCTTTGGCCAACATTACATCATATTTCCCAAAGGCCTATGCCTTTTTTGTTCTTGTAGCTTCAAACAAACAAACAAAAAAAAGCTCTATTTATTTTCTAGCACTTTTTATGAACTTCATTTGTCATAGGTTTGAGCCTTTCCTGACATTGTTCTTACAACTTTGTTTTATGCTTTCCTCATGTTTCCATTTAATTATGTATGTATACACCCCACTTACAGAGAATAAATATGTTTTGTGTGATTCGTCAGAAGTTTAGTCATAGATGAGTAAGATCAAATGAATACTACAAGGAATGAAAATTCTTACAGGATTGGCACATCTGAAGACCAGCACACACAACTTTCCAGAGCCTCATTTCCTAATGCTTACCACTTCCTTCTCCTTTCAGGAGGCATTCTCAGCAAAGTCGTCCTGGGAAAGTTCCTGGCAGTGGCTCTGCGCATTCTGGTATGGGAAGCCCCTAGCTTCCCCTGAAACATCTCCCCAACATCACCCCTTTTAGCTGTTGGAATGTTTGTTTGTTTTAAGAAATTTCCAGTGTTTCACAGAAGAAGTGATATGAACTGTGAGTTCATTCATCTGTTCATTCATTCATTCATTGAACACATATTTATTGAGTTCCTACCATGTGCCGGGCATCCTGCTAGGTGCTTGGAATACCTCAGGGAAGAAACAACAAAAACCTCTGCCCTGGTGCAGCTTGGCATTGTAGACAGTCTCATGAGTCTTGAAGGATGAAAAGACAGAGAAAAGAAACTTCAGGAAGAAGCAATAGCCCATGCTGACGCTGAATCAGAGAACAGCCTGACAGGTTATGGGAAATAGCTGGAGATTCTTCAAAAATGCTGGAACATAATGTACAAGGTGAGGCACTGCTGGGTGTCTGCAGAGATGGGACAGTTGCTGTCAAGAAGGTCTGTGTGTTCCTGGGTCTGCCAAAGTTCCTACATTCAAATAATCAAACATGAGGTAAAAAAAGCTATGACATGCAGTTTAAATTTTATTTTGAGAAATACAGTAATTTTTATAAAAACTATGAGGAAATGGGAATTTGATCGTTTTTTGATGAATAAATAAATGAAGGAAGGGATGAGTAAATAAGGAATTAGAACAGAGTCAGATTTGCATTGTGGAAAGATAATTATTGTGTCCGTTTAGAAAGTAGATTTGGATGGGGGGGGGCGGGGTGGAGGGAAGAAAAAATAAGAGGTGACCAGATAAAAAAGTAGCAAGAGTTCCAGGAAGGAATGATAAGGATGAGAATCAGTGCCCCAACACTGTCCCCAGAGCTCCACTCCAGGGACTCCAAGAGAACATTCACTGCAGCACATGCAAACACTGCCCCCTGGAGTTGTGCAGTGGACCAGCCTCTGGGTGAACTACGGCAGGGACAATGAGAAAAGTGGGAGCAAGATAAAAGATATTTGGGCAATAAAAATGGATTGGGCTTGCTGACTGCTTGGATTTTTTTTTTAACTTTATGGCTAATGACAGAAGTACTAAAAATTACTTACATTTTTTTCCTAAAATTTTATTTGAGTGATCATAGTGTTAACATTATCGAGCCATAGAATATAGATAAAAATTTTGAAAAATTGGACATTTTTTTCACTTGTTATTTACTGAAAGCCTAATAAACACTAGGTTTGTTGCTATATCTATACATGCCAATTGAATCCAATGCACACTTCATTTCCTTCTAGAAAATTTTGAATCTACCATGATATCCCCCTGGCTGCTACAACCTAGACATTTGTTGCATTCAAACACTTCAACACATTACGTAATACTTGACCATATATTGCTTTCTGATTATTTCTTGCTAGCTACTCTAAAGTACCTGATATGATTGCCATGAGGGCAAGCTCCTCCTTGAAGGTTAGAGGTGGGTTAATGTAAGGTGGGATAATGTAATGCAGTGAATGTAATTGAATATCATCATTCAAGTTTCGCAAAAGCAAAGCTTCCCTCCTAAGAAAAATCTTTAATGTTTTAAATTTAATAAAGTGATGTTTTAAAAAGGTCTTCATATAAAAATTAATGTGTTAGAAAAGATAGTAAATGTCTTCCCACCCTTAAATTAGAATGATTAAAAGTCACTGATCTGTTTTTCGGGGGGCCATTTAATTTTTTCCTCTCAAAAGTTTATTGCAAGTTTGTAAAATTTCGTGTTTCTCAGTTTCTATTTCCAACGTGTGGATGTTATTTCTATATTTGATAAAAATGTGCTGCATTTTGCACATTTCTAAGATGATCTGCAGGTGTGAAGTTTCTTTTCAGATTTTTAAGTAACTTGCTTTTTAAAAATCTTATCTTTACATTAGAAACTCTAAGGTGCTGGGGGCTGATTTATTTTTCAGAAGACAGTCTAGATTTTTAATGGCTTATTTATTTTAGAAGTAAATTAAGAACATTTACAAAAAGCTTTACTAATAAAAATTTGTTACTGTTCTTTGGGTCATGATTTTGGACTTTTAGAAAGATAGAGAGACTGTAAACCAGGTGGCACAATAAATTTGGTTAGAGATAAAAAAAGGATTATTTATTTTCCAGTCATTCCTGAGATTTCTTGGAAGAATAATTTTGGAATGGGCAGGAGTAAAGGAGCATATTTAATAATGTTTGCTGTAAACTGACTTTACACTTGAAATCTGTACAGTGTTACTGTCAGGTTTAAGTTTCATCAAGGGGTCCCAGAAAACAAGCAAAACCCTCTTCAGTGGGAGCAGCTCAAGTCAAAGTTAGATCAGGAGCATAAAGGTCATCTGACTGCAACATCCGTCACACCAGAATCAGTGCAGTTGACCTCCTTTTAGAAAGGTTTTCCTTCCTCACTCACCACGGCCTGTGCTCTCTTCCTGAAACAGAGCATGCAATGAAGACACACAGCCTAAAACAAGAGGGTTACTATTCAGCCAAGAATATTTAAGTAGCTCTGCAACTCAACTGAGAAAGTCCCAGACAGAGTTATACACAAATTTTGATTTCATGCCCAGAATCATTCAGTTAACCCAACTGCATTGGACTGATAAACAGAAGTAGAAACTAAGATAGCAGGAAAGGAACTGGGAGTTAGACAATACATCTCAGTTCAGCACCAGTCATGTTGACTTATAGTATTGACCTTTCTGATCTCTGTTTCCTTATCCTGAAAACTGGCCAGCCACTACGGTTCAGGGAAGAGGTCAAGACCAAAAAATATTGGCAAATGTTCATAATCTATTTATAAGAAATCAAAAAAGCCACTTCATGAACTTCATCTTTGATGGGACTTCTTTGTGTTCATGGTGATTCTCTTATTTGACCATGAACTACTTGAGGACAGGTGTCCTGGCTCGGTTGTAATCATTCATACAGCCAACATTTTACCTCACACGTAGAAGAGTAAAACCATAGAACCTTACAAAGGCCCCCAAATTGTCAATCACCAATCGGATTCATGACATTTTAGTACATTCCTGTCTAATGATCATTGTGCTGTCAACTTGGCTAAGCTATGATGCCGAGTTTTTGGTCAAACACCAGTATAGATGTTACCGTGAAAGTATTTTTTTTAGATAAGGTTAACATTTAAATCAGTAGACTTTGAGTAAAGCAGATTATTCTCTATAATGTAGGTGGGCTTAATCCAATCAGTTGAAGGTCTTCAGAGATAAAAAGACTGAGATGCCCTGAGGAAGAGGGAATTCTGCCTCCAGATTGTTTTCAAACTCTAACTGCAACATCAACTCCAGTCTGCCTACCTACTCTGTAGATTGTGGTTTTGCCAGCCCCTGTAATCACATAAATCAACCCTTAAAATTTCTCTCTCTCTCTCTAGATGTGTATTTGTATATGATGTATATGTATATGTATATCCATATAGATCTCTATATCTATATCTATATAGATCTATATCTATATGTATGTGTGTATATATACAGAGGGTGCCAAACAACTGTGTACGCATTTTTAGAAAGGAAAAAACTATTAAAATTATGCAGATGGTAACTACTTTGAGCGCCTCTTGTAATTGTAGAAGTCAAACGTGACTTATATTCATCTTTTGTTATTGGTATATATTGAATATTACAATTTTAATAGTTTTTTCCTTTCTTAAAATGTGTATACATTTTTTGGCACCCTCTGTGAGATATGTATACATATATATGTGAGATATATATAGAGAGAATATATATTATATATTATATGTAATATTAGATATAATATATATATATATATATATATATATATATATATATATATATATATAGTTGGTTTTGTTTCTCTGGAAAACTGCGTAATATAACTATCTAGCCACTTCTCAAATATTATCAAGTGATCAGGAGTGTTTTTGAGATTGGCCTCTATAACAATACAATATTGGAATTGAATCCTACCTCAACAAGTTACTAACTGTTATTTTGAACCAGTTACTTAGACATTTCTGAGCCTATCTCCACACCTTGAAATATGTATCATACCAACTACCTTGATAAAATGTGTTGGCAATTCCAGATGATTTGTGTAAAGCACCCATAACATGGGTAGTTCTTGATAAGTGGTAGTAACCATTTTTCTTTGATGAACTAACTAAATATGAATAAATCCAGCTATCAAGTTTGAAATTCTCAAATGAATTTATCTTTCTTGGCTAGAAATTGACTACGTATATACTCCATATTTTAGGAATACCTTTTGTTACAATGTTGTTATGCAGATTACAAAGAAATACCTCTAGAATTGAGTCAATTTTGTTTTCTCTGAGGCTGTAAAGGGAATCTGCTCAGAGCTCTTGATGGCTAGTAAGAGCAATGGCTGGTTAGGAGAGCCACAGCTGCTTGGGAGATAATGGTTTGAACTGCTGATTAGCCCATGGAACTTGATTTAAAAACAAATAGTGTAGGAATTCAAAGGAGAATGTTTCTAAGGATAGGTTCATCAACATTAATCAGATTCCCAAATGAATCAAGTTTTTAAAAAGTAATAATCACCGACCCTAATATGTATAGGTGGTATAGGAAAATTACTTATATATGAGGGCTCACATTTCTTCTAAAGACCATACCTACTGAGTAGGGTATTGTTTTCTAAATGTAAGTATTAGAAGTTTCAAAAGCATACGAGTATGAGCATTATGACTGATATTTTGGATAGGAAGTTATAATAAGTTATTAAAGGCAATTGTTAAAAACAAAGTTTTAACCTTTTGTGAAATTGAATGCTTACATTTTATATTTAATTTGATGTTATGGTGGTTTTAGAAATCCAGTGCTACCTAAGTTTGTGCTATAACAACTTTTACAACTTTTTTTCAGCTGTAGGGCCCAAACTACTTCAGACAGGACAATAGGACTTTCTCATCTATTAATCAGTATTTAAAGTCATTATTTTCAAGACTAGGCTCAAGAACAGCTTTCAAGAAATATTTTGTCACCTCTTCTTAAAACACATTTCAACTTGATAACATGCAATTGTACACAGCACAAATGATATCATGTGTTTAAGAATTAAGAGAGGCAAACATGACTTTAAAATGAGAAAGAGAGTCAGTAAGCACAAAACTTCTTATCTAAGGATAATTTGGTTACTTGACACAATGTAGACATAGCCAGAGTTCCATGCTAAGCTGTATTGAAAATTGTTAGTGAGGACCTGTTAGATGTCTAGCTCTGTGCCAGGTGTCATTCTTTAAGCAGCAGAGGCTGGTTGTCATGAGCTATTCGCCCATAACCTCTGGCAATTTGAATAATCAAACAACAGTACACGTCACCCAGTGACTTTTCCAAACCTAGACTGTTAACTGCAGCAACCAAGGACAGCATGTTTGCTGAAATGAAAGAACAAGCATAGGAGTATCAACCAGAACTTGTCTGGAGTGTTCTGGAAACAATGCATGGGAGAGTGTATAAATTAGGAAATTTTAATAGTGTTTTCTTTGGGACTAAAAATAATACAAATACTGATAAAAGCTAATATTTAGCTATTACATACATTTCGTAAATCTATCACTTCTGAAGAAAAATTGTGAGAAATTATGTCACTTTGCTTTGGTCTTCAAAAATAACTAGAAACTTTTTCATAAATGACTTTAACATCCATCACTCAAAGAGTTTATTCAACTTTAACATTCATCATTTTATCTCCTTCCTGTTTATTTTGTCATTTACCATTACTTCTTTAGGGATTTTTTTTTTTTTTTTTTTGATTTGTCAGCAGCATGGGATAAGAGTCTTTTCTCTGTGACCCTGTGAGACAGTTCAGAGGATCAGGAGAAAGATGTGTATCTACAGGAATAAAAACCTAGTTCTCTAGATTGTCCTTAAGCAATCAGTTTAATATTGTTTCTTTCCATGACCTTATGATTATTCAGGAACAAAATGATCTTTCTTTGCTTAAGTTTGTAAGGCATTTAACATGTTGGCTTTGCTCTTTCTGTCATTTGAAGCCATGTTTTCTGCCTGTTCATGGGAGCTGTCTCAGCAGTTAGCTCTCATTTTAGGAAAAAAGAAATAAGTTGTTCAGTTAAATTTCATTTTGTCATCACAGATAACAGATTATGAAACAGTTGTAGCTTCATAATGTCAAAAGGGAATAGTTTTTAAAGAGGCTCATTTAAAATTAATACTAAAAAGAGAAAGGCAAGCACTCCTAATTAGTGATTTTGAGAGTTACTTGCTCTTGCTTCTATAGTTTAGAAGAATTATATCATAAATATATCATATCAACATTGTAGCCTGCCTTTAAATTTTATTAAAACTCAAAATATATAAGAAGTTAGAATCAAAGTTTTAAAACTTCCCATTTGTAATCTGTGCTCTCTGTTTCATTATGCTCTATAATGTGCATTAAAAATGCATTATTATATTATTAATGTGCATTACAAAATTTGCATTTAATTTCTGGATCTGCCACTCACCATGTGAACAATCTTGATTTGAAAGCCCCTCCTCACATTCCTTGTGTTCTAGTTTCTGGAACAGGAGGATAAACAACATATTTACCCATAGGAGTTTTAATGAGATGAATACAGATCACTGCAGAATGTTTTAAAAGGCATTTACATTTGAAAGTAATACAGTGAAGTGTTAGTGTTTAAAAACAAGGATTTGAGACTATAATTAAACCTGTGTTTGTGACTAGATTCTGCTAAATATGAAGTATGTGGCCTTGAGGAAATTGTAACTTAGCCTCTCTAAAACTAATTACTTATCTACACAATTAGGATAACAACCATACCTACCACACTGAGCTGTCATGAGGAATACTTGAAATAGAATAGTATATTTAACATGTATCTCGGATCTTGGGACTCAACTGGCATTGACAACCATTTATTATTGGCTAATAGTTGATGAATCTATTCTCATTAATTAAAACTATTTTCTTTCAGCTGAAAACCAGGACTGATCCCAGTGTCAATCTTGGGTCTTAGAGTAAGGTGGTGCATCCAGTGGGCAACTGGAAATGCACGTTGGGATTTTTTGCTGATAAATCTTCACCAGACATTGCTTTTAGAGTCATCAGTCATTGTGTAGTAATTGAAACTACGCAGATGGATTAAATCACCTAGTAAAATACAGAGCAAGAGAAAGAGAGGAGAAAAGACAGCTGAGGACAAATCCACAGGGAACATGTATAGTAAAGGTCAGCAAGAGGAAGAAGAACATATATATAACTTTTTCCCTGAAACAAGAGAGATGAAGCCAAGGGTTGGGTATAGATACAGCCAAAATTTTAGCTAAGAAGTGGGTAAAGAATGTACATGTTTAAGAGGCTTCTGGTCAAGATGGCAGAGTAGGTAAACTCTGTGCTTGCCTCCTCTTATGACATCAAATTTACAACTAATCTATAAAACAGTCATCACTGAGAATTGCCTTGCTTGAAGTTTAGCTGAACAGAAGTCCTACAACTAAGGCCATATGGAAGAAGCCACATTGAGACTGGTAGGAGGGGTGGAGATGCAGAACAGGCTGGTCTCACACCTGCATGTGACCGTTAAAAATTGAAAGGGATGTCTCGGGTGCAGAGGTCCCCCCTGAGGAGCTAGGGGTCCCAGCTCCACATCAGGCTCCCCAGCCCAGGATTCCCGTGCTGGGAAAAGAAGTCCTCATGACTTCTGGCTCTGAGAACCAGCAAACAGTGTGACTGGGAGAGACAGAGGGCTTCTGGAGTCCCAGGTAGTCCTTTTAAAGGGCTCATGCATGGACTTATTCATTGAAAGACTCACTTGCTCTGAGCTCTAGCACTGGGGCAGCAGCTTGAAAAGCAGCAGGCACATATGTGGAGGAAATGAATTATATGGCTTCAGGGTAAGGACTGGCAGGGCAGCTTTCTCTGAGGCAGAAGTGCTGACATAAGCCATTGTTCTTTTGTTGAGCCCTCCCACTGCCCAGTGTGCAGACCCAGGCAGACACTATATCAGAGTTTCCATCAATGTGGCTAACACCAGTCCTCCACCCAGTGATTCCCTGAGACCCTGCCCCTCCCAACTTATGGACCTACTCAAGATGCTTCCAGTAGCATTTCCATACAAAAGCCTTGTCTTGGCTCATGCTGTGGACTTTCTTAAAAATCTCTCAAAGGTTCGTAAACCCCCAAGCAGCAGCACCTGGCCTCTGCATGCCCTGTACATCTTGGTAAGCAGCGCTAAGTTCAGAACTAATGGCAGCCAGCCTGGGTTCACATCTTAGCCTCTCCCAGGCACCTCTAAACCCAGCACAGTTGGCAACCATCTGAAGATCACTATGCAGCTTATACTAAGTGGCCCAGGGAGAGCACAAGTAGTGGCTGAACTTGGTCTGTAACAGAGCCTGACCCAAGAGGCCCTAGAACCAACACACCCAGTGGCCAGTTTTGGACTACACAAGGGCACCACTCAACCACCTCCACAAATGACATACCCAAAGGGCAGACTGCACTAGCACCAGAACCCTGCTAAAGTGAATCCTGCTCCATATGATCAGCCTCTGTACAACAACTCCTCCACTGTAGTCACAGCCAGTCCTCACAACCAATCAGCCAGAAGGTCAATCCCCCTCACTAATGTGACAACAGCAATCAAGACTCAATTACACCAGGAGGACACACACAGCACACACAAGGGATACACGTGCAGCATCAGACTCAGGTGACCAGGAAGACTGTGCCGCTGGACTTCACAGGACACCTACTACAAAAGGCCACTCTATGAAGACTGAGAGACATAGCAGCCCTACCTACTGCATAGAAACAAGCACAGGGAGGCAGCCAAATTGGGAGACAAAGAAACATGTCTAAGTAAAAAAACAGAACAAAGCTAAAAAAAAAATAAAAAAATAAAAAAAAAAGAACTAAATAAAATTGAGACAAGTAATCTGCCAGAGGTAGAGTTCAAAACACTTGTTATAAGGATGCTCAGTGATCTCAGAAAGACTTCAACAAAGAGACAGGAAACATAAAAATGGAGATAGAAAACATAAAAAAGAACTAGTCAGAAATGAAGAATAAAATAACTGAAGAAGACTACATTAGAGGGAATTAACAGTACATTAGATGAAGCAGAGGGTTGAATCAGCAATTTGGAAATTAAGGTAGCAGAAAATACCCAATCAGAACAAAAAAAGAAAAAAGAATCCAAAAACATAAGGACAGTTTAAAGGGCCTCTGGGACAACATCCAGTGTACCAACATTTGCATGATAGGGGTATCAGAAACAGAACAGAGAAAGCAAGGAATTGAAAACCTATTTGAAGAAATAATGATGGAAAACTTTCCTAACCTGGCAAAGGAAATAGATATGCAAGCCCAGGAAGCACAGAGAGTCTCAAATAAGATGAACTCAAAGAGGGCCACAACAAGACACATCATAATTCAAATGCCAAAGGTTAAACACAAAGAGAGAATCCTAAAAGCAGCAAGATAAAAGCATTTAGTTACCTGCAAGGGAGCTCCCATAAAACTGTCAGCTGATTTCTCAACAGAATCATTGCAGGCCAAAAAGGATTGCCATGAAATATTCAAAGTGATGGAAAGCAAGGACCTGCAACCAAGATTGCTCTACCCAGCAAAGCTATCATTTAGAGTTGAAAGACAGATAAAGAACTTCCCAGGGGGAAAAAAAAAACACAAAAAACTAAAGGAGTTCATCACCACCAAACCAGTATTACAAGAAATGTTAAAAGGACTTCTTTAAGAAGAAAAAGATAAAAAATATGAATAATAAAATGGCCATAAGTACATATCAAGCAACAATTATTTTCAATGTAAATGGATTAAATGCTCCAAACAAAAGACACAGGAGTGGCTGAATTGATAATAAAATAAGACCCTTGCATATGCTACAACAACATGGACGGACCTAAAGGGTATTGTGCTGAGTGAAGTAAGTCAGCAGTGAAAGACAAATGCCATATGATTTTACTTATATGAGGAATCTAAAGAACAAAATAAATGAACAAGTAATCTTATAGATACAGAGAACATTTTGATGGTTGCCAGATGGGAGAGGGTTTGTGGGCAATGGGTGAAAAGAGGACAGAATTAAGAAGTACAAATTTATAGTTACAAAATAGCCATGGGTATGTAGGGTATAGCATAAGGAATATAGTCAATAATATTGAAATAACTATGTATGGTGTCAGGTGGATACTAGATATATCGAGTAAATTATCTAAATCTCTAATCACTATGTTCTATACCTGAAACTAATATAATATTGTATTTCTGTATACTGTAATTGAACAATATATATATATATTTGACATATTTAATAAACTCTACTTTTTCTGATGCAGGTTTTGAAATAATTAATTGGAAATAAGGAAAGAACAGAAATAGGGGTAGTCAATGGACCAGTTTTGGTGATGCATAAAATTCATATGAAAATCCAAGACGAGGTTAGAAAGAGACATGGTGCCAATCAGGGAGGATCTTATCTGTCAAAATAACATTTATCCTCCATCACTGAGGGAAATGATAACATGAGAACAAAAGCTTCAGAATCTTAAATTGCTCATAGAGTTCAGGATAAAGTGTACGGGAAGAAACTGGAGTCCCAGAAATCAGTTAGCAGGCGACTACAAGAACGTGGTATGAGGGCTACATGTGGGATGGGGTATATTCCGAATGGTCTGGCCCTCTGGTCTTCCCTCTGCCAGTCCACCACCTTGGACTCCATCAATTACCCTCTTCATCACATAGCTAGAAACTCTTCACCCTTCAATTCTCAACTCAAGTATCAACTCTTCAGGGTAGCTCTTGCTGACACCTGGTCTTTTCTTAATGTCCCTTCCCCATAATTCTAGAGCATGCTATCAAGAAACTCATCACACTGGCTGATCAACTTGTCTCTTTCCCTCATTAAACTGCAAACTTCCTAAAGGAAGAAACCATATCTCCTTATTCCCTGGCATCTTGTGCATAACCTGAAACATTGTCAAAATTCAGTGAATGTGAATGAATGAACAAACACATGTACACAGGAACTAACTAGATACTATTCATATAAACAAGAAAATCATAAATGAAACATAGACATAGAATATTTAATAGCAAACTATGCGAAAATGGGTCTTCAAAGAAAAGGAAGGGTAATTAATGAACTTTTTTTTTTTTTTGGCAGTCAAGGTCAACAAATTCTCGCTAAGCCATTCTAGCCACAATTTGCATTCAAACAATAAGTGTGCTCCTAATAATAGCTTCCAAGTTATTCTGTGAAGCACTTAACAGATATGCTAAGCCTTTCCCTGTCAGCTGAGAGCCAAGGGGTGAGAAAGTAATGAAAGTGCTTTTCTTTTAATGTGTTCTTGAACAGGCTTTTCTGTTACGGAACTGAATCTGTCTGACCTTTTCTGTAACTAGTGATGTTTTACAGTATTATTTTAAAAACACCACACGAAAAGCAGTGCCTTTTTATGGTCAGGCTATGCCTATAGTCATACCACGGCAGTGATTTTACAAAATTAGTCTGCTGATAACTTGTCAGAGCTTAGATATGGTCTGCCAAAGATGATTGGGCAGAAACTCTTGTGCCTTTTCTCTAGGCCTGGAAAAAAATTAAATCTCTTAACTCTAAAAGCATCATTTATTTTAGCATTCTTCTACATCAGTGTTTTTAAAACCTTTTGAACATGGACCCAAGTAATCATGAGCTAATCACTATACATATATAAGTGTATCAAAAGTTTCATGAATTTTTTCCTTTCATTTCTTCACTTCACTTGGCTGCTCTTATACTTTATTAATTCCTTTACAATCCACTCCAGCCCATAAATTGATTTCTTTAAACATCAATACGTCTCAGTCACAGTTTGAGAAACATTGTTTTGATAATCACTCATAGCTATAACATGGTGGAAGCAGTAAAATTGTAGTCTGCAGAGTAAACTCTGCTGTTTCACCATTATATCAGTCTTTAGTATTTTCCCCAATTTATTTAAGCCAGCTGATCGACTCAGTACAATTTTAGACCATCTTTCATCTGTGATTAATTTTACCGGTCAACTTTTTTTGTTTTGTCTTGTTCTATTGTTCTGCTTTGTGTGTGTGTCAGGAAGTGGGGGAGTGATGGAGAGAAAAGAACCGCATATTATGTGAGCTTTGTCTTAGGAGAAAAGATAAACTTTGGGAAATATAGAAAAAATGAGATTTTAATGTTACCTAACTTAGCATTCTTGGAACTTTACCTTGATTCTTGACTCACTCATGCATCCATTCAACAAATATTTTGTAGCACTTACTACCTGTCATGTACTATCCTAGGCAATTGGAGATTCAAAGATGCAATACAGATTTCTGCCACAAATATGAGTATGTTTATAATCAAGCATGGAGAGAGATGTGGGAAAATTTGAAATAATTATTTTGAAAAATCAACTTATTCTCTAGGTCTCAGTTTCCCCATCTGAGTTAAACCAATATCTCAGTTCAATAAACTATTATAAGAAATGTTATACTGATATTGAAATTTCACTTGATAGAAAAATAAATCTCTAGGCCCAGGAGTTGCACTATCTGTGGCAGAGAGTTGATTTGAGCTTAAATTCTCCCCACCGCTGAACAAGTTAAGGCTTTCTCCAAATCACTCTTTCCTTGATGTTAGGCTCTCGCCTCTTTGAAGGGACCATTAGAGATTCTTCTTAGTAACACTCTGTGGATGTGAGAACGTTGGTACCTTATTATATCCACTCTGTTAATCTTAGTATATATATTGCTATACATTTTGACTAGGATTTATCTCATTTCTTCATTGTTAAATAATACTAATGAGTAAAAGACTTAGAAAGCCAAGGTATAGATAATTTGAAGTATAATTCAGTACTATCTGCTTTCCTCCTGTGGATAGCTGGAGAAGGAGATAATTTTGTGTCTGATACCACTTGCTAATAGTGATATAAAAATGCACATCAGAAGAAAGAAAGCGAAATGTATGAATAGCCCTTAATTATTTTCAAGGAAAAAAATGTATAAATAGACCTTTTGCTGAGAAAAGGTTTATATTTTACCTTATAAGTCATTTTAACGACTCATTTTTAACCTGAAATGTGAGCTATCTAAACTAATGACTAAAAATACACAGAAAGTTCCAACCAGAACAGGAAATTTTAGCAGACAAATGAACAGGCAGTGAGAATAGGTATAAAGCATGGTCTGATTTTCACTTGCTTTTGAAGTCAAAACCAGCCAAACCAAACTACATTTGAGATTCTCAATGATGATTGTTAACTCTGTGCTCAGTTTCCGATATCTACCCCTTGGGACTCCACTCTAAGGCTACTGTGCCCAGAGGGACAGAAAGCTGTACTTGGCTGCTCTGTTCACAAGCCCTGTAATCCTCAACAGGCCACAGTGCTTTTCTCAACAAAGGTTCCTCCTCTGCCAAGGTGTGAGGTTTTAAAACCTATCTCGGAAGATTATATTGATGATTACATGAGATCCTGTAAATCCTGTTATGCAGCATGAACTTAAATGATACTTACGTTTAATTTAAATTAGAATGTGTTATTTCTATTCTCTCTTCATTGAATATATCATCCTGTCCCAAGACTTCATCTTTATACAAAAAATTTCCAAATTCTTTCTCTATAGCCCTAAATTCTCTCCTCACTTGAATTGCTTGCTGAATATTTTCTCTTGGATACAATGCCTTTGCTTCCAACTCAGCGTGTTTAAATTATTACATTTACCCTCCAAATCAGCCTTATGTCCCATAGCCTCTTTTCCTCTAAATGATAGTTATTGTTTTCAGTTACCTAAGGTCAAAATTCTGGTATTTCCTTTAATTTCATCCTTCCATCCATCCATTCCACACCTACTTACATTCTACACCGTGTCAAACATTAAGACACAGAGTGATCAACAACCCAGACATTCAGACTCCTCAAACCACATCTTCCTCATTATTTTCCTCCACTGTGCCTCTATCAGCTCAACTTTCCTGTTACCTTCCACTGCCATCTCATAGTTGAAGCCCTCAAGTGCAATGGTAGTTAAAATAAACTTTTCCATACTTCAGTGCATCAGCACACTCCTGCCAGACAGGTCCATCTAAGCCACATTCTTACACAAGACTTTCCAATTTTTCCTCTTGCCTCTAGCAGTGAGCGTGAACTCCTCAGCTCCCGATAATGGGCCAAAATTACCTTTGTGGTCTTATCTTCAACAGATCTTTAAAAAGCTTTGTTTTGATTTTTAACGCTCCTTTCCTGGGACACAACTGGGACTTTTTATTCATTTGCTTTGGCTCAAATCTCTTCCCTCAACCTCTAAACAGAGGAACATTCTTTTCTCCACTCTTGAAAGCTTTGCCTGTTTTTACTTGTAAGACAAGATCTATTATTGTTTCTTCCCTAAAGCTTAATAGAGCATTCTGAGCACACTTGCTCATTTTGACCTATGCTTTAGTTTATGGGGAGAAAAACAGTCTCAGGATTTTCTTACTTATTAATTAGCACTTTTTAAAGTTCAAAGTCTATCTTTTTCTTAGCTTCACCACAAATTTTTGAACAGACTATTCAGTGTTCCTTACTGTTCATCTCTCTCTCTCTCTCTCTCTCTCTCTCTCTCTCTATATATATATATATATATATATATATATATATATATATATATGTAAATATATATCTATATTTTATATTTGTGTCAATCAATTGATCAATAGATATAATTCAGATATAATCCTACTTATATAAAAAGACAATACAATTTGGAAATTTCATATCCTATATTACGTTTGTATGTAAATAATTACTTGTAAAATCTAAGTAAAAATGATTGGTCTCTATAACCTTCAACAATATACCACCAAAATAGCTGAGATATGCAGATAGATAGGATTTTAGATAAATCTATAATTCTTGAATAAAGACGGTCTTAGGTCCTTGCAGCAATTAGTTCAGTTCTTAAATTCATTGAAATTTCACACTGAACTATATTTTCTTTTCTGTAGCTAGGTCGTGATTGATTCTTCTCAACACAGACAACAATATATTAGGGAATTAATGAAGAGAAACCTAAAATGTCTTCTCCTTCACTTCACTTACAGTGTCTGCTGGGTAGGTGGAGGCAGCAGTGGTAAGGAAGTTATTTCTCCTTAGAGTGTGTAAAATACAAGAAATGTTGTAATTAACAGGCATAAAGGATTTACATTGAGAAAAGGCTCAGTTATGACCTACCAAGTAAAGAGTAGTCAAAGAAATCAAGTGCAGTTTATCCTTCTAACTGATTAAAAAAACTACCAAATTAAAAAAAATATATATAAAACTTTTAAAAATAGAGAACTACACTAAAATATAGTCTGAAAAAAATGATGTCATAAAACTAACACATGTAGAGTTACAAGTTTATAATTCTACATGTGATAAGTTACTCTCTGGTACTTTCACACATTTCTTTGAAGTGGATCTGTTCCTGAAAGTTTGCATTGTAAATATTTGTAAATTGAAATATATTTTAAAATGCACTGAGGTACTATGAGAGGATTGTTTTGACGGGGGGAGATATGTTAAAGTAAAGCATTTGTTTTACATTTATATAGTACACCTCCATATTTGTGGTATATAAGTTTATGGTCACTTGTTCCTGCAGCATAGAAAAAGAAAAAAGTTTGCTTTTTAAAATATTAAAATATTCAAATTGCCTTTTAAAACTTTTAAATGTGTAAGTTCTAAAAATCCTTCCCTGATTGCACCCTCCCTTTCTCTTCAACCATTAAACATGCCAACCATTGTTTCTGCCCATCTCAAGTCCCTCCTTAATTCAATTCATTATTATCGCACTTGCTGGCTTATTTCCTATGCAAAATAATTTATGATTTCATCAATATCTGTTTCTACCATCATGCGTTTATTTTAGGTATGCAGATAATATTGCTCAACCGTGAGGGTCCAGTTCATATCTACGTTTCCAATTAAGGTCTGAAGTTCATGAATGAAACAGGGGGAAACGTAAAGGTGAAGGAAGGTTTCTTTTTTTATTTTTTCACATCAAAACACCCTGAAGTTCTTCCCTACAATGCTGTCTGATCATAAGACATTAGCTGAAGTCTAGTTAAAAGCACTATTTAGAAAAAAAATCAAAACAAAGCTTTTTAAGATGGTTTTTAAGAACTTCTATGATCTGGCTTCTGTTCCTTTCTCACAGCTGTCTCTGAAATGTGCCTCACCCACTCCTAATTTCCCTCAACACCACAAATGCATCATGTCCTCTTTCCACTTGTGGCCTTTGAACATACTTTTCATTTTGCCTCAAACTCTCCCTAATATTTTTTCATCTTCTTTATTCATCCTTAGGAATCATCACATTTGTCATCTCCAGAATGTGGGTAAGACCCTCCCCATCTAGCTCCCATGATATCCCTGAAACACTACTGTATTTTAATTGTCTATTTAATTGATTAATCCTCCACTCATATCTGCCTTGAGACCCCGGAACCGAGACTGGCACCTGACATTAAGAAAGAACTCACAAACATTTCTTGAATAAAATAATAAATTAATTGCACATGTGAGTGGCTGAAGTTGTCAAATGAATGCGTCCCTGAGCCCACCCTGGATTACAGGGCACTTCCCTCTTCACTGTGATTGATCTTCCAGCCCCTGACACACGTGCTTCTGCGTATAGACGTGCTTTGGATATGGAAAGAAGGGTTGTGTGTGGGGCCTCGTTCTTAAAAACTTCCCTCTTGAGCGTCTGCCAGCCCTTGTGGCTGTGAAGTTGGTAAAACAGAGGAACGTGTAGACTAACATGTCAGAGAACCCCAGGAGTTATGCTCTGCAGAGCCAGCCCAGTCATATATAGAGGCCTTTGTCCTTTACTGATTTCTGAAGAACAGCTAGCTTCCTGGACTTCTTTCCTAAACAACAATTAAGTTTAGGGTGCAGCCTTGTCCTTGCTTGATGGTCTCCACAGTGAGGGCTAGGAGCTGAAGGAGAAGCTATCCCCTCATGTCAGCTTCCTGTACTGGGGCTCTTAATATTTCAGAGTGTCAATGTGTGATTTTCAAAAAGTTAAAAATATGTTCTGTTTCCCCATATAGAATGAAGGTGTTCAAGGATTTTATTCAACTCCTTAATTAGTCAGGGAACCAGGAAGATGGTAAAGCTGGATGCAAGACTATTTGAGGAAGAGGATTTTGGATACATCCGCAGGAAACCCATTAAAAAAGCAGATGATTAGAATGAGATATAGGTCAGTTAAACACAAAACTGAATCATGTCTTGTGAGGTATCCAACAAAATACCTGACCAGTCTTCATCAAACCTGTTAGATACCAAAAACAGCTCTAAGAAGCTACCACAGCCAAGAGGAGCCTAAAGACACATGCTGATTAAGTGTAATGTGGCATCCTGGCTGGGACCCTGGAATTTAAAAAAGAACACAAGGCAACAGCTAAGGCAATCTAAATAAGCCATGGACTTCAGTTAAAGATAATACATCAATATTGGTTCATTAATTGTAACAAATGCACTCTATTAATGTAATGTATTAATAATAGGGGAAACTTGGGTGAGGGACAATATGGGAACTCTCTGTACTGCCTTTTAAATTTTTCTGTTATTCTAAAACTGTTTTAAAAATCAAAGCCTATATTTTAAAAATTAATGAAAGCTTATATACAGGGGCACACATGTTCCCTTTCACCTTGGGCTCCAATATGGCTTGGCTGGCACTAGCTGTATCCCCAACTCATTTGACTGGAAGGTCCCAATGCTCTGTATGTTTATTTCATGATCGTAGATGTGTTTCCACTGAATTTGTGTCAGGATTTCTCCCCAGAAACAATCCTGAATCTATAAAAATATGACAGCATACTATGAGTTTAAGAAGTCAAACCCCTCAATAAATGGATATTTTGTAAATAAAATAAAATATTAATCTACAAAGAAGAGCCAATTTCAAATTTAGTAGTGATAAAATTATACTTTAAAAAAATGGTAATTTTATTTTAAAAATTAAAAATAATTATACTATATTGAAAAAAAAATGCCTTCAAAAAATATCAATGACCATGTTGTATATGTACAGATTTTTTTCCTCGGCTGAAATTACTTCTACTGAATCTACTCTTGATTTTAAAGAATCATGTTCAATGAGTGGTCACTTACTTTCTACATTTTCCTCATATAGAAATTTGTATATTTTATGAATACTTCAGGAAAAAAATACTTTTGTACCTTTACCTAGTACTGAATATGATGACTACTCTAATAATATTTTGCATTCATTTTGTTTCCTACTAATTTATCTGAATCGTAACTATTCATTCCCCAAATGAGGATATTCCCATTTTTCATATTTTTTTCACATTGAAATACACAAATATTTCAGCCTATATATTTTTCACAGGGATTGCCTTTATGCCTCTATTCAGAGTAGCTTTATTTAGCAACTATTTTCTCACTAAATGCTGTTCTCATTTCTTCTTTCTGAATATTTTATATGTACAAACAACCCCTTCTTGTACTTGTTCTCACATCTCACTCTTAGTAATATTCTTTTGATAATTTTAAAAAATAGTCCTTCCACCTTAACGTAACTTAGAATTTGTTCATTTTCCTAAACAGTGAAATGTACCGCGCAGTATAGCAGACTTCAGCAAAACTGGTTATAGGAAGAACTGAAATTTGGACCAACATTTGTTAGGAGAACTGTCGCAACAGTAAAATTGAGGTTAATAAAATGACACTTGCTGCAACAGGGACGAAGCTCTAAAACACTACGCTAAGGGAGGGACATCAGATAAAAAAGCCACATATTGTATTCATATGACTCCATTTACACAAAATGTCCATAAAGGCAGATACACATATAAAGACAAAAATATATATAAAGAAAGATTAGTGATATCTGGGGCCAGGGAGTAGAAATGGGATTTGACTGGAAATGACTGTAGATGATCTTTTTGGGGTGATGAAAATGTTCTAAATCTGGATTGTGGTAATGTTTGCATAACTCTCTAAACTTACTAAAATTCACTGAATTATACAATGAAAGGGTGAATTTTAGGGCATGTAAATCAGACCTCAATAAAGCTACCTTGTAAAGGATGCTCATCAAGAAGCCTGAGCAGGGAACTCAACTGAGCCAATTTGGCATCATCAAGATGAATTTCTCAACTTGAGAATTATTATGTCACTTTGTCTCTGAATCAGCTCAGAAGCAAATTGCAGTTCTAGCGTGCAACAACAACGGTGTTCAGGCCCCTAACACATGATAGAAACCTGCAAAGTACTTCACAATGAATATGCTCTACAGAGAATTTAAGAAATTAATTATTCTTGATCTTGTAATTACTTGCTTTTATTCAGCCGTTATCCCTTAACTTCTATCATTTCTGTTTGACAACTTTTAAAAAATAACACCTTATCTTTTTTTCTTTTCATCCTTTAATGTTAGCTAGAATTTTAGATGCCCCTTTTCTTTTCATTAACGCAAAGTTCCTTTCTTTTTGTACATGAAACTACCGAGTTCAAGCAATTAGTTGTAGAAAAATGCTGTATTTCCAACTGAACTGAAGCTCTTAACCTGTGAATAAATACATGTTATTGATGGGTTAGAAATCAATGAAGCAAAACCACAAGGAAAAGCTTTGTTGCAAGAACTGGGGCTCTTTAGTGACCCTTAATTTCTGGATATTTATGAAAAGTATTCACGAGTGTGAAACAAGGGCATTATTTGCTTCTTTGAACTGGGAAAGGACTAGAAAAGAGCCACTTGATAATAATAATAAAAAATAAATTAAAGTCCATTGGTGAGAAATTGAACATATCAACCATGAAATTATGTTAATTTGATAATTAAAGTGCCTTAGTTCCAATGTAGATACTGGACACTTAACAAAATGGTGACAAAATAATTAGGAAGGAAGGCATTTAATACACACATTAATAGGCGGAATGGATAAAGTGCAAAGCTCCCTTTAAGAAAAAGCTTTTTGAAAAGCACAGAGAAATTATGCATAAACCTTATATTATTTCATCATTCAAAGAGGATCTGGAAAGAAAGACAAGCCTTTCTAGTTCGGTTGAGTTCTGAAGTGCACAATCAGAAACAGAGGAGGAATGGAAGATGAAAGGGGAGAAAAGAGGAATGTGGAAACTTACAAATGAAGAAAGATGAGCACAATCCTGCATCTTAGGCCCTTTCCTCTCACTTTTAATTTTCTCATTCTTTTTGCTGTTACTCTCTTTCTCCCTACCTTTATTCTTTCACATTTTCATCCCCTTTAAGATTTTCTTTTGCCCTTTTGTATATTTCATCTTCACTCTTTTCTTTCCTTTTTTCTCATAAAAACATTCATTAAGGCAAGAAAGCTCTTGAGAAAAATTAAAATGAATGGTTTAATTTTTGTACCGAATTCAAGAGGTAGAAATGAGGAAAGGAAACCAATGCATCATTTCTTTATAGCTCAGACGGGATGGCAGCCTTAGGAGAGAATAGCAAACCAGGGGATAGAAACAGAGAGTTTTCATGAAGAAAGGTAATTTATTACAATACCTATTGTTCTGAGGCTGGGTGTGTGGACTGATATTTGTTCAGTTTCAGCTGGGTAATTGGGTTCTGTTTCTTTGTCTCTTTCCCTTGAGGAGTTTAAATTTTTCCTTTTATAACTATAATACAAAGATGAGTCAGTGGCCCAGTTTTTTAAAAAGTAAATGTTTAAAAACATAGGTTATAGTACAGTTAGAAATGAAATGACCCTATTCATGCCAGGGTCTTCTCTTATGCAGAAAGCATCCAGGGAATTCATTTAACTGCTGGTTTTGAGTAATGGGAGAGACAAAGGTAACGATATGCTGTAATATTACATTCTACATTAGAACAATATGCATCAGGGCACTTTATATTATCAAAACAATCATTTCACTTATTGTCCCTCGGCAATCCCTGTTATTCCTTATTATTCATTATTATTACTATTATGGTATATTTATTTTTATTATTTCTACATTTATTACTGTTATGTATATAAAGCAACTCATGTTAAATCATTTTTGCAGGGTCATTCATACTATACATTGTTAGATCTGAAAAGATTAATTCCTTCATCTCGCAAAAGAGGAACCGAGGTGCAGAGAAATTAACTACCGCACCCAAGCTACATTGCTAATTAGGAGCAACTCGGAACTAGATCTCAGGCCTCCTAGAGATCTCTGGCCACTAAGTCAGCCCCCCTCATCTTTAGCACCAAATGATCCACCAGCATGGAAACAGGGATATTTTACATACGTTTGCTTTCCTTCTAACTAAGTCACGAAGCAGAGAGCTCTGACATACAAACTCTTTTGGATGGCCTTGGCGAATACCAGAGATGCCATAAGATTATAAAGGTAAAGTACAGATGGTCATCCAAGGCCAGCCCTAGGCCATACTAAAGCACCCCCAATATTTCAGGAATTGTGAAAAATTATCAGGACAGCAATTAGATCCTGGGTAAGAAATCTCAAAGTAGGTCCTGTCACTCCTCTTTCTCAGAGCGATTGCTGAATGCAGCTAGCACTGACTTCTTCATTTCCTCTTCTCATTTCTTGTTAGAATTCAGATTTACTTCAAAGCAGAGGCCCTCAATAAGTATCCTCCATATTTTCTGAAAAGATAGCATTATGCACTGTCTCATACATTGTCCCATTAGTACACATAGGCTTTGAGGCAGGCAGTGGGCATCTGTCGAAATCCTTCCTCATTGTCATGCCTGAATGTGGCTGCAAATCCTTATTACTATTCTTCATAAGCAATCTTCCTATTCAGAGGTGTTTTATTTCTATGATGCTTCCCAGACAAAACTCATGATACATTGCATTAAGGTTGACTTTCTAACAAAACAGTTTTTATTACTTCCCTCTGGTGGCTTCAGACAAGTGATCTACCTCTCTATACATTGGTTTCCTTTTCTGTGATGAGGCTAATGATAGTACCTGCCTCAAAGGCCAATGAGTCAAAATTCAAAGCCCCTAGAGTAGTGACTAGTGCATGATCAATCCCCCAAAAAACAGATATTTACTCTTTTCCTGGAAAAATACCGAAGTTGTTGATTAACTATCACACGGCTGTTAGATTATCTTTTAGAACACTGGTTAGCCATGGACAGTGGACAAACAATAGTGAAGAATTGGCATTGATCATAAGAAATCAGACAGCCTTCGACACCCTCAGGTTTGCTGTGCTACACACAGATTTTCATTTTCGTGAGCACAGGACTTCATCAGTAATGGAGGTATTAGAACTCGGATCTTGCTCTTTCATCCTCAGGACTCAATCTGAGACTCTAGGAGATTTATGGCTCTAATATCTGAAACCAGTGTTCCTTGGAAACAGTTAACATTTGGGGGTTATCTTTATTGTGGAAATTAATACTCTCACTGTTTTATTCATTGATATTTTAATATGTTTATGATGAGACTCAACCCAAACCAATTTCCAAATCAAATCTGTCCCTCAGTAATTTGATTTGTTGGAACAGAGAACAAAAGCATTACCAACAGGGCACTTTGAATGAAATTATAATTAATTAGGCATGTGAATGCACTAACTAATTTTGGATGAGTAATTAGATGACTAATTATGTTGAAAACAGAACTGTGTGTTTAATGAGATGACCACAGCCAATTCTACCCGCAGAGAATGTTTTCTAGTAGTTAAACTTTTGATTGTTTTTGATGATGCAGAATCACCTGTTGCCCAAATAAAGACATGTAGAGGTGTGATCTGAGCGTGTTTTGACTTGTAATTCCCATTATACACCTACAATTAAGGCTTCTTTCCAAAACACATGCTCCATGACTATACTTTGCAGATTTATTGATATTCCATCTCTCCTTTCACACCCTTCAAACACACCCCTTCCCACCACCACCTACATCCTAAGATAATTGCTTTCAGTTACTAAATAGAACTCTAATTTATTATTTCTGCTTAAGTTTGGGATCTACACAATGATAAATTAAACAAGAAGAGGAATAACACATTGATTGGACTATAGATAAATCTTAATCCATCCTGGAGAAATATCTGAACTGGCAGTTTCTCCTTTGAAAACGCACTGCCTGCAACCAGCTCAGATCTTAGGCAACCTTGAAGCATTCAGCAGTTCCGCTTCAGGCAGCTGGTTCTAACTAGCACCTATTTGGCAGAAAGCTACACTCAGGATTTCTGGTTTTAAGTTTAAACCAATATTTCATAGCAATTGTGTTGTCAGAATTCAGGTCATGAAGATGGCAGATGTTAATTTAAACCAAAGAAGCAAAACAAACTCTCTTCACTTTTTCTTTTTTTATCATCGCATTGGCAGCTCTGCAGAAATTATGAACATAAAATAAACTGCCAGTGGGTTAGAGACACACAGAGTGGAGAAAACTTTCTTAAGGTATTTTGGTGTCTGGTAAATACCAAAGAGTTTCTAAAATCAGACAGATAATATAATGGTGGGAAAAGTGACAGTCTTTGTATGCCAGAAAATAACATTGTTGGTTTTGTTTACTCTCAAGAGCAAAACAAAAATCATAATGACGTTAGTTTTTTTTAAAAGTGCTTTTCTTTGTCCGTATTATCCCATGAGCCTGACTGTAAGATCAGCCCCCAAAGAAAAGGCATTCATCTTGGTCTCTTCTTTTTTCCTAGACTTCAAAAAGATTCCCTTGTCAGAAACTGTCACCTCTGCAAGAAAATGCATATTACCTGGAATCAAGGTAGTCAAATCTACTCTCTGGTTAAAATTCCAGATCCCTCATCTTTTTCTGGTAAATGCAAAATGGAGGGAAGAGCCTATGAATCTACACTAATAAATCTGTATATGGGCATTTGTGCATGTATAACTAGCTTTACATCTGCTGTTCTCTTCCACTGTTTTTGAGTTTCATAAGGCAAAGAAAGACCTACCACTGAATAGCTCCCTGATAAAGATTTCTGTCTTTAAAAGAGAATTATACATCTACCACAAAGTCACTTTGAATTAGCAATTCATAATTCTTCGTATTCTTCAGGGTACTAATACTGAAATGGTGATTTTCTTCTTCACGCTGAAGCAATTATTTAAAAAGTATCAATTGTATTTGTCAAATCAGTCACTAGTTATTTGACCAGTATTTGAAGATTATCAGGTGGAATTACCAGTATGATCAATATTTTGTTTCCATGAGACCCATAAACTATGTGCCCCTCTGGTTCCTTTTATGGCTCGCTTGTTGACCCTACATTTTCACAGAGATTGATCGTTACCACCAAGTAGTTCTTAGGTCTGTTAGGTGATAATCTTATCTGGTTTGCTGTTCTATTTTGATTATTTTTGCTGACCTTTTCCTCGCCCAAAAAAGCTTTTAGGAATTTGGGTTCTCTACCTAAGGATACTGAAACATTATTTATCTTTGATTAGGCACTTTGGAAGTCTTGCTTAAGGGGACACATCCTACTTCCACATCCTGCCCGGAAAAGATCACTTCACATACCATAGGTTGCACATTACTTGTTTCCAGGCAGATGGTGTTGCACTTCAAGAAATTAGAGACCCTTTGCTTCAGCCAGTTTCACCCAAAAAGCAAAAATAGAAGCCCTCTTTGTAGTTGGTTTAGTCCTCAATGAAAAAATAAAATAAAATAAAAAAGAAAGCTTTGAAAGTGAACTATATGTTCTACTAAGGCCCTATGTGGAAATGTAGGCCAAATTTGGAGATTCACACAACAAAAGCCTAAGAATTGTTTTGGCTTATCCTCTTTTCCTGTTAACTTTCCCCCAGGTTCAGCAAAAGGATGCCATCTCCTTTAGGAACTTGAACAATTCTGCCCACTTCCCGGAGGCTAGGCATTGTTTCCTTTCTGAATTCGAAACTTATTAGAAAAACTGATACAGTGTCAGAAAAACTGATACAGTGTCAGAAAAGCTGAAAATATGAACAGACAAAGAAATTCAAAATAATCATATGCTTTTAGTTTTTAAAGATGTGTAACATTAGGAGCCACCGGTTGGCACACTTTTGCAACTTTAGAATATTCTGTCCAATGTACCTGCGTCTATGTAGGTGCTGAACATACTATGCAAAATATTAAGAAAATTTGACACAGAAAATTTTTTACTTAGTTCAGTCTATTACTGCCAATTTAAATGGTTTTCCATAAACCAGGGAGTCTGTACCTAGTCCTGAACTCATTCACTTAAATTAAGTTAATGTTAACAAACATTAATTTAGATTCCCAATATACGCTGAGCATATACTGTGGAACAAAAAATACCAGCAATTCAGGAGAAAGAAAAAATAGTTTGCAATTTATTATTGACCAAGAGTTAACTTAATACTAAGATATATTGGTATGCAAATGTATGCTCTGTGTGTGTGTGTTTATATGTGTGTGTGTTTATGTGTATGTACCCCTGCATATGTGTACCCATGTGTGTATGTTTGTCTGTATGTGCACATGTATATATATATTCCCTGTTTGCTGAAAGCATATACTTTCTAAAATACATATAATTCAGTTCAGTGTCCTTTTTTTTTCAAACCTAAAGCCAAAATACTTCTTTTGAATTTTAATGCCTGGTTTGATTTTTTCTATATATGACTTTGTGTGTTGTTAATTACATAATTCTACAGAGCACTGTGTTTAAATTGAGAAATCTATTTCTCTAGCTTTTTGTAATGATACAGTAGACATTTTGCCAATGTACATGCATCAAGTACATAGACTTTAAATTCTAGCCTTAAGCTAATTAACTGGGATGGCTGTATTGTTTGACATAGTTAATATCTACTTTTTCCTCCTTTATAGAAAGGACATAAATTTCTATTGGCCATAGGAATTAGTGTTCTGATAGAGTTACTTCTGTACATAGCATTCCATGACTTCAAATGCAAAGTTCATCTTCTCTGCAGTTGATTTATGTGGATATCCACTGAAGTCAATGTGGTAACGACAATGGAATTCCTTAGGCAAGTTACATTTCAATATCCATTCATAAAAGGTGTAAGCTTCGAGAAAATGGATTGAAAGAAGTTAAGATAAGGTATTACATTTTGTTTTTTACCAAAAGTTTCAGACATAGTTCACCAGTGAATTCTATCATTTCCAAAATTATCATTAAAAGATTAGAATGACTTTATTATGTTTTATTGCTTTATAGTTTGTGGGGATATGATAAAAGACCCTTAAAACTAAACATGGGTCAGTTCTTTCGGATAACTTATTAACTACTCCCCAATTAAGCTAACATAGGCCTCAGAGGCTGGGAAGTAGAAAACAGGTATTAAATCACTTTTTCCAACACAAGATCCAGAATTGTCACGCTAATGTCAGGAGCATGGTAGGTAGGTGCTGAATGGTACTCAGGAGTGGATGCCACCCAAATTACAGATGTCACAGTTTTCCCAAAAGAAAAAAAAAAATTCAGTTGATGGCTATACACTATTAACAAGTCATGAATTGAAATGTCTAAGGGTTAATTGGCAATTCTAAATATGGAGAAATAGAGAAAAAATGTTAGACCGGTTTCTGCTTTTCATTCTTGGTTTCCTACAGACCTTGACAAGGCACAGCCTTTCACATCGTGTGTAACGGAGGAGGATTAGCATCATCACCGTAATTTTGTTTTAGCATACCCCATCTCTGTCCATGCATGAGAGCCATTAAGAAGGACTTGGTCCAAGGTCAAGTGTAAACTCAGCTGTGGAGGTTCTTCCAAGAAGGTAAAATTATGATTACTTCAAGATGGCTTACGCTCCCTCATTAGCTTAGGCTGAGAGCACAGGCAGCTGTGTCACAGCTGGGAAAGCACCTGGCATCCCACCGTCTAGAGCCCAGCCTGCAGGCCACTCTGGAGCCTGCTACCCTTCCTAGTGGGTGAGATGGAGAGGAAAGCTGGAAACAAATTTCAGAAGTTGAACTCTTCCCTCCACACCTGGTGGCTACATAACAGATACCATCCTATGTAGATCTAAAGTATTCATTTTTCAACAGGAATTCTTCAAAGCAGTGGTATGTAATGTGGCTTCCAAAAGTTAAAAAAAAAAAATTTCCATATATTGAGAATGTATTTAAAATAGTTAAAAATTATTGATTTATAAAAGTGAAATCTCACTCATACTCTCTGTCAGTTGAAATGCAGAGTTAAATCCTGTGTTTTAAACAAATTTCAATCATGTTTTCTAAAAGCAGAAACAGTATGAGTAGATGATTAAAAGATTAATTTATTAACCTGCATGCATTTAGCCAAGAAATCTGAAAGAATCTGAAGTACCTGGGCTATAGTGTGGAAATTAAAGGAATTAAGTAAATTCTTAATTTACATAAAACATAAATCAAGGAAAAGTTTGAGATCAATCTATTCCACGCCTGGAAATAAATGACATGGATGCATGTTAGGACTGAGCGTCTCAGGAAGACTTGGGATGGTGAAAATCAGGTAGTTCTTTCCCTCAGAGAAGCAAACAGTGTACGCTGGGAAATTACTGTGCCTAACTAATGTAACGGAAAGAGAGAAACTAGTAGCCAGGAAAGCGTTGTCTGATTTAAGGATATTAGTATCGGGGCTACGAACAGTGAATAATATTAAATAATAGTTAATAATTCAAATTGGAACACTGACATTACTATACTTATGCCTTTAAAATACAACCATAGTGCTGCCATTTACACTGGTGTCATTTATTGAATCGTGTGAAAATTCTATCACAAATCAACTGTGAGATAGCCGAATAGCCACTACTGTGCCCAGTGTACAGGTAAAAACAGTTAGGAACTGTAGAACTATGGTGCTGTATTGTATAATTCTAGAGGGCTCCATTTACATTGCAGCTGTCAGGTAACTTTATTCACATATCAGACATGGATCTTGTTGGCAACGTTTCAGAACATGGGCATTAGAGCCACATGAGCCAACTGAGTGGCCTTGGTCCTGACGTTTATTATCGTCATTTATTTTCTTTGTGCTTCGCTTTCCTAATCTTCAAAATGTGACAGTAGTGTTTCACACATGTGTTGGGAGGAGTACTGAGGCAGATATGCAAAGCACTTAGTACAAAATAGACATTCAATAGATACTAGAAGTTAGATAAATGGTATTATTGAAGAGCGAATGTGTTTGACTTCTAGGTGAGAACTCATTCCAGTATATCAAGCTTCTAATTTTTTAACATGGACTGACTCTATACAGCTATATAATTTAAATAGACATTTTATGTGTAAACACACACAGACACACACACTCACACAGATAATAAACACATAATAAACTTACAGAAATTCACATATATATATATATATATATATATATACATAAAACTTTAAAAAAAAAGTCTATGAGAGTTCGTCCAGATGAATGTTCATAGTAATATTTACTGAATAACAAAAACGTTGTTGTTGTAATAGCTTAAATATTATTCTCCGGGTAGTTTAATGATGGGTTATATAAGTTACTTTTATTAAATTATATCAAAAATAAAATTTGTAACAAGCACCTGAATTAGTATGTAAAAAATATTTAATTTCAGAACTATGTGACGGTGGTTTCAACTTTGTTTAGAAAATTCCCTCAAGTTTAATTTACTTAAACTAAAGATAATAAAATAAAAAGTAATAAAAAAGTTAACTTCCAATAGGCAAATGAGAATCATTATCGGGGCAGGGGGAAAGAGGAAGTTTCATCTTTAAAATGTGGCTCTTAGCTTTGATAATACAAGTTTTCAATAAATAATCTTTTCCAAAAGAAGTTCAATCAGATGAAAAAGAACCCAAGATGTGTATGATTAAAAAGTATCAGCAGCCTAATCCATCAATGTGTATTCGGGATATTTCTAATACACCCATAAATAAATCCTTTCCAGATTTTCTACACTCTTCCTATTCAGTAAAGAGCACAGCATTTTTTCATTCTTTCATTTTTCCCCCCTTTATTCATGTCTTTGTTAAGTATTTATTGAGCAAATAGTAGGAACAATATGCACTGGGGGCTGGGTAAGATACATCCTTGCTTTGGAGGAATTTAACATGCATGTAAGTTAAGACACATAAATATGCTAGGTACAAGGTACAACATGGTATCAATAAGTCTTGGGAAGACGAAAATGCATTTCCGGCAGGTGTCACTCAGGAAGCTTGATAGAGAAGGAGCTGAACTGAGTGGGACAAGCAAAGATGGGTGACGGGGCATTCTAGGTGCAGGAGAGCTTAAATGAAGTAAAGGGAGCCATACTATGAGGAAGAGGAAAATAGGATTACAAATGTTTTTGAGAACAGAATATACAAATATTTGTTACATTCATTGTGCCAATATTTTGGGGTATTCCATATATGTGCCAGGCACTGTTCTCTGCACTGACAGTACAACACTGAATAAAACACACTCAATTCCTTGCCTTCACAGAATTCACATTCTACGATGGTGATTGGGAGAGAGACAACAAAATAAATACATAATATGTGT
The DNA here is from genome assembly GCF_036562045.2 of Rhinolophus sinicus. Taxonomy (NCBI): domain Eukaryota; kingdom Metazoa; phylum Chordata; class Mammalia; order Chiroptera; family Rhinolophidae; genus Rhinolophus; species Rhinolophus sinicus. The sequence continues at coordinate 50,641,912 of NC_133754.1, read as the reverse complement.
CATATGTGTATATAGTATGTAATATAAAGGCTGAACATTTTAAATAGGGGGTCAGGGATGGCCTTAGTTACATTTGAGTCACAACCAACCACAAGAAGTGAAGTATCAAGCCCTAACGATAGATGAGGGAAGAATATCCCAGATAAAAACAACCACAAGTGCAAAGGCCCTGAGTTGGGAACATGCCTGGGGGATTGGAAGAACAGCGAGAAGGCCAGTGCGGCTGGAGAGTGAGCAAGAACTGGAGGAGAAGGGATGAGGCCAGAAATGTGGAGGCATTGGAAGCAGAACTTGAAGAGACAGACCATTTTTGAGGTTGTGGCTTTTACTGGAATCGATATGGGGAGTCTCAGAGGACTCTGCAGAGGAGACTTGATCTGCCTAGATAATGAAAGGGTCATCTGGCTCATCTATTGAGTGTGTGTGCTAGGGAGCAAGGCTGCAAGACAAGCAAAGAGCCAGGAGACTATCAGAATGTCCATCAAGTGATCATGATGGCTGGGACCAGTGTGGTATGAATGCAAGTGGAGAAGAGAAGTTAGGTCCTGGATGCTTGGAAGGGAAAGTTGACAGGATATTCTTATGAGGAGCGAGACAAATAGAGACCCCACAGATACTTCAGAGTTTTAGATCTAAGCAATTGAAAAGAAGGAGTTGTCATTATTTGAACAGGAAGATTGTGGGAGGAACAGATCTTAAAAGGGGTTGGGTAAGTGGTCAGGAACATGCCTATTTTGGTGCCCAGTTGGTTCGATTTAGTCATTCATTATTTTCCATTATTTATTAATTATGCTTTGTATACTGGGATAAAGTCACACAAACCTACAAAAAAAGGCTGCTTCATAAACTGATAGTTAAGAGCTTTATTTCTTTAAATAACCCAATATTGTCATTGTTAATTATTATATTTTATCTTGGGTGTTTTCTTTTTGGCATGGCATAGAAATGATTAAAAGAGTTTGGCAATAGAGATGTGTGTATGCATAAAACTAAAATATTTAGGCAAAATAGGCTAAGGGAATTCCATAATGCCAAAGCAATAACAGGAGTTCCCAAAGGGTCTAGTCAGATGTTGAAATAGACAAAATGCCCTATCAAGCTCCTATATCTCCAAAGCATCCTAAACTGAAGGAGAAAGAAGGAGAACTTTAAATGAAAAAAAAACAACTGTCCATTCCATTCCATCCCACACCCAAGAATATCTTAAGTACCAATTCTAATATTTCAAAATACGGCAACATAAGTTATGATGGATGACCCTGAGATTCATAACCTACCATATTCCAATTAAGAGCTGAGCCATCAATATCAGTAACTGAGGATAAGTGATTTGCCAAATACATAGGAATCTAAAGCAAGACATCATAGCATGCTTCCTGTGCTAATGTGCACTAAATGATTTTAAATTCCTGTTTTCAGTTTCATAAATGGTCAAGCATCTATCCTTTTTTTGCCAATTATTTGTCCAATGTTGAACTTACATTAAGAAAAGTGCATGTGTTCTTTCTAGAAAAAAATCTTTACAATATTTGATGCTCAAATTTTTTAAGGACTTTCATTTTGGAGAGTTTAATCAGTGCTATAGTAATTATTATCACCCATGTTTCATGCACCCTCAGGTTTGTTCTATTAAATATGTGAAACAACACTTATTTAAAATATTACACGAGGTCTGACAATTAAGTTCGCGAACTCATCCTAGAAAAAGTTCTACATATTTCAAAGTACTCCCTTTGGGAAGCTATGCACCAATGCCAGTGCCTAGTCCACCCTTCAAAGCAATTTTGGAACTCTTTTTGGAATGGCCATCAGAGCTGTCGTATTATGCTTAATGTCCTAAATATCATTAAAATGCCTTCCTTTCAATATTTTCTTTATCTTTGGGGAAAGAAAGAAGTCACTGGGGGCCAGATCAGCTTAGTAGGGAGGGTGTTCCAATACAGTTATTTGTTTACTGGCTACAAACTCCCTCACACACAGTGCCGTGTGAGCTGGTGCATTGTTGTGATGCAAGAGCCATGAGTTGTTGGCAAAAAGTATAGGTCGTCTAACTTTTTCACGCAGCCTTTTCAGCACTTCCAAATAGTGAACTTGGTTAACTGTACAGTTGTTACAAATTCATAATGAATAATCCCTATGATATCAAAAAAGGTTAGAAACAAGTTTGTGAACTTAATTGTCCGACTTCATATACCCTCATTTCTAATTTAACATTCTGTATTCATTTTACCCTTAAACTTTCACCTCTTTAATAGGTAATAATTGTTTAATTCATATTTGACTTTCTGCATATAGATTTGTTTCCTAATTAAAAATAGAAAATTACAAATTGGGGGATGGTTGGATGAAGGGCTGCCTAAAGCCCATTTGTCACTAATGGGTTTGATCTCAGGAAAAACAAAACCAAAATATTTAGTCCATTAATTGAAAATTGTTGATACAAGCAGTAGCAGCTTAACTTTATAGAGTTATATCACACACAAAAAAGGAAGGAAGGAAGGAAGGAAGGAAGGAAGGAAGGAAGGAAGGAAGGAAGGGAGGGAGGGAAAGAAAGGGAGAGAATAAAGAAAGGAAAGAAAGAAGAAAGGGAAAGAGAGATGGAGGAAAGGAGGAGAAGACAAAGAAAACAAGAGAGGGGAGATTCAAGGTGGCAGAATAAATAACGCTGTGCCTACTCCTTTCCATAAACACATTTAAATTACAGCTAAATTATAAAACAGTCAACCTGAAGAACCATCTGAAGTCTGGCTGAACAGAAGTTTTATAACTAAGGATATAAGAAGAAGCCACATTGAGACTGGTAGGAGGGGTGGAAACAAGAAATGGGAAGGCTCCAAATCTCCATGTAGTGGTTGAGAACAGGAAGGGATATCTCGGCCATGGAGGTTCCCCTCAGAGGAGCAAGAGACCCCAGCCCTACACTGGCCTCGCAGCCCAGAATATGGGTGCTGAGTAAAGGACCCCCACAACACCTGGCTGTGAAAAACAATGGAGATTCTGACAATCCAGGTGGGACGGGAGGCTGCAGGAAACCCAAACATCTTCTTTAAGGATCCACACACAGACTCTCTCACTCACAGGCACTCACCTTAGGCTCCAGTGGAAGGCCAGCAACTCAGGGAGTGTTGGAGGGATATATGGGGGTGCAGACTGACTTGTGGCTGCAGAGGAACGGCTGGAGAACAGGCATTTTCCTGGTGTGGTCCTGCTCCCATATAGCCGGCAGGTGGGTGCCACATTTCCGGTGTTGAGCCCGCCCCCACAGGTCAAATTTGGATCTGATTGGCTGGTGAGCTCTGGTATTCCACACTGCTGACTCCCTGGGACCCCACCCTACCCAACTTACACAACACCAGAGGCACTTTCTCCAAGAGCAGCCAACACCACCCACATCGCACTCTTTCATGGGCAGCAGCTGGCCTCCATGTGCTTTGAGGCTTTTGCTTAGTAGCTCCAGGCTCAGCACTGGCACCAAATCAGAGTCTACAGTAACCTGGTGACCACAACTCCTCCCACTCTAGTAACTCCCTGAGAACATACCTCACCCAACTTGTGTACCTCATGAGGCTTTATCAGTGGTTGAACTTTAAGGAAGCTGTCAGGAGGCAGCAGACCTTGGGGTGTACTGGGTTTTTTTGCAGAGCTACCCCAGGCCCAGTAATGGTGGCAGCTGTCCTCAGTTCACAGCATAGCCTCTCCCCCATGCCTCCAGGGTTAGCACAGGCAACAAACAACCACAGATTGCTTTGTAGCTCCTACCAGGTAGACCCCAGCCAGCCACAGGCAGTGGGTGACCTGGGCCTGGACAGGAGCCCCTTGCAAGATGCCCCAGAACCAATATACTTGGAGGTGGGCTTCAGATTACAGCAGAGCACTGCCCAATTAGTCCCACAATTGGCACACACAAACAGCAGTCTCAACAAGCACCATAGCCCACTGGGGCAAATCCCACTCAGTATGATAAGCACCCTACATAGCACCCCATAAGTTGTGGATTTGGCCAAACCCCATAGCCAATCAGCTCGAGGGTCAATCCCACCCACTGATGTGCCAATAGCAATCAAGTCTCAACTATAACAGGAGGGCACAAACAACCCACACAAGGGACACTCCTGGAGCACCCAGCTCAGGTGACAAGGCAGAGACTGTGCCAGGGCCCCCATAGGGCACCTACTACATAAGGCTAGCTGGCCAAGACTAGCGGATCTACCTAATACATAGAAACAAACACAAAGAGGCAGCCAAAATGAGGGAACAGAGAAATATGTCACAAATGAAAGAACAGGAGAAAACTCCAGAAAATGACCTAAATGAAGTGGAGGCAAGCAACCTACCACATACAGAGTTCAAAACAGTGGTTAAAGGCCAAGTCTAGGAGGACAACCAAGATGGTGCAGTAGATAAACATTGCGTTTACCTTCCCTCACAACCACATCAAAATTACAACTTATCTACAAAACCACCATTATTGAGAATCACCAAAAATCAAGCTGAACTGAAGCCTTTCAACTAAGGACGTGCAGAATAAGCCACCTCCATACTGGTAGGAAGGTCAGAGATGCGGAACGAGCTGGTCCCACACCCATGTCTGACCATTAAAGAAGGGGAAGGCTATTTCAGCTGTGGGGGTCCCCCCATCCCCTAAAGGAGTAAAAAATACCAGCCACACCCCAACCAAGGGTTCCAGTGCTGGGGAGAGAAGTCCCCATAATTTTTGGTTGCGAAAAACAGCGGAGATTGTGACTGAGTGAGACAGTGTGGCTGCACTCACAGGTGCTCCTCTTAAAGGGACTGCGGTCAGACTTACACACCAGTGGAATCACTCACTCTGAGCTCCAGCGCTGAGGTAGCAACTGGCAAGGCAGTAGGCACAAATAGTGGGGAATTGAGTTGTCTGGCTTGGGACGGGGGCTGGAGAGGCAGCTTTCTCCTAGATGGGGGGAGCTGGCGGAGACCATTGTTTCTTTGTTAAGTATTCCCTTTTCCCGGTGTGTGAACACAGGCGGCTGCCATTTCTGAGTCTCCACTATTCGTTCACCCTGCCCTGGCATTTTGAGACCTGGCCCCACCCAACTTTCTGACACACACAGGCTGCTTTCAGTGGCCACTTGCCTTGGCTCAAGCTGCACTCTCCTAGGATCTCTCAAAGGTTCACAGAACCCAGACAAGCAGCATCTGGCTTGAGCATGTCCTGTACCTCTGGCTGAGCAGCCCTAAGCCAGCACTAGCAACAGCCAGCCTTGGTTCGAAGCTTGGCCTCTCAAAGGCACTTCCAAGCAGCACAGGCAGCAGACATCTGCGAATTTCTTTCTGGCTCCCACTAGGTGGCCCCGGGTGGGGCATGTGCTGTGGCTGAAGTAGACCTACAACGGATCCCCTCCAAGATGGTCCTGGGGCTGGCACCCCCAGTGGCCAGCTTCAAAATGAGCTGGAGCATCACCTAGCCATCTCCAAGTATGACACACCCAAGGGGTGGCCAGGGCAGGCACCAGAGTCCTGCTGAGGCAGATCCTGCTCTGTAGGATCAGCCCCTGCACAACAACTCCTCCACTGTAGTCAAGGCCAGTCCTCACAACCAGTGAGCCCAAGAGTCAGTGCCTAACACTGAGGTGCAATTATCAACCAAGGCTCAACTACAAGAGGAGGGCACACATAACCCACACAAGGAATGCACCTGGAGCACGTGGCTCAGGTGACTAGACAGACTGCGCCACTGAACCACACAGCACACCTACTACATAAGGCCACTCTACTAAGACTGGGAGATATAGCAGCCCTACCTACTGCATAGAAACAAGAACAGGGAGGCAGGCAAAATGGGGAGACAAAGAAACATGTCCCAAATGAAAGAACAGAACAAAGCTCCAGAAAAAGAACTAAGTGAAACGTAGATAAGCAATCTATCAGATGCAGAGTTCCAAACAGTGGTTATAAGAATGCTCAAAGATCTCATAAAAATGGAGATGGAAACCATGAAAAAGAACCAGTCAGAAATAAACAATACAATAATGGAAATGAAGAATATATTACAAGGAATCAACAGGAGATTAGATGAAGCAGAGGATACGACCAGCGATATAGAGGATAAAGTAGCAGAAAACACCCAACAAGAACAGCAAAAAGAAAAAAGAATCTAAAAAATTGAGGAGAGTTTAAGGGGCGTCCAGGACAATATCAAGCATACCAACATTTGCATTATAGGGGTACCAGAAGGAGAAGAGAGACAGCAAGGAATTGAAAACCTATTGAAGAAATAATGACAGAAAACTTCCCTAATCTGGTGAAGGAAATGGACATAAAAGCCCAGGAAGAACAGAGTCTCAAACAAGATAAACCCAAAGAGGCCACACCAAGAAACATAATAATTAAAATGCCAAAGTTAAATACAAAGAGAGAATCTTAAAAGCAGCAAGAGAAAAACAGTTAGTTACCTACAAGGGAACCCCCATAAGACTGTCAGCTGATTTCTCAACAGAAACTTTACAGGTAAGAAGGGAATGGCAGAAAATATTCCAAGTGATGAAAAGCAATGACATACAACCCAGCAAGGCTGTCATTTAGAATTGAAGGACATATAAGGAGCTTCCCAGACAAGAAAAAGCCGAAGGAGTTCATCACCACCAAACCAGCAGTACAAGGACTCTTAGAGGGACTTCTTTGAGATGGGAGGGGGTTGAGGACGGGTGGAAGGGGAAGAGATTAAGAAAAACAAATTGGGTGTTATACAGTAGTCATGGGGATGTAGGTTATAGCATAAGGAATATAGTCAGTAATATTGTAATAACTAAGTATGGTGCCAGATAGGTACTAGGTCTATCAGGGTAATAGATGGGAATGGGGTTGGGATCAGGGTGAAAAAGGTGAAGGCATTAAGAAATATAAACTGATAGTTAATACAGTATGGGGAATATAATCAACAATGTTGTAAAGATCATGTAAGGTGACAGATGTGCACTGGACTTATGAGGGGGATCACGTCATAGACTGTGTAGATGCCTGACCAATGCGCTGTACACCTGAAGAGCTGAAGTAGAATAATATTGAATGTCAACTATAACTAAATATATAGGTATATACAGTCACAGGATGTGGAGTACAACATAGGGAAGATAGTCGATGGTACCATAACAGCTACATAAGATGTCATAGGGGTAGTAGCTTGGGAGGTGGGTTATCACTTTATGAGGGGTTTAAATGTCTAACTATTTTGTTGCTTTGTATACCTGAAACTAATTTTAAAAATTCAAAAAGAAAACACAAAAACAGTGGTTATAAAGATGCTCAAGGAACTTAGTGAGAATTTCAACAAAGAGATAGCAAGCATAAAAAAGGACATAGAAACCATAAAAAGGAACCACTCAGACGTGAAGAATACAATAACTGAAATGAAAAATGCACTAAAAGGAATCACCAGCAGACTAGATGAAGCAGAGGATCGAATCAACAATTTGGAAGACAAGGTAGCAGAAAACACCCAATTAGAAAAGCAAAAAGAGAAAAAAAGATCCAAAAAGATTGAGGCTAGGTTAAGAGACCAGTGGGACAACATCAAGCATAACAACATTCGCATCATAGGGATACCAGAAGGAGAAGAGAGAAAGCAAGGGTTAAGAACGTATTTGAAGAAATAATGACTGAGAACTTTCCTAATTTGGTGAAGGAAATAGTCATACAAGTCCAGGATGTGCAGAGAGTCCCAAACAGAATGAACCCAAACAGGCCCACACCAAGACACATCATAATTAGAGTGGCAAAGGTTAAAGACAGAGAGTCCTAAAAGCAGCAAAAGAAAGGCAACTAGTAACTTATAAGGGAGCCCTTATAAAATTGTCAGCTGATTTCTCAACAGAAACTGCAGGCCAGAAGGGACTGGCACAAAATATTCAATGCGATGAATAGCAAGGACCTACCACCAAGATTACTTAGATTACAACCAAGATCATTTAGAATTAAGGACAGATAAAGAGCTTTCCAGACAAGAAAAAGCTAAAGGAGTTCATCATCGCCAAACCAGTATTACAAGGAATGTTAAAGGGACTTCTTTTAAGATGGAAAAAAAAAGAAAGAAAGAAAAGAACAAAATTATGAATAGTAAAATGGCAATAGCTACATATCAATCAATATTACTTTCAAAGTAAATGGATTAAATGCTACACTCAGAAGACATAGGAAGGCTGAGTGAATAGGAAAACAAAACCCTTACAGATCCTGCCCATATGAGAATCACTTCAGATTGAAAGACACACAGAGATGGAAAGTAAAGGGATAGAAAAAGGTATCTCATGAAAATGGAAACAAACACACAAAAAAGCTGGGCAAGCAATACAGATACCAGACAAAATAAAATTTAAAACAAAGGCTATAACAAAAGACAAATGGACCCCGTAATCCCAATTCTGAGTACTTATCTAAAGAAACCCAAATGTTATTTTGAGGGGACATGTGCATCCAGATGTTCACTGCAGCATTGTTTACAATGGCCAAGATATGGAGGCAGTCTGGGTTTCTGTCAATGGAAGAATGGATAAAGGGGAGGTGATACATATATACAGTGGAATATTGCTCGGCCAGGGAAGGGAATGGGTTCTTGCCATCTGTGGTGGCAGGCATGGACCTGGAGGGTGTTGTTCTAAATGGAGTGTATCAGACAGAGAAAGACAAATACAATGACCTTTCGTTTATATGTGGAACCTAAAGAACAAAATTAAGACACAAAACAGAAACAAACTCATAGATACAGAGTACATATTGATGGTTGCCAGATGGGTGGGGTGTTGGGGATGTGGGTGGAAAAAAAAAGTGGGGGAAGGGATTAAGAAGTACAAATTAGTTGTTACATAGTAATCATGGGGATGTAGGGTATAGCATTAGGAATATAGTCAATAATATTGTAATAGCTATGTATGGTGCAGATGGGTACTAGATTTGTCGGGGTGATAGCTGGGAGGGGGTTAGGGGCAGGATAAAAAAGGAGAAGAGATTAAGAAGTACAAACTGTAGTTACAAAGTAATCACGGGGATGTAAATTAAAGCACAGGGAATATAGTCAATGATATGGTAATAACTATGTATAGTGTCAGACTATATACTAGTCTATAACCATGTATAGACGAGTCAGGGTGGTCACTTCTTAAATTATATAAATGTCTAACCACTATGCAATACATCCAAAATTAATATAAAATATTTAAAAAAAAAAAACTAGAGAGAGAAAAATGGAAATCAAACCAACAGAATCAATGGAAATCAAACTAACCATGCTGGCTCCTTGATCTCAGACTGCCAGCTTCCAGAAGAGTGAAAAATGTCTGTTGTGTAAGCCCCCAAATCTATGATATTTTGTTACAGCAGCTTGAGCTGACGAACTTTTCTTTGCCTCCTCCCACTCCTCCATGTTGCTATCTCTGGCCCACCCCTACACATCTTATTTGAAGGTCCATTCCACAGTACTCAGTACTTGGTGTGCTGTGTGTGGAGGTTAAAAGGGCTTCATTCTGATATCAGAGTATCCAGACCAGGTGCTGGAAGGAGTGAGTTTTATTTACTCTTGCTGGTGCATCTGCTCATATAGCACAGAAAAAGTATGGCCAAATTAGGCCTCATATGAAGGCAAGAAGGCCAAAGAAAGCCATTTCATCCAATGTCCTTCCTGTAAGTGTCAAACAATAGGTGGTTAGTTTACCAATCTTTAGAGTGGTCTTCTGAAATAAACTGTAAAATAAACATTCTTCACATTCTGCGTTGCTCCTTGGAATATGTAATTGTTTCTACCAAACAAAACTTGCCATTCAATCTTGATTTTCACCATGAATTCTAATCTATGAGTGTGTAACTCTAAGGATTAACTTCCAAGTGCATTCTTAAATAAAGTATTATAGCTCACAGTTTTACCCTCTAATATTTTGCTGCCAACCTGGGCAGCTTTAGTTTTGGAAATTTAAATTTCAGAACTCCAGTAGTCGAAATCCAAACACTGCTTGTGTTAGGCTAAATGAGAGTAATAGTGGAAAACAGACATATTCCTCTTCTAAAAAACTGGATAAATGTTATTACCTTAACATTCATGAGAGTGATACCTTGAGAGTGACATTGTATGACAGTTGGATTTATCTGGTAGGTCTTAATATCTAAAACATATGCAACTTTTTTAATCTGATATTTTTTAAAAGATTTGAAAACAATTCATTGAATAGAAATAAATTTACATGATATATGTATAACAAAGGCATCTTAACAATTTCTTTAAATATAAACAAATATATCCATTAATCTCTTTTCACATGAGAATGGTAAAGATCAAGGGCTGATCCAGATTTTGCAGAGCCTGAAGCTTAACAATGTTTTTTATATCTTCTTTAACCAAAATAAAAAACACAAAATGGTGACTATCACCTTGGTACAGCCCTTCCAGGACCTTGAACGGAGTCTCATGCGAGATAGGCAACCTGAAGCAGGATCATTAACTACGCAGTGATTTGCATTACTCTGGTATAGGTCGTAGTCAAGAAAATGCAGCTGGCAGGGTTGGGATCTATTTTCCTTCAGTGTTGGCATTCTGATCCCAGGGTCCATTCATACAGTTCACAATGACAGAGGAGAGGCTGGTTAACTGCTGGCTTCAATGCTACAAACCCACTGCATGTACCTCAGTCTCCCTTTGCAGGGCTCAAAGCTCAGTCTGTTCATAGTTCAGTCACTGCTGTTGAATTTGTTTTTCTATCCCTCACTGATTGCGTGCATCTATGCAGGCTTGCCCTATGGACACGTGGCAGTTTGCAGTTTTGTTGTCCACTCTGTCACATACAACTCGGTGGAGGACTTGCCTGCCCCCTTGAGGCAGCCTGTTCTCTGTATGTCCCTGTTTCTATATCCTCCACCTATTTCTGTCTCTTTTCTTGGCATGGCTTCCTCAGTTTGTGCATTTTAAAGACATGATCTGGTTTAATCACATGACTTCTCATACAATCTCCCTGATCTACTTACCACACAGATCTCTCTTCTGAGCTCTAGACCCAAATATATAATTGGAACATTTTATTTGTAAGTCACACAGGCTTTTCAAGCTGGATTGTGTCCAAATCTGAACTCCTCATCCTCTCCTTAATACCCAGTGATCGGCATTGCCATTGATGCAGTTGCTCAAATCAGACCCAGAGGAACCAATTCAACATCCCCTGTCTTCACTGCACCCCTTTCCAATCATTCGCCAGGTACATACAATGGATTCTATGTCCTAAATGTCCCTGGAAATTCATGCACATCTCACATCCTTATCATCTACCACTAGTCTAGGTTTCAATTGTCTTTTTGACTGATTCTTTAAAATATGTTCTTTTTTTTTTTTTTTTTTTTAAATCAAATACCCTTTTGGCTGTTACCTAAATTTGAATAGAAATAGAAGGCTTTTCAAGGCCAAATGCTATCTCTGACATCCTTCTCCACTGCTCAGATATATTTTACACTGTAATTAGTTTTGGACTCTCAACAGATAACTTTATAATCTTTCAGACAGAAAATCACAATATTAAAGAAGAGACGGATTCTTTCAACATCTCAGAGGATTTCAGCCCCAGTAGCTCACCATGATAGTCAGTTCAAGAATGCACCCTTTATTAGTTTTTTTTCTTCCCTGTCTCACTCCCCTATGCCCTCATTCCTGGAATCTTCTTCCAAATATACCATCTGCACCCAAGACCTTTCCTTAGGCATTCTTCCGGGGTGAACCCAAACTAAGATAATTTTCCGGATCACTTCAATTCAATAAACTTCTATTGGCTAATAATACTATGCTAGAAAATATGCTAGGGTTTAAAGATAAGCAATGTAATAACACTTCTTGTGATTTCAAGGAATAATAGATTTTTTTTTTTCCGAGGGAGTGACACTAATAGACTCATCACAATGGAATATTATAGTTGCTATAATAACAGCATATCTAAGGGTTTTATGGGAGCTCAGAGGAGGGAACAACAAATTCTTTGGGGTGGGGGCTCAGTGGGAAAGGAATCTGTTCTAAAATGCTTCCTGAAGAACTGTTTACACTGATATTAGATATATCAAATAATAATACGCTGCATGAAAAACAAAGGAAAAGCAGAAGTAATGTGAATAAAGATTAAGAGTATGGAATACTTATTTCTTTGATGTGAGTTACAGAGCATTTACTACATGCCATGTTTTCTGCTATGTACTGGGAACACGTCAGTGGAGAAAACAGCATTGTGTAGGAAATGTTGCCAGGACTTACGATTCTATAGTAAGTACTACAAGCACTTTGTTGACATTCTACTACCACTGTGAACATTTTGACAACAAGGACTACATTCTGTTGTGTTGTTGTTTTTTTCTTCATTTTCATGCATAATTTCTAAAGTTTTACTCAATTTACAGATCATTTTTAAGCAGACTAATGTCCTGAGCGATTTTGAGGAGTGACTTGATGCAGAGGAGAAGGAACTCACAATGGTGTGTCTGAGGAGCTGAACATTTCTTTTTGGTCTTCTTGGGTTCACATTTCCAAAATAAAGTGAAATTTTATTGGTCTAAAACTTCTCCTCAGCTTCTCAACCCATATTATTCTCAGTCTTGAAATGAGAGAGCGTGTGAAACCCTAGACTGAATGAAGACTTTACCCACCGATAATCACTCAGGAAATTTTGGTCTGTAAACCTGACCTGGAGTCATTTAGAAAACCAGCTATGAGACCTTTGTCTGGAAAACTCTGTCAATGTGATGGAATCCAAAGTGGAAACAAAGGTGAAAAGGGGCACAACTGGCTCCCAACTTAATGAAATACACAGCCATATATGTCTGTTGGCACAGATTTATTCCCCGCTGAAACATGTATTTCCTGTCTCATAAACACAACCTGAGAATACCTTTGAAAACACCCAAGGAGAGACAAAGGCAATGGGCAATGTGTCATAATCAACAGGACTAAGTCACACTGGCTTCATTTTCATCTCCGGAAGGTCACGTTTCTCACTCTAAATTTAGCATCTACCTATCTCACCCACAGCCCAGAACCCAGTCTCTATTTTTAAACGATGATCCTGGTCTCTTACTTTGCTCAGTAAATGGCCTTGTTTAAATATTCTTCTCATCTATTTTTTCCTCCTCTGGGGAGCAAAGTATTTCCTGACATCTGTTTTGAATTTGTTTTTCTTTTAATTTCTGTGTATGCCTCTTTTTCCTATCATCTGCACTGAATTGAAAATAGCATGTTGGACTGAAGCGTGTTTTTTTTTTTTTTTTACTTTTTTTTTGTTTTGCCATTTCTAGAATAATATTATCCTTCACCCTGGGGGACTCCAAAAGGGCATTTGTGCTACCTGTATATGGATCACGTGGCCATCGCAATGCAGGCACCTCGGTATAGGGCACCGACTGACACAAAGCTGTGTATCCTTGAATATCTCCCACTGAGCTATTTTATAAGCCTGGAATATTGACTGAAATAGAACTATGGGTAGCCTCTGTTATGGACTAAATGTTTGTGTCCTCCCAAAATCCATATGATGAAGCTTTAACACACAGTGTTACAGTATTTGGAGATGGGGTCTTAGGGAGGCAATTAAGGTTAGGTGAGGTCAGACAGTGGAGCTCTCATGAACCAGAACCTGACTGTGCTGACATTTTTATCTCATACATCCAGTCTTCAGGAATGTGAAAAAATCAGTTTTGGTATTTAAGCCACACAATGTATAGTATTTTGTTACAGCATCCCCAGCAGAGAAAGACAGTCTTGTTGCAGAGATTGGCACTATTGCCCCTCTGTACATGGCATAAACCTCTTTTAAAGATATGGAGGACACTTCCTGCATCTGGGACCATATTGATATATTCCTCTGGATTCTCTAAACTCTGACAACCCAGGACTAGGGCAGAAACTTTACTTCTGCAATATGCAATAATGCTGTTTGGGGCATGTTTTTAGCATCTCCACTGTAGATTTTTGGAGAATAAATAAAAATAGAAATTAAATTATCTATAATTCTACCATCCTAAGATAAATAACAAAAATGTGTTGCTAAGATTACTTCTGGTCTTTTTTATATCCATATCTATGTTTAAATTGAATCACGTATATTCTAATGTTTGCATGTGTGTATATGCATATATTATTATTATATATTCATATGTATATATATATATATATATATATACATATATATATATACATATATATATACACAATGGATACGTAAGTATATTTATGTATACACTGAGTGATATTATATGAAGTATTGATAATTAAGTTCATGAACTTGTTGCAATGATGTTGCTAACCTTTTTTGATATCAGAGGGATTATTCATTAGGAAGTTGTACCAACTGGACAAACAGTTAACCAAGTTCACTATTTGGAAGTGCTGAAAAGGCTGTGTGAAAAAGTGAGATGACATGAACTTTTCTCCAACAATGCATGGCTCTTGCATCACAATAATGTACCAGCTTACATGGCACTGTCTGTGAGGGAGTTTCTAGCCAGTAAGAAAATAACTATATTGGAACACCCTCCCTACTCACCTGATCTGGCCCCCAATGACTTCTTTCTTTACCCAAAGATAAAGGAAATATTGAAAGGAAGACATTTTGATGACATTCAGGACATCAAGGGTAATAGGAGGACAGCTCTGATGGCCATTCCAGGAAAAGTGTTCCAAAATTGCTTTGAAGGGTGGACTAGGCTCTGGTGTCAGTGCATAGCTTCCCAAGGGGAGTACTTTGAAGGTGACCATAGTGATATTCAGCAATGAGGTATGTTGCACTTTTTCTAGGATGAGTTCACAAACTTAATTGTCAGACCTCATATCTGCATGTGTATTTATATATATAAAAATATGTATGTACACATTTTAAGAGATGTTATCTTAAAAAAATATATATATATATGGTGCCAAAAAATGCATACACATCTTAAGAAAGGAAAATTGTATTAAAGTTGTAATACTCAATATACACCGATAACAAAAGATGAACATGAATCACGTTTGACTTCTGCAATTACAAGAGGTGCTCAAAGAAGTCCCGACATTGGCATCCAGACACTGCTGATTACAGTGAACTACTACTTGTGCAACGTTGACTAAAGTGTCCACTTGGATACAATTTTTTGGCATCCCCGGTATATACAGATACACACACATGTTATAGCTATAATCCTACGATGTCAGCAAAGATTCTGCCAGCCTACATTCTTTGTGATTCAGAATCTGGAGAATGAGTAAATAATTGGAAAGTGGAGAAAGGGAGTTCTTGAGAAGTGTTGCTGAAAATTGGAAAATGGATTCCCTTCAATATTATTTGAAAGGTAAAGGTAAAATTTAGAAATCCTTTTTTATTTGCTGACTGGCAGCTGAACTATCCTTTGGAATGACACTCCATGCAAAGACCATGCATGTAGCTCCCTGGCTTATATTTAGGATAATATAAAATTATGACACCAAATAGTGCTGACATGATCAGTTCCAGCGTGTGTCACTTTCCAAAGGACATCACAGTTTTCTGCACTGAACTTGTCTTTAAACAAAATATTTTATCAAATAGGCACTTTTTAAAGAGGAAAGCAGTATGTAAACATGAAATATCACTCTTAATAGTAATGGGGGAAAACTCAGAAGTCAAAATAAAAAGTAGATAAAGGTGGGAAAAAATACGACGGAGATTTAGCTCCTCCCATTGTCTCCACCAGGACTGCAGTGAGAACTGCACTAAGTTAACAGAATGGCAAATGTGTTCATAAAAGACTCACCAGTAGCTCCAAATGCAGCTGCATTATGAATCAGAGGGTGGTTCTGTCATCCATGAGTGACCACTGGGAGTCCTTCCACAATCTGTATTTTGAGATGTTCACAAAAGAGTGGGAAAACATTTTCTTCTCATTTCCATCAGGAAGCAATTTCTGTAAATGATTGACTTCTCTAAATAGTCCTCATTCTAGAATTCACATGTACTTAAACAGGCATCTCCTTTTTATAAAATGGAATATCTGATCAGACTGTCCCACAAGTTCAATTCTCATGATCTTCCATGACCTTGGAAAGGAAAGAACGGGATTAGAGTGTCTTGTTAGGATATGGTGATCCTTAAATGTCGATTACTGTGAACTGCTGAAATTGCTAAGATGAAGAAAATCTTGGAATATTTCCTAAAGGTATTTATTCTGTGCTTGTCAAAGCTCAATACGTGCCATTACAATGAAGCGCTAAGGCATAAGTAATCATTTTTAAATATTATGAGAGGTTTTTTTCCCAATTACATGATTACATAATTCTTTTTTAAAAAATGGATACAAGTATTAGATTTCTTTACAAGTCACCTGAAAAATGATTTCCTGAAGCTGACCAACTACACTCTCCGTTTCTAATATTTTGCATCAATTCTAAAGGAGGTGAGGTGTCCAGATTGGGTGAGGAAGGGAAAGGCAGCCTGAGAGTAAGAGATCAAAGCAGGTACACTATAGGAGAAAATGCTTTTTCTCTGTGGCTTTGAAAATCTCTTTTTAAAGGAATCCCCTCCCCACCTCCTCGGGTTTGGCGTGTGGTGTGTGCTACAGATGGATGCACAGTAATACAGCTGTTAAGTATCTGGCACCCTTGCTCTGCTGTGCTCCCTGCCAGCTGGCCAGCAGCAGCCTGGGCTTGTGGAACGAGCTGATTCCTCCCAGCTGTTCTGCCAGAGAAAGTGGAGAAATGTTCACCAATTTTCCTTCTAAGTCAGTTTAGCTTAAGCTAAACAACAACAACAACAAACAGGCTTCATCTCCTTTACAAGTACGTAATCGTGACTGCGAGGTTCCATTTGGATAAGGTGAAGGGATAGCGGAAGCGCTCACTGCAGCCAGCTGTGGATACCGTATGAAAGGAGAAATCTAAGTCCAGTGTGTATATGGGTGCAGGGCGGAGGGGGTGGGGGGGGGGGGCGTTCACTATGCTGCCCGCGCTCCAGCAGCACCCAAAGCAGCCCATGTAGACACACAGACAGGAAATTCATCTTACTTGTAGAGACCCGCAATACCCAACACGAGGAGAGCTCCTTACTCAGTAGCTTGTTTTTGTTTCTGCCAAAAATGCACCAAGCAACATTTACCGTAATAGTTTAAAAAAATGTAAAAGAGAGCTCAAAATGTGAAAGGAAATCCAGAAGAAAGTCTGCCCACTTCAACAGACTGAAGGTGTTGGGAGGGCAAATCTTATCTGGAAGGCTAGTGATGCAGGGAAAAGGGGGTTCAGAAAAATCGTAGGCCCCTTCTCTTAGAAAGTGTAAGGGTCCCATTGCCATTTAGAAATGTGCGATAACGTCACAGCATTTTATATTTTCTCGATGAAAATGAATGCATTTTCTTTGTAAAGTTTTTATTATACTTTGAATTTACGTTTTTCTTGTTAAGGGTGATCTGTTATCTAACTTTGAGTGCACACTGGAAGAGAAAATGGTCTGTTGTAGGTAGGAACCCTTCCTGCTCTGTCCGGAAACATACCAGATACCCTGTCCCACTCCAGTTCCAAATCATTCATCATGGAGCATTTGTTCTTCATGCTTTGCTGATCCTGGCAGTTCTATGAAGCAGGGAGGGAAAACCGGGAGGAGAATAATTGACTGGAAAATGGGATATTTGCAAGACTCTCAGGGACAGGTCTGAGGTGGTGCCAAAGCCTGTGGGTAAGCTGACATCTTAGCTTCTGGGCAGGAGTAAAGGAGCAAACACAGGAGACTACATGAAGGTACTGCTTTTGCCTGAAAAGCACAGGCCACTGGGAACACTCTCGTTTGCTCCCTGTAATTGCTGGCTGAGATATGTGCCATTGGACTTCCCAAATTCAACATGCAAGGCCAAACCTAAAAATGGCTGGGTCTTGAACAAGTTAACCTGAGAAAATGGAAGGCCGTGTGAGGAGGGCGGCCCTCACTAGTGAACCCTGCGGAACCCCACAGGACATCATCCTTCCAACCTGCTTCACAAGTGTCTTGTGATTCACCAGCCCTCAATTTCTTGAGACTTTACAGGCACTTTTATCTTTCCCCCAGTGCACCAAAAAACTATCATCAAACTTAGAAAAGCTACCCATGCCTGGGGAGAAGGCAGTGAAACCAGTAGCATCATTATAGAACCTGGAATGAAAAACAAATAAGAAACAAATATGTAATTTGCAAACATCAGGAGCTAGTTGTTGAAAGGAAGGAGGAGAAAAGTGAATAAATACTGATTTCCTTCTTAATATCGTAACCATGAAATAATTTAACAGAGTTGGAAAAAAGATGATTAATATTTTTAAAATAGTATTTTTCTAAAACATCAAGGTGAAATTAAAAAACAGAATTTCTCGTGTAATTCACACTGTATTTCTGCAATTCATCTAGGACTCATGGATAAAACACTTTCAAATACTCTTTATCTCTCCTGGCTGCCAATTTTATCACAAGTGGAAACAGTGCTTTAGGAAATAACAGCACATTGGCTAATAAACCCTGTCTGATTCAGTGATTTTTTTTTTCAGAAGTTACAGCTGTGTTCAAAATGATACCCAGTGAAGTGTCACACATTAATTTAAAATACTTCAACAGGAAAATTTATCTGTGAATTTTGAGATGCCGCCATGTTTCTGTAAAACACACTCTCATTTTTTCCCCTCTATTGGCAGCAATAATTGCAATGATATACCTCACAAATATTACTATGTACTCAACAAAACACATACGTTAACTACCTTCTGTGTGCAGAGTACTGTATAAGGCAATATGGCAGGGTAGGGATAGTGATGGGAGGAAGAAGACAGAGAAGGGACAGAAAAATCTATTTTTAAGGAGCAGAGTCTACTACTGATAATTTCAGAGAGCTAAATGTTTTCAATGCCCAATGAACCTATTGATTGAAGTAAAGGGTTTTTTGTTTGTTTTTGTTTTGTTTTGTTTTGTTTTGTTTTGTTTTCAGCAAGAAGAGAGGGGAGTAACCTCCATTAAGTGTTTCAGACTAGACAGTCTTAGATGAAGAGGAGTAAAGAAGGCAGAAATGTGGATAGAAGTAAGTTATCCCTGTTATGCCTCACGGCTAGTAAATTTACAAAAACATTCGAAGAAATAGGCATATCTTCTTATTTCAGTGATAAGAAAAAAGTCATGACTGTTCCATAAGAAAGATTCCAAAAATTGAGCTACTTGGTTTAAAATATTATTTCTTAAACAATGGTCAAATGCATATAGGTCATTGGTCCAGATTGTATTACTTTGATTACCTTGATGGATTTGAGGGTTATATACATCATCAATTAATCCTCTGCCTTCACAAGTACAAGTCTCCTTCAAGATTTGTTTTGGTGGCTTCTCTTTCTTTACTGCCTACACTCAGGAATAATTTACTCAAGAATAGTGGTCCTGGAAAAAAACTTTATAATGTAGGAAACCCTGGGAATATAAGCAGAAGAGACATCCAAATAATCTCCAGACAAAAGGGAATTACAAGTTATAGACAGTGCCTGTTACCATGGTACATCCACCTTTCCACAATTAATTTTCCTTACTTTGAAAAACAAATTTTTAGTGCTAACTAAAGCTGGTCACTATTCACTAAACTCGTAGTGAACATCTCTACCTTTGTACTCTTACTCATTTCCAACAATGTCCTAGGGTCATTGTGAGCATTAAATGAGGTTGTACAAATACAATTTTTGCCACAAGTCCTGGTACTTAGCTAGCTATCAGTTAAGATTAGCCTTTAGCAATAAATCTCTTGTGGGCCAACTCACATCTCAATTTTTCTATGTATCTTTTCTGAACATTCTAAATGGTTGTGGGCCATTCATAGGAAAGGGGGGCAGCCTTTCCAAGTAGTGGGACTTATTTGGTTGCCATTCAGTAAAAAAGTGCTTTTTTCCTCCTTTCCTGAATAAATTGCAGTGCTTTTTCAACTGAGTATCACATATGACAAGATTAGTTGAGAATATGGGAACACCGTGATGAAGTATATCAAGCAGTATACCAACGAATAAATATATGTGAAATAAGCCATAATGAAATCCTCAGCCACTAATGAAATCCTCAGTATTAAGAATGTCTTCCCTCTTGCTTTGGTTCCCCTATTAGTTCTCAGTAGTCTTCTAACTTGGCAAAAATCCTTTGACAAGGGTGGGTGTGTTAATTGCAGAGAGAACTCAGTCTGTTTTCCATCTCAAAGTTGTCTTCAAATTATATTGATTTGATCTACTGAATTTCTGTCATTTCAGCACTTTCCCCTAATTGCTATTCCACATATCCTTTAAGCTCCAGAAAAACCAATCTTTTCTAATATTAGTACCCTCTGAAAAAAAATCTGTTGTAAAATAATAGTGAAAAAAATGTGAGTGAAATTTTATAGAATTCTCTGGTTTGATCAGAGACAGAATAATTCCTGCGTGGAGTATTTACTAGAAAGATTCCCTAATTGAAGTCTTTCATACTATGATTGTTAAGATCATTTCCTGCATCCTTCACAGCTTTAACAAACCCTTTTTCCCCATGAAGTATCTTGGGTTAAAAGAGATAATGTTGCAAACAACCAAAATGTCCTTTGATAGATGAATGGATAAAGAAGTTGTGATATATTTACACAATGGAATAGTATTCGGCAGTAAGAGAAGATGATATAGGAACATTTGTGACAAAATAGACGGATCTTGAGCGTATAATGCTAAGCGAAATAAGTCAGACAGAAAAAGCAGAGAACCATATGATTTCACTGATATGTGGTATATAAACCAAAACAACAAAAGAACAAGACAAACAAATGAGAAACAAAAACTCATAGACACAGACAATAGTTAGTGGTTACCAGAGGATAAGAGGGGAGGGGAGTGGGAGATGAGGGTAAGGGGGATCAAATATATGGTGATGGAAGGAGAACTGACTCTGGGTGGTGAATACACAATGGGATTTATAGATGATGTAACACAGAATTGTACACCTGAAATCTACGTAATTTTACTAACAATTATCACCCCAATAAACTTTTTTTTAAAAAAAGAGATAATGTTGCTACTTCACAAGGATTTGTCTGTGTATTTAACTATGTGAATCCCATTTAAATTTAATAAAGGTATCTTCAATATTATTTATTTTTCATTCATTCATTTTTTTTTCAACAAACATTCACTTGGCAACTACTCTGCATCAAGCACTCTCCCTGGCCTAGGGATATGGTAATGAACAAAACAGGCAAAAATCTCTGCTCTGATAGAACTTTGACTGGAGAACAGTGAGGTGATAAGATGAAAAGTAATTCATAATATGTTTGATACTCCTAAATGCTAAGGAGTAAAAACGAACATGAAATTCCAGGATAGGGGTTGAGATGACATTTTAGGTAGGATGGCTCAAGGAACAAGAAAAGAGAAATAAAAGGGAATCAAGAATGACACTGTTACATTGGCCTGAGAAACTGAAGGATAGAGTCCATTACCTGAAAGGAGTTGGGTTGGCAGTGGGGGTCAAATATCAAAAACTGTCAGTTGATTTTGGACCTCTTACCTATTTTCAGTATGAAAGTCAAGTGGGAATGTCAACAAGCTAATTGGACACTTGGGTCTGGGGGAGAAATCTGAATTAGAGACAAAATCTGGCAAACAACCTCTAGATGATAGTTAAAGTCATGAGTCTGGATAAGATCACCCTGGGCATGAACAAGAAGGAAAAGAACATAAGGTCTGAGCCTTATAGAAATCAGGGAGATGGAAAAATCTGCAGAGAAGCCTGGGGAGGAGCAGCTGGGAAGTTGGAAGAAAACCAGACAATATGGCATCCTGAAAACCAAGAAAAGAAAATGCCTTAAGGCAGACTACCATGTCTATCAAATGCTGAAATGCTACTAAAAGTAACACTGGGAGTCCTGAAATGGTCACTGGATTTTCAACATGAAGTCAATAATGACTTTGAGATGGATGGTGGTAGCAGGAAACCAAATGTCAGTGGACTTACGGAGAAAGGGACGAAATTGGCTTCTTAAGTACCAAGAGTTTTCCTCCAAACATTTCTTTATTGAGTGAACTGGCAATAAGAATGCTTTTTTACCAAAGAAATAAATGGGTTGCTTTCACTCTGGCAAAAAATTTTGAAAGACACAAGGACACTTGTTTAGCTGAGGTGTTACATGCGAAGCTTGGCAAATGCTATCTCATTTACCGCAAAACTAGTGACAAAGTTCCTTCAATAGGGATGTTCCAAAACAACACTCAAATTAGCTTTCAATCCAAAAAAACATGAGGTGTTTTTTTTTTTCTTGAAAATTGTAATCTATAGTATGATTACCAAGAAATCCTGGAAAGCTAGCATTTTCTTTCTCTACCTTTTTTTTTTTCTTTTTTTTTTTTTTTTTCAGTTTCCATAGCCCTTCATGGAAAATATTTCTCAACAAGGGAGCAACTCAAATTTTCACTCTGGAAAAATAAAAGCTACATCAACCTCAAGCACTATAGAGGAAAAAGTTAGGAAACATATTTTTAAAGTAGTAAATACTAGACTCAATTATTAGTTTTTGTGCCAAAAGAAACATAACATACTGTTGACTCCATACCTAGAAAGGTGCAAGTACCAGAGGACTTTCATCTTCACCATGTTATACAATTAAAGGAACCATAGTGCATTAAATATATTAATACAATCTCACGAATGATGGCTACCATTGGCTTTCTAATAATAACTCATTCCCTTTTCAATGAATAAGAAGCACATGGGAGCATGCCAACATGCACTGCAATCAATTTCTGACTGCTAGAAAGGTTCTTTTGCATGGGAGGGAAGATGAAAACATGAGCTTTGCAGTAGAATTTTGATACATTTAAGAAATCATAGATCTAACGCTGGTTAACTCCTAAAACACCAACCAGTTATTAGAAGTTATGCATCAATATGAAACAGGGTTCCCTATTCAATCATCATTTGAAATCCACATGGGCAACACCTTTGTAACTTGGATTGTCATCCATCAGCTCAACTGTGATCAAGGAGCCCCAATTCAACGTTGAGTTTCTGAAGTCTAATATTTACCAAATGTGCAGCCTTGATCCCTTGCAATCCTTTTTACTAGTTAGAAAATGGAGACCATTGGCTTCCTCAAAGTCTCCCAGTGACTTGTGATTACAACTGATACACATCTCCAAGTCTCCACAATTGCCACTGTGTTTCTCATTCTGCAAAGCTGCATGGTGTTCTAAATCTCTTTAAGCAAAGCTGCAGTCTGCTGATTTAGCACTGTGGCACTTGCCTTAATTTGGGAGGAACCATTTTTTAAAGTCATTTTAGGAATAAAATTAGACCTCATAATGAACTAAAAGTCATCATCTCAAATTTGCAGCATTATTATTTAAAATACAAAATTACCTCAAATTTTATTTACATTGTCAGAAATCATAGAAACTTTAATATAATCATAGACTATACGTTTTTTCCCCACTAAAATGGTAGTTTGCTTAATTGAAAGGATCACACTTCAGGACAGAACAAATAGTCTATGAACTAACTTTTCATGACTCAGCGTAGACTTTCCAAATTCAGCAAATTTATCCATGTGATACACAGAAAAGCTATTTGCTGTTTATCTTAAAAGTCAAATTTAACTGGGTGTTCTGTATTTTATCTGGCAACCCAGAACAGCATGACAAAAACAAATAAAATACATGAACAACATTTATGTGATTCCTTTCTGGAATGACAGAAGGAAAACCTTCCTTTGAAGATAGAACTACTGTTTTTAAAGCACGATACAAAACTATTTTCAAGCTGAACCCTGAACAGCAGTTAACTAGAGCCGTGGTTTGCAACTGGTCTGGGATCAGCAGCATTAATGTTATCTGCACATTGTTAGAAATGCAAACGCTCAGTGCCCTCCCCACCCCCCACCCCCCATCTAGTGAATCAGAAACCCTGGGGGTGGGGTCCAGCAATCTGTGTTTCAACAACCCTTGCTTCCTCCACTCCACTTCTGATGTAGTTTGAAGTCTGAGATCTACTGAGTAGGGGACTGTTTTACTTACGTTAACATCAAAACCAACCAGAGAACACTTAAAAACTCAAGAATGTAGGTTTTGATTGTTATTGGTTTTAGTTTTGGTTTGGTTTTGGTTTTTAATCATAATTGCAGAGAACTTGAGTCCTCAATGAAACAATAAGGATATGGGTATGGGGAGGGAAGAGGGACAAAGAGAGTAAGGTTTTGACATCTTATTTTGTGCAGCTCTTCATCAAATGGCTGGCCTAAGATAGTTTCCTTAGCACCAAGATTATTTATTGACTTCAACCTAAAGCCATTTAATCAAAGCAGCTCCATTGTAAGGTCAATTTTGCAGATAGCAGGGCCACCTTATCTAAACAATGCTTTATAATGGTTCCTAAGTAATATCAGGTAATGAACATTTTGAAGCTGCTGGTGAAATGCTGGATATAATGCTTTTGCTTTTCACACAGAAGTCTGGATCCAAGATGTAAACCAAAAGATGTTGTAACAAAGAACTTCTAAAGCGTCAAATGATCTATGAAGTACAGTCCCATGCTTAAGATCATCTCACTTTGGGAGAGTTTAGTTGGATACCATATTATTTTAATTACTTTAACAGAGAATCAGATATCCATGGGCTCAACATATATCTTTCAATTATTCTAATGATATAAAATTAGAATTACATTACCTGATAACAAAAAGCTATCATCTAGCTGGGAATTAATGATTTTTTTATATCTTATTTACACTAACTTTTGTCATAGTCATAGGCTTTTGATCAAATAAGCATATGTTTTCTTTGTTTTTGTAAATAAAGGAATAAATATAAATTAGTTTTGATGCTATTAACTTTGGTCATTTATTCCAATTGAGTTTTCTCTCTTAGGTTCTAAATGGATAAAATAAGTACTGTTGATTTACAAGGTAATTGTCACCCTTTCCAATATAATATTATATCTTAATTCAAAGAGGTCTGATTAAATGTTTTATTAAATATTTATAATTTTAAAGAGGCATAATACACATAAAGACAAACAAATACAGATGTGTACAACTGTATTTACAATATATATGTATAAATTTATATTCCATAAATATCACATCTGTCAACATTTAAACAAGATTATACTCATCTAGATTATGTTGTGGTTCCCTGTCCTAAATATATACACTGGCCATACAAACCTATTTGGTAAACGCAGTGGCTGCCAACCCAGAATGTCTTAAGAAAACGGATGAGGACGATGATGCTAGAGAAGGTTACTTACATGACCCTGATGACAAACATACTGAAGGATGAATTATTCACATACAAATAAAAAGTTTCCTCAAACATAGTATGGCAAGCATTACCCATCACAATTTTAATCAATAACCAATACAAACCCTTGAACTGAATTCCATAGGATATGGTACTCATCCTTGACCATTGGATAAGTATATGGATTAGAAAATGATCAGTTCTCTCAGAATTTCCAAATTTCTCGGGGACAAACCCAGTTCTAACAAAAATTTTGCAAATCTTTTTCTGGCCCCATGCCTTTAAGAATGTGGATAGACAATGAAACTTGGTCAATAGGACAGATGACTAAGATGACAGCTAATTATCAAGGTCTGAAAGAAGCCAACCAGGTGCTGATTCATTTGCATTAAGAGGTATTTGGGTGAATCTTATTGTGAAATTTGAAAAGTTTAAAACATACAACAGGGACTACTGTGTATAACCTGTTAACTTCACTCAAAAGAAAAAAGAAAAAGAAAAAGAAAAAGGAAGGAAGGAAGGAAGGAAGGAAGGAAGGAAGGAAGGAAGGAAGGAAGGAAGGAAACACAAAACATTTCCCTTTTGTTATACACTTAAAATAATGTGGAAAGTAATAAACTATATCTGTTTGAAAATACAATTCCCTAATTCTATCAATCCCAAAGGGAGAAAACAGCAGTGACAAATAATTATCTTTATGCTACTCAAGCATGAAGAGCCCAATATTGTTTTGAAATCTTATTCCAGCTAACCTCAAGGAGAGGTCTCTAAATTCCCTTGATTATGAATACGTTACTCTCTCTCTTCTAAAGGAGAGGAGGAGAAAGCATTCTAGAAGGTTCAAGTCACACTTATTTCTTACAACTTGTTTATGTCCAAAGTATTTCATCCGTATGACAATTTATTAATCACAAATTCATTAATATTGTTCATGGCCTAGCAAGTCAAGATACATTTTTGTAGGTAACATTAAAGCAAAAGAACTTGCTTTATTTCATTAAAGAAATTTCCCAGTACTTGAAAAAAAAAAAAAAAAGACTTAAAAGTGCTTCTACTACAATGCTATAAAACCAGAGAATCATAAAAAATGAAATCATTCCATATTAATTCTAATGTTTGATTCATGTTTAAGTTCTTCAGTTGAAATGTGCAGATGGTATAAATAGTTATTTCTTGCTAAATTCAACTGAAAAACACACCATATATTTCTTTGATGATAAGGGTTTCTATAGGTTTTCTTGTAACCCTATTTTTGTAACCAGTGTTCACAAGTCTACTGTGATGGTTGGACTAAAAATAATCTCATAACTAAATTCTTCTACTTTACATGGCTAAGTACATACTGGATGGTGAGTCATTTTATTTTGTTTAAGAAAAAATAGTTTGAATATGAAGACCAAGCAGAAAATTGAATCTCAACTTGTAAAATGAAGCATGAAATGCTGTGAAATTAAGATGTAAAATCATCCCAGCACAGCCTAAGAAATAGGAAGGGAAAATGGACTAAGCTCCTCTCTTCTTAAAGTTTACATGGCAGCGTATCACGGAAGGGATGTGTGTACAGGAGGAATAGGAATGTTTGGGATGAGGAAGATATCTGAGCATTCCTAGAACGCCTGTTGTTCTGAGCTGAAATAAATTTACCTTATTGAAAACTTTGGCTCCCTTCAATTCACTAAGCCTGCTTTTGAGCAGCCACTCTTATTAGGCAAATGTCCCAGGTACCGCTAGGATTGCAAAGAAGAGGGAAAACGCTCTTGGATCTTGCAGTCTGTTAAGGATCATAAACATATACCTAGAATAGAGACCGTAAGTGCTGGAAGAGACTTACTCAGTGTCCAGGATGTTCAAATGAGGAGGGCATAGTGTCTGGTGGTAGAGAAGGTACAGGTGAGATGAGCTCTACAGTAAGAATTTGTGAATGAACACTGAGATTGAAGCAAAGATAGAAAGAGTGTGAGCAATGACCTTTCTTATAGAATGTGTGTAGAGAAAAGGGAATAACAAACCAGAGAACCTAATTTGGGGTCTTAGTGTGGATGACCACAAAAGCCATTCAAAGGAATTCACATTACTTCATGAGACAGTCATTGAGGAGGAATAGAAGGTGTCTCAGTGGAGCGATGACATGGCGAGAGCTAGCTTGTCAACCAAGGAAAGAAGCTGGAGGATTTGGGAGGTTGGGGGGACAGGGGGAGGCTAGTGAAGTGTATCAGGAGAAAGATCATTGGTATCTACTTCATTTATAAATAGCAAGTTCTTACTTTCTCCAATTTTCACTCCTTGCTGTAAGGAGCTTACAAAATGACAATTTGGATATCTGGTTAATAGCCAACTGCCATTCATCTATAAAGAGTGAGGATGTCTTTGCTGGTTATATGTGAAATCTCAACTGGAATCCATTTTTCACATGAGAAAGCTGAAGACCGAGTGATTAAGGAAATCTGATTCCAGGCCTAACATTTCCTACCACTCTGTGCTGCCGCTGTGTTATTATAATAATACCTAAAAGCAATAATTAGGTATTATTAGTACCTGTACTATCAAATCCTTGCTTCTCAAGGGTAAGAATCACCTGGAGATCTTGGTAAAATGTGTTCGACTTGGGGTCTGGACTGAGATTCTGCATTAAAGTTCCCAAGCATTGACAATGATGATGGGCCACAGACCATGCCTTGAGTACGGATATACTAAAGTACTTTCTTTTTGCGTTACGTATTACAGGTAAAGCAGTTGTTAATGGGGCAGAAAAAGATGCAAAATGTGCAAAAGTAGCATCTTTATTAAAAATAGTAATGATAATAATAGTGCCTTCATTTATTTAGTATGCTACAGTGTACAAATTCTTTTAGAAACATTAACTCATTTGCCACTATCCAAATTACCTATGTATTCAACCACTATCACACTATCATCTAATACACTTATATATATGTAATTAAGCTCATTTGCATATTATTTTGCTAATAAATTTTTATTCAGGATGACATTTAGTGATAACTGAAAAATCCAAAGGAATAACTATCTGGAATGAAAAAGTTTATGTCCTTTTGTGTAATAAAGTAAGGAGAATTGCACCCTTATTCGCCATGTTACCTTAAATCCAGACTGCAACTAAAATATATGAACTCTGCTTAAGTACATTAGCCAAAGCATATGGATTTTTCCATAGACAACTTTCTTAGTAAAGAAAAATAGGTTGCAATAATAAACACTGCCATCTATGGATTTTTTTTTTCTCTCAAAACATGTCAATGTCAATTTACATCAGTTATTTCCATACATATTTTTCTAAAAGTAATGCCCAGATAGTAAAGTATTGAAGAAGAAAATTGGGAGTTTGTTTATAATTGTATACCAGATTTAGCTCCTATAAAGTGGATCAAAAACTACATAACAGTCCAACTGACCAATTGGAAAAAAAAAGACTCATACATTCAATTTCTTCCCTTAAAAAAATCAAGCTCACCTGGGGAATGAGGAAGCATGAAAAAGAATCACTTATTCAAACTCTTTTTCTCAGAACCAGGAATAATAAATTTGTGTCTTTTGTTACTGTTACTTATTCCATGAAATATGGGCAGCATAGGTGGGCAACGTGGAGGGCTGGCTATGCAGTGTTTGCCAGGCCAGGATATTTCTATGGAACACGAAGCACTAGTCTAGCCAGGGCTGGGATCTTTGGTGATGAGGAGTTCCAGGTTATTTTGAGTTTTATCTGTTCTCTTTCTTCTCAGGCCATAGTAAATGGGATTTCAATTCACAGAGCACAAAATAACATTTTTGATTGTTTAAAATATCATAAATGCAAATTTTAACATCTTCCTTCCCTAATTAGACCAACTCCAACTCTACTGAAGATTAAACAGAAAATAAGAATTAACTGAGATAGCAGTACAAACTTTATTGAGAATAGATAAAAATCTTCAATAAGGAGTATACAGGTAAGTGAACACGAAGCAGATATGGTCAGGACATAAATAATTCTGCTCCAAAAACTTGTTTGGTTTTCCATAGGATAGTTTTGCTCATGATAGAACACTGAGAAATCCACCTTAAAAGTTAACTGGATTCAAATCCATCTGACTGAGTCTACACTCTCTAACCAGGGTGCAATAGATAACACACTTCAGATTTCAAACTTGAAATTCCAGGAGCAGGAGTCTGCAGTGCTGGGCACACTTGGTGCTTCTCAGCTCCGAGCCACTGACATGGCTCCTAAGGCAGAGGATGACAAAAGGGAGTAATCACAGTCCGAGAGCAGCAACAGAGAATTCAGAACCAGGGACGTAAGTATGCTTGGATGACATGGAGGGGGAGGCATCTCAGTTGGTTGCAGTGGCTCAGTTCTACTCTTGCAGAGTTTCTCTACTTTTTTTGACTCAAATGAAAACCATTCATGAAATATGACTTCACACACATTAGTATTATTATAACCAAAAAGACAGACAATGGCAAGGATGTAGATAAATTGGAACCCTCATACATTACCGTTGGGAACATACAATGGTGAAGCATTCTGAAAACAGTTTGGTAATTCATCAAAATATTTAACAGAGTTATCATATTATCAAGCACTTCCACTCCTAGGTATACACGTCCCAAAAATGAAAACAAATGTTCACATTAAAATTTATACAGGTCCTTATAGCAGCATTGTTCATAATAGCCAAAAAGTAGAAACAACTTAAATGTCCATCAATTAATGATGCATCCATGCATTTTAACCTTATTAGTCAATAAAAAGGAACAACGTACTTATACATGGTACTCCATGGTTGAAATGTAAAAACCTTATGCTAATTGAAAGCCAGTCACAAAAGACTATATACTATATGATTAATTTATGTGAAATATCCAGAATAGGCAAATTGTAATAGAGCTTAAAAAATAGCATGAAAATGGTGTTTATTCATAAGAGTCAACATAAAACAGCCCATGGATATATCACTGAGTGGTTAAGAAGATGGTCTTTGTAATCAGGTAGACCTGGCTTCAAGTCTTGTTTTGTCATTATTTCCTGAGTAACCATGCAAGTGTGTGTGTGTGTGTGTGTGTGTGTGTGTGTGTGTGTTTCACCTATAAATTGGGAATACTGATGGCTACATCTCAGGATAGTCATAGGATTATATGTAATAGTGACCAAAATGGAAAGTAAGAAAAAATAAAATTCAATGAACAGTAGTTGTTACAGAGATTCACTTTCAAGTTAGTAAGTGGTTATTCCCTACATTCCGTATGTAATTTTAAACATCTCTTCCATTTTTTATTTAAAAAAAAAAATTCTGAAACTGAATCAGCTTAATGCTCTAATGATCCTAACTTGCAGAAAAGCCAGGTGTACTAAATCTCTCTATGTCATCAAAGCATGACAACTATCTCATTGAGTTCCTCCCATATTCTCCTTGACCCCTAGTTAAGATTCCAATAGTTTCACCTAGAATCCCCCAGTTTCTTTTTCCTTAACCATCCAAGTAGCTCATTTTCATTTAGGTATAAAGATACTTCTGTAAAAATACTAACAGTTATGTATATATTGACATAAATGTTAGTTGTATAGACAGAAATTTTATTCTTGTATATTTAGTCCATCTCTTTCAGCAAAACACTGGATCTCCAAAAACAGGGAGTATATTTTCTGACACCATAAAACTTCTTATAGTACAGACTTGCTGCCCAGCTGGCTGGTTTGAGGGACAAGGGAAGGCCCCCAAACCTGTTGGAGAACTCTGGACAGACATACCTTGACGTACATACAGCTCCTGCTAAAATAAGAGAGACTCTTGGAGTCCACTCTAGACTAATGAAACGTCACACTCAACTCATGTCAATGGGTCCAGGCATTTTCAGTTTTTGCCTTTTACTTCACATGGTTATACACACACACACACACACACACACACACAAAATAATAAACTCTACTTTTTACTTACCCTTTCCTTGTTCCCAACAGTATGTTAATGCATACGAGGTCAGACAACTAAGTTTGTGAACTCATCCTAGAAAAAGTGCTACATATCTCATTGCTGAATATCACTACGGTCACCTTCGAAGTACTCCCCTTGGAGTCCACCCTTCAAAGCAATTTTGGAACTCTTTGTCTGGAATGGCCATCAGAGCTGTCATCCTATTACACTTGATGTCCTGAATGTCATCAAAATGCCCTCCTTTCAGTATTTCCTTTATCATCAGGTAAAGAAAGAAGTCATTGGGGGCCAGATCAGATGAGTAGGGAGGGTGTTCCAATACAGCTATTTTCTTACTGGCTAAAAACTCCCTCACAGACAGTGCCATGTGAGCTGGTGCATTGTCGTGATGCGAGAGCCATGAATTGTTGGAGAAAAGTTCATGTCATCTCACTTTTTCACACAGCCTTTTCAGCACTTCCAAATAGTGAACTTGGTTAACTATTTGTCCAGTTGGTACTTCATAATGAATAACTCCTCTGATATATATAAAAAAAAGTTGCAACAAGTTCGTGAACTTAATTGTCAGGCCTTGTACAATATAACAAAACAGAGTTAATATAAGTAATGAAGATAATCTAAAGGTAACACGAAATGTTGAAAAGTAAAATAGAATCTGGAGTGAAGTTAGATTGCAAAATGAGTCCATAAGTTCCTCTAAGTTCCTCTGCACCTTGCTGGAGGTAGGTGATCAACCTAGATTGAAGAGTTGTAACAGTCAGAAAGACAGGAGGAAATGATCAGATGTGCGAATTATAGCGTTCCTAATAAACAAAGCAGGTGCTAAAATGAATCACAAAACAACTCTTTCTGGTACTAAAAACAGAAAGAAATTTCTCCTGTGGATTTCATGTGATGAATATAACTATATGAGGAAAACAATCAATTAAAGGATAACATTCTTTCAAAATTGACAGTCATTAACTCATTTGAGAAATATCCCAGCATGCTATGATAAAGGCAATGGTCCAAAGAAAAAACAACATTCATGTTTATAGTCTTCTGCTTTTCTGGTATGTAATGATAGATCATTCAGCTCTTGGACAATGTACATTATACTTTACGATATACAAATGAAAGACATCTATATAAATAAACGCAATTGAATTATATTGTTCACATGCTACAGCTTTGCATTCTCCTTTTTATTACATCAAAAAAGTGATTTTTAAAGCACTTAATTTTGGTTTTCCTTAAAAAACATTTTATCCATCAATAGATAGGATTTTTAAAATATCTTCCATTGTAGGAAAGATTGCATTGATTTTTCTCCTTTAACATACGAAGGTATTTATAATAGATATCATCAAGTTGGCATTATTCCTGCTTGATTGGATTCATGGTAGTACAATAATAAAGGAACTCAGGGAACAGATTCTAAATTAATTGGCAATTTGAACTTTGAATGATCATTGCTTTATGCCTGTTTGGGAAACATGATTGCTGGATTTAGAGATGGATAAAGACAAACTGCTCTGCTCTGACAAACCATTCTTCTAAGAAAATTGAACTGTTCTTTTTCCAACGGGGTAATGATATCTAATCCATCGAGATGTAAAAACTCTATAAAAAGGCCTCTTTACAGAGCACTTCGGTCAGCCGGTTAAAGAAAGTGAGCAATGTTCTTAATGGAAGATAAACGGTTGCTCTATAGGGTTTTATCTGTCACACTAATCTCAAAAAGCATCTCATATAAAACTAGAGTTAAAAAGGCTGTCAGAGCAGGCTGCACCACTCCGTAAACTAAAACCCAGAGCTTAACACCCCAGCGCTACACATGTGAAATGTTTAAAATATTTGGAAGAAAGCTTTTCCCTCCACATTAGTCTAGGCATACTCAGTGAACCTGATGTGAGATAATCCAAAACAATTCAGGTTCAACAAAGGTTGGGAAAATATTGTAGTAGACATAAAGCTTTGATGGAAAGCTTCTTTGATCTGAAGATTATAAAATACACAGTTTCTAATCTGACAAATTTGGAGCTGCAAAGCACAGTATCTAAACATTCCTCTTTTGTCATAACAGTTTAAACCCTTAAGAATGTGATTTAAACCATTGGGGATCAAAGGCCACCATGCGATTTGTATGAAAGAGGAAAACTGCCTCAGACACCTTGATAGAAGTATGTGAGGGTCATTAAATTATATAACACACTGTTGCTTACTATTGGTCCTGCCAGGTCACCTTCAGTTCAAGGCATGCCAAGTGCCCATTTCTTCAATGCAATTAGGTAAAAGATGAAACAAGGCTCTCTCTCTTTCTCTCCTTTTACCTTTATCTCTACCTTTCCATTTATTTTTTTTCTCTAGTTGAAAATTTAAATTCCCTTGTGACACAAAACTAGTATCTATAGATTCCCCAATAGCTACAACTAAACTCTTAATAAAAATACTACAGAGTTGTAATTACATGCTTTCTATACATAACAGGTTTTACCCAAAAGGCTTATATAGTACTTTAACCAGTGATGCCCTAAGGGAAACAGAGAAATGGCCATCAATCCTGACAAAATGAACACATTTGTTTTTCATGTGAAGCCAAATGAAATTTAAACATTTGGTGTGACCAAATGCATGTCTTCGATCCCTCTGATGGAAGGAAGTTTTATGCCTAGGAACATATGAAGACAAAAGCATATTAACCACAGTTACCTTAACTTTCTCAAACTACTACGATAGATAGAGCTGTGGTCCAAGTATGCAAAATATATGACTGGGTCTTTATTGATTATCTGGAACTTGAGTATAATTGATGCATCCCCAAATCATAAATGCCTCTCTTTGATATTTTAATAGAACTATCAACCATGTGCTCACGTGGGCAGCAGAAACATTGTAGAAGTGATGTTTGATATTCAAACTTAAAGACATATATTACACCTCTACTCTACCTATCACTTTGGCTATAAGCATAGGGGGGAAAAAAAGGTGGGTTTCATCAGAGAGATTTAGAGCTTCATTCAGTAAATGTTGTTTCCCCACCCCCTCAACTCCAGATGGGTTTGAAAGTCTAGAAAACTTGCATTCTATTTCTCCCAGAAATGTAAAGTTAGAAGGAATCTTCCAAAATTATCTGCTCCAAGTAGCCAGATTTATGTATGTAAATGTCTATATGCTTCAGGAAACAGATATTCTTTTCTTAAATATTTTATAAGCAAATTAACCTATAAACGGAGCTGTCAGATGACTAGTTCAGCATCTATTTCTCAGGAATAGTGCCAGAAAACACAGGTACATAAAATTCAATCTGAGGGCCCTGTACTTCAGGTTTCTATTGATGCAGTGGTCGCAAACCTCATTGGAATTACATATAAATACACAGGCCCCCCTGAAGGTCCAAGCCCTTCATTAGGTGGCTCCAAAGAGGTTCAGGAAAATTTGAAAAGAATTCTGTGTGTGGACACAGAGTTGATTTCAGGGAGTTGCATCTGAGAGCATCCTAATAAAAGTTGGAAAGATGGTACATCTCCCAGAGGGAAAGACAAAAACACAGGGTCACCAGGACCAACCCGACACAGAGCTGACCTCCAGCACTGTGCAGCCGTTCATTCACCATTTATTAAATGTCCTGTGGCTCCTGCAGAAACACTGTCTCTGCCATCACAGAGCTCACGGTCCCTTTCCCTAGTATCTGCATGTCAGTTCTAGTTCTGATGTGCTGAGCCAATTCTTGCCAAGGGCCTGGTCTTCTCTATGGGCCATGTGGATTTGCAGTTCTGGTTGAAATTCTGGTAAGAGTGAGAAGTGATGTTCATGTTTTGCATTCATCGTGGGAAGGGGCATAAAATTAGCATGACACTGTTTGAATACAATGTAGTGTTTATGTAAGAAAAAATAGAAATCCATTTAGTGGAACTTTCCTATCAAGACTTGGTTGGTATTTTCTTATCAGAACCAAATAAGCTCCTGTAAGTAAATGGTTCTCTATCTTTATCCTGTTTGTTACCTTGTCTTCCTGCTACAAAAAAAAAAAAAAAAAAAGTAAAAGAACAGATTTGTTCAAATGGATGGAACTAGCAGCTTAACATACCAGAAATCTTAGCTGAAATATTCATCAGGTGATCAGCTATTATTTTTAAGAACTCATGGAGGACACTGGGGGAGCATGAGAGGACTTAAAAAGGGCAAACGTAGTGTCTATATTTAAAAATCGGATGAACAATGACCCTGGAACTACAGGCGTCAGCTTATTTTTCTTACCTGGAAAAAGTGGAACAAATCATCCAAAAATCAATTTGCAAGCACCGAGGAGAGAGCATAGTGCTAGATAATAATTCACAGACTGTTGTGAAGCAAAATGTTGTCAAAGTTTTGTAATTTCTTCCTACAATGATAGCCCGGTAAATTAGAGGACAAAAATGGCCTCATATTTCTTCACTAATAAAGTTTATTGTTTCCTATAACATTTCCATATAATCTCAGTAAATATGAACTAGGACTGGAGGTCATAATAAAGTTACATGGGCACAGACACAATTGTGGTGCTTCAATGATATATTAACCAATGAATAATTACATTTCAATTTTATAACTTAATAAAGTGAGATTTTGTTTGAGGTCCGTTTGGGATCTAGTTTGATTTAATATTTTCAAATTTACCACATAGAAGATAGGCTATACACCTATTAAATAAACCAACAATAATCTAAAAGTTAAAATTATCTCCTTCAGCAATAGTATTAGAATTCAAAATAGCACTGAAATCATAAAGTTTAGCAGCATAGGAAAAGGTACAAGAATATTTTTCTTGTTGAACATTAAGAAATCTTTAAAGAAAGGACCATGAGGGGATTTCCAAGTATAAATAAAAGATAATAAAAAGATGTAGGATTTCAAGTGGAACACATGTGGATAATTATTTAACAAAATAATCATTATAGAAACAGATCATGGGGGGAAGCATTTTTATATGATCAAATTCATTATTTACATTTAAAAATAATTATTTAACAAAAGAAGCTTTCCAACAAAATTACATAAGGTTAAAGTTAGCTAGTACTGAATTAAGCAAAATTTTAGCATCAGACTGTTAGCCTTTTATAGATAGGAAATGGGTCTCACCAGGGGACAGAGGTATGTTCTTCCCTAGTAGATACTCAGTGGATATGACAGGATTGGATGGAAGTCATGCCAGCTCAGAGAGTTTATACATATAAACCATGCTTCTCCGTGCTATAATGCTGGTCCCAAACCCCTGCCTGTCCTTGACTGGACAGGTACTGAAACTGAGAGTAACTATTTAAAAACATTTGGAACATTTTGACCTTGTGATTTTATGTCGCTGAATTCAGTAATTAAAAAATGAGGCTTGTATTTTGTACATTTTGTTGTTTCTTTTCGAGTTCCTAGTACTTCACGTCTTTTGTGTTTTACAAATATATGGTTTGCCATTAGTTGGAAATTTAAAAATCTGGATAGTTCGAGAAAAGTTGATATAGAGCACATAGAAAGATTCAGTTATAAATATGGTTCAAACGTAAGAAATAAGACCAATCAGTGCATAATAAATCAATGACCATAAAATGATCTCTTTAAATGTGTTTGTTTTGTGATGTAATCTTTCTAATTTTTCAGGGTTATTTTTAGTGTCTTTTTCTCTTCCAGAACACTTGAAGCAAACTTACCTATTGTTAGTGTTAATGGTCATGCTAATAATGCTTTTCAAATTCCTCATTTTAATAGATTATTTATTAAACTATCAAGCAATTCTGGTCCTGGCATTGTTTACTTCTAAGGTCAGTGCAGAATCAGTTGCTAGGTGCTATCCATGATCAAAAGCCTTAAATCCACACAGATTGCCTATTTGTTTCCCCTTATCT
Organism: Rhinolophus sinicus; assembly: GCF_036562045.2. Classification (NCBI taxonomy): domain Eukaryota; kingdom Metazoa; phylum Chordata; class Mammalia; order Chiroptera; family Rhinolophidae; genus Rhinolophus; species Rhinolophus sinicus. Next base: position 50,604,902 of record NC_133754.1, on the reverse strand, counting down.
ATAGTCCTATCACTCCATCACAGAACACAGTTAAAATGGTCTGACAGAGGAGCTGGAGTGATCCTTCACACCTGATTTCTCTGGTTTAGGCCTGATTGGCATCCTCTTTTATCTACCAAAGGGGCAATTTTCATCAAAATCCCTGTCTCCCACAAGTCACTTTACAATAATACATAATGAAAGGTTTTCCATATGCTAGAGATAATGAAAGATATATATGTTTATGTACATATATGTATATATACATATACATATATACATATGTATCTATATATAGTGCCAAAAAAAGTATATACATTTTAAGAAAGGAAAACTGTATTAAAATTGTAATACTCAATATATACCAATGAGAAAAGATGAATATAAGCCACGTTTGAGTTTTGCATTTACAAGAGGTGCTCAAAGTGGTTACCATCAGCGTTCAGACACTTCTGATTATGGCAAATTACTGCTTGAGCAACGTTGACCAAAATGTCTACTTGTATACATTTTTTTGCATCCCCTAGCGTGTGTGTGTGTGTGTATATATATATACATATATATATATATACACACATATATATGTGTATATATGTGTGTATATATATACACATATATATGTGTGTATATATATTATAGATTATATATATTATATATGCACACATATATATGTATATACATATACCTTGGAAAGATATATATACACACACATATATATGTATATGTATATATGTACATATATATATATATATATACACACATATATATGTGTGTGTATTAAACTATCACACATATATATCTCCAAAGGTTAATAGCCTGATGGACAAAAGTTCATACTATCTTTTCCTTCTACCATTATCATAACACTCTGTCTTAACATTCTCAAGGAATGACAAGAGGATGCATTAACAATAGTGAGTTAACATGAAAATTATATTGGTGTTGCTAATTGCTATATACACACACCAACCTAAAAGAACCACATGGATGGCCAGGCATTTGTCTGTAGGACCCCATTTTTAACACTGTGTTATAGACTCTGTCGAGGTGGGTCCTTTCTCCTCTGTTAGGACCAGTATTGAGAGTTTCTCAGTGACGCCCACAGAGCAAACATGTAGGTATGACCATCTGAAGCACAGAGCACTGTCCTAAGCTAGGATCCAGGACCTCATTCATATTTTACTCCTGTCTGACTAATTCAGAGAGGATCATCTGGTTTACCCTCAAAGTCTCAAACCCGGAAGACTGACTCCAACCCTGTAGCCCAGTATTCAAGGACCCTGCCACTGTAAAACCGTAGCACTCAAGTCTCTGCTTCCAGCCCACCCAGATACCTGATATCTGCTATGCTCTCCAACCTCCTGGAATACCCTCGGCTCTTACACCATTATCAATCAGCCTTCTTCCAATGGCATCCTACCTATCCATCAAGGCTAACCAGCCTCATGTCTTCTATGAAACCTTCCCGGTCAGGGCCAGGCCAAGTCAAAGTCCCTTCTACACACTCCTATAACATTGTGCTTACATATTTCTGTAGTGTTTCTCACTTCTTGTTTACCTCCATGACCCCACACAGGCTCAGCTCCGTCACAGGCTAGAGCAATGTCCCTTGTCTTGGTCTTAACAGTGCCTGGCACAGTGCCAGAACTCACAAGTCCTGATGAGCACGTGTGCCCTCACTCTTTTTGAGCACAGCCTCCTCAGTTTTTGGAGACTTAAAGCACCAGACTTAGAGCTCCTGGACACATCAGATGGAGCTGACTATGAGTGGTCAGCCTCTATAAAGGAATTCCATCAGGAGCCTGAAGGACAACTAACGACCCCATGTCCCATGCCTTTATCATTCTTCCCTACTTACCAAAATGTAAGTGTCACTGCTCGTTAGTTCTCAACTTAGAACAGTCACTTAACCTGTCACTCTGTAATTATCTGTGTTGATATCTAATTCTCTTTGCTGATATCCGCTCACAGATGTCTCCCCTTCCCAGAGTTTTCATTGCCTCCTCTGGAATACTTCCCTGCATCATCTTCATCCCGGCTGTATCCTGAAGCTATGTCCCTCATAGCCCTCTTCAGAAGGTTTGTTCCAAAGCCTCAGCATCAAGAAATCAAGCAGTGAGTTATTTATTTCCCCTAATATTGCCTCTATACTCTTTCTTCTTCACTTCTCATGTTATATTTCTGTTCACTCAAATGTCCTGACATCCCACCATGTCAGTGTCACCTCCAAAGCTCCTGGTTGGCTATCCAGTCACTGAAAGTTTTGTCATAAGGATGACAGTGTTATTCTATACCACGACTTCCCCCAGCATCACAGAGTTCTTTGATATCCACATGGAATTGCCTACATGGTCATTTACAATGACCTTCTTCTTTTCAGATTCATACATCATCACCCATAATCAGAATTTGCAGCGTCTTATCACCAAGAATTTATTCTCTCCATTATCTTCTCAAATCTGGTATTTTAATATCTGACAAGCAGTATCCTGATATGTCAATTTTCACTTCCTTGTATCCATTCTACCTTCTCCTAAGCCTCCATGCTATGCATCCCTCCATTTTCTCATCATCTGTTAGATCCTCTTGCCTTCACCTACTTTTCCGCCTTGTGTGGTCTCGATTATTGGTCACTTGAACTACCTTCTCACCAGAAATCTTAGTTTTCTTGAACCTCCACTTCTGTCCTCACACTCCATCAACAAAATACCAACCCTAGTTCATCCAGAATCCTGAGGCAGAGAGCCTACGGCCAAGTGATCCATGCTTTGAGACACAAAAGTAAGAATTTTAAGAAGGTCCCACCAATATGGTGCGAGATGTCCACCCACTATGTGCTAGCCATCTATTGTGTGTAGAATGTTGGGGAAAGGAGGACACATGCAGAGCTTCTCATTAGCCCTTTCACACCCTTTTCTGGACCTCTATTTTCTCAGGAAGGTTATATGGGGATTAAAATGGACGAATCTTTTTAAATCTATTCTTTGTATCTTTTCCTACCTCACTTTTTGCAATAAAGCTCTTATTTTTAAATGAAATCTTATTAAGTAACCCCCAAGAATAAAAAAAAAATAGATGAAAGTGATAAAAGGGACCTTTAGGCAGTATACATTTTAATTGTTTGGCAAAAATAAATGCTTAATTTTTATAGCCCCAGAAACACCTGTATGTAGCCCAGGACTGTACAGAGTCCATTTTGACAACTGGTGTCCTATACCTTTGGGCTACAAGTTTTATTATAAAATAAAAAGGGCAAATTGCACAAGAGTATACTTAGTATAGCTCCATTTATACATATGTATGTATATAAATATACACACACATTTATATGTATATATACATATATATTCTTTAATAAATATAGAATATTTCAGGAACAAGTATAAAAATTAACATTGATTTCCTTCAAAGACCAGGAAAGTGTAGGCGGAAGAAATTCCATTCTTCAATACAATTGAATTTATCTTTTTACAATAAATGTGTTATTTTCATCATTTTAAATAAAAGAAAAATAAATCACCAGACTTAAAGTTTTCTGAAGTACCTTTCAGCTCTAAGGTTCTGTGATTTTGTTTTCTGTAACCCCTGAGTCAATCTCCCTTCTTTTCCAGTAGTGCACATATCAAAAATTATTTATGAAAAGAGCTCCTCTAAATATCAACAGACTTGTTTTTAGAAAGGAATTCTCAATCAGAACGTGCTATGAGTTGAATTGTGTCCCCCTGAAAAGAAATGTTGAAGTCCTATCCCTAGTACCTCAGAATGTGACCTGATTTGGAAATAAGGTCATTGCAGACATAATTAGTTAGGTTAAGAGGAGGTCCTACTGCAGTAGGATGGGTCCCTAATCCTTATAAGCAGAGGAGAAGGACACAGAGAAAAACTGGCTATGTCAGGACACAGAGATGCAGGGAGAACACCAAGTGAGGACAGAGCAAAGATGGAGTGATGTAGCTACAAGCCCAGGTATGACAAGGATTTACAGCCATCACCAAAAGCTGGGAAGAGGCAAGGAAGGATTATACTCAGAGCCCTCAGAAGGACCCAACCCTGAAAACATTTTGATTTGGAAGTAGCCTTTAAAACTATAAGAAAATAAATTCCTGTTGTTTTAATCTATCCAGCGTGTGGTACTTGGTTACAGCAAATCTAGGAAACTAATATGCAAGCCTACTCTCTCAGTAAGGCATAGCTCCACATCTTTACTATTTCCCACTTGGCTGCCTGCCCTGACTACATGCTGAACAGTTATCACATACTCTATATAGAAGGCATAGTAAGTGGTCTTTTGTGTTCACTGACCCTTGGATTGAAATTCAGGACAAAGAGTTAAACTTAAAGATCAAATCTTTCTATGTCTGGTATGGAACCATGTAATGTATGATGATAGAACAACTACAAATGGAATTATATTCATCACATTGCTTTATTGGAGATCAAACTGAATCTATAGTGAGTCATCGATTAGATTTCCCCTCAACTGTCAGTAAAGAATGGAAATGAACCATGAATATTTTATATCAAGAAATCATCAATTTGGAAAGAGCCTCCAAAAATAAACACATAATGAGGGTCTGGAGTTATTCTTCCAAGACAAAGTACATTAGATTTGTTTTTAATTTTAAACTGTTGTCCCTATAATTCTTAGGCAGCATTATTTCCCCACTATATTTCCAGTATTAGACGATATTCTGTTTCAATTCATCACTGAGAATAAAACACTTCATATATGAGAGGAGAATTTCAAGGATAACTTCATGTGCGATGTGACACCCACACAGCTGACCTAAAAACGTATCTAAAGTTGTTACAATAGCTGTCTTTGAATTTAGCCAAAGAACTTATAATTTCCTGTCAAAAAAAAAAAAAATCTCAGCTTGGTCTCTGGATCCTATAATTAGTCAGTTTTCAGATTTAAACTTTTCTTTTTTGTTTGAACTTTCTCTTTCTAGGAAAATTTCAAACTTCTGGGAAAAGCATTTGAACTGTGAAACAGCCTCGGACCCAAAGGAAGGTATTCACAATCAATGTATTTAAAGAGCTCCTACTGCATACAAAACATTTTTGTCTTCACGGTTTTAGATATAAAAGAAAAATAAATATGATCCCTTATTTTATCAAACTTCACCAATTATACAGATAGAAGAGATAAACGTACCAATAAATCCAAAATAAATATGTCAGTTCCTGTCCTAGCCATAGACCTTCCGCTGAGATCCTGTTGAGGTATTCATACCAGGATTCAACTCTTCCTCTGGAACCATTAGATGGTTAGCTGTCAGTTGTACATCAATTACAGTTAATACCTGGTGTGCTTTCAACTTTGCCTGATGTGGACGAAGCTGCCAATCATACCTGTGTTGACGAACAGCATCACCTCCCACCCCCACATCTAAAACCTTCACTTATTTTTGTCGCTTCCTCTGCCTCACCCCTCCCCTGGTGACTGGACAGGTTTGGTGAGCCTTGGTTTGAAGTAGATTTCAGGCAATTATCCCCCACTATTTTTACCTGCAATGTTACTCTCTAGTGTCAGCATGGGTGAAGAGCCGAGGGAGAAAGAGAAGAAAATACAGAAGTGCAGTGAAAAATTGAAACTAGAAAGGCAGATAAGAGACAAGTTGTAAAAGGCATTAAGTGCCAACTAAGAAGGAATAATATGATTAGATCTTTCTTTTAAAACAAGTGCTTATATCCAAGATACTGATAACATTCTGATGTGTCCCACAATTTTTACTATAGAATGTCACAAGTACCAAATTTTATAAATGATTTAGTTGCCATTTAAAGTACAATCAACATTATTCCCATAATAATGAGTTTCTCAAACTTTATATGAAACAAACTTCTATTGAATCTGCAATGTTCACCAGTCATTTTCATTATGAAATTACTGTGATAGGCTGAAAAATATGCCCTTTGCCCAAAGGATATCCACGTCTTATTTCCTAGAACCTGTTAATATTACCTTATATTATCTTCCAATTTTAAATTATAAATAATTTAGGAAGACAAATAGGGGTTTAAAATGTCCATTTAAAGGGCATTTACTTCTGCATTGTACCTGAGTTAGATTAATTATATAAATACATCATTCATGCTAACAAAGTCATTATATATGTAAAATTGGAAATATTGTATCTATATTATAGTATGTTAAAATTATATAAATTCAGATATATACCTTTTTTAAATAAAATAAGGATTTGTATATTGTTTAATAGTATATACAATAAATCCAAAATAAATAAATATGCATTTTAAAATTTCACATAGTACATGTTATTAAGATTGAAAAAGCTCAAGATTATGTTTTAAATATTTTATTATAAAATGCAATATAAACACAGAAAAGCACATAAAGCATAAATGTATGTTTTAGAACTATTTTTCACATAAAATTATTTTGTTAAAAATATATATTTGATCACAGCACAAGCCCACAAACACTAAGTAAATATGATATATAATAGTATGGCATTACAAATCAGTAGCAATGTGATGGATTACTCAAAATCTATACTAAGATCATAGACCATACAAATACTAATAATTACATTAGGTGCTTATCTCAACCACGTGTGTGAGAGACACACATATATGCACACACTTTCATTTGGATTAAGATTGTTAATACCAAATAAACTTAAAATTTAGAAGAATATATAAGATATATGTCATTGTTGAAGAGCTTTTCTTAAGTCAATCTCATACACACACAAAAATGAAATACTAAGGATTGATAAAGTTGACTTAACTAAAATTAAAAATTCAAACAAACAACATAAATAAAGTAAAAACAAATTACACACTGGAAGAAAATATTTGTAATCTATATAATCCATATACCTATAGGAGATTAGAATATAGAATGTGTTACATGTTAATGAAAAAAGTCACAAACAATCCAATAAATGAGGGGGGAAAAGTTGTGAATATTCTGCCATTCACACACAAAAATGAGAATAACCAATAAACATATGAATACATTCCTGCAAACATCATTAAGAATTAGGGAAATAAATGCAAATTAAGTCGATGAAATTCCATTTCAATGTATTAGACTGGAAAAGGACTTTATCAGTCTGTGTGTGTCAATGAGGAGGGATAGAACTGTCATATAATGTTACTGGGTGAGCAATTCAGTAATACTTAGTAAAGCTGAAGATGAGTGTTACCTAAATTTAGGATAACACTCATTCCACTTCTAGACAGCAAAATTTCTCTACTTTAGACTAGGAAGTCTGCCATACGTGCACAAGAATATTCACTAGGATTTTTGTTGCAGCAGTGTTTTCAGCAGTGTTTGAAATAATAAGAGACCTAGAACAAAAATCACTATCCCTTAGTAGGAGAATATATAAATAAATGATTTATTCGGATATTGGAATCACGTAGAAGATTTATTAAATAAACTATATTAACATCTATCAATATATGTTGACAACAAAAAGTCCGGTGCAAAAGGATAAATATATAGTGATACAATTTAAATAAAAATTTAAACAGAACAACAATATAAATTGCTTATTAATATAAATATACATAGGAGTGCAAACATATGCACAATAATGATACACAAAACTTCAGCCGCTAGAAAGGAAGAGAAGGGGTATGGATGGAAGCCAGTTTTAGCTGTATCTCTTTTTTTCCTTCTTTAAAACAAAGAAGAGAACTATGAAGCCAGCATAGCAAAATGTTAACATCTGTTAAATCTGGGTGGTCAATACAAGGATATCTGTTGTATTATTTTCATTACTTTTCTGTATGTTTGAATTATTTCATATAAAAATAAAAATGTTTAAAGTCAAAATTTCCAATTTATTTGTTTTTCCAGGTAAATGGTATTTTTCACATCTTCAAATGGCTGATTTCATTACTTTCATACTTTTAAAATATTTTAATGACTATCACACTCTCCCAAAAAAGCAGCAATACTGTATTTGCTTTATTTCTGCATACAATTGTGGGGAGGGAGGGTGAATATCTGACTATGTCCATGTGAGTATGTTGTTTATGTGAAAGTTACAGCCATAAAAGATTGAGAACTTTTGGCATAAAAATATAACGGTAATAATAGAACCCAGGATGGAAAGAAGTAGAGACCAGAAGCAAAGAGATCAGTTGCAGTAGACTTAACTAAGTTATGAACACCTAGCAAGGGGAATGCAAAATTGAAGATTTAAAAAGAAAGAAAAAAAACCCACCCTATTTTCATGGTAAATTCAACAAGATTTGACAATTAAATCAATGTAGAGGGATGCGTCAAACATCACCCTGAGATTTTATGTCTCAAAGGAGGTGACATTAACATGTGGGGAGCACTGCACTTTTAAATGGAGAAGATGGTGAGTGCTGTTTTGGCCTTGCTGGTTTTCTTGTGACTTATTTGAAAGCACAAAATGGTTTCCAATGTGACTAAACGTTACCATAATGACCTGGAATTCTGGTTGCTAATGGGTCTTAAATCTGCTACCTTCCGTAAAGAGCTAGACATGCCAGTATAGAGACACAGGGCAAGTTAGCAATAGTAAGGGGAGTGGGGGGTTTCCCTCGAGGCCCTTTTGCTAGATTTTTCACCCCTTCTATCCATTTGTTTTCCTCTTTGTCCAGGTCCTTTCCTTCCCCATGTTACTGAGTACATAATATATATTTTTAATATTGTTTGTTCGTAAGAGTGTAAGGGTCTTTACCGTGTTTTTATAAAAAGTGAATCAAGCTATACTCTTTACTTTGAATTACACTATACACAGTATGAAAGGACATTTCCATGGTTTGTTTTGCTTGCTTGAGGGTCTTGGTTGATCTCTTTTCTGGGGTTTATCGCCTTTAAGAGTGAACCCAAACTTTCCAAAGTGTTTCTATACCATCACCATTGACAAGGTATGCCTACTCCTGAGTCTAAGGATGCAGGCTATGTAACCATTGGCCTCCACAGCCTAGGCAGGTTTAGCCTCCCCGAACACTTATATTCCCCAAGAGGAATTCTCCCGGCCTGGTCTAGGATGGAACATTCCAATCTGCAGAATTTCAATTGCCTCATGACATTCTTATCTTTGTCAAGAATGTACAGAACATTTCTATAAGTCTCTTTCATATCACATATGCTAAAATGGAGAGATATTTTTTTCTATCATTCTAGCTTCAAGCTTCCCCTACCTTATGTGCAATTCTTAAAGACTGGAATATGGAAACATTATTTGGGCACAGACTTATTGCTCAATAAGTATTAGTACCAGGCAAAAATCTAGACAATAGGATACAGTGATAGATTTAAAAAGATGAAAAATTTGTGCCCTTATAAGATCTATATCTTTGGAGTATAATGTATTAACAATATATATGCAAAATATTAAGTAAATTACAAACTAAATCAAGCAAAGATAACACTTGTAGTCATTCAGGAGAGTTTACAGTTTTAAACGAAGTTTGTCAAGAAAGGACTCACTTAGAACATACAAATGAGCAAAGATTTCTGAGACATAAGGGAATTTAGATGCAGCTAGTTAGAAAAGAGTGTTTCAGGAAGAAAGAACAGTACATGCAAAGGCCCTGAGTTAGGGCTTCTTGGAGAGTTGGAGGAACAACAGAGAGGCCATGTAGGTCTTCAGCAGGATGGTGAGGCAACCTTCAGCACTTTTTCTCCTTTGCAGCCAGAGGTAAAGAAGGGCCCCTTTAAGCTTTCCTGCTATTGTCAGAGACTCTCCTGATTTCTTGTGATTATCTCCTAGACACCTGTGTGAATGCACATATGCACACACGCACACACACAGACACACACACACCCATACACCCATCCCTGGGACAAACAACAATTTTTCAAAGACTGTAGAGCCCAACTTCATTTGTAAGAAAAATAGCATTCCCGTAAGTACAAAAGGTGAGAAGTGCTATGCCAACCAATTATATTTTAAGAAAAAGAACACTTAGAGTATTGGTCTAAAGCAATTCCCCCAGTACTTCTGGGTAGGTCCACATTTCATATCTGCTAGAGTCCAAAACTCATTAAGTGCCTCTTCCCAGAATCAAGGGCAAGTACCCCAAACAAATCCTTGCTCCCACCTCAGAATGCAGAGAGATTTACTATTCTACTAATTAAGATGGCAGTTTTACTCCTTAACCAATTTTTAAGTTTTAGTCTACATCAAGTACTCTTTTTATTAACAGCCCATGAAAATAAATTGTTCTAAACACACCTAATTACTTTATCCTGTATAATAATTTAAAGGCAATACTGACTGGGCCTCAACATAAGTGAAACCTGAAAAGGTGTTTGCATACTGAAAGAGAATTACCCTGAAATTCAAACACTGAAGTGAACTTGAAGCTTACTATCGAAACCTTGTGTGTGAGAGAGACTTAGAAAGAGTTTCACTCAAGATTTTCTGCCTCCTTGAAAATCTCTTCATCTTCTTGCTGTTGGTCATGATGGAGTGGTTGTCCCATCCTCCTGTTCCTGCCTGCTTTCCTGCTTTCTGAGATAGGATAAAGATCAGAGCTTCATGCCTCTCCATTCTTAGTGATACTTTCAGTTCTAATTTCTTAATCTCTCTTCTAATCTCTTCTAAGAAGGTAATGAGTATAAAGGCTCTCATATTTTCTACACAATAAGGAACGCTGTTATCTGTCTGTACTTTTTGTGGGGAGGGGATATTTCTATTGAAAAGACTTCCATTATCCTCATAGAAGTGGGAGATATTTGAAAGTACCAAAGGGACTACTTCTTAATATTATTGTCAGGCTACTCCCAGCAGAGCTGTGCATGTTTTTCTTTTTACCTTTAACAAAGCCCTTACTAATTGTCAGGCATTGCTGAGTGCAGCGGCATTAAGGAATGGTCACTTCCTGGAAAGCGTTCAGAATCTAGTGGTGGAGAAATAGATGTGTATGTAAGTAAATATACCCCTCTCAAAAATAGTTTGATAAAATATGTAATGGAATTTGAGAAAAATTGAGTGCAGCTTTCAGAAAAAGTCTACATTCAGATGGAATGTCTGCACTAAGATTTTCCAGGTAAGTGGGACTGAAAAGGGCATCCAGGCAGATGGAAGAGGAAATGATAGGCAGAGGTATTGACTAACATGACCTCTCAGAGAATTTCATTGACCTTGTGGTGGCCAAAATAGGGGAGGAAGAGGTAGACAGAAACTGGCCTCTTACCCAGATGGTGAAAAGCTTTGGAGGCTCGCTTAAGTGCCCTGAAGTTTACCCATCTGACAAAAGGGAGCCCATGAAGAATTTTTACATAAGGAAGTATTATGAGTGCAGATCACTTTGGATGGGATGCTGTAAGAGAGGTGGGCCATAGAGTGGCCACACCGTCTCTAACACACCGGAGGTCCACGAGGCTTTGCTACCCTTTCCCTAGGTCATACAGCTCTGAAAGCTGACCTTGACTTCTTTTTTATTCTATTATCCCCTCAGTGATATACCTTTCAGAGAACTACCTTTTATTGAAACAAGACAAAATAAAGTGGAGAACACATTCTATTCTATGCAAAAATCTTTTGGACATTCATTGATAACAATTGGCGTTTAATATCTTGACAAGATTTAATTGACTTTAGTGTCAGTCAGGGGCATGTCACAATTTGTGTTTGAGTCTAGGTTTTCATTCTTCCTTGTAGGGCTAGATAGTGTTTGACCTGACAAGTTCTCATTTCACGCTAACCTGGGGTCAATAAAAAGCATTTTGTGGGTGTAACATGAATTGGGGAAAAGAGAAAAGGAGACAGACAAGTGTGCTAGTCAGGTGTCTTTAGAGAAACAGAATTAAGAGGATATATATATATATGCATAGAGAGCGATTTATTTTAAGGAATTGTTTCATGCGATTATGGAGGCTGGCAGGTGCAAAATCTGCAGGATGGGCCAGCAAATTGGAGACCTAGGGAACACCTTATGTTACAGTCTGAGTCCAAAGGCCATCAGGTTGGAGAACTTTTCTCTGGCTTGAAGGAGGTCAGTCTTTTGTTCTATTCAGGCCTTAAACTGATTGGATGAGGCTCACCCATGTTATGGAGAGTAATATGCGTTAGTCCAAGTCCACTGATTTAAATACTAATCTTATCAGAAACACAGTCACAGAAACGTCCAGAATAATGTTTGAACATATAGCTGGGCACAGTGGCCAGCCAAGTGGATATATGAAGTTAGCCGTCATAAAAAGGATAAAAATGAAAGATGGAGAAGAGGGTGGAACATGTCTGTATGTAGAAGTTGTGTCCTGTTGTTGAATGGGGGCTAGGTCTGCAAGTGCTGAGGACACATATGAAGCATGGTTGATATGCTAAAATAGGTTATTCATCAATAAAGCCTAATATTATTTTAGGTTTTAAGTTAACTTGAAGATTAAGATAAAAGCAAACTTTCTCAATACATCTCTGCAGAAATGTATTAGTATTAGACTAATTCTCCACAGCATGTAGAGAAATAATTTTGTTGTGGCTGACCACACATATTTTCTATCTTATGTCTATACAAAATAAAATATTTTTGTTATCTTCCCAGGAAAATTGTCATGGGAAGGACTCAGCTATGATTAAACAGCCAGGCCTTGTTCCAGTACCCTGTCATATACTGGCATGGCCCATGTGGCTTTAAAACACTCTGTAAGCTATATTTAGAGCTTTTCAGAATATAAAAATTTGATCATACATTCCTTTATTTTTATGCTCAATTTTCCACTTCATCCCCTCTCACTTACTTTCCACTTCAAGTAATACCTTCTGTCAGATGTCTGTCGTACCTAAAACTTTCCTACCTTGCTCTTCGAGGCAGTGAGAGATCTCCCATTTAAATTCACCTTAAGCCATTCTCCTTTCTTCATGTCAGGTTGACCGACTCACAAGAACTCAAGTTCTTACAAAGAGGAGGAAAGTTCAGGCCTTAGTTTTGTGATTTCCATACTCTAGGGACTTCCTGGAATCAAGGAGATGACTGAAAGGTGAGCCAAATGACTACATTTTCACAGAGCCAAGGGAACAATTTGGAATTTTTTCAAAAGAAAACTGGGAAAGTAATCGTTATGTGGAGAAGTTTCCTATACCCAGATTGACACTTTATTAGCATGCGATGTCTTAAAGTAGCACATGTGGGAGGTAAAAGAGTCTTTTGGAAACAGGAAGTTATTTAAGATAAGAAGTTAAATGGGGGTACATCCTGTAGCCCCACTCATAAGGTGCTTATCAACATGATTAGGATGATATTCGACCTTTGAAAAATCAATAGTCCAGTGTTCTTAACTCACTTTATTTTTTTAAACTGAGGAACAGATTTCACTTTTCCTTGATTTTAGACTGTGTGATAACCAATTTGCAGGAAAGATGAAAGTGAAATTAAAACTGTATAAAGAGGTTTTCACAATGGCCTAAGAAAAAAGAGCCTGTGAGAATACAGATAACTCTTAGACAGATGAAGAATGAGACAGGCTCAATTACTTAAATAACATCTTTCCTAACTGATGAAAAAGGGCATTCTGCCAATTTCTACTTGAGACTTTAGGGAAAAATGATCTTTCTCACTCAATATAGTCATTTTCAAGATTCCTTGACTATGAGTAAAAGTTTCTGAAAGATTAAAATAAAAATAGAGATCTTTTAAAAATACGTAAAATGTGAGTTGATAGCTGAATTGTTCATAGTCTCTCCTCCTTCATTGTTCTGGAAATCAGTGCTAAAAAAAAATGTGAATGTAAATAAATATATCTATTTTGGGAGGAAAAGTGCCAAGAAATTGATATCAAAATCCTAGAATCTTAATTAAAAAAAGAATTAAGGGACTATAAACTGTTTTGGTTTTGCTCTCGTTAAAGTCTTATATTTCAGTTTGACTCCTTTAAGTTGAATTATATGTAATTATTGGCATTCAGAATATATTTTGCTAAATTCACAAAAAATTCAAATAAAATCATCAAAACTCATGACATCTGACCCCGTGATAATTGTGAAACCAATATCAAATGATCCTCAGGTAAAGAAAGTAAAGAAATGAATGACCATGACTGATAACTTGCCTTCTGATCGATTTGCCCCAGTGCTGTAAAGGTGAGCAGCATCCAGGTACCGGGCCACGTTTGGAAGAACCCCATGGGGATTTCCTCATCACCTGATGGGTCCAGTCAAGCTTAGTCATAGTTTCCTCTGCATTTGTTCTGTGGCTTGTGGCTTCTTTCATGGATGATCTGGGATTAATAGCTACATCATCTTTACCTTCATTTATCTCTGAATTGTTCAACTGAAGAAAAAAGAGTTTCTCTTCATTGCATCAAAAGTAGCACCCAGTCCTACTGGCAAAAACTGACATAAAGTGATGAAGAAATAATTTTTGCTAACTTCAATAAATCTTTGCTGTTAATGATCAAAACAATGTGATATGTTTCTCTCTCTCTCTCTCTCTCTCTCCCCCCCCCCCCCTCACTTATTCATGTTTTTGAGTGAGTAGTTGGCTCAGTCTTTGACTATAGGCAAGAAAGAAATCACTTCTCGGCTAATAAATAGCTATTGGTAGCAATTTCCCTTTATTAGAGGGAAAGTTCACTTAAACCAATAACAAAGGTGAAAATGTAACTTATCATTGCAATTACCTGACTTCCTCTGATGGTCTCTTTTTGGCTTATATCCACGTATCACAAATCCTTTTCTAAATTCATAACTCAGCTCCCATTTCCTCATTTTATGTAGCTAATATCCTCACAATATCTCAAGTACTCTTCACTCCCTTAGTTGCTTCCAGGAAAAAAGAAAAAAGGAAACTATGATAAAAAGGAAAGTATTCTTTAAGGAAACTAATCAGTTAGATAGTGAAGAGATTTAAAAGCAAATTTAAAGACTTATAGTGTAATAAAAAATAAATCTTTATAAATAGGTATTGCATTGTAATGTTGTTTTAAAGTGCTTAAATTAAATTAAGGAAGTGGATTAATCAGTAGAGTGCATTAAACATAACCAACTAACATGATTTTCAGTTTGAGGATAAATTAAAATAAAAGCTGCAAGGCCAATCTTTATTTGTTTGGAGAGTTTCAAACTAAGAGGGGACAACTGTAAAAACATCTGCAGTCAGCTGGAATTATATTTCCATCACCACAGGGCAGCTGAGATTCATCCAACCATCTCTTCTAGGACATCAAAAAAAGATGAGCCTAATCGCTTTAGCCCTGGCTGGTTAAATAGTTAAGCGCAGGGCTGTGTCTTACTGTGTGTGAAGGAAAATAAATGATCTTGTGATGAGATTGAAGAATAGCATCTTGATAGGACTTCCCTTCCCAACCCTTCCTGGGTGTGCTGAAAGAAAGATGGTCAGCAAGATATTCTCACTCTCACTCTTCAGCCTCATGGCAAATCAAAGATGCTTTTATGAACTGTGCATAAGAAACTTAGTTTTCTAAATGAGAAGACAGATGCCTTTAGGGAGAAATGAAGCTCTTAAATTGAAGCTGGGTACTGTTTTTTGGAATTTAAAACTGAACAAAGTACTCTCTCATGAGACAAATTAGCCTCATCATAAGTATAAAATTTACCGATCTTACTTTTCTTGCCAGAAATGAGTCCCTACTATCTCATTGACCTTTTCTATTCCATTTTTCTTCCTCGATGTTTTCATAGTTGTAATTATAGTTGTGCATGCCTTCTTACAGTTAATTCCTCCCAATTTTCTAATATGTCCCTCCATGATTCCTTTCCTAATACAACGGCCAATTTTGAACAGGTAACTATATGAATATGTGTCAGAAATTTGGGGCAGCCATCACTATTGAAATGCTATAAAAGAAAACATTTTACTTTATGCCATTCATTTTCCCAAACTTGTTACCCTTCTCAAGGTGTTATTTCACTTTTTTATAATACTGTTGAACTATTCCTTTATATGTTGTAGCATTCTATCTATTGTACATGATTTGGAACTTTCTACCCACTTTAGTATAATTATGTCATACTAATGCTATCTTTTCTTTTCTGACTATAATTATTTATAATATTTCCATATTTCACCCTACCAACATTTCCATAAAAGGAAGAAAAGAAACTATTATCATTTGTTCATTTCAGGTAAATATCCTTCTCTTATCACGGATGGAACGGAGTACAAGAACTTAACTTATTTCCTCAGACAAAAAAAGAAGGTAAAGTTCACTGTGAAGAATTCTGAATGAATCCAGAAGAGAGAAAGAAGAAAGATTTTTCAATTTTCCAATAATAGAAGACAAAGAGTTTACATAAATAACATGTCTAAAGCAGAAGGTACCTGGACCCATGGATGACTTCAGGATCTCTGAAGCCCCTGAAATGAAAGGAAAAGCCACTAGTCCTGTACATTTGCTACAAAAATTTTTCATCAGGTTCTCAAGTGATCCAAAAAAGATTGAAAGTAACTATAAGCAGAAAGTGATGTGGTCTATTATTTCAAAGAAATACAATTTAACCCTGAACAGAATCTGGGAAGACATAATTATATGAGTATATTCTACAATCCTCCATGACACAGATATACAGTCAGTTACATGTACAGGGATGGGAGTGGAAAAGATCCCTGGTATGAATTACCCATAAAAAATTTGCCAGAGTCCTATTTGCATGTTGATTTGATTGGCTTCCTGAGAAGCAGGGAAGACACTTTGAAAGTGACATATGCTAGAACTATGGAAGTTTAAAATTCTAGTCTGATGAAATAAGAGTAGGACAAAGCGATAATAAAACTCTACAGGAGACAAGAGAACATACAGTGGACATACGGACTACCCCCACATGGACAATGAGCTAGAAGATATTTGAGACGGCCAGACACTGTCCTTGGATATTGATTCTGTATATTCCAAGAACACATATTGATTGTACTCTAAATCTTTTTATTCAGGCCTATGGGAACTTTTCTTAAGTTCTTTAATAAATCTGAGGATTGTAAGAAAAAGGGGATTGCGACAGCCATTAAAAGGACTATGGTAACAGTGTGGTGATTTGATAATATATAATTTAATATAAAAAACATTTGGAGAAAAACCTTTGCCCTCTTGCCAATGATGCAGGAGGAGAAGGAGAAGGAGGAAAGGGGGAAATGCAGTAGAGAGATTCCTTTCTGGGTCTGAAATATCTGAGAGTAAAGCCAAGCTACACTGAGACCCCAGGTGGCAGAGTCTAGTAGGACCACCACAGTAAAATCACTTGTGAGAAAAATATGAGAGCAAAAGTAAGGAAAAGGGCCAAAATATTCTCTGGGTGGGGTTTCAGAGCTTGATACTATAAACCTCATATTTTTTCATATTACTTTGACTATGGCCTAGACAAACAAGGGTTACAAAGAGAGATAGAGGGAGGAAAATATAGATGGATATATAATCTTACTAGGAAAAATAAACAGTTATAGAAACTCACATATTTTTATTTATTTACACATGCATACACAGTGACAAATAAGCAATCACATTTATGATTAGTCTTATTTTTAATTTGAATTTATAGAACCTATGTTGTGAATGAAGGAACTAGTTGATGGTAACTGGAGACTAACAACAGATTTACATAGCTTCTCAAAAAAGAGATTTGTCTTGCCTTCACATACAGCAACTGGACAACACAGCAGAGAAAGGGTTGTGAACACGGACAGACTGGATTTAATTAAAGTAAAAGGAAGAGAAAGAGAGAAAGCAAATAAAGCTTGTTTTCTCGTTACAGATTTACCTACACAGAATATTACTATGAGAAGTGGTTTGCACAGGTATCACATGGATCAGGTGACGTGCTGGTGTGGGGGAGCCGTTGTCGGACGAATCCGGGGCTCATGAGAGTGTTTTCATTTTTGTGCTGTAAGTGCCCCGTGATACTGTGAATATTTTCCAGGGCCTTGAGGTACAACTGGGTCCCAGAGTCACACACAACTGACACAGTTTTGAAGCTAGTGTATTACCTGTGACAAAATCCAAGTTTTTACTTATTACTTGTATTTGAAAGAATTATATTTGAGAGAGAATATATTATAGTTAAGGGAGGAAATATTGCTAATACAATTGCTGGTAACAGTGTGACAGATAACCCAGTTAACCACAAAAACAATTAGGTTATAAGCTCAAGTTTTGGGATCCCATTAGAACTATCTGTAGTTTTTCAAAATACATTCCTAAGATAAAATAATAATGATAGCAATAATAATGATGACGACTGATTACTCACAGCACCACTAGTGATAAGAACCAAAGAAAACTCAAAAGGGCCCATTGATTTAAGGTGCTGCACAATTTTCATGGGACCAGAACTGGACCCAGAAGGAAAGATGTCTACAAATTTCCTTGGTCAATCTCAGTGAGCTGTCTAGTCAGGAGATGCTGACAATTGGCCCTGGTAACCACAGAAGAGGCTAGCTATGTCTCCTAGTGTGAAATAAGATGGAAAGGCTCTGGGTCTTAATAAAAAAAGGGAAATTTAGCAAGGAATTGGGAGAAGTCCACGTCATTCCTGCAGGGAGATTTTATCACAGCCCAAGATAACTCTTTGGCATCATACCCTAACAGCAAACAAATTGTAAGTGTTGAAAGGTTTAGTTAAAATGATTTAAAGTTTTAATTTATTCAGAGTTTTAATTTGGGCTACTTTTAACATCTTATTATTCTCAAGTAAAAACAATCAGGTATCTATGTCGGTTTAAAGCACAGTGCTGATTATTTGTCACCTCACAAAGTCTGGTATGAAAAACACCCTTCCAGCTGCAAGTATCCTAATTGTATCTAATACACGCACTCCCCCAGGGTTCGTCGGGTTGGCTGTGCTTTATTACCCCTTCTCATAATATCCTTCTTGAACACCAAATAGTGAATGTGAGATCTTAATATTTTGAGGGGAGGGAAGTGAAGCAGCAATGCCTGAATATTTGGATAGAAATGATCAAGTCAAATCAGCTGGTTAAAAAGGTGACAGGTTTATGAAATAACTAGTTTAAGTTAGTGTAAGTTAGTATGAAAGGCTGACTACCTCAAGCCCTCTAAGTTAGACACTTAAAGTTAGAAACTCCTGATTATAACCTTAGTTGTTAAATATTTGACACCTACAAGACACAGCGCCATTTTCCAGATGAGAAACTTTCACTTCGTTGATGGCAAATGAAAACGCAAACTTGGACCTCTCTGATTCTAAAATTGGTTCTTTTAACAACTATGCTATGGATCTTTAGGAATCACCATGTTTTTTGTTTTGTTCGGTGATCATCAAATAGTCTAAAATTCCGCTACCAGCATTGTTATAGAGGCCCCACAAAATTAAGGCTCCCTAGTTTATCTGATTTGTCTATAGACTACTATCTGGAACACAGATACATTAACCCTGGAAGGATGTTATTTGTATTTTATTAAGTTTAATAAGAAGATAACATTTTTTATAAAGTTCTGGAGGTACAATGGTGAGTATAACCTGACCTTTCCTCTTGCAGAAGTTTTATAATACGCCGGAGGAGACAGCTATGTAAATGGATAATTCTATTGATGCAAAGCGCTGTCATGGATCTCAGTATATGCTCATAGAAAAACAAGTAGAAACCAAGGTAGAAAAGTAGAACATGAAAAACAAGTCTGTGCCCGGCTTGAAGACACTTGGGAAAGCTTGATAGGAGAGTTAGCATTTAGACTGAATATTGAAAAGACAAGAATGTTACTTGGGAAGGAATGTGGGAGGACGCTCTAGGCAGATGGAAAATAGAAAACAGCCACTAAAGAAGAAAGAAGTGAAGATATGCAATAATAATTATAGCTAAAACTTGAACAGTTATTCTGAACTAGACCCCATTCTAAAGACTTTAAATATTGCCTTATTTAATCCTTGCAACAACCCATAAGGTAAGTACTGTTTGCCCTACTTTACAAATAAGAAATGTAACTTGCCCAAGTTTACAAAACTTGTAAGTGGTGAATGAGAAATTTGACCTAAGCTGACACACTCCAGGGTACACGTGACATGTTTAATGAGCTACAAGTTGGCATGACCAAAACTTAGATATATGTAGAGAAAGGGTATGACCAGATTCATAAAAAGACTTATATGATATGCCTTGTCTCATCTTCTAAGCTAAGGAGTTTGAAGTTTATAAAAATGTACTTGGTAGAGAACCATTAAAGAATTTTAAACCAAGAGAATTAAATGTGTTTTAGAAATATTGCTCTGGGAATATATGTAGATTTGATGAAAGAAGGGAAAGAAATTAGAGTATAATTGCAATAGAAAAGTCAAGAGGACACTGGTCCAAGAAAATCCCCTAAAATTTGTCAAGCCCAATTATCTCATTTGTATAGTGAATGAGAATGAAGGAGCCATAGCTTTAGGAGGGGACATCCTGTGGTGTGTCACTTAGAACTCAGAGGAGAGATCTGAGCTGGAAATAGGACAGTCACAGAGGGTTGGTGATTGTGCTTATTAAGATCCCGGAGTGAGAAATGAGAAAAGGCTCATCTTTGCTCTTATTTCTCTGCTCACCTATTTTTACACTCCCCTGTTATCTCTCTCTCTCTCTCTCTCTCTCTCTCTCTCTCCTCTCTTCTCCTCAACTTCTAAGCATCCCCATTTATCTGTCCCCCAAAAGTAAACAAAAAAATCACTCTGACTCTATATTGCTTTCTAGCTCCCACCCTTTTAGCTTTCTTTCTCTTCTCAGCCAAGCTGCTTTAAAATGATAAAAATGACATATTCATTCCCTTCCTTCTCTTTCTCACCTCCCATGCATTTTTCTACCAACTACCATCTGCTCTCTGCCTCCAGGACTCCACAGAAATGACTCTGGCAAAGGGTAGCAAAGATGTCTTTATCATCAGAGCTCCTGGACACTGTTCAGCCTTTATCTTCCTAGATCTCTCTAATCACTCAGTGTTTTAGAAATTCCCTTGGCCAAATATCAAGGGGTGAGTGCTTCTCCTTTCCAAAGCACAAATGTATTAATTAGATTTTTTTTTTTTATGAAGGCAGTGACACATAGGTTCTAAAGCGCCAAAGAGAGGCCTCAATCAGAAGAGTTTTTGTTTCTCTTGTAACCAATTCGATTTATTTGTGGAAATATTTAAACAGTTTTCTCCACCCTTTGCTGATGATGTTGCTGACCTTGAACTATTTCATAATTTAGGTGAAGAAAAAGCTACCTAAGAAAAGAAATTCATTCAGAGTCTCCATGGACACAGCCTAATAAATACTCTCCCCTCATGAGGACACCAGCCTCCCTCTTTCATTTTCGAGATGATTCACAATGAGGTGATGGTCCTGTAACCTTTTTTGTGTCCTCTGGGATACTAAGAGTGGGGTTTCCTGTATACTTTAACAAAAATAGCATGAAGAAACAAGCATGCAAAAAATTCTCAAGGCTAGGCCAGTGGATACAGAACGGAGAATATTCTATGTTTGTAGCGCCTACTTACAGTACAATTGATATAAATTGTCTATGGGGAATGTAATGTATCAAGCCTCATAACCCCATGCTTCCATAGCCAGACTTTATCAATTCCTAATGACTTTTCCAGTTAAACACACATTGTTTCATGAAAAATGTCTCCCTGACAAAAGTCTGCAAATATTCACTGACACAATTTCTATGACACTACTCTCTTATGATTGTTCTTCTACATCAGTTTTTTGTTTTGTCTTGTTTTGTTTTGTTTTTTCTCATCTCTCTTCTCCATACCCTTAGGGTTGGTTCCTTGGGGTTTTTTCCTTGGCCCTCTGGTCTCCTTTCTCTCATCTCCCGGGATGATCTTGGTATTCTCAAGTTTTTGACAATGTTTACAGACTGAAGATTCACAACCCCTTCTCTCCTGCTGTGATCAGAGCCATCACCTTCTAAACACAGATATCTGGATGTGCTACAGGCTCAGCACCGCATACTCAACACATCTTGAACTGAACTTGTGATCTACTCAACTTCCCAACCAAAACTGGTGACTCTTAATATTTTCCCAATCTTAGATATTAGTACTATCAAGAAGTCAATCACTCAAACCAGAAATGTTAGAGTATTCCTAGGTTACCCCCACAAAATTAACACCCAGTTATATATGCTGGTCCCTTGCCCCAGCTCCCCAGTGAACTTCCTTCATCACAAATGTATATTCTTCAGTCTTCCCTGGGTCAAACTTTGACTCTAAAGTCAGATGGCCAGGAAGGCCCCCAAGACCCTTGTCCTGGCACCCCCACAAGAGAACAGTGAGCATTTTCTTAAGGGTAGTCTACATAATATCATTGTACCCTTGTATCTGAGAACTTTCAATCATTATATAAGAAAATTTTGAAAACAAATTCTTGAATACAATACACATAATCTTCTGATATTGGCCAAGCCTTATAAAAGATTAAAACCATAGTCTTAGAAGAAAGCAAGTAAGACATATAACACCGGGAATATCCACTAGAGAATGAATATTGAAATTCGTCGTGAGACTAGTAGTTTGCCTTCTACATGGTTTGCCAGCCTCTATTATTAATCTGATCAAAATATAAACTATACTATCAGTCACTTGACCAGGAGGAAAAAATCCTCCCAGTATATTTCACTTACCAATACTTCTCCCTGAAGCTGAACCTCCATGGGACATTTCCTAATGTCTATTCATGTCAAATTAAATTATCTGGCTATCTCATTTTGACTCCTCATATTCACTATAAAAGAACCCTCTTCCTCCCAAAATAAAGAACTGTATAATTGACCAAACGTTTGGGATGATAGAAAGAAGAGTTTGCCTCCCATCCAGGTAACTTGTTCCAGAGATATAAACAGAGTTCAATTGTATATGTAATATTTGTGACTTTCAGTTTCCAAATCAATAAAAGAGAAATGCATTATGTCTGTAACTTATCCAGTCTCAGAACCGATCTATGATTTGGCTAATTCCACTAAGTTTAAACTGTAGAAATGATTTAATGAAACTCAAACCCAATGAGTACTGGCCATTGTTGATACAAATGAACAAAATTTAGTTTTCAACTGATCAATATCATTAATTCACTCATTAGAGCTATAAATTGGCCATCAATTTTTCCAGGAGAAAAAATGTGCACTGTACAATGACAACTCTGAAACAGAAATTGTGTCCTCCCCAAAGACTCATCTGTTTTGACAACTCTAACTAAGTCCCCTTTCTCATTATAACCTCTGAAACCTTTTAAGCTAGAGAAAAAGGAAAGAACAACAACAAAAAAGAAAACCCAAAGTGTCTTTTACATATAAATGCTCCATGGGATTGTAGCTGTGGTTGTGGAACTGGCTTCATCTGTCAACTATTTATTGCAGGAGGTTTTCTAATTGATAATGAGCTCCTGGGGGAATGTGATTTCAGAATGTAAATTAATAATCATTTTCCAAAGATAGCACCTGATTTTAATAAGTTATCCACTACATTGTGTGCTGTACTTTGCAATAAACTAATCCTAAAAAGGCAAATTTATTTTTCATTTGATGGTATACACATAAGCAAATCAACAATTGTGGTACCAATTTTTCTTTTTTTTAATATAAAGCACCCATATGTTGTCTAAGACAACTTGTTGAGTTTTAAAGTATTTCAAACTGAGAACTGAGTCTATGTAGGGCAGGTGTCTCTAAAATCCCAACTCATTGGGGTGTATGCTGACATTTGCCTAGAAAAGCTTAAGAGAGTGGTTCATGAAACTCAAAATAGTAACATAAACTTTGCCTTATTTTTAGAGCCCTTCAGGTCTTCTGGTTCATCCCAAATGGGTTCTTAGTATTTTTTACAACCTACAATTAGAATAGTGGGTAATGCACTGGTGATAAAGCTTTTTATTAATAAATAATCCATTAGCCACAGAGTGTAAAAACATCATTTGTATTGTGGCTGAGTGTTTTGTTTTCTAATTATGAAGCCACTGGAAGGCCTGACGCTCCAGGGCTGAGTGATTTCACCAGGTTTGTTCTATGGTTCCCCATTGTAGCTCTCCAAAGAACATTCCCACAGAGTTGGCTCGAAAGACAATAAACATGTAAGTAAAAAGAAATGACATAATATTCAGCACTGATAAGGGGAGCCTTTCCCAGGGGCTGCGTGGGACTGCCGTGGGAGGGTCCCCAGGCTGCCGTCTGCACTGGGTGCCTGGAAGGAAGTGTCCGCATGGGAGGTTTACTGGGGCCTGAGGCAGGCTCCACACAAAGAGCCAGAAGTGGGCAGGTCCCTCCCTGCCTCTGTGAAAATCAATCCAAGGAAGTCTGATGCCATGGAGCAGTTTCCTGTCCGCTGTGTGGGAAATTTAACTGAGTGCAAACGGCGGCAACAATGGGACAATATATTATAATAAACAGGAAAAATAGCCCTGGCCACGGAAATCAATGGCTGGAGTTCATGAGGCATTCATAAGATTGACAAGTGAATAAATTAAAACCAAAAGGTTAGGACACTGAAAGAGAAGTTAATTTTATGTCTGCCCTGGAGCTCCTATTTTTCAGGCTCAAATTAAGACTGTACAATACAATGAACATAAAGTCTTAGATATACAAAAAAAGGCTTCGTTAAGACCTACATTGTCAGAAAACCAGAGATTCTTTTATAAATGTCCTCATGCATGTATAGTCACTGCCCATGGTACATTAATAACTCCCTTGACAGCGTGACCAAAGACTTATTTAAAGGAGTTTCTTGCTTTAAATAAACCTGTTTTCAGCAACCAACTGTTCATCCAGGAAGTGATGTGACACCCCAATACACTGCAGAAGTTTACTCAACCAGAACCAAATGGAGATGTGTGCAACTCCGCTATTTAATTTAAAGAACCCAAAAAAAAGCCACATGAGACTCCTCCAAACCCCCTAAATAATTATAAACAACAGATCATAACTAACTCTACAACAGACTTCAGTTAAATAAACAATGATCAATCCATTTCCATACCATAGCAACTTCCCTTTTTAAAGTTTTAATGTTTGTTTGGCTTTTTTTTTTTTTAAATAATAAAATGGCTTTAATTAGAGTTTGCCACTGAACCTTGGGTTTGCAATAAAGTGTTTGACACACCAAATTCTTTCTCCTAATTACTATTAAAGGCGGAGTGTTGCTCAGTAGACAAAGCAATAGGCTGAGAATTTTGAGACAATTAATTCTAATCCAGGCTTTGCAACTGATTTTCACTCCATCACAGTTCTTTTGACAATTAAGCATGAATCTACTCCACAGTTTATAAACATTTGTTTTAAGTTATTACTAAGCATGAAATGATCTGGTGACTGTCACTAGTGAGCAGTTCTACATAAGCAAATATTTAGAAGTTATATCTCAAGTGTGCCTTGCAAATATTGTTTGGGCTTCAAAGATAATTCCCTACATTATTTGTTTTACTCTTTGATTTTGGACTACGATGGTTTCTTTACATAGCAAGGACTGCTGATAGGGTCTAATATTTGGAAAGTTATATGATTTAGTCTTTAATAAATATAATTAACCCAAGAACTGCTAGTCTCTTAAGAATAGTCTTAAGCACACTGAAGCAGAAAGATAATACCAGAGTCCAACTGTTTTTACTCTAAAATAAAATGTCCGCTATATTTTTAGGATGCTCTATAAAGATTAAGAAATAACATTCTTCAATCTATCTATTATTTTTAAAATTGTAACAGCCTAGCTTTTTGTTGTTGTTGTGTTAGGTTTGCCTCGGAAGGAAAGTCAAATTTATTTATTTGTTTAAACTAATCCAACTTCTTTCTATTAATAAGACATTCAGCTCAGTGACTGGTAGAACACAATGGAAGTAGCCAGCAGAGGGCAATATATAACAGTAGAAAGAGTCTGTTTATTTAAAAGGTAAAGCCTGTGAGTTCTACCAGACCAAAAAAGAAAAGAAAAAAAATACATAGTTTTACATGTAGCAATTTCTGACCAAAGGAACAAAAATTCTGGCATAAAAATATATGTTAAAATGCAGTAGGAGGACTTCAAGGCTTCCTGGAAAACCCACTGGGTTTTGCTGATATTGGTCAGGAAACCTAACCTTCACACTCGTGACTCCATTTTGTCTCTAAGCGGGCCAAAAATAGTAATTGACTTCTTCATCTCAGTTTTTTGTTTAATTTAGATTCGATCCCACTGAGCAGCAAAAATGTCCACGACTATGTTCTGAAGCGAACCCAGAGTGCTTTCGATAAATGTTAACAAGCGTTAGCCGGGGCCTGCTGCCAGAGGCCTAGCCGGCCTGTGTGAGGGATGCTGGCTTTCTTCCCCCGCACGGACAGAGCTTTGGGCCTGACTTGACATCTCCGTCCCTGCAGGAGGGTGTAACGTGTCCCTCTCCCCAGTGTGCATTCTCCCTCATCTCTCTGCGCCTTTCTTCCTTCCCCATATCTTAGGTTTTACATCTCTGTTCGCGGACCCGGGATCACTAGAACATTCTGAGTGATAGGAAAAGATTCCAAGGAAAGCCCCAATCCTCAAGCTGTATCTCCAGTTTTGTCCTCTGGGTCTTGTGCATCTTTTAATAGAGTCATTGAAATTAAAAATAGAATGCTTTCATTTGGCGCTCAGGCGTTGGCCCTCCTGTCTCTCCTCCTTCAATGTATCCAAGGCCATATTTTTGTGGGTTCCCCTCCCACACCAGCCCCACCTTTCCTTCGACCTCTCTCCACTCCCAACACAATCACTAACATCACCACTCCCTTTTTCCCTTCACAGTCTTAAACCAGGGATTGAATTAATAATCACAGAGGCCTACTGGGCACTGACTTTTCATCTGTTCTGTGACCTAACCCCAAGCACTCCCCTAGCTGCTTACTCCCTTATTCATATATCTCATTTCTTATTGCGTACCTTTTTTTTCCCCCGACTTTCCCTTAGGAAAGCATAGTAAAGGGCAAAGGCAAAGGTCGACTATTAAAATAATAACAATAATAAGGCTGGACACCCTACCGAGGGTCTGAACTGAAGTTCAGCACTGGCGTTACATAACTCCCAGAACTCCAGTCAATCAACTTCACTTGTGTGAGTAAGACCTTGGTAATTTGAGTAATGAGTGGGCTTGCTTTTTAAAATTCATTGGATTATGAAAAGAAAAAAAAATTTAGTTTCTAAGCAGCTGACTCTCCCACTGAAATTGACATGAACTCTAAGGTGTTTCCTTCCCCTCCCCAGAGAATCTAGCACTTTTCTCTTTAAATATGAAATGTGAGTTTGCAGGATGGCACATTGGTTTGTACTGAAAGATGAAATGTACCCAGCTCTTTCAAACATTTCAAATTAGAAAAGAATAAATGTAAGAATTCATATTTTTAAAGAAACACATGTTACTATCCGGGTTATTCATGTTTAATTTTAAAGGAAAGAATGTTTTTAAAAGCTAATTCAGGGTTACATGATCTGCAAGGGTAATATGGAATCTTAACATTTTCTACATCCCGCTGTCCACACCTCAGCTGAACTTGACTCAGCCTTAGCAGAAAGATTTCACTCTGAAAAAGGAGATTCTACAGGTTACCCCATGAACAGACCCTACCTTTGAAAGAAAAGCCTCTGTTGACAATGGCATTTCTTCTCTTTATCTCCAAAATGAATGACCTAAATTAACATTCAGTTGCATCCAGTGTGATTTTGCAAATCATTATATCACTACCAACATATTCTGTTCTGGTCAATAGTCAGAGGCTTGGTTATTTTTATTATTATTATTATTTTAATTTAAACACTTTGTTTTTATCCATTTCAGTGAAAACATGCTGCTTCTCAGTGTTGAGTCTGAAATTTATAGGCAGGGGCCTTAAGAAGTGTCTGTCACTGGCTCAGAAATTAACCTTGAGGCCAGCCTCTGAAGGAATTCCATCAACAGAATACCTGGCAAGCCTTCATCCTTCATTTTCAAAACACCTCAGTAATGAAGAACTCACTACCTGGAAAGGAAGTTCATTCCAGTTTTAGATAGTATAATGGTAAGACAGTTCATCCTTATATTAAATTTTGCTCATAATTTCTATTCATTGATCCTAATTCTGACTTCTGGGCACACAATGGGGAAAAGTCGAAATATTGTTCTGCAATTGTATTTGAATAACGTTCTCATGCCTTCTTGAGAATTCTCTAGGCTAAACCTTGCTGGCTCCTCTGCCATTTTGCATAGACCATCACAGCAAACCCCTTCAGCATCCCAGTTTTATTTCTCAGGATGTATGTTCATAAAATGTAACACTAGAAATTGAACATAACCTGCTGGACGTGGCCTGATTGGTGCCTGACGGGGTATCTCGTTTTTCTTTATCAGTAATTCTCTAACTTTTGTGTGCACAACAATTATCTACGGAACTTACTGAAAACGTACACGCCAAGCTTTCTTCCTAGACATTCAAATTTCTAGAGTCACAGAAAGTTACACTAAAAAAAAAAAAAAAACAGCCCCGGTTTTATGAAGAGGTATTCCTCAGCCTATATATGAAAACACTTCCTTAGAGGGTTGATTTTTTTTTTTTAATCTGGCCTCAGATCTATTCCTTTTGTTAACCACACTATAGACTCATACTGATATTACAATGAACCTAAACAATAAGTCTTCTCACACAAACCCCTATTAGAGTCCCCCATCCTGTAATTGTATAATTAAGTTTTAAGGCTGAAATTCATGAAAATACGTTTATCCCTTAAGTTTTAAGGCTGAAATTCATGAAAATACTGCATAGTGTTGCCAAATAAAATATAGGAATCACAGTTAAATTTTAATTTTAGATAAACCACAAATAATTTCTTAGGGGGACATACTTATACTAAAAGATTATTCCTTTTCCAACTGAAATTCAAACTTAACTTGTTGTCCTGTATTTTTCTGCACTAAATCTGATATTCCTAACCCCATTAAACTTACTGTGGTTAGATTTGATTTTTTTCTCATTATGCCTGCTGTGACCATTTTGGATCCTAATTGTCTTCAAATATCTTTGGCTCTCACAAATATTATTCCTGTGTCTGACTGTTGAGTTACACTCCCTGTTTATGTAAATTCCCAGGGACAGGCTCAGAGTGGATGTTTGTTCACCCACTGTAAAAACATCCAGGCACTGTATCTCACACAAGTGATTGTGTACAAGGTTTCCATCTTTCTTCACTATCTCCAATCTCCCCCAAAGTCCACGATGGCTAATTTGTTTTCAGCCAGAGCGTAAATAAAAGCGCACAACTTAGAATCAGAAGGCCTGACTTCATTTATGAGCTGTGCAACCTCAGGCAATTATTAGGCTTTCTCTGAACACCAGTTTCCTATGTTATAAAATGGGGATACTTAAGGTCATTAGAAATTAATGAGATGATACAGATGAAAGTCTCAAGCCTTGTGCTTAATAATTCCTCAACAAATAATTCTTCATTCATGAATTTTTAACTCATCATGAGAGCTTCAAGTTCAAAATTGGCAAAAATAAGCAGAAGGATCACTTCCCATGTGTCTTGAAGTCATCAGAAGTATAAAAAGAAATAAACCCATAACTAGAAAAAAAAAGAGGTGTATAATGCAAGATCACTTCATAGGGTATATAAATGTCTAATCACTGTATTGTACACCTGAAATTAATATAATATTGTATGTCAACTATAATGAACAACACATTTTAAAAATGTTAATTAGACATCATCATCTTTAAAAAGAAAACTGGGGAAATGAAAAAAAAAAAAAAGAGAGAGAGGGGAAATCATCATCAGATATGGTATCAATGAGTTACTAGAAAACAGAAAGCCAAGGGGCATATGAAACAAAATAAGGGAACACAGCCCAAAATATACTCCTTGGTGAAAGGGAAAGTGGAGTGATTCCGTGCATCTGTACCTAGAGGTTATGAAACAATCGAACATTGGCAGGTACAGGAGAGAGTGAGCAAAACAGTACGCCAACAACAGGGGAACCACGTGAATAGTTACTTTCGCTGAAGATCTTCCATCCATAGGTAACCAGGGACTTATTATCAGTAAAACAACAATAGGAAAAACAATGTGGATGCTGACTGTTCAAAGTAAAGCTCTACTTGTCATCTGACATGTTCTTTTAGGTGGAAGGAGGAGCTTGCCACTGACAGCAGCCTCTCTGCCCATTCATGCTAAAGAGAAGTCAGCTAGGAAACAGGCTATTCCCACATTTAAGAGGTTCCCAGTTAGTCTGCCCCCCAAAAATGGGAAGCCTGAAATTGTGTATGTACAGATGGACTACCTTGCATTGCAGCAGAGAAAACCCCGACCAACTCCCCAATCTTTCAGTCTTAAAAAGGAGCCAACTGTCAAGGAAGAAACTCATCAGTATGAAAAAGCAAGACAGAGAAATACAAACAGCAAAACTGAACCCAGAAAAACAAAAACAAAACAAAATTAAAACAAAGAAAAAACACGGCAGAGAATAAAGAAACCTTGAAAAAGAAAAGAAAAGCTCTTATTAGTGAAATTAGAGAAATTCTAGAAAGCATTCTCTTTCTAAAATAGAAACAGAATTCTATAAATAAATTACCAGGACAGGTGAGACAATTTTATATGATTAATGACACTGAAAAAAAAAATCAATAAAAAGCACAGAAAATAAAAATCTAGGAAATCTCCTGGAATGTGGAACAACATAAAAGAAATAGAAAATAACATATACAGCATAAAGGACAAATCCAAGAGGCATAATATTCAAGTAACACATCTTATAAACTGAGGGAAAAATGAAGAAGGGATTACAAAGCCAAAATAGGAAAAGAATTCCTCAATTCTAAGAAAAGTCATCTGTCTTCAGATCAAAAGAATCCAATGAGTATAACACAAAATAGATGAAACAAAAAGACCCACGCTGAAGTATAGCCACTTGCATTTTGACAACAGCAAAGTTAGAAGTCCAAAATGCTTCTGGTAAGGGGTGGGAGTGGTAACCAATGAAAGAACAAGAGTGAATCTGCTGTCAGATACCTTATCAGAAACAAGCGTAAAAAGGAGACAGTGGAGAAATTACTTTAAAACCTAATGGAAAATTATTTGGGAATCCAATTATAAATCAAATGCAAGATGCTAAACACCTTTTCAAACATTCCGAGATCCATAAACTTTACCTCCGATAGACCCTTCTCTGAAAATTCTTGTAAATAGAAGCCAGCAAATGCAGGTGGTGAAAAATCCAAAAGGATAAATCATGGGATTCAGGAAATAATGGATCCAAACCAAGAGAAAGAAAAGTCAATTCCCAGGATGAGGGCAGGACAAGTATAGAACAGATCTAGGAAGACACAGATCCAGGTTGAACCATTAAGCAAAAGGTACGTAATTATAAACTTCAGGACAAGAGAAAAACTGTAAATTATCATAACCCAATTAGGAAACAAACTAATAATAGCAAATACTTGTATAAAGCTTACTATATGTCAAACCCTCTTTAATCTTTTTTTTTGTATACTGATTATCCCTTACAAATAAATGAGCATCATTAATATTTTAGAGATGAACTGAAGCGTAAACAGTTTAAGTAACTTGCCAAAGTCCCAAAACTAATTAGTGGCAAAGCTGGGCCTCCACCTCAGCAATATGACTCCAGATTTTATGCCCTTACCCACTGTGTCCTATTGCCTATCTAAAATGGATGATACTTACATTGATTTTTAAACTCAGTGATCGTTTCTGTAGAATGGGAATATATTTAAAAGTCAGTGAAAAATGATCCTGGAGAAAAAGGTTTGTTTGGTTTTCAAAAGATGATAGAATCTCCACCTGATGGTTAGTTTTTTCCTTTGTAAGGTAGCAAATTAGGTCATTGGCCAAGAGTGTAAGAACAAAACTGTGTTCAGAGATGTATGGAAACTGGAAAGACTTTGAAATCATTCTTGTGCAGAATGGAATAATGTTTGACTAAAGAAATCTAGTAGGGTTGGCAAGCAGCATTGCAGGTTAGTGACCATGAATTGACAGTAGAGCTACTCTCCCCTGACACGTGGCTTTCTCCAGAAGCACTCAGCTGCTTACATGCAAATGGAGAAGAAAGAAATAATTGGGTCTTTCAAAGGTGGTTTTTTGTCAGACCAGTTGGAATTTAAAAAAAAAAAAAGAGGGCTTTGAGTGTTGACAAGAATTTTCAAAAAGATACATAATTAAATGTGAGCTGGATAACCACAGAAGTAGGAGAAAAAGGCTGATGGGCAGAAAAAAATAGAAAGGTCAATGGGTACAAGTCTCAGCAAGGGACAAGATACGTTATGGTGGCAATCATTGAACTAGTTAGCAGACAATAGAGAAAATCTGTGGTCCAAAATCACTGCTTTAATATCTGACTTTGGAGGTATGTACAGTTATGTTTCATAGAAAGCTTGCCACTATGACTGTGAGAGTGACAATCTGAAGTGGGACAGAGGTCGACAGAAGTAAGAGAGTCTGGATGCGCAGGTGCCCACAGGTACAGAAGTCAACCAACCTGAGGATAGGCCTTGGGGGAAAAGTTCTAAGTTATGTGCAAAATCCATGATATTTTGAGTTTGGAAAGTAGATAATAGCAATAAGGAGAGAGAGATTCATGGGAAATGTCTTGACCTTCAAAAGAAACAGGGTTTGTTGTTGCTTCATTTTGTTTTTCCAGATGGAGATGTGGTGACAGGAAGGCAGTGGTGGGGAGCCAAGAGAAAACCAATGCCTTGCTCCATCCCTGAAGTGCATGACGTGTGAGAAAATATACAGCAAAGGTGGTGGACGGCAGGGGAGATTATAGTCCCAGGTGAGAGCCAGGCAATAATACAAGAAGCTGGAGAGAACAGAAGAGTTTGAGGACACAAGGCGTTTGCATTAAAGGAGGCTTTGGGAGGTTGGTAGAAGTGAGAAAGCTGGGCACTAAGGAAGTGGCGACTACTAAGGGAAGAAGGAAGACTAGCAGGGCTTCACCGAAGGCATTTACCAGTGAAAACGAGGAAGAGAAGTGCAGTGGGTTTGGGTCACAACAGATTGAACTGGGTGCATTCAGGGTTTGCTATGTCTTTAAATCACAGGGTAAAAAGGCATCCCTCCACCTACAATGCTCTGAATTAGCACAACTTCCAAATTTGTGCCGTGTTAACTTATGAGATTTTGTAATAATCCAAGATAAAGTAAAAGAGTCATGGAGGAAAAGGACGTAAGAAAAGTCTCAGGTAGAAAAATAGAAAGTCGATTGAAGAACTCAGTGATTCAAATTATCTAAATAATAGGAAAAAAATGACATCAAAATACTAGTATTTAAGAGAAGTCTGGAACTACCTATTCAACTGAGAGCAGAAAGCATGTTATTACTTTAATGATGGCAGAAAACCAATGGGAAAGTCAAAGGCAATGATCAATATATCAATCCAGCTTGTGATTTGGGGGTGTGAGAACTGATGATAACGTATGCCCATGATATTTTTATTTATTTTGAATTCTCATCAAATAGCATCAGGGATGTACATTTAAAACAGTGACATAAAGATAATCGCAACAATGATTTGTTGCAAATACGTCTTACCAGGAAACTCAAAGTCAGAGGTGATTGAAAGATTACAAAGTCTGAAAAAAATAAGACTCAAGAAACCATGAAGGATGAAAGAGCTAAAAGGTATTTCTGTGGAGAGGACTTTTCTATAATAGTTCTATTTTATCAACATTATGCTTAAGAAAATTAACAAACATCCAAACATTAGTACCAGAAAAACAATCATCAGATGCAGCAGGAGCCATTGTGGTATCTGCAAAGGCCCATAAATATCCCCAAGTGCTATTAGTGTGACAGTGTAGGTGATGAGCGCAGGTTATTCTGACGAATAGACGCATATTCCAGACACGCTGAATTGGTTCCAGAATATATCATCAAGGAACACCAGATGACACTGGAGACAGGGGACCTTAGAGCAATATAGAGCAAATCACAAGAAAGATGGAATGTAATTAAAGATAAGAGTCAAAGGTGTCAGAGGACACAGACGGGTTCAACAGGACCAGGGAAAGAGAGTAATGACAACACTGCTTTCGAGATACTCATAGGTCACTGCAGACAATGCAAGGACACAGAGAAGAGTGAGTCTCAAATTATGATGCATAGTAAATCAATTCTGAGTTATGCAATAATGGAGATAAACTGCCTGGAACAAGATTTCTAATTATCGGCAATGCTAACAACAAATTACAGCAATTGTCAGACTTTATCTTGTGGGAAACAAGAATTTGTGAACATACATTAAACCAAATTAGCAAAAGAAATGTCATATATATATATATATATATATGGAGAGAGAGAGAGAGACTATGATTAAGTCCCCTTCCGTAAACATTGCTGGAGGCCGACTACATGTCAGGCACTGGGCTGGGGATAGAAAAGCAAATCTGAAATACTGAGGAGTCTGCAGTATAGACGAGAGGGACCATGAAAACACTGAATTATTGTATAATATATGAGCATTTGTGTGTGTCGGGTACAGAGTGTTCACATGTTGTCCTGGAAGGGTTAGGGCCAGGGAATTTTTCCATGAATGCTTGGTATTTTAAAAAGCGTTTACAGAACGATGAGGCAGAGGGACATTGCAACAGAAGAAAAGGCAGGTGCAAAAGAAGAGGGTGGTAGAGTGTCAAATACTGGGATCAGGGCTCCACAGAGGTGTTTGGTCTTGGTGGAGGAGAAAGTTCAAAGAGGTGGGAAGGAAGGAGGAGAGAAGGTGAGAAAAGCAGGCAGCAGCAGTCATGGGCGACTTTGTGGGTCAGAAGGGAAGAGAGACTTTGTCTTCAGGCAGTGGAGTCAGTGAAGGATGTAAATCAGGACACATCATGGGGAGCTCTGGGCTTTGGAGGGATGATTCCCACGCAATGCAGCTGGCAGACTGCATAGCAGCCAGAGCAAAGTTAGTGAGCTACCTCATCAGAGGGGGATGGTGGATCCCCGAAGTAAGAAGTGCTTCCGGAGCTCCTCTGCCGACATTGTAGAATAAGAACAGCTACAGACAATTAATTATTTCCAGTGTGCTAACTGCTCTACCTGCCTGCTCTCGTTTACTTGTTATAACAATCAGATGTCTGCGTTGCAAATGTGAGATTCTCCCTGAATCTCAGAACAAGTAAACAACCTGCTAAATCCATATTGGTCTTGGCCCCAAAGACTCTAAAACTTACCCTCTTTATACCACATGTGCTTGAGAGCATTTTTTTTTTCCTGAAAATCTCTAAAATTGTAAGCAAATCTGAAAATCTGCAAATAAATTCACTTTGGTGAGGGTAAGCAGCCTGTGCCCCTTCCCATAGCTTCCATCTTTTGTCTCAGGCTGGACCACAAACCGTTTCTTTCTGAAATGGTATCTTGAGGTGACACTTCCTACAATACGTGGTAGCAACTGCTTTATTGCACGGGTTTCTTCTCGAGGCTGGAGTTTCTGAAGGGCAGGGTATCCTGTATCTCTCGATCATCAGTTCTCAGCAAGGGCCTGGCACACAGTAGACTCAATTACTGGTTGAATGAATAAAGGAATCTTCTCTAAATGGCTTTCTAGCCCTGTAAAAGGATGTTTGTAATGGCCACATTACAGCTAAGATAGTAGTTTTAGCTCTTAAGAGCTAATATCCCCTCACCAATGGACAGGCTCTCTCCAGGGGCCCACAGTAGGTGCTGCCTACATTGGAGTGCCTTTTAACTAGAGAGTGATAAAGAAATAAACTAGTACAGGTCTTTACTCATTAATCTTTTATACCTAGTGTAATCGTTAAATAGACTCCAAATCAAGGAACACCACATAAAATGCATTTAAAGATGAAGATACTTTTAAATGCTTAAATAAAAGGTTAATTTTTCAGGCTTTGCTTACTCTAACGCGCAGCTTAATGTAATCATGGTTTGCCCTATCCCCTCTTAGACAGCATCTTCCTAACCAGGTGTGAAGTTGGATTTTAGGGTCATATCTCCTCCAGAGCTCACATGCATTTTAGGAAGCAGATCCATGGGACATTAGACCCACTTGTCATCTCAGGCCACTCCCGCTTCTTACATCTGCCAAGGTGTCCACATCACCCTCCCTAAAGCCACTTGGCAACTGAGGCCACCTGTGGTAATTAAATGACAGGTCTTTCAGTGGGCTTGTCCTTATCATTCTAGAATGTCTTTTCCCTCTGATCTCTTGGCTCCACTCTCTACTAAGAACCCAAAACAGGCAGGAAGCAATTAAGGTAACAAGAAACCACTCTGCTTTTTATCTCTGAGTCTAGAAGACCCCTCCACACCTGACTGCCTCGAGGGATTTTCTGTACAGGATGCCTTCCTTTGCTTGTTTGTTTTTCTTTTTCAGACAGCTATCTCAAAGTTTTTCTCTATTTCCTGATCAAATTTTATTTTACAAACAGTAACGTTTCTTATTAATTCCCTTATAATCTTCAAGTTTTTACATACTCAGAGAAAAAGACTCTATCATATTAGACAGAAGTTTTTAAAATCAAACCTAAAAAGGATTTAAAGGCCATGTTCACATGGGTTTTTTCCCCCCTAATAATCTGACCTATCTCTTGGGTAAATAAGATTCTCATCTTGCACCCAACAATGCAGATACATTTTAAATGAGTTCAACTGCGTTTCTATTTTTTTTAAGTCAATTTATTTAAACTAAAACAACAACAACAAAAAGTTCACCCATCAACTGCGTTCTAAATATATTTTCCCAACTGGCTGATAGAGGGAAATCAAATGAAAAGCCGAGACTCCTAAAATAGGAGGCTGTCCTTACTAGAATGCTGCTTGCTCATCATGGGAACCACAAATCTCAGTCTTCCCTAAGAATCCACATTGTAAATAATGCAGCACGAGCATAGCAAGTAATCATAGCTTTTCTTTTTTCCCTTCATGTCTCTCCCCATATCCAGAACAGATGCTAGTGGAACAAAGGTGATGGAAATAATGTCTGACGATGACAAACAAGCCTAATAGCAGAGAGAACCCCCAAATCCTTCTGTCAGAACATTATTCATCACCCTGGAAGAGCGCTCTTGACAGTTCCACAAAAGTGCTGCTGCTTCTCATTGTCCGCTTAGGTCTTCTGCCCCTTACCCAGCACCCATTCCAAACACTGGAATTTAATGACAATGTTTATGCCCTTTGGTTTCTAACCCCCCTAGACTTAATGATAGCACACCATGTAGGAACACTTACTTTATGTAACCAATCAAAAACAAGCAGATTTTCCAGGAGCCCCAGACACTCCTGGCTGCCCCTGCCCACGTCGCCGCTGCCAGGCTATTTCTTGCAGGTTCTCTCCCTGGAGGGCTGAGTGCTCTGAGAAATGCCTAATGAAACCACTTCCCCTCCACCTTACAGAGCAAGCAAGAATTAACATCCTCAATAGCCACATTCAAATGATTACTATGACATAACATTAAAAACATGGCATTTGAAATCAGAAAACCTGTATTTGAACTTTGGTTCTAGTATTCATCCCTGCTTATGTATCGGAATCATCTGGAAAACTCCAAAAATAAGTAACAGTGCTAGGCCAGCTCCAGAGACTTTAAAATTCATCGAAAGTGACTCCTGAGCATGGACATTTTCAAATGGTTTCTCTGATAATTCTAATGTGTAACAACATTGAGAACACACACACACACACACACACAGAAATGCACACACACGTATGTGAGACTTGAAGGCAAGCACTTCTTTGAGTCTCAGGTTTTTCATTTACAAAATAGGGGTTGTAATTTCCTATTTGACAAGATATTACAAAGATTAAACATGGTATATACTATTAATACAAGGTCTGACAATTAAGTTTGTGAACTTGTTGCAATAACGTT
Source organism: Rhinolophus sinicus (assembly GCF_036562045.2). Lineage (NCBI taxonomy): Eukaryota > Metazoa > Chordata > Mammalia > Chiroptera > Rhinolophidae > Rhinolophus > Rhinolophus sinicus. The sequence goes on along the minus strand of NC_133754.1, from coordinate 50,567,230 downwards.
GCTAACCTTTTTTGATATCAGAGGGATTATTCATTATGAATTTGTACCAACTGGACAAACAGTTAACCAAGTTTATTATTTGGAAGTGCTGAAAAGGCTGAAAATGAAAAAGTAAGACAACCTGAACTTTTCACCAACAATCTGTGACTCTTGCATCACAACAATGCACCAGCTCACACATCACCGTCTGTGAGGGAGTTTTTAGCCAGTAAACAAATAACGGTATTGGAACAACCTCCCTACTCACTTGATCTGGCCCCTAATGACTTCTTTCTTTACCTGAAGATAAAGGAAATACTGAAAGGAAGACATTTTGATGACATTCAGAACATGAAGGGTAATATGATGACAGCTCTGATGGCCATTCCAGAAAAAGAGTTCCAAAATTGCTTTGAAGGGTGGACTAGGCACTGGCGTTGGTGCAGAGCTTCCCAAAGGGGGTACTTTGAAGGTGACCATAGCGATATTCAGCAATGAGGTCTGTAGCCCTTTTTCTAGGATGAGTTAGTGAACTTAATTGTCCAACCTCATATATGAAAGCATTTAGTAAAATATACATCACTAAATTTAAAATATTTTATAAGAATAATTAATAATTAAAGACAACTTGTTTATTAATGACTTCCCATTCTTTATTCTATTGCTATTTGTCTCCCCACCCTAACAAGTTATTAAGAACTTTGTATCTCCCTGCCTTGTATGTATATGTATGCATGTGCGTGTGGCCATGTGTGTTTGGTTTTAGGGACAGAAGTTTCCAGGAAGTCCGAAACCTCTTCAATCCCAGTTATTTGAAGAGCCTAGACTCCTGGGAAAGCTGGAGGTCAAAGAGCTAGGACACTTAAACATGAGAAAAGGGAGGCTGTGGAGCCAAGTGCCCAGATTTCGGAAAAAGGGATTGAGGTTTGGAGGGAGAGCAATATTGTGAAGCAATACCTCCCAAGTCTGTCTCAGATGGTCTCAGAGCAGTGTTCATAGCCCTACGCCTCAGTCCTGTAGGACAGAAGCCAGGGAAAGTGACCCCTGAGAGTTAGCACCTCAGATGCATGGCCAGCTGCTCATGGGGACAGCAGCATTCGCCACCTCAGAGTCCATGCTCCACTTCATTGTGATTAGAATTCATATTTCTACCACCTTGGAGAGATCCTAGAGCAGATTTTTTTTAGTTATAGAAATGAAGAAATGAAACTATTAGTTATGCAATGCTGATATTGTATAATAAAAATTCAGAGCTAATCGTTATTTGTTTAACAAAGCTTAACAAGACCCACCATGTACCTTATAGTTACTATATTAGTTTATAGGGATAGCCTTTAAATGCAACAAAATAGGTTAGGGATAATTATGATACAAAATTGGTAAGAATATTAATATGTTTGTCCTCCCTACCCAAGGGGTAAACTCCATGAAATAATATACTTGAAAGTAAAAATCTGTACCATCATCAGAATGAATTAAGAAGTTGTAGCTATGCCACAGCCAGATACACACACGAGTTGAGCAAAATCAAATCAGTAACTTTTAAATAGCTATGAGCATGAGCAAAATTCAGAATACTACTAAATAGTAAATGCTGTTTAGTATTAATCATTCATTAATTCCAATCTGAAATAGCCTAGGTGAAGGTTGCAGGCTTAAATCAGAGCTGAGAACCAGGGGAGTTGCAAATTCAAATCAAAGTGATATCCACCCCACTTGTAGGGTTTGGACTCGGAGCCCAGGTTGACCAAGAAACTATAAAAGAAAGCTCGATCTGCCTCTCACAGTTTTGAGGAAAAAATTTCCTGGGATATCTACCACTCCAGATCTCATACTCCGGCCAAAACTTTTGAATATATAAACTCAGCCTAGTAATGAAGAGACCCAATTCACTTGGAATAGGAAAGTATTTCCATAAAGGATAGGTAGGTTCCTATAAATAACCCAGGGAGATTTAGAATTAAGTTTATTGATGATATAAATCAGATTTATAGTATAAAGACTTTGGTGTGTTAAGTTTGGGTATGACAATCTGTATATTTGATATTTAGAGTACTTCTAATGTTTAAGAAAATTTAGCATCCTAAAGGATCCAAAAGATCACCTTGGGATTACAATTTTTAAAATGTAATTTTGATGATGTATTGCAGAATTGTACACCTGAAACCTATGTAATTGTACTAACAATTGTTATCCCAATACATTTTAATTTTTTCAAAAAATGTAATTGAGTAACTGACTTAGACTTGGAATTTTAAGGTGAAAATTAAAAGATAAATTTATCAAGTCTTAAAATAATATTAGAATATGTAAAACCAGCTACAGTCAACATGGATTCTAGAATAAATATTAAATTTGTCAACTTGCATTGTATTGCACACTATGTCTTTGCCCCCGTAAGGTATGGAAAATATTTGGCATTTAAGAATTAAAAAAAAAAAAAAAAAAAAAAAAAAATGGAACCATTTCTAATAGCAAATGGGAATACCCATACACTTTCTTTAGGTAATTTTTGCTGCTGTCAAAATGTTTGATCGTTTCTAGAGTTTTAGACACAAAAGGGTTGAGAAATGTCATCAGACCAATTCTCTAACCGTATAAATGAAGAAACAGACAGAGAAGTTAAGTGATTTGCTCAAACTACAGAGCTGTTTAGGAACAAAACCAGCAAGAGATTCCATGACCTCCCAGTTGAGCGTTTTTGCTACAGTATCACCAGCTTGGTTTATTGATTAATGGATGCTCTTGCTCTCTGAGACAGATCACTGATAGTATCTTTGTATGAACATAATAGATACACGTAGTTCTTATTTTTCCAGCCAAACAGAAAGCATTTAGGTTATCCCAGTCTTTACAGCTGAGCATATTCCTGTTCCTAGTTCTGAAAATTCTCTCCTGTGTACAAAGTAAGAGGCCGCTATCCTAATCAAACTCTCTCGGCTTCTTCCCTAAAACCATTGGAAAACCCCACTCACTGGCCTGAACAATGTATTGTTCTAGCTACAGGTTATACATCATTCAAAAATACTGATTGTCTCAATGTCCAGTGTTCTATGTGCAATTTCATAACTGAAATGAATAACTTATTCCATATGAGATTTTTGTGAAGTGCTCCGAACACTGAATAATTCTCCTAGGACCTATTGGAGAAGCATCTTATGCTGTAAGAACACTAATCACTCTATTTCTGCTACAAGCACAAACAGAGGTCCTGTTCTAAAGTGTTAATATTTCTCTAGGGGTAGGTGGAGAACAGCTTACGCAGAGGAAGAAATCTGGCGGACTGTCGACAAAGCACTCACAGCTCCTTGGAAGAGTGGTATTGTGTAAATGCAAAGCTATTATTATAAAAAAGCATTTAGAGGATACTATTAGCCATAATTGTATTAAATATTAATATTAATGCAAGTGGTGGCTAAGAGCTTAAAGAAGAGCTGTAGAAGTCAATAACAAATGGAACAAAATCACACAAAATTCATGTTTTTCTAATTATGCAGACCACTCAAACCCAACAAACTGAGGACTCATCATGCATTGCTAGAAGTCATGCTGCCCATCTTTATTAATTTGTTTAGCTAAAAAATTTTAAAAATTGGTATCAAATTTTTTTCAATCAATATTGAAAATTGGACTTTAATCTCAATTTACTTTATTTCTATATGTGATGGCTTTTTGATATGGCTACTTGGTTAGGCTAGAATAGAGTCTTCAATTACTCAATCCAACATAAATCTTAGGATTCTGTGAATGTGATTAGAATCCCTAATCAGTAGACCTTAATTTAATCAAAAGGGAGATTATTCTAGATAGGCTTGACCTTATCAGGTGAGCCCTTTAGAAGAGGGCTGAGGGCTACACTGAGCCTGAGGACTCCATGAATGAGTCCAGACTCCTGAGGTAACAACAGTCTGCTTATCATCAGTGCATTTCAAATGAAATTCTAAACACAATGAATCATTGGATCCTAAAAATAAAGGCTTCAATACATTGGTTTAAAGCAAAATTTTGAAAACATCCTAGGGCATTGGGTGTGATAAAGGCTCCCAACACTTTCTATTCTTAAGGTCTTATTTCCTCCATCCATCACACAAAAATCACACACACACACACACACACACACACACACACACACACACACAATAAACATACACCCTAGCAGAGCAAAGCCAAATGGAGCTATCTCCTGACAAGACTTAGGAATAGTAAATTTTTTTTTTAAATAAATTAAACTATAATTTAAAGTTGAATAAAATAATCAAAGTAATTTCACCTTGTTATAATTTTCTTCTCCATTTCTTCTGAGCATCTTTTGATAGCTTAGTAGATGTCATACATGTGTTATTAACCCCCTTTAAGAAGTGAAAAAAATAAAATATTTAAATGATACATCAAATATCAATTAAATTAATCATGCCTTCTAACTCCATTCCTAACTGAAACTCCCCAAACAATAATGTGTCAAAATTAAAAAGCATCAGGAAAAGTAAATTATAATACACTCATGAAACAGAATATTATACAGCTATTGACAATTATGTTATGAAGCAATTAGTGCAATGGGGAAAACGATATGTCATCAGTGAAAACGGGATAAAGAATTCCATATATAATCTGATTTATAAAATATATAGGAAAAAAACAGTGGAAAAAGGTACACAAATCCTAAACTATGTTTATGTCTGGGTTGTGGAGTTATAGGAGACTTTTTTTTCTAAATTTCTACAGCTATTATATATTTTTTGTACACTTAAAATGATTTACAAAAAAAAATAAAATCAATTGCTTTAATTATTTCTTGTCTGTTAAATACTGGCACTATTTTGATATTAAAGTAATGAAACAATCCTCCTGGGGCATACACTTCAGATGGGAACTGCATACATTTCGCAATAAGCTCTTAGTGTTCCACACACAAATTCTCCCCTTGTGGCTCAGTCCTGGCAGATGTTTAAGTTGGACTGTGTGTGCTGACCACGTGGGATGCTTCTGGATTGGTTTCCTATGTCTTCAGTCTTCCTGTGATTAGGTTTATTGACACAAACTGATTTACTAAAAGTTAACATTATATTAAAGTATTGGTAATGCACGTGCACACACACACACACACACACACACACACACACACAAAGGTGTGAAGATTTAATACAGCAAAATGTTTTGATTTATTTTTATACTGACTAAGTTTAAGTTCACCATTTTAGCCTGGCTGCTTCACATACACCCCTGTTCTTACAATTGGATTTATCAAACTTATGTATTGATTCCAGTATTCTCACTATATTTACTACTTTTCTCTCTCAGGTACCATGGTTCCCTCTGTTAGGGAGCTTCTCGCTTTCAAGTTCTCTTTAGTCAAAATCATCTTTTAATTTGAGCTGGCCGGGTGGATAGAAAGTATATGAAACAGAGTTCAAAATGTGGGGTATTTAAATCAAAATTTCAAAAACTAGCAACTACCCCCAATAGTTTATGTATAAGAAATAGACTCCCTGCTTTTCTCTCACATCTATGTTCCTTACATATGGAAAGGAGGGTAGAAGATCAATGACTTCAAACATTTTCTACTCCATGCTGGATTTCAGAGCAGATTCTTTCTTTAGGCCTTCAGTTTATGAAACATCTAGCTACCTGTCATCACTAAAAAAAAATTATGGCCCATGATGTTCCAGCCATAGGCTTGCCTGGAAGGAAATGTTTGGGAGTGCGTGCATAGCTCCATGGAGAATCATTCTGATCTGGATGAAGAGGAAATAAATTCCCCTTTCACCAAAACCACTAAAAGGTTTTTCTCTGCTTATTGATGATACATCAAAAATATATATCCAGATCAAATGACCAAAGGTATAATTTTTTTCAAAATCAGATTCAGCACATTGGATGTAGCTTGTTATCTAGCATAATGATAAAGAAAACAGCCAAACTAATGAAAAATGTTTTTAATAATAACAAAGACCTGATCATCTATGCTATAAATATAGAATTATCATGTATCAAGGAAATAGATACAGGTTTCTGGAATACTGAAAGGATCAAATAATAATAGTGTTAAAAACAGCAACAGAAAATAACTTGGAAGTTATATAAAGCCACAAGCACAAAATGGACTGTTTGCAAATGAAATTGGGGCTATTCCAGTTCCTGTCAGGATGACAAACTAATAGGGGCTGCCAGCTCTCTCCTCAGTACCCAACTCTGAAGATCCATAGAAGTGAAAATAAGTTGATGAATGTGAGAAACTCACATTAAAGCCATTTGATAGCCCTGGGAAGAGAGGAGGTGATTATTTCTTGGGGTATGTGGGAAAATGGTGGCCCAGAAGTGAAGTGAGTCAGGAGCATGAATGGGTACGGGTTGAGGGAGAACATTTTCTTTGTGACATTTTCTTTCTCAGTCATAACCTAGGGCAGACTATTGCTGCCCATCAAGTTAACAGCTTCCAGAAGGAAACAAAAACAAAAAACAAAAACCTACCATGGAATAAAAATCTGGTAGACATCAGATTTCTCTTCAGCAGGGCAAGGTGCTAGATGACAGTGGAGTCATCATTATTTTCAGCGTTGATAATAATATTGAAACTAGAATTTTTCCACTTAATTATATTCTTAATCATATACATCCACAGAAGTTTGGTTAGATAAAGCTATCTTTAAAGAAACAACTCAGAAATGAGAAAAATAAATTTAGGCTCTATGAAATATATTTCATGTAAGTTCAAATAAATGATTAGCTTATTGTTGTTTGCTGTTTTGGTATAAGGCAAAAATTAATTTCACAGAAAAAGGTGAGTTTGTTTGAGGGTGAAGTTGAAGACCAGGCTAGATTTATGTTTTTGTTTTTGTTTTGATTGTGTTTGGTTCTGTTTTGTTTAGTGATAAAGACATAGATATGGATAAGTTTAGAAATTAATGAAGATAATGTAAATAATTATGGGCCTTTAAAAAATTAGGGGTACCCATCATATGGTAAAAATAAAACATTTTAAAACCAAAAGAAGAAAATATTGATATACTGATATATTTTTTTGAAAACAGAAAAGGAGAAACATTTTTAAATATGGTTTTAAAAAAACAAAATGATGGCACAATGAAACTGACTATAAGACTCATGGAAATATGTAAATAGGTTACACTCAGTGATCAAGATACTGTCAGACTTGCATTTCAAATGAAACAAATTGAGCAATATGTTGTCTACAAGAGACACAGTTAAAACCAAAGAATCCAGGAAGTTTATAAATCAAGGGATCAAGAAAGATATATCAGACAAATGTAAAGCCAAAAGAAAGCCAGGGTACTGGTTTTATTTTCACACAAAATAAAAATCTAAGGTAAAAATTTCATAGCTAACATTATATAATAAAATATACTAGATCTTAAGATTTTATTATTATAAACATTTATTGACAATAATAATGCCTCAATAATGTATAATGAAACAACTAACAAAATTACAAGAAGAAAGATAATTCAAAAAGATTACTTGTATTACTCATAGGGAAACGAAAGCATATTAAACCTCATTGAGATACTGTTCATTGTTTCTAAGCCCAGTAAAAATCCAAGTATTTGACAAAATACTCTGACAAAATACTCTATAGGTGAGACCATACTCATACATTGCTAGTGGGAATTCAAAATCATTCAGCACTTGTGGAGAGGAATTTGGCTATATATAGAAAAGTTCCATATGAACTAATTCTTTGACCCAGCAGTCCTACTTCTTAAAATCTATCTCAAAGATAAACTGACAAAAATACAAAATAAAATTTACATAGGGAAGTTTTTCAGTATTTATTTCTAACAATAACATTTATTTAGGGCTGAAATTGAAGGAAAAAAAACAGACTAGGGTTTGTTTTTTGTTTGTTTTTTTAATTGTGTTTTGTTTTGTTTTGTTTAAGGATGATGATATAGATATTGATTAGCTTGAAAATCAATGAAGAAAATAGAAATAATTATGGACCTTTAAATATTTAGGGGTATTCACCATAAGCATACAAATAAAATGCATACTTTTTAAATCAAAAGAAGGAAATACTGATCTATTTTTTTTCAAATAGATTTAATAACAAAGGATTAGAAACAACCTGAATGACCATCAACAGGAGACGGGTTGAAAAACTTTGATATAGCCGCAAGAAGGAACACATATAACTAACTATAAAAAGCACCAAAGAGAAACTCTATATAGTGATGGGATCTCTAGGCTACATTGTTAAAAGAAGCAAAGTGGAGACAATGGTTACTCTACTCAAACTCTTGAGTGAGTATGGGGGAGGACAATATAATTTTATTTTTTTCAAAAGAAACATTATAAGGATTAAAAATAGTTACCTATTTTTAAGAAGAGAGAATTTTCTGGGAAAATAAAATAGATAAGCTAAAATTTTATAATATTAAATTGGAATTAGAAATATCAGGACAATTTTATGAGTATGTTTTCCTTTAAAAACTATACTTATTTTGCAGACTAGAAACAATGAGCTTATTAACACTGTTAGCACCTAACCTGTGATCTCTAAAAACAACTCCAATTAAACGGAGCCTGGGCACATGATATAGCTGATGCCAGGTCTGGGGTAGAAATTTTATAAATTAAATCCTTCTGGCATAAATTTCTTGTTATGCCAGAAAGTAAGGAAGTTATCAAAAATGAACACAATCCTATTAAAAAGACACAGAAACTCACCTGAAGGTGCGTCTGCTGGCCTGAGAGGGGGAAATCTGAACATGAAAAAGAATAATGACGAAAAGAAATGGAAACAGTTTAAGCATATAACAGTTTATGGGTTGTTGATATTAAAATACACAGATTGGTCACCAATGGAGGTTGCTAAGACACCAGTCCATCATTCTGAAGATTGACAAAATCAAATAAGTATCCTAAATGTTTTTAACCAACTCTAATTCAGAGTAAGAAAAGGGACGTTGAGGGATATTTCTTCTCTATGGAAGAATTCAAGCTAATAAATGCAGAAAGAATGACAGAATTATAGAATCACCATTTCATCATTTTTAAATAAATAATACATTTAGGCAACAATGACCCAAGATGTCTAACTTTAAGTTTAGTAAAATTAGAGATCAACAACAAAAGAAAACTAAAAATTCTACATATCTGGCAAATAAATAGATTATTACTAAATGACTTTTGGGTTAAAGAGTAAATTACATGGGAAAATATGGACGATTTAAACGGAACAATAAAATGCTACATGTCAAAAAGTATGCAATGCAGCTTAAACAGCATGTTGCTTAAAATGAATTATTTCATGAATAAGAAAGCTGGAGAATAAATAAGCTAAGCATTCCACTTAAGCAGTTGAAATAAGAGCAAGAGAATAAACTCAAAGGAACAAGATGGAAAGAAATACTATAGATATGAGGATAAATCAATGAAATAGGGAATTACAACAAAACCAAGAATGATAATGTTCCATGAATTAAATGCCATGAATCACTAAACTCTCTGCATTTGAGGTCCAAATAAAAAACAAAATCATAAGACAAATACGAAATACATAAAGCAATAAAGTTTAGACCTGGAAAAAACTTTTAGATGTAATACCAGTAATACCCTACAAATTCTTGCCTGTAACAGTTTCCAGCTCCTTTCAAATACACTGAGTGCAATGAATTAGGCAAACTGAAATAAAAGTCTGAGGAAACACAAGACTGCCCTCACTTCAGACATCAGCCACAAGTTCAGGGACTATCTTCACTCCAGAGCAGGTAACTACAAATTCAAGAATCTCCATATCCACCCTCAGGTTCAATAATTCACTAGAAAGACTAACAGAACCCATGGAAGGCTCTTATACTCACGACATTGTTTATTACAGGTAAATGATACAAATTAGAACCCACTGGAAGAAGAGACAGGTAGGGTGGTATCAGGATGCTTTACTGTCTGGCATCTACGTGTGACAATTCACACAGAGCATGCCACCTGGGGAAGCTCACCCAGACTTTTGGTTACCAGGGTTTTATAAGGGCTCAATGACGTACTGCCTGCGTGGCTGACCTTTATTCTCCAGCCCCTTTTGGAGGTTTGGGCGAACACCTGTTGTCTCCAGCTTCTCCAAAGGTCGAAATTAGTACCACGAACTCATCATAAGTCACATGGCTAGACTGTCCTGTGGCCAAAGTCTTCAGCAAACAAAGGCACTCCCATCAGGCAGGACATTTTAGGGGACTAGAGAGCTCCTCCCAGCAGCTGAAGACAAAGGCCAGAACTCTCTTTAGGTAATACAAATTCTTCACACTGAATAAGAATTTGGGGGCATCAGACAGAGAACCCATGTTTTTCAAAAGCTTCCTGGGTGAACCTGGTAATCCGGGCTTTGAAACCACTGATGCAGTTAAAATCTTTAGCCTTTATTTACAGATGAAAAATTTGAAGACCCAAGAAATAAAATGACTTGTTTACATGGTAATGATCACACTGATAGCAAGAAGGGAGCCAAGTCTGGGATTTGGGGGCTTGGCTGAGCTGTAGAGAGCCTGGATTGCCGCAAGGCACCCTCTCACCCATATGTCTCATGCATTGTCTACTGACTGAACAAAAACCTACCTTGCCCATATATCTATAAATCTATTCACATGTTGTTACAATTAGGAAAATATGAATTCATGAAAAAGCATTGCTCAATTCTTTATGGCCTTATAATTCAGAAATTCTAAAGATTTCCAAGCTATGCTCTGTAGAAAACACTCAGGAATAATTTGATTCGCACCATTATCCATTAACACCAACAAATTCAACCCTGCCCTTACCAATCTCTATGAGTCAAGTTTAATTTCCCCAAAGTCAAACATTAGCAAATGTGGTAAGGCTATTGCCAATTTAATAAAACAAAATGGAAGAAAATTCCCGTGGTCTCATTACTTTTTAAATAATTTACCACTCATTCAACTTCACTGGTGCTTAAATTCTACAGGAATCTTATGTGCTTTCTCCATTGCAGGGAGACCCTCATCTAAACTGTCAACTACTTATTATCCTTTTTTTGTGTAGTTGTGACTCATAGCAGTACTCAGTCTCATTGAAATATAAGAATCAGGCAAGAATCTATTTCTTATTCTGGGTCTTTCATATAATTAAGCCTTGTTGCATAAATTTTCATTTTTTTTTTCCTTCGGAAGTAAATCACTCTACTCGCAATTGATTATTAACTGCTGAAATTTCTGTGATTACTGATGTGGAATTAGTGATATGAATGCAATTTATGTCAAAATAATTGTTACAAGAAAGTAGGTAAACAAAATCGAAATTGTACTCAATTAATAAACAGTTACTTGTTGAGTAGGGATGAATTTTACTCCAGTCTTATTAAATCTAACCCTAATCCTTTTCATCAAGGCGGTAATGCTCTAGCATTGTCTCTACTCCCAAATTCCTGTGAAGATCTAAGGGCTTGTGCAGTTCAAACATTGTAAGGGGGTCCTGTGGTCATCTGTCTAGTCTGGTCACTACTGGGCTTTTTGCCCAGCGCAGCAGGATTCCTTGGCTGCCTGTTTGGAACCAATTTTGGGTTCTGGGTCAAGTCTTGGTGGTAGAGTCATCCTCTTCAGATGCTCAGTACATCCATTCTTTTCCAGGACTTCCCCTTTCCATGCATCCCACAAGGCAGAAGAGATGGTGGGCCAAGTGAACTCACCCTTCGAGTCCTGCAAATCTCTCATCTCCCTTTGTTGCAGTTTCTTTTCCATACAAGGGCAGGATCTATTTTCCCCTCCCTTCTGGAACAGACCATCATCATCCTCTCAGCAAACATAGGTTTCAGAATATTAGACCAGGATTGGGATGCCCTCAGGTGACTTCTCCTTCTGGCTTCATAACAGAAACATCAATGAGGCTTTCTTATGGAAGGTGGGAAAAACACTGAGCAGCAGTGCAGATTACCGCATTAAGTCATCCGGTTACACATGAATCCATAAGAAAAGGATGGTTTGCTTATAATCTTTTAAATTTATAGTATCAGAAAGGACTTGGAAACAAATGAGAGGAAAATGTTGTTGGTATGAAATGACGCTCCCTCACTACTGCTCATCTGGCTGCCTGGAGAATGGATCAGTCAACATCACCAGTCCAGAAAGCGTTTTACCATCACAGGGGGCACCACTTTCTGTCAATGTTGGGCTAGAAAAAGGTTTAAAATGTGAGACTGTAGCCACTTATTTTAATCTGCTTGATGAAGAGGTTGAGAAAATATTAGTATTCATTCATAATAGCTGCAAAAATTGAATATACAAAGATTATTAGTTGAAGTTATTAACCTTTTGGTAAAAATGTAGTATGAGTAGGTAGAAAGAACCAGTGTGCTTTTCTCTTGGAAGTAATAGGAAACCATAACTATCTTGTGCCTGAACTAATGTTTATAAATGCCTATTGTTTATATCATTTGCCATTATTCTGGCTAAACTGTCCTTAAACTTCAAGGGTCAGCAAATTGCAGTATAAGCAACAAATCTGGCCCACTACCAGAGCTAAGGAGGGTTTTTACATTTTAAAATTATCTTTCAAAAGGCAAAAGAAGAAGAACGTTTTATGATGTGAATATTTATGGATTCAAATTTTGATGTACATGAATAAAGTTTTATAGGAATAGAGCCATGCACAATGATTTATATAGTGTCTATAAACTGTTTTTGTGTATAGTGATAGAGTTGAGTAGTTCCAATAGAAAAAACATGATCCACAAAGCCTAAAATATTTACTAGCTTGTCTTTTTTCAGGAAATGATTGACAGCTCCTGCATTCGAATATGTTTGTGCATGGGGGAAGAGAAAGAGGAGGGTTTTTTTAAATGCATGTTCTCTGGTTCTATTCCAGAGGTTCTGTTTGTGTAGATCTGTGTAGGAGCCCAGGAATCTGCATGTTTAATAAGCATCCTGGGTGATATTGTAACAAAAGGTCCTAGGGTCAGTCTGTGAATAACATTTTAGAATCTAGAGGTGAATATATAGATCACCTGTGGATATTTCCCTCTGGGCAAAGAAATATTCCTTATCTCTCTAGGATATTAAAAGGAATAAGTACATTTTAATAATCAACTATAAATAGATGTTAAAAATATTTAACGATTCCTATTCACTAAGCCTAAGGGTGCCTTTGTCCTCTTTTTAAAAATAAATGTACTTCCTGCATACACTTGGGGAAAAAAGAAATCATTATTTCCAAATAACGTTTGTCAAAAATAATAATTCTCTTTTTCCTCAATCTAGCTCAAATTTAAACGTTTGAACAAAAAGAACATAACTAAGAATAAAATGTGAGGGAAGAGAAATATTTCCATAACAATGTGTGCAGAGACTACCCCTACCCAGGAGGCATGCATGGCAAAAAATGCTGTATTTAAGGACACAAAATGCTTTTTGTTTCAATTCTCAATTTTAAGACACTTGTAGGTTTTCAGAATTTTCCTTCGAGGATACAATTTCTGAGATTATGCCTAAGAATGTTGGGGAAATACATCACCAGGAAATGGGTTCTTTATCTGTTTCTTAGCAGATAATGGGTGATTGTGTATAAAGTATGCATTCACAAACTGAAAGGAAAAAGGAGTTGAACAATCAGATTTAAAACTTTTAAATTCAGCTTATAAGTAAGCCTCAGTACATTTATGATAAATTTGAAAAAAAGCATGCTAATGAAATAAATGTGATAAGTTTAAAGAATATTAATGAATTGTGATTCAGTCAACTGGATTGGGTTTTCCCGTTGCTGGCCAATCACAGTTATTAGTTCTTCTAGCCTAATTCCCTTGGGACATTTTAATTTCTCGGCTCTCAGTGCACAGAATGTGGATCATTATGAAGTGTGGTCTAGGTCAGTTCCTCTAAAGAGCTCAACTTCTTCAAGCAGAGGATCTATATAATAGGAGCATCTCACCACATATAAATATATATGAAAGCTTGGTTTGCTGAACGCTGTCTCAACTTCATTGACCACCATGTTTCCTGCCTTTTTAGCATTTCACCTCAGCCTTACTCCTTCAATTCCATTCAGATAAATCTTCTCTGGCTTCATCTTTTTTTTTTTCCTTACAGTAACACCAATCTTGTCTGTGCCATGGCTCTAGATGCCTTTCACATTAAGGAGACACTGTAACTGTGCTTCTCAGCCTGTCAACTCAAGCCCTTTTAAAGGAGAAGAAATGCAAATGCAACTCTCAGGAGATATAGCACATACCCCAACCGGCCTGCAAGCGCCCTTCTCACTCTCATATGTTAGTATAGGGACCACGTGACTGGTACCTATGTAGATGTAGTGATATTTTACAGTGGAAAACCTGAATATCTGTATGAGGTAACCTTGAATCCAATCTAATGCAGTAATTGAAACTGACCCTTACATTACTTTGAAACCCCTTCGTTTTCTTAGTAGCATTTGGGTAAACAGGAAAGAGAAGGCTGGAGCATTTATGACTTCTTGGCAAAGGATAAGAGTCAGGGTCCTTGGGATTGGTGTCCTTGCTTCCTCTGGTTTCCAGAGTGATGTCCTTGTCTACTTGGCATTCAAGGCTGCAATGGTGTCACATGAAATCTGGTCTCTCTCACCCTTAGAGTCTGCCTTCTCTGAGTATGAATCTCACCTTGACTCTCACTGATGTTGCAGATGTCTGTCTCAACCATGTCTTCTCAAGAAGTCTTCCCACAGTCTTTGATTCAAGGTGACTTTGTCTCTTAACCTAGGTGGCCCTCAGCAGAGTTCAGCCATCTTCTAAGTCCTCTGTGCAGCAATTTGGGCACTTTCTTTATTTCATCTCCATCATACAGAAACCAAAACTCACACAGCAAATCTCAATTTCAAAATCTCTGCCATGAGTTGAATTGTATGGCCCCCCACCCTTCAAAAGGATATGTTAAAATCCTAACCCTCAGTACCCAAAGTGAGAACTCATTTGGAAATAGGGTTGTGGCAGATGTCATTAGTTAAGCTAAGATGAAATCATACTAGAGTAGAGTGGGCCCTTAATCAAATATGACTGGTGTCCTCATAAAAAAGAGGAGTCAACACAGAGAAGGCTACGTGACAACAAAGGCATAGACTGGAGTGACATATCTACGGGCCAAAGACCTCAGAGAATTGCTGGCAAATACCAGAAGCTAGAAGAGGTGAGGAAAGATTAACCTCTACAGGTTTCAGATGGAACATGCCCCTGTTTCGTACCACCCAGATTGTGGTGCTTTGTTACGGCAGCCCTGGGAATCTAATGCAATCTCCTTCTACAATGTCATGTTACTTCGATGTGGATGCCTTCCATGTTGGTGCCAAGAAGACAGATGTACAAGCAATTTCTGAGCATCAAATCACGAAGGGAGCAGAAGTCTCTTCTTTTAAGTGCTTACTTATCCAGTTAATGCACACCCCTCGCTCTGAGCCGACATATTGAAAAATGAAAGCTTTGAGGCACAGTTCTGATTGCTTCACTCTCCTCTCCCATTCTTCTTTTTCCCACAGATCGTTGGCCCCAGATAGGGGGCCGGCATTGTGCCTTCCTCTGTCCATGATTTCTCTCCCACAGCAAAGCCGAAAGTCATCAAAACTTGTCTTTCCTGGATTGGAGAGGAATCTTCTTTACACCACAGGGCACCATGAGATTCAAGGTTTTCAGTCGAATATTTGATAAGTTGAATGGGATCTTAAGGGATTTAGAAATAAGGGACTGTCCTCAGAAGAAAAATGTGTCCCCAGAAACAGATTAATAATCTAGGACTAGGAAAACATACGACCTGTGAGAGTCCCTACACACGGCTGTAACCAACGTATGTCAAGGACAGTGATACTGGACTTAGGCGGAGTTAGCTGTTTTATGTTTTAATTCTCTGCTATTATCCCCAGATTTTCAGTTAAGCCCATTACACGATAGCCTATTTTGCTTTGGAGGAAAGAACAGGATCTGGGCTCCTTGCACACTTAAGTGGGATACGCTGTGCTGAGAGGTTTATAAATACAGAGCAGTTGCGAATGGCAGAGGGAAATGGCAGAGAATCCTAGAAGAGCAGTCTCGATAAAAACAACTGAGGAATACTAAGTCATTCTCTGGGACCCTCAGGAGTCCTAAGGGAAGGGGAAACTAACTTCTTCACTCCCGCTGGGACCCCAGGTTTTCATTTTGCATTGGGCCGCTATAAATGATGTGGCTGGCTCTGGTAAGAGTGGACTTAACACTTATTGTATTCACTCTCTACATCCAAAAAATATAGGAGGTGGGTCATGACAGCAATCTAAGCTTGTGGATTGGCGCAGTGGGAGCTGAGGTGATCCTGACAATCTGGGGGCATCGGGAATCATCACCAGCAGTGAGAGGGGCTCAGCTACACGTGCGGCGGAAGTCCTCTTAAGCACATCCTGATTTGAAATCAGCTTTTGGGAAATAAGAGTACTATTTTCTGTTTTCAGATGTGAGAGTTATTTTCTCTGTTGTTGATTAGTATCAGCTTCTTAAACCACCATAGATAGGTAAACAGGGAAAAAGGCAACTGAGTTTTCACCATAGACTTATCAGGAATAAATGTTTACCTACTTAAAAAAGATGTAAGAAATATGTGGGTGATTTCCATTTCCTCAAACAATAACCCATGGTTCTTTCCTCTGGTTTTTCTATTTGCTTTTGTGTTCTTCTAATAAATAAATAAATAAATAAATAAATAAATAAATAAATAAATAAATAAATAACGCTTCTATTACTAAAAAGCCTAAAGGCAAAAATCAGAAAAATGTCAAAATTTGACTTCTCATTTCAGTCTTGCATTCCAACGTGCCTATCGTTTATTGTTGTAAGCATGTGTGTGCGTGTGTGTATGTGTGTGTGTTGTGTGTGCAGGACAGAGCGACAATCAATGCAGGTGCAGACCTTCCTCATCCTGAGCCACAATGAGGCAAAAAGGGGTTAATAAAAGAGAACCGAATGGGGAACTGCCAGGGCCTACATTCCATCCCCAAGAACCACCCAGGCCTGCATCCTCCTCCCCAGGAACTGCCCAGTCTCACCCGCTAGAAATAAATCGAAGATGTCTAAACTCTCATAAAAAGGGGAGATAAGACCCAACTGGTTTTAACTGGTTCTTCACACATGCGCAAACTACCAAACGCTGTCCTTTAGTTGAACTCTAGCCTAATCATAATGCAATTAGAATGGAATGAACATAAAGGCTTGCCCCCCACCTTACCCCACCCCCGTGGGTTTTTCTGTATGTGATCTGGGTAAGAGCATGTGCAGAAAGAAACTAGTTATATAACCAACATATGTCAATCAAATGACCTCTGAGAGACGTCCCATCTCCTGCTGTAAGGAAATTTACCTACCCTTTTCTATATAAGAAAAAGTTAGCCTAGAGTACGTCTTCCTAAGACACTGCCATTAGCATTCCTACCTCTTGCCTTTAATAAAATTTCCTATCTTTTTACTTTTCTGTGCATCGTGAATGCTTTCACACTTTGCCAACAACCAGGGTTATCAAGAGACAATACAAGCCCCATTCTATGAAGCCTGTTAGAAGGCACATTTGAAAGTGTTACCTGGCTTTGCCTGAGGTGAAAAAGAAGGCAGCAAAATCATGCACCAGTTCAAATAGAAAGCGGGGAGGGTGGACAGAAATGGTTTTTCTTCCCCTGCTGTCTTTCTGGCCACAGGGAACATGGGGCTGTTTCCTGTGAAACTGGAATAAAAAAAGTAAGTCAGAGAGAAAATGATCTTCCCTTGAGTCCAAATTTTTGGAATTTCTTGTCATTAGGGACATACTTTCTAAATGATTTACTGAGCATTTATTTGGACAATGACCAAGTATGCCCAATTTTGTGAGAAAATAAAATCATCCTTGTAAAACTAGAAAGCAGGAGATAACTCTTTGATGATGTTACCTGGATAGAAACGAACATCCATTACTAAACCATTTTGTTTTAATAGATTTCAGCTACAGATATGGGCATGGGATTGCATACTGTGTTCACTCAGCAGTAATAAAATATTTCCTCTGTGACATTGGGCTGTATATATAAAAATGTATCTGACTCATGTTACAGTAATGCCACATGTATTTTGTATACTTGTTCTATGCCTGTGCAACATCGTTATTGAATTATTTGCTTTTTCTTGTCAATAATAAAAACTGCATTGCATGTTTATTGTGTGCTAAGCCCTTTAAATAGATTATCCATTTAATTCTTATTGGGTTGTCATAAGAAAATCCTGTCAGGTAGGTGCAATTGTGTTATGCAAGTGGAGGGGTGAGCGTACAGAGCTAAGTTGAAGAGTCAGTGTTTAAATCCAAGTTTATTTGTCTTCCAAGTGCATACTCTTAACCAGGCTTATGATATAACATAGGTGCAGCCAAAAAAAATGTTACAGTGCTTCAAAGAGACAATAAAAGTAGGGGGAAAATATATACCAATAATTCTATTAAGCTGTGTTCTGTTGTCTTTCTATAGTAGTAATTTTTTTAATCAAACTTAAAACCTTAGTGTTTTCATTTGGTTCTTATCATAGACTCCCTTTTCTCTTTCATTCAACTATTTCTTTGCTACAAAACGTATTATAACAAAGTACTTTAAAAGTACTGTTGACTTCCCCCCTCCCCCGCCCCGCCCTGGGGCCCAGACACTAAACATTTATTAATGGAGAAAATACTTTAATCTGGACATTTAAATTATGGGTAAATATTATAGTACATTTAAAAATGGAATGAGCCATATAGAAAATTTTTAGAAACCAAATCAAATTGTTTAACTTAAAATGGGTGTGTTTTTAATGGAAATAACACATATACTGTCTTTAATAGTAAAAACAAACAAAAAGCAGGTACTTAAGGCTTATTTAAAAAACAACAACAACAAACAAACAGTAATTCTCTGATCTACCCTCCCCTAGCAGCTCTGCTTCCCAGAAACAATCACTTTTACACATTTTGTGTCCTTGATTTTTCTGCTGGTTATCTTCCTATCACCAAATAATATGACCATATTGCTGCCTTGCATCATCAGATTTAAGTTTTGTCAACTGATTTGCAACTAGTTAAATTCTGAGAGGCCACTGAAGATGTCAAGTAAGATGCAAGCCAAGCCCTGTCCTGTGGTCATAACCATTTACTGCAAACCAGTCAAAAATAAAAGTCAGTTTTGAAACTAGAGGGAAGGACACGTCTTTAGTAACCAAGTGTTATTTGTATTAACGTAAAAACTAGGAATGTGAACTTTGGCCTCTCCAAATAATGAGGTCTATCTAGCAGTCCTTCAGGGAAGTTCTAAGCGCAGACAAGCAAAAGGATCCTTGTTGAAAAGGATCCGTTTTCTTTCTACTTTGTTTTAACTCATACCCTTTTGCTTGGCTGACTGGATAATCCAGGACTTTTTAAATCCCAGAGCATTGTATGTGCTGGCTAAGAAACCCAACACCAATGCAAAGGCTCCAGGAAGTCATCTTAAGGAACCAAATATATTTTGTAAACAGACAACTAGCATTGGATTGAACACAAATACATATAAGCCACCACTTGTTTGTGTTTGCTAATGGTCTTCAGGATTCAGGCCAAGGTTTTAGCTTAAACTTCAATAGAGCCAAAATTAGTGTATGTGAGCAACAATCGCACTTTTTTTTTTCCCATTTACAAAGTGATAAACTTTTTTAAAAAGAGGCATAGCATTTTATCTATGTGAACCTACTAAAGAGTAATGCTAGCCATTTTTAATAATACAGTGGGTAAAAAAGAGTATGGCTTTGGAAATAGAAATAGACAAAGAGAAGTGTAGACGGATGAGAACTAAAATAGCTGGGTTTGCTGAGTAGTTTCCAGTCCTTATCCTTGGAAACTTTGAGATTATTTATATGATCTTAAAATACTCTCAAAAGACTCAAGATATGGCAAAGCCTAAACAGTTTTGGTTTGAGCACCAACATAACAATGAGATTTTTTTTTTCCTGGCATATTTTATAGTACAGTTTAAGCAGGAAAAACAACAATGAATGTATGACATGACCTGTCTACACAGTAAGCAGATGTGGATCCAATGGCCCAGGATTACTGAACCTTTGGAAGTGTTGCCATCCACATTATGTTTCCTATTATGAGAACCTAGAGCTTCTGGCACTTCAGACAAGTCAGGGCATGAGAGCTGTGGACCCCAAGAAGAAAGATACACTTGAAATAAACCCAGAAGAAGAATTTATCTGCTGAGATAGACTCCCCATGGTCAACCAAGGGGCCAAATTTTATGAATAATGAGAGTGTAGCAGCCATTTGCTGACAGGCTCCACATGTACTCCGTACACAGGGAAGAACCTCAGACTGAACTCCAGCTCCCCTCACCATGGCCCCCACTTCTTTACACAGTCTGCGTGAACCACGGCAGGCAAGCCCTAGTTTCATCTTTCTACCAACAGACTGAGACCTACCCTGTGCAGTCAGAACTGCACAAGGTGTATCCTCGTTTGCATCTATACCAACAAAGCAGAACTGCACAATTTGAATCCTCATTCGCATAAAATTGGGAAGTTGGGTGAGAATTTTCTGTATAAAAGATGGCCTCCCCTTTGTCTAAGAGGAACACAATTTAGGTTGCTACATGAATCTCTGTCTCTCAGCTGCACCTCCTTTCCATCAAATAGATATTTTTTATTCTTTACCGTGTTTCCCCGAAAATAAGTGTTAGACTGACAATCAGCTCTAATGCATCTTTTGGAGCAAAAATTAATGTAAGACATGGTCTTATTTTACTATAATATAAGACCCGGTCTAATATAATATAAAACCGGGTCTTATATTAATTTTTGCTCCAAAAGATGCACTAGAGCGGATGGTATGGCTAGGTTTTATTTTTGGGGAAACAGGGTATTACAATCTAAAATTATTTTTGGTTCACAGGGTCTTGGAGGAGACTTGGCTTCTGTTTTTCATTTTCCTAACCTTGCCTGCAATAAAATCCATATTGTCTATTCCAAATCTGCTGTGCAAAAACGTCATTATCACATAATCAGGAAAATCAGGCTTTTTAAAAAATTTCCTGAAAGCCAATTCATTATGCATTTTCCCACCAAAGAATAGACATTAACAAATGTCTGCCCCTGCACAACTGTGACTATACAAGCACAAATCTGTGATAGAATAGCCGACTAAGCTATCGTAGAGAGACGAACCAGTGATTAAAAGAATTTGAAAATAAGAACTAAAAAGGGGTCACAGTTCAAGCAATGAGGACTTTGTAAAGCAGAGAATATAACAATTTCCAAATAGGCAATTGAATTTGGAAAACAATCTGTTTTTCTCAATCAGAATAAAGTCTTCAACAATAACATGGATATTATTGCCAGACATATTTGTATTTTTCCTTCCATGATTTTTCAACACATGGCAGAGTGTGGATGAAATGGTATAGCAATCATAATATACCATGAATTGATTTCTACATACTAAACAATGAATTTATTGATAGAAAAGTTTCTGTGTATGTTATTAATAGTGCATGCCTCATTGGTGCTATTCCATGATACTAATTCTAAACTTAAACTGAGCTTTGTTTAAGGCTAATTGTGCTTAGCTGAGATACATCTTTTTTTGTTTGTTTCTTTAATACTCTATCAGTGGGAGGAAGAAAAAAAAATCAAAAGGAAGTATCAACACAAATTTAAACCTTGTGGACACCTGTTGCAGACTTAAAGAACTAGTATAAGGGCTTATATGTCAAGGACCTTCTCAGAAATCCTGAAGGCTGGTTCTTGCTCTGTCACAGATGTAGCATGTAACTTGTGGTGTGTTACCATCCTAGGAATCTCTATTTTCTTAGTAGCAGTAATTTACTTCAGAAGTGAGTTCATGAGTTTTCTGATTAAATGACAGACAAAAAGAAAGTCTTTCCTCTTCAATTACAGACTTTCCACCTCAGCTTGAGTACAGCAAGTCCTCACTTAATTTTGATGAGTTCTTGGAAAATGCAATTTTAAGGGAAATGATGCATAAGGAAACCAATTTCACTAAAGGATAATTGATACAAACAAGAGTTAAGTTTCTATGGCATATTTCTGGTCACAGAAAACATACTCAAATTTCTAAATAAAAACCCCAAACCTAGAAGTATCCAATATAGTAAAGAAAGTTGGATTTCTCATGGAAGACATTGCTTAAAATCTTGCCTGTGCCCCTGAGGGTGGCATGACCTTGAGAAAGTCACCTTATCATTTAGAAACCTGGCATCTCTTCTTCATAGTGAGAATAATAACATCTATCCCACCCAGTGGCTATAAACATTACGTGAGCTAAAACAAGTAAAATAAAGGCCCTTGGGGGCATTTTAAAATATCATGGGAACCTACATCAAATTTGGAGATTCTCACTTTCATTGAGTATGTTTCTACACACTAAAAACAATTTAAATGGTTCCACCAGAGAAAGAAAACAGAATGGGATTCAGTTGGTTTACCAGATTCAATTTCCCACAAACTAAATAACTACTTCTCTGGATGTATAACTTCCTAACCAATTATTTTGACATTGTTTAGATACACTCATGGACCCAATGAACAGCAAAGTTTACCTTAAAACTTTAGAAACATCTTCTGACAGTATTTTCTTCTTTTTAATTTTCAACATATTCTTGACTCTCCCCTTCTCAGAAAAAGATTAATTTTTGGAAACAATTTACGTGGATCCTATTTCCACTGTAGCACGCACATTTCAGCAAGTGGTTAAATTTTTTTCATAATAATTATATTGCTTCTACAGCCATAGTCACACAGACTGGAGAATTGAGACACCTTGGGAGATAATTCAATATTAAAAATAATTACTCTTCCCTCCACTATTGCACCATCTCAAATGATATTTTCTCTTAATTATGTAATTAATTGCCTCAGTTCTTCATTTCACCCTGATTGAAACACTGAGAAACACCACAATCTCAGAGAGCTAAATACTATGATTTTCCATCCACCGAAAAACTGGGAGGTAGACAAAATAAAAAGCCTGTGACAAAATAAATGCATCGACAAGGTTCTCAATTATAACCCTTTTTTGCATGTAAATAAATACTCATGTACATGAGATTAATTATCAGCAGTGACAGTGACAACTTCTCTGAGAGAGTGAAGTGGTTGGCAGCGCTTCATGCTGTGGAACAGGTACTTAAACAGTACTCTGTCAGCTAGAGGAGATTTAAGGCGCCTTGTCACCATAGATATGATTATTTGATTACTATAATATGTGCTGCTTATGGTGGTCTGTAGGTAATCTCATAGACTCTCAAGTTTTCAAATGTCAACTAGAAGCCAGTCACTGCCAAATCTACAGAGGGTGCCAAAAAAAATGTATACACATTTTAAGGAAGGAAAAAACTGTATTAAAATTGTAATACTCAATATATACTGATAACAAAAGATGAATACAAGTCATGTGTATACATGTTTTGGCACCCCTGGTATATCCCTATACTAGATCACTATTCTGAGTTCCAACCAATACATTTACATCTCTTCAGGACATTGTTTTTTTATATGAACAGTTGTATTAAACCACATTTCTAAACTTCTAGTATAATGAAGATTTTAAAAGCATGGGCTCTAGAGCCAGATTGCCTGGGTTCAAATCCTAACTCTACTTCTTTGCAAGTTGTGTGATCTTGGTCAAATTACCTAGCCACTCTGTGCCTTAGTTTGTTCATCTTTAAAATGGGTGAAAGAAGAGCATGCTGTCAGAGAGTTATTTGTGGATTAAGCCAGTTAATTTCTGGAAAGGGCCCAGAATGCTGCCTGACACATAACAAGCTCTCAATAAATGTCATCTCTTGTTGTGATTCTTCTCTGTTTCCATGGATGGTACCAGGGTTTGCCCAGTGATTTAAGCATAAACCTGAATCCAACTCTTGGACCAACCACTTTCAGGCTCAGTGACCTTGGGCAAGTGACATAATTTCTTTGAGAGCCTCTATTTCCTCATTTGGAAAATGGGCATTACAGCTATTTCTAGTATGTATTTAGTGAAACAACCCAGGAAGAATGCGTAGGGCAGGGCCTGGCATATAGCGAGCACTAAGTAAAGGTAAGACATTGCTATTATCTTGGACTCTTCCTCCTTCTTAGCTTCCATTTCAAATTTCCACCAAGTTTTATTGCTTTTAACCCTTAAAATACTCTCAAATATCTTCCCTCTTCTTTATACTATGTCTTACCTTTTATCACCATTCATCTCCTACCTGCTTTTTTTACCCCCAGCCTCTAGCTCTAGAATCCATCTTCGGCTCTCCACTAGAATGTGTTTATAGGGCCATAATTAGGTCATATCCCTGCTCTCAGTCCTCCAGTGTTTCCTCTCACTTACATTGTTAAGATAACAACTCAGGAGAGATCCACAGCTGGAGCTGTGCCCCATGCTTACCTGTCTACCTAATGTCCCAACTCCCCACATGGAAACTCATTTCAGCCATTCAAAATAATTGCAGCTCTCTACTGTCTTGCAGACCCCTCGGTGCTGCCACACACTTCTGTTCCCCAGGACAGCAGTGCCACGGGTGTGTGAAACAGCAGGAAAAGATACAAAGGGCAAATCATGCAAAGCATTCTTTTCAGATGAAATTACAATTATTTGCATGTCTTTGACATACAAAACTGTTAATTTTGTATGGTCCAATCTAATGTTGTGGAAGGGAATACAAAACAAATTTTCCATTAATTTGCAAGTTGAAATATGAGAATTCACATATTCTTTTGAACTTGCAAAGGGTTGCTGTGGGCAGTGATTGGAAAGCTTTGGGATTTTCTGTTTGTACCTTATTGCCATAAGGTCATTTTAGAGGAAAACATACTTCATACCCTCTTCTCTGAGCAACCTGACGAAAAAGACCACACCCACACCCTCCTCACATCCCAGCTGCATGAGTGATTCCTCCATTTTCAGATACAGCAGGCACTCTGTGGTCTGTATCTTTCAGGTTAGGTAACCCTGGTCATCCGGTCTACCTGTCTCTCCTCTACAGACTCCACGGGCAGAGGCAGTGTCCTATTCATTTTTGTTTTGTCAGAGCTCAGCATAGCTCCTGACCCGTGGTAAAATATTAAATTAACATTAGGCAAAGGTAATGAGTCTCCAAAATAAATTACGTCTCATAGGAAAAGCAATCTGGATATCTGACTAAGCTTTTCTTTAAATTTATTTCAGATTTTGTATGATACATCCTGACCTGTAATGGAGATTGCAGATATGGTCATAGATATTGTCTTTGCTGTAACTCCATGCTTCCTAATGTGACTTTGTAATATATTGGTAGACAGCTAAGAAATATATTTTAAAGAATTTGAAGCAAAAGTTTTAAACAGTTGTGAGTAAATAACTCAATCTTCCAGGACATAAGGACCTTAAGGTACAGTAGTTCCTTTGAAGACATGTTGGGTTATCTTCAAATTATTTATTTTTCAAAAAGATTAAAGTTGGCTCCTTCCATTTCAGTCTCTGTTGATACCCCTGGGACTCTTTGCACTCTTTGTTACTCAGAACTGCACCCTTCTGAAGGCAACATGCCAAAAAAATCTTTTTATATTTGTTTTTGTGGTGGTTTTTGTTTTGGAGAGGTTTTTGGTGGCTTTTTTTTTTTTTTTTTTCACCTTTGTCAACATTTGAGTTACAATAGCTGCGCCAGTGGCCAAGCTGATAAGGGAAAACCTTGTAAAAGCACAAACCTTGAGCAAGAAAGGAAATTACCAAATAAAGAATTTTCATTTTCCTAAAATTAAAAACAGACCAAAATTAAAGCAGCATGACTGGAAGCCTCCTCTGGCTGTTTTGAATTGGCCTTTAAAAACAGTAAAGAGACAATCCTGTAAATAGAGCAAAGCAACCAGCCTTCCTCACCCCATTTCTCCACCAAGAGAAGCATCTTGGTCCCAAGGATGCCATAGACCAGTAGGCTCAAGAACTGTTCTCTCAAGTCCAGATTGTTCTTTCACAGTTCTCCGGTCCTTTTAAAAGAGTCACCAACAAAATCAGGCTTGATAGTGCAGTACTTTTTTTAAAAAAGTGCAGACTAAGTAAAGCTTTGATAAGGAATTTTGGCATCTCTTGAATGGAAGGTCTTCAGACTGGCTTGTTCTTATGTGACGCTGGTGGGGTGAGAACAAGGAGCACAGAGGGAGGTAGAAGCAAGCGCCTGGGCGGATGTGGAAACTTCAGCCAATTAGGTCTGTCTCTCGGGGACTCACAGTTGGATGGCTGGGGAGGAAAGGATTCCAGAGGCAGCAGTCCAAGGTTTCCTTCCTTTGGGCAAGGAGAGTCAATAGCGTTGGAGCGTCTACATGGCCCAACATGGTTCCCTTAATTCAAAGCCTCTTGTCTTTAGGGCTTTTGATCTTTCGTTTTCTACTTAGATTAATTATTTGACAGTAAAATCAAAATTCCAGGAAACACAGGGTATTTCTGAGAAATTGAATTAACCTGAATAATCAGAAAGACGTGCATATGAAACTTCACTTTCTTTTCTCTACTTTGACTTCCTACAAACCCAAATGACGATGAAGTCATGGCCAAAGACATTAGCTGAAACTCCCAAGTAATATTTTTCCGTATGTCCTCACACTGTCTGTACTTTTCATAAACAGATCTATGCTTGATGTTCAGTTATTGTAGTGGCTTAATGCTTACCCAGTGTAGAAATAAACTATATCACAACAGAAGAAGGAAATGGAGACCGGTCCCACCTTAACTTAATTCATCCGGTCTAGCTCAGGAACCGTGGAATTTTGGATTTCTTAAGTCTCTTTTCAAGTAGCAAAAACAAGTTCTCTTGTTTTAGTCAGCTCAGGCTGCTGTAAAAAATAATAAACTGGGTGGCTTAAACAACAATTATTTTTTACAGTGCTGGAGAAGTGAGAGGCTAGGAAGTCCAAGATGCAGATGCCAGCAAATTTGGCTCTCGGTGACAATGTTCTCCATGGTTTGCAGATGGCAGTCTTCTCACTGTGTACTCACATGGTGGAGGGAAAGAGAGAGGGCTCTGGTGTCTCTTCTTTGTATAAGGGCACAAATGCCATCATGGGAGCTCCACTCTCATGACTTCATCTAAATCTAATTACTTCCCAAAGTCCCCACCTTCCAATATCATCACATTGTGGGTTAGGGCTTTGGCATATGGATTTTGGGGAGACACAAACATTCAGTTCATAACAGAAATCATAATCAGTTTACTGAAATCCCTTCTAAATTAGCTATTAGTAAGAATATGGTTAAGCTGATCCATTTCCATGAAGACAAGACTGTGTGAGCGCTATTTTATAAAGGAGCCTCCCAACTCTGGTTCCCACTAAACCCTGAAATAAACGTGTTTAAGGCTCGTGGCTCTTTCAATAGGAGTTTTTTGTTTCTTGTTTTTGTTTTTGTTTTTTGGTGTTTTTCTTCCCCCCCAATAGAGTTCTTTAAAGGCAAATTTAATTATATCTTTGTAGATCACTCCCCCACACAGGAGACAGGATTGTCTAGAAGCTAGCACTCCTCATGTTCCACCTCATTTGTAATCACAAACTGTAGCCTAGCCAGAGGAAATAGCTATAAATTTTCAGGCAAATAAACTGGCCAGGAATATGCCTCTGATGACTAGGCTGCACTCTCTGAATCATGGTGATAAGGAAATTATTATCTTCTATACTTTCTTATGTATGACATTGTTTGCCAGAAAAATATCTGAATCATATCTGAACAATTCAAGACTTTTATAGCCTTCTCCTTTCTGACGGCCATACTCTAAAGCACTTTTGTAAAACTCTTTCTCCTCAACTACCTGCAGAAAAACTGAAGGGTGGAATATAAGCAGAGCAACTATGTACAATCCTGTGGATTTGGAGACAATTCTGTTTTACAAGGTTGTGATATCCTGTGACTCCATGTTATCCCCCCATCCTGTGTTACTGAGTGACAAGATAAGACAGGACAGGAAGCAAAAGCTTTCAGAAGGATTGTGTCAGGCTCTCAGAAGGGCTTAAGGCCCCTAAAACTAGCAAGAATATGTTACGTTCTATTAGGGATAATTGAGGTAAACATCCAATTAAAGGATTTCTCACCAGAACTGAGGGAGTCAACACATTTCAGAACATTTTTCTAAGACCCAGTGAACCACCAAGGCAGGATGAGGACCCCAGGAGAAGGTAGACTGTGTGTCTACAAAGGCTAAATAAACACCAGGTCCCAAATTTGGGAGGATAATGCTGAGGTTAGAGCAAGCAGGTCCTGACATCCATCAGGTATTTTTTGTTTTAAGCGTTTACTTTCACATAGTAAAGCATTACTCTGTTAAGAAACTGATTTTGCACAAAGGATATTAATTAGTAAAGATCTAAAAAATTTTTTTAAAGTAAACCAATGAATCAGCTAATAAATGTTCTAAAATATTCATGACCAGCAGGTTAACTTAACTGAAAGTACTAGGTTATTTTAATAGACACAACTAATGTGGCAGCTACTGAAATTACCAACATGGTGCCAAAAAAAAAAACACCTTCTAGAGGATATGCCTTGCGAATAAAATCTTATTATATTAACTGACAAGATCACAAGTAATGAGCAGAGCAAAGCAAGAATAAATGTTGAATAGTTACATTCATGCACGAATTTAAGGCACTTATAATCCAGTATTTACATGAGAGAATATGATAATAAAGAAAATCACATTTCCATAATTAAATTGTTATCCTTTGAACATGTTATTTGGAAGATTTATATATAAAGTCATATTTTAAATATACTTTTTAAATGATCTATAATTACATAGGAGAACAAAGCATTGCAATGAGCTAACATCCTGTTCTAGAAACAAAATGTCTGCTGTATCTCTGCTTTGAACATGAAATAATTAATACCTACGACCTCAATTTTGCGAGTATTATTATTTCTATTTTGCCTATAGGGAGGGAGGGTTTTGTGAAAACTCATTTATAACACTACAAGTGGTTGTGTATTATTGAAAATGAGTAAGAAGTAGCTTGCCTAAGGCCACTCATAATAACAGTTCTAGAAAAAAGAAAAATCCATGAGTATTAGACTACTAATTTTTAAAATTTATTTGGATATTTATAAGTTCAAATATATATTATTTTATGATCGAATTAAGATTACCTACAGCCAAACCTTTGCAATCAAACTTGAACTACTCTTCAACCATAAAAATACGGAATATGGGTTGATTAGGAAAAACAAAAAAAAACATGAGACAAAAAAAGTTTATACTTACAATATTCTGCAAAGTTTTTATTTTAAGATGCCATACTAGTGGGAAAGATAAAGATCAGATTATGGATGACCTTGAAATGGAAACTAACAATCATGGGTCTTGATGTTGATTAAGATCAAGATGACTTTGAACTTGACTCTATGATCATATTTAACAAAGTTAAATTATTAAATTGGTTATATTCATCACTAACCCTCCTCCTAAAGCCTATATTCTCTATCTCATTTTGAGGTACAACTACTCATACTCTCGAGCAATAAACCTAGACTCATCCTTGACTTCTCCCCCTCAACCTCCATATCTTACCTTCAAAATATTTGTCAAACTCATCCTTTCCTTTACGTCCCCATCAACACTGCTCTAGTTCAGGCTCTCATCCTGCCAATCACTGAATTAGCATAGTTACTGCTCCTCAACCTCCAATTTTGCCCTCCTTAATTCCATCTCCTCAAAATCACAGTCCATGTATTCTGAGCAAGGGGAGCTAGTTGAGTGGTCACAAAGGACATTGGCTGGATGTGCTCACGGGGCAGTGCTGACGAGTGATCTCCCTAAAATTGTTAACATCTTCCAATCGCTTATAGAATTAGATCCCAACTCCTTGACATCCTGTATGACATTTTCCATAAATGTCCCTTTGTCCTATCTGGAGGCTGATCCATGTGCATTATTTCAATGGACTCCTTGTTTCCAGTTGGGTTCTGTCAATATGAGTACAAGAAGATTGGAGGAAGGGAAGAGAGTGGTGTCAGAGCACCTCCTGCCCCAGCTCCCTCCTGCATTCTCACCTCACCTTCTTCAGTGAAGTTCACGCCTCTTGTCAGGATGCCATCTACATAGAGCACTGTGCCCACAATCTGGTGGCCCTCATGTCTGGAGGCAGCAGCTCTTCCCTCCTTGAGGGTCTGGATTACATCTGTGCTTTTCTTATACTCTCCCCACATCTTTGCATGTATCCCCTTTATTAAACTGCTGAACACAGTATCCTGGTTCATTGCTGGAGACTCGCTGCCAAAGTTAGCCTCCTGGCCACTTCCGTTTCTACATCTAATGTTGACCAAGCTTCTTTCCTGCCTCTTGCCAACCTGTTTTCTTCATTTTGAAGAGTGCTGTGCTTGCCCTTAACGTGCTAGTGCACTGCATAAATGAATTCCTATAGAACATCATTTCTCCATTTCCAAGCTTTGGGCTGTGCATGATTTATGTACATATGTGATATCGCTTCCCTGTGAAATTCCAGAAAGTCTATTATTTGTGAAATCTTGAAATCCACACTCAGACAGAATTCAGTCCTAATTCCAGAATCCCTCTACTTTCTCACTGGTGTGTCACTTTTGGCAATTTAGTTCATTACCTCAGTTTCCTTGTTGGCAAACTGATAATATAGTAGTACTTTTTCTCCTGAAGTTGATATGAGAATTAAATGAGATAACTCATATTAATTTCTTAGCCCAAGCTGCTTTACGTTTGGGCTCTCAATATCCTTGTTAAATATTATTTTCTTTTTTTATATAGGTAGAAAATGAATTTATATTTCTTTTTAGAGACCTTAATCATATTTTATTCCATTCTATGCATTGATATCAGATTATAGATACATGTATCTAATACATGACTATTAAAATATAGGTTACAAAATGTTAGGAAGGAGTGTAACTCGAACACACCACTGTTAAAATGTCCACACAAAATAACTCCTAATTCTTACACACCTGCTCTGTGTGGGACATCCCTCTTGGTGCATTAGCTCACTGATTCCTCACTGAATCTCCTGTTTATAGGGGAAGAAACTGAGTATTAGAGAGAGTATGTAACTCACCCAAGGTCATAAATGGCTGAGGGTCTGAGTTTAGAGCTGAACTTTTTCTGACTTCAAAGACATCTTTCCATTACATGGTTTCCCAATTGAGCATCTACAACTTGCAAAACACTTCCATGAAAACTGCAAGGGTCAGAGAGATCAGAGTTTTGACTACTGCCCAAAGTATTAAAAAGTTAAGAATTAGCACTGCCAAGATGAATCCAAATCAGTAATATGAGAGTTGTATTTAAGAACCATAAATATTACATTATCAACTGTCGTATAAGTAATTTGTCATTTTATCCAAGTGTTCTGGAAGGAGCTAAAATATTCTTTCCCCTAAATATGTGGATCTCTCTGCTAGGAGTGGATCACTAGCATTCTACTGTCATCTAAAAGCTTTAGGGTGTGCTCATCTCTGGTTGCTGCCTCCTAATAGCAATAAAATTGTCTCCCTTTTGACTTAAATTTGTCTAACACTATTTTTTCTGACCGTGTTTGGAAACTTCACAAGGGAGATCTTTGCTATCCAACTGCAGGGAGAGATGTGCAGTTGGATACCCCAAATCCTTCCCTGTGAAAGAATGTAAGCCCTTGCCTTTGCATCCCCTCCCCGTTTCTCCAGTGCCTTTGATGACTGGGCCTGTTAACAGGCTGCCAGCAGGGCACACTGCTTCATGTGTCTGTTCAGACAATTTCATTTACTAAGACAAAACTTACCTAAGGAACGCTAACTCCCTTTCGCTGCGTGAAGCAAAAGGATTTTGTGTCACTGTGGCTTGGCTGGGAGGGGGAAAACCAAAACCAGAAATTCTGTCAGACGCATGGTATGGTGGTCCGGCAGGCAGGCGTTTTAAGCGAAGGTGAAGGGAAATCGAACTGGACACTCCCTGGTCACACCACGTGCCTTAACACTTCAGCCTTCAAAGGAGAGGCAGTGCGGTTCTGCAGAGTCCCCAACCTCCTTTCTGCTTGAGTTTCTGACGTTTGTTTCTAATTTAAGCTTTCTTCTTTTCATATCTCCCCTCATTCTTTTAATGTCTCCTTTCATCTTTCCTCCCCTCCCTTTTTTCACATTTTTCACTTTGTTTTCAAACATAAATAATGCATTGTTCAATCAAGTTTAAAGGATAATCAAAGAAAAAAATGTAAGTTGAAAGAAATAACCCTTTTATGTTTTCTTCTGACTTTTAATCCATAGAAATATATCAGTTTTACATTTTTAGTGGTCCCAGTATCTGTAAAATTTCAATGAAATTGTGTTCTACTTTTTCACTCAACATTCTTTTGTGAACACTTTTCCATTTCCCATATTGTTATCACAGGCATCGTTTTAGTAATTCAGTGATATTCTATTATGTCAGGATGCTTATTTTTTTCCTTGCCTCCTTTGTTTTTGCATATTCAAGAAACTCTGCTTTAATTATCTTTACTACAGCTGAGTATTACATTTGTCATAGTAACAGGTGGTAGAAAATTCTAGTGTAACTTTCATGCAGCTGTGTGTTACAGCTGATTTTCAGGAACTTTGAAGGAAATTCACCTATTTCTATTCAGAAGCTTTCTGTGGCATGCTAAGGAGTATCAGTGGTATATGGTAAACACAAAGCCAGTACTTTCTCCACCTTAAACACTACTTGAGAGCTCACAGGTTACTATTTTTCATCCACAAAACTATTCCAGGCAGTCTGATAAGGGTTATGGTTCATTATACCCTGTCTGACTGTCTGATATATAAAACGCATGGTTACATCAGTTATTTTAAAAAGCCCTTACCATTTCGCAAACTTTCTATTTGCTTTCAGAACTCACATGGTATAATCCAACTCTTGTTTTCTCTTGATCTGCAGAAATGTTTCTGTTTCTAATTCTCAAGTAATTTTCGTGGTAGAGTGCAAGTGTATTTATATTTATTTGTACAACTTGTCTAGAAACAGAAGGCCAATGAAGAATAAACTGAGCCTTGTGATAAGCATTTTATCTCCTCCTCTCATCATGGACCGATATTTCCTGCACTTCCATGTGCCATGCCTTGATAGCTAATAATGCTCTCCAGTTTCTGCTGATATTATGAACAAAGTCAAGACACAAGTTGTTTCATTCTTATGGCAGTGAAATATAAACCAACAAAATGAGCAGTGGCATTATAGTTAAAGCCTTACAATCTTTAATCCATAAAGGCAGTTTCCTGCAGAGGGAGAAATTCTAACTCATACACCAAGCTTAGAATTTATTTATTTCTTTGTTTTGTTTCCCAATGCTATCCCTCAACCCTGCATTAACCACATTAAGTAATTTCCTACAACCCCTCCCCTCAAGTGAAAAATAGATACACTAATATAAGCAACCACAGAGCTTACATTGAAAAAAGTTCCCATTTCCCCATTTAATTGCTCTGAAGTGTAAGCATTATTAGGAAATAAATGAGTGAGGATACTTGATTTTTCAAGGTAAAATAATCACTTTCCTGAAAAAATAACATGAACATACGCATATGTAAAGATTTTACTTAACTCATTAATAGAAGGGAATGAGTAAGTTGTTAAACTCAGTTCCAAAAACAGAGTTTAACTTCAAGGTTAGACGTAGATCTAGGCAATCAGGAGTGCTAACATGAATTTACAAATCGATGCCAACCTGATCAACATCCCACAGGGAAATAAAACGCAGGGCTGCGGGTCCTCATTTCTGTGAGCTAGAAACGATGTACTGGACAGAATTCATTGGCGTGGCTATAGACAAGAATCATGTGCATTCATATCACTTTCCTACAACTTAACTTCCTCCCCAAAGGGTTATAAGACTGGTTCAAACTCCTATGAAATTGGTTCCCAGAGAGTTGGCTAGACCTGCGCTGTCCAATAGCTGCCACATTGGCCAGGGCAGATGCAAAACAGTTCCATGATCGCAGGAAGTTCCACTGAACCCTGCTGCACTACACGATGCCAGTGCTCAACTGAAAGGGTACCCAGTAATCCCTTTGGCCCGTTTCCAATTCTTTGACAATTTTTCCTGACAAATGAAAATAAGCAACAGCAATAATGACGGAGTAGCGTATGTGAGGGGGTAATGGCTAGTGTTTATTGAGTACCAACTATATGATAGGCATTGTATGCAACCATTTACATGTATTATCTGAGTTTTCACAATTTACATATAATACCTAATTCAGTCCTGAAAATAGCTTAATCTCATGTATTAGTTGAGGAAACAGAGACTCAAAGGGATTCAATCATTTGAGTCTTCATAATTTGCATACATTAGCCAATGAGGTCTCATAACGCTTTAACCACACTAATTAGCTGATGACCCAGAGAGTCAAAGAGATTAGAATAATTTGTTTGAGACCATACAACTATTAAGAGGTTGAACCAGGATTCAACCTCACATTACGCATTACTCTTAAGCCCTGCTTGTTTCCCTAGACCAGACTGCCTATATGTCTTGAAAGAAAATTAAGGGCAGTAGATGCAAGTAATAGATGCAGGTATCATAGGGAGAAGATAAAAAGTATAACTAATTAAAGAGCCACCCAAGAAATCTGACCTACCCAGGTTAACTTAGGCCACTTTTACTCAACAGAGTAAAAGACAGTGGCCAGGCTGCTGAAGGAAGAAATGAGAAATGCTGGTCCCAGCCTTCTCTTGTGTCCAAAGACGTTGCTGAGCCAACGCCAGGGCACACTGTGTTCAACTGTATCAAAGCACTAACAACATTGCTATATAGTCATCGATAAGTATCTCTTTCCTCAATTAGACCTTAGATTACTTTAGGGGAGAATCATAGAAGAAACCAACAACTTATATTGTCCTGCCTAGTATGTAGCTTTTTAGGAATGTTTGTTAATAACATGATCTCCTCTAACCATTTCTATACCTCTGACCCCTAATATCAAACCACCTCCTGCCAAGTCATCCAACACTAATTTTTAAGAGACACAGATGACTGGACAATATGGTACCATCAAATGATGGATGGGCATCTAATAGACCAGCTCTACCACTTACTTATAGAGTTAATTGAAGAATTTAATGAGATAATATATGTAAAAAGCTTAGTACAGCGTCTTGTATTTAGCTGTAAAGAAATGACAAGAAATGTCATCTATTGTGTTGTTATTATTTTGAGTCAAAAAATAATGAATATTGTTATAATTCCATAATTGTCAATAATTTTATTAAATATCACCTCTTATTGTTGAGAGATGTGAGAAATAGAGAGTTAAATAAGGGGTCATGACCATCTATCTACCTTAATACATTTTCTCACCTAAATGTACCAAATATTCCTTTTAAAACTATAAAACTGTCCCACACTAGTGATCTCACACAGTGAAAAAAACAAGACCAACGTTTATGAAATACCAGAAGCAATGTGATTCAATGAGAATTTCACCAAAAAGAAAAACAAAAAACAGAGCTGAGTAATTTTCTGGTATAGGGGTTCAGAACAGGCATTCCCAAAATGTGCCACTTTGGCATGTAAATTATTTTGAGCTGAAGGCAATCAATATGCTGTAGGCTCACAGGAAACTTTACCTCTCCCTTAAAGAATTTCAACGACAGGCCTTGCCCATAAGAGTTATCACCAGAAATAACTAATTTTTTGACCTACCTAATGACTGAACATCTGCTCTTCTTATCGTCCCACAATGATCTTTCTCCCCTCTGAATCCCCAAAGTCCTTACCTCATCTGTAGCTCAGAATGTCACATATACCTCATTTTCTCTTTCTGTCTTTGAACCTCTTATGCATGTGGGATCTCTGACTCACAGATGTATATGGGGCTCCCATGTATATGCATGTAATTAAATTTGCTTATCTTCTCTTGTTAAGCATTCTCATGTCAATTTAATTATTAGACCAGCCAAAAGAACCCAGGAGGCTAGAAGAATATTTCTTCTTCCCCCACACTGGCTTAACAACACCTGTTTTTTTTTAGCATTTCCATTTATTTTTTAACTTCTTTTCTAATGGGGGGACAATTTGAGCATATGCTCTCTCTGCTTTAGCCACAATGGACACGCCTTATTATTTATTTTTCCTAGATGTGATAGGTGCTGTTGTTCAGACTGAAGTGAAGGGAGAACGGGAAGTAGATGGAATGAGAAGGCAATCAAATCAGCAATTGAGCTTTAGGAAACTATGGCAGACATTGAGCAAAGCAGCGGATGCAAAGGAGGCAAAGAAGGATATATGGTGGTGGGGGGATAGCGTTCTTAGAAATTTTATAGGAGAGAGAAGCTTGACTTGGGGAAAAATACAGTAACTTATGTACAGTCCTCACATCCTCATGCGTACACACACACACACACACACACACACACACACACACAGTTGGGCTGAAGATTTCCAGGGTCCTTTCTGAAATGAACTAACATGAACTAATCTGCAGCAGGTTGGCTGAAGCCCAGACCCCCAACCCTTGAAACCTGAGCAGGCCTCGTGGCAGAGCCCAAGGGTGAAATCCTAGCAAGCTAATCAGCTGCGCAATCTTACCCTTTGCAAATTCTGTGTTTGCTAAACACCTTGAGCCTGTATACATGAGGCTGAAAGGGAATGCCTTCTCATTTTCAACCTTCTGGGGCTGATGTTCTGCGTCAGTCAGTGCTGCCATCATGGATCAGACATTCTCCCTTTTAAATCCACACAAATTTCCTTTTTCATGACGTGAGCAAATTGAAATCTGTGTGCTAGTGATTTGCAAAATGTACCATGCTGCAGAGAGAGCTTTCTGATGAGTCTGGCCCTACTATAATCATTGATTTTGCAGGAGTAATTCAGGAAATGTTTTCAGCGCAAACTAATTCCCACATGCACGATGAAACACAGGAGGATTTTGCAGATAGATATTTAATATACAAATAGTCAAGAGGAGCCTTTCAATTGGGTTTTATTTTGAGGATCCAGCTAGTTAATATGTGAGGACTGTTGCCAAGAAACATGGTAGGATTCTTTCTCTCTCCAGAAATGCCAAAGATAATTGTCTTATAAAGGTAAGAAGGCACTTGAAACCAGATTCTCTTGCATGCCAAGCCCTTCAGGTAGTCTGAGAGGTTTGTGTTAATGAAATTCTCCTTTGTCATTTACATTTCTTTAGTGGTTATTTATGCAAATGATCAGTTTTTTCACTACCTAGAAACAGATTTAGGGATGAATAAATCCCTTCCTCCTAATGAAAATATTTCAGCCCTCCTAGCTGGTATGTCTCCAAAAGGATATTTGTTTGGATAATTATAAAACTACTTTGATATCCTCCTACACGGAACTTTGGAAAATAATTATATTATTTGTGACTATAGCAGAACTGAGCTTTTAGAGTAATCACATTTCCACTTAAACAAAGAAGCAAAGTGTAATCTGGTGTTTTTAAAATCATTATGTGAACCTAATACTACTCAATGGATTTAAAAATTCAAAGTCCCCAGGTGTTTCTTCCAAATATGGCTCCAAAGTAAAGTAAGCAGGGACTTCTCAAAAGCGAGAAAGAGAAGGAGGAGAAGGAGAAGAAGGCAGTTCACACAATTCTCTGTCATTTATATTCTTGAAACGTTAACAACAGAAAGTCCTAGAATGATTTCTACTTAGAGAAAAGGTTGCAGCACCTTAAGACCCCTCATTGTCAAAGGTTCCTGACCCCAGTTTGGTGGGGAATATCCAGTACAGAGAAAGACTACTCATGGGGAACCATCCTCAGACATACTAGAAAACCAGCAAAGAAGCAACAACGATTGTAATGACTTCTGGCTTACTCTCAACCATGCACAAAATATGGTTTCTAATTTGATAAAGTGTCAGAAATAGATGTATTATCATTTAAAGATCAAGTTGTTTCACACCATTTCAAATAATCATTTATAGATGAATGATGGGGGGAAAAAATTCTGCTTTTTAATTTTAATAGGTTGCTCTAGGCAAGCCTAGGGAAAGGTTTACTTAGCTCTTATACTAGAATTTCTTTCATTTAACAATTTAAAAATGCCCCCAAAACTTTAGTAGTTATCCAAATTCCAGATGACTTTGTAAAAAATTTCAGTTTCATCACTAGATTTTTAAAGGATAGTGCAAAATTTTATTGCATTAAATTTCATTAAAAATATGTTTTTTATTTGAAAAGATAGTTTTGAATTCTTATGTATAGCACAAGGGGCAGCTAAAAGGAAGGCAGGAACTTAGTGTTTGAATCCAGTTTGAACATGATGATAAGCACGAACCATAGAGAAGGAGGGTCCTGGTGCGAATCCTGCCATTTTCTAGGTATGCAAACTCCAGCAAGGTTTTCACTTCTGAGTTTCGGTTCTCTCCTATAAAGTGCTGAGTTTATGAAACCTTAATGAGAACTAAATGAGGTAATCAATTAATAAAACAATCAGCCAATCAAAAGTTACTGAGTCATTGCTAATTATCAGAAAATGTGTCTGAAACATAGTTCTCCCAAAAAAGCCATTATTAGATGTATTAATTTTTCCCCATCTACTTTTGGATCAATGCATAGCTATCCACTATTAATAAACAACAATGTGGCACAGAAGATAATCAGATTTCATTAATTTAGGCTAATTAACTCACTTTCAACTTTTAAAAAAGAAAGATGGCAAGATTTTTTATTTTTTATTTTACAGATGAAAATAGTGAGGCTAAAAAGTTCAAGTACCTTTTATAAGGCAATAAAAAACAAGCACATAACTTACAGGCACAACTTACAATCACCATTTTGGAAAAAGCTTAATTTACTCTTATTTTACCATCTGCAAAGTGGCATACAAAATAATGTAACGGTTAAGCAAACAAAAGATTTATGCAATAAGATGTATTTAATTATAATATTCCAGTAATTAATAAAATAATAATCCTGCATCTACATTATTTATAGGTGAAAAATCTGTTTCAATTTACACTTCCACCAATAGTGTCTGAGAGTGACTATTTATTCTGCAAACTCTGAAAATATTGAAGTTTTAGTAATGCAATGGTTACAAATTTTGTGTCTCATTATTGTTTTAATTATCATTTCTCCTTTCATGTGTTAATTGGCAATTTATGTTTATTTTTCGACATATTGGCCTCTGCATATCCCTTAAAATTTTTCTATAGTGTTGGTAGTCTTTTTTAAAAATTTGATTTGTAGGAATTCTTTCAATATTAAAGGCTTTAATTTTGTGGATATAATTCACATATATTTTTGCCAATCTTGAAGTTTATCATTTAACTTTTTTCATGTTGTCATATATTTTTATAGAAACTTTAATTTTATATGCAACAACTCTAAATATCTTCTCCAGTATAAACTCCAAGATTTGTATCTCTCTTAAGAAGTCCTTCTTCATTTCAAGTTTATAAAGATAACATTCTGTTTTTCCTGTTACCCGTATGGTTTTATTTATACAGGTCTAGATGTGTAGTCTTTTTCCCCACTGAATATACAGCTCTCTCTGCACTGAGCTGAAATGCCAATTGGACAGTCACTTGCTGTGGTAGAGCGACTGCGTTGATTAATTAATGGTCTCCCTGTATCAAGGTCTTTCACCTCCCATTAAGAGCTGAATTTTCTCCACCTTTCATCTGGGCCTTTTTGGTTTGTCACATATTCTTCTGCATCCCCTAAATATTTCTGGAGAAGGCTTTTTGTTTCTTTCGGTAAATAGTCAACACCTACTGCATGCATGGCTCCATACTAAGTTCTATAGCCAATGAAAGGAAGAGCATGAAACAGCACACTGGGAATGCAGACGTTTTCACAATGCTTCACATACTGAATAACTTTTCACTAAAGAAAATTAAAAAATGTCTACATCCTTTCCTAGAGCAAAGCAAAAATCCCTCTGATAACCTGAGGCAGAGTAGCTCTCTCTCTGGTTCAAGAAGGTATGGTTGGGAATAAAAGTAGGAGAAGAAACAGACAGGGAAAAATAGTCTCAGCACATAATCTACAAAATGACTCCATAGCATAAGGCTGTTATCTTTTATCATATAAATGTGGAAACTGACTATCTCTATGTAAACAGACTTTTACATATCCCCAAAATTTTCTGATAAATATGTGTTCCCTGAGACTGTAGCAGTCTAGATGGCCCAGTGGCTGAAATGTGTTCTATTTCCAAACTCAGATTTCTGTTCTCACCCCTTTTTTCATCTTATACAATAAAATCAGACACTCGACTGTACTGTATCTCACTTTATGTGTTAATAAAATTGCAGCATGTTGTGAGGTTTAATTAGATAATAAAGCACTTTGAGGCCCTTCCTTGATAACTCTGCGTAAGTGAATAATATCACTAATTTAGTAACCATCATATGCACTGAAAAATTTTCCCTAAAATGTTCAGACACACTTTGGAAACCCTGGACAATCACATCAGCTTTGTGCATGGTAGAAAATAAGAACTGATGGGGACCTTCACGTTGGGATGGATGAACTCTGTCGTGCTTACTCACTTTTTAAAATTTCTATTTATACTCTCTCCTCATTTAAATGTTTAATTAGGAAGGAACACTTCCATGCATTATAATTAAATGCAAGCACAGATTCTTTACCACAAAAGAGTCATTTTCCATTCAGCTTATACAAAGTTTTGTTTTGTCCTCAAATGAATCAATATGAAAATTAAGCTGGTTGTCTGAAAGCCTTAAAAAGAAATATAGTTTCATAATACAAGGAAGATTAAAATGAATTTAAAATATCAAAGCATATCCTTTTAGAATAATTGCTTGTTATATTCTTGCAACCCTTAAAGGTGGCTTTCCCAGAGAAAAGAAAAATGAACAAAGGGGGCCTTTCGTTCCAGCTTATCTTCTTGAGAAGCTGGAACCTTTTCACAGTTGAAGTGCAATTTTTCACTTTTAATCGGTGAACATGTAATGGCAAGATTGCAGGACCAAAAGGAATCCTTGTTCTAATTAGTGATGGAGGGAAACCTGTAAGGGATGGGAAGT
Source organism: Rhinolophus sinicus (assembly GCF_036562045.2). NCBI lineage: Eukaryota > Metazoa > Chordata > Mammalia > Chiroptera > Rhinolophidae > Rhinolophus > Rhinolophus sinicus. Next base: position 50,526,318 of record NC_133754.1, on the reverse strand, counting down.
TTGGAAGTAGAGAACAAATAAAAGATGTCAAGTTTACGTGTTCTTGGAATCTTTTCCAGACATTCTAACCCTTTCAGAGCTGCAAAATTTGGCAGGAAATCTCATACATGAGAATGTACTGAAGCTAGGGAATTCTTATTTTACCTGTTCAATCCCCACTCTGGTCTGATGTGTGCCAAAATTCATGTGCACTGTGCGTGTATGTGTGTGTATCTGTAATAAAGAGAATGAAAATCATTCTCTAAGTTCCTTTTGTGCTGAGAGCTTTGCCTGCTGTGAAATACAACAAACCCTCCATTTAAGTATCGGCGTGAGACTCTGGGCTAGAAGAATGATGAGTTGTGGAAGCTTTTCTCCTGGTATTGCTGTTAAACACTTCTTCCAGACATTGAAGTTAAAGCTATCCCAACATTAAATCGACCTTTTCCTCCCACCTTGAAAAAGTATAATGGATATGAGTTCACATTGAACTGAACCTAGAATGGCTCATATTTTACCAAAATACTTTGTTTGTTTTGTATATCCATGCTTACTTTTGGCATGACTGTGTTTAATCCATTCTTCTTTGTTAAAAGGAGAACTGATAATTCCAGGGTTTTCTGTGTACAGACCCACAGATGGTGTCTTAATGATTGTGGTATCTGGAAGCTAATAGGTATGAATCTGTCCACCAACATTTAAATGGGAGTGTTTTTTACTTATCTAATTGCCGAGGGAGAAGAATGGAAATCACCAAACCATTGGAATATGGAACCGCAGCGCCACTGACTGAGATGACGACATCTTGGTTTATTTTCAAATGAACCAGAAAGTTGAAGTAGAGCCTGATGGATTTAGATTGTGTTGAGAAGAAATTATAAACAAAAAAAAATGGACACACAGATAATATCGTTTCTCCTCAATAACATGTGTTACACACTCTATTGCCCCAAACGCTCACATCACTGTCCTGTGTAGATAATCACACATGGATTTTATGAAATATACACTAAAGACTTAATTGGTGACCTCACTTGTGTCATTTGTGCCTGAGGAATCAAAGGGTTTACTTAACAAGCAGCTGCACGCAGCCAAGGAATGCCAAAGAAAGCCAAACCAGCAACTCATACACAGAACACGCCTCCCCAAGGAAGAAAGGCGAGAAGCACTCTCTTTGCATCCTAGATGTTCATGTCTGGTTCAACTGGAGACTCTTGCTAACAACTGTGGCCAGCAAAGCACTCTTTCCTTGGCTATTTCTGAAGTATGTTGCAGACCATCTACAGTTTCCAAACACTGACATCTTCTGACCTCATCTCTAATCAAACCGCTTGACACATTAGCATCTAGGTCTTTATGAACATATGTGCTCAGGTCAAAGGGAATCCGCTTTCCCACATGCAGGAAGGTCCTCTGCCCTCCTTCACTTTGTGTTTAACCTCACTTACCCTCTTGGTGAAGTCTGCCAGAGTTAGTCGACCCCCTTAATTTCATTTCATTCTTGCAAAGTTGAAAAAGATTTGGAAGATTATCTTCATTTTACAGAAAAAGAAACTGAGGCACAAAGAAGTTAGGTCACTTGCTCCAGGCCATACACCTGGGAAATGTCAGGACCAAGATTAGACCTCTAGTCATGTAACTCCAAGGATCTTGTGACGCTCCTCCCCCCCACCCCCCAGATTTCTTTACTCATAATAAGAATCGGGTTAGTTATGATCCTTCAGGGTATTAAAGATACATATTCAAGAAATAATTTAGGTTTCCGGCTCACCAGAAATAGAAAGACACAGTTGAGATACAAACTTACCTAGACTAGCATCAATTTGGGCAAAGAAACCATGCGGGCACTGATGTGGCTTTTTGAGAATATAGCATGCAGGAGGATATAAATCTCCAAAGAGGGAAGGCTTTCATATGTCCTTCAATGGTGTGCAGGTGAAAGCTTAATATCTGGCTCTCCAGAGAGCTTAGCGGAGCCCTCATCTGTAGCATTTGCCTGTTTTCATGGTGAAATGTTCCCACCACTACAGATGTTGAGCTACCAACATGACATCAACAGGCTCTCAAAATTCCTTAAAATGTAACAATTAACTCTTGAGCAGGTCTGAACACACCACTGAATTACTATTAAAACAGCCATGGAATCCTATTTTTTTAAAAAGGAGAGAAAGAATGAAATCTAGGTGGGAAAATTTCATAACATGCCTTATATCAATGCCTATAATGCACTTGCAAACATAAAGATAATCCATAAAGACAGCTCGTTTTTGTGGGATTGATCCACATTACCAGTCACGTCTCTAAGAGGACTAAGTCAGCATAACAGTTTTGAAATTGCCTTTTTTCTTGCTTACCCTGTGAACTGTTCACATTTACACAGAAGGAAGTGTAGTCCCTCTGCAATGTCACAGGGCACAGATAGGAGGGATTGCAACAGAGGGGCTCAGATTTGCCATCTATAGGTTTGAAGGTTTACAAAAGAAGTTACACATTTTTTAAAAAATGATTTAAATGTATTACTTATACGGAAGTAAAGAGGTCTCCATGGAGAAAATGACAGAAGAGATGTTGGGGGAAAATACCAACTTCATATGATTTATTTTTATCATCGTGTGTCAGGACGTATGGACAATTCCAATGCAAGACTTCCTGGAGAGAAAAGCAAGTGCTTTGAGTATGGAGAAAAGAGGAATTTCTGCTGACTACGGAGGCAGACAGAAGGCCCGGTTGGCCAGGTGAGATTTAGTGGCTAAAGTCACACTTGACTATGACCACACTCACCTCCTCTACTCTCAGATGCATTACACACACAAAGACTTACAGAGATTCTCTCAGTCAATTCAAATATTCTTATTCATTCAAGAACATTTAATAAATTTCCATGTGCTGCTAGGCATTTTTTCGAGAGACTGAAAATACAGTACAATAGTCCCCCCCTTATCCATAGGGGGTATGTTCCAAGACCCCCAGTGAATGTCTTAAACTGTAGATAGTATCTAACTTTATGTATATCATGTTTTTCCTGTACATACATACCTTGTCACTTACAGGAAGCACTTTATGGCTATTCTTTGGCATATCTGAATTGCCAGCTTTGGGGTCATTATTAAGTAAAATAAGGGTTACTTGAACACAAGCACTGCGATACCACAACAGTTGATCTGATAACCAAAGGAGCTACTAAGTAACCAAGGGGAAGGGGAGCGTACAAAGGGTGGCTAAACTGAACCAAGGGATGTTTCACATCCTGGGTGGGATGGAGCAGTATGGCATGAGATTTCATCATGTTACTCAGAACAACGTGCAATTTCAAACTTAGGACTTGCTTATTTCTGAAATTTTCCATTTAAAATTTTTGGATTGTGGTCAACCTTCAGTAACTGAAACCACGGAAGGTAAAACCATGAAAAAGGGGGACTACTGTATTAAACGTTTTCTGCTGTCAGGGAGTTCATATACTGGTATTCAAGTTATTCTTTCTTCATGTCGTTGATAAATGCTATGGAGGAAGAGAGGAAACTGTATGATGGTGTGTAATGCACTAGCAGCACAGCCTGGGAGCACTGAACAAGTTTTCCCTAAAGGAGCGCTAAGAAGTAGAGGGTGCATAGGAGTTATTTAAATGAAGTGCAACACTGAGGACACAAGCACTCCAACTAGGAACCACGTGCTTGAAGGTTCCAAGGCAGGAGGAGTCAGGAGAACTGAAAGAAAGTCAGCTGGCTGGGAGCTTTGAAAGCCAGAAGAAATAGGGGGGAAACACTTCAGGAGGGCTCTCACAGGACAATCCGGGTATTTGTACTTTAGCACAAGAGCAATTGGAGGGCAAAGCTGGGTATGACACCATCATATTTGCAATGAAAATGGAAGCCGAAATTGCTTCGCTTAGTCTATAAACCCTCTGACTCTGAGCTGCAGAGTGGTAAGTCAGTTAATATTGAAAGCACATGACAGTAGTATTTTGGTAGGCAGTTAACTAGTTTTACTAGAGGCTGAAGTAGACAGGGAACTGGCATACTTTATGAAAAACCAACTATTATTTTAAGTACTAAATGAGAGTTTATGTTCCCCAACTGAAAACCTGTAATATTGCCCACATCTTCTAAGTGTTTATTAAGTTTATGTTTTATTTTAAAGAGTTCAGATTTGTAAGGCCTCATTAAGCCATCCAAAACTACAAATGGAAAACAAAAATTAATTTATTTAATTCCTTTGGAGCACATAAAATCTACTACTCCTATATGTGCCTATTTTCCTACTCAACAAGCATTATTATAACATCTATTATTTGAAGAGGACTGGCCTTTGTTTATCAAATGGCAAACTGAGCCAATGGTAAGGTTCAAATCTTTCCCCAAATCCAATGGGAATGACCAAGACAGAAAACAAAAAAGAAAAAAAATCTGCAACACCTTAAAAGCAGAGTCTAGGTCCATTAATGACCCAGAAATTATAAAGAATTTCTAAGAGATACAGGGAATCTGGGATCAAAAATAAGAGTCCCAATCAGTGTAGAATATTCCAGGAGTTAAAACAGGCTGAGAAAGCAGGGCCTGAACGGCTGGACGTTTTTGCCAACAAAACTCAGAAAATCTCTTATAAAATCTTGTGGTGAGGAAGGTTGTACAATTTTAGAGAAAGGGAGCCATGAATAAAAGACTGACGTACTTCACTTAAAAAAAAAAAAAAAAAAACTTCTGTGAAGCAAAAATAGTTATTAAAAACTATCAATACAAACAACAACAACAACAAACAGGATTTTTGCAACACAGAAAACAGATGAAGCCTTAATTATTTTAATACGTAGAAGTGTTTTTAAAAATATTAAGAAAAAGATGATTAGAATAATAGAATAATGTTGAAGAATCCAGAAAGGTAAATTGAAAAAGATTTAAAATGACCATAAATCTGTTCTATTTTGTTTTAATGCTCAACCTACTAATAGTCAAGAAAATGCAAAATAAAACAATAGAAAATATATTTTTAACCTAGTAGCTTAGCAAACATAACACTACCCAGTGTTGACAAGCATGTGGAAATACCAGGCATGTTACTCTGTAGGCATGTAACCTTTCAGAAGAAAAATCTGGAAACAAGCATTGCAGCCTTAAAAAGGTTATACACTTCAAGTTAGCAATTCCAATTTTTGGAATTAATCATTTAAATTTGTATATTATCTAACCTTTGGAGCTTTATTTGGAATACTTGTATTGGGATGAATAGTGTCCCCCACAAAAGAAAAAAAAAATTTACATCCTTCCCAGAAACGCAGAATGTGACCTGATTTGGAAATAGGGTCATTGCAGATGCAATTAGTTAAGATGAGATCATACTAGAATAGGGTGGGCCCTTTGTCCAATATGATTGGTTGTCCTTATAAGAAACGGAGAAGATACACAGAGAAGACAAATAAGGAGAAGGCCTTGGGAAGATAGAAACAGAGACTGGAGTGGTACATCTACAAGCCAAGGAACACCCAAAATTGCAGCAACTGCCCAAAGGTCAGAGGCGGCAAGGAAGGATCCTTCCTTAGAGCCTTCAGAGAGAGTACAACCCTGCCAACACCTTGAGTACGGGCTTCGAACCTCCAGAACTATAATAGCATAAATTTCTGTTGTTTTAATCTATCTTGTGTGGGTACTTTGTTATGGCAGCCCTAGGAAACTATCACAGTACTAAAATAAAGAAACTACCTAAATGTCCGCCAAAGGTGATTTGTTACATAATTATAATAAATCTACAGAGTGGACACCATGAAGCTAGTAGAAAGAATAAAGCATACCACTGTGGATGGACATGGAAAGATGCCCGCAATATAGTAAGTGGACATATCTGGTCCTACCTATGATTGTTTATCATATACTTTTATTCCAAGGATAAATATGTGTGTGAAAAATTCAACAAAAATATAACTCAAATTTTTAGCAATGTATATTACTAGAAGATCATCTTTTCACTTACTATTATATAGGTTTCTGTATTGTTTATAGTTTTTTGATATAAGAATATATTATAAATCCAACAAGAACAATTAAGGTATTTCAATTTGGGGGAAAAACATGTTTAAAAAATAAAGCTCTATCTAAAGAAATTTAGTCAGTGGGTCAGTATCAAATTGGTGTTATTCGATGTTTGTCCTCTGAATGAATCATCATTCTCTCAGAACATTTTATTTATAGACATATTTTTATCCTAACTTTCAGTGAAAGCAAAGAAATTGGTGGTAATTTCCTTCTAATATACTTATAGATGTTGCTAGAAGGACAACCTTGAGATAAAAATAAAAACTACAGAAGTCTGATATTTGCCAAACAACCTCCCCATTATAACATTGCCCATTTCTAATGTCTGTCTCTTTCAATCCATCACCCAATATAGATCCCATTTTGAATTAAATCCATCTCTTCTTCTTTGTCCTCCTTCTCCCCAAGTACTCTGCCATGCTGACCCTGACCCGAGTTTAACTACCGTGGTGAAGGGCATCCTATATGTTGTGGTGTAGAATGAGCTATAGACTTGCAAAGGATGCCATAGGACAAATAAGAACATTACTCATTAGAGAATTATGTGTGTTTATGTCAAGTATGTCTGATAGAATTATGTCTAAGAAGGATTCAGAAGTGTGGCCCACTATCTGGGAATGACTATCCTTCCCATTTTAGACACTTTCCAATTTATCTAATTCCAGACGCATAAGCAACATCTGTTTTTCATCCTGGAACAAAGAGTAGAAAGTCTATACTCAGCTAATTGCAATAACAATAGTGACTATTTACTAAGTCCTTGATTTTATCTGCTGTGTTTTTTTTTAATTCACGCATTCATTACTTCATCTTCATTCAAACTTTCAGTAATTTTTCTTTGCCTACTATGTGGCAGACATAGATTAGTCTCTGCCTACATCATCTCTACTCCTCACGATAGCCCTGCTATGTAGGCATCCCAATCACCAATTTATAGATGAGTAAATAAAAGTTCCAAGAGCTTAAGTAAAGTTCCCCAAATCTCAAAGACAGCCTTTTGGCAGAGCCAAGATTCAATATCAGATGTATTAGTTTCACAGCCTCTTGATCTGGAATCATTGATCACTCATGGAAGCCCCAGTTCAATGCAGGTGAGGAAAGGGGACTTTACCACAAATAAAGTGACAGTGAACAGGTCAGGTTACATTTAAGCACAAGTAAACATGGTGCAGAGGACCACTATAGGATGTCAGAGAGGAGAAGTTTAGTGAACAGAAGCCCTGACCTCATGTGATTTTGAGCTGGGTCTTGAGAATGATTAGCATTTAGATCAGCCTGGAAGACAACATGAGCCAGCACAGAGGCTGAGATCCCTAGGGTGGTGTGTAATATTTCTAGTTTTACAATAATCCATTCTGTAGATATCTTTTTTTGTGATATGGAAAGTTGTATAACATTTAATTTTCCTTCTTCCTTTCGCTGTCGGAGTCTTCAAGTCAGCAGTTGCATTCAACCAATTCATAGAGTTAACATACTTTCCCTCCTTAAAAACTCTGAGTTTTACCTTCATATTTTTCACTTATCTTACGATGATGATCTCTGTCTTTATCTTCCCGTATTTCTTTTTTGTTTCTTTCTCCTCCCTTTTTTTTCTAAGTAGACGTTTTTTTATAAATAAAGAACTTTTACAGAAATTTTAAATAGTTAAGTTGGAAAGCTGCTGCACTGGAAGAAATTCCCGTTTGTGCAATGTGTTCTCAGTACTCTGCTAGGATAAAGTCCTAGAAAGATCTAGTGTTTAAGATTGCTCTTGACAAAAGTTTTCAAAATGGTATTCGCCCTGTCTCTAAACTGATTTTAATTTGCTGTTTGAGTCTCCTGTCTCCAAAGAACACATGCCATTTACAACGTTCCTTCTGCATGCGTTTTGTATATAATATCTCATTTAACCCTCCCATTATATTTTGTATATAATATCTAATTTAACCCTCCCATATGTCTACTCACCTTATGAAGTAGACATTTTTACCATACTTTTATAGAGATAACACAATTGAAAATCAGAGGGTTAGTAAAGAAACTGAGACCACATAGCCGGGAAACGGACAAAGCAAGCTTGGAATCAGATTTGTTTTATCTCCAGGCCCAGACACATTCTATTACATACTGAAATCTATAAATGTGATCCACATTCATAAATGTGTCCCATGACATTACATAACTCATGGAATCATTAAGCTTCGTTTTGGAAATGTTCTCTGCTTTATTAACTGGAAACCAAAAAATAAAAGGGTAGATATAAAAGTCCATCCTAAAGCTAAACTTCACCTGTAAAGCAAAATTTAAAACAAAATAACTAGAAAATACTATTGTAAAACTCTAACGTTAATAAAACTTAATTTAAATCAATTTAAAGAGAGAACATTAGTTAATGAAATAATACATGCTATATATTATACAGATCTTTGTTTATGTAATGAAGCTTATGTGGTCTATAATATTATATAAATTAAAAAAGAAACGCATAAAACATTCTTTTCAAATAATGTTTTATTTATCCCAGATTATTAAAATATCCAAGAACTGGTATGTTAATGTCAAAAATATCAAATATATATATATATATATAATACACATATATATACATATATATACATATATATACATACACACACACATACACACATACACAAGGTGTAAAAAGAAAATATGGTGAATGTTTAAAAAAAAATTATTACAGTGAAAAACACGTTGCCATTAATCCCTCTCAAAATACTACCCCCTACCCACTGCTTCAAACACATTTATCCCATTGTTCTTGACACTTTATGACACAGTTCTGGAAGTCCTCTTTCATGAGTGTCTTCAGTTGCATTGTCGTGGCTGCCTCCATGTCCTGAATTGATGCAAAACGTCTACTTTTCATGGTTATTTTGGCTTTGGGGAAGAGCCAGAAGTTGCATGGTGTCAGATCCAGTGAATAAGGTGAATGAGGACACACCTCATCCACCTTATTTGACACGAAATTCCCATACCAGAAGCAATATGTGACACGGAGCCTTTCCATTGTGATCACAAAATATGGTGAATGCTGCTGCTGAGTGCCAGCCAACAGAAAGGCAGGGATCCTCAATACCGGAAGTGGCGCGTGGAACCTTAGTAACAGTGTGTGACAAGTTTCAATTTGTTCGGTGTAGACAGTTGGGTATGAGCTACTGTTGAGAGAAGGCGTGTTTTAAAGTGTGCCGTAAATCATCCTCCATCATGGCAATGCTCTGTGTCACACATCGCTTCTGGTATGGGAATTTCATGTCAAATAAGATGGATGAGGTGTGTCCTCATCCACCTTATTCACTGGATCTGACACCATTCGACTTCTGGCTCTTTCTCAAAGTCAAAATGATTCAGGACATCTAGGCAACCACAACAATGCAACTAAAGATACTCACGAAAGAGGACTTCCAGAACTGCTTCAGAAAGTGGCAAGAACAATGGGATAAGTGTGTTCAAATTGAGGGGGAGTATTTTGAGGGGAATTAATGGCAATGTGTCTTTTACTGTAATAATTTTTTTAAATTTAAACATTCACTCTATTTTTTTATTATAGCCCTCGTATATGGTCTGTTAAATCTTTTGTTAGTATTATTATAAATGTGTTACATATCTGAGCACAGTTTGAAGTGCAATGATACATAGGTCTGTCCCATAGGGCATTTGCCTGTGTAGCTGTTCTTTAGGCCTTTTGAGTTATATGGATGACAACACCTAAATCCCCCAGGTGGAGGCCCCCACATTTAGAAGCAGGAGGAAATGTCCTCATTTTGTTAAGGTTTGTTCCATCAGGACTTCCACTAATACCTGAGCCCTCAGCACGCAGTTTGCAGATCAGATACCAAGAAGGGAAGATGCTGGGAGAACACATGCAGGATGGGAAAGCATTTGTATTTCCTTGAGCCTAATGGTACTCAAGGAGCTCCTAGCAGAACCGAGAAGCTTGCTATCCAACCAGCTAGCAGCACAGGTATTGTACTTATCTGAGTCTGAACTCCATGAAGGAGGAGCCATATCTAACCCATCTCTGCTTTGTCTTCTTTACCCCAACAGGACACCTGTCATGGATCGGGATGACCAAATGAAACTGACACTGAACTAGTGCAAATGTGCAAATGACTTGAAGGTGCAGGTAAACCTGGGGCTTCATGTTTTTATAGTTACTAACAGCTCATCATTAGCTGACAAAAGACTATGCAACATACAATAGTGGATGAATGCATCCAGAACTTTTCTGAGTCCTAGAGACACAAAGTACAATAAGATACCAAGAGCTAGAAAGGGAGATTTAGGGAATGATTTAGGTAGGGGGCCTTGCTTTGTCACCTTTGACTCCAGCATTTATGTGATCAACATTATAAATAATGGAGAGGTAATTCAATCTTTTTTTGTTAAATATGTTTACATATAATAGAGTAACAATGGGACAGTGATTGATCAATGAAGTAAAATACCATTGGGGAACATTTTTAGTGTACTAACTAAACAGTGAAGGGGATCATTCATCTGGAAGTTAGAAGATAAATCCTTCTTGGTTAAAGGCATGTAGAAGAGGCTGTTGAATGACTACAGGTCTAGGCAAGCATGAGAAAAAGTGTGGAACTCCGATCTAACCACCAATTCAGATATTGCTCAAAGAGAGATGGGGCTTTAATTATAACAATTTATAAAAACCAAAGACCAACCCATTATCCTAAAACTGATGGTGTATTTGGATGCTTAATTTTTATAACAGGGGCCAGGTATCCTTACACACAGTGTGGATGTCTGTACAGAGTAGTAGAGGGGATAAAGGGTGATTACCCAAGATTCTCGCTTTGTCTCAAGAGTACTTTCAACAATGACCACTAATGTCTCACGTCTCAGAGAAAAGAAGGAACCATGTAACCAAACCCAGGAACCCCTGCATGGCTGCAGGAGCAGCTCTGTGTGCAAGGAGAAATGGGACACAGAGATGTATAGGTTGCTGCCCATGACATATCAGCATTTCAGCACCCCCACTATAGCCCACTAACAGTTTTCACTCATCTCAGCTGGCATAGGTGAAATATCACAGCAATTATAAAACTCAGGATGCCGGGTAGGAGAACTTTAGGAATGACTTCAGTAAATTGCTTCCATTTTTCAGCTCACAGTGAGAAGAAAGGCAGAAACAGAGAGCAGTAAAAAAGAAAGCCAATGAGCATGCCTAATACAGGCTGTATATTCTGTGTATGTACATATATAAATATATTAAGGTTCTCTTTTGAGCCTTGGAGAGAAAAGAGCCGCAATCAGCAATTCAGGGATGATCAAATAGATTAACGTGAACATCTTACACGTCTCAGAGGAGCCAGCACTAACGTCTTTATTCCTGCTCAGCTACCTTCCACTCCACACTGTGTGAGAGAATATATTTTATTAAAATCATTTCTTTTACCTGGAGGTCCTGTCAACTAACTAACAGAATGAAAAGAAAAGAAACTGAGTGTTCTTTGTGTGCCAAAAAATATGCTAATTAAGAAAATGTTATTTTTTTTAAAGAGGAAAAAAGAAGCTTAGCTTTTTTCCTTGTGAAGTCCAGCAGCATTTCTGCTTCTTTGACAGACCTTTCTTTGGTATTCAAGACAAGTTTACTCATCAAAAATAAACTTAGTACTAAAAATAAGCAATTTGGGTTTTTGAAAATCTCTTTCAAAGATACACAGAGCCTTTTATTTGAAAACTTTTTCTTCACTATGACATTGAAATTGCTTGATCTTATTTTTTACTAGATAGCACAGATTTGGAATGTATTTTTATTGACAACAGAGTTAGTTGGACAATGCAATTTAATCTAATTTGACCCAATGTATTTTGATATTTGTACTATAGTTGTCATGTTTTAAAATGTTGCCTTGGTTTTCTATAGACCCACTGAAGTCTAAGCTTTAAAAATAAATACACACATGACTCAAAAAAGTTAAGTTGATTCTGTTTTGTAGCTGAGCTTTCTTCAATATCAATAGGGAACAGGGGAATAAAAGACCTTTTATTTTATTTATTTATTTATTTATTTATTTATTTTTTTAACTTTTTGTTTAACCTTTTAATTTCTGGACATCAGAATTTGCCCATACGTTATAATTTCAAATTTAACTATTTTAACTAGTGTTTACTGCCAGTTGTCAAAACAAAAACAAAAACACACAAACATTAAATTTTCTAACAATCACAAATGCTTTAAAAGAGAAAATACTACTTTATAAATTGAAAATTTGCAACATTTTTCGCTGAGTTCTCTTAACCAACTTTGAGTGCCTCAAAAGAGACAGCTAGTTGAGATTTTCCCAAACTTTCTTTCTGATACAAAGTCAGTTTGGCATTACTAGAGGAAAGCTTATCATACATCACACATCTGAGCCTTGTAAGCAAAATCATTTTAAAGATGGTGGTTGAACAGATTGCCAACAAATTTCATGACAACTGTTTTTCTTGATTTATTTTCTTCACTTACAAAATAAGGGGTCATCCAGCATGAGCTATCCCCAACATCCTTGCCCCTGCCAACGTGAGTGAGTGCCCATTATGTGCCCAAGTCCAACAAGAAACCCAGAGTATGCTTTTCTATAGATGGGAAACCCCGGCTTAATGATTTCATGCCACCTTCCCACAGCAAAGAAAACACAGAAAGAGGAACAAATGTAGTTCCATACGACCCCAAAAACCCTGAGTTTCATGCTAGACTCTGTTGCCTCTTCACCGACTCCAAGTCCAGCTGCTCTGAGTTGTTTTTATGCTCCTTCCTTCCTTATTATCGGGTCTTATTTATTAGACTCTAGCTACTTGTTTTCAGTCAGTCTTCCATTTATCCCACAATTGCAGGACTTCAAAGGCACGTCTTGCACAAGCCTCCAGAGCTGTGAGAAATAAATTTGTGTTGTTTACAAGCCACCAATCTATGGTATTCTGTTCTAGCAGCCCTGACGAAGACCCATACCAGTATATACATACTATGTTAGGTTCGTAGGGCTGCCGTAACAAATTACCACAAAGTGGGTGGATTAAAAGAGCAGAAATTTATTCCTTCACAGCTCAAAAAGCTAAAGGTCCAAAATCAGGGTGTCCACAGGGATGGCTCATTCTGGGGGTTCTGAGACAGAATTTATACCTTGTCTCTCTCCAGCTTTTAGTGGTTGTAGGCAATTCTTGGCATTCCTTGGCTTACAGACACATCATTTCAATCTTTGTCTCCGTCTTCACATGGCCTTCTCCCTGTGTCCGTGTCCTCTCTTCTTCTTATAAGGACACCTTTTTATAAGGATCCACACCAAAGCCAGGATGATCTCATTTTCAGATTCTTTACTTAATTACATCTGCAAAGACCCTATTTTCAAATAAGGTCACAGTCTGAAGTTCAAAGTGGACATGAACTTTTAGGAGGCAATATTCAACACACTCTACATGCATACATACTGATACTCATTAGGGTTCTCCCAGAGACGAGAGAGATAGAGACAGAAATAGAGACAGATACAGAGATAGAGATGATAGAGATAGAGCTAGAGCTAGAGATAGATGGAGAGGAATATAGAGAAAGGTTACATATATTCATGTATACATCATATATACTATTTCCCCAAAAATAAGACCTAGCCAGACAATCAACTCTAATGCGTCTTTTGGAGCAAAAGTTAATATAAGACCCAGTCTTATTTTACTATAGTGTAAGACCGGGTCTTTAAAATAAAATAAAATAATAAAATAAAACACAGGGTCTTATATTAATTTTTGCTCTAAAAGACACATCACAGCTGATTGTCCAGCTAGGTCTAATTTTTGGGAAAACACGGAATGTATACATGTATATACATATATGATGTATATATGAAGAGATTTATTACATGGCATTGGCTCAGGCGATTATGGAGACTGAGACGTCCCACCATCTTTTGTCTGCAAGCTGGAGAGCCAGGAAAGCCAATGCTGTAGTTTCAAGCCCTGAGAGACTTGAGATGATGTGATTCTGGGTTTGAAGGACTAAGAACCAAGCATGCTGAGGGCACTAGAAGATTGATGCCTGTTAAGTAGTCAAGCAAAGATTGAATCCAACCTTCCTCCACCTTTTTGTTCTGTTCAGGCCGTCAGTGGATTTGGTGAGCCCATCCACATTGGGTCTACCAATTCCAATGCTAATCTCTTCTGGAAACACCCTCACAGACACAACCAGAAATGACGCTTAACCAGTTGTCTGGACCTCCCTTGGCCTAGTCAAATTGCCACAAAATTAACCATCACACATATAGACATTAAATATATTTCTATTGTTGGATTGAAAATTGGGATCCCAATTTGGGATTGAAAATCTATTTTTTGTTGTTGTTTCTTTTTCAAGACATCTTCCTAGCATAGTCATTTTTTAAAAAATCTCAAATACATAAAGTTTGAAGGAAAAACTTCAGCTATTACATTTTAATGTGTTTGATTTTATATAGTATTACTTATTGCTTGATTTTCAGAATCTTATTTGGAATAAAGCAAGTAGAATTAAAAAGAGAGTAACAGAATAAGTGGATGGTCCTGCTTATTGATTAAAACATAAAATGTGTTTTATGGTCTATTAATAAGTAGGCAGTAGTCTTATCAATTTCAAAAGCACATTGCTATTTGAAGCATATACAAATTTGAAAATTGCTTTAAAAACAGTTTAATATGTTATTGACCTTCTACTAATATAGAATCTGCACACAAGATACGGGCTCTGCCAACTGCTAAACAAATGTACCTTAAGTTACTAGTAATCCATGGGTAGTTTTGTGAGATGTTTTTAGAGCAATGATTTTCAAATGGGAGCAATTTTGTATCCCTGGGGGACATGCAGCAATGTCTGAAGACATTTGTTGGTTGTCACAACCCAGGGGAGAAGGCTGTTTGCTGCTGGCATTTAGTGGGCAGAGTCTAGGGATGCTCTAAGGATCCTACAATGTGCAGGACAGCCCACCACAAGAACTGTCCTGCCCAAAATGTCAATAGTTCCAAGTTTGAGAAACTCTGTTGTAAAGCTGTCTGAAGGATTTCTGCTGTTTCAACTTTCTCTTCATTCCTTTTATGACCAGTGATATCTATTGTCGAGATCTCAGGCTAGACAACAAAGTATAAAGTGCCCCCAAATGACTACATCTAAAACTTAAACTTCATTTCCACCATGACTTCAAGTAGTTTCTACTCAAGACAAGATCATTGATCATGATTTTTAAATAATCAGAAAACTTAATATGCACAGTAGACCAGTCTTTGCGTTGCTCATCACCAAGTATCTCCCAGGATTTATAGCCTAAGAAAAGTCCTATTATATACATGCTCAGGAGTATGAGATCATCACACCTCAAATTCTGGAGTCCACTCCCTCTCTCCCTCTGTTCCCCATATTTTATAATTTAGCCTGCAGTTTGGAATTCAAAACCTAAAGTTGACTAAGGATCTATTCCTTTCTCCCTGCATGCCTGATGGCAAGTGACATCATTTGAATAATGAGGACAATAGTAGTACTTAGCCAAAGTATTACAATTTATGTTTGTTTTCATTTTGATCAACTACAGTGTGTGTCCCCCCTCCACTGACTCTTCCTGCCCCTGCAGGGTGGCCACCTTCCCAGGCCTCTTGGCCCTGGAACCTCCATAAAGTTTCCTTTCATTGATTCGAGTAAACAAAACAAACAAACAAAAAAAATGCTAAAGTGCTTTTTTTGTGCATGCAGGCTCACCTGTGAGTGTACACGAGAGTGAGTTTCAGTGTGTGTGCATGTGTAAGTGTGCGGGTGTATAATTACACTTGATACCTTCTCAACTACCTTGTGAAGCAGACAGATAAAAAACTAAGACTTGGGTTTTCTTGATAAGGAAATTGGGTCTGGTAGTATTAAACTGACCTGCCCCAATTTGCTCAGGCAACCCAGAACATCTGCTTCTGGGCTCCTAGTCTAGAACTTGCTCTTGACCCGCTAACCTTGAAAGCTTTCCTGGGCCGGAAACCGGCATGAAGTAAGGCAGTGATTTATTCAAGTCATAACTGAAAAGTTATGTCTGGCCAATAAACTCAGACACACCAAGTTCAAGCAAATTCATAATCACTTGGAAAGTGTTTACCCAACAGAGCCAAGAGCTTTAAAATATCGGAAGATAGTGTCTCGCTGTAATCTAATCATTGTTTGTTTTACACTTCATAATGTGTGTGAGTAATGAGCTCGAGGACTTCAGCATCTTCTTTGATCATTTGTTCTTGTATGGTTTCCACCTACATCAAACTTGCCTCTGAGACAGGTATTGTTAATTGCATATTGTTTTGTGTTTCTAATGTTCCATTTCACTGACTATTCTTTTTCTCCCCTCTTAGTTTGCAAATCCCTGCTGTTTTCAATATTTAACCATTTCTTCATCTGGGTCTTTTTAATCCAATTTAATCTTTGGATATAAATTGAAATAGGCCAAATTGTTTGCTACAGTCTTGTCAGCATTTCTGCGTTCAGAAGTGTTTGTTGACTCAGTTGAGGGAACACAGATTTTCCCACACAGTCTCTTTGACATTTGAAAGTCCAGTCTGCAACAACTTCTATTGTGTTAAGCAAATAACCATGCTGCACTGAAATTCCATTCATTGTTAATGCAAAAGCAACAGGATTTTCTCCATTTCACCGCCAGCCAAACCTGTTGTTATCAGAGAACCTTCTCCAGATGAAAACTGAAAATCATATGACCCAGAAAAAAGATTAGCCTTCAGGAAGTCTTTGGGTTTTGCTAGTTTTGTCAAGACATCCCCAGAGGGAGTGGATAATAATAAAGTAAAACCTATTTGTGGAATGGAGCCCATTTCAAAATAGAGTCTATGAACTTTCAAATTTGCAAGACAGGGCTTCTCAAACTAAGAGCCACAACACTGGGCTATGGCAAACCCAAAGGGACCAGAAGCAATTCAAAACAAGGAATTAGTAACTTTTAATTGCCTGATTTTTCAATTCAAAAGGAAGTATAAGTATTGACATTAAGCTATAGCTCAATTGCACACACCAATCAGCTAGTCTGCTGTGACACATGAATCCTCAGAGATTCGTCATTACTCAGGATTTCTGTCATTTCAGATGAATTTTCCACCTTGTTGGAAACAGCATGCTGTACTACCCTGATCTTCTCTATTTCTGTGCTTTTGTCTGGGGAGACTCATTTACATTATAGTGTTCCGAAAAAAAGCCTGAATTTGAAACAAACCCAGTGTATTTTATATTTGAAAAGGCATTGTATAGAAAGCTTGTTCTAAAGGCATATGCCATTTGTTTACCAGAAGAAATACAAAGGTTTTAGAACCCCAGGTTGGAACTTAAGTTAAACTGTAAAATCTGACTTATGCAAAATTAGAAAATGGATAAATAAAATTGGTTACTGAATTCGCCAAGATTTATGCTCCAGCACCAGCTCCTACGATGTTAAGTTGATTCCAGATATTCTGGGATCCCTGGGACGCCACTCCAACTAGAGAGCTTTATTAAGACAGGAGCAAGTATGTGCCCTCTGGTCCATGACAGCTCTTGGTACTTCATGGACAGAGGAGGCAGGCAACACTAACCGTTCATTTAGAATCATGAGAAATGACCAAAATATTCATATTGGTCTGTTTATATATTAGTTATCTATTGATGTATAATAAATTACCCCAAAACTTAGAGGAACTAATAACAACCCCTTGTTACCTCACTGTGGTGGCCAGCTTCCCAGATGGCCCACAGGGATCCCCACTTCCTGGCTTTCATATCCTTGTATAGTCTACTCCTACACCGAATAGGACCCACCTGTGTAACCAATAGGATGTCGTGAAACAGACTATGTGTGACTTCCGAGACCCCATCGTGAAGGACACTGTGGTTCTCATATTGCCCCACGTCTTGAATCACTTGATTTGAGGGAAGCCAGCTGACATGTTGTGAGGATACTCGCAGCCTGTGGAGAGGCCCACGGGAGGAAAAACTGAGGCTTCTTGCCAATAGTCAGTGAGGAACTGAGAACTCCTTAACAACTACACAACAGAGCCTTCGTGGAAGTGGATCATTCAATTCAGTGAAGCTTTCAAATGATGCAGCCCCAGCCAATACCTTGACTGCAAACTCATAAGAGACCTTCAGCCAGAAACACCCAGCCAATCCACTCATGAATTCCTCCTCACAGGAACTGAGAATATAAAATTTTGATTCTTGAAATCACTAAATTTGGGCATAATTTGTTATACATCAATAAATAACTACTACTGTTGTTTGGAAATTTGGGAGTGATTTACCTGAGATGTTTTCGCTAAGACTTTCTTTCAATGTTACAATCAAAATGTTGGCCAGTATTGCAGTTATTTGTAGGTCTGACTAGGTCTGAAGGATGTTTCCGAGATGGCTTTCTTACACAGCTGGTGAGCTGGTGCTGGCTGTTGGCAGGAAGCCTTAGTTTCTCTTCCTGTGGACTCTCCACAGTCTGCCTGAGTATCCTCACAACATAATGTCTGGATTCCAGACAGAGTGGTCCAAGGGAGACCAAGGAGGAAGTAATAATGCCGTTAGGACTTAGCATCAAAAGATACAGCTTGTCACTTCTGGGAAATTCTATTAGTTAGAACTAAGTTGCTAAGCCTGAGCCATATTCTAGGGAAGAGGATTTAGGCGTTACCGTTTAAAAAGAGAAATATCAAAGACTTTTTGATGCATTATAAAACCACCAGAGTCTGCCCTAGGACTACAAATTAATTTTCTTCCCACATGCAAAATATACACACCCACTCCCAAACTGCCTGTGTATCTCATTTATTACAGCAGCAACTGAGAGTCAAGTTAGAGGATCTTGGCATCTAAATCAAATCCTGCTGCAAATGCAGCTCCTCAGATGTGGTTGCTTGAGTATAGCCCCTCCCTATCTGAAAACCTGTCAACTGAAGAGATGGTTATCTATGCCACACACCTGTACATAATGGTGAGACAAGCTTAGGTTTTCAATGTAAACACTACCTTCTAAAAATGGCAAAACAGAGGACACACAGGAGTCACTGGTCTGTGGTAATTCTGAAATCTAGCAGAGCACATGTTGACAGTTACTTGATTAGGAATCAAGCCCTGGGAAAAATTCTCCATAGATTATGGCTCTGCCCTCTAAGTTCTTGTTTTTTCCCTCTGAATCATTCTTTCAGCTGTGTTTTTAGCTGAATAGTTTTCTCAGCCTACTTTTTTTTGTACAAACTTTGGGTTCCAAAGGCCTATTTTCAAGTCTACTGTTTCTTTCCCTTGTAGTTTAAATAAATAATGTTTTTGTCAATAAAATTCCTTTCAAAAACTTTGTGGGTCTCCTCTGATTCCTGTTGGCATTCCATCCATTAGACAAAAGGCACACCCACAAAGTTTTGAGATAAGCCTTTCTCTACCTTGGGCTTCTGAAACTGTTGAGGAACAACCTTTTTAAGCTTTTCAGAAACCTAGGTTCTGAATGGTCCTCTGAGGTACATATTAGATATTTCTGCAGTCTTAACAAAGGAATTGATGACTACATCCTTGGCTACCTGCTCATATCATGTTTTCATGACAGTGCTCTGGATTTTATCTTTGCCCTGGAGCCATTTTTGACTCCACCATCATTTGCTATCCAGAAGGTCTAGGATTTTCAAAACTAACAATTCCTGTCTCCTTTATACTTCACAGACCTTCTTTTAGTTTATCTCTTTTCTTTTGCATTTGATTGTCAGCTGCAAGTAGAAGCCAGGTGATCCCTTCAGCAGGCCGCCTAGAAAGCTCATTAGCTAGTTCCTCCCACTCATTAGCTCCATTTTCTACTTTCACAGTGTTACTAAACTTTATGTTACTACAAAACTAGAAGCCATTATTTCCAGTTTCCAATAACATTTTTCTCACTTTCCTTTAAGCCCTCACTTGCCATCTTGTCAAAAGCCATCAGGCTTCTATTAACAGCTTTTTCAGAGCACTTTAAGCTTTCACTAAAACTCTCCTCAAAGTCTTTCCAGCTTCTGCTGACTGACCATTTCCAAAGCCAAGCCCACATTTTCAGTTTTTTGTTATCGCAGTACCTTACTTCCAGATACTAAATTCTGTATTAGTTTAACTGTAGCTAGATTACAAAACACTCCATAACTTAATGGCTTTAAATAAAAAGGATCATCTATTGCCTTATATTTTCTTTGGACCAGGAACTGGAGAGCCCCATAGATGTGGAGGTTCTGGCTCAGCTCAGCCAGAATCTCTCATATTGTAATAAGCAAACTGTCAGCCAGGGCTACAGTCATCTGAGGGCTTGACTGGGGTTAGAGTATCCACTTACAATATGGTTCACTTACATGGCTGGCAAGTTGGTGCTGTTTGTTGGCAAGAGATCTCAGTTCCATTCTGTAATAGCCTTTCCAAAAGCAGAGAGGTTACCCTTGGGACCTACCTAGTGATCCAAGCGATATTGTCTTTTATGGCCTACCTTCAGAAATTTCCATCACTTCTGCCTCATTGTATTTGTCAGAATCGAATCACTAAGTCAGGCCCATAGTCCAAGGGAGATGAGTTAGTCTCCACCTTTTGAAGGAAGAGTGCCAAAGATTTTGAGGATATATTTTAAAAGTACCACAATATGCCTCTGAAATCCCAAGTAAATCAGGATTCCTGAGATACCTCCAGAACTGCCCAGAAATCCTCCAACATCCTCGGGATGAAGGAGGTCAGTCTCCTTTGATAAAAATGAAGACATTATACTTATTTCAGCTCCAAGTTAATCTAAAGGGTAGAGTTACTTGTCAGTAGAGCCAGGACTTGCAGAATCAGCCTGTGAACTTGGACATGGGACCTGCTTTTGCCTTACCAACCTTACAACAGACCGATCAGAGCAGGTGTCTTGTTCAGGAAGAGTCAAGAGTGCTTATTTCCTGGCCAGTGACCTGTCCCATAGGCACTAAGAAAAAATGCTGACCCCTGAAGGAAAGTAAAATGGTTTGGAAAAGCTCATGAAATAAAATAATTTCCATGGCTAGAGAAGAGGGAGAAGTAGATGTGGTTTTGGGGGATCAATAGTTAAAGTTCTCTGTGTAATACCAATTAGTTTAAATATTGTGCTTTATAATTTCCAAAGTACTTTCACAGATGTCCTTATGTTAGTATGCAAGATTTCTTCTGATACAGTCAGGGTGTATTACTGGGTAATTTGATATTTGGGCAGGTGCTTGCTTGTATGGGTCAGAAGGAAAGAAGTTGGAGCTCATAAATATTTTATGAAATATTCACAGTAAATACCAATATTGGAAAACATCTACAAATAGGGCAATATGCATACACATTTCATAAATAATAGCTATTTTAATTCAATACACATTGAGTGTGGTCTTCAGGGAATCTGAAATCGCATGGAGAAAGCAGCAGTATATATGTGCAGCTGTCTGTAATACAAAGCTAATTAGCATATTTACAACAGAGGAACTAATAAAGTGCCATGAAAGCCTGAAGTAGGGAAATAGTAATTGGACCAATAGGATGGAAATGTTTCTCAGAAACCTCAATCTTGAACGATGAACAAAATTTTCTTTCCAGAAGAGAGAGAAGGAAAATTTAGGCAAAGGAAACAAACTGAGCAAGAGTTAGAAGTAGCTGTAAGCACAAGATGCGTTTTAAAAAGTCTAAGGACCCATGGGACTGGGATGAACAAAATGGATGAGGTATGTAGAGAGAGTGGTGAGGCATGAGGTCCAAGTTAGGCTGAGACTAGATTTGGGGTGGAGTCTTAGGGGGAGTTCTGAACCCCTGACTAACCAACCTGGGCTCTGTTGAAGGCAAATTTTTGAAGAAGGAAATGACACAATCGGGTCTGTTTCACGAACCATTATTAATTGCTTGTTTTGTCCATTTTAATATTATGTGTGGACCTTTATTGATCTTTGAAGCAAATTAACATCTCCTGGACTTGCTGTAAGAACTTAGTATATTAATATGTGAGAATAAAAGAATAAGCAAAGGGCTAGATTAACTTTGGTCAAAACATAATGAAGACAATATTTGGGAATGCTTACAAGTGAGAACTCTTTCAATCCTTCCAATGAACTATAATAACAATAACAACAACAACAAAACAAAGAATCACAGCTCATTCTCTAAATTCATACATAGTATGTCAAGAAGAAAGTAATCAAGGCTTCACATGCCAAAACAATAGCAGAGGAGAAATTTTTGGAAAGATCTTTCATGACTATCTCTTTAGAGTCATCGCCCTGTTTCAGAGACGTACAGAAGTGTTAACATACCTTATTAAACAAAAATATGTCAGAAAAACACAAATTCACTTCCCTCGTTTTCTCCTTTGATCTGTGTTTTTCTCCTGGATCCTGACCCCTGTGGAGCAGGTTCTGCAGGTTTCCCACAGGGCCGAGCATGTCGCTACCCCCTGTGGGGTGTGGGACGAGCCAAGGCAGACCATTCTAACTGCAGCCGTGCATGCTCCACTTCTAAGAGGCCGGGGCTCATACAAAGTAGGCAAATAACCTCCTCCTTTGACTGCTGTCCCTTTTTAAATTTATTTTTACAATAGGGCTTCAATTAAAACAAAAAAATAGAATTATCAAAAAGTGGTCTGTACGTAGTTTTACTGAAGTTCAATTAAAACATGAAGCAGAAAACTCCAGAATCTAACTCATTTTTCAACCAGTGTCCCCTAAGTATTTGTTGTTGAATGATTAATGGCTGGGGTATAGAGAGGAGATACAGAACTGCTCTGAGGTGAAAGGTAGTGCAGTTAAAATAAGCAGATGAATGAAGAGGGCAGAATCAGAGCAGTCAGGAAAGCAGGCTACTAGCCTAGAAAAGGAGAACAAAATTAGAAGACAGAAAAAAGATACTAGTTTAAGCAATGTTGCCAAACACCGGATATGATATAGCCTCTATTGATTAATCATAAGACGAACATGGGAGAATTACCCATTTCCTGTTTTAATTACTGTTGTAATACACTGTGGTCAAAATGTAGATTGGGAAAAAAAAAAAAGTAAAATCTAGAAATAAACCAGGGAAAGCGTAAGAATAAAGTATCCTTATTTCTAAACATTGCCATCTGTTTTTCAGTCAAAATTATATACAAATCATTCATGTGATATTTAAAATGTAATGAAAAAAATACCCTTTCTGCACTCATTACATCAAGTTTTAATCAATTATGTTAGTATCAAAAAATAAGACATGTTAGTATCAAAAAATAAATATTATCACAGGTTCAAATTAAACAATTAAATCTAGAAAAATAAAAATTTAGATTTTCGAAATCAATTCCTTTGTCATTTCACAAATCTGTATTTTTGTGTTCTTACACATAAATGTGAGTTAAGAGTTCTACAGAAGGAAAAACAATGCACTAGAAACTTGATGGAGTTCTCTACGCTTCTGGAGCTGGGTTGGAAAGGTCTGTTGAAAACGAGCTTACAAATAGGGAGAAAACAGGCCAAGAGAATGAAGGAATATTAAAACACACATTTTTTTTTTTTCTGGCCTCTACTCTGTGTTGATTATTAGAACAGAAGGGACCTTTAAAAATATAGGATCTTTGTTTTCCTCCCGTAAAGGATTTCATAAGAGAACAAAAGGATACAAAGGCACCTGCGCTAAAGGATCTTCTGGCTGCTTTCTCTTACCCATTCTGGATTACACTTTCCTCATCTCGGATAGAGCTGTCTCTGGGGATTACATTAACCTTTCTAGACCATCTTCAGTAAGGCATTTAGCTAATTTCTTTGGGGGCAATCCACAACTTTCCAGAAGGGAGTGGAAGAAAAACATTTAACAGCCACTGAGCTCTATCTCTGCCCCACCTGTAAACTGTCACTAGAGTGACACTTCTGTCTCTCATACTGTGGTGTCTTATATATTCTGTAATGTGTTCAGGTTTCTGGGCTGAGGGAGCTGGCTAGCATCTGAGCTTCCGCGTCTTTGCCTCTGAACGCCTCAGATGTGAGTTCTCTTACTGAAAAAAACAGATGGTACTGTTTCAAGCCATCACTTCCAGTGGAAAGGTAGATGTGAAAGCAAATGAGGAAGAGAGCCCAGGGGAAACTGCAGGGTGTGAGAGGGACCAACCATTTGAGCTCAAAATAAAATATGAGTGAAAACAGGTTTATGCTGGAAATTTTCTGTGATCAACTCTAAGGAGAAAACAACAGTTATAGAAGATGGGTTACAAATATTTTTAGTCCAAAAGGAGAACAACAGCACTGATTTCTCTCTGAAGTGTGTCCCTTTTAAAGCCACTAGATCAGGGTAGGGTCATCTTCACCAAACCAGAAACCAGCGAGATTCAACTATCAAATCTGGACTATACAATTTCTCCCAGAATATTCTGTCCACCTCCTGGCAGCACAGTATAAGATACATGAACTTATTAAAAATATATTTTATAATTACATTGGCAAACCAAATCTTAAGAGGTATCATACATGCCTGAGCTATGGAAACTGGCTAGTCACTTTATATTTTATTGAATTTCAAAAACAGCTTAGAAAACAGAAATAGTGTCTAACATTTACTTTAATAGAAAAGGCAGAATGTGGAGAAAAGGGAGGGGGGGTGAGATGATGTGATTTGAATATATTACTGCAAAACAGAATACATTACTGCAAAAATGGCAATATCTTATGATATAACCAAATATTTGCTTTGAAACAGATAAGGACATGATTAATGCTATTCTGGTGTTTGGGAACATCCAAGGAAGTACAAAAATCTCCTTTATGTGCATTCCAGAGACATCACAGGTATGCTTCATTAGACATGACAGTCCTATTCAGTACAATATCTTCCCTTGAAAAGTGTTCCTGAAGTTAGATTACAAAATGAGTCACAGTGTCTTAAAGTGAAATTTGTAATTAGTCGTTGAAATTAGAATGTCATAAATGTCATCCAGAAGATTTCACCCTGAAAATTCTTTCCAGGATTGCGGGTACAAGACAGAGTCCATGCAAACACTGAAGAGCTACTTGTTAAAAACAATAGCAGAGCACCTAAAAAGACCAGTTTCTGGTGAGAATCTTTCTTCTGTGTATTTGAGAAACACACGTAGTCGTATTTATACCCAGAAATGAAGAAGGTGGAGCATTCAAACACTCATGAGCCAAAAAAAATGCATGTTTGCAATTATAAGTACAACACTGAAAAAAATACCAGGATAGGACCATAAGGTGGCTTTATTTCAGTAGATTAGTTCTAGATGTGCAAGATGTTCTCAAAAAGAGCAAAGAACTGAGCATATATTTAGAATGTGATATATAGCTAAGAAATGATAGAAAAGTAATAAATTCATAGACATTTCACAAGAGTGATAAATTCTCCTTTACTCATACCACTCACCATTTAATTTTAACAACACCAGGAGAGAAAAAAAAGAAAGCCAAGTCCATACAAACATAAATATCCAGGCATCTTTTCTTAAGTTCCCCCACAGTAGCCCTAAGACTGTAAAACATCATCCACTGATGTTAGCAGCTACTATTCTAGAATGGATATGTTTGTGTTTTAATGGTCACATTTTGAGAGTTACTTCATCTCCTACCCTCTCTTCCTCAGTCTCTTCCTTCAACATTCCAAGCACATTCCCCACTCAGAACCTTTGTGCAAGCCATTTCCTCTGAATAAAACACTCTCTGAGAGATTCAAGATGGCGGAATACATAAATACTGTGCCTGCTTCCTTCTGTGAACACATTAAAATTACAACTAAATTATAGAACATTCAACCTGGAGAACCATCTGAAGTCTGGCTGAACAGAAGTTTTATAACTAAGGATATAAAAAAGCCACATCGAGACTGGTATGAGGGGTGGAAACACAAAACAGGCAAGCCCCAAACCTCTGTGTGGTGGATGAAAATTGGGACGGGTATTTCGGCCGCAGAGTTTCTCCCCAGAGGAGCAAGGGACCTGAGTGCCACACCAGGCTCCCCAGCCTAGAGTACTGGTGCCAGGAAGAGGAGCCCCCACAACAAGTGGCTGTGAAAAACAGTGGAGATGCTAATAGTTCGGGAAGGACGGGAGGCTGTGGGAAACCCAGACATTCGCACACCAACTCTCACTCGCAGGCACTCACCTGGGGCTCCAGAGGAGGGGCAGTGACTCAGGAGGCATTGGAAACATACGGAGGTCAGACTGAGGTGTGTGGTTTCAGGGCAGGGGTGCCGGACAGTCACCATCTTCCTGTGTGAGGTCCTCCTTATGTGCAGCTGGCAGATGGGCTCCATCTTTCCTGTGTTGGGCCCGCCCCCACAGGCCAAATCTAAATCTGATTGGTCTGGTGAGCTCCACTGCTCCACCCTGCTGACTCACTGGGAACCTGCCCTATCCAACTTCCCCAATGCCAGAGGTATTAATACTTTCTGGTGTGCAGCCAGCCTTCCCCACGTTGAACTCTTTCTTGAACAACTGTCAGGGTTCGTGGGCCCCAGGTGGGCAGTGACTGGCCTCGGTGTGCTCTGAGACTTTTGCTGAGTAGCTGCAGGCTCAGCACTGGCACCGAACCAGAGTCTACATTAACCTAGTGAACTCAACTCTTCCCATTCTAGCGACTCCCTAAGATCCTGTCTTTCCCAACTTGCATACCACATGAGGCATTATCAGTGGCTGACACTTAAGGGAGGTGGCAGGTGGCAGCAGGCCACGAAGTGTCCTGGCTTTTTGCTGAGCTACCCCAGGCCTGGTGCTGGTAGTAGCCATCCTCAGTTTGCAGTGCGTCCTCTCCTATGTGCCTCCAACTTTAGCACAGGCATCAAACAACCATGGATAGCTTTATAGCTCTTATCAGGTAGTCCCCAGCCAGTAACAGGCAGTGGGTGTCCTGGGCTTGCACCAGAACCCCTCCCAAGAGGCTCCAGAACAAATATACCACAGCAGAGTACTGCCCAATTAACCCTACAAGTGGCACACATAAAGGGCAGTCTCAACAGGTACCAGAGCCCACTGGGGTGAATCCCACTCAGTGGGGTAAGCCCACCCACAGCAGCCTGTAAGCTGTGGGTGTGGCCAAACCCCACAGCCAATCAACCTAAGGGCCAATTTCACCCACTGAAGTGCCAATAGCAATCAAGGCTCAACTATAACTGAAGGGCACAATCCACACAAGGGACACTCCTGGAGCACCGAATGCAGGTGACAAGGCAGAGACTGTGCCAGGGCCCCCACAGGGCACCTACCCCATAAGGCTACCTGGCCAAGACTAGGGAACATAGCAGTTCTACCTAATACATAGAAACAAACACAGAGAGGCAGCCAAAAGGAGGAAACAAAGAAATACATCCCAAATGAAAGAACAGGAGGAAACAAAGAAATACATCCAGAAAAAGAACGAAAAGGAATGGAGGCAAGCAACCTACCAGAGGCAGAGTTTAAAACACTGGTTATAAGGATGCTCAAGGCATTTAGTGAGAACTTCAACAGAGATATAGCAAGCATAGAAAGGACATAGAAACCATAAAAAAGAACCACTGAGAAGTGTAGAATACAATAACTGAAATGAAGAATACACTAGAAGGAATCACCAGCAGTCTAGATGAAGCAGAGGACTGAATGAGTAATTTGGGAGACAAGGTAGTATAAAACACCCAATCAGAACAGGAAAGAAAAAAAGAATCCAAAGAAAATGAGGATAGTTTAAGGGACCTCTGGGACAACATCAAGTGTAACAACACTTGCATCACAGGGGCACCAGAAGGAGAAGAGGGAAAGCAAGGGATTGAGAACCTATTTGAAGAAATAAAGACTGAAAACTTTCCTAACCTGGCAAAGGAAATAGACATACAAGTCCAGGAAGTGCAGAGAGTACCAAACAAGATGGACTTAAAGAGGCCCACACCAGGACACATTATAATTAAAATGGCAAAGGTTAAAGACAAAGAGAGAATCCTAAAAGCAGCAAAAGAAAGGCAACTAGTGACTTATAAAGGAGCACTTATAAAACTGTCAGCTGATTTCTCAGCAGAAACTGCAGACCAGAAGGGATTGGCACAAAATATTAAATATGATGAAGAGCAAGGACCAACCAAGGGTACTCTACCCAGCAACGCTATCATTTAAAATCAAAGTACAGATAAAGGGCTTACCAGACAAAAAAAAAAAAAAAAAAAAGCTAAAGGAGTTCATCACCACCAAACCAATATTAAAAGGAATGTTAGAGGGACTTCTTTAAGACAAAAAAATTAAAAGATCAAAATTATGAGTAATAAAACAGTAAAAGCTACATATCTATCAAAAATTACTTTCAATGTGAATGGATTAACAGCTTCACTCAAAAGAAATAGGAAGGCTGAGTGGATGAGAGAAAAAGACCCTTACATATGCTGCCTACAAGAGACTCACTTCAGATGGAAAGACACACACAGACTGAAAGTAAAGGGAGGGAAAAGTTATTTCATGAAAATGGAAACAAACGAAAAAAGCTAGGGTAGCAATATTTATACCAGACAAAACAGACTTGAAAACAAAGGCTATAACAAGAGGCAAAGAAGGACCCAGTAATCCCACTTCTGGGTATTTACCCAAAGAAATCCAAAATGCTACTTCAAGGGGACCTGTGCATCCATATGTTCATTGCAGCATTGTTTACAATGGCCAAGATGTGGAGGCAGCCTGGAAGTCCATCGATGGAAGAATGGAAAAAGGGAAGGTGATACATACATACAATGGAATATTGCTCGATCATGGAAGGGAATGACAATGGCATGGATGGACCTCGATGGTCTTGTGCTTAGTGGAGTGTCAGACCGAGAAAGACAGATGCATTGTGATTTTGCTTATATATGGAATCTAAAGAACAAAATAAACAAAAAGAACAGAAACAAACTCATAGATACAGAAAACATTTTGATGGTTGCTAGATGGGAGGCGGATTGGAGTATGGACGAAAAAGGAGGAAGGGATTTAGAAGTACAAATTTGTTGCTAAAAAGTAGTTATGGGGATGTAGGGTATAGCGTAAGGAATATAGTCAACAATATTGTAATAACTGTATGGTGTCAGAGGGGTGCCAGATTTATTGGGGTGATAGAAGGGAGGTGGTTGGCGGACAGGGTGAAAAGGTGAAGGGATTAAGTACAAATTTGTAGTTACAAAATAGTCACAGGGATGTAAAATAAAGCACAGGGAATATAGCCAATAATATGGTAATAACTATGTATAGTGCCAGGTGAGTACTAGACTAGTCAGGGGGGTCATTTCTTAAATTATGTAAATGTCTAACCACTATGCTGTACACCTGAAATTAATATAAACCAATATTAAATGTCAACTGTAATTGAAAATTTTTTTAAAGGGGGAGAAGGTGAAGTGGAATTAGAGGTCCAAATTTCCAGGTATAAAACAAGTAAGTCATGGGGACATAACATACAGCATGAGGAACACAGTCAATAATATTGTGATATCATAGTACAGTATCAGATGGTTGCTGGACTTATCATGGTGATCACTTCTTTAGGCATATAAATGTTGAATATGTTATACCCCTGAAACTCATCTAACATTGTACGCTAGCTATATTTTTAACAAAAATTTTTAAAAAACAAAAAATCAAGCACTTTCTCCAGACATCTGCATAACTGACTCCCTCAGCTCTTCAGGCCCTGCATTCGTCTCTCTGATTAGAGGCTTTCCTGGGTCACTCAGTAAATTATAACTGCTTTTGTTCCCTGCAAACCCCCTTTCTCTCTTAACCTGTTTTACTGTTCTCCAAATATTTCTTATCACTTGGCAGACTATGTATTTTGTTTATTTATTTATGATATGTCTCCGTTCACTAAAATGTAAGCTTTATCAGGGATTTTTTTCTGTTGTTGTTCAGTGCTGCATTCCCAGTTCCTGAAATACCTTCTCGCACATAGTGGGTGCTCAATAAATATTTGATGAACAATTGAATGAAGGTATTATAATTAAAGCTCCACTAAGCTTCACATTTTCTACCCCTCCCCATATAACTATGAATATGGTCCTCTTTCTAGAACATGAGCATGTTACTCCTTTGTTTTAAAGCTTAACAGCAAACAGAGAAATAAATAACTTAGGAGGATCCCTGTAAGATAAAGCCTAAATTCCTTAAACTGGTTTACAATGCTTTTAATGATCTGCCAGGGCAAAAACCTCCAGATTTATTTCCCACTACTTTAACCATCACATGCTAGAAGCATGAATTTTAGAACAAAACTACTAGGTTCAAACTTTGGCTTTATCCCTTATTACCTGTGTATCCATAGCATGCTTGTGATTGCTTCCTCATTTATAGAATGGCGATAATAGCACCCACCTCATTGACTGTGTTTTGAGAAATATGTTATTGTGTAGAAAGTGCTTACAGAAAAAAAGGAAAACAGCTAGCTATTCACCTACAGTGTGATCCAGCAAGCCCATCCCTAGGGATTTCCCAAAGAGAAATGAAAACAGAAGTTCACACAAAGACTAGTACCAAATGTTCATGACAGCTTTATTCAGGATAGCCCCAAACTGGAAAGAGCCCAGATACCCATCGGTAGAAGAGCAGATTAACAATCTGTGGTATGTCCACACAATGGAACGTTACTGAGCAAGAAAAAGGAACACACTATTGATACCTGCAACAACATGGATGAATTCCAAGGACATTATGTGTTACCCAAAAGAAAACATACTGCATTGATTAAAACATTCTGGAATAGAAAAATATCACCAGTGGTAGAAGAAAATGCCTCTGGGAAGGCAGGGTGCAGACTGACCGGGGAGAAGCCTGAGGGAACTTTTTGGGGCAGCAGTGATAGTCTGTATCTTGATAGGGCATTGGGTGACACAGGTGTAAAGCATTTGCCAAATTTCAGAGAACGTACTTATAATCTGTGCATTTCATTTTATGTAAATTTTATATCAAAAGCATATAAATAAATATTAAATCCTCACTCATGATAGGTATGTTTAAGTATTTAGGAGGGATTGTGCTATCTTCAACTGACATGTAACGTATCAAAACCATATAATGATATCTGCAATTTACTTTGAAATGCATCAAAAACACAGGATGATTAATTGGTGAATAGAGGAGTGGGAAAATGGATAGACAAGTGACAAAAAAAAAAAAAATCTAGTTAAATGTGGTGGGTATATGGATGCTTACCATAAATTATTTAAAGTTGTCTGTATTTGAACACTTTCCTAATGAAGTATTGAGGGAAAAATACAAAAGATGTCTAACAAAAACATTAATTTAGGTTATCATTATGCAAAATGATTTCTCACTCGTGTGTTTTTCATAAAAGTCAACTGAAGCAAGTTTCCTTTAGTTCTTTGAAATCCGGTATCATATATTGCCTGACAATTATTGACAGATTTATCCTACACTAGCACTAACCATATTTTTCTTCATTGACCATTTTTATAGAACAAAAGTTAAATGAGCCCAGTCTTTTGCAATTAACTTTTTTAGCATCATTGATTAGATTTCCCCAAATAATTTATTTCTTTCTTATATCCTTGAAGGTAATCCTATTAAATATAGTAGTGTAGCATTTTAAACCAGACTTCCTTAGCTTCCCATTGAAAGATTTACATAGATCTGAAACAAGAGTTATTTCTGTTTAATGATCTGTATGTAAAAGAACAGAAATATAGAAGATAGGAATAATCAACCTATAAAATGTTATATATCTTCTAAGACTTGTCTAAGTAATCCAAGATTTCCTGGTGAAGGTCATTGTATAATTGCTGTGACTCCAGTTAACTAAACACTGAAAATATACATTTCTCTTAAATTTAACATTACATCTACACAGCTGGGACAGTAAACCATTTGGTGTAGTCCATTCAAATATACAGCCTAATTATCTAATTCAGTCAGTAAATAAAATAAAGTAATCGTCTGCAGCCTTGGGCACCAGATAGACTCTCTGGGAAGTTATGGAAGATTTAGACACAGCCCTTAACCTCGGGGAGTTTTCCATCAAAGACAATTAACATCATGGTGTGAAAACTAAGATGAAAGCCCCACTCTAAAGGAACAGTCTAAGACAAGGAACAAGCAAAAACTCATTGACACAGACAGTTCAGAGGTTACCAGAGGGTACGGGGTGAGGGGATAGAAGAGGGTAAAGAAGGTCAAATATACGGTGATAGAAGGAGAACTGACTTCCGGTGGTGATCGCATAGTGCAATGTATGCACGATGTATTGTAGAATCGTATGCTTGAAACCTATATAATTTTATTAACTAATGTCACCCCAATAAATTTAATTTAAAAGAATAAAAATAAATACAGAAATGTTCTGCCTTGCTGAGAGACAATGCAGATACAATGAAAAAATAAGTAGAATGTGGTGTCACAAGAAAATACAAGACATTTGAAGATAAGGAATTCTAAAGTATCTCTCCTTTAGGATGCCAATTGTAAGTTACAAATATAATTTCAGGTTATTAATGTATACTTAATTGTTTTCCCCTTTCTTCCACCTTCTCCCCCCACTCTGTAATGTATACTTTATAGATCAATAACTTCAGTATAATAGTATAATATTGAATTTAGAGAAAAGAAAATAAATATTTTCTAATCTTACACTCAATAATGACTAGCATTTATTGAACACATTTTTAAGCATGCTGTTAGTTTAGTAGTAGTAGAATTCTCCTAATACTTTTATGAGGTACATACTATTTTCCCCATATTGCACTGATAAGAAAATTGAGGTGTAGGAGTTATCTGCTCAAATCTGTATGACTAATAAGAGAGATTGGAACTGGTGAATGTATGATTCCATACTCCATAAATTGAGCCCCTCCTATCACCAGCCTTTCTAATAGGCTAGAATAGTGGCACCTTCCAGAGAAACAAGTCTTAAAGTCAGGGTTGGGTTAAATAAAGAATTTATGTAATGTTTTTCCAGGTACTGCTATGTTTTCTAAAATAAGTAATCTAGATAGAATCCCATGATGTCCTGAGAAAAACTGGAAGAAATGGATTTTTGGAGAATTCCTAAAAAATGCAAACTAAACATTCTTGGGCCAACTTTCCCCCATTTAATTCGCAAGTCAGGAAAGGAGCAATGTCATCACAAAACATCATCCAGTTCTCTCCCTTACAGATAAATAACAGCTAACTTTTATTGAGGCTGACTGTGTATCAGACCGTTCTATGTACCACTTATGTACCATAAGTTATAGATGAGGAAACTGAGGTATAGACAGATTAGGGGAATTGCCCAAAGTCAGACAGTTGGTGGAGCTGGGTTCACACCCAGATACTGTATATTCCTGAGGTCACACTTATGTCAGCTCAAATAACTTGCTTCGTCCCCGAAATGCACAGTGTGCACGTTTTGACTTTCTCAGTTACTGTGCGCAGGCAGAATTTTCTTTAAGTAGCTTGTGATACACCTATTAACCAGCTCTGACTCTATTTCTTATTCTTAAATTTCTTGGGGAAGACTATTCCACTCCCAGATATCTATTTCTGATATCTAGATCCAGATCTAGGTCTATCTCTAACTCTGTCTCTATCTGTCTATATCCACCCTTTCACAGCTCTTCTCTTTTCCTACAGAGAGGATATCCTTAGTTGTAGATATCCAAAAGCAACACATTTTTGAAATGGAATAATGTATACAATGGTCCTTTCATCCTTGACAACAATTAAAATCACCTAGATCTCTCTTTCTATATGTTGATATACATAAATACATAGATATATGCCCACACACAGATATGTTGTGTATACATACATATAAGTATGACAGGACATACATGTGTAGATAGATAGATAAATAGATACATAAATGATAAGTAGATGACAGAGCTATGGCTATATTTAAGGGTGGGTAAGAGAAGTTTACTGCTCACTTCCTATAATGAACCATTTTTTCTTTCAAATTAACTGATTCTTAGCCTTTACTAGTGTAAATGTGTTCATTGTTTGTTTCGTTTAGATAGTTTCAAACTTTGGGGAGTTAATATATCTCTTTGATGGTCACAAGCTGTATGATCTACTCTGCAGCCTGAGTGGCATCAGACAGATTCCACCCGTGGTGACCGTTAGACCCACCACTCGAAGGTCCTTCCGAGCAGTATCCTTGCTTTATGAAAATTGGTCTGTAATTCCTCATAATACCGACTCAGGAACATATGTGCTATTTATGCATGTATCTGTATATAAACATAATAATATATAATTTATAAAACTCTGTACTATAACATTCTCTGTATAACTGTCTGATCCATAAAGTTCCATATGTAGTAATTTAATAAATATGCCTTAAAATTATCTTTAAGTTTTTTTATGGATAAAGAGGCACAAAACAAAGAGATCTTTAAAATGTTCAGAAAGGAATCACAGAAAAGTAATTATGATCTATAATTCAGAGCTTTGTTTTTCACAAAGGTAAAAAATTGAACATTCTCCTTTGAGATTTCGTTATTGTGCAGAATGAGACTGATTAGATCAAACTGTTCTTTCTACCACTCTTTGACATGCCAGGCAGAGGTATTAACATTTCCAAAGAGAAATGGAAAATATTCCAGGGTTTGAAGAAGGACTAGGGGTAATCAACCAAAAATTAGACATTGACAATGTTGTCTCCCCTCCCTTGATTCCTTCAAGATTTTCTTCTATGAAGCAATGGAGAGCTGAAGGAAAAGAAAGCAATACATATTCACAAACTTTTTTTTTTAATTTAGTCTGAATATTATACCAAAGAAAGACATGACAGGCTAGCGCATGGCCAAGGCATTCTGAGAAATGGCCTTTCAATGTGTTTCCTCTTCACATCACAAACTCTTTGCAACACAACTTCAGACTTTGTTCTATTTTAGTCTAGATCCTTCTGGTGATCACAAAAAAAGCCCAAACTGTGCAGACTCCTCTTTTCATGCCTACATCCTTCCTGAGTTTCTAACTGTCCTGATGAGGGAAGCACGCCCTAATCAGTCATTCAACATTTTCTATGTCTACCAATGCAATGTAATACGCAAAACATTCTGGTGGCCACATGCACACACAGAAGCCTGTTACAAAGTGCATTTCAAAACATAGTACTTAAAATATTTTTATTGCTATTTTAGTACCCTCCCCAGTTTTCCCTCCTGTTTGGATCCTAGTTAGCCAATTCCCTTTATAGACCTATACTGCTGAAAACAGCATTTTTTGAATAGCACACATGTTCAACAGTAAATATAAATAATGATAGTAACTGACCTTTGTTCCAGAGGTAGATAGACCCTTGTGCTACATGAATATTTGTCTAGATGGCTTACTTAGAGGCATCTGCCATACTTTGTTTCTTGTTTAGAATTCAGGATTCACCTGTCAATGTTCTTGTAAACATTAGATCATATCAATGAAAGCAGAAAATTATGAGCCCTTCACAACTCAGACTGTAGAAGCTCATTCTCAGAGAGAGAAAAAAAAGGATTGATGGAGAAAAAAAAGGATTAATTAAGTTTAAAATGTTTGTGCATGCGGAAAGTGGTATCTCAGCGAAGCTCCATGAGTGAGAGGTAGAGACACAATCACCAATACCTCTGCCATCGCATTTCACTTCCTCACAGCATATCACATACCAAAAAGGACGGTTCTTAACTTGGAATATGTGCCAATATTTCTCATGCATCAATCTTTTGAAAGATTCTAAAAATTGAAAGAGTGATGAAAAAAGTGATATTTAGTAATGCAATACTACTTCAAGAATGAGAAAGAATTCCTTCATTAGATCACGATGGGATAAGACTAATGAGAAGACTCATGGGATAGTTCTACTGCATGGATATTGAATTGCTGTTTTCTTGAATTTAAATAATGATGTGACATAAATTTGCACTAAGTATATTTATTTGTAGAATATAGATTCACACTAGTTCGTTATCTTTAATTTAGAGTTAATTGTGTGTTTGTAGATATTCATGGGTTACTAATTTGATTAACCTTTTTATATGTCACCAAATCTATTTTACTTGCAAATGTGTTCAATATACTTTTGACATTGATTAGGCTTGGCTTAATTTCCAGACTTTCATGCCAAAGTAACCCCCTAATTACACGTCAGTCCACTACCATACCTTTATTTTTTCTATTATAGTTCTTAAAATATACGTTTTTTTGTTATCAGAGCCCTGATAGAGTCTAAAAAAAAAATTAAGTTGACATATTCCACTGAACTTCTCGAAATAAAAACATTTTGTGATTCCCTAAACTCAGTGGATTAAATTTTTCTTTGAAATGTACGAATCATGATAATAAGGTCATGTTTTTAATGGAAAAATGTATATTATCTAATTAAGAATTGGGGGAGGGGTACTACCTCACTAAAATTTTTTTAAAAAATGCAATTATAATGAAAAGATAACATTGTCAACTAACAGACTGGCAAAAATTTAAAAAGGGTGACCATGTCCAATAGTGGCCAGAGCAGAGTTCACTAATCCTGCTGGTGGAATTACAAATTTCCATGCCACTCACTAATGTAGGAAAAGTCTTTAACACACCATCTGATGAAGTAATTTTATTTTTGGAATAAATAAATCTAATCTATGGAAATAACCAGAAATGTTAGAAAGTTTTACAGACAAAGGACATTCATGCCAAGTCATTTATAACAGCTAACGTTGATCAACAACATAAAAGAAAAGGAATAATACCGTAAGGAAATAACCTATGAAAAAACACTAGGTAGCCATTTTAAATAAACATGTAGAGAAATATTTGTTGGCATAGAAAGACACTCATGATAGGTTGCCAGGCAAAAGGAGCAGGCCATATGTGAATTGTCATACATGTATGATCATAAATGCATGGAAAAAGGTAAGAATAGATAACACCCCCAAATGTTAGCATCACTTTTATTTGACTGATGAGGCAACAGGAGATTGAATTTAGTTTTTCTTTTTTATTAGCATTGCCTTTTGTTTTTATTTTGTTTTTTGTTTGTTTTGTTTTGTTTTTTGCCTTTTGTTTTTAATTATATATTATTTATATTTTCTCCAGAGAACATCTGCTATTTTCATAGCGATGAGTTTTGTAACTTTTAGTTGGAAAAATGCTTAATAGAAATTACTTATTTTTTTCTCTATTTTTTTTCCTTACTGCATTCAAGAGAAGAGGCAGGGACAATGCCCTTTCCTATTCTCTTCTCTCTCTGACTCCACCCAGCCCTGTACAGAAGGCTTAGCAAATCCACTTGGTCCTACTGTGACCAATTGCATCATAAATGAGGTTGCTGTACATCCCAACAAATACACTCATAAATGCGGTGCCTGTTTTTTCTTCATCTTACTTCTTTTTGGACAAAATGGTCCACTGAACTAAGGCTCTCTCCCAAGCTTAAAGCCAACTGGCTTTCCCTGTCCTCATGTTCCATTGTTTGTGTTTAGTCTTTCATCTCCTCTCCTCTCTGAGTAAGTCAGCCTGCGGGGAGAAGGGTGAGATTCCAAAACCCGTGTTTGGGTTTAGTGCAGTGAAGAGGAGATTAGGGCTTTAAATTAGGCAACATTCTCCAGTCCTGTTTACCAAAGTGCTCTGCAGATTGTGTGCACAAGCCCAACCAATAATAGGATGGTATATTGAGTTTTATTTTTCTCCCATTGTCACTTCTGCCTGCAATGCCCTTGGGAGCCCCTTAAGTAGGGGTTCTTGGGATTCGAGGTAGGAACCAGGAATTCCTCAGTCTCCTAAGCAAATGCTATTGAATAACTAAGATTTTGCTGCAACCAGGACTGGCGTCGAAGCCCTTGATCTGGGTTGTACCGCAAACCCCATCCCTAGAATGGCCCTGAGCTTGTTTAATACTCTGCTGTTGCATCCCTGAAATCTTTAATAAATTTTGAACGAAAAGCACAAGGCCCCACAAATTATGTAGCTGGTTTTAGCCCCAGCCATAAACACTGAACGTTCTTTCTAATAAAAGGGGCAAAGTCAAAATTCACAGGTAATAGATTCATGTTGCACATTGGGGAAAATAACATCAGAGTGTCTCTTTCCTTTCAGATTGCCTGGTAATACTGTCTTCCTTTCCCAGGAAGCCTCCTGAGTCCTTACATTGCACTTAACTATAGATTTGCATTTGAGACTCATTTTCAGAGATGAGGTATTATTAAAAGCCCTGGATTCTCTGCATTGTTTTTGGAAGTAGAAAAGTTACTAAACAACGGAAAACCAGACATAATCCATGATTTCAAGATTCTAGTTTCATCAGTATTTTCATTTAATCATGACAGGGTGACTAATCTTTTTTTTGGGGGTAGGGAGTTCCTAAACTTATGTCAAGGTTAAATTCACATGTAAATAGAAGAACAGGGTTTACATTACGAGCTCAATGACGCTCTCTTGGATCCTAACCAGTCATTGATTGGCAGGCAGGTCAGCTAGCAAATCAAATTATGACATCATAGAATGGTCCCAGTATTAATTCTTTGTAATGTCATTTCTAAAAAAAAATAACATCATTCTCATCCTTCCCCAGGATTTAGTTCAGAAGCCTATGCTCATGGCCTTTTTAATCAATGCCAAATTTCCTTTGGGACGTCAGGAGTAGCTGTTTAAACTGAAATAATAACTGGAGATCAGAATAGAATTATTTCTATCTACAGCCAGCATAAAGTTATGTTTCCTTTGTGTCTTTCAATACAGTGCCCTGCCAACAACTTTATGTTAAATACACATAGTATGCCAATCTGTTTGAAAGGTTTGGTATAAAATGAAAGAATAGAGTGTGCTATGAGTAACTGTTGACAGTCTCCATGGCTATATTGTGCTTCTTTTAAATTCATCATATTAAAACGGATATGGTTCTCATATGCTAACATTTGCTCCAATTTGTTTACAGCAAAATGGGTCAATGGACCACTAATTTGGTTGCGAGATTGTCATCTCTGGCTTTGGGTTTGGTAAAACTAATGAGACTTCACTGGTATTTGCTCACACAGTCTGCTCAGCACTTCACCTTAATGATTTCTATTGACAAGGTTATTGGATTCAAAATGAATGTTTACATTAAAAGGGGAAACAAGTGTCAAATATGAAGCTCAAATAGATACTCGAAGCTGGAGAAGCTTATCATGGCTTAAACTCTCTACTGTTTATTCCCCCTAATGAAAAGCAGAGACAATAGGAGACAAGGGGATAAATGTAATGAACAGAAACAATACTAGGGTCCTAGAGGTTAATCCAGGCACAACAGAGTTAATCTGAGAGAGGCTAGGGATGGTTTAAGACTAAAGACTGAGACAAAACTTGTTACTTTTTGATCCAGTTGTACCCAATGAATGACTCTATTTGCAAAGAAGATTTTGGATTTTTCAAACCAGTGGGGCAGACTTTAGATCCTTGATTTTTCTTGTTACACACTGGATACTTGTTTCCAATTATAAATGATGTGGACGATCTTCATTTACTTCTCAAACAACAAAACAAAAGGAGTATAACAAGACAGATGCTTAAGTAGACACAGATTTTGACCTAAGATCAAAAAGTCTCTGAGACCCATATTCAACAGATGCGACAATCATATTATTTCGTAAAATGGAGAAGAAATGCCACTTTATTTTAATGTTCCAAAGGTTAGAAAATAAAACTTACACATGTGATGGCTTACAGTGCTTTTAAACAATGATTAATTTTAGAATTGCATATTCTGCATTATTTTATCTCACATATAAAGTCGGATAAATGAGGTAATATCCAAAAGTGTTTAAGAGTATGGCTCTACTTTGCATATATTTGCAAAATCTCTGCTGCACAAAGCTGAATGTATACACTTTTAAAATATGAGTGAATTAAATTCACTTAGCATTTTCCCAAGGTTAGAAACCAACCATCACCTGGAGGGAGCGGGGATATTAAAATCAAATTAATATTTTAGAGAATTAACCATACTCTTAGAATTCAATAGCATATCTTTACATGTATCATTACATTTATATGAAAATCCCCACAGATTAGATCTGAGGCTGAATTTCATAAACTCTCAACAATTACACAATGTTTCACATTTGAATGAATGGGAAAATCAGAAAACAAAGTACCGAAGGCCAAAACAAAGTAGCCTGACAGCCTTTTGGAGAATGGGTAGATAGCACTCCGGCAGGGAGCCCTACTGACAGAATGTTAAATGAGAATTGTCTTAAATCCAACAAAGGGTTTTCATGTTATCTCTCATATTTCTAAGAGAAAGATTTTA
The DNA here is from genome assembly GCF_036562045.2 of Rhinolophus sinicus. Lineage (NCBI taxonomy): Eukaryota > Metazoa > Chordata > Mammalia > Chiroptera > Rhinolophidae > Rhinolophus > Rhinolophus sinicus. The sequence continues at coordinate 50,486,173 of NC_133754.1, read as the reverse complement.
TCTTCATGGCAATCATCATTTTTCTTTCCTAATTTGAAATGTTAATAAGGAAACATATTGTAGAATATGAAAACAATCTTCTTAGAAAAGATTATTAAAATTACATGCAATTTTTGAAAGTATGTCTTAACCTAAAGAGGTAATATAAAAATTATGATAAAGTGTAAATGCTATTTGAAAATGTATTTACGATTGTTATTTCTATTGCTTAATGAGTTTGAAAGCAAATATCTTTATCTCCAAAGGGTATATCATTTTTTATATATTTATAAGAACAATAGAAAACTAAATATGTTTATAAGAGATTCCTTTTGAATTCCATTAGTGAGGTCATATTTGATTTTATTTACACTATCTTCATTTTCTAGGGTATCATCTTTACATTAATTAAGTTGAAATGAACACAATTTATAAAGCAACAGAAAAAATGCATTTCTCCTGCATGTGTGTTGTTTAATTCTTAGCTGTTATTGTGTAACTGCTTTTAAAAATTATTTGTAGTGTCATATGCTCAACTTTCTCAAGATTACTCAAAAGTTTCTAGGTAGCAACATTGTTAAAATAAATGAAATGGATTAAAATATAAAAATGAATCCTTATCATTACACTTAGCGTAGCTCGCTTACTGGAATACAAATCAGGCCTTCAACAACTGGCTTTATTATTTCCTCCAAAGAACAAAGAGAAACCATTATACTGTCTGAATTTACAGGAAAGAAAACATGTTGTTGTTTTTTCCCTCTACAGAGCACAGGACAAGGATCAGTGTTGGAAATTACAATTACAGGTAGACTTTAGGTCAATGTAAGTCAACATATTAGAATTATAGCTGCACAATGATCAAAATGGTTGCTTTGCGGTATGGTAGATTTCATATCACTGTAATTGTTTAAGAGAAAATGGGAAAACAAGGTAAAACACTTTACTGGTAAAAGGAAAGTATGGAGTAGCAGTTAAATTAAATAGTTCATAAGGTCTGTCTCTGTAATATGTTACATTCTACAAATATTATAAGTCAAAAGAATATCATTTCAGGGGTATGTACATATACATACCCTGGATTCATATAATTGTAGAAGTAATGTCCATGTTGGGCTCCTTTTGGAAAATTATGATGAGATGCATCCAGGCTCATACTAGAGATAACTCAATAAATCCTGTCATCTTTCAAAATGTGAAGAGTCTGAATGTTCCTAAAGATGTTTAATCCTTTTCCCCTTAATCATCTCTCCCTTTCCTTACATCACGTGGGTGTAACTCAACTAAATTTCTTTGGGTGCGTCTCCGTCAACCAATATTTGTGGAATGGATGGATATACATGGCTGTGTGTTTGGGCATGTCGTGTCCACTCCCCCTCCAACCTTTGCCCAGAGAATTCTGAAAAAGGTGACAGGCAGGGCAGTATTACAAGCAAATAGCGAAAGAGGAGGCACAATAGACAGAGGCTGTTGAGGGAAAATTACCCCTGAGATTTGGGCAGGGAAAAGAGAAACCTTTTAATTTTGGCTTTGTTTTCCTAAAATAATAGCAGATAGAAATAATGCACCAATACCCAACTGGGGGGAAGGCTTTTCCCATCCTACAAATCTGACGGGGAGCCCATTATCTGGTTCCAGTCTCCTGTACTTCTTTCTCTCCTATCACCTGTGCCCCTGTGCAGTAAGTGACTTTTTGAGCATCAGCATTCCCTATGGAAAGGAAAATCAGTGAGCAAAAGGGCTACGCTTTCCAGTTACAGAGCTAACATTTTTGGAGTGTTCACTGTGTATTTTGCGTACAGTATCTCACTCGATCTCTCTAAGGTGGGTACTATTTGTAACAGGTGAGTGACAGGCATGACACTGTGGTTAAAATTTCAGACTTTGGAGCTGTAAGTGCCAGGTTTTAATTCTGATTCTTCCATAATGAGCCTTAGGCAAGTCAATTACCTCTGTATGCCTCCACTTTCTCATTGCAGAATGAAGCTAAAAAGTGTACCTCATACAGTTGTTTTGAGTACTAAATAATTTACTGTACAAGGCAGTTAGAACAGTGCCAGGCACAGAGTAGAGGGTAAGCAAATATTAGCTATTAATAGTATTACACTCATTTTGCAGATGAGGAAACTGAGGCTTAGGGAATCCACATTACTGGTGGTGGATGGGGAAGTTATCTTACTCGTAAACTCTATGCGATACTGCTCTAAAATATAAAATACAAAAAAGTGTTATTTGCAGAACAGAAAACAATAGGTGACCGACAAGTGTTGTCAGAGGGAATGAATGGTTGAAATGCCATCCTTAGCAAAGCTAAGGCAAGCTAAGACAGGAGGGAGCAGCTGCGGAGGTCAGTCACACAGGAGCCACAGGCTCTCAGACATCTTTAGTTGAAAAGATGTTCCCACTGAAAGCAGCCTGGATAGACCTTGATGGGTGGTACTAATTCCAAGCATCTGACCATTGTTCAGAATGTCAGCTCTTCTTTCCTAATTAATCAGAATCATTATAGACCAATGACCTCTAGCTCCATCTCCAAAAGAAATCCTTATGTAAGTAAGCATGTTATCTCTAAGATATGACCAAATAGCTTGGGGATCTATGGTTGCCAGGATAGGGACAAGTTCAGGAAGGATTCTTTACTCAACAAGTGTTTAACTGAGCAGCTACTATGGACCAGACACCACACTAGTTATAGGCACTCGTGATGCAAAGTTAGGTAAGGCCAGCTACTTCTCATCCAGGAATTAAAGACTTTCTTTGTGGTAGTGCCAGGGAAATTGGTTCCCTACTTAAGAATGGGGGAATATAACTACATTCTCACATTGTACCATACATTAAAACTGAATCTTAGATGTCTTAAACAATTAAATGTAAAAAATAACAAATACAAACATAAGTGAATAATTACCTAATTTGTTTGTAGAGAAGAAATTTCCAAATGCATAAGCTTAGAAAAAAAAAATGAAGAAAGATTGTAAGGGGATATTAACTCAATATTAATATGTTTGTGAATCAAAATATCATGAAAATAATAAACCAGGAAAAATACTTGAAATATATAAAAAGTCATCAATCTGGAGTTCACCTTGCTACTCTGTAGAGAAATATGCCCTCTTGCAAGCCCACCCAGCTGTCAATTCATAACCAATCCTACGGTTGCCTTATTCCAGTGCCTGGATTATTGCTTCAGTATTCTCATGTATTCCCAAGTTGTTATACGGATTTTAGAAGTTTCCCCCAAACACTTGACTGCCTGGCCTTGGTCCTAATTCCTAGTGGAATTCTTCCCACGCCCCTACTCCGGCCTGGACCCTACCACATACCCCCAGACGGCAGGCTCGGTACAGGTCGAGCACATACCATCTTTTGAATTCATCTCATTTCCCTTCTGACAATATAAATTCTATCACTGACACCCTTCTTCCAGAGTTAGTTCTATTATATTTCTGTTGATTCCACGATTCCTCCCTACTGGTCTGCTGCTAAGATTTAAACATGCCTCATTACTTAGCCTATCTAGATGGTGACAAAGATGCTAGAAAGAAAATACTCTTGTTTATTTTAAATGGCAAAAATTCTTTTTTTTTTTTTTCTCTCCTAACCCAAAGGGTTGTCCTGGATCTCTGTTAAGAGATCTGAAGTTTTCCAAAGGACATGAGACACCTGTGGAGCAGGAAAAGGAGTTTGCTCTCATCTGGTAAAGGGTAAACACAGAGATCCCTGAACTGAGCTTTCCAACTGAGTGCTTACCAAACAGCCAGAATCCCATGATTTAGCCTCTTAACACATTACAAGTTTTATAAACAGTTTTCTTCCTCATAATGTGATAATATTTCCCATTTTAAAAGTTGTTCTTTCCTTTACAAGTTACAATATTAAGGAAGAAGAAAATAAGTAAGTGTTTGTCTCCTGTTGTTTACATTATGTGCAGGCTTGAAACTCTTGTCAAATCAGAGAGCTAGGACTGCTAACTGAAATGGAAACAGGAAACAACAGTACACTTCCAACCCACAAGTTTCACAGCCTCATTAAAACTCAACACGCGGGAGAGCTGTGAAGGGAACTAACAAGAGTGTCCTATAACCTAGACGGCCAGAGAACAGGCTGCTCCATTGACTTGACTTCCATTAAATGATGTTTATTTGCACCTAGGGGTTAGGTTACTAATGGAGAAGCCTGCAGCCTGGATATTTAGTGTCATTTTGCATATTTGTCAATGAATTAGAAGACACAAAACATTGTGGAAGGTTTAGACTTAGGATTTTGTGATGTTTGTGGGTATGAATTCTTTTTTTGAAGGGAAGTTGGAGGAAATATATATTTAATATTATTGAAACTCCAGTTTAATCATGAGAAAAACATCAGAAAAATTTCAGAAGAAGGATATCCTACAAAATACCTAACCAGTCCTCCTTGAAACTGTCAAGGACATCACAACAAGGAAAGTCTAAGAAACTGTCACAGCCAGGAGAGGTCGAAGGAGATGTGGCAACTAAATGTAGTGTGGTATCCTGGACAGGATGCTTGAACAAGAAAGGGACATTGGGGGAAAACTAAGGAACTCTAAGTAAACTATGGACTCTCAGTGAAAATAATGTATCAATATTGGTTCATTAATTGTATCAAGTGTACCATACTAATGTAAGATGTTAATAACAGAGGAAATAATAGAAGATGTGCGGGAACTCTCTATATATCTTCTTAATTTTTCTGTATCTCTAAACTGTTCTAAAAACTAAAATCTACATAAAACTAAAAAACTAAAAATATATACATATTGAGATTAAAGTCTATTACTAAAACTTGAGCAAGATAAACATTTAGTTGATACATGATAATCATTATTCTTTTAAAATATTTTTCTTTTTATTGAACAACAACAAAAAAAAACCACAACAATCTACATTGACATCCTTTTTCTTTTCAAATTGATGGTCTTAACTAATTTTATTGTTTTTTTCTTAATCTAAGAGTAATGATTGGTTATTGCAAAGAATTAAGAAGATACAGTTAGGCCGGCCCGGTGGCTTAGGTGGTTAGAGCTCCATGCTCCTAACTCCGAAGGCTGCTGGTTCGATTCCCACATGGGCCAGTGGGCTCTCAACCACAACGTTGCCGGTTCAATTCCTCGCGTCCCACAAGGGATGGTGGGCAGCGCACCCTGCAACTAAAAATTGAACATGGCACCTTGACCTGAGCTGCTGCTGAGCTCCCAGATGGTTCAGTTGGTTGGGACGCATCCTCTCAACCTCAAGGTTGCCGGTTGGACTCCCACAAGGGATGGTGGGCTGCGCCCCCTGCAACTAGCAATGGCAACTGGACCTGGAGCTGAGCTGCGCCCTCCACAACTAAGACTGAAAGGACAACAACTTGAAGCTGAACGGCACCCTCCACAACTAAGATTGAAAGGACAACAACTTGACTTGGAAAAAAGTCCTGGAAGTACACACTGTTTCCCAATAAAGTTCTGTCCCCCTTCCCCAATAAAAACCTTAAAAAAAAAAAAAAAAAGATACAGGTAAAAAGAAAAAAAACTAAAATCACATAAACACATACAAGTGAAATAGATCTAGTAGTGAAAGGACACTCACTTCACAAGTTTGAATACCTGAATTTATCTTGAAACTATACAAAGAACACAGAAGTTATACATACAGAACTTATAATGATTGCACAGCATTTCATTATATGATGGACCATTTTATTTGGTGAGTGCATGATTTTAGGACATTAACATTCTCTGCAATCTTTTAATATTATGCTTTAAAATCCCACTCAGTGATCATTCTTTCTATTAAGTATTGCATATGTAATTATTTCCTTAGCATAAATACCTAAAAATGGGATTTTTGAGTGAAAAGCTATGAATAATTTTAAAATCCTTTTAAATGTTACCAAATCATCCTCTGAAGTTTGTATACTCCAGTAAGCTATGTGTTCTGGAAGTTCCCTTCATTAATTATATCAGCCATTCAACAAAAATACTTAAAGAAAACCTTCTATGTACCATGTGTTTGTCATAAAAGGCTCTACTATAAAAATAAAGATTACAAAGGCACTTTTTAAAGAAATTCTTACAGAAAAGTCTCTATTAACAAAATAAATGTAGATTACAAGGGAATTTTTAAATGAAATTCTTACATTTTAAAACTATAACATTCTGCACAAAAATGTTTTGGTTTCTTTTCCTTGTTGTTCTATTATGAAACATAAATTAACATTGTTAAATATATTAAATAACGAAGGGAGAAACAGACATTTATTGGTGCCTATATGCATTTTTCCACTTCCCATAACAAGGCTTCAACTACAATCATTTCAAAAGCATGTTTATTTTGATAAATTGGCAAATTTGAAATTGTCAGTTGAACTCAATGTTTTATATAAAACAGTAAATACAACATAATTATTGTAGAAGAAATGCCTTTTAGCTAACAGAATAAAGTGTGTAGGATGTGTTACTTTATTTTCTGTAAATTGGCTGCCCTGGTTCTCCCTACGCGACAGTTCCAGCGTTAAAGGAAATGAAATCTCAGCTATTACTGTGTCATCCCTGTCCCCAGAGCTAGTGGACATCCTTCTAGAAGGAGGCTCCCTGGTTCCCAGAAGGTCCTTGCAGGTTCCGCGGCTCTGCTGTCTCCACACAGCCAGGATCATTCAGGGTTCATGTTCCTCCTGGCGGAAGGACACACGACCTCTTTTTCCTTCTAAATCAGTAACCAGCTGTTTTTTATACCGGCACTCAGCCTGCTCCCTGAGCCTAGGAGGTACTTTCTCTTCTGCAAAAGAAAGTCCCAACCTGGAGGGGAAGCAGCTTCCACCTTGGGGCCCTGCAGAAATTCCTAAGGCAAAATGTCCCAAAGCGACAGCTACCTGCTGGAATCCTGCGGATGGAAAAATACAGAGGAAAGAGAAGACACAAAATATTCAACCTTTTTCTTTTTCTTTTTTATTTCAAAATAGGATCTTGCCAGTGTAGACAGTATTATTGATCTCCTGAGACGATTTTGCTGGTAATCCCAGTTTCCCAGGAATTAGCAGATTGAGGGGGAAAGCATCTTTGAACAATTTAAATACAAAGAAATAAATGCATTTTATGCTTAGAGTCAAATAGAGGTCACACGAGTTTAGGTCAATCTTCAAATTCCTACATGGTTGTGTGCTCAGGATCGTTGCAGACATTTTAAAATGGGAGATTTGCTGTGCTTGCACCTTCCAGGAATGTCCTCATCCACCTGGACCACCTTCCTGCCTCAGCATCATCAAGGTCTTATAGTTGACACTGACATCTCCCTCCCCTCTTCCTCTGAAACCCATGCTCTGCAAGCTCTCCAGGTGAGCTCACCAGATAAGCACGTGCAGGTGGGCAGCGAAAGAAAAATCCTCCTGGAGCTCCTTACAGACCAACCTCTAAATGCACAACCAGAGATGTAACTTTCATAGAGGGAATGTCACACCTGTTCGTAGGAAAGGATGCTGTTACAGCAAACCAACAGAAGAGACCATTTGGAGCAAGTAAACGAATTATGCCTTCTGTAAACTCAGGAACACACTGTTCAAAGAGTTTCCTACCCTTGCCTCACCATGAATGCATTTACTTTGCTTACTTGAACGGGCAGCTATGAGCATGTGGCTTGCTGGAATGAGCAGGTACTACACACTTTCAAGAGTTTCTGAAATAATTATTTAGGCAGGGAGGTATGTTTACCCTAATTTTTCTACATCAGAGGAGTTTCTTTTTTTTTTTTCCATTTAAACTAAATACCTTTCCTCTCCATGTCCAGCCTGCTCATGACATCAGAATTAACTAATCCATTTGTGGGCCTGAGTGACACATATATACGTCCATTAATGTACTTAGCTTGGCTCTGCCATGGTTGTGTACCTACTTGTCTCTTCCATTAGACTGTGAACTGCTCCAAACAAAGCAGGGGCTGGGCCCCATTGCTGCATTCACTCATTCATTCAAGCACTGTCATTTTCTCTGCTCTAAGGGAAACTACAGTTAAGCAGCTGAGCTAGCTACATATACACACAGCAATTATTATATAAGCCACAGTGGTTATATCGAAATACATGCAGAAGATACTAGATTTCATTGATAGGTCAGGCAACTGGGCTCTTTGTCGTTACAATCGCAACACTTAGCACACCACTTGACACATATTGAGAAGTACGTTTACTGAGCAGAATTAAATAAACAGAGTGTTTGTGTCTAAAGTTGAATTTAGATTTGGACTCTTGTCCACTTCCTGTTCTCATCATGTATCATGTGCCCTTTGCCCTGCCCTGCCAGTTTACTAATATTGAAAACAGGCAATCTATATATATTTAAAAAATGAACCTTGTTCTAAAAATGATGCGGCCCTACAGACATGTAAGCAGAGTTTCTTCAATGTCAGTGCTAAAATACATTCTCAGTATCCAAAAAATAATCATGACAGTAGACATAAAAGCAGATAAAAGATGCAAAGAAATTATCTAGTATTCCAATCTTATTCTTTTCTGGCTGGTCACCCTGAGCCCAGATAGCTGATGAGAAAGGCAAACATGAGAGACAAACAAAGAATGTCATAGTCTGTGTATCATGCTCAAGTAGATTCATCAGTCTCAGGTTTTTGGAGATTTTGTTTACACCCCCACCCTCTGAGCAATCAGTATTTACAGATTACAACAGTTTCATGTTGTTTTGAAGTGTACTTAAGTTGCTTTAATCTTATGTTTGTATCTCTTATGAGACTGCAAAGATTTTGGTGTGGAGACTTAATCTTTTACCTCCCTTATGTTAATATCCTCATTGACTGTTATCTGAATGATTAAATAAATAATATCTTTGATCTGGATTGAGTGCTATTCTATTTGAATCCCTCAGCACTAATGTTTTTCTTCAGTTTGATCCTATTAGTCAAATTGAAGAAAATCTGCCTAATCAGTGTGAACCATTTCCTTCTAAAGAAGGAGGTTTCTTTTCGGAAGTTAACAGGCTTGAGTTCACAAAGATCTGAGAAAGGTTCTAACATACAAATTTAGTAAACAGAGATATATTCCTATGACAAGTACACTTGTATAATCAAAGCTCCAGATCCTTTACTCAATATATTGTTCTCAGCTCATAAACAGAATAATTAACACGACTTATTCCAAAGAAAAGGTATGTGAGATTGGGTCAGTGATATTTCATGATTTTGTGACACCTTTATTCTGTACAATCACTGAAAACTCATGTTAAACATATTTCATCCTTTGTAAAAACCGATCCGGCGACATTTTGGAATAGTAACTTCTTCCTTTGGTCAGAAACAGAAAAGATTTGAAATCCTTCTAAAGGATTTCAAAGATAAGTGCTTTTAAAAATCACAAATCACTATTAACTGTTCATAAAAAGGAGCCCATATGTCCTGATGAGAAGCCAATCATGTTTAGACAAATTTAGGAGATGACATTCTAAACCTAGCAACACCTAGAAGATGTTTTCACACATCATTTGTTATTTTTTTTTTTCCTTTTTGATGGGTGGATGAGTAAACTTTAAGGAGTTAATGGGCAGATAAAAGTTGAAATGGGAAAGGACAGTACTGTTGAGACAACTTAAAAGCTCTTTCCAACACCAGTTCCCAACATGGCCTCCTTAGCCGTTTCCCCTGTGAACTTTTTGTGTTTCATTCATTTTGCTGGAACTGGAAATCGAGAGGCCAAGAAAAGGCCATATCCTGCTTCACTGACTAAAGCTATCCTGTAAGTGAGTTTAATGGGTTAGAAGTTAATACCAGTGACAGTTCTAAGAAAAGTTACCAAGTGTTTCCAGTGCCTGGAGAGGCCCCCTGTGGCTCTGACTGCTTTGCCCTTCCTTCCATTCTGTTTTCTCTTATCTGTGGAAGCTTCCATGACAAACCAGGGGCATCTATTAGGAAACAACACCAGCAGCTAATAGAAGTGTGCAGAGCCTCATTAACAAAGGGTCTGACAAAGAACTAGTTCTAATTACAACAGACTTAAAAGGGGTGGTCACGTGAACAGATAAGCTCCTGAAGAGAGAAATCAAATTTCCTTTAAATTTGCAAACTATTGTCTTCTTTTATTTATCCTCTAAAAAGGGGTCTTCTCTCTGCTGTGATGTGAGCCCTCTCGGTTACACTGGCTTTCTCTGCACGCTTCTATTTTGACCATTTTCTTTTATCATTTTCCCACATGGTTTCTTCCAAAACACAGAGAGGAGTGAAATTCTTTCTGTCAGCCAAGCACAAGAAAGGGCCTTTTCCTCGACTGCGTCGGAGCATGTGCTTTGTGATATCGATTTGGACCTTTTTGTTGGAGGGTTGTATATAAAACTGCACCTCCACCTCTTCTAAATGCACAGCTCTCTGAATTTTCAAACTGAAACCTCCTGTATAACCAGCGCTAAGACTAAGAGCAGGACATGGCCTGCAGATTAGTGTCCCGGGGCTGCTGAAACAAAGGCCCACACACTGTGAGGCTCAAGACAACAGAACTTCATTCTCTCACAGTCTGGGAGCCACAAGTCTGAAACCAAGGTGCCAGTAGGGTTAGTTCTTCCTAGAGGCGCTGAGGGAGAATATCCTGGATGGCTCTCTCCTAGATGCTGGTGACAACCTGCAATCTTTGGTGTTGTTTGGCTGACTAATACATCATTTCTCTACCTTTGTCTTCACATGGCTTTCTCCCGTGTGTCCTTCCTCCTTATAAAAACACCAGCCATGTGGGATTAAGAATCCATTCTAATGACTGACCTTAACCTGATTGTATCTGCAAAGACCCTATTTTTAAATTAGGTCACATTCACTCGTACTGGGGGTTGACACTTCAACATATCTTTTTTTTTTTTTTTTTGAGGACGGGGAGTCACAATTCAACCCATAACAATCAGTGTTCCAGACACTGTGTCATCCTCCCTTCTAGTTACTCACTCCCACGCCAAGGACAACTGCTATCCTGACTTCTGACAGCATACATTTGTCTTTTGAGCTTTATTTAAATCATACATACTGTGTTTCCCTGAAAAATAAGACCTAACCAGAAAATAAGCCCTAGCATGATTTTTCAGGATCACATCCCCTGAACATAAGCCCTAACGTGTCTTTTGGAGCAAAAATTAATATAAGACCCCGTCTTATTTTCGGGGAAACATGTTATCAACTCTTTGGGTGGTGATACGATTTTTTAGGGTGGATTTTAACAGTCACTCAGATTCTCTGAACCGGTCTCACCGTTAATAGTACTAATCAACAATCAGTTACATAATCAGCATATAATTTTTAAAAATCTGTTAACTTATCATAAAATTTATTATGCAATTCTTATGGAAAATAAGTGAGGTTCAGCACATAGCACCCCCAAAATATGGACCCTTGGCATATTAAATATTTTAAGCTAAAGGAATTTGAGACACTGAACCTTCCTCCATCCCCTTTTTTGAAACAGGTCATAAGACTCCCATTAAGAGGTGACTCCCCTGGACCCAGAGGAAAGGGCCATCCTTGTCTCCAAGATGGAGGGAAGCAGAGAAGAATCTGAATGAGCCGGGCTTGTTATGTTTCCCCCAGTTTACTAAATTTACCTAATACTCCTTAATCTATCATATCTTTCCACAACTGTCCACTCTTCATCAAATCTCGCATAAAAACACGCATGTTTAACCATTTCTTTGGGTCTTCATTTCCTTATGAAGGCTCCCATGACATATACAACATATATTAAATAAATTTATGTGTTTTTTTCTCCTGTTAGTCTGCCTTTGTCAGCCTAATTTCAAACCCAGGAAGGGGCCTTAAGAGGATAAAAAAAAAAAAGAAGCAAAACTTTTTTCTCCCCTACAGAAGAAAGCAAAGTAAGTTTGTTTATAAGCAATGATTCTATAGCAGCGGTAACACTTTAAATGAATGCATCAGATTCATTCAGGTCAGCTCCCCAACATTTGCAGTATCAGGTGTACAAGAAATGCACCTGTCTATATGTCTCAACAACTCACCTACTTTCTTTTTTGGAGGCAGTATTCCACAAGGGCAGTAAAATCTTAACCTCAGTCGATTTATGTTTCCTGGGGGTTGGGTCTAAGCTCTGGGAGCCGTGTGGTGGGAAACTCGGGGAAGGGTTTGTGGCTCTCTCAGGTCATCTGTCTCTGCATGTGTCTGCTGAGATGTGCATGGGCCTGTCTGATTGAGGGTTGTTAATTCACCTGAGGCCATGAAACAGCTGAACTCTTGCAGCCCTCTCCCGTTCTTCTGAGTTCCCTGAGACTCGTCCTGCAACTTCTAGGCCATGTGGGAGCCCTGGAATCTCTGAAGTCACTTCTTTGTGCCCATCTGCCTTGGGCTTCGCCACCTCCCAGAATGCCAGGGGAAGGAGGTTGTGGAACACCCTGCTTGCCCTGCCCTTCTCCTCCGACTCTTCTACACAGCTCGGGAGACAGGGAGACAGGGAGTGCCGTCTTGTTCTCTCTTGATCATTCTCCCAATCTTTTTGTCTAAGGCTTAATTCTTCTAAGTTCCTTTGAAGATTTTTTTTTCCCCAAAGAAACCCTCTTTTTAAGGCAATAAATATAGCATGGACAACGTGGTTGTGTAACTTTGGATAAGTTATTTATTCTAATTAAAAATTGTCCTTGTCTGTAAAGAGGGCATAAGAACACTTTAAATCTCAGAGATTTTTATTTGGGGGGGAGGGGATGGGGAGCTAAATTAACTGAGTTTTCCTATGTAAACACTGTAACTATGCCTGGCACAGACTGTATAATGTCAGTTATTCATTCATTCATTGACTCATTAATTAAGAGGTTAAATGGGGAGGGAGAAACAAAATAATAGAAGAAAAAAATCAGTTTGCAAAGTAGAACAAATTGTTACTTTCTATACTTATAAGACTCATTCTAAATCCAATAATAACATGGCAGAAATGAAGAACTGCTGTGAGATGCAAGGAATGGAAATGTGAATTGTGCTATATGTGTATTTACTTCAATATGGTAGCTAATTGCATTGTGAGAGTTGGGGGAGGGGGAGGACACTTGCAAGTGTCCTAGACAGAGGACTCCCCTCTAGGAGGAGAAAAACCTCACTAGCAAATAAGCCAAAGAACAATTCTTTTCAGTAAGGTTAAGCCACTCAAAAGAAATAAAGTTAAGTTGCCCATTTCATTTAAAATATGGAAGGAGAAACAATGGAATCTCAAAAACTATAATTAACTTTTCAAATGACCACAGAATGAGCCATTGAAGTAGAAGCCATAGGTTGTCAACACAATTAATCCTCACTGGCTGAGTAAACACAGACAGGGAAGTCGTCACTTCTAAATGGTTTTTCATTTTATCACTTTCAGTGGTGTCACATACACTACAATTAAGACTGAAGTAGCACGTTAAGTGACACTGGTCTCACTGAATCGAAAGATCACTTTCACAGTAAACACTTTGTTTAGAGGGCCATACACTCAGTGGGGGAGAATAAATATTAAATGGAAATGATACTGATACCTAAGGTATCATGTGTCTAACAAGTTGACAGTCATCTCAGCTGGAATGCATGGAAGCCCACTTGGATGTCTGTTCTACTCTGCAAGTTATACTCACCATCAAGCTGGGAAGTGTTTTTCAATGAGAGAATTAGTGACCAGCTGTTCTTCCTGGACATTAAAATGAGAGGGGAAATGTAGATGAAACGCAGCAGGAGGGATGTAATTTATATGGGAGATACAATGAACTCATGGACAGTAGAAGTTATTCAACACAAGCAGGTACTTGCAAAGGCAACTGTAGGATCTTCTTTAAAGATATTTTAAAAAGTCAGTCACAAAATCTGAAGAATCGTGTACACTGATGATTCAGATTAAGATATATGAACTAAAGTGAATAGATTAGGGGGAAGTAGGTGAACTACCGTGTTTCCCGGAAAATAAGACCTAACCGGAAAAGAAGCCCTAGCATGATGTTTCAGGATGACATCCCCTGAACATATGCCCTAATGCGTCTTTTGAAGCAAAACTTAATATAAGACCCAATCTTATTTTCGGGAAACATGGTAGGTGCTCTGAGATTTCTCCCATCCCACAGCACTGCACCAATTTTACGTACTATGCAAATATTGAGAAAGACATGGCATTTGGACTTATCTCCAACTTTCTGTAAATCTTAGGAACTTGATTCCAAATTCAATTATTGCACCTACTTTTCATAGCTACTTTCTGTGTAGGAAGCCACTACCATAAAGTAATTTGGTGCATTTTGCAGAGACTATCAATAGAAAAAAATATTAAAAATTCCAATTTGACCATTAATTTATTATCTGTCTTGTGCTATGAATCATGAATTATCCAGAAAGTGCTTTCCCAATGAGTGACTTAAACAAGAAAGGTCTAGTTTCTTTTATTAAGATTAAATGTTTATTAAAATAGAATTCAATGCAGTGATTAATATCGTGCAGAATAATAAATAATGAGTTTGGGGAAAGTGTGAGATATATTGGTCTTTAAAAAATAGATTACTTAACTACATAATTTTTACTTTTTTAAAAAAACACGTGTATATGCACAAGAAAAATAAAAGAATAAAATTGATATATTGCTCAGTGATAAAATAAAGGTGGCTTTTCTTTCTTTTTCTTGTGTTTTCTAAACTTTCTATGATGAATATATATTATTTATATAATGGGAAACAAAATCTATTATAAAAATAAAAAACAATGTGCCTTCATGGTGAAGAAGAGATGAACATTCTCAAAAAGAAAATGCCATCGGAGAGCAGAAAATGCTGTCACGATGAGTCTAATTTGCAGTCTTTCATTCCCTAAACTTCTCCAGCCTGGGTGGAGGCAAGTATGTTCTTCGACTGAGAGGAGAGGTGATAACATCTGTTTAAAAATATCAGCTGACTTAACTGAATGTTGCAGAAATAGCCTGGCATTTCAGGGTCTGATGAATCATTTGGGTGGGAACTTATCTGATGAAATAGAGCTACCTTCATGAAAACTGTGCTTCTATAACCCAAACTCAAATGTATACAACGTGCTGAACGTAACTGATGTGTACGCCAATAATATGGCATTTGTAAACATTTAGATAAGGAATGAGCCCAATTTTTGCCTTAGCCAATCTTTCTCCACGTTACACATGAATTCCAGGGCTAATATTTAGAATTCATGAAATAACGTTTCAAACGGCATCCTTTTTCATTTATTAAAGCAAGTCCTTTATGGAATACTTCTTGATCTAACTTGAATTATATGTACTTCACAGTAATAAATTGTGTTTTTCCATTAAAATATAACATAGTTTTTTAACAGTCATTAATTTACATAAAATCTTCACATTAGAATCATAATTTGACCATATGAAGGGTTGAAAGAGATGTCAATAGCTATCTAAACCTGTTTAAATATCACTAGCAAAGGCACTCAAACCTCTGCATGTATACTTTGTATAACAGAAACTAATTGTGGATATTTATTTTTAAAAATATATTGAAAAGAAGATTGGATGTGACTCAGGTGTGTTGCCTGGACGTAGAAACGGGACCAGTGCTTTTTCCCTGGAGCATCCGTCTGTGGTGGAAAGCACAGATATAATAGAAGCTCCAAGGGAAACCCCAATTACTTTATGGGAATGCAAGGATGCATGCTTTATTTCCCAGAGTTTCCTTCCAGGAGGCTGCAACTTGAAGAAGCCTCCCGACCACCAGAGTTTCTGAGCTCTAGAATAGTAGCTCTCTCCAAAGGTGGTCTCTCCACGAACATCATCACCTTAGCCTGTGAAATGCAGATTTGGAGCCTCACCTCAGATCTACTCAGTCAGAAACTCCAGGATAAGTTTGGACAATCTGTTTAGCAAGCCCTCCTGGTGGCTCTACTGCACACTTAGCTTAAGAACCACTGCTGTGGAATAACAGTAACAAGGGAGGTGTCAAGCAAGATGGCTGTGGAGGTCGTTAGTAATTAACACTCTTTCCCAAATATTTCCTGTTCTCTTCCTGGGCTTGCAGTGGGATTGTTGCCTTATCCTAAAAGTTAGGTGTGGCCATCTAATGTGCCTTGGCCAATAAAATGTAAGTGGAAATGCTGAGTTTTATGTTGGAGATGACACCTGCAACATCTGCTGGGTCCATGAGGGATGTGGAACAAGGATATGTTACATGAGCAAGAAATAAAACTTTAAGCCACTGATCTTCGGGAATTGCTTGTTACCACAACATAACCTAACCTATCCTGACTGACACAAGAGGTCCGAGAACTGTGCATACTGCCCAGACAGACCATCCCACATACATGGCTGATGATGCTACATACATCCCAGGCATAGGTTCATCACCAATATAGCATTAGAGCATCACTGGTTTTCCCAAGAAATAAAGGACAGGGACAGAGCAGAGAGGAGAGCTAAACAGGAAGAGGCGAATTGTACATTCAAAGAAGACTAAAAAAACAAAAACAAAAAAAACAAAAAACTGTGCTTCTCATGACCATAGGTTGCAACAGGGATAATAGGTAACTGCAGCTAATGCAAACATGAGAAGCTCAAAGACCAAACACAATGGAACCCCTCAGTGAAAGAAACGGACAAGAGGCCTTTTCATTGGTGCCATAAAGATGTGAGCCCCAGATGCCATCTCAGAAGAAAGAATGCAGAAAAAGGAGTGGAGGCAATAGGAAAGACAGAGCATGGATATCAGAATCATAACTGATTACATTAAATTATGGTTGCCTATATTTCCTTGAATTTGTCTTGTCTACCATAGATGCAAAATTAAGGCTCATGATCACCTTAAAGAGAAATGTAGAAGTCTGCCTTTGTGCATATATGATTTGTGTTAGGTCAAAAATCGTCTAGTTAAGAAAACAAAACCCGTATATTCATAGCGTAAGAGATGATAAGGAGAAAGTTACAGGGCAGTGAGGTAGAGAAGTCTGGGGAGATGGAGCTACCTTATAAAGAGTGGTTCTGGAAGGCCTCTTTGGGAATTGACACTTTCACTATTTAAACTTTTGAGCTAAGCCCTGATGATGGGAAGCTCTTTGAAGTGTTAGGGAAACTGAAATCCTGGCAAGGAGCACATGCAAAGGCCTACAGGCAGGTATTCGTGTTCGAGTAACAAGAAGAGCATCTCTACATCTACACTTTCTAGAAGGCTTTCTCAACCAGAATTGCCAAGAGAATTAGCCCTATAAGAAATGATCTGAGTGACGAATTTCTCAGTTGTCTTAAGTTTGGTACCATTCTACATGACAGACATCATTACGTACTTGCATGCTTAACGCTCGATGGCTAATGCTCTCACAGAAGCCCAGCTGCAAAGGGCTAGCTAGAGGGTAGGATGTTGGAGAGAGACTTAGATGAAGTCAGTGAGGTAGGCAGCAGCCAAGAGAGGATCTAGGGTTTTAATCTGTGTGCAGTGGCAAGCATTGCAGGGTTTTAAAGCAATGGAATGCTATATTCTCATATTTGTAAAAGATCACTGGCTGTTATTTCAAAAACGGACAGCAGAAAGACAAGAGAAAAGGCACTCAGTCAGGAGGCTCCTGTATTATTCAAGATGAAAGATGACAAGATGAGGATGGCTAGAGTGGGAGATGATGATAAAAGTCAAATTTAGAATACAATTTTAATGCAGAGCCAGGCTTGCTTATGGGCTCACGATGGGGCCAGGTGAGGGAAGATGAGATTAGAGAAAGTCATGAATCAAATATGATTCCTGAGCAATTCATGGTTGTGATGCCATTAATGGGTATGGGGAAGACTAGAGGAAGAGTGGAATTGAGGAAGGGAGAATCATGTGGAGAAGCCAAGTTGACAGCTGAATATATGAATTTGGAGCTCAAAGGACAGGCAAAGGCTCAATATGTATTACGGCAGTCATCAATATGTAAAAGTATTTAAACTACACGATGGGATGAGAACACCTAACTATTACTTTCTCTTAGAAAGTCCCTCAAATTCATTTTTCCCTCTTATTTCTACTGCCATTAATCTTTGTTTCCCAGAAGCCCCACTGCAGTACTTCTGTACCTGGTGTGTGGTCTCTCTCGCCTCAGCAGTCCTTCTGTTCATAACTATACAATTTATCATCCTGTTACACAAATTAGATCATTCTTTTATTCAATAAAATCTGAGTATTCATTATGTGCAAATCTCTCAGTTAGGTGCATTGGTGACTCAAAGATGAATAAGAAATAGATTCTGATATTAGGAGCTTTTAGTCTACAGAAACAGCAGGTTTGTAAATTACTATATTTCAAGATTGAAAGTAACGAGACTTAGGAAAGAATAGGAAACATTGTGAGAATTTTAGGAGATGGAGAGGGGCCTTTAAGCTTCTTGGACCTAAAAAGTCGGTCAGGAAGGTTATGTTTGAGATGGAAGTAAATAGCAAAATAATGTCTTGATCTTGTTGACTAAGTTCATGGTGGTCCATGGTCCCCAGCCTTTCAGGATCTCTTTAATTGACTCCTCTTCCACTCTCTGACTTTTAAACATTGGTGTTTTTAAGGGTTCAGTGTTAGGCTATATTTTCTTGCTGCAGCACTCATTCCCTAGGCAAGTTTATCTGTTCTGATGGCAAATCTGTCATGTTCCTCCAATTTATTGTCCATACAGCATTTTTTTTAAAAATGCAAATCTAATCCTGACAGTGCCTGCTCAAAGCCTGTCAACTCATGCTGCTAGGATTAATATCCCAAATCTAATCCCCACCACCCCATCTCCTGCTTGTTTCCCCTTTACTCTCTGAACTCCAACCATTCCAAGTTCCTCCAGGAAGACACACTCTATCCTGCCTCAGGGCCATCATCCCTAAGGTTCCTGGTGTTTGCAAAGTTCCTTCATTTCCACCTTTCTGTATCACCCAGCTCACATCTCCCAGATTGAATGGAGACCTCAGGGAGCCTTCCCTGCTTCCATGGACTTGCTGTTATACATTCTCACAGCAGTTTGTATTTTTTCTTCATTGTTCTATCAGAATTATGATTAATTTATTAATAAATATGTGCAATATTTACTGTTTTCCTGTCTATCTCAATAGTCTACAAACACCAATAGGCCTGAAACCATGTTACTCTGATTCAACACTGCACCCCCCCTACAAACAATACTTAAATCATAACAAGCACACTCTAATTTTTAGTACTCAATGCTGACATGCTATTCCACTGGTTTCTGGTTTGACTTTATGCTTCATCATTTCTTGTGCACCCCCCACTATCTACCACTTCAATGCCATTTCTTCTGTCATGTTATGCTTCACATTTTACAGGGCCATCCTCTGTACCCCTTGCCCATGAAGTCCCCTCTGTTCATTCCTGTCCAAGATGGTCTTTTTTCCCCTCTAAACATACAGTGCATTCTCTGAGTTGTTGCAACTGACATGGATCACTACTGCCAAGCTTTGTATGCATGTGTTACCTCTGATTTTTATGTATTTAAATCGTCAGGTGGTAAGGAGTATGTATTCTATAACTTTGTATGCACTGACAGCACCTACCATAAAAATTTATGATTTGGGAAGTATTCAAATCACACTTGCAAAATGCATGGTTACCACCAGCACCTCCTCTGCCAAAATGTTGGCACTTGAAGGGTTAATATTAAATTATTTGAAAAATTGTCAAATGTAGGACACTTCATTCTACATTGGCTAAAGAGAGGATTAGCTTAATTCTTGTTCTCTGATTTTAAGCAACATAAATAGTTGTTTCTAATCTGTTTGTTGTCCAGATAATGGACAACATGCTAGAGTAACAACAGATTATATGACCTTCCATGGCCAGACGGTCAGGGGACCTAAACCATATCATAGAGGGACCAGTTAGAGATATGTAGCTGTTTAGCTCATTAGAGAATATAATATGAAAAAGAAGCAGGTATCCTGGCCATCTTCAAATATTAAAAAGGTTCTCTGATAGAAGAGGAATTCGATTTATTCTAAATGGCTCCAAGAAATCTTTCTAGGAATAATGACCAGATATTTCAGGGAGAAGGATATTACTTAAGATATAGGCAAGCATTACAATACCCAGAACTCTAAAATGATAGAATAAATTACCTGTGAAGATACTGAGTCTCCTTTCACTTGAGGCATTCAAGAAGTTGTATAAATATTTAACAGGAAAGTAAAAGGAGATTTCAAACACCGCAAGGTCAGATCTAGCCCCTTTCATACCTGAGATTCTTTGATGCTATCTTAATAACAGCTAAAAGGTACAGAGCATTAATGACGTGCTGCATCCTGTCCTAAGCATTTTACATGTATTATTGCATTTCATTGTCACAACTAGTATTACACCCATGATTAAAGACAAGAAAACTGAGGCACAGAGACATTAAATAATTTGCCTTCGTTCCCACAATTAGTAAGAGATTGGTACTGAGGAATCTTCTTTCAGAGCCCAGGTTTTTATTGTGTCTCATAATATATGATAGATGTTAGTCCAAATTCGGAAAGAACTTGCCTAGAAAAGTGAATAATAAAGTAGACAAGTGGGATGATCTCCGGAAGGGTGTGTGAAGAAAACGTCGCCTTGTGAACCAATGGCAGACACTCGTGAACAATGAATTCAAAGAATAGCCAGAGGCACTTGCTTACAATCCCATGTGATGAGCACAGACAGGCCACTGAACCACACTGCTTCATAGTGTAACCTAGATTTTATTGTGAGAATACAAAAATGCTGTATTTTAATTCTCTTTATAAATCAATTTCCCTGCATTATTAAGACTAAGCTCTGAAGCTAGTGCCTCAGAAAAGGGAGGGTACCATCTAAAACCAAGACGGTACACAGGGTACAGAAGAAGGGGACTATGATATGGGGCTACAGAAAGGAAAAAGAACAGGGAAAGAGAAAAAGAAAGCAACAAACGCTTGCAGGGGTCTCTCATGGCTTCAACCTTGAGGAAGGAGATAGAAACCCACCAAATACGTTGAGAAGGGCACTAAAAGCAGAATGCCTCTTGCCCTGCTTCCTATTTTGCACTCTAGGAGGAGACTGTTGTACCCAATGTCCCTGTACCAGCCCAAGGGCCAAGGGACAGCACACACTGGGACTTAGAAAGTACTGAGTATCCCCAATGGGGAACATGGAAAATAACCGAGTCAAGAGCCAGAAAGGCAGTAAGGAAGTTTCTATTGTCAGGGGTGAAACTGCTTCTGGGGAGAAGCTGAGGATGGAATACCCAACTTGGAGGCCAGTTGAAGGGCTTAGCAGAGACCCACAGATGGTAAATGCCAGCAAGAGAGAGACTTATTGATGGAGTGAAGGGGCAGGTGGAAAACACTGATTATGATCAATACCAAGAGGAACACAATGACCGGAAGTGGTGCAGCTGGTGTATGAATGACCGGGCATGACAGGGGGTAGTCCAGCTGTGGCATGGAATAATAGTCAAGGAAGCAGAGGGAAATATAAGGACTTGTGGCAGGACCTAAGGGTCATTTCGTTACCACAAGGACACACAACAAAATGCTGTCTTGGGAGAAGAATGGCCATGTACAAACACTAATAAAGTAATAATATTTTTTTAAAAAACTAAAAAAGTCAAATCTGAGCATTTAGTCAAAAGAGTCTGAGTTAACCAAGTTGAAGCTAATTCCAAATCAAGACACTGTTCACTTTC
The DNA here is from genome assembly GCF_036562045.2 of Rhinolophus sinicus. Taxonomy (NCBI): domain Eukaryota; kingdom Metazoa; phylum Chordata; class Mammalia; order Chiroptera; family Rhinolophidae; genus Rhinolophus; species Rhinolophus sinicus. The sequence goes on along the minus strand of NC_133754.1, from coordinate 50,464,588 downwards.
ATTGGTGATTTTAAAAGTGTTTAAATCTACAAGGAAGTGTGGGTCAGCAGCAGATAAATAACAAACTATGGCCGTGTTTTATTTTTCTTTTCCACATTTCCAATTTGCTGAGAGTTAAGTTGACACCTCTAAATGCTCAGTTAAAGATAAATGTAGTTTCTTGAACTATTTGTACAAGAGATTTAATTTAGAAAACATTTAATTTACTTGGGAGGCAGTTCTCACTGTTCTATAGAAGCAAACCTAACTCAGGGGAAAAAAAAACACAACAAAAAAAAACCCAGCATCAGTGTCCACTAATGGCTCCAGGACGTGCAGCTTCCTGACTTGATGACCCCACGCTGGGGAGCTGCATCAAAGGTAAATTTCAGTTCCTTATGCTTCAGACTTCTAACATTTGCCAAATGCATTCTCTGCTGGAACCTGCAAAGCTGCCTACCGAGTTCATTTAGGACTTACCACTAAATGTCTTTGAGTTCACATATGGTATTGAAAGTGTGCAATTGCAGTAAGGGTAACATTATTTTAATCCTGTAATCCACTGGTGCTTATTTTGCTGCCTCATTTCAAATTATTGCACTTGCTAAAAAATTGTATACATAAAATGAAAACATTTGAAATATGAATCTTCTGTATGTATGTTTAAAGCATATTAGAAATGTGTTTCTTACAATGAGAGATAATATAATTTATACAGTTTATAAAATTTGGAAAAAAACTACTATGATGTAAAGGAAAGTGATGAGTGAAATATGAATTAAATCTAATCTACACAGTAAGCTAGGTTTTGAAAACATTTCACTTTGAGTCAGAAATGTAATACGGCTGCAAAAGAAACTAATGGGGGGAACATCTTGTCGCCTGGTACCTTAGTCACTGCTTACAGAACTAGTGTGTTATACCTTGGGGAAAACTAATATATAAAATTATTAACTACCAGAAATATGAATAAATAAAAGAATGTTGCAGAAAGCAATCTGAAGACTATCTATGTGGCAAAACTTAACTATGTTTGGAAATAAGGTCCTAGACTTATAGCACACATCAGTAATGCAAACTGAGGGAAAGGAGTCTCTCAAACCTGTGTGACTCTCAGTGAGACTAATTTTCACAATGTGAAAGGCAGAACAAATATTCATGAGAGGAAATCGAAACTTCAGGTTGATGAAGACATTGTAAGGTAGCATCCAGGTACTCCAAATGAATATAATTATATATATATATGGGGTGTTTTATATATATATATATATATATATATATATATATATATATATATATATATATATATATATAACACACACCATATTTATATATATATATATATATATATATATATATATATATATATATATATAAATAAGGGGTGTTTTTTATATATAAATATATATATATATATATATAAATCAGGGGTATATATATATATATATATATATATATAAATCAGGGGTGCCAAAAAAATGTATACACATTTTAAGAAAGGAAAAAGCTGTACTAAAATTGTAATACTCAATATATACCCATAACAAAAGATGAATACAAGTCATGTGTATACATTTTTGGCACCCCTGGTATATATGTATTTATATATATAATTCTGAATACATAGTATACGATTCTGACTAAATTAATTATAAATGAAATTTCTGAATTACTGTTATAATTCTTGAGGAGCTATGGACACTGGAGGAAGCAGGGAGAGACGGTGAACCTATTAACTATAGACATGTTAGCTGAATCTCAAATCCCAAAATGGATTATTAAAATAATTGTATATAAGCATTTAGGAAAATGATTTATCATTTAGATAATTTTCTTTGTACTCTTACTAGGACACATTAATGACATATAATAAACACTAAATACCTTTTAGCAAAAATTTGGAAAGATCTAATATGTTGATATTGTAATCAATAAGGAGGGATAGCTGCAGCCAATGGAATGACAATTCTTAAATGATGCAAAACAATTGACTGCTCTCATCTTAAGTGATGGTTACAGTGGAAAGCTGAAGAGCTGTTTTTTGGCTCTATGATGAGCATTTTTGTGTTTTGCTGATCCTTTCTTTCTGTATTTTTGTTTGTTTGTTTGTTTTGTTTTGTTTTAGCAAAAGAAGTTAGGATCTTCTTAAAATTATTATACTGGGTGATAAAAGTTTTTATGGAAAAAATGATTTCCTTTTATCATTTCACTTGTGAAGCCTCGTGTATGACTTAGTTTTCCCATTATATCATAACTCCTGCATTAGTGTATTGGTGCTCTTGTATGTTAATATTCATAGAAATATCTATTTTGAGCATGTTTGTTTTTTCTGTTGAAAATGTTTGCTGAGTTAACACTGATTATTATAAACAACTTTCTCGAAAATCATGTTTACTCACATGGCAGTCCTCCCATGTAGACATAAATGCAAATATCTCATTAGGAAAATAAAGTTATTTACACACCTCACCTCCTGACTCAACTCTTGTACGGACCGATATACACCATGGGGGTTTAGCCACATAGAACATGTTTTTCTTACCTTGCAATTCTTCCCCTTTCCTAGTATCCTTTCCATAACCATTGTCTGGTGAATTCTGGATGATGGAATTTTTAAAAGGCAAATTCAGAAATTGTTCAGTTAGTTGTGTTTTTTTCCCCCCTAACATGTAGAAACTCAATCTATAGGAGGAAAACAAAAAAAAAAACTTAAGAAAGGAAACATATTGGCTTATGTAAATTGGAAGCTCCAGAGTGACCCATGGGGTTGAAATATATTATTGGATTCTATTCTCTCTCCATCTTGTTCTCTGGCTGCTCTAATCCAGCATTACCTTCACTGTCCACAATTCCACAGAATAAAGGGTTTCTCTTGATAGTATCAGCAAAAATCCTGTGGAAAGGCATTGATTGGCCTGACTTGGGCCACAGTCCATCCAATTACTGAGTCATGGGACATTTCAGTTGGCCACTCTGAGAGCTGGAGACCACCTCTGCAGTGGAAGATGAAGAGAGTAAGACAGAAATCAAATCACAACTAAACCACAAGAAAGGAGGGTGTGGTTGACAAGAGAAGAGAGGCATGCAAATGAAAGGCAGATTAAAAACTGTAATGCATCAGTGTACGTCATTGTCTAGACTCTTAATAGAGTTCAATGTGAAGATCTATACTTGGATCCAAAATGAAATAGTGTAATAACAAGGAAAGAAATATAGCTTTATACCCAAACACATAACAAAAGAAGAGAAAAATTTTAGTGACTGTGAACTGAATCAGTGGCATCTGCAGTGTGCTGTGGCTGCAGAGAACAAAGAACAACAAAAACAGACAACAAACAGAAATGACAAGAGGCAATATATACATTAAAGAAAAAGATCTGGGTACAGGACAGGGCAGGGGAAGCGCCAAACTCTTCCTTGGACTTTAATAATCTGGAACTTATCCAGAGAAGAACAGTAAGGATGGCAGGAGGACTGGAAGTGATGTCTTAAGAGAGAATGACAAAAGGATTGCTGAATAGCCAACTGAAGCTAAAGAATGAGAGTTTGGGAAGGTATGAAAGGAGGTATTTGACTCAACTGATCTAAGGTTGGGAATCTTCACTCCAAGGGATTTGGAAGGCCAAGGGGGCAAGAGAATTGAGGGAGTCACAGAAGAATGGCCAGAGGGCTCCTCTTTGTTATTTATACTGAAGGGACTGAGTCCAGCAGAAGAGGGGAAGAACTGAAGCAATGGATCCCTGACTGAAGTCAGAGATCTGGAGTCATGAGAGGAAGAGGGACTGGCAGGCAAATTGGAGATTTCTAAGGTTGAGTTGTAGGCTCCACATGTGCAATCATTTGGTTTCTGCGTTCGTCCGTTGGGGCTGCTATAACAGAAATACCATAGACTAGGAGGCTTATAAACAATAGAAATTTACTTCTCAAACTTCTGGAGGCTGGGAAATCCAAACTCAATGTGCTGACAGATTCAGTGTTTGGTGAGATCCTGCTTTCTGGTTCATAGATGGTTATCCTCCAGCTGTTTTCTCACATGGAAGAAAGGGTGAGAGAGCCCTCTGGGATCCCTTTTATAAGGACACTAATCCCATTAATGGGGGCTCCATCCTCATGACCTAATCGCCACCCAAAGGCTCCACCTCCAAACACCATTGGGGTTAGGATTGTACCAAAACATTGAATCTCAACATCTGGATTTGGGGAGGACACACACATTTAGTCCATAACAGACAAGAAGTAAAGTGAAAAAAATTGTTGGGATAAAGTTGGCCAAAGAACTTGGACACTAGGTATTTGACTGGATAGCCTCATGGGTATTAAAATGAAAGGACAATAATTAGATTCAGGGTGGAAAAATATGAATCGGGAGACACAGTGCACAATGATTTGAGGGCATGTTCAAGAGTTTGGTCACTGAAAATGAAAAGGTATGTGAGAGTATACCTGAGGGCAGGAATCTCAAAGGAAAAATATGTTTTGAAAGTGAGATAATGGTCAACCAGTAGCAATGGTGTGTTCACTTTTTAGGGATGTTGTAACAAATTGCCATACATTTAGTGGCTTCTAACAACAGAAATTTATTCTATGACGGTTTTGGAGGCCAGAAGTTCAATATGAGTCTTCGGTGCTAACATCAAGGAGGAAGCACATCTGAGCTCCCTCTGGAGGCTCTGCGGCAGAATCTGCTACTGTTTCCTCCAGTTTCTGGTGGCCACTGACCTTCCTTGTTTTGCCACCTCATATAACTCCAATCTCTACCTCTATGGTCACTTTGCCTCATCCTGTTCTCTCTACATGTGTCATCAAATCTCCTTCTGCCTTACTTTGATAAGGATTAAATGGGACTGTATTTGGGGTCTACCTGGATAATTCAGAATAATCTCCCCATTTCAAGATCCTTAGTCACATCTGCAAAGACCTTCTCTCTCTCTCTGTCTCTCTGTCTCTCTCTCTCTGTCTCTGTCTCTCTCTTCCTCCCTCCATATAAGGTAATATTCACACAGGATCTTTGATCTTTGGAGGTACTTTTTTTCAGTCTACCACAAATGATAAGCAATGTTCTTAGGAAAGAGCTCGAATTCCATTAGACCAAGGGTCTACAAAAAGCAGCCTTCAGGCCAATGCCTGTTTTTTGTAAACAGTTTTATGGGAGCACAGTCATGCCAATTTCTTTACCTATTGTCTCTGGCTGCTTTTCTGCGATGACAAGGGCAGAGTTGAATAGTTGCAACAGTAACCATATGGTCCTCAAAGCAGAAAACATTTACTATCTCTCCTGCTACAGAGAAAGTTTGCCAATCCCTGGATTAGCCCAGGAATGCTATGGAATCATCCTAGGGAGATGACAAGGTTTTCATTCACAATTGATCAATAGTCATGTGTAGATAAGAAGGTCAGTGGGAGAAAACTTACAAAACACCACCGGATTTCACAGTCAGACCTTGATAGTTTGGGGCAAAAATATTTTACTAAAATGGGGAATGTAGAAAACAGGTATCAAGAAGAAAAAGCTAAGAAAATGGATGTTTGTAAAATACGTTGCTATTTGCTTAATAAAATAAATTAGTTATCCTATATATTTATATATAAATTTATACATATATAAATATATTACTATATATTAGTAATTATATATTAGTTGGTTAAATATATTTGTTGGTAAAATAAAATACATAAAACATATGATAAAGGTTAAATATATCTTGAAGAAATATTTTTCAAAAAGTTTGTGCATGCAGTTAAAGGAAAAACATAAAATTGGAGCATAAAAGTATTGCACGGTAAAAATAAAGGTAAGCTTATGATATTGTTGGATTAAGTCAAGAAAGACTTGAGAATGTAGACAAAGAGGGCAGGGAGAGAAAGTGAAGGAACAAGGAGGGGATGGGAAGGATGCAGCAGCCCAAAGAGAACAGGGAGGATGGAATCGAGAGCTCAGGGAGGAGCGAGGATGGAGCTGTTCCTCTCCAGGGCACCAAGGAGGAGGAACTGGATAGAGATACCCAGACACCTGAGGCAGAGATATGAGCAGAAAAGAAGTTTTGAAACTTTATGACAGATGGAATGTGTATAATTATAGGTTTTAGAAACACAGGAGTCTATATAGGATCTTGATTAAACTAAGACCCTGGAGGATTTGGTGAGAAATTTTGTCAGAAACCCAAAGAGTCGGGTCATCTGCTGAGTGTAAAAAGTCAAAACTGAGGCTAGGCTGTGGAAAATCTGTTTAACAGCTGTCGTAGGGAACGCATGTGGGGATTTCATGAGAGGCCACAGAAGGGTTTAAGTTCCACTGGGGAGCACGAATTTGATGCAGTCAGTAGGGAGGTGGTGTGTGCTGGTGTGTGCATGTGTGTGTGTGTGTGTGTGTGAGAGAGAGAGAGAGAGAGAGAGAGAGAGAGAGAGAGAGAGAGAGAGAGAGACTGAATGTGTATGAGAGAGAGGGACTGTGTGAGAAAGTAAGTGTGTGTGAAAGTGTGTGTAAGACAGAGAGAGAATTAGACAGAGAAAAGAGAAAAACATACAGAGAGAGCCAGACTGAGATTGAGAGACAGAAAGCAAGACTCCCTAACAGTGTTGTGCAGAACTGGATTAGTAGCTGCGGCAGCTCACAGTGGGAGGGCTTCCTTCAGTGCACAGCCTACTGCAGCAGGTGTGGCCAAAACTCAAGGGCAAAGGGATTCTTAGAGATGGCAAAGAGTTACAATGACGGCTTCTATGCCTGGAAAGCAGAAAGGGGCAGGTGCCTGGGAAAATAAGGTTTCAGAGAGGAAATCTTTTTGTTCACTCTTGTAGCCTCAGTGAATAGAACAGTTCTTGGCACATGGTGGGTACACAAATATTTGATGACCGAATTAGTGGAAAAACTACATTTTTGAGAGCTTACAATGTACCAAACACAACCATCCTAACAAACTCCCCAAATCGTATTATTAGCATACTACACCTAACTCTTACAGTCAACTGATAAGAACACTGGGCCCAGCGAGATGACAGGGTTTGACAGAATAGATACCTAGTAAAGGGCAGAGCTGGAATTCAAACCCAAGTCCACCTGACCCGGAGTCTTTCCCACTCTTAGGTTTCATCCTATAAACATGCAGAGGTCTACTGAGCGCTACACACAATAGTGGTGAAAGTGGGAGAAATGAAATCTGTGGTTTTGCACTATTAATTGAAGCTTTGAGTTTGTAACATTGGTGAAAAGCAGTGTCATTGGTATAAATCCTTCTAAGTTTTGCATCTACTTGTATAGTCTGCTTGTCCATGGCAAGCCGAGGCCCCAAGCTGCTGCAGTCAGGGCTGCCCCTGGTGACAGGCTGGGAACAAAGGGAGGACAGGAGAAAGCACCTAGGGGGAAGAGTTCGGAGCTATGGAAACAATCTAAATGAAGAATCACAAAGAAGCATGGAAAGGGGCTGGGCAGAAAAATTAAACTCTCATGGATGCTGAAGAAGGGGAACTGGGGCTGGTGAAGCCAGCCAGCCTTGGGGCATTGGGACCAACAAGAGGCTGACATCAAACATGCAGAAGGCTTTGCTCCCCAGAACTAGGCCTTTCTGAATAAGGCTTCATTATTACCAATGGATCTGAAGAGGGGTGAAGAAGGCGACAAATTGATTTGGACAATACTCAATGTAGTTCCTCTTATCCTAAGTACCCCCAACGATCTCTGTGCTATCGTACAGTTTTCTGTACATCATTTGATAACCCATGACTATTTCCCTTACTGTAACCACCATCAGTCTCTGAACAGTTTTCTCCCTGCTATGAGTGTGCCCTCACAGCTTGCTATCCATTGCTTTGAAAAAGGAAAAAAAAAAAAAAAAAGATGCAGGGTTGTGTGATACTTTCCCTTGGTGATAAACTGCAACTGACTTGGTGACAGTGACTGTGCTCCCCAGGGCTCATTTGGGGAAGGCTATTGCACTTGCAGAAGGTTGAGTTTTCCAGGAGTGTAATTTCCTTCTAAGTAGGGCTCTTCCGAGTCTGTCCTGACCTGAGTTGCTTAAACAACTATAATCATACTGCCAAGGCTGAACAGCCCGGCCTCCGCCTGCCTCTCACCTTCAGTTTTTGCAACAAGTCAGCTTCGCAGTCCTCACCTATGACCATGGGCAACCTCACCTGCCTTCGGCTGCCCCCCGCTTCTAGGATGAGTCTGCTTTTGACCCAGGAGAACTTTGGAAGCAATTCAGGAAAACAGGACGTTTTATACATGCTGTTCCAGTCCCCCCCTGGCCACTGGATACTGTATGTTGGCTACACTCCCAAGGAAAATGTGGCTGAACAAGCCAATCAGTATCCACATCATAAGCATTCCCCCTTGGAGTGTGCTGCTCGCTGAATGTCAGCAGGGCACGCAGGCCAGACTTCAGAGTCCTGAGTGGAGAAGACGGAGAAGCAGTATTCACATCACAAATCAATCAACCCAGAGGCTTTTCAAGTGAATAAAAAAGGCAATTGGCAGCCAGACTCTGGGCTGCTTTCTTCTCCACATCTCCCTGCCCTTCCCTGCTTTCAAGTGTATGCCGGTGTCTCTACAAACAAAAATAATAAGGGCACTCAGGTCCTTCAAACAAAGCAAAATGCAACCCTCTGTGGCTGCCGCATCAATAAATGAATGGTGCTCCCTAGGCTCGAGAAGAGAAATATCAGATGTGCTTGGGGATCTTAATAATACTGCCATTAAGGGCCAGACCAGTGGAGAAATTTATTTTTCCTGTAACACCTGGAGCAACCAAAAAGTCCAGAGAGAGCAGAAAACAACAGTTTTTCTTAGGTCTGTCTTTGAAATTCATTTTCCCTCTTTAGTAGGGACCTGTCAATCAAACTCCTAAAGTAAGAAAATAGCCATTTTTACTAAAAAAGCATCTGAAGGAAAACTTGGAGTTTCACCTTAGTAGAAATCGATGTTTTTACATGTTCAAGGAAAGGGGGAAATACCTTAGTGTTGCTTGAGGATCTCTTTTGAGAAAATTAATATTTATGAATGCATAGCTCATCACAGAATAATGAAGACAAATCATGTTTAACACAGGTGCACGCGTCTTCTGCGTGTGGGCCAATTCTGTCACCTAAAACTGAAATCTTAGTGAACCCTGGTCCAACTTAAGCTCTGCTCCCAGAAGTTCTTATTTGAGATGTAACTGGAGAAAGGCTTCATTCCAATCCTTTTGTGTACAAGGGACACACCCTCATATTTCCTTCCTCAGTCCCCTGCCCCCAAGCCTCCTTTCTTTCCCTCTCCATTTTATAAGGGAGTTATAGAGTTTTATAAAAACTGTATATTTTAGAGAACCGTTGACTATTAGAGTTGGAAGAGATTTTAGGCATCAAGTTCAGTTCCCTCCTTTTATATACAAGAAAATTGAGACTCAAATACATTGAAACTTATCCAAATCCTACACCTAGTTAGTAGCAAAGCCAGAAATAAAACACAGGTCTTTCACCATCCAACCCAGTGCTCTATCCACTACACGAGGGAGTTCCAAAATTGCCTGATTATCCAAATTACTGTGGGCCCTTGTGAAAAATACAGATCCCAGGACTTCTTGGGAGATTCTGACTTAGTTGTAATAACCTTCCCAGGGGATTCTTGGGACCAGGCGTTGTGTGGGAAACACTTCATGACAACATATGCTTTGTCCTTTTCTCTCCAAGGGGGATTCTCTTTCACCATCTGCAGTGGATGCTTTGGGTGGAAGAATAGGGAGGGGAGAGAGGAAAGAGTTTGGCTTGTTCTGACTTCTGGCAGCCTTCACATGGAGAGACAAGCAACAAATGGGGAGTAACTTCCAGACATGACTACTACATTCCCCGGTGGGTTTTCTCTTGTCCAAATTCCCGTAATTTATTGTCATTTATTGTCTCTTTCGGTAGCAATCATTTGTTGCCTATTATTGAGTTAGTTTTCTATTCATATTAGTATTTCTTGGGCACATTAATAAATTGGGAGATTATTAAGAAGAGAAAGAATGCCTAATTCATCTTTACTTTTCTCTTAATATGCAACCGTATGCCTTGTTATTTAATTGAGTTAAGGCCCATTTTGACTTCCAATTTGCAAGACAAAAGACAGGACAATATTTCCCTCTTCTCCTGCCATAGTCACCCAAAAGCAACTAGGAGAATTACAAAAAGAAATGTACATTTCATTTTTATAAGAAATAGTAACACCTGGAAAGTCAACAATGTATGAGAAAAGGCTGTCAAACAGAGTGAAGGTCAAATAGAGGGGCTGAAAGATATACAGAGAGGATCTCCATAGCTGCAAACGTCAGACTCAGTCAAGAGAACACTAGTTTTTCAAATTATCTGTCACATCCACATCCTGATTTAAAGCAATGGGAAGGGGCTGGTGGCAGGAGTGGCTCCAGATCTGGTTGGCTATACAGAAAAGACAGGCAGGAAGCTGTGTGGGGGATCTGAGGTGTGGGCCACATTTCCAGGAAGCAGTGTGTAGGTGAGGCAGGAAAGAGTCTCTGCCTGTGGGCAGCCCTTCAGCTTCTGCCTCTGTTGAATGAAGAGATATAAAGGCTAAAATAACTGCATTACACATACAATCTTCTTTCATAAGGAGAATTCCTGCCTGACTGGAACTCAAGTAATCTGAAAGTGAAAAGAGAGGTGAGGAAGCAGGAGTAGGAACAGAAGAAGAAGAAAGGGAAAGAGAAGAGGAGGAGGAGAAGGTAGTACAGAACTGTATAACTATAAGAAAAGAGAATGAAGCAAATAAACACTCATCAGAAAAATAAACACACAAGCAGATAAAATGTATGACCAGAATATATAGCCATACACATGCTCAAAACAAAACAAAAAACCTAGATCTTGAAACTGTCTCTATAAAAACAAAAGTTCCATGTAGTAATATAAAGACTCAGGAAAGATATGTCAGGAAAACAGGAAAAATTGAAACTTGAGCTAGCAGAGATCAGGAAATAAGTGGAAAATTACAAAATACCGTCTCAGAGATGAAGGTCATATTGGGGATAGCAGTATACCCCATCCAGTTCATCATTCATACGATACCACACTGATCATTCTATAACTCAAAAATGATCAAATTACTCCTGAGCTAAAAGATTTTTCCATCCTTCCTCATCACCTACAAATTAAAATCTAAAATGCTTTGTACAGCATACAAACCCTTGCCTGTTCTTTAGCTTTAGCTCCTCATGACATAGCCACTAATTTTTGTGAATTAATTTGTCAAACGCTACAGGCGATTCCATGATTACTTGTAAAATCAAGAAGCTGTTTCTTTGCTTTAGTCTTTGCATCTGTCATCCTTTCCTCTCAAATATGTGTCCCAGAACGACTGAAACCCAACTCATGATTGCCTCCATGGTGAGTTACCCTCAAACTGCCTCTTTCACCAACACTCACACAAGTACTGCCAGGCCCTCCTCCCTTCCCTCTTCTCTTTTTGGAACTTGCTGTCAAAGGGCTCACCATATTGTTTCAACTCTTACAATTGAGTGTCATTTCCTCTCATGATCAATTTCAAAGAAGGAATTTGTGTTCTCCAATACCCAGTACCATGATTTACACATAATTGGAAACTAATGAAACTATTGAATCAAGGAAGGTCTTTGTTTTCTTGTAGGATGTTGGAGCCTACTGCATATACTCCCAGCTAACTAGTACTGTCCACTTCAAAATGTCATGGAATCTATAACTTTGCTACCAATATCCACCACCCTAGAGGACATGCACTTAGGGCATCACAACGCGGTTATCAGGTTAACATGTACAAAACTAAATTCACCACCTTTCAATCAATCCAGTGTCCTTTCCCATCCTTTCTTTCTTTCTTTCAGTAGCATTTCTGATCAGGAGACTTAATATCTTGGGGTCCATCAGTTTCATCCTCCATTCGATCCCTTCCTTAACATTTACTATTCACACAATTTCCTAAATTCTTCTTTTTCCTATTTCCCATACCACCACTATTTGCTCCTTTATTTCAATAGTTTTCAAGTCTCTGTTATGTGATTGATCCAGACAAATATACTCAAAGGACTCATCTATAAAGTCATTTTTTAAATTCTGAACTTAAACCTTTCTGTGTTTATCTGACATTAAAAATCTCAGATCTTTTATAATTTGCCCCCAAATTTACAAATTCAACCCTGTGCAACATAAATCCCCGTATTAAAGCTTTTTTTTTGGAGGGGAGTGGGAGTTAGTCTCATTCTTCCCCAAAAAAACATACATATTCCTACTTGCATTCATGCTGCTTTACACCAAAATATCCTACAGCTTCTTTTATTGTTCACACAAATCCTACTCATTCTTCAAGGACAAATTCAAATTCTCCATTCTCCCTAAAGTCTGTCTGAGTACTCCAGGTGGCATTGATCTTGACCTTCTCTGAATTCTGCATCATACTTTTAACACATATATATTTTGTCACTTCCGAAGTACCATTCATGTCTTAGCCCACTCAGGCTGCTGCATCAAAATAGCACACACTGGGTAGCTTATAAACAACAGAAATGTATTTCTCACAGATCTGGAGGCTGAAATTCCAAGCTTAGGGCCAGCATGAGCAGGTGAGGGCTGTCTTTTGAGTGGCAGACACCTTATTGTGTCCTCACATGGTGAAGGGAAGGGAGCTCTCTAGAGTCCTTTTTATAAGTGCACCAATTTCCTTCAGGAGGGCTCCAGTCTCATGACTTCAGCACCTCCCAAAGTTTCCAACTGCTAATACCATCACCTTTGGGGAACTGGACTTCAACACATGAATTTTGGGAGAGATACAAACACTCTGTCCATAGGAGCTCAGGTCTTCATCTTAGAGGTGACAGTGTGTGTGTGTGTGTGTGTGTGTGTGTGTGTGTGTGTGTGTGTGGTGTGTGTAGAGAGTAATAAATATTCCATTGATTAGAAAAAAATAAAAGCAGCTGTGTTTATTGCTCTGACTCTAGCATACTCTCTTTTAAATCTGAATCTTTACCATGTCAATCAGAGCCACAGGAGTAATTAACACTCGGCAAGTTGAGTAATTGATTCTCAGTAGGTGGCTAACTTAAGTTTAGAAGCTTCAGTTAAAATGGATATTGTATATAAATGGATAACTTTGTGCAGATTTAGCTTCCTATCATTTCTAATTTGTTTGACATAGGAGTACTTGGGGAAGGATTGGGGGCCCCATACTCACCCTCAACACATATAAATCATTTTGTGTTCAGAGATGTTTCATTTGAGGAAAATCATTTGAAGGGCAAGGAATACACTTGTGAACCTTCTGTATGTGGTCATGAAAACTGAGAAGACATAGTAATGGCTGTGTTGTAGCCATGGTGTTTGGGTTTAGATGGTAAGATATTCAGGTCCAGAAAGAGGTCCAGTGTCATGAGAAATGAAGACTGGGTCATAAATCAAATGGACTTGGATGACAATGGTTAGACTTTGCAGAGGAAAGGGATGGAGTTGACTTTCCACAGTGTCTCGGCGTTACCCAACACACTGGCCAGGAAACATCGTCTTGCATAAGCTTCTACACGTACATATCCCTTGTCAGATCATCTGTGTATCAGCTGCTTCCCAGACTTCTGGGGTGGTCTCTTGGGGGTATTTCTGACCAAGATTCCTTAAGTTCTGTGGGTCTGCTTGATGATAAATACAACATTAATCCTGAGATGTTAACTTAAGTCTTACATTTTTAGGACTCTTATCAACATTACCAGGAAGGCCAAAAGGTGCATTTATGATGCGGCTAATAAAAAGTTTCTGTAAATCTAGATGATAATGATGTTTTGAAATCAAATCAATTTAAGCTAAAGAATTTGTGTCTCAAATTTCACTGACTATTATTTATTTTTTTCTTTAATCACATGATGTTTATCTACTTGAAATGGCATGGGAAAGAAAAAATATATACAGTGCAGTGCTCAGGAGTACAAGCTCTGGGTTAAAATCTAGGAAGCACCAGGTACTAGCTCTGCGACCTTGGACAAGTTATTTAATGACTCTGCGCTTCTATTTCTTTACCTGTAAGACAGGAAGGATATTAGTATTTACCTCTGAAAGTTGTGTTGTCATGATTAAAGAAGATAACACTTGTGAGCTAACACCCAGAGCAGTGTTGGTTAGGTATCACAATCATATTCTTATTATACTCGTAGATCTAATAAATACCTTCCAATTCACCATGGAGTTCAAGGTCTCATGTACAAGAAAGGTCACATTTAGAAAATAATTCTTGTGACCACTTTTAATAACTCTGTTAACTAGCTTTCACCTTCTATTAGCTTTTTTGTTTAATATCTGAATTACTGGGCAAAGCTGGTGATAACATATGTAATTGGTCTCTGTAATCAATGGGTCCATGTCCAGATTCCAGGTCTGCGCCTTGCTTTATGAACTTGGGCAGGTAACTAAACTTTCCTGAGCCTTATTTTGCCTTTCTATTGACTACCTCATGGAGTTACGTTTTTCGGTGTGTTTTTTTAAATTATACTTAATTATAAGAGATAATGTACATTACAAGATACAATGGTAATATGCAATTAGCCCTCAAAAATCAAAATAAAAGACGGAAAAGGTATGGAGAGATATGGAAAGACGAGGAGAAGGCCATGTGAAGACAGAAGCAGAGACAGGAGTGATGCAGCAACCAACCAAGCAATCCCTGGAGACACCAGGAGCTGGAAGAAGAAAAGGGATTGTCCCTTAGAGCCTCCAGAGGGAGCAAGGCCTTGCCAACCCTTTGATTTCAAACTCCTGCCCTCCAGAACCGAGAGAGAATACATTTCTGTTGTTTATATTCTGTTGTAAATGTTTGTTGCTGTAACAAATGTTGGCCACCTAGGAAACGAATACACTGGGAAGCACTGTGCATGAGCTCTCGGCAGGCCACACTGCCAGCTGCTGGGGAGCAAGCGCCTTGGTTTGGAAAGGAGGTCTCTGAGAGATGTACCTAAGCACCCAGCACACCACAGACACGAGCTTTCTTTAGCAGATACCATTCTTTATAATGGAGGTTCTGTCATTTGTTAATTCCTCATTAGTATCTATCTTTCAGGCATGCAACACACTTTTATGGAACACCTTCAACTGCCAGGGACCATGCCAGGCGGTGGGCAGGCGGCGATGATGGAAGCAGTCATTGCTCTGAAGTAGCTTGGACAATGATACACAAAAAAGAAATGTTGAAGAGGCCCTGAGGGCTTTGGTGGAGACATGTACAAAGGAGCATCATGCAACCGAAGGAAGGAATGCAGCCTGAGGTTCGGTGAGAGGCAAGAGTGACCTTTGATTAAGTTCCACCCCAAAACTGAGCTGGCTGGGTAAAGAGTGAAAAGACTGGGAAGGTGCTGGGTTCAGGCAGCAGGACTGGTCGTGAACGTCAAAGGCTCAGGTGAGGAAGGAACCAGCTGAGACTCACCGTGGGCTCCTGTGGCTGGGCATCTCCTAGTGTGATCACAGCCCCGCATCCAAGCCACAGGCATATTCCATCATGTCTGAGGGCATCTGTGCTCCTCACACACCTGTCCTATGAGTGTCATATGCACCAAGTTTGAGAATTGCTGCTCTAATATTCTGTTAGAATAATGCAACCATGCACACATACTTCATTTTTTAAAATATAATTACTATATAAAGACGTGAGCAATTTATTACAAAAGCAGTCTAATTTTAAAAACGTTTCTTTAATGGCTGATATTGTGTACAAATACAGGTGTGCATGGATGCACTCACTATACTATACATATGTACGTAGAAAATATATGCTTATAGTCACTTAACAGTTGCTTATCTCTCAGTCTGTATAAGTGTCCCGATTAGTTTTAACCATGGGCAGATAGGATATGATGCAACTATTCCTTCTATTTTGCTAGCATTCAGAGTTAAATCTCTTAGTATGAAAGTCTAAGCTGTGTAAATACAAGCAGGACTGTCCACCTCTGCATTCCAAGCCCAGCGCCATCTGTGTTGACAATGGCTAAAAGTAAAGGCCATCAATTTGGTGCTGAAGACCTAAAAGGATTAGCAGCAATAAAAGTCATCCTTGGATGGAGCGCCATCCTGAAAGCCAGCCACCACTCAAAGACCATCTCGCTCCTGCTTCTGGAGCTAATTGCAGCATCTGTTTCTTGAAGTCATTGAAACCAGTAAATGCCTGGCTTCTATTCTGTGAATAGCAAGTGGCTTGTGAGGCAAGGGCTTTGAGCAGAGCCAGCCAGAGGCCCTGGCGGGTCAGAAGTGAGGCCCAAACAGCTGCTTCTTCAATAGACTCCTCAGGCTTCTCCATGCCCCTTGCACTTGTCCACAAGCTGCCAAATAGGGCCTATTGTAAGATTTTTATGCAGTAAGAACCTCAGCCTTACAAACAAATAGACTAGCTTAACTATTAAGTGTCAGTCAAAGCTGTTTTGAGGAGTGTTAAAATTTTAATTAGTTAGCTGGTTTTTTGTGTTTGTTTTTTTTGTTTTGGTTTTTTTCACTTTTGACCCCTCTAGTTTACTTTGTTTAGTTTACTACATTCAGGTGAACAAAATTCCACAGGCCTTTTATCACTAGGCCTTTTTTTTTTTTTTTCCTATTTTATTTTGACCCGGGCAGTAATCTCAGATCTTGGGTGTAGATTCACAATTTCCTGGCACTTTGCACATGCACATATTGATACCTGTGAGAAACTCATTTACTGTGGTCACAGATTTCACATAAGGAATAGTCATCAGAACCTAACCAAGCTGGGCACTTTGATTTCTCCCTGAGCTCTGTAACTAGTTCATTAATGAGCTTGGCTGTAAAGAAACAGAAACATAGGGAAGCAAATAAGAGGAATAAGAGATCATTCATTTTCTCTTTCTCAAGAACAAGTGATGTAAAGAATAGGAAGTATAAATAAGGAAAATGATTGTTTCCATGTTTGTCTCCGTTCGTGCAGAGAACATTAGGAAGAACTGTTATGAATGAGGATCCAAAGAACTCGAGGATTTTTAGCTCACCCTGGGCACGATTTCACATTTCATTGGTTACACGCATGAATGGTGAGAAACTTGCCTTTCCTTGAACGTATTGGAACAAAGGTTCATCTCTCAATGGGTCCACCTGAGCACCAGAGAGAAAGTCCACCTGCAGAGCACATTGCCATGTAGCAAGTGCAGCATCCATCACACTTTCACGTGAAGATAGATCCTATCCCCAGCCAACCAGACTTCTCAGTCCCTAGTGTAAAATGTCCACCTTTTGTTTATAAAATATTATCTATATAAAGACAAAAAGGAGGAAAACAACAGGAAAGCAAGCATTCTTAGTCCTGTCAGATAAGTGCAAAATTGGCTTCTACAAACTGGAAGGAAGCTGCATTCAGGGTGTCTGAGGAAATCTGCACAAGGACGATCTATTTTAGTTTTAAGTATTGAAGCTGGGCACCTAAAATAGGTGAAAATGACAGCCAGGATCTGAAGAGCTTTCATGATCTGAATGGGAACCTCCCAGACAACGGTTCACAATTTATTTTATTTTATTTTTTTACTACAGTGTCAAGTCCAAAATAAATTTACCAGTTTGATGTTAACAAATAGAAGTTTAATGAGAGGGATTTCAATAGAGAAATCTATACAGAAGAGCTCCAGTTAGCAATGCTGGGAGGAGAACATGAAGATGTTAACTCCAAACGAAAGTTATAAATGCATTGCCCTCCAAACATAAATATCCCTCAAACATCGCTACACTGGGAGGATTAGCACTGAGGCCACTTTCCATATAAATTACCTGCTAGCATACAATTGTAACCAAACCAAATGGCCAACAATAGGGGATTGATTAAATAAATAAATTACAATGTGAATTGTGCGGAACATAATGAAGTCAGAAAATAGTCTCATTATAGTAGGTAAAAACAAATTGTAAAACAGAATGCCATTTTTAAAGAATAGCAGATAGATTAGTATAGAGCTACTTCAAGTTATACACAGAAAAGGAACTCAAATTAGGCAAACCAAAATGTTAGCAGCAGTTATCGATGGATGACGAGACTATGAATGACTGTTATTTTCTTCTTCGCGTTTTTCTTTGCTTTAAAATTTTCTAGTTGAATATATACCAAGTATTATTTTTTAAATTTCTCATTTTTTGTCCTCCCAAAATATGAAGCTGCTATTTCTTTTATAAAAGATTTATTTTATTAATGCCAACATTTACCTTCTACTTTTCAAATGAACATTAAATTAATGTACATAATTACTGTTATATATTAATAAGCAATTGCTTTATTGATAACAATTGCTTAATTAAATTATGTTCCATATTAAGGGTTATTTTGATATTTTTGTGAATCAATCTGAAAAAATTTATTAAGTGGGAATTGGTTTTATCGAAGTTGAACAGAGAACTAGAAAGAATTAAATGTTACAAAACTTGCTTCATGTACAATGTTAATACAATTTCATTTTTATGTTGAAATAAACACCTCAACATGCACTTGTACACACGTATCCAAAATTCCAAAAAATTTAGTCATCTCTAAAAACTTATATTCAAAGGTATGAGTTTTTAAACCATCATAAAAGCAACATGTATGGGAAATAAATGTGAATTTCCCATTGTATTAGCAGTTATGCATTCTGAAAAGCTAAAGCATTTTTTTCAAGTACAATTTAGTCATACATGGCACCTTGTTACCTGACTTTGACAAATGGTAGGTGTGAAAATACAAACCCGAGTGGCCTGTACATGAAGTATAGAACCATGAGTCACCCAGCAGAGAAGTTCTTTGTAAGAAGAAACTAGATTTCAAAACGTGTTCCATTTAAACAATTGTAGAATGAGCCACAACCAAGGCAGCTGAACAAGGACAAACGGCCTCTCTCTCCTGCACCCACATGCAGTTTTACTTTCTTCAAATATTTACTTGTTTCCATTTGCCAAGATATTGTTTTGGAAAAAGAAAACCTTTTGTGAAAGGCAGCTGCAGAGTCAGATGAAATCTTTTATTTGGACTACCTGCTAATATTCTATGTTCTTTGTCAATTTTGTTTTAATTATATAGGCAATAATGATCTCAATCGAGAAACTTCTACTTCAACACAGAAATTCTTTAATTTCCAATATTCCAATTACTTTGCTGGTTTCTACTCAGTGCTTCTTCCCTCAATTACTCCACCTTGATTTCCTCCTATTTTTCATCCTGACACACACACAAATGATTGTTAATATCCTTTCTAGAAATTGACTTCTAGTTACATTTCTCTTCAGTTAATAACTTGGAGTAGGCAGGCATGAGCCCATAAAAATACAATCTTTAATCTTAAGGACTTCCTGTCCAGAAAGGCGTCAGAGCAGACCAAATGGCACCAAGTGAACAGCGTGACCTGCGGTGGCTCCCAGTGTGGATAAACAACCCTGATTAAGAGTTATACTCTGTTAAGGATATTCTCAATGTTTCTGCATCAGAAACAGTCATCTTGCCTATGCTGAAATTTCAGTTTGTTTCCCCCAGAATAAAATGAAGCTTGTTCAGAGAGTGAGTGCAGGAAAGTGTTGGATTTCCTTCCCTGGGTCACAGAAACACAATAACTCTGTTATGGGCCTTCCCACTGGTACCTAGAAACCACCAAAAAAGGGTACAGGGGGGCTGTTTTACTCAGACCCAGCTGTTAGTTTCCTTGTAGCGCCAGTGTCCTGTAACATTTGCCTATTTGCTACCCACCTTAGGTTTTTAAAGCTCTTACAATGTCTGTCTGTGTCACAATTGCAATAGTTCAACTGTAGCCATATGCTTCCAAATCCAATACTTTAGCATATATTTTGAAACCATGCCAATCTAGGACTTACCACTTCCTTGGAGCGTCTTACTCTGGATTCTCTCCTTTGCCTGCGAGAAACAGATACTCCCCTGAAAACAATGGGCTGTAAATTGAGAAAAGTTAAGAATCAGCATCAGTTTCTCATAAATCTAATTTCCCACCAGTCTGGGTTCTATGTACAAACTCTAACACACATTCCCTGTGGGAAATGCTTGTTCGTGTTCATGGACCTGCCTTGACTTATTCAGCTGGTTTTTCTCTTTGGTGGAAACAAATAATATAATTCAGCAAAGGAATTGTAGAAGGAGGTTATTAGAAAGGGTAGATTTATTATAATTTCTTTTAAAAAAAATCCTGGCTGGGTGTGAGAGGGGAGATATACTTATCCATAGCAAATGCACATGAATATTTTTCCATGCTAACTTGCAGTTGCCCGGAAAGAACGGATTAAGTCTACATTTTTACCATTCTGTAAAAAAATACATTAACAGCATCTAAAAGCAAGTATGATACTATGAAATAATCATTCATAATCAGAATAAGCTGAGAATATTTTACTCATTTTGATACAACAGAGAAATCTGTAATAAGATTTTGTAGATATGAATAAAAAGATCATACAAATTTTGAAATGAATACAGTAAAACCTGTAACTGAAAACAGCCCTTAAAGAGTTTGATTTCATTGAAAGGTCACATTTAGTACAATGCTTTATTTTAGACTTCTTAGACTCAAGCTCAGTTTACTGAGACATTTTATTTACCATAAGTAGTATATGTTATACCTATTTGGTTGAAACCCTTTTCTCACTTTCATGACAAAAAATTAAAATGTATGATGCTGAAAGCTAAGAAATACAAGTATCTTCTTTTATAATTGCTATTTCTTTAATATACCTGTTGTCCCATCTTTTTAAGTCATTTGGCATGAATACTGTTTCTCAAAAGTTTATGAGGAGATGTCATCATTTAGATTTATGGGCATAAATAAGCTTTCTTCTGCAACTTCTCTGGTAAGGCAGCTCACATATAGTGCTTATGGCATCATGTAGCATTTACTAATTCACACAGAGTCTAGTTCTGAGCATAAAAATTTTGATAGTGACTTTAATGAAAAAATAAACCTGTAATTGGAAAATAAAAGATATAAAGTAGCTTATCTGCTAAAGTTTATCTCTAAAATAAATAAAATTTGCTAATGTGATTATGTCCTGGAATTTTTTTAAAAAGTCCCTCTTGAAAATTAGGTTGTGTCCTCTGTATTAATAATAAAGGCGGTTTAAAATTTTAAAAATAAAATTAAAAAGCAGTGAGAAAAGAGAGAACTCAGGATAGTAACTGGGAGCCCTGGGTCCCTATCCTGAGTAGGCCAGCATGACTCCAATCACTTCCCTAATTTGGGTCTCAATTTCCCCTTCTGTGCTTGGTGTACACCCTTCTAAGGTGTACAAGGCCCACGGGAGACCCCAAGGGCACTGCTCGTGCTGTAAATCCTAACACACTCCAACCGCTTTCCACACTCAGTCCATGCTCCCCAAAACCCCAGGAGGCAGGTATTGTTGGTTGAGAACATTGAAGCCCGGAGGAGCAGAGCTCTGACTGAAACCCACATTAACTGCAAGACCTGAGCTGCTGACCACTACACTACACAGTCTATCATTCTGGGGCTCTGGCTTTCATTGAAAGAGAGTAAGGAAAGGCATTGAAGGCAAGAAATGTCCATTGGGCATGTTCACAAATCAGGGAGACTCACTCTGCAGCTGTTCATGCACTGTTCTCACCTTACTGTGGTCAACGTCTGTTTAGACTTGTCATCCTAGTGGGGAGATAGTGCTGTTGGTGCAGACAGAGTCTTTCAGGGGCAATGGAAGGGTTGAATGATCAGATTCCACCATTTTATCCTGCACCTTTAAGCTTCAGAAACGATTTAAATATGAAAGTGTGTAGCATGCCCAGAAGAGATTATACTTACAATAGCAGATTGGCAGGGAAATTGTTCCATAAATCTCAGAGTCACTGTGCTCCTCTATGAAAGAGCCATTCACATTTTCTTGTTTTCTGCAGTGGTAATCACAATCTTCTAAAAGATTTAAACAAAGTAGATTAAAAAATACAGCAACTTAATGCACCTCATATTTTATCACAATTAGTAAGCAAATGGTAACAATTGCAGGTGTGAATCACAGCAAGATAGATTTCTCCACTCCAAAGTCCCCAGGAGAATCTCAGAACACCTGATGTTTCTCCAACAGACTCTGGCCTGTTTTTCTTAAAGGCACAAAGTCATCAACTTTAAGAAAAGCCTACTTGTGGAAACATACAGTATTTTTTTTTTGTGACTGGCTTATTTCTCTTATATGAGGTACTTACAGTAGTCAAAAATCATAGAGACCAACAGTAGAATAGTGGTTGCCAGAAGTTGGGGAGAGGAAGGAATGGGGAGTTATTGTTTAATGGGTATAGAGTTTCAGTTTTACAAGATGAAAAGAGCTATACAGATGAATGGTGGTGATGGTTGCACGACATTATGAATGTATTTAAAACCACTAAACTGTATACTTAAAAATGGTTAGGATGATAAATTTTATGTTATGTGTATTTTACCATAATAAAAAAAATGGGGGGAAAAAACCTACACAAAAATACACCATCATTTTCGTACTTCTGTTTGGGTGGTAGGGCTGTGGGTAATTTTTTTTTTTTTTTTTTTTCCTTTTTCCTTCTGTTTTTCTTCATTTTCCAAATAATTCTCTATGGAAAAAAATAAATATTGAAAATAAAAATGATAGATAGAAAAAACAAAAAGGATACAGAAAGCCTACTTGTGGTCTACCATTATTTTTCGTGGACGGTAACATCTGCACTTAGAACCTAAGCCTCCAATTTTTATCAATCCATGTTTCTTTCCAAAGACATCAAAATAGAGGTTCCGATGCTCTTTTTTCTTTTTTTCAAATATCTTTTTATACAAAACCGTTTATTTTCTAAGCCTGAATTAGTTCATTTGTTTGAGCAGTTTATAGATGATTAAGATAATTGTTTGAACAGTAGAGAATTGATATACTGGTATAGTTGCATTACTTTATATGTTTAGCTGTACCTCTTTCTAAAATAGCACACTGCTTCTGAAATCTATTGGGAGTACATGCCCTTCTTTCTGTATCACACTGTGGCTCTCCAAACTAACAAAACGTCGTACTACACTGAGTAACAAAGGACCCGATGAGTTTTTCAGAAGAGAGTGGACTCCAGACGCCGTTCCTGCTCAGTGATTCTAACCTGGCATCATCCTGTCATGATGATAAATTGTATGTACAATTCATAGTTGGAACAGATGGGAGAGTGCAGTTTATTAAGATCTAAATCTGTTTCTCTAACAAAAAGAGGATTGCTTACCTCTCAATGAAATATAGATTTCTCATAAAGAAAATTTTGGATATTCCAGTTTTAGTAAATGAAACAATTATGCAGTGAGGGACACCTAGACTATAATAAAATTAAGGTTTGTTCTAAATGAAGTTAAATAGAAGGCAGTCATTAATTTCTGTGCCAAGTTCATTGCATGTTTGCTAGCTTCCAGGAATAGGAAGACTTGCCAGAAAATATTATATAAAAATAAATAACACTTTTCTTTCTATTAAATGCTTAGTTTGTGGGCAAACTAATCTTTTGGTTGTTACCACAGCCCAGTCATAGAGAGGAACTGTTTTAAGATGTGCTAGATGCTGGCAAGGAGGAGATGAGACACATTTTGGCTTTTAATACACTTGAAATTCACTAATTATCAGGGATATTAAAAAATCCCAGATTTCAAAAGGGTGAGCCCTTAGCTGGAGAAAAGTAATGTAAAAGCTAAAATGAGCTCCATTTATTGGCCCTAGAGTTTTATCAGCCACAGTAAAACAGAATCAAGAGATTTCAGATCCAAATGCATTGATTTATTTATTTACTCTTAATTCAGCAACTATTAATTGATCTCTATTATGTGGTAGTATTGTGGAAACTTCCGGAAAACTATTATTAATATATTATTGACCCCAGAAGTCATCTTGGTTCCAGAATTCTACCCAGGGCATTAGGTGTACCTTCGGTAAGTTGAATGGCATTATTCAGCTCCATTAACTAGATGGCTTCCAAGAAACCATTCATTTAAAAAAAAAAAAAAAAAAAGAATTATATTACCCCATTATGTCCTGGACACTTTTAATTCATTGTCACTTATCTCTATAACAATTCTTAAAAGTTGCAAGTGCCATTACCCCACTTCACAATGAACAAACCTGTGTCTTAGGCAGGAGATTCTGTCTCACAAAGAAGAGCTGTAACTGGAACTCAGGTCTGGCTGTCCCCCAAGGCCCCTCCTCATTTCCCTGTATCACACTGTCTTCCAGGGTAAGGGACATGGTTCTCTATCTAGGCAAGAATACAACCCAGACTTCTGAATTCTTACAGAAGAAAGTTTACTGTTCCATTTCAATGTTGGTATCAGTTTTTCTTTAATGAGTTACAGTTCAAGCACTTTGTCTTCAGAAAATGTCACTGTGAATTCCTATGGGCATCACCAAAACTTACCAGAGACACCCAATATTTGAAGGGACAATCTAAGGGGTATTTGATTTACCCATTACTCTAAGCCACATTCCTGAATAACGATATCATCAAAACCCAAACAACAAGGTAGATTATATTATCTTCACTCACTTAGAGGAAATTCATTACACAGGTTGAAATTTAATGTAATTTCCTGGTGTTTGAAGAGATGGTATAAAAGGCTTTCATTAGAAGAATTTACTCATTCAATAATTCTTTACTGAGTGCTTCCGTATGCCAACCCCGTGTCTGAAATACAATGTTGAACAAAAGTAGATTTGGCTTCTACTCTCATTGAACTTACATTTATTTAGGGCAAGTTACAGATAATAATTACATACAAATTGCAACTCTGCAAAGTACTTTGAAGGAGAGAAACATGATGCTCTAAGGGTGAATCATAATGGAGTTTGACCTAGGAAGGAAATTCTCCTGCAAAACCATGGTCAAAAATAATCCTGCAGAATGTAAACTATCTATTTTTGTTAGCATCCACACATGAAGCATTCTTTGTAAAATTAAGGCAATTAAAAACACGTTTCACTACTTGGTTGCTTTTTTTTTTCCTTTCCTCTGACAAGGATCTAATCTAGTCTTGTCTAATCTAGTACTTTTTTAAAACTTACTTCTAGAAACTCAAAGCTAAATTTACTATTTAACATATTAAGGTATGATTCATTTCTTTCTTTGTTACTTTAACTTAACTTTGTTCTCTTTGTATTTTAATGGCTTTGTTTTAGATACACTTTAACATTTAATATGCCTCAAACACTTTTGGTATATTGACAAGCATAAATGAAAATACTTAATAAATAGTTTAGTTTCAATTGTCACCTGATTTGTTGATTTTTATTTATTTATTTATTTTTGTACTACAACCCTGGTTGAACCTCAACTACCAGGAACTGAAAATTCCTTTGGATTTTTGAGATTTCAAAGGAGCATTAATGGATGAATTTGTAACAAACCTCAGGGCAATAATATGTTAGAACTATTGAGACCAAAGGTCTTAAATATCCTTCAGGAGAAAAAGTGAAAATGCACAACAATCTACCTTTCACTCTTCAGATCTTACTCTTTTTACTACAAGGCATAGAAAGTGGAATGAAAACGCCTGTCTATTTAATCAACATCCCACTTCATACTAGAATAGAGCAATCTGATCATGGCAAACTGCTTAGTTATACCTTGCCCACCCAGACTTAGGCAGTGAGGGATGAGGGAAGCTAAAATCACAGACATCTGTGAAGGCCAGTGGAGACTCTGCTCATGGATGGATGCTCCACTGACAAAGTAGCGTCAACACCCACAACTTCCGTGTAGAGAACCTGACTGAGAGAGAGCTAGCATCAGAGGTACACACACACACACACACACACACACACACACACACACACCTTCTGTTGCTCAGATTCAGAGAAGTGTTCTTTTAGGAGGTTCTTAATATCTGAGGATTTCACATGTTGTTTGACGGTTACAATAGTCACACTTGAGGAAAATAACGAGATTTGGTGCTTGCCTGTTTCACTATCTAGCTACTTTTATCAGGGGAATTTTTTTAGTTAACACAGTAACAATCCTTTTGATCTCTTTCCCCACCATTTTTATTTTTTTATTTTTTCATTTTGGCCTTAAAAAATCTGATGTCCTTATAGAATGACTTTTTGCTGACTGTGTGAGATATGCTTATTAAAGATCCTTTTCCTTACACAACAGAAAATACTTAAAAACATTTGCTGTACTCTATATCAGTTACTCGATATCAAAACTCAGTATCAAAATCTGCAAAACTACAAGTGAACTTTTTAAATTAAAAACAATAAAATTATGTCTAAAAATGTTCAAGCTCCTTAGAATAAAGTCAGGAAAGTTTGGGTAGCTGTGACCTAATTTCTTACATCTTCCTTCCACCTTGTTAAAATTATATTTTGATCATCGAGTTGCAGCACTGAGAACGTGTTCCCATTAATCTAGGTGAGCGTGAAAGATGCTGCGTTAATGAATGATTCAGACAAAGACAGGATTTGAAAGTTTACAACAAAATTATCAGGGAAATATTTTAATTAAACAAATCACTTCTGTTTGAAACAATCTTCTTTGTGTCACAAAGCAGACCACTATCCCTCTAATTCCATTTCTGTATTGGATATATGTGGTGGCAAGTTGGAAAAATGAAGTGGTCACATTAACATACCTCGTCACATCAATAACTTACTCACAGAGTCTTTTTTGTACTATTATTTTATATTGCACATACCTTTACCTTGCTCATGAAAAGTTTGAAAACTGCCAAGTGAAATACTTACTGTCTAGTTGTTTATGAAATATTAGAAAATGAACTGAAACCAAATTCTATGCAGATCGGGAGTAACTGACAAGCAGCAGTGCCTTCATTGGCCCAACCTTAGTTCAACTTTTTAAAACAAAGAAACCAGTTTACACTAATTCTAGTCAGAGAGCTGACTGTTAGCAGTATTGTGAAGCCATGCATCCTTCCAGTACTGGTGGGCCACAACTGCTGACAGGTTGGTTACCACACCAGTGAATTCACCTGAGAAATGAGACATAGTCTTGATGAATTACCTAAATTTACCGCTTTTTCTTTTAGGTCATACAGTTTTTTTTCCCCTCAAGTGTCACTTTTGCTTCCAAATGTAGCTACACTTTATAATCAGTTATATAGAATCTAAAGGATACAAAAAAACAATGGTCATGGTGCTGTCAGAGGTTAACTGCCCTTCCACCCAACACACTGGAACATCAGTGACTAACCACATCAGTCTTCTATGTCTAAATCCAGGGTGACTTTAAAGCAAGTAAAAGGAGGTTTTCAAGATCTGCTGATCAAGGCTCAGATCCAGTGTTTAAGACAACTTCAGTAAAACTGCCCCTAGATAAGCATCTCTTCAGTTTTTAACTTCCCTGTAATGAAGGCATGTGCTGCCTGAAATTTTTCTACTCCTGAGTTTCTCTCTGGAGGATTTGTGTTTCTTGTGTTTCACGAAAGTTGAGCTAATTTGATGAGCTATTCTCTTTTCTCCACTACTCAAGCTTCATTAATGTGATTCTAGCATCATAATGTCATCAGTAGATGACATTTGAGAAATAAAGTAAGAGCTCTAGGCAAAGTTTGTTCTAGAAGAGTAGTGGAGATGCTCTCTTACTGAGCAACTAAACAAAAAAGAAAAGAAAAAGACCCCAGGGGCAACAAGACAGAAATAATAATGATAGGAAAAGATGGATGCATACAAGAATAATGCAACGCAGCTCTGATAATTCAAAACTTTCCTGTGTTTGTTTCCAGTTGGAGGTGTCTTACCATGCTAATCTAAGAAAACGAAATCCACCCCCGATGAATAAAAAAATAATACATTTGAAAAAGAATAACACCAAGAAGTTAGTAAGGAAAATAAAGCCAGACAGCCGTGGTGACAAAAAAAAAAGAGGTGCTAGTGAATATCAAATTGTTTAGAAAGCAGCATGGTGAGAAAATGGTAATGAGTAGATGACTGGATATGTAACCATCCCATCACACAACACAGGCAGGTGAGAGTTCCTTTTCTCAGGGATGTAACTGACTATCAAAGAAACATCAATAAAAGCTCATCAGTGATCTATTTTAGAATATTCTTCCCAGTGTGACACTTTTTAATGCCTATTTCTCAGACTTTCTCACTTTTAAGATTTTCCAACTTTTGTTGTTGTTGTTGTTTAAATGTATACTTTGATGTCAAATCTTTTACATTATCACAGGATAAATGTATTTTAAACATTAAACCTTTCCAAATGAGATTTCCAAGGGGAGGCAATAACAACTCTGGTTTTGCAAATCCTCCTTTATAATTCTTTTTTTTTTTTTTCCTTTTTTTTAATCCAGTAAGGCTTAGATGGAAAAAACACCACCACTGGAATAGAAAACTGTGTATTTCTGTAAAAATGAGAGAGCAAATGAAGATGTGTAAATGGGGGGAAAATTTTACCCCAAATTTTTACCCAAAGAATGTGGTCTAGTTTTTTGCAAGTGGCCAATAAATGCTTGTGTTGAAGTTCACTTACAGTGATTTAAGAAAAACGTTAAGTTTAGATTAAGCAAAGTGAGTCTTGTTCACCAGTAACATTAAAATCAAATAATTTATATCCTGGCAGTGCCTCGTATTTGCTAGCTGCTATATAAAGTTAACCAAAAAGACATCAGCCCATAAAGACCACATGATGTAAACAAATGGACAGAGAGCAATGCTCCATTTTTATTAGAACACTGGGAGAGTGGAAATTGATGCAAATATCGGAGGCTTCCCTTCTTTCTTTATTATGTTAATAAGCATTTATTAAGCATATCACTAAAGAAGGCTGTGAGTGTATTCCACCCGTGTATCATAAGCTGGCCAATCATGGGTCTGGGGAACCATGGACATAGCTGAGGAACAGATGTGAATTACATACAATTGTTTTCCCGAGAAAATATAAAAGTGGGATTAGAGAAAAGAAAACAACCAACAGGAGGTCAAAAAAAAGAAAGAAAAAAAAGGAAACATCCTCTGATGTGAAGGCTCTATTTGAAGAAAGCGAACCGGAAAATTAAAGTAATTCTACAGATCCTTCAAATGTGAAAACTTGTTTTGGTGGGATGTGGTTCAGTCATGGGTTTTTGTGGGGAGTATAGTGCCTACGTATCTCTTAACTTATTTTTATTTCTGTTGAAAATCTACCAGTCACCCTATTTCTTTCCTCACTTTTATAGCGCTCCTCAGGAAAGGCATTTGAAAAAAAGAGTAACACAGCAGCACATGGAGATTTTTGGTGAAGAACTATTATTGTCTCACAAATGTGAAGTTTTGTGCTGGCAAGAGAACCAAAAGACCAGTATTAAAAGAAGCTGGGAATCCTTGGGGATTTTTAAAGTTGGAAGGAAAGATATAGAAATAAACATGGGTTTTCATTTAAATAAAAAGTATGGTCAGGCAGAGCTTTGACCTTTGCCAAGGTCCTACAGCAAGAGAATTGAGTCTAATCAGAATGGATGGCTCAGTTAAATTAAGGAAAGGCTGAGAGAAAATGGTTTTAATTACTCTTCCTACTTACTATTCTGCAGGTACTTTGCCGAGTATATTTTCAAAGAGAAAATGCAAACACAAAAATAAAATGCTAATGGTTCCCAAGTGTCGTAGTATGTCTTCAAGAAATGTTATGGAATTTTATTCTTCTGTTTTAAAATTGGCTACTTATCTTAAAAGCCGTATTTTTTCACAACTCCCTTACAGTTGAGCAGTTGAAACATCTTCAACTTTATGCTGAGCTGTCTACATTTGGCTAAGTATATTTTTTAAATTTTGCAACTTTACCATCAACTTTAAAGTTTAATGTCAATTGGAACAATGGAACTCAGTAGGATTTGTGAAAATCAAAGTACAAACACTGAAGATATAGTTTCTGATGGGTTATAAAGAAAAGATGGGGAATGTCACATACTCCAGTGTCAAGAGTATTTATTTAGGAAATGTGTCACTTTTTATTCTTTTTTATAAAAAAATCAAAAATAATAATTAAAAAAAATATGTATTTGTAGAATGTGGTTATTGCCAGCTGTCTTTGTTTTTGATAATGTGTTAGGGTTTGGTTCCTGTTTACCCAATTCAAGGAAAATAAGGTTATTGTGAAGGCTACCCATGGCTGTTTATATAACATACCTCTGGAAATGAATACTGCTTCCTGCTTGAGACTGAAAAGAAGAAATGGGAAATGCAGTATACTTACACACTAAAATAACTCCAACAGGTATGATCAATAAAGCTTTAAATTAATGAGAAATACCATGTCTACCTTCCCACTTAGCAAACAGTATCAGATTATTCATTAAATTCACCATGCATTTTTACCTCTTCCTTCTGTCTAAAATACCATTCCTTTTTCTGTCCTTTCTCCAAATGATGAACATCCATTCATCTTTTTAGCCCTAATTCCAATGTCATCTTTTCTAAAAGATTTTCCCCAACTATGTCAAACAGAAGAAATGATTCCCTCCTCTGCATTTCCATAGCATTTTATAAACACTCGTCTTTTAACAAGTATTATGTAGCATCAGAATTAAATGTTTGCACGTGGAATATTAATGCTAGACTTTTAGTTCCCCACAGGCAAAGATGACTTATTCATCTTTCTGTCCCTGGAAACTAGTGGTACAGAAACTGACACGTAATGGTCATTCAACACTTGTTTTTTTGGATGACTAGATGGATGAGTGAATGAATCCATTAGTCTGAATCCATGCTATTTGGTTCACCTTGTATCAGAATTATATCAAAATCATAAGATCTTATTCAGGAAGAAAGAATAGCCACTCCCAAATAAAAATGAGCTGACCAAAAGGATTTCTAAAATCTTTTCCCACTCTAATATTCTATGATTTGCCATAAAGGAGCCATCTCCTCTGTCCTTTGCTCATGTGTGATATAGGATATATGGAGGGAAATGGAGTTGTGGCATTATTTGGGCATAATTTTCACTGTTTTTCAAATGCATCGTAGGTGTTAGAGAAGCAAACGAGCTCTTTATGCTACACAACTCTGTTGTCCAGCCAGAGTCCTTTCCTCTCTACCTTATACAGCAAGCACCATAATGTAGCAATTCTTCTCTGCTTATATCTTCCATTCTACATCAACACACTGAATGCCAAATGATTCATAATAGCTTTTACCATAGGCTCTGTGAGTCAACTTTGTGTTGACTTTGGTTGTATTATGAACTATATTCTTCAAGATCATCTATAGTTTTCAAGATGAAGCACTTCATTGGTGTTTTCTTACTAAGCCGATTTTGACATTTATATAGGAAAATATGATAGCTACCAAAATAGCATCTCTACAGAGAAGGGAAATTCACTTGGAGATAAACATAGTAAATTCTGTTAAAAGACAAGGAAGATGACCATCAACACATTCACGAGCAGAACAGAAATTTTGGAAGAGCAATGCCATACACTGACCCCTGTTAAAGCTTATTTACCCAGACATTTCTGTACAAGGAGATGAAACAGCATTCTAGGGGTGCAAGAGGACCCGTTACAGAGAAAAGATTTTTCTCTATCATGAATGAGCGCAGTCTTCCCAGGTAGGGATTATCTTTCTTTCAATCGTTTATTTGCTGAATAAACATTTTTATGGAGCCCATACAAGGCTCCATACAAGGTAATGTAGCCCCTCAAGGACCATTCATAGACCTGGAATAAACGTTCCATAAACATTGAGAATGTTCAGAACAGGACAAGCACAGAGACAGTTTCTCCATTTCATACCACATGTGGGCCATGTCAGCTGTGGTAAGCAGAGTTGGTCCAGCCCTCAGGCCCCTTCTCCTACCTTTTCTTTTAAAATAGGAAAGTCATATCACCAGTATTTAAATGTCTACATTTTAAAAACTGTGCCAACTACCGGGAAGTTTTCATTAGAAATATAACCACAGTTTCTCACAATTGATAAACTGTAAGAGGAATATAACCATATTTAAGTGATGATGAATAAAGATAAAATCAAATGACAGATTAACTCACAGGATGAGGGGGCACTTATTTTCAGAAGACATGTGCATTAGCTCAGAGCCTTTGTGAGTTTGAATTTTGACTCTGACTTTCATTCGTCAAGAAGTGCTCTAAACCCTAACTGTTTTTATCTTTAATATGTTCACAGATTTGTTGTGAAGATGAGGGTACCGTATATAGCAGCAAATCATAGCTATTTTTGTCAGTTGAAAAAACTTCATGGAGGAGATAGAATTTGAGTTCATCCTTAATAAATGACAGAAGTTGAGTATGTAAATAAAAAGAATAGAAAAAGATCACGAAACAAATTATCAGAAGCCATTCTGCTTATCTTGTTCAGAATGCAAAGGTTCAAAGACTCACCTTGTGTTTAATACGCTTAAAATTAATATCCTCCTGCCCCCAAACGAAGCATCACTTGCAATCTATCAACCAAGGACAAAACAAGAAATTCCCTCACCACTTTCTTGGGTTTTACTGGACTAATTACTCTGCCTGAGTTCTAATTCCAGGTTAGTTACAGCCTCCACAGGTTGTTCTCTACAATCCCTCACTCCAGGGATTAACCAATCAATTTGAAACACCTTGTAAAAATATGTCGGGCTTTCTAATTGCTTTCTGAATGAATTCCTGTTCAATCCACATTTCACTGCGATGGATTTTAAACTGCATGTACAACTATGGCACACCTGACCCAGAACCCCATAATTTCTCCAGCCTACTAGTCTTGCATCATTTTAATATTGTAAAAGCTACAAAAACAGTACTTCCAAATTCTACTTAAGCAAGAAACTTCCCAGGGTAAGTATGATTGCTGGGATGCTGTGCACAGACTGATTTACAAACATGTTGCCAAAATCTCTAAACCGTACGAAAACAATTTAAAATCACAGTCAGAATTAGACTTTGTTGCTTTACTCATCTTCACGTCCAGAAGAGCCTGGGAGTCTCATTTCTTTCTTTCTTTCTTTTTTTTTTTTTCTATGAGAAAGAAGTATAAACAATCATATCTGTGTCCTGGCCGGACTCCTATCTATGACACCAGAGAAAGCTGAGCTAATTGGAGCTGCTGTGTTACACGAGCAATCATCCTGGCAACACTCTGAGACCCCCACGGACTGCACCGTAAGCAGCCCCATCTCAATACTCTGCAAAATGTGCTCTTCCCAACTGGAACTCACCTGCACACATCTCAGGGTGGGTGCTTAAACTCAAAATGAAGACTGAACCCAACACACTAACAAGTTCTGTGGGTCAATCGTGGGAGAGAGAGAGAGAGCACCAAAATGAGCCCCTTTCTTTCTTGCTCTGCGTCTACTTCCAGGTGACCAAGATTTAGTCACATCTGCACTTTTTTCTTAACTTCAGCTGCTAATAGAAATAAAGTAAGTTGGCAATTTTCTAGAAATACTTTCTTGCAGAAAACTTTTCTGTTGTAAGACCTCAAAAGAAAATCCTAATTATTGCTTGTAAAACAAAACAAAACAAAACAAAAAACTACTAGATTTGATCTTGAAGTAGCATTCTATCACTATTTACAAGACAAACTACATTTATAAGATACAGCAGAGCAGTGATGGAACCTGAAAACACTGCATATTACAGATGGCTGATGACACGACTTTTTCTCACTGTCCCGTAGCCATGCTATATAGTTAGCTAAGTATGACAACAGTGATGATATGTTAGGAATTTATCATTTAAACATATTCACTTCAAAATTTATTTTTCGTATACATAGCCTTTGATTTTTAGGAAAACGCATGGAAGTATCATTCCCAGGATAATACTCTTTTTACTTACACTAATTATAAAATAACTTGATTTGCATAATTGTGTGCATGGACACCATACACACAGCCTTTTAAATAAATCAATGTTTCAAAACAGTTAAAAAAACACAAAAACCCAAGCAGACCTGAATCTCAGTTAAAAGAGCCCTGTTTAAAGAAGAAAAATTGTCAAAAGCTTCTAACCAGGAATTTCACCTCAGAATTCTAGAAGAGTTTCAAAATGCGGAAACTTATCAGTCTGCTGATTTTTAAAGAATAGACCACACCAGCAAAGTCGTTAGCATGGAAACCAACTAAGCTGCCCTGCCTCCTCTCACTATCCTCCTAACTCGGAACTCTGTTCCATGAAGCAGAACTTATCTGACATCTCTGTTGCTGCTGCCTGGGTCAGAACTCTCCTTTGAAGGTGTTTCAAAGTAAAACAAGATAAGAAGCACCTTTTCCAAAAGAATCCTTCCGACAGAGTACTGCGATGTGAAAGAATGAAGTGCAAGTCCACTAGTATCTTTGCCAAAGCACTTTTTTTGTCTTTTTAATAGATAAGATAAGTAAACTTGCCAAGGGGTGGGTGTGTGGGGGTGAGGAGAGTGCCCCAGATAAGAAACAGAGGGTATCTGTTCTCCTTGGAGGGGAACCATTCAGTGGGAACTGGGGTTCTGAACAGCAGGCAGACAAGTCTCCTGTTCACTCTGTTGTCACTAGGAGTCCAGGAAAGACAGCGAAAGAAAGAAGTGATGAAGGTCCTGACTCTGATTCATAACCACCTAGTGATGTGTAAACAAGAATGTATCTGCCTCAAAGGCTTTAAGCTAATTGATTATGCAAGTTATTTGATACAGTCAGTGTTAGGAAATACATTATCTGCTGGCTTATGGAAAACCGGTAATGTTATCAATTTCAATATAAAATATTCTACCCAGGTCCCAAGTCTCCAAAATTACAGGCTTTATTGTTACTGTCCTTGATCATTACTGTTTGAGTTTCACCCTCCCTTGACCGGATGTCTGTTTTAAGAAAAAGGTAAGGTAGAATGAAACAGACCCTGGCCTAGAAGAGAGGTTAGTTTCCCTCTCTTAAACTCACTGGCTACCAATTTTTTGCAAAACAAAATTTCCCTTGGATCTGGATTGCTATAAAACATTTCACCTGGCTTTACCAATAAGGAGCTGAAAGGGCTGGTATCTCGAGATCCTTTGAGCTCCCAAATCTCTGAGCCTGATCCTTCCTGACCATCCTAGGTATAACTGAGATATTTCTGCCTTTGAGCTGTAATAACAATTTTTATCACTGCTATTAATTTGGCAATTAATCAAGAACTGCCTGTGACATCTCTTTCACAGTCAACCATTGGCTTACATGTTGGCTGATTACTAAAAAGTGCATTTGTGAAGAATACCACATACATGATACTTAGAACACATTTTCCAATAAAATTAATATTGTAAATGAAAGTGATACTCCCAGTCAGTCCCCCAAATATCTATTTAGCACAAATTACAATCTAACTTTACATCAATACTGTTTTATTATTATTGACCGGTCCACCTATTTTTCCGTTGTTTCTATGTGAACATGTCCTTTGAGTTTTAATTTAGCATCACAGAAACACGCTGTCCCTGACAGAGGAAGGAAGTACCTTCCCTGAGTGACTCTAAAGGCTTCTTCCAGGACCGCAGGATTTCATCAAGGGGGTTCTAGGGGCCACTGTGGGGTGCCGTAGGCTCTCCATGTATTTGGCAGGCAGAAGTGGCTTCTGCAGTCAGAGGATGGGCTTATGCACATATGCAATTGGTTAGATGTTCCTAAAACAGGGACTGCCTAGATTATACTCTCAAAATGTCATTTAAGCTATTTATTTATTTGTTTGTTTTTCGTATTTTTTAGAGTAATTTTCAGTTCACAGCAAAAGTGAGCTAAAAGTACAGAGATTTCCCATAAACGCCCACTCTGGCACACACACAGTTTCTCCAATTGTAAACATTCCCCCACCAGAGTGGTACATTTATTACAATTGATGAGGCTATATTGACACATCATTATCACCCAAAGTCCATAATGTACATTAGGTGTCACTCTTGGTGGTATACATTCTATGGGTTTAGATAATGTATAATGATGGCCATCATTATGACATCATGCAGAGTCTTTTCATTATCCTAAAACTCCTCTGTGCTCCACTTACTCATCTTTCATACCCCATATTTTGTGTTATTTTTATAATGATTTGTCATGTATTTAGGTCTTACTTGAGCTTTTGAAAGCAGAATCTATATCTCGGCATCTTTTCATCACTCACAGTGACCCAGCACATGAGCCTTAATAGATCTGGATTGATTTGATTTTCATTTGAACCTCATTGGTTTTTTTGGAAAATGTGATCTGACCTATGACCTCATAACAAATAATTAAATAACAGAAATCTGTATATTAAGGAGTTCTCTTGCCCTTTGTGCTTTTATGTATACAATTAAAACAGGTTGTCTTCATGGTGCAAAGCCAACTACAGAATCAAAGTGAGGCTGGTGCCACCTCAGTGTACACACCCACCCACAATTGCCTTTTTCACCTGCCCTGGGTGCAGGAGGGTGGAGCCCCAAGTTGTACGTGTGCATTTTCCACCTCAGCTGTGTTGCAGTCAGCTCCTCTAACAGGCGACTTTGTTTATTCCAAGTGCACAACAGCTGGCCTTCGTCACACTGGCCTGTAGCTGCTCCAGTTCTGGCTGCCCAGCCACCATCGAGTTCTTCTCTCCAGTCACGCATGTCCTTCTCTTTTTAAAATTACGTTTATCAAAGTCCCTGCATGGTATGGGTGTTCAGGAGAGAGGAGGGGGCACATAATGACAGCTTTGACTTTTAGCATGGAGCACGCTAGAACTGAGGTCATGGCGTGTGTTTCCATTTCCCAGGGAAGATGAACAAATCTCATCTTCACCTTGCAAAACCTGAAAATCCAAAACAGGATTTGGAATCCTCTGCTTTCCAAAATCTGTTAAGATACTAAGAGGGGCTTTAGAAAAAAAATCCCAGATTTTTTAATCCTAAATGTGCTTTTTAATTATTATTTTCCCTCTAAATAGTAAACATTTAGAATTTCACCATAAGGAGACAATCTCACACAATTTAAAAATTTTGTAAAGCTTAACTACAATCAGGAGAGTCTGCAAAAGTTTACATAAAGGTCTTTCATAGAATAATGCAATTATGCCACAAACATTTTCCATCTTTAGTGTTGCTCAACATATTATAAAGAGTAGCTAATGGAACGTTATTTACATGAAGTTTAATAATTCACCTTAATTCTTGGGCATCGCTGCACAGAAGACCATTTAGGTTACACAGTTTTCTCCATTCTGAGGTGGTTAAAGGCTCCATTTTCCAGAATTGCTCCAGGTTTTTCTTCGCTAGATAGGTTGACTGACTTGCTCAGAATCCATACTTCAGTATTTACTAATTTATTATAAACTCTTGTCCCCTTTTTATGAATGTAAAAAATCTCATGCACTTTTTAATGTTAACATATGAAAATACATTAGATATCATGGCTAAAACAATCGAAGCAATGGGACTCAACACTACTTTGATATCAATTTATACCTCCAACCCAGACACTGCCCTCCCCATCTAATAGCACTCTTCTGATATCCCTCCCCAGGAGGCTGGTGAGGAAATGACTCACTCACTCTCTGCAATTGAGACTTATTACCATGCAGGACCAGGCCAGGAACCACAGTACGGAAGCAGGAAGCAAAAAAAAAAAAAAATGAATTGAATGATTTGCCTATTTTTATTTATTTATTTATTTTGTAATATAGGGCAGTCAATAAGAGGTAAGCCAAAAAAAAGGTGGTGGTGGTGAGGGGTGGTTGGCAGCCAGCAAGAAAACAAACAAGGAGGTAACAGGAGAGTCAGGAAGAGGAGAATGCAATTAGAGATATCCATTTTTATCTGGATTTTCAGGCGAGGAGTCTACCCCGAAATCTACCTTGTATACATCCCCACTTCCGCTCACATCCCCAAATGAAGAGTGTGTGTCTCCTCTCCTTTCTCTTGTCTCCCTCCTGTCTTCTACTTTCTCCACTGTCCCTCCCCTCAGGGCCTCCTTCCCAATTATACTTTGTCTCTTGCCTGAGTGGTGTTGTTAATGCATATTCCCGCCCACCTGCTTCTCCAACCATTCAAAGCAGGTGAGGACGCAGGTGGCACAAACTCAAGCAGGAGACACTGGGAGGTAAGAGAGCGAGGGATCCATGCAGTGTGTGTGTGCTCGCACGTCCACATACCACACATACACAAATGCTCTTCCTCCTAACTGGCAGCTCTGGAATCCCATCAAATGCTCCCCAAACTTTGCCATTATCCCTCTTTTAAACCAAGAGATCTGGGGAGATGAGGCCAATGATTTGCTACGAACTCCACAGACCTAGAGTATGCCATGTTGTGCTGAAACCAGTGAGTTAGTGATGCTTTAGAAAGATGACTTGGCATTTTATTAAATACATCCGTTTGGGGTTTGTGCACAGCTCTTGTGGGGGAAAGAAAATCTTTAGATCAGTAAGTTAACAATAATTTTAACTCTGATTTTCGTACAACCCCTCCTCAAAAACAAAACAAAAAAAAAACAAAACTCCTCTTCCTTGGAAAAGAGGCAGCTGGTGGTGAGGTGGTGATAAGCCTGGTACCCCAGGAAAGGCATAGAGGAATGGGTCTGACCTAGGCTGAATTGACCTAATGAAACATGATGCAATAGTCACAAGACTTTTCTTTCTGAGTTTGACAAGAGAAAGCCTGGCTTTTCTACCATCTCTGGACCCTAATTGAGTGTGAGTAATGAATATACATGTGGAGCAGCTCCATCATTGTGGATGGGTTTTGCATTTGGACACTGCCATGCTGTTCCTTGTCTGAGTGCCGTTGTTTGGGAGAGGGAAGGACAACAGCCCAGATGTTCCCAGCCACCCACAGAATCCTGTCAAGGGGCATAAATTCATGAGGAAAGGCAAAGATTTTCAAAATAATTGGAGGCAGCTACGTACAAGGGGAGGTGTAAATAAAGGTCTCTGTTGGTGGTGTGATTCCAGAAGATGGACTGTCATATGTTACCTGGAGTGAATGGATGCCCTTTGGCCATCAGAGTTCAACTAGGTACCCAGCAATCTGTTGTTACTTACTTTGGCTACTAGGTTTATGGACTTAGGGCGGTGTTTGCCTTAATTAGATTTATTAAAGTCTCTGCATATAACCCGTTCTGTTCCGGTTGTATGTGGATTTTTAAATCAAGACTTTAATCCCTTCAAAAAAAGTTGTTTTACTTTCCTATTGTTTTTCCTGTTTCTAATTCCAGTATTTTTTAAACTATTAAGGTCCTTATTAAGACCTTGATGTCCCTCACCCACTATTTAAAAAAAAAAAAAAATGTTTCTTTTAGTTTATGTTTTCTTTTTTTTTTTTTTTAAGTAGAAAAACCACTCATGTAAGATTTTGAGATAGAGTTGTAAAATTGGAACCAGTGAGAATTTTGCTAGATTCTTTGGAATTTAGTTAGTTAGCTGCTGCTTCTTTTTCTCCTCCTTTTGAGATAAATTAATCATTTTTCTGAATCAACAAATGCATTTTTTAATTACAGAATTTAGTGTGGGGTTCCAAGGTATATAATTTTAATTCTCTGAAAGTCAATCTGAACCAACCATTGTTCTTACTTATTCCACTTCAGCTTTCGCCTGGGAATATTTATTTCTTCCAGGTATTAAAAAGTAATTTTGTCGTATGTTTTTATAAAAGGTTAGGTCATACCATGTTTCCCCGAAAGTAAGACCTAGCCAGACAATCAGCTCTAATGCATCTTTTGGAGCAAAAATTAATATAAAAATATTATATTGTATTATATTACAGTATATTATACCTTGTTTTATTTTATATTATATAAGACCTGGTCTCATAGTTAACTAAGACCAGGTCTCACATTAATTTTTGTTCCAAAAGATGCATTAGAGCCGATTGTCCAGCTAGGTCTTATTTTCAGGGAAACATGGTACTACTAAAACATGTATTTAAATTGTCAGAAAATGCCAAAGCATATAATATGTGGTATTATTTGTAAGACTAAGAAAATTGATGTGATGGAAAACTTAAAAATTTTGAAGACAGGTACTTGATACCCTGGCCAATTCACTCACTCATCCTCTCTGAGCGTGATGTTCTACATCATAAACAAAGATGGTGTTTTGGGCACATAAGAGATAGAAGCTGAAAACACACAACTAAAATAAAGGAGAAAATTAAAAACTTAAATTATCTCATATTTTTGCAAAAGTTTCTGAAAAATCAATACTTTTAGTAAAATATCAATCTGACCTTCAATTGTTATTCAGAAAAAATATACCATGCATTTAAGTAAGTTGCTTTTTTAGTAGCAAAACTAGCTCTAGCTTCAAATATTTCCAACCAAGGCCAAGAGCCCAGAAATAAATCAGAACACCTCTGAACACCCAAAAGTGTTGTCATAAAGTCAGGGGCTTTAAACAGCTTCTTTCAACCCTAAAAGAATCCCTTACAATATTTACAGAAAATATGGCCACAATTTACATATAAAAGCTACTATAAATAGATGAGAAGGGACAACTATAGATAAGTCATGCAAGAAGAAAAACAGGGTGACCCTGTGGCTCAGGTAGTTGGAGCGCTGTGCTCCTAACACGGACATCGTCAGTTCGATTCCCACATGGGCCAGTGAGATGCATCCTCCAGACTTGAATTGGAGAGTAGGGGAGAGGAGGGAAAAAAGAAGAAGACAAAGAAATTGCTAAGAAACATACAGAAAAAAAACCTCAATTCAGTAGTAATAAAAAAAACTACAAATTAAAAGGCATTTTAATTGTTAAATAAGCAAATATTTATGTTTAATGATAATACTCAGTGTATACAAGGGGAAGGTGACGTCAGCTTTCTAGCATAATGGTGATCACCATGTAAAGCTGTAAAGTAATGTAGAAGGTGTTAAGTTCCTTAAGGAAAAATATTCTCTTAACAAAGTTACTCCCATTCTAGAATTCTATTTTAGAGGAACAATTCAAACTGTGGACAAAATTTATATACAAAGATGTTTATCCCAGCACTATTTATAGTAGCTAAGAAATGGAAACAAGATAAATTAAAAAATAGGCTCAGATTTATTCAAATTAAAACACAGCTATGATTGAAAATTATGCCTGTAATTTTAATGAAAAAAGTGTTCTCCAAAACTATTAATATTCTGGGAAACTGATCATACAACAATGCTAACTGAAGAATGAATAATGCAAAGTATTATATACAGTGTTATCCCAACTGTGTAAAATAATATAATATAAATTGTAACATTATGTGTAAATAATGCCTCCATCTTTCCATATAAATACTCAAATCTGTATTTGATATTTATGTATAAATATATAGAACAATTTTAAAGGGATTCCAAAGGTAATAGTATCTCTGACAGCTTGCATGTTATATTTTCCATGATACCTTCTATTTTTCTAAATTTTTTACAGTGAGTCCCTATTATTATTATTATATAATCAGCATTATACATTATACTTAGAAAAATGACTCACTAAATATAATTATTTCTAAATGCTGCTCAGAGCCTTTTCTGTTACAGACCCACTTCTTTTGCAGATGGCGATCTGCCTTCCTGATGCATAACAAATTAGGATTTCTGTGAGGAGGAGAAGGGAGGGTGAGTGTTTACTAGCAGCAGTGCTACTCAGCACGCCCCCACACCCAGTCGGGCCCATCACACCTGACTGATATCAGGTACTCACTCACTAAGTGTGATTCTTAACAGACCCTCAGCGAACTTGGCATGGGGAATGATGCAATAAGTCTATAAAATGTTTAGAAAGGTTTATCTCTGCCTATCTAAATTGGGCATGTAACATGATGGTCGAGCCATGGAGTCAGGAGGGCTGGTTTTAAACCCACATTTTGCCACGTGGTGACTTTGTGATCTGGTAAGACATTTAAATCATTTTGGCAACTAGCTCTGAATTAGGCAAATGGGGATGGAAATAGTACCTACCCCATAGCGTAGTGAGTGTTGAATGAGCTACGTCAGGAAAGGATGTAGACCAGTGCCTGAAAATGAGAGCTGTGGTTGCTAGGATTATCGTCATTTTCTAAATGATGCTCTTGAAAGCAAGGTTTCTCCAAATGTGAGTCCCCTGACTGCTTGGACCAGAATCAGGAGGAAAGCTTGCCACAGATGCAGATTCAACTCTACTGAATATATTTATGGGTCCTGAAAATATTTATTTTTGACAAATTTCAAGGTTGCTCTACATGCACTAAACTTTAAGATACACTGCACAAAAAGTGTCATTACACTTGAATTCTCTTTAAATGTACCTAAATCAATAACAAAAAGTTTTAAATGTTGAGTAATTCTGCTTACTTGGGCAGCTGAGCAGTGCATATACCCTTGTAAACCGATGTCTAACAAAAATGAAGAAATAAATTAGAACTTTATTTCTGAGTTTATTTTATTTTAAAGAGAAAAGCTTTTATTATCAGAAAAATTCATTTACGTGAAACGTTTTATTCCTTGAAGATGTTAGTTAAAGAATATGTTATTGTATTAATGTCTGTTTTGTATACAAGATGTAATTTTACTCATTGTATCACAAAATGTAAGGTTAGATTTGCTTCAAAAGAGACTTGAAAGTGTCCAGATTTTCTGAGCTACGAATAGATTATGTCTCTCAGCAATCAAGGAAATATGTGTGTGCTTCTAAATAAAAAGAGCATATAGTTAGAAGTGACATGCTCAATGATAAGAAATGCAATGTTTAATTTAATTTTTTTTTCTTTGCAGCCCTTCTTATTTACTATCTGTGCCTCATAAATATAAAGACTTTTTAAAATTAGTGTTAAGAACATCGACTGTAATAACAGTGATAGCATGATTTTATCTCTGTACATTATCATGGACATTCCTACTCACAAAGCCCTAAGATTTTCTGACCAGCTCCATGGAGGCTCTCTCCAATATGTGTACACGGGGCTAAATGTGAATCTAGCGGTTGTTCTACTCTGGCTCTGGCATCATTTTGGGCGTCATGTTAGGTCAGGATGGAAAATTCATCAAACCACTTCAAACACAATTCAGATATAAGGGCAGGAAATTCTACACTGCAAAGTGCAGACTTATCTCAATACACATACCATACAAACCATGTTTCCCCGAAAATAAGACCTAGCCAGACAATCAGCTCTAATGCGTCTTTTGGAGCAAAAATTAAGACTCGATATTATATTAGATTATATTATATTTATTTTATTTTATTATATTATATTATATTATATTATACCCAGTCTTATATTATATAATAAGACCAGGTCTCATATTAATTTTTGCTCCAAAAGATGCATTAGAGCTGATTGTCCGGCTAGGTCTTATTTTCAGGGAAACACGGAATTTCTACTCAAAATCCAAGCATTCATAATTTGATAAGTTCCTCTGTAAAATCAAATAGTTTTATTTCAGTAAGCATTATTAAGACTAATTTCCATACTAATTTTAAATTTCAGAATTTTTATCGCTCTAAATGCATGTTAGCAAATTAATCTAATTTATAGATTATACCTTACTTAAGTAGATGATTTTGTCTAGCTTTCCCTGAAATAAATGAAGATTTTGGATTACTCTGATCTATATCACCATATCAAAGAGACAACTATTTATTATAAGTGCATGACACTCAGAGTTATTTTTAGCTCATGATAGGTATCAAAATATTCATTAAAAAATTTAAAGAAACTTGCTTTTTTAACTGGAGGGGGAGAAATGAGCATGCTCAGGAAGTTTTTAAGATATGGCTACTAGCAAAAGCTACTTATATCAGCATCCAAATATGACTCAAATTTTCATTAAACACACCTTCTATTCTCATAG
This sequence comes from Rhinolophus sinicus, assembly GCF_036562045.2. Classification (NCBI taxonomy): domain Eukaryota; kingdom Metazoa; phylum Chordata; class Mammalia; order Chiroptera; family Rhinolophidae; genus Rhinolophus; species Rhinolophus sinicus. Next base: position 50,420,997 of record NC_133754.1, on the reverse strand, counting down.
ATGGGTCATTTAATGACCGTTACAGAAGACTTTAACCCTTCATTTGTCAAGATGATTTAGAATTTTGGGGGTATGCTATTCTCTCACAAGTAAAACACTCCATTTCAACTAGCCAAAGCCATCATAATGCTAAAAATAATATTGCCATGCTTTAGCCTCCATTAGAGTCTCTTAAAAACTCATTGCCATCTGACTTGTCAAAATAATATATTAGGAAGCTAAACTTAAGTGTGACATTGTAGTGAAGTAGGGAAAGTCTGGAAAGAATGTGATTTAACAGCAGATGAGTTTCTCTCAATGGGATCAACAAAGACAACCATAGTGGGTTCTTCATATGGAGTCTTGGGTGCCTGGGAGGAGAGAAAGTGACTAATGACCCCAAAAGTAGTTGTGATTTGTCTTGAGTTTGTAGGAGATGTATGCATTGATGAAATGTTTTCAAATTACAACAGACCAAAGTCTAAATAAATAAATACTCATGATGCAGTCCTTTTTTAAAAATTTGACAGGTTTCTATACGGTAATTTATTGCAAAACAGGCCATAAAATGCAATGTCTTGCCATTAACTGTTTTCATTCCAATTGCAATAAAAATTAATATTCTAATCCAACCAAACAAAATTTTCTGAACTAAAAAGAAATTTTAAACCAATAGTACTATATTATTCAATTGTTCTCCTCCTCCTAAAAACAATTAATGGGAAAAGTTCTCAATAAGCTGAATAGAGTCAAGTTTTTCAGTTTAGAAAAGACAAATAAAGTAAGCCTCCTAATTCAATTCTTTCATTCATCTAATCACATCTTCCCCCAGGAAAAACTCACAATCCAAATGTAGCACTATGAACTGAATGTTCATATCCCCCCAAAATTCACATGTGGAATTTCTAACCCCCAAGGCGATGACATTAGGAGGTGGGTTTTTTGGGAGGTAATTGGGTCTTGAGGGTGGAGCCCTCATGAATGGAATTAACGCCTTTATACAAGAGATTCCAGAGAGCTCTCTAGTCCCTCCCACTAGTTGAGGACACAGTGATCAAACAATCATCAAGTCTTCACCAGATACCTAATCTGTCAGTGCCTTAATCTTGGACTTCCCAGCCTCCAAAACTGTGAGAAATAAGTTTCTGTTGTTCATAAGCTACTCAGTCTATGGTATTTCTGGCATAGCCGCCCCAACAGAGTAAGATAGTAACTTTCTCTAGCTCTTAAAGTTCTATAGTTAAGGATGGATAAGAGATTCATTCCTACTTGGTCCTCCAGGAAGCCAACAAAGGTGAAATCCAACCACCCCTGTTGAGGGTGGTTGCACAAGCCACCCCACCCTACCCCACCTCTGAAGATCATTTGCTTCTTCTCCAACTTTGAAAATGAACACCTTTCACACACCTTTGCACACTTCTGTACACTTTCATTGTTAAAGAAGAAGATGCAATTCAGACTCTTGAATTAGATCCTCCCCAGAGCGATAGTTATGCTTTGTAGGTAAAAGAGGCTAAGTAAAATGCAGTGCTCCTTTATTCTATTATTACTGCATTTTCCTAGGTTTTTTTATAGTATAAATGAAAGTACTTCTATTACACTCTTCCTGTTGGAGGTCTCTCTTTAAGAACTGAGTAGATTTGGAAACATGTGCAGAAAATTCCTTGCTTTCCAAATTCTTTGATTTACTTGCTGAAACTCAAACACTGGATACTATTCTAAGATTTTACTAGTCGGCAAGAGGCCTGGGTTCTAGTTTACCCTCACCACATTTTATTATCTGGGGCATGCTGAGCATAACATTTAACCTCCCTGGGTCTCAACTGCTTCATTTAACCTCATTCAGCAAAAACTTACTCAACTCTCACTATCAACAAAGCACTTTGCCAGCTCAATAAGGGGGCCTACGCTGTTAGCCTCACAACCTGAGCTTTCCTTTTCAATTGCTTGTTAGTGTGGCTGCTAAATGTGTGAAATGGGGCTAGTGAGACCGAGGAACTAAATTTCAAATTTCAGCAAATATCAATTAATTTCAATTTAAAACTGATACTTCATTCAGTTATTGGAAAACTTTAGGTACATTTGAAACAACCTGAGGAGGTGATTTGAATTTTCAATTGTTAATTTTATGAAATCTTAATACAGATCAATTATTTCCAATGAAAATGTAGTGTTCATCTTGAGATATGTTGTACGAGTACATAATTTGGAAGCCAAAAAAAGAAAAAAAAGTGTAAAATACCCATTAATTTTTATATTATTTGTTGAAATGATTTCATTTTGGATACACTTGGTTGAATAAAACATTTTTTAAATTACTTCACTGGTTTCTTTATGAAAATTTTTAATGTGGCTTACATTATATTTTTATGGGGCAGTGCAGCTCTAGAACTCCAAAATAAATCATCCCATGCAATACACCTGCCATACCTCTAACTTCCTACCCTGTTTTCCCCAAAATAAGACCTAGCTGGACAATCAGCTCTAATGCATCTTTTGGAGCAAAAATTAATATAAGACCCAGTCTTATTTTACTATAATTATGTTGTATTATAATAGTATAATATATTATATTATAAATCTTATTAAGACCAGATATGATATGATATGATATGATATGATATGATATGATATAACATAATATAATACCAGGTATAATATGATATAATATAATATAATATACTACCAGATCTTATGTTAATTTTTGCTCCAAAAGACGCATTAGAGCTGATTGTCCAGCTAGGTCTTATTTTCGGGGAAACACGGTATGTACCATGCAAGCTGTCTAGGTTTTTTCCTACAGAAAACCCAACTATATTCTCAACCTTTAGTACCCTGCTTATTTCTGAGCTTTCCCCCAAAATAGCTTGTTGAAACACATTTGTTTGCTCTGCTGTTTTTTCCAATATGTTAAAATTTCATGAGGAAAGAAACAGCTTGGTTTGCTATTGCACCCTCAGTGTCTGACCACACACAGAGCAGAAACTTACAATAGGTGTGTATAAAACAGTAAGTTGTAAGTGTTCCTGAGAAGTGTCTAAATTTAGCTGACAAGTCGTTTTTAATATGACAATTCACCTTCAAGTAGAAAGACACCTAAATTACTTTAAAACAACTTTCCAGTTTATTAATTATTTCATCCAGGTTATTTGATGAAATAACCACAGTTATTTAACAGCAAATATAGCTTATTTCTTAATATTTTACTCCAATAATTTAAAGTTGGCATATCTTTAGAAGCATACAGACTGTTTTCTCCACATATACATATAAAAATAGTAAATAAACATATTAATTTTTCCCATTGCAACTACTGTTTAACATACGAAAGGGTAATGCTCAACACCTCAATAAAATCATACATTAGTAAAGCAATTTGGAAACAGCTTCATCAGTTCAAGTCTTCATTTTTCCTTATTATAGACTTTCATTTGTGCAAAGGGATAGAAAATGTCTTCCCTGGCATCTCTGGCTGTCACTTATGGCTGACATAATGCATAGCATGAGAATTGCTATTTGTGTTTTAATTAGATTGAATCCCCACTCATAATATTACATGTGTTTGCATATTATTGCTCAAATGGAGAAATAATAGAGCAGTATTCTTTGAAAATTTATTTTGCAATTGTAACTCCCATTTCTAAATAGCTTTTGCTTTCATTTGTCTTTTAATTTGATTATTATAAAAGCAACATCATAATTTAAGAGAGAATGAGCTCCATTCTCCCTCTGTGTATGTTCATATATTCTTACTAAGAACCCTCTGGATTCTGGTAGATGAGTACCTGAAAAATAAATAGAGCTCACAACTATCTTGACACAGTACGGAAAAATTGTGGTCTACCTACCATGTTATCCACCGATGCTTCAGCCCAAAAAGTTAATAATTGATCAGATACAAAAGTGTGAGTCCCAGGGCTGGAAGCCAAAGCCAAATGTGCTTGCATTTCAATGGGCTTCTGCTTATTTTCCCTAACTCTTTGCCAAAGAAACTCTACCAAGGAGCTGACTACTCAATATCTCAATACTCTAGAACTTAAAACACAAAAGATCCATTGGTTTTTATAGTTACTTTAACATTAAAAAAAAAAAGATAAAAGAAGCATTGGACTAACATGTACAGTGAATTAGTACAAACAAGATAATATACACACATTAGAAAACACAAAGGAGAGTCATTTCTGGAATGGTGAATAAGAAACTCCGAAAATCTGCTCCTTCATAAGTGCAGTGACAACACTGACAGAGTGATTAAAATCAACTTTTTCAGAACAGTAGGAATTATCCAAAAACTTGCAAAAATCTGAAGAATAAAAACAGCTAAATCTTGGTAAGAACTGAGTTTCAAGGCATTTTTAACCTACTCTATTCACATCCTTTACTCTCCAGATCTTCAGTAGCCTTGAAAACCATCAGCCTTGCAATCATGATAGCCATGAAAACCAGCAGCCTGCCAGCCACTACTGGGTACAGAAAGAGTTACCCCAAAAGCTCTTTTCCCAGAAATTTGACATTTTTTTTTAACTGTCTGTCGGTTCCATGGAAACTCTGACTTACAGGGATTGTCTTTATTTGACAATCAAAATAAGCTGTGCAAATAGTCTCTTCCCCAGGACATGTTTCAAGAACAATCACTGGCAACTGCTTAACACTATGGCTGCCTGAAGTAGTGATATAATTGGGACAAATGATAGGCTGACTAAGAAAGTTAAAGAAAAAATATGGGCATTAGATGTACATAGAATTTTTGAAGAACTTTGGTAGATTCCTTAAATCAAGAAGTCCACGTGCATGTGCAGGACTGTGGGCAGGCTTAGGGAAGCCTGGAAAAGCTTTCATCTCTCTCCTGTGGTGGACTTTGAGCCTCTGCACAAACAGGAAGTAAAAGCTATCAAAGAGTAGAGACCTGCCTCCTGGAGTGTTGAAGGCATGCCCAAATATGCACACAGAGCCAATTGACAAGGCTGAGATAGTTGATAGTTTAAGGTATTTCAGGAAATTTTGGTCCAATCACTAGCTGACCACAAAATTAACTGAGCAGAGACCTCAATGGTCATAAATAAAGAAAACAGAGTTTACAGAATTAGTTCAGGAAGTCACTAAACAAACAACAAGCAACAACAACCCTGGAATAGGGGAATCTGATTTCCAGATTTGACACATTATATTATTTAAAATATTTAGTTTTCAACAACAACAGAAAAATTATGAGACCTGCAAAGAAACAGGAAAGTATGGCCAATACACATTAAAAAAAAAAAAAAAAATTCATTAGATATCTTCCCTAAGTAAGCTCAGACATTGGACTTACTACACAAGAACTTTAAATCTATTATACATATGGCCAAATAATTAAATGAAAACATATCTAAAAAACTAAAGGATAGTATGAGAATGATGTCTCACTAAATGAAAAATATGAATAAAAAGATATAAATTATAAAAGGAACCAAGTAGAAATTCTGGAGTTGAAAAGTACAGTCACTAAAATAAAAAATTAATTAGAGGACTCAACAGAAGATTTGAGCTGGCAGAAGAAAGAATCAGCAATTTTTAAGGCAGATCAATTGAGAAATATCCAGCCTGGATAGAGAAAAAAATAGTAATAAAATAACATGAACAGAGCCTCAGAGACCTGTCCAACACAATCAAATCTATCAACAGATGCGTAATGGGAGTGCTAGAAGAAGAGGAGATAAAAAAACAAGAGGAAGACAGAATATTTGAATAAATAATGGCTGAAAACTTCCAATATTTCATGAAAAATATTAATATGCAAACTCAAGAAGTTCAACAAGCTCCAATTAGAATAAGTTCAAAGACATCCATACCTAGATAACTTATTTAAACAATCAGAAAATTGAAAGCCAAAGAAAAAAAGAGAATCTTGAAAGAAGCAAGAGAGAAGTGATTTATCACACATAGGGCACTCGATAAGATTAACAGCTGGTTTCTCATCAGAAGCCATGAAGCCTGCGGCAGTGGGATGACATATTTAAAATGCTGAAAGAAAAACATTGTCTACTAAGAATTCTGTATCCAACAAAACTCTCCTTCAAAAATGAAAAGCAAGACATTCCTAGAAAAACAAACTGAGGGAGTTCCTCACTAGCATACCTGACCTATAGAAAAAACTAGAGAGTCTTTCGGACTGAAATGAAATGGCATTGTACAGAAACTCAAAACTACATGAAGAATAAAGAACATGAGTGAAGGTAACTCACAGCTGCCTTGAGTATACCTTGAGTTACGTGTATTTTTTTGTATGTAACTCTTCTATCTGATTTAAAACACCGCAGAAAGCAATAATTATAAAGCTGCACCAGTGGGTTTCTAATGTATAAAGATATCATTTATATGACAATAATAGCACCAGGATGAAAGAGAGAGCAGAGCTCTATAGAAGCAAAGCTTTTGTATACAATTGAATTTAAATTGTTATTAATCTGAACTTGAACTTGATTGCTATAAACTAAGATGATAATTGTAATCCCCAGGAAACCATTAAGAAAATAACTCAAAAATATCTAGTAAAAGAAACAACAAGGGAATTAAAATAGTACATAAGAAAACATCTATTTAACATAAAAGAAGGCAGTAAAGGAGGAATAAATGAACAGAATAGGCATTAGACATTAAAAATTAGTAAAATAGCAGTGTTGTCAGCTTAATTTTGTCCTCCTCAAAATTCATTTGTTGAAGTCTTAACCTCAAGCACCTCAGAATGTGACTGCATTTAGACATATATCCTTTAAAGCATTGATTAAGTTTTAACTCATTTATGAAGCCATTAAGATGGAGTGTTAATCCAATCTAACTGGTGTCTTTATAAAAAAAAAAAAAAAAAAAAAAGAGAGAGAGAGAAAATTTGGACACACAAAAAAGACACCAAAAATGTGCATACACAGAAAAAGACCATGTGAGAACACAATGAGAAGGAAGCCATCTCCAAGCCAAGGAGAGAGGCCTCAGAAGGCATCAAATCTGCTGACAACCTAATTTTTGACTTCTAGCTCCCAGAACTGAGAAAATTATTTTTCTATAGTTTAAGCTACCCAGTCAGTGATGCTTCATTATGGTTGCCCCAGAGAACTATCAGAAGCAGACATTAATTTTAACTTATTAGTAATTACACTGAGTATAAATGGATTAAACAGTCCAATCAAAAAGCAGACATGGGTAAAATGAATTGGGAAAAAAATAAAAAACAACGTGATCTAACTATATGCTCTCTCCAAGTGACACAGGAGATTCAAAAACACAAACAAATTGAAAATATACGGATAGAAAAATATATATCATATAAAGAGTAACCAAAAGAGAGGTAGAAATTGATACTAGAGACAAAAAAAAAAGTCTATAATGATAAAAGGGTCAAACCATCAAGAAAAGTTCTAAATATGTGTGCATCTAACAAGAGCCCCAGAATACATGAAGCAAAATCTAACAGAATTCAAGGAACAAGGAAACATTTTAATAATATTTGGAGACTTCAACAACCCATTTTCAATGAGGAAAAGAACTAGACAGAAGATAACAAAAAAATTACAAGACTTGAACACACTATAAACCAACTAGACCTAAAAAAAATCTTCGATAGAATGTCCATCCAAAAACAGTAGAATCACATTCTTTTTAAGTGCACAAGAAATATTCTCCAGGATAGACCATATGTTAGGCCATAAAACAAGTCTCAATAAATTTTGAAAAGCGGAAAGCACACAAAATATCTTCTCTAAACACAATGGAAGGAAATTAGAAATCAATAACAAAGGGAAAGTTGGGGAATTCACAAATATGTTAAAATTAAACTACACATTCCTAAATCATCGATGGGTCAAAGAAGAAATCACAAATGAAATTACAGAATACTTCCAGATAAATAAAAATGAAAATACAACATACCTAAATGTATGTGATGCAAGTGTAGTGAGAAATCTAGAGTTTTTGAGATAAATCGTGTAAGATGGAAATTATTTTGACAAAAGAAGAATATAGCATCAATAATTTTGACAAAAGAAGAGTATGGCATCAATAACGGCCTGTTGGAGCAGAAAACATCAGTCAATTTGGAAATTAGAGATGGTCTAGTTTGGCTAAACTGTAGAGCCGTTTGGAAAGATACTGCTGAAGAGGTAGAATTAAAGGAAATTTATAGCTGTAAGTGCCTATATTAAAAAAGAAAAGGAGACAATCTCAAGTAATTATTCTAACCTTCCACCTAAAGAAACCCGAAAGAGAATAGAAAGACAAAGGATGAAAATTACAATAATCACAGCAGAAATAAATGAAATAGAATATTAAAAAATTAAAGAAAATCAATGAAACCAAAAGTTGGTTCTTTGAAAAGACCAACAAAATTGACAATTCTTAAATAGTTTGACAAAAAAATAAAAAGCGACAAGACTCAAATAATTAAAATCAAGAATGGAAGAGGTATATTGCTACCAACTTTACAGAAATGAAAGGGATTATAAAAGAATACTATAAACCATTATATGCCAAACAAATTAGACAACTTATATGATATGGACAAATTCCTAAAAAAAATTCCTAACCTACCAAACTCACAAAATAAGGATTCAAAACTATGAATAAATCTATAACAAGTAAAACAAAACAAAACAGAACAAAACTTTCCCCCCAAAAAATCCAGGCCCAGATATTGTCACTGGTGAATTCTCTCAAACATTTAAAGAACAATTAACACCAATTCTTCATAAACTCCTCCGAAAAATAGAATAGGAGGGAAGACATTTCAACTTATTCTCTGAGGCATATGTTACTCTGCTAACAAAACCAGAGAAAGACATCATGAGATATCTACAGTCCAATATCCATTATGAACATAGAGATAAAAACGCTCAACAGCATACTAGCACAAGAAATCCAGCAACATCCTAAAGGGACTGTATAGCATAATCAAGTGAGATTTATTTCGGGAAGGCAAGCTTCATCAAGTTCACATCATGATAAGTGAAAGAATACAATCACAAATAATCACATATTGTATGATTCCATTTATAGCAAATGTCCAGAATACCCAAATCCATAGAGACAGAAATTAGATTAGTGTTTGCCAGGGACTGGGTGGAAGGGAGAATGGGAAGCGATTGCTAAGGGGTTTGGGATTTATTTGGGGGGGGTCATAAAAATGTTCTGGAATTAGACAGTAATTATGGTTGTATCACACTGAATGTACTAAAAACTCCTGAATTGTACACTTACAAAAATAAGCGAACAAAGAACACAACAATGTAAAAAACAGCAAGTGTAGTGAGAAGTAAATCCAGAGTTTTTGAGATAAATCAAGTAAGATGGACATGATTTTGACAAAAGAAGAGGATAGCATCAATAAAGGCCTCTTGGAGCAGAAAACATCAGTTAATTTGGAAATTAGACATGGTCTAGTCTGGCTAAATTGCAGAGCAGTTTGGAAAGATACTGCTGAAGAGCTAGATTTAAATAAGATGTCAGAAGTCCCTGGATGCCCGGATGGCGGAGCTCGTCATCTGGAATTTGTGATGGCAGCCCCGGAGGCTTTGGAGGATGACTGCCTTAAGGGTATCATTGCAGGTCAGTTTGGACCCCAGTCCCAGGAACTCTAGTCAATGTCAGAACCACAGAATTCTGTAGCCATAGGGGCCTATGCTATCACCTAGTTCTGTGATTGAAAGCAATATATATTAGCAATACGTAGAACAGATAAAGGGAAGTGGCTCTGTGAGCCAGCACAGGGACCTCTGGACACCCACTGAGGAAGGCAACAGCAGGAGCACAATCTGATGCAGTGCGCATGCCTCGTTTTAGAGACCTAGACACTGCAAGACAAAGGTTAAGTTGCCATCATGAGAACATGCAATTCATTCTTGGTAAAATGGGACAAAGGCAGAGATGATGAGCAGAGCATGTTGGGGGATGTTCAGGCAAAGGACAGCATGCTGGCGTGGGAGCCTATACAAATCCATCTCTGTAATAAAGTCATTTAGACCTGGCACAGAGTGATGCAACCCCTGCTGTGTGGGAGCCTGTCTTAAACTCATCTGCATCTTTCACTATGATCCGCACATAATAAATATCTATTGATTCAACGAACAAATCAATGTTCTTCTTGGATTTGTTCAAGGGCAGTTCCTGTGGTGGCATGTGGTATGTATCTGCAGGAGGGTCGGAAGGGGCCCTCTGGGGGATACTCTTCTCTACTCCCACGAGCACCACACTACAGGAGACACCTGAGGGGAGGGAGTCCCTAAAGCTTATCTCTCCTCCAAGCTCAGGAAGGAAGGTGGCAAGTTTTCCCTGCATGCAACACAGAAAACAGGGTTTATTGTACACTCTTATTTCTTAATGGTCTGATAACAATATACAAAGGCCACAGTTTGGTCTCCACTTTCATCTTTTTGATCAACTACAGAGGCAAAAAAGAACTGCTTCGTTCTATAAATACAACACGCTGACCTTTCCGAGGGGTCCCCGCCAGTTCCACCTGACCTTCACTCGCCACCCCAACAATCGGTGCAGTCTTTGGTGGTGAACTTAGTCATAGACTTAGTTGAATGGGGAGAAAAAATATATGCACTTATCTGAGAAACAAAGAATGGTGAGAAAGAGACTTATAACCTGGAAATGAGAGAAATCCTTTGTGAAGACATTTCCCAGTTTTCAATGTCCAGTGAAGACGTACACAATAGGGAAAACTCACAGCTAAAGAGGAGGAAATCTATTTATTTGCACTGTATTGTTTCTTGCATTAGATCATGGTTCCCAGGAAGTGCTGTTGTGACCATTTCAATTCTAATGGTTACAAGATGCAGGTCAGGCTGCAAGATGCTAATGTGAACACCAACAATAATTTTCCTATAACTCCGGAAACAGCCACCGGCTTCACTTTGGGGACAGGATCGCAGGACTAAAGCTTATTTAATAATTTCAAGGAAAAAGTCCTAGCAAAGGTCTGTTTGTCATGGTAAAGTTTCCTGGATCTTTCTCTGTCGCACATTAAAACTATTAAAGGGCTTCTATAAATAGTGGGTTGTTGCTTTTTTTTTTTTTTGCAGGTATATTCTCCTATTAAAGTTTATCTGAGGAAAGATTTTCTTTGGGGAAATCTATGCCAAAGTGTCTTTCCTGAGGATGCAACATATGGAAAGATGTAAAATGATTCTTTTGCTAGAGGGTAAAATACTCCGGACATTAGCCATGATGCACTTTGTTCTCATTATCGTAAAATACAATCACTGCCCATAAACTTTCACAGAAGACATGAAGAGAATGTCTCTGTCACTAGGGGAATATTACTCATCTTCATTTCCACAAGTGGCTGTCAGTTTTGGCACAGGGGCGCACAGCCAGAGGATGTGGTCCGTTGATCAAAGACCAGCTGCAGTAGTCCCACCTCCTCCAGCAGGATGGGTCAGAGGTGTCCCTCGGACGGAAATTGAGTTGTTTCAGTTCCACAAATGTGCCGTGGACTAACACCCCTCTGCTCCTCCAAGATTGACCTTTGTTTCCTTAGTTGCCTTGTTTTCGGCACTGTTTTTTATTCCACTTTAGAGCAGCTGCAGAGAATTCCTGTTTAGATTCGTTACCCTACTCTGCCTGTCCTTCTTACCTCCCTCTGCCAAAAGCAGTGTACCCCCTTCTTTTTCAGAGGGTGGGATTAAACAATATAAATGATTCCTTTGGAATCAAGAGCCAAACTTGCCCTCCGTAGCACCCTCAGCCAAGGATTGGGATGTATCAAAGCATGCTTCACATTTTCAAAGAAAATGCCTACTTGAATCAGATTTTGGATGAGTTTAATTTTCCCCTTTGAGCCTCCAGTAGAATCATAATTTCCTTTATGTGGAAGAAAGTACATTGGCTCTGTTAACCAAAATACTACAGAGCTGCTGAGTGAAGAGCAGAGGACAGCTTGGCAATCAGATGCTTATGTAAAGGGTTTTGTTTTATAGTAGCCGCTTCTAACATTCATGACTCCGTGCCAACGGGCTCCATATATAAAGCTTGTTATGATGTTATAATGAAACATCCTGGTCCATTAGTCCTCAAAGCATTAGGCTTTTCAGTTGTTGTCTTTTTTTTTTAGCTGAGCAGGCTGTGCTCCTAAAATGTGGTGCACTGCTAAATAAAATCAAATTAAATGAAAAGAAACAAATAAAACTGGAGCTGATAAGCACAAACCTCACAGATTACCTTGGGACTTCTGCAGAATCTAATTATTGCATTGGTTAACTTTTCTTCTTTTATCACTTGTGATGAGTAAACTTGGATGACTATAACAATACATTAAATAATGTAGAGGCCAACTGGATACTATCCTAAAAATATAAGGGAAAATAATATTCTCCGTTGTTTTCCATTTTGATAAAAATGAAGTTTTTCATACAAAAATAAATACATTAAATAAATCAGCTATCACTGGATTATTCCCTGAAATCTGGACAATGCTTTCCCCTCTGTGTGTTGGAGGTAAAAAGAAATGTCAGCTTGTTGTATTTATAGAAATCCCCCTCTGTTTTTTACATCCTCTGGTCCCACCAGGTGTGGGAACTTCATTACAAAGCTAGAGGGAGGTCTCTTAACTTTGCATATTCCAAAGCCTTCCTTATGCAAGATAAATCACCTTAAATCACACTGTGTTGTTTGGTTCAAAGCATTGTTTTCACTGCTATTGCTTCTGAACTTGGCTATGAAGGCAAAATAAGGGACAGTTATACAGATGACTGAGGCCAACACAATGCCCTGTGCTCCTCGAGAGAGACCCAAGAAAGACCCAAGAAAAAGTACTGGGGAGCATTTTACACATTGCCTCAGTTCTTCACTGCATTTGCAAACAGAAAACTGGCCTTTTGGGGTACAGCAGCTCTCAGGGAAAGCTTGGCAGTGGATACAAACATTCTTCACTCTGTTTTTTTCCTTTCCTTGACTTTTACATCAAGCATAACACAGGGAGCATAGAGGAAAGGGTTTTAGGGTTAAGGTCTAGCTTTGGGACCTGAACTTGCATCCATCTTGTCTCTGCAACTTAACTACCTGTGATACTGGGTAAATTACTTAACTACCGTGTTTCCCCAAAAATAAGACGGGGTCTTATATTAAGGTTTGCTCCAAAAGATGCATTAGGGCTTATGTTCAGGGGATGTCATCCTGAAAAACATGCTAGGGCTTATTTTCCGATTCTTATTTTCGGGGAAACACGATACTACAAGCCTCAATTCTGAATTCCTAAGATAGGACAAATCTAACTTCAAAACTATGGCACAAGGGTTAAATGAGACAGCATAATTAAGGATAATTTTATAGAGTATGCCTTAAATAATCATTATTTAGCTTTAATTCAAATTGGATCCTTAGGGCGATATGAGGAAATCATGGATCTACAAAGAAAGGTTTATGCCGTCTCATTCCATGCTCTTATATCTGACCACCACCAAAATAAAAACAGAAAAAAACAAGGAAAAAAAAACACATACACATGTGTGAGATATTGCAGTGTGGTTATAGTAAGGCTTAACAATTCACTTAGATGCATGCTCTCTCTTTTGGGTTGCTTCAACAGAAATCTAAATTCCTCCTTATCTGTGCTTCTCTCTGTCCTTGAGATGCATGGCAGCATGGATTGCAGTGCTGGCCATTCCATCAGCAGTTCACTTAGGCATTATTAAAACAAATTTCCAATGCAATAAAGCCTCTCCCTTTTGTAAAAGTAAATTATATTTAATAAGCCTGGGAACATGTGAGGTTGCCAAATCTGAAGTAAGACAGCCTTGATGACTTCAGTCCGTTCTCAGCCCTTGATTACAATTTGATTTCCTCTGGCATCAAAAGACAAACTATTTTAGTGAACAATGTTCTTCCTTTAGCAAGAGTGAGATCTAGTTACTTGGCAAAGGACCTGTTCATTTGCCAGACAACATGTCCAACCTCTTAGCAATAGCTGAAACACTGAATCTGATTTAAGAGCCACACAAAGTGAGGAAAATGACAAAGTATAGGGCCCCCTGAAGTGCATACATTGAAATGCTGTCTGGTTAATTATCAGGCCACCATTGCCTTCTCAGTTGCATCCTTACTATGAGGTTGCATCTGGAAATGAAAGCTATGCCTTTCATCCGTCCTCCGGGTGGCCATTTAAGTTTGTATGTTTCAAAGCATTGTCTTCTACTCAAAGTGCTTTTTCTTTCCCTGGTTCTTCCTCAGAGTCACTGTTTAAAGCCAAGTGTGTGGCTTCGGTCTCCTGGGAAATCACCTAACCTATGTCCAGCTTCACACTGGCCGGTTGCTCTCACAAGAACTTTCGGCTTATCACAGTCATGCCAGCGTCTTCCTTGGGAGTTCATCTGAGGTTTCGGCTTGTTCATGTAATCTTACTTGATTACCTGGTGTGTATTGTATTATTAATATTACTGCTCGCTTCATATTAGCAAGTTGGCTTACCTCCCATTCTTCCAGGAAGACGTGTGTGTGTGTGTGTGTGTGTGTGTGTGTGTGTGTAAGGAGGAGTCAGGAGCATTTCTGCTCTGAGAGACAGCACAGAGAGAAGGATTAGTACTCAGAAACTCTGGCTACTGCTGTTAACACTGTGCATTTCTCATGCTATAGGAGAATCTTTGTCCCCAATACTTCCCACTTTGGATCAGTACTGTTCCAAAGGAGAGCGCATCTGTAGCCACATGGAACTGTGAAACAGCCTGCTCTGTGAACGAGACAGATATGTGAGCCAATCTGTATGCATAAATGGGATTCACAATGCTTCTCACCTGAAAAAATATCTGCAGGGTCTGTAACTTAATCCTTTTGCAATCTCTAAGCCACCAGAGCCCTAAACTAACTAACCCCTGGCTACCTAGAATTCTCAAACCAAGCTTGTACTATAAGACTCTCCCCATGCTCTAGATCTCTTCAATCCTATCCTAAAAATATACTGTTCTCTGCCCTGTTCTTGCAGAATGCTGCTTTTTGCAGGCTGATGAACTAATCTGACACGTGTGCCACATCTAAGGTATTAGTAGATCCTAATGTATTAATGTTTCCCCCTCTCATGTACGATATTTGCATTTTAATGGAAGCACCCTACACACACAATTAGTTTAACCCCACAAATGTTGGCTTAATTTGGCAGGAATTTCTGGCAGCAAGACTGAACCTCAGGGGGGAAAACAACATATTTTGAGGTAAATGGGACTTTCGGCGTTCAGTTAATTATATCATGTAGGCATATATCAAAGTTGGTTTAATTATTTTTTAACTAATTACAGCACAGAAATAAAACTCTCAGAGTCAATTTGCATGTGAAACACCAGAGCTGTCCATAACTGGGTATCCTGATGGGAAAATCAGGGCATCACCTCTTTTTCACATTTAAAAGTTTCAGCACATCAATTTCACACTAACAATCAAATAAGAGCTTGACCCGAGTGGAGTTTACCATTCTTTTCGTTTTTTATATAATAGTGGAAGAACCATTTCAAGAGATACTGTAAATTTGATGGGGAGAAGGAAGAGCTATTTATTAACACTTGAACATTTTTGTCCTCACTCTGACATAGTTGAGTGGATCACCTACCATTTTTTAGCATCTCTTAGATAGGGGTATTCAACAATAACAGAAGACTCGATTCCTGACCTCAAGTTATTTCTAATCTAGCAAAGCAATTAAGCATACATATGAAAACCTATGTGCCATGCAAAATATGTTCTGATGAATAAAGTAGATATAATTTCTGAGAAATGTAGGATTTAATCATTTGGAAAAAACAGAAAATATCTCCATAAAGTTATATTCTTTTCTAATAATTTAGCATGCCCATCATACAAAGTCTGGAAAATACTGAGTGGTTTATGGAACAACATGTGAAACAGTACAAATCCTACCCTACAGTGACGTGATTAATTCATTCCATTCAAAGAGTAAATTACTGAGTACTTACATACGTGTATGAGGGCATTACATTTTAAAGAATTGAGATGCTATTATGTAGAATGCTATCATACTTTTTTCACTTAGCATTAAATGACTTTTTCTCGATACAACTTTTTCAAAAACATATGTCATATTTTTGTCCAAACTGTCTGTTAGCATTACCTAAGTAGATACCATGTTTCCCCGAAAATAAGACCTAACCAGAAAATAAGCCCCAGCATGATTTTTCAGGATGACATCCACTGAACATAATCCCTAATGCGTCTTTTGGAGCAAACCTTAATGAGAGCCGGTCTTCTTTTCGGGAAACACGGTAGTGGGAGAAAACCAAGAGCAAAATACATATAATGTTTGAAAATACCAGGTGTAGTTAAAGCCATCCTTATTTTTAAAAGAAATATACTCAAACACACACACAAAGATTATTAAAATAGAAAGGGTTAACTCTAATGGAGTCTATAAAAAAATATATCCAGCACACAGCATACTGGAACATCATCTAAGGACTCAGGAGAAAACAATATCTCTGAACATTATTAAACAGAACCCATAAGAAATGCTTTCAAGTTTTTGAAATTCTTTATAAGAATAATATTGTTTACAGCTGTTACTTCTGAACTTTTTTAGCAAAAGAATCTTATTTTTCATATGAGGGATCCCAATATAGAAAATTCGATAAAGGGCAGGCTTAGAGCTGGCTGACCATGGCGGTCAAGAAAAAGCTCAGCTCTGGTTGCAAATCAGTAGCTGTGATAGTGAGCTCAGCTTGGCACTGCTATTATCCAGGAGGTTAGAAATAACCCAATTTCCCTCTCCTTCCCACCTGGCTCTATAGACTCAATGTGGTACCCTCAGCTCTGATATAGGCAGCATGCATTTCTGGGGACCCTCCAGACTAAGAATTTCTACCATAACATTTGGAAATGTCTTTCCAAGATTAACCTCCCAACTTAAAACCACAAAAAAGCAGGAGGGTCGAGGAGTAGAAATCTCTCTGCTGACCAAGTACAAGCAGATTGGAATTTGCTGCTGAGTCTGCCCTCAGATATCCCTGGATGGTGTAGGATGTCAAAGAATTAACATAAACCAAGATTATCTAATGTCCCCCTTGTACCTGTAATCCATATAATTGATTCATTACTATCTCTGCTTGATAGAAAAACTGAGGCGCAGTGAGGTTAAATGCTGAAAATCACACAGTTTATGAGCACTGGAGGGGGCGTTAGATCTCCCAGCCTCATTCCCAAGCCTGAGTTCTTCCCACTTTAAAAAAATGTTGACACCATACATGGTCCTTTCAAAAGTCATTTTAGGATAGTTCTCTGAGTTTTACCCGTTTCATTTTCTTATTTCCTTGGCAGATAAAAAAACTCACAATATAAAAATCAGATTTCAAAACATTTAAAAATTATGTGTGGGAAAAAAGCCTGAAAAGAAATATAGCACGTTAACTTTATGTGGTGATCCTTGGATGATGATTGAACAAGAATGGCTTGTTTTTTATTCGTGTGTGTGTGTGTGTGTGTTCACAAAATCGCTACTAATTAATAATGGAAAAACACAATGAGTTTATTTATTACAAAAGAAACATAGGTTAGATAATTTTATTTCCCTCTATCTACACACACACAAACACACAGAGACACACACACACAAATGCAACACACAAAGAAATACACATAAATGTTGAAGATTTAGAATTCATTTTTTCTCTATATTTTAAATTTTTTTTCAGATTTTCTGTAATGAACAAATAGTACTTATATAAGTGAGGATTATGATAAATGCTACTTTTAAATAAAAAAATTAAAATGACCCATTGTTTTTTTCCCATTTCTTAGTTAGTATAAGCCAAAAATTAAGTCCAATTGAACCAGAAAATAATTCTAGTCAGTATTTACAGGACTTATTTAACCCAAAAGTAGGATTAAAGTGCATTAAATAATAACAAAGGTCATCAGTTTTAAGACATTTCTCTATGCCAGGCACTATTCCAGGGCTTTAGGCATATGATATTTTAAATAATCACATTCCTAAGAGACTATGAAGTTTCATTTTGCAGATGACAAAACTGAAGCCTAGAGTTTAGGTGTTTACCAAGATGGTGGAGGCTGGATTTGAACCCAGGAAGTCTGTCCCTAGACCCTTCCCTAACCATAAAGCAAAACTTCTTTAAAGAGAGCATAAAGAATGGTACAGAAATGACAAGTGCTTCCAGGACACATGAAACAGATTTGTCCACAAGCCATTGCACAATCCTCCCTAGCAACAGTATGTTTCAAGATTGTAAGCACGTATACCCCAGAGTCCACACAAATGATGAGGGTGTTTGCAAAACTATAGTCCTTCTACTAAAAGGAGGCTCTCGGTACAATTAAACACTAAGAGTTCCAGTACATTTTGCACCAGCTTGCTTCCACAGTTCGTTCCCTTCCAGGTTAGAAAAAACAAAAGCAAAAAGTACTTACATGCAGTATGTACATGCCATACACACACACACACACATATATACACATAAACACACATACATATATACATGCAGTATATACATGCCATATATATACACATACATACATATATATAAATTTAATACATATACATATTAATTAAAGAACCAAAATTTGACCTAGAAAGGGAGTCGTTGAATCACTAGCATCACTTCCTTCACCATCTTGATAATTATTTAGAATGATTTAGAAAAGGAAAAGGGAACAACAATAGTCTCACTATGTTCTTTTCCATGGGAAAAAAAGATTAAATTACCAAAGAACTATTCAACTTGAATGTGAGAGCCTAAAATTTTTTGATAAATCTTCTATGGTGGGAAGAATTCATAATCTTTACCAATTATTAATGCATAGAATCTGAAAGATTTGTGAGGACTCCAGCCTTGGACATGAGCAAACAAATTCTCTCATGTGCTTCTCTCTAACAAGCAGTTTCCTTGCTTGCAGCAGAGATGGTGGCTCAGTCACTCAGTCACTTGCTCATTCATTCATTCATTCAACAAATACATGTATACCGCATTCTAAATGTCAGGTATTGCACAGAATACATTTGTGAACAAGTTAAAATTTAAGCCCTCAAGGAGATTATGTTCTAGTGGGTAAGACTAACAGCAAACAAACAAACAAATATATAAGATAAATTCAGGTAGGGATCAATGCTATGAGATAAAATGAAGTAGGTTAAAAAGAGATAGCAGAACTGGGGGGAGGGTATTATTGAACAGAGGGAGGAGTCGAGAAAAATCTCTCTGTGGAGGTGCCATTTGAGCAGAACAATCTGAGAAAATGAGGTATGTAAAGTTCTTGGGAAGAGAGGTCCAGGGTAAGGGGGCTGCAGATCAGATGCTCTGAGGCAGAACTAGCTTACATGGTCAAGAGAAGTGAGAAGGCAATTAGTGCTACATGATCCTACCCCAGCGGGTGGGTCTCAAACGGGAGCAGTGTTACCCCTCAGGACACATTTGGCAATGCCTGGAGACCCTTTGTCATATCCAAGATGGTGGGGGGGGCGGGGTGATTTTCACTGGCATCTCATGGGTAAATGAGATGAACAGCCCCCAACAAAGAATTATCCAACCCAAGATGTCAATCATACCCACAGTTGAGAAATTCTAAATTCTCCTCTTTTAAATTCTCCTCTACAGTCTTTCACAGACTGCTTGTCTTTTCCAGTGATTATGGAACCCCGTGATTAGGAGAAAATTTACACAGGAGACAGAAATAAGCTTTTGTCCCAGATTGTATACACTTTATCACGAGGAAGAAGGATTGTTGAACTAACCATATATTCACTGTGCTAAATGAATAGGGAGGTACAACATTTCACAGGAACATACAATAAAAAGTTTATTATAGAATCATTACTACTTTTGTAAAATCTTGAGCTGAAATATTAGGGAACATAATAAATAAAATACAGTATAAATTCCTTAGCCACTTTGAACCCTTTGTACATTGTCTCTCATACCTTAGCTCCATAGCATTACTTTGTCTCATACGTTGTAGCACAACCTCTTCATTTCCAATTTGCAGCCTAAAAATTTGGCAGCAAATGGTTTAGTTACCACTGAAAGGACAGATTAGAACCCAGGAAGAGGAAATACAACAAGGTGAAGGAAAGAGAGAAAAGATGCAGCCCACAGAGATTGGCAATGAGAGGGGGAGTTAGGTTAGCTGGGCTGTTGTAGACAACAGGCATCGAACAGACAGCTCTGAGCTGTCCTGCCAAGATTATGGCCAATAAGAACCAATAAATGCTGCACAGAGGATGGAAGGACAGAGAAGTAGAGAAGGTCAAAGGTTAAAATTTCTGGTTTTCGCTACACAGTGTTTCCAAAACCTTTCAAGTAAAACATTCTCATTTCCACTACAAAAGATATTTAGGGTTTTGATCTTAAAATTTCCTCATTTGATCATGGACTACTGATTGCTATTACTTTTCTCCTCTCTGCCTCCTACTCTATCCTCTTTTACCTTTAAGAAGTGGAGATCTAAGGAGAGAAGCAATGGGAGGTAAATGATTCCACCAGGAACCAAAATCAGGAGAAAAGTTTGCAGGCCTAGAGAGTTGTGTTCAGTAAGTTGCATCCACATAAATTGAGTAAAATATGGTATACATAAAGATGCACAAATAACTATGTCTAGTATAAATGTTTAAAATCTATGAGATTTTAAATCTGCCTGAAAAATTGGAAGTTTATGATAATTGTGCTAATGCTGATGATATGTATCTATAAGTTGTATTCCTCACTAAAATATGTATATAATTATTAAAGACATTAAAAAGTAGAAGACACTCAGTGGTCCACCCAAATGAGACCTCTCAGAAATGTGACAGATGACTTTAAATCAGACATTATTCCCATGTGAAATAGTATTATGTGTTTATGACTGCATCTGTCTAGTTTCACAGTTCATTAATAAGACCGTCCAAGAGAAGACTGCACTGTTATTGCTTATTGCATTTATTATCTAGGCCACTGCAGTAGACACATATATCCCAGCATAAACAGCATACAGTTCGGGTACCTTTGAAATCAGTCATACATCTTACATGCTAATAAATGTCTCTTCACATCACTGGGTAAATTTACATTTCCTAGAGTTAGGGGGAGCTGAGAGCACACAAATATATGAGATGAAGGTGTTCATTCAGAACAAGAAAAAGAAGTGAAGATGGGCCTTGGGAGTACTCCCTTTTCCCACCATCAGAGGATACAGGCTAGTGAATGTGGAAGGCCGATGACGCATCTGCTGCAAGGTTTAATGCTGGCCACAAATGGCTGGGAAAATAAAAGTTGATAACAATCAAGTCTGGATCTTAACAGAGAGATTAACCTAGCTTCTGTTTGGAATACGTGATTTTTTTTTTTTTTTTTTGGTGTTGCTGGTGGTTTTGTTTTGTTTTGTTTTGTTTTTTTTGAGTAGGGATGCCTGGAACATGAACTTAACATAGACCGGGTGAACCACAAGTTAATCATCTGTCGTCTGCCTTGGCTTTCAGGGACTCCTCTACGTGGCTAGGAATCCCTGAGAAGGTTACAGGAAATTGCCTGGTGGGTGTAGCTTCAGAGGGCTGGGGTGGACAGTGAACTGCATTTCTTTTCCCATCAGTGTCTAAATTTGACTCCATTGTTTCTTTTTTTTCTCTCTCCTACTAAAATGGGACTTGAGCCCAGTGAAGGACAACAATATCTTAACAGAGAACTCTGGGTATCGAAGACAGGGTCATCTGTATTGTCTGAACTCCATGTGCAACAGAGATTACACCCAGAGAAAACAAAAGAACTACGCAACAGAAAAGGCCACAGCCAGTAAACAAGAGAAACGTGACTGCTGGAACAAGGGTCTTCCTGCAGAGGCTGGAGTCAGAGAAAAATAATAGCTCTTCTCCCACCCCACCCCCATCATGAGCCTATGGCCTGGAAAAAGAGAATCCGGACAGCTAGGTTTTCATAAGGCTCAAGCTACTCCTTGGGAGTGAGTTAAAGACTTTCAGAAGTTGCAGGAGCGGAAATTTAATCAACACAGTTTCATTGCACTAAAGGGTACCCTGGTGGCCTCCAAGTATTTATACAACTTACAGTAGTTCTATTATGATGAGGAGAACTCTGACTCAACATATAATACAGGACAGTGTAGTCCAATCTTTTTCATTTATATGGGATATGAGACTTACTAAATCAATGACACATAAGTCAATGACCCAGATGATACATTTATTGTAGTTTAATATAGCAAATAACTTTTCAATCATTCAACAAACATTTCTCTGTGCCAGCTTTTTAACTCAGCCATGGGCTTCAATTCTAGTGTAGATTTCTCAGTATCTTGGCAAATATTAGCACTTGAGGTTTTAAGAATCCCATATCTAAAAACATGATATCCATAAAAGTTTAAAAGTGTATACTATTTCTTGATTTCAGAGACTTGTAGCAAAAAAAAAAAAACAACAAAAACAAACAAACAAAAAAAAAAACATTGTAGAAGTCTTTGGTGATTATATTTTACAAGACCAAAAGAATTCAAATAGCCACAGACTTGCCAAACTGGATTAAGTCTCTTGGTACTTTTAAAATAGCCATACATTTCGATAGCCACTATCACTATGGTAGCATCTTGGGAAACAAAGGGAGGGTCCACAGTACTGAGGCTGACTCAGACATACCAACCGGAAACTCCCCATATCCTGGCTTCCTTACAGCTGAGCACATCCCAGCCCCCTTCTCCTGTCTTTGCTGATGTTGTCGTTCCTGAAATTAAGTTATGCGTGACAAGCTGTTCCTAAAGAGCTAATGGAAAATTGGTAAGTCAAAGGCAAAGAAGATAGTGATAATTCTTCCCCAAAGTGAAATTCAAAAAACTTTACCATTGTTTTTGCAACTATTCAACTCTTTTCATTTAAATTATTATGCAATATAATTTATGAACTCAGACAACGAGGTTGGCATTCACCATATGGGAGAATTGAAGGAACGAATGAATGTGTATGCAGCAGTGATGGGTGATAATGAGAGGACAGAAGCTGCCACGATCTGCGTTTTCATAATGTTGTTATGGCTCATTTCAAAAGCCCTTAATCAAATTTCCAGTCTTTGTATCATTAAACACCTTTTCCAGATACCATGGATGTGAAATACTTTGCAGTAATGGCCCTCGGTCATTTTGCATCCACACGTGGGACTATTGTTTCCCTTTGATTTTTGCAGAGGTATGTTGAACCTGTCAGGTATTTGAAGGAAAGCAATTTGCAGCTTTTTGACAGTTGGTCTGTCTTTGAGATCTAGAGGGGTGTGTAGAGGAACACAGATTGATGAGGCCCACGGCAAGCAGAAGACATGCTTTCAAACTACAGCAAAGTTCACATTAAAGTTATTTTATAAGGGCGTTGAAATTTAAGAATTAATATCAGAAAACAAATTGTACTGGTATCCTAAAATCAGAAATAAGTGGTTTATGCGGATTAGGGGAAATTGTAAATTAGTTCCTTCTACATCAACTTCATCCCAGGACCCAGTGAAGTAGAGACTTAAGAGGCAATGAGAAAAAAAAAAAAGAAAAAAAAAATCAAACCCCAAAATATGTAAGAGAGGAGAATATACATCAATATTCACCTGCTCTCAGGGTAGAAAAATGCTTTATTAGAATAAAACCATGAAAAAATGATAAAAGAAAAAACTTGTTTATACTTTTGCTTGCAATGTACTAGATACTATTGTATGCACTTTACAAACACCAACCAATTTAATCTTTCTAAAAAAGGTATGAGATACACAATAAATTAACACCACTTTACAGTGGAGAGATGCTGAGAGAGAACATGAGTTGCTCAAGATGACATCACTTACAAAGTACAAAGGCAGATTTTTAACCCGAAGTCCGGCTTCTAAGTACATACTTTAAGGTCTCTGGAAACCATGCTTGGACAAAAAAAAAAAGAAGCAAACATCTGTAAAATGTTTTAAAAGTAAACAGAAAAAATATAACAAGAGAGCAAGTTAATATCAGAAGAGTTTTGATCAGTGGACTTCCACTCTGCTACAGAATTACCGAGGGAACTTAAAAAATGCCAGTGCTAGCACCCCAACCTAGGCCAATTAAATCAAAATCACTAGGGAGGAGTCTGGCATTAATATCGTTATTAAAACACCACAGGTGATTCTAATGTGCAGTAAGGCTGAAAATGACAGAGAGATCAAGGGAAATATATATCATCATTTTAAGTTTAAAAAAAAGACTCAATAAATGAATCACAGAAAAACTGCAAGTGGATGATGGCAAATGATTACTCTCACTTGTAAGCAGAGAGATATGGTTTCAAATACTAGGACGTCGTTTAGTTCCTATCAAATTAACAAAAGGTTTAAAAATTTTTTTGATGATGATATTCATTTTGAGCAAAAGAAGCCTATTAGGTCTATAATTTGGTGCATCCTTCCTAGAAGTTTTTAATGAAAATGTGTTAAAACACTAAAATTGATTCCACTACTCAGAGTCTATCTTAAGGAAAGAGATACGGGCATATTCAGTCACAAGCATGTCTGTAACAGTGTTATTTAGAGCAGTAACATGGAAATTGTTCCTGGTAAACATCATGGGTGCATGACTGGTACAGTGGGACAGGGGACGACAGCAGTGTGAGGCGTTACGGAGTCCTCTTCATGACTAGGAGATGTATCTATGGTATAATGTTATGTGAGGAAAAAAAAAAGATAAGACTCTGCATTATATATTTCCCATGTTATACATGTGTAATTAAAATACCGGAGGGAAGTAGGAAAAATATGAACAATAGTTATCCCTCGGGTAACTCTGTTTCTTATGATACGTGTATATTACGATGGGTATAAAAGGAAGCGTTCCAACATGTTGAGTGACCACTAATGTGGGAAGGCAATGAAGTCATTCAGACACCCATCAGATCATTATGCTGAGAGATCTTACCTGTTTCTCAGTCCTGTGAATGCTATCATAGCCCCAATTCTAAGGACGTGACACATAGGGCAGATGAGCAGCAGTGGTGCCCGCCATGTAAGACCATTAGTGAAATACTCGCCCACTGTGCTCCAGGCTTGGGCCACTTTCAGCTCCTTATACCTGCTGATTGGTGTCATATTAGTGCTAAAGTTGTAAGTAAACACATGCAGATTTTTCAAAGGTCTAGAAGCAGAATCTGTGTTACTGGATCACATTTCCAAGCAACTTTTAACATATTTATGCAAGTTATAAATGTAAGCCAATTAGCATACATGAATCAGCCCTGCATTTTCAAGCTGCTTATTAATTCCACTTGTATGTGAAAATGTACTTGTCGTGTGGGGCGGCCTGTGGGGTCTCTTCTCCCGCTCCCCACATGAGAACGCAGGATGTGGCTAGGCCAAAAAGGAACACCCACGGAGCCATAGATAGGGGAGTCACACCACTGTAGTCTCACTGGCAGCTGGGTTGGAGACACAGGAAGCAAGAGCCACACTATCTGCAACCTGCTGTCCACTTCTCTACAATCTGCAACCCGCAATCTGCCGTGCTAACTGCAGTCCACACTTGCCAGCCCAGCCACCATCCTCTTGCTAGCCCGCATTTTCTGCTAGCGTAGCCACGGCAGTTATATTAGTGGCCAATGGCTCACTGGTTATAGCTGATGGCCAACTAGCCACAGCTGATGGCCATCCAATCACAGTTGATGGTCATTTACTACCTGAGCCAGCACCTTTCCATGTGAGGCTGAGAGCCTGGAAACTGCACTCCTGGCTCTGTCCCCACACCCGTGGAGCCATGTTGCCCCCATCCAAAACACCCCCAGGTCTGAGTATTAGCTAAAACTCATAACCTCTGTTCGTTGAGTGTTTCAGTGTCCCTCTGGTAAATCTGTGTCTCCCAGAAAATCCCAACTGGAAAAACACACACACACACACACACACACACACACACACACACACACACACACACACGCATGCACGCACATGCACATACACACACACATTCTTCATATTCTTCTATGTTTTGCTGAAATTCATCACTTAATCTTTCTTCCTGAAGCCACCATTTCCTGCCTGAGCCCCTTCAGCCAGTAATAATATCCCATCAGGATTAAACAGAGGCCACTACACAATTCAGGAGATGGGATCTAGATAAAATGACTTTCACAGTGGGAAGAAAACGCTCCTTTTCAACAGGAAGCTACAGCAAAGGAAGCTCAGAGCGAGAGTTAGACCCAGCTTCTCTATTTTTTGGTGTCTCCTCCAGATTAACAAGTGTCAAACGAGAGGCAGTGAATAGCCATCAGGACTAAGAGCCCCAAGGGTAGCATTCTACCACAGGCGATGGTGTGAGTTATAGCAACACATCTGTAGCCTGACTACGTTTTCAGAACCTGGACTTATTTGCACAGTTCACTGTGAAGACAGCGGAGGCTTTCACTTCCCTAGCTGCAACATGGCTCTACCCTGCTCCACTGCATGTCATTCTGTGCTCACGAAGTGGAAAGGACCGACGCAATGATGCAGAAATGTCTTGAAGGGCAGCAGCTATGAGGGTACAGTCACACATCATTGTCATTGGCATAAGAAAAATAAAGCCACCAGTTCCCATTGTGGGCTGTTGCTCTTCCGACTTCAGTAAATGAGCCAAAAGGAAGGCAAGCCCATTTCTACTAAAAAGCAGGTGCAGCAGGTTGGAGAAATGTTTTCATACAGTGCAGCACATAATGCTGCCCAGCTGTGGAAGGCTGAGAACAACAGCAGAGGAGTAACCTGACAAATCACGATCAGGGAGGCTGGCCTTTTGGTTAAAGATGTGATGCATGTGGCTTATAAGTGGTTTCTAGAGTTTGAATGAGTCAGTGTGAATATGTTTTAGAGGATTAAGTCCCCACCTTGCACAGGAACCTACCATGCATGGACTTCTCTGTGCTCAGAAATGAGGTCTACACTTGGGAAGATGCCAATGAAAAATAATATCATGCCCCATCCTCAAGGAGCTTTCACCAGAACTAGAAGGATGAGGTCAATGTTAATGACAATACAGCCAACTTTGTTACTTCTGTACCTACCATCAGCTCGTTTACTTCAGCCTCAAAGAAAAAGAAGTGTTTCCAGTCCACCTGTTCAAGACCGACACCCGCTCCTGACCTGAACTCCACACATCATCCAAAAAAATTGGGCTTGCTGCCTATGGGCCTCATTCTGTCCTCTGTATCCTCTATATATATTCCATCTTGTGCCCCCTACAGAATAAGCATGCACTTGGGCTGCTTCCTTTAAAGTTAAAATCCTTCCTTCAATCATACATTCCTCTTTTCTTACCACCCTCTCTCACCTTTCCTTCATAGCAAGCACCCAAAGGAATATTCAACACCTGCTTGCCCTAACTCTCTCATTCCGTCTGCAACCGTAAGTAATGCGTCGTCTGTCTCTACCAATCCACTACATCTGCTTTTGCAAAGCTGAGTTTGATGGTTGTCACCTGAATGGACTCTTTTGTGTTTGCAGCCAGCATTGTACTTAGTATATTAGATGTCTTATCTCCTTAGTGTAGACTCTCATCATCTTAAGCCTCAAGGTTTAAACAGCTACCTAACTGTGTCACTTGGTTCCCAAGTGTGTACAACTATAATCCATTGTCTAGGCTTCTGACAAATGAAATGACCTTCTCAAACTTCAGTCCAACCATCTCCATCTTTCAGTAACTCCCTGCTGTGGGGACAAAGCTCCGGAGAGCAGTTTCCAGGCTCTTGGCCTCACGTGGAGAGGTGCTGGCTCAGGTAGTAAATGGCCATCAACTGTGATTACATGGCCATCAGCTGTGGTTAGTTGGCCGTCAGCTATAACCAGTGAGCCATTGGCCACTAATATAACTGCTGTGGCTACGCTAGCAGCACATGGGGGCTACCAAGGGCGGAGTGTAGATTGCGGATCGTGTGGCTCCTGCTTCCTGTGTCTCCAACCCAGCCGCCAGCGAGACTATAGTGGTTTGACTCCCCTATCTGTGGCTCTGTGGGTGTTCCTTTTTGGCCTCACCATGTCCTGCGTTCTTATGTGTGGAGCGGGACCAGAGACCCCCACAGGCCACCTCGCATGACAAATGGCGCAGAGAGCAGGGTCTCCCACTGGACACTGCGTAAACAGATATGATTCTTGCCCCACGGAGCTCACAGTTTAGAGGGGGAGACAATTAAAAAGCCAGTGAAGTGGTAAATGGTACAAACTGTGAAGAGGGTTACCAAGGAAACATACGCTATTATAAAAATTAAAAGGATGGGGGAAATATTTTAGATAAGGAGGTGGCATTAAAGCAAAAATGAAGATCCAGGTGAGGACTCAGAGAACACATGATTCAGGAACAGCTCAGTCCCTGACTCAGGACAGCGCTCAGCATACCTGAGCAAGGACAAACAGATCGATATGGCTGGACAGGAAGAGGAAAAGAGGCAAGAAATGTTACTGAAGTCGGCAGGGGCAAATCATGCCTGGTCTTCTGGGCCAGATCAAGGAATTTGGATTTTATTACAAGTGCAATGGAAAGCTTTTGAAGGATAATAAACAGGGGAGACACGCAACCTAATTCTGTTTTTAAAACAGCCTTCTGGCTGTATAGTGACAAAGAAATGAGGAGCAGAGAGGAAGCTAGCTAAAAATTGTGATAGTCCAGGCAAATGACAATGACCTGAACTATGGAGGTATCAGTGAAGATGGAAAGAAATAGATGAATTCAGAGGCAGCGTTACAGGGCTTGCTGAACAAGTGAAAAGGAAAATAAAGAGTAGAAGAGGACACCAACATTTCTCACTGGAGCAACCAAGTGGGTAGGCATGGTGTTACTGAGATAGGAAAGAGAGAGAGAAACAGATCTGGGGGGTAAATGAGGAGTTCAGCCTCAGATATGTTACCTTTGAGATGTGTGGAGACAGACTGTAGATAATTAGAAATATGAGTCAGAGGAGAGATCTGACTGAATATATGTCATCTTTACATGAATTGTATTTATAGTCATGGGGATGGATGAGCTCATCTGGCAAGAGGGTGGCAAGTGAGAAGTGAAGAGTGTGCATAACAAAGAAACCCCAAATTTTCAAGATGCAATACAGGAAGGGACACCAAAAAAAAACTAAAAAAGAAAAAAGAAAAAAAGAGAGAGATGGAGAAGGTGCCCATGAGAGGAGAAAACAGGAGAGGGTGGTGAAAGAGAAGCCAAATGAAGAAAATGTTTCAAGAAAGAGGAATAATCAAATATGTCAGTTAGATGAGGGTTGATAATTAATCATTCAAGATGGGAAGAGAGGCGCTGAATAAAAAACATCTGGAAATACACAGCTAAATGAGAAAGATTGTGAATCGATACTTCAGGAAGGCAGAGCTACAACTAGTAAGTTACACAGGAAACATATAAATCCTCACAAATAATCAGACAAAAAGATTCAAGAAAAGCATTTCCACCAATAAGTTAGTAAACCATTTTTAAAAATTATAATAGCAAGGTCAGCCATAGTGTAGTAATATTGGTACTTTATATATCACTCTTGACATTATAAATTAATGCAACTCTTTAACAGGAAAATAATTTGGGAGTAGATATACCAAGAACTTAGACTCAGGAATTGCACTTATGGAAATCTAGTCTAAAAATTAACCTAAAATACTTCCATGCTCCAGGCTGTTCATTCCAGCATTATTTATACAAAAAAAAACTTTTAAAAAATTAAATATCCCCAAATAGTAAAATGGTTAGGTAAATTATAGTGTATTCACTCAAAGAAATAGTATGCAGGCTAGAATATAAAAAGTGTTCATGTTATAACAGAAAGTAAATAATGCACAAATATATGTTTAAACTGTGATTACGGTGTAAAAGGTAATCTGCACTTAAGAAAAAGTGCCTGGAAAGAAAGGAACCCAAAAAGCTAGGAATAGTTTTATAAGGGAGGTAGCATTATAGATGATTGTTCTGCTATTTTCTATGTTAACTGTAATGTGGTTTGTATCACTTCCATAATAAAGATTTTATTTAATATTTTTGGCAATATCATTCTCTTTTGGCCTTGTGGATAACAATTCTGTCATGAATATTTTGAATAAAAAGGGAAATATTAATATTTATGATCTTTATATCAGTTGTGGGTATTTCTTTTCAATAAATGCAAGACTGCCTATGCTGACGTATTTATTTTAATAACCAAGCTCCTTGGTTGATTCCATTTATAAATATGTACCTTTGTGAGTTGTTGTAAATGTGAGCTGTATCTGCTTGGCTAACAGTTGACAATCTCTTGAAAGATCTTTATTTTCAGAGATTTTTTTTTTGTTTTTTGTTTTTTTCTATTCCTACTTTGCCTAGTCACCAGTTCTCAATGCAACTGCCTACTCCAAGAAACCCCTCCACCTTCCTAAAAACTAAGACCCCAGACTCTTTGGGACATGAGCACAATCCCGACGAAATAAATATTTTCAGAGCACAGGGGCCAAGAGGCTGTCAGGCCCTTCCTGAAACCACATTCCCAAGAGGAAGGATTCAGGGAACAAACAGATGTGGTTTTCTTTTCCAGTTCAATGAAGTCTCTGGGCTGGGGAAGCAGGGAGGTGCCTTTTCTGTCTTGTATTCAAAAGGACACACCACAAGTTGTGGTGAAATTTTTCTGAGAGACTTTCCATCCAATCATTGTAAAAATAAATAAATAAATAAATAAATAAATAAATAAATAAATAATAAACAAACAAACAACTGTACAAAAGGATGCAAGAAGGTAGACAAAAAAGAATTAAAATATCTTCAAATAATGACTGTAAATTGTCCAAATCAATCCCCAATTTTAGTTTTGGAGAAAAAAATTAATAATGTCATATAAATGTAGCCTTCCTTACCTCAACAGGAAATTGGAAGGGAGGAGTGGGGGGAGAAGCCTAAAAGCAATGCTTTTATATTTCATATATGAATTATTCAGGCAAGGGAGAGAAATCGAGGTATATAAGGAAAAGAAGGTGAGGTACATCTCAAAGAGCGTGGAGGTAGTAGGAAGAAAATCTATTTTTTTCAGGTCTGATTTCCAAATGGAATAACAGGTATTTCTACATTTTTGTTAAGATGCAACATATTATTGAAAACCCTTATATATAATTCTTTTCTAAGCACAAAACACTGTAATGCAATTTTAAAAACATGCTTTCTCCAAGGTGAAGGCTGACTGGCTCAGTGAATAGAGCAATCCAAAAAAAAAAAAAAAAAAAAACTGATTGAAGCTAAAAATGACATAAATCACATAGAACTATAATTTGCAAATTCATTGTATGAAGTAATTAATCAAAGCATGGCTGAGTTTTAGGACTTGAGACTTTGATCTGACAAGTAGAAGAAATATAGTGAAACTAGTGGAGATCAGGCTGCAGCGTTAGGACTTAAAATGTTTTTCCATGCCAGTCACAAGTTTAATTACTTCTTTTTTTCCCCTGCTGACAGTCCCAAATTAAAATAAATGGACCACATCGAGACAAATCTTGGATACATGTAGTGCTTAGGAATATATTATTCCGGATATAGGAATGGCTTGAAACCCATGAATACCTTTGCTCCCTCAATTTCATTTAAATGGCGAAAAGGTGGAGGGAGGGATAAGATGGGCCATGAAAGAAAGCAAACAGCTAATCATAAACCAGGAACTTACATGGACTGCTTGGGGGAGGTGGGAGTTTTGCTTGTTGTACACTCTCTTTACGCTTGTCAGTGTGAAGGTTTTAAAAGAAGAGACAGCCTGGGGAAGTGGAATAGACAAATGCTGTGTGGTCACGCAGTGTACTGAGCCAATTCCTTTCTAAGTGCAGGTAAATCGTTTTATATTTAGTGACAACAATCGACTCTATTACAAATTAATGAGGGGTCGGAAATTTGATTGGGGATTGTCTGCCCAAACATTTGCCATCATCTTAAAAAACAAAAACAAAACAAAAAAAAAAAACTAGACTTCTCATAACTTGAAGCAAGGAGACGTCTGAAGACATCAGGCTGTCAAGTTCTAGTAGTTACCGTGCACTGGCCAGATCATTTCAAAGAGTCCTTCTGAGGATTTCCCTTCAGGCTCCTCAGCTCTTTCTTGAACGCCTAGTGAGCATTCTCATTTTCTCAGAACCCATCATTTAGGAGTTCTCATGTCTCCCGACTTTCTTGTTTTTAAATTCCCAGTTTCCTAGTATTTTCCCAAGACTCATGAGAATGACTCGGAAGGGAGCAGTAGTGGTACTGCAGAGGTAAACAGGAAGAGAGCTGACTCCTCAGAACCAGAGGCTCCTGTCCAGTGCTGTTTAGGCTTGTGAAGCAGAGATAAGAAGGCGAATAAAAACAGCAATGTATTTGTGACAATTTGACCATATACAACCAACTCGGTGAACAGGTTCAACAAACATTTCAAACATGTTTAATTTAAGAAACAACATGCTTCCTGCCAATGCCACATTTCATGGGAAAACCATGTAAGGAACTGTATGGTCCTGTAATTTTGTGTCTGTTACTTAACACAGACATTGAAACAGCACAATTAGAATTTGGCAATTCTTGTGATCTCTTCCCTCTACAATTCACCCCAGAGTATATTTCAAATTTTTCAACTTTCCACAGACCTCCTCTGACCCATCTTCCAAATAGATAACCTCTCTTCCTTCTTCACAGAAAAAATGGATGGAAGTGGAGATTAACTCTCCCAACTTCTCACCACTAAGCCAATTTACACACAGCTGCACCCATCCTTCCCTCTCTTATCTGGTCTCATTGTAAGACGGGTCCCACTTCTTAGGGTCCCTTGTCTTCCTATCCTCTAGACTTCATTCCTTTCCATGTCTTCAAGACCTCATTCAATCAATTACTAAATGCAATTGCCCTTCACCACAGTTCTGCCAGCACCTAAGGCAACTTTGTGGAAAGATAATTATGAAAGGTCATCACTTCCTCTGGATTACACCACTTGGTGCTACACCAAGGCTGAATCTTACTCCCGGTATGCTGCCTCCTTAGGCACCTTCGTGTGATACACAACATTGCCCTGCCTTCTCCCTCCTTTAGCAGCACTACCACCAATTCTGTTCCCTCAAACTCCAATGTTCTACAGGGTTCACGCCAAAATGTAACTCATTTACACTGAGATGGAGAAAGGGAAGTAGACCTAACCTCAAAATCTTCTCCTTCCCTAGAAAATTCCTTTTTTAACAAACTTTCTGAAAGTATTGTTTATACCTATCTAGCCATCTTTCTCACTTTCTAATCTTCAGTCCACTGAAATCTGCCATTCATCTTGCTGTCCCTGCTGAAATCATTTTCACAAGAGTCTCTGTTCTGTCCTTTGGCACCCTCTTCTCAAGGTTTTCATAACCACCCTACCCACTCACCCGCACCCCACAAAAACACTCCTAGTTTTCCTTCTATCTTTGACTTTTCCTTCCTGGTCTCCTTCGCAGCAACTCTTCTGCCAGCCTCTTAAATGTTGGAATCTTTCAAGTTTCTGTCCTAAAGTCTTTTCTCATTCCATATACTCTCACTGGTTTCTCATTCATCCCAAGAATTTTTAATAAATTTATCTCTGCCAATCACTATCCAACCCAAATCTCCAGCCAAAGAGCTCCCAAACTTAAAGCTATATATAGCCAACTTCCCAAAGGACAGCTCTCCTTGGATAGCACTAGCCCTTACTATTCAACATATCTCAATATGGAACTTGTTATATTTCAGTGAATAATAATAACTATTGTCTCAGTTGCCCTTGCCAGGAACCAGGCAGCACAGTGATTCTTCACTCTTTCTTTCTCTGTCCACCACTATCCAATTAACAAGTCATACCTATTGTTTCCTAAGTGTCTCTCAACTCCATCCAGTATGCTGCTTATGCTCACTACCACCTCTCTCCAGAATTCTAAGTGCCCTAACTGCTTTTCCAACCTCTCTTCTTGCCCATTTTCTAGAATTATTTTTCTAAAGCACAAATATGACTTGGCCCTCTGCTGCTTAAAATTCCTCAGCTGCTCCTCATTACTCAAACATACAGTCTAAAACTCTTTAAAGTGGCTTACAAGGCCCTACAGAACCTGACTGGTGTTCTCTCTGTCCTCATCGCTCACCATTACCTCTTCATACTAATGTCCTTTGGTTTCTAGATCACATCATACTTCATACTGTCACACATAATATTCCATCTGCATGGGACATCAGCTCTCTGACCCCCCAAACACTATGAGAGGCTAACCCCTGCCCTCCCTTCATGGTTCACCTGGTGATCACTTCCTCCAGAAAGCTTTCACTGATACCCCCAACATCCCACCACTTTCAGGTCTGGAATAGGTGCTATATAAACTAAGGAACATTATTGAGTCTCATACATTGTAAATTCAAGGAAGATTTGAGCTTAGTCATATAAGATGCAGGGCTCTGTGTTTCCCGTGTTTCAATAATACTTCACTCTCGTGTGGATTTCATTCTGTGTCAGACTTTCTCCTGGAGGCAGGAATAATGCCAAGCCTACATCCTTATAGCCTGCTATCCCAAACAATTAATAACAATAGGAGAATGGAGTATCAGCAGGACAGGAAACCAGGTAAAAACATTACTGTCTAGGCAAGTATCATTTAAGCTTAGTAAATGATGGTGAAATGTATTATGCACAAGATTCTAGATCCTCCCTGAAGCCATCCCTCCTCACCCCCAGCCTAAAATAATCATTCTTTTCTACCAATCATTAGATGGTTTCTGGGTATTTACTATGGACTGGGTGACAAGCTTGGTTCTGGGAATATACCATTAAACAAGATTCTTTTATTTTTTTTATATTTTTGTCTTCACAGAATCTGGTGGGTGCTGTAATAAGTGAGCAGGGATAACACAAAGGGGTAGTTGTTACAATGGAGGAGTGCTGGATGCTAGGGATGTCCATGGGAACAGCATGACTCCAGCTTAGCAGGTAG
The DNA here is from genome assembly GCF_036562045.2 of Rhinolophus sinicus. NCBI lineage: Eukaryota > Metazoa > Chordata > Mammalia > Chiroptera > Rhinolophidae > Rhinolophus > Rhinolophus sinicus. The sequence goes on along the minus strand of NC_133754.1, from coordinate 50,386,156 downwards.
AGATGAGGTTAGAATCACACATAGAGGGCCCTTTATACCTGTTATAGGGTTTGGAGTTTAACCTTAGACCAAGGGGAAGCCAATACAGTTTTGGAACTGGAAGACAGTCAGGTGAGTCCACCGAGATCAAGAAAGAGGTAATAGTGTCATGGATTTAGCTAAGGGCAGTGAGAATAGGAACTGGGATGAGTGGAAAGATTAGAAATCCATCTAGAAGTGTGAGTAGAGAAGGTTTTGTTGTTGTTGTTGTTGTTGTTGTTGATTTAGATGTAAAATATAATGTCTTCTAAATGTTGATTTAGATGTAGATAGGAGAGAAAAGAGTCAAGAATGATTCTCAAACGATTATATCAAGTTACCCACTGAACTCAGGAAGCGGGTATAAGGCAAGTTGCCTGAAATCCTTACAGTAGTACGAGAAATTCTCACCCCTGATGATATAGGAACCATAAGAAATAATAAAAGAATCAGCTTCCTTTACAGGAGAAAAACTCTAAATCCTGATAGAGACAGTGACATTTTCATTACAATCTATGAAGCTACCAAGGAAAATAATTAGGAGAACAATGACTCCCAAAGAAGCTGCAGAGATTCTACCTTGGGAATTCTGAAAGCTGGAATGGAAAACCACATTTGTCAAATGGTGAAGTAGATAGAGTTCTTTCTAGCATTAGAATGCCTTTTTTTTTTTTTTTTTTTTTTTTTTTTTACTTCCTTTCTAAACTGTTCGACTCAAGAGCATCACAGTGACATTAGATGGCAGAGACCCTTGATGTGCTTTTTGGATCACTGAAGTGTTTCTTTTTAATTGAAATTCTTATTCCCTCCAGAACAGCTTTCCTCATATCTAGCAATATCTTCTTAGGAACTGAAACTATGAATTTAGCAATTTTGCATTGCCAGGTAGCAAATTAATGAAAAAAAGTAAAAATAATAAACAGCCTTGATGATGATCAAATCAGATCAAATACTACAATGAATGAATTTCTCTTAAGTATTTAATTATTTCTTTTTTTAAAAAAAGTGTCACAATATCTGAGAATCATGATAAAACATTCCCTCATAAAAGGAGGGGAAGACTGCTTTCATTTTTAAAAAACCAAAAGATAACAGCAAAGTCAACATGAAGCTAAAGAAAGATAGTTGTCTAAAAATAAATAAACTAAAAATAAAATTGAAATGGATCCTGAGAAGAAGGAATAAAAAGTATCATGTAAAGATAACTAAATTCTGTATCTTCCTAATTCAGTTGAGTCAGTATTTCCTCTTCTTTTCAAAAGAAAAGCTACTTAAGAAAAAGTTTTTAGTGGAAGCTTTGTTATTTTCAATCAGACTGCCAGTTAGGCATAAATGAAAAATGTATTTGTTTAAATTGTGATAAAAATTTGGGGATGGGATTGGTAACCTGACAAGAGAGAATGAATGGGGATCAGAGAGATGCATTGAAACTAACAACAGACTATTTGTCTTGTCGCTTTATTGTCTCCATATGGAGCTATTAAAATAGAACAATGCAGAAGCAATACATTAAGCTATAGCTCAAGTTCAATCTTCAATTATGTGCTTTTTGACTATGTAGAAAACTGTATTCAAATTGTCCCTCAACCCAGTTCTTATTATTTGAGTTAAGGATTTCTGGACAGAATCAGAACTTTATGGAGTGACCACTTACTCCAGAAATCTTTGCTGGGCACATTTTTATGGTGCTGCCTTCCCTGTAGCTCAGCTTTCCCATCTGGTTTCACCCTGTGCAAACGTCTAATGGAAAAGCTTTTAAGTGGGAGAAAAACAATGTGATAGATGTCTTATTTTCCTCTATAGTTGGAAACAAAGCTTTGTGACACATTTGCTAAAAAGGGCAGTTTATCTGAGCGTGTGTGTGTGTGTGTGTGTGTGTGTGTACATGTGTGTTTAAGATTAAATAAATGCTTAGAAGAATAAAATATAATGTCTTCTAAATATTGGAATGACTGGTGTCATTCTTAAGCATACATAAAGTTTGGCTGGTAAACAACCTCAAATCCACCTTTTCCCACACGAATGTGGTGAATAATTTACACGACATTAATATTAACACCTTCTCTAGAATATAAAAATTGTTCATTAGAGAAAACATCTCATGCAATTAGATGGGTGAGTGGGAAGATTAACCTGACAACCACAAATAACCAATCATAGTTTTTCTTTCTGAATTAACGGGATTCTTAACAGAATTGATCCACTGCCTCATATTTACAGGAAGGCAGCCAACGTCAGCTTTGCGGTTATGATAGCCTCATACAGGCCATCCATTTGTGTCCTATGTAAGAACGCAGAGACACTCCCAGAACAAATCAGTAGCAACATCTAACATACATTTGAAAACATTTTCCTTTCTAATTTATTTTATATAGCTTTTTTTTTTTCCCTCTCAGAACCTCACCTTTCTCTTTTCCCCTCTATTTTGGAAAGGTAACAATATCTTTCAGAAATCTGGGAACTGGTTAAATTTCAACACATACTTAGACACTTAACATTGGGGATAAAAAGTCTGTGGGAGTAAAACAAATGCATTTCAGAAAGGCAATTAAGAAGAGATCATCCATTTGAAGTAGAAACAAAAACAAATTCTTCGAGAAACGGAGCTACACACAGATGTGGGAGTCTTGAAACAGGACAGGAAGACTCTCTTTAGGGTTAAGATTTCAGACACTGGGAATGAAGGCTCCCTCTAGTCAGACGTGAGATGAGGCAGGAGTATAGAGCAGTGGTGCTTAAGCTTTAAAGCACATAAGAATGATCTGGACGGCTGGTGAAAACACAGATTTCTGTGCAACACTCCCCAGAGATTCTGGCTCTGGGGTGAGATCTGAGACTCTGCTCCTCTGACCCCATAGATGATGCTGATGTGCCTGGTCTAAGGATAGAGACCTGACCGACTGAGGGACAACCTCCAGGACCTACAGGAAGCTGGGATGAAGCAATCTAGATTCCTCCAATTGGAGCAGTTCTCAGTCAGCCCTGCCATGAGTGGCATATGGAAGAGAGACCCTTGCTCCGTCCCTTCTCCCTGACTTCTAGTGACCATCAAAGGACTAGATCAGAGTTCCAGTCTTACTGTACAGTTAGTGCCATTTTTCTCCTAATGCCTGCCTCCAGAAGTACCTTTCCAAGTTATTTTTGTGAAATATTGTGATCTAGTGGGAAGAGTAAATGATTTCTACAGTGTCACCACACTCTTGAACTCTAACACCATCTGTTAATAGTTTTACAAGCTTGAGCACATCAGGTCATCTCTCCAAAGCTCAGTTTCCTTAGGTATAAAAATGGTGGTATTAATAAGAAAATAATACATACCTCTACAAAGTCAGCGTGGAGATCATTAAGATAAAGTAAAAGCCCCTTTGAAGCTGCAAAGCGCTCCAGAAATTAATTTCAAGGACTGTTATTACAGATTCCTGAAAATATTTTAATAAAGGAAACAAGATTCTTTTGGAGAAGACAAACAAAGATAAGACTTAAAATGCATAGTTACATGGACGGTGAGTGAATTAAAGCTCAAGTAAAATGTTTTAATAAATAAAGGAGTACCATATCTGGTTATCTGAGTGTTTCCTCTTTGGATGGAAGAGGGAGGCAGAAACCTAAAAAGGCAGGAGAAAGTGCATAAAAAGAGGAAAGAGGAAGGTCTGATGACAAAATTGGCCAACCTTGCAACCTTGCCTGAAGTCTTTAACCTTGAGCAGGGGGAGCAAGGACAAAGGAGCATCGCCTTGCTCCTTTCACAAGGCACAAGGAGGATGGAGATCATTTTGTGTGTAGTTTGGTTTGGGGGGAGTTTTTGGTTGTTGGTTTTTTTTGTTGTTTTTGTTTTTTTTGTTGTGTGTGTGTGTGTGTGTGTGTGTGTTTTGCATTACAAGTACTTCACGTGCAGAAGTTGGGTTCCAGGAGGCACATTTTAAAATATTTTTCAGTTATTTGAATGTTCTTCTTATACAACCATATCCTCATTCTCACAGGGTACAATATTTACATAAGACAAATATTGTTTTTCGTTTTAATAATATCAATTCCGCTGTTAAACTCAACCTCATAGTACTAGAAATAACAGGAAACCATTTCTGCTCCTGTCTCTATCTCCTTTCAGTCTAGTATGAATTTTTTGTCTCAGGTGATTCATTTATAATCTGATTATTATAATATTTATCTCAGAGAGAGAGAGATTAGGAGCGTTAGCCAATGTTTGTAGAATATTGGGCAAGTCCCTATTGTAAGATTTAGAAGGAAAGAAAACGACATTAATATATTATGAATAATCAAAACACAGTAGCAAAAGAGATGATTGAATTCCAAATGTTTCCATTACTCTTTAAAACAATTTTTTTTTTTTTTAATAAATGAACTCCTGCTAGACGTTCTCTTTCTTGAGATAATCTTTCCATTAGGAGAGTAATTTGCAAAGCAAAACCTTTGTATTTCCTCAGATTAGCTTGTTTTTATCCTTTTTAAATAGATAAAATTTCTGTGAACAGGTTATTAAGGGGCCATTTTCCATTTGCAGAACAGCCGAGCCTTGGGCAACAGAGGGAGGGAACTTGTGCACATCATATGTGTGCAGTCTTGCCAAGACCCCCTGAGACTTGTATCACAGTCTGTCTCTGGGATCAGTTTGAATGCATATGAGTCCTGACTGCTAGATTTGCAAATGCCTCCGCATAAAGGTTATGCACCCATTGTAAATGCAGCATCTATTCAAAGAGATGGCCAGGTTGGTTGCTAGGAGATGGTGGGATTCTCTCAGAGAAAAATCAGTCCTGACAAAAAAAAAATTTTTTTTTACATAAAGACCTTTTAAATATAAATACCTTTGACAGCAGCTATTATTATTCACTGAGTTCCTTCACATCTGAATAAATAGCAGAAAATGATGATATTATTCATATGCCATTATACACTAAAGTGTTAAAATAGAAGTCTTCTCTCTCCCCCCCCCCCACATACACACCTCCCTTTGTTATTACTAAAGAGAAAGGAGAAATCTTTTCTTGTTTGTCTCTCTCCCCTGCCTCCCATTGAATTTCTCTGTTTTCCTTTTTAGATTCCCAGTATAACAGAAACCTCTCAAGATCTGAGACCAGTGGTGTGGATTATTGCATTTTCCCTCAAAAATGCCTATTTTTAAAGGATGGTTGAAATGGAGAAGAGGGAAGCACCAGCAAGACTGAAAAGAGTGCAACCAACTTCCCCAACAGGAGGTTCCAAGAAGGAGGGTGGAAGGCTGTACTCCCTGAAAGCAGCCATCCATCCAATTTCATTTCAATGTTTGCAGTTTTCTCCCTACTGGGTTGCCTGGAGGCATAGCTCTCTATATGTGGGTCCATGCGCCCAGCTTTTGCTAAAAATGACCCTAACAAATAAAACACGAAGCAAGGAATAACGCTGTTTATAAATTGTGTTGTCGATAAATGAAGCAGCAATCTTTCCTGATTTAGTGAGTCCTGCCTGTCCATTGAGGACCTGAGAACATCCCAGCTGAAGCACACAAAGGCACGCTGGGGCCACAAGCTGGTGGCCAGTGGTCACACCTCCCTTTGACTGGAGCCACAAGATGTCCTGCCCCACCACACCCAATAAGGGATCAGTGTCGAAACACATTTCATTACCATGAGAATGGCCATCCCCAGCTCTGAGTGTATTATTTTTGTTGTTACTGTGACCAGTGTACAAAATTTCTGAAGGTTTTTTTTGTGTGTGTGTGTGTGTAGCATGGCTCAGAATCAGACTGAGGCATGTTTCCTTATACAAATATTGACATGAATCCCTCCGTTTATTTAGCATTTTCCTGTGAAAGGCTCAGTATGGTAATGTCCCTTCACCCCCTTTCACACATTTGTTCTGACTCTTGGCACCAGGAAGTTCTTATTGTTCTAATCAATGCTTACTGGTCCAATGACATTTTTTCCCTTTTAGTGACAGACATGGTATGTTTCCTTTCTTGAAGTTCTCACAAGAGTTTCTTGGACTGTATTTCATATACAACCAAAAAAAAAAAAAAAAAAAAGCAACATGTTTGCAGGTTCTCCTTTTTCTGGTTCTTTTTTGCTTGTCCATTTTGTCAAAGCCTCCCTAGCCAACACCATTGCTAATTGTATAAAATTGTAGAATGCCAAATAAGAAAGCCCCTCAAAATTCCAATAACACACTCTATATTCCTGGTACATGAATCCACTGCTGAATTGTGGCAGGATCCCTTTGTGAATAAGCCAAGGAGATTACACTCTGGTTTTTGGTGAAAAGGCTTATTTGAGTATCTAGTTTCTTAGGTGTTCCAGACAAGTCTACTTTTTCTGAAGCAGTTCTTCAGTTATATAATTTACAGGTCACTTAATATTCTCTTTGCTTGTGATGATTAATTATTTCAGTTTCAACAGTTAGTGTGCATTTTTTGCAAGAACAGAATTCATTCATTGATTTCTACATCAAAACAAGACACACATATGGAAGTAACAGGAAACTGCATAAATGCAAAGGCCCATCACAGTGGGGGATGAATACCTTGTGAGGGGAATCATTTGACCTTTTCTGTTGTGCCATTCCTAGCAATTCTAGTACTTTTCTTAGTGGATGCAGGTATGAACCTGTTAGGTAGCATAGATGGTGGCAGAGAATCCTTGCTCTAAACTCTCAGTGGGAAAGGAGTATTTATGGAGACTGAGAAGTTCTGGGGCTTTCAACTTCACAGGAGGACCTTTCACATCATGGCTTCCTCTTAACTCCTTTTTCTCAAAAACATCAGCTCTGTTCTGAGAAGCTGGTTTGATCAGAGAAAATCCCTGGAGGTGAAGACATAGACCACTATGGACTCTGGGCATGTTGATGGAACCAGAGCCATGTTGTGTCCAAAGCACCATTAGAGATTCAGCCTAGTTCCCATGGACTTGGGAGCTAGGCCCACAGATGCAACTGTGCCCCATTCATTGCCCAGGAGTGCTCCCAGTCTTAGGAAATGTGGCCAGGGTCTGCCTAGTGAGGCTGAGGGCATCATGCACCATAGAAGGATCATGGAAAGGCTTTTAGGGAGCATTATCCAGCGCCAGGAACAGCCTTAAGCAGTCCTCACTGCACCCCCAGATCCATCCATTGAGACCCCCTCCTCCCTGAATGGGAAACCAGCCATATTGTCCTCCAGTGTGAAAGCTTCCAGGGCACAATGCCATCATCCCTCCTTTTAGCTATATTCTTTTGCAAGTTACACTCCAGGTATGATTTATTTCTGGTTCATTTCCTGTGACTCAGTTACACAGGATGCAAAATTATGATAATAATGCTTGTCTCCAGATAATGAATAAGGGGTTTGGGTTTCTCATAGCAGAGATGTTATACAAATGCAAAGTATCATTACAGCTAAAATCCATGACTAAAGAAATTAAATTTCCTGGAATGTTTTATATCTAACAAGAATGTTTGTAATCCTCTGTATTTACCGCTAAATGAGGTGGACTACAAGAAAGAAGATATTTAAAGGGAAGGAATGAGTTCAATGGGAAAAATTAACAAATGGGAAAATTGCAGCACTGCATTTTGTACTTTACAGAGAAAAAGGGTTTGGTAAACATGCAACAGGAAACCCTGTTTGATTTCTGCAAGGGAAATTTAACCAGCAACAGACTCGTGTAGAATCTTCAAAGAAGTTCCTATACTTGTTTACCTTTTGATATGCAGCTGAAAAAGAACACTATGCCTCAGGTTAAAAGAAGCCATATCATGAACAGTTTTCCTAGTTCTGCAAAGAACTAAATACCTAACTGGACATACAGCAAATAAAAAGTTTTGCCATAAAAAAGCTGGAAAAAAGAAGACATACTACATTTTGGGGGGTTACGGGGGTTTATATCATTAATAATTCCCCAAATTTATTTTCTTTTATTCTTTCATAAACACATGAGATAATCAAACTCAGGGGTTTTTGTTTTGTTTTGTTTTGCTTTGCTTTTTCAATGTCAAATGTAGTTTGAGAAAAAAACCTATTGGCCATTTTCCATACCTATTTCTATCTCCCTTTTTGTTGTGAGGTACTAACTTCTGGTTTTTTAAATTAGAACAATGAGAGAATCGGTATTTCTGGAAATCTCATATATTTATGGCATCATACACACTGGTTTAGAGGTGTTTCCTCTATATAGGTAATAACTAGTATTGCCTAAGGATAGCAACCCAAGAAATGTCAACTATTGCACCCCATCTTCACCAGGACTAAGGCTTCCTCTCTGAGCCTTCACCAGTGCAACTGCTAGAACCACAATATGCCAGCCTCTTTCTGTGCCGCCTGACAGACAAGAAGGAGACTGTGAGGTCGGGAGCAGTGGGCCAAGTTTGCTCAAAAATATACCAACTTCAGCTGTATTACCCGCCACAAACACCTCTTGTCTCTCAGTTCTCTCAGGGCCCTGTCTGACTGCACTCAGGTTCCAGGCCGTTTTTGATGGAGGTGATGCTCCCTGATCCCAGTGAAGGGCTGTTTGCAGACCTGGGTGACAGACTGTGCAGATGAAAAAGCTCACTTCTCCAGCCTAGGCTGGGGTGCACTGTACCCACATCAACTTCTCTGGCCCCATAAATTTGTGCAGAACCTAAAGTCAAGTAATCTCACCTCACACGCATGTCCTCACTCACTTCCCTCTCAGATACCCCCCTAAAGTCCCTTCCTCAGATGGATGTCCCCCACACAGGATCTGCAGACATGTCACTCCAGCTATCCCTTTGGGACTCCATTTGCATTTGACATATATATGGACAGACCAGGAGATTTCTAAGGGAGTTCCAATGACTGGAACACACTTTGACACATTTGCTCAACGGTAGCAAAGACAAGCTATGTAATCATATTGAAATAAGATTTGCTCAGGATTTCCTTTGGGAAGATAAGTAGAATGGGGAAATTGAAGAAAAGAGGTGAAGCAATATATTTTTAGCACATTCAACTTGAAATCATATTCAGTTACATTTTTAATTATAGAATATTTCAAACCTGTAGAAAAGTACTAAAAGTGTAATACACACTACTGACATAGATATTAAACAAATTCTATCATTTTGCAATATTTGCTTCAAATCTTTTAGTTTGAAGAGATTAAATTAAACATTATAAATTAAACAATGACCTTCCTCTTCTCCCTCATTCATCACTCTCCCTAGAGGTAACTTCCAATCTGAAAGTGGTGTGTATCATTCCCATACTTCTTTCTGTGCCTCACCTGTATAAGAATGTATATACAGAATATATATATACCATTGCTCCTGTGTTTTAAAGTTTACATAACGGTTTTGATGCTGTTTAGTTCATTTTGTAGCTTGCTCTTACACTCAATTATATTTTTCCATGTTATCCATATAGTTATATGTACATCAAGTTCTACATGTGTTGTATACCATCCTATTCTGTCATTAAATCATAGTTGTTGTTTTGCTTTTTGTTTTATCCATCACACTTTTTACTGCTATATACAGTGCTGCAATCATGATTTTACACATCTTCTTGGACATTTGTGTGAAAATCTCCCTAGAATAGACACTTGGAAGTGAGATGCTGGTACCTTCAACTTTACTCCACATTGTTCAGTGTCTCTTTAAAGAGAAGATTCACAATTCATCAGGGATGTACACACTTTCATGTTTTCCCATGTCCTCCTCAGTAAATAGGATAAATGCAAACTGTTGTTTTATCTTGTATCTCCCTAAAGGCCAGTGTGGCTGAGCAGTCTTCTGTTTGGTTTTTCTTTCATATCCATTGCCATTGTTTTCCTATTAGGTACTTAAACTTTCTCCTATTAGTTTGTAAGAATCCTTTGTATGTTCTGGATATGAATCTTTGCTATGTAGATTGTAAACATCTTCTCCAGTCTGGTTACCCAATTAATAAGAAAAAAGCAGAGCTTAGGATAGGGTTATGATATTAATATCAGGTAACATAAAATGTCTAGGCATATTTCTTCTTTGGATAAAGATTTCTTTTCAGGGCTGAGCATAAGGCTACTTATGTTTATCTGAAACCTTATATTGTATATACTTCTGAATATTTTCAAATGATGTGACAGTCTTTAATGCTTATGTCTTGGCATCCTTTTACTGTTTATAAATATTGCTAAAATTAATTTATACAATAAAAAACAGATTCTAAGTCTACTAAGTCTGAGCTTGAATTATCATAGAATGCCAATGGAATATCCTCTCGCAACTACTTATCTCAGAAATCATTTTATAAAACAAATCCTGTTCTTGGTGACATAGTTTGTTCTCTGCCCATGGTACCAGGGAGAGCTTCATTAGAGGTAAATGTGTATCTGTGTACATATGTGTATATTTGTATATGTCTAGGGAGTATCTTTATTTTAATCTTACACTCCAATTGATAAATTAAACTTTGAGGAAACTATGTTTTTATGGCACCAGTGCAACATATGCATCATGGAAAAGTAATTTAGTTATGTCTTAATTCTTCACTCATTTCCACTAAAATAAATACAGAACAGATTCAGAAAACTGACGCTGAGGACAGACTTAGTGAATCTGTGAGCCCGTGGCTGGAAGCCTAAAATATTATTTTGAATTAACCTATTAACTCATTTGAGATAATTCTATCCAGATTTTAGTCTGTATTTATTCAACTGATTTATTGTCTGTTTTTCTTTCTCCCAAATGGGACTCATTATGTCTCTTTAAAGCAATGTTTTCCATGTTTCCACCATTTTTATTTTTCAGGGTACTTTATATCCTAATTATTGAGTTATGTATCATGTAGTCCTAATTATGAAACTTAGATTTACTGTGTATCCATTTTAGTGGGTAAGTCTGTATGTATGTACATACATACCCATAGACATTGCGTCAAAATGGCCTTTTTAAAGGATGATTACACTATTAGGAGCATTGTACCCCTTTAAACATTTCTATGGATTTATGGAGATTTCTGAAATAAAAATGGATTTCCCCATATGACTGGAAATAGTAGAAACAATCACAGACCACTAAGCAGTCTATCTTGTGTCTTAATTAATCTGCCACAGAAGAATAAGGTGATCTTTGCTTTTTCAACAGCAAGGGGAACTGAGCCTGGCAGTCCTGGATTGAGACCTTGCCTCTCTGACTTGGTTGGAATCTTGATAGAGCCACTTAGTATTTGTTAATCCATCTGTCAAAGTGAGAATGCCCATCTTCTGAAGAGGCAGTGAGATGAACTCCTCTGGCTAAAAGCAATGTAAAGTACTCAGTAAATCTAGTTTCCTTCTTACTCCAATGGTCGCCCTGATTTCTAAGAATATCTTCATTAACAGGGTCCTCCCTTGGGTTTCTCACAAACTGGGAACTATCCCAATGAAGAAAAATCTTATATTGATCAGTTCTTACCAACTCTACAAGAAGCCAGGCATACTGAGGAGCCTCGTGAACTCTGCCTAGATGGGGAGATTATCTGCCATCAATCAAGGCTTTATAAACTTCTCAGATAAACTTTGATATCTCCACAGCCCCGCATGTACCACCAACTCCAGAAATTTGCCTAAGCCCCACTGGAAAGATCATCTTAAGGAACTGTGACACCCCAGAGAATCAGACCTTCCCACCAGGACTGCTAGGTAACATTTTTATAGAGCCCGATAATTTATAAAGGTACTCATGTGCTTTGTCAGTTTTCACAATCTGTATGTGTGAAGGTTGGCTGGATAGTTATCGCTCTCTTTTCAATAAGAGAAAACTGAGACTCAGCCAGGCCAAAAACACAAAGTACTGAGTGGAGACGGACTTAAGAGTCTTCTGACCCCCTGAATTTTCTATTATGTTGCGTTGAACTCTGAAATTGACATTTTATAGATAGAATCCATACATTTCATATTGTTTTTCCTACATAAAGTTGTCTTACTCAGAAACATGCAGCAGTAAGTGACACGCACTAACATGAAGTAGCTTAAGCAAAAATAGGAAATCTAACTGTTGGAGAGACTGAAAATCCCATTGTGACTGGCATTAGGCGGAGACTGATCAGAGGCTCAAATGTCAGGACCCATCTCTCTCTCCTTATCTGGATGTTCCTGGTGTTGGCCTCATTGCTGGGCAAGCTCTTCTCAGATGGTGCGAAAGTGACTACTAAAAGTGCCAAGTTTCCCTGGTCCTTACAGCCAGAAACGTCAGCAAATACAGAGCTCTTTTTTCTCAGTATCTTCTGCAGAAGTCCTGGTTGGAGTCTGTGGACTAGCTCAAGTCTAAGGCAATGACATTAATGGAGGTTTGGGGGAGATGCGATTGACCTCCCAACAGTACCAGAAGGAGAAGCTTCCAAAATTAGAAAGGAGTTCTGTTCCCAGAAGAAAGGCAAAAAAGTGCTGCTCAGGCAAAAATAACACATGTCCATTGCATGTAAAATACAGAAATCTACAGAATCTAACATCTTCTCCAATACTGCAGTTCAGCTTGATTAATGAGAAAATAAAAGCAAGATAAAAAGAATAAGAGAGACAGAAATTAACTAATCAAAGACCGAGTTAAAAACAAAACCAACAAATGGCCAATCTAGTTAACCAACATTAGAATTAATTCAATTCACTTCTAGAGTTTTAAGAAACGTATTTCCTTAACACTGATAACATTAGCATCTCTATAATAAGAAAAATAGTCAAGATTTATAGAATGTTTTTAAATATCAAAGTTGGCTTTTTTCACACAAATGCTCACTGTTTCATCTATCAACCACTTGTGATGACATTTGCAAATTAAATAATGTCCATCTCCTGGACCAAAGCCCATAGTGTTACTTAGATTCGGACTTGCATATTCGTGCCGCCTCCATTGGCCCACATTTCAGTCAGACAGGAATTCATTTCAGGTCAGAAACAAGCAAAGTATTTACATGTACCCTGCACATTATGTTGGCAATAAGAGATAAGAAATGACTTAACACATTGTGGAAAGCCCACTCTGCCTTCACAACACATTAGGTGCGACACATAAAAATCACCATCTAGCGTAAGCAAGAGGAAGTTTTCAGTGTCAATGACTATATTTAATATAGATTTCCTCCATTATCCGAAAGTATAGTTCCTATGAAAACTTTCATAAGCTGAAATGATGTAAAGTGAAGAAGCAATTACTATTAATTCATATGGAAAAAAAAATTTGAGTTCCCAGACCCAAAACATAACCTCCCAAATCATCCCAAATAACACATAAAACCTAAAAAGACACTAACCTACAACGTAAAAGCAGACTGCACAAGATAAATCAAGATAAAGCACGGACGCTCACAGACACAGTTCCCAGCTGTGGAACCTGATGCTGAGGTGCTGAGTGCAGTTCCAAGGGTTGGGGGGGGGGGGAACTTGGCGGGGGGCCACTCTCGCAGCTCCGGGTGGTGAGCTGCCTCTACAAGGGCAAACTGCAAAACCAAAACTGAACACAATAGTACTACATTAGTACTATTTTTTGCTTTTTGACTTTTTTTCCTAAAAATGAAAATTCTCTTCAGATTTCTTTCAGTTGTGAAAAAGGCACTAATGCAGTAGGCCTCTGGTAAAAGCCAAGTGGTGTAATGCGAACTTTTGAAAAGTGGATACCTCTACTCAATCAGCTCAATTTGTTTCATTTGTAAGTAGAAAATAAAATTAGATGTTCTGACATTTTCCTCCCATTCAGCTACTGGGCATCATGTGATTGCATACAAGGCCCACGCAGTCGCTGACGTGGATGCCTGACCTCAGGTAGGGCTGGCCCAAGGCACTGTGGTCCCTTCTTGCTCTTTACAACAACACGTTGGTGACACAGCAGAGGAGCAAGGGAGAAAATTCAGTGCTGGAATGTTTACTGACTTTTTTCAAACTCATAGAACAAAATTACTCATATGATACACTGAGAAGTCGTAGTATTCAAGAATCAAAGTCCAATGTCTTAACAACTACCTTAAAAATAATTTTAGAAGTATTTTAGCAGAACACTTTAACTGAATTTGCTATCTTAACCCTAAAACGTGAGTCATTTTTTTCATCAGCGACTAATTACATATACCAAAATGTTTAATTTACATACAATGACACCTGATCTTGCTAAAAATACACCTGGAAAAAAAAATCTTGGGCATGTCTTCTTTTTCGTATTTCATAAATCTTTCAAAGGTTCATGCTCATTATTTTTGTAGCATATTTACTAAGACGAACTCTTTGTTTTACCTGTGTTCTGATCAAATTTTCACATCCACACATTTCATAGAGGACAAATTAAAGAATTTCTGCCAGTAATAAATACACATACTTCGCCATTGTCAAACACAAATGGAGTAAACTGTTGGTTATTAGACTTGAAACAGTGTAATCAATTCCTATTTTGTTTAATAATGAACAAATTTTAAGAAGACTGAAGAACAACTGCTTCCTTTTTACAATGACTCCTGAAATCTCAATAACATTTCAAAGCATCCACCTCACCTCTCTAAAGATGGGTGTAACTAATTGTTTTATAAACAGCAGTAATTTTTTTGAATTTTGATGTAATGACCTTGAGAAATTGGATAGCCAAAAATTATTACAACTACTAGCATTTCAGGATACTCTGCAGAACAGCTGCTGCAAAGAGAATTCAAGGTTAGAAAAGAATTATAAATGACTCAGTTTGATTTTCAGTTGATTCAAAATCTCAGTAGTATCTAGTATTTAAGATTACTGATTATTTAATCAGTATTCGTGGAAAAAAATATATTAATTTGCCATGGTTTTGTTTTTCCTACTAAAATACAATATTTTAAAGTAGTATAGTAAAACACCAAAGATTTTTAAAAAATATTTCTAAGAGTTATTTTCTTATTTCAACTATTTTTCATTTAAAGAATTTATAGTTTGGAAATCTTCAATAATAGTGTTTGCTGTGTATAAAGAACAAATGGAGAGTACATCTGACATATTAAGTTCTATTTCAGGGATCAGTTACAAGTAAAGAAAGAAAGGAGAAGGGAAAAGAGGTAAAATTACAGAATGATCATGTGTTCCAAAAGAAATCCATCATCCAACTTTTTCTGCAGGATATCGGTTGATAGCATCAAAAGATAAAAGTCTCATTTGCCAATCACATCTCCTAAATAGGAAAACATTTTAAGTGCCAGGCAAATCCAGTTTATAAATGTTCAGATGTGCTCCAGATTATGTCCTCAGGAAATCTATTATACGTGTTCTTCTAAGGGAAATCTTAAAAGGAATAATTATTGAAATGATATTACCCTGAGTTTTTCCAGACTGTTATTGTACACACAAGATTCTCCTGTGGATTATGTTCCCACCCTCTGCTGGCTACTTAATGCTATCCTGTAGTTTTCTTTTCTTTTCCTGACATCTAAAGTTGTTTTAATTATACAATGCTTTCATTTGCTTTTTGTGTCAAATTCAAATTTGAATAGTCTTCCAGTATTTGCCCACTTTTCACCAAATAATAGAGACCTGCATGGTAAGAGGACTGTTAATCATATGTGAAGAATAGCTGACGAACATGCAAATAGAAACAAAGAGACTAAAAGAGAATATTATTGTTATCAAATATCTGAAAAATTGTTTGAGTGAAAGCACAATTACAGTAGTCCCCCCATATCTGCTTTTTCGCTTTTTGCAGTTTCAGTTACCTGCAACCAACCACGGTCTGAAAATATTAAATAGAAAATTCCAGAAAAACAATTCAGAAATTTTAAGTTGTGTATCATTTTGAGTAGCATAAGGAAATCTCATGCCATCCTGCGCCATCCCGCCTGTCCAGCATATCACACAGGCTGTATATGCTCCCTGCCCATTAGTCACTTAGTAGCCATCTCGGTTATCAGATCAACTGTCATGGTATCACAGTGGTTGTATTCAAGTAACCCTTATGTTATTTAATGATGGTCCCAAAGCACAGAATAGTAGTGAAGCTGGCAATTAGAATACTCCAAAGAGAAGCTGTAACATGCTTCCCTTAAGTGAAAAGTCATGTATGTACAAGAAAAAAAGAAAGAAAAAAAAAGTGTATATAAGGTATGGTACTATCAACGGTTTCAGGCATCCACTGGGGAGGGGGTAATCTTGGAGTGGATCCCCCATCGATAAAGGGAAACTACTATATATTTATCTTCTTAACTAGAGACAGCTTAATTAGGACGAACCAATTTTTAGCCAGGAAAAAGGGGAAAGACTTGAACAGTCACAGTTGTCCAAAAATAGAATGGTCTATCTGGTAAAGCATTAGCTAAGGCTGATTATTTGTCCGGCAAAAACAAACAAACAGACAAACAAACAAATAAATAAAGCAGGACTATCTCAATTGGGAAGAAGTTCACTAACTTGGATACTTGCTAAGGAATTTTTCAACTCCTAAGTCTTTGACTCAGTAGTTTTCCTCCAGTCCTTCATCCCACTTATTTGCCACCTGACTCCATATTCCAATTTACTCTTATCTGACAACCCAGCTTATGTAGTACTTTTTGCTCTTGTTTATTAACCACCAAGTTGTCTCTGTTCCAGACACCAATGCTCTCCAAACTACACAAGCATAAGAAAATGATTAAACTGCTCAGATCTGCAATTTCCTACCTACTTCAAGGGATGGTTGGGAGGAATAAATTAGGTCATTTAAATAAAGCATTTAGCACAACTTCTGGCACACAGTAATTACTATATAATATTTGCTGTTATTAGCCGTTGTTATTGTATCCCAGCTCCCAGATCACTGTCTCCACGAGGCATGCACGCACTAATCAGACCCAGGTTTGGTGGACTCACTGAAGCAGTTTCTCTCACTCTTAGCCATGTGGTTATTTCCAGTTGTTTTGAATTTGCTTAGAGACTTTTGGATAGTAGTGTAAAGGATCCTCGGCTGAGAATCGTACCTGTAACAAGCAAAAGTCTACCGAAATTGGTGTCCGTCTAGAAGTCTTCAGAGATATAAAATGCCCACTTGAAGCAAAGGGAACATTAGGTCTTCTAAGGATAGCCCAGTCTCTGGCATGTTTAGAACTAGAAGTCAAATCACAAAGTGGCATAAACACCGAGAGAGAGGTCCCTCCCTTAAAAATAAAAGGAACAACAAATCCAAATTTATGACATTCAACAAAATAACAGACCAGTATACCTCAAAAGTATCAGAGACATGCAAGACAAGGAAACTAAGAAATGGCCACAATTTGGAGGAGACTAACAAGACAGGAGAGCTAAATGCAACGTAGAATCCTGGATTAGATCCTGGAGCAGAAAACAGACATTACTTGAAAAATTGGTGAAATTCTAATATAGTTTGTAATGTAGCTAACGTATCTTTTCCTCATTAATTTCTTGAGTTTGGTGGTTGTGCTATGGCCATGTAAGATATTGACCCAGAGGACACTGGGAAAGCTGGCTGAAGAGTGTAGGGAACTCTGCACTATTTCTGTAAATTTTCTGCAAATCGAAAATTATTTTAAAATAAAAAGTATAAAAACAACAAAATATAAAAATATTTAAAGAAGAGATATTGTAAAGATATTATCACCAGTACTAATTACTCTTATGTCCCCCTCCATGAAACACATAAACACTACACTGAAATGATGAAAAATAAACTTTTAAAACGTGTACAGTCAATTGGCTATGGAATGAATTTTGTCCTCCACCGGAAAAAAAAACAAAAAAAAAACACACTCATGTTGAAGGCCTAACCCTATAGCTTGTATTTGGAGACAGGGCCTTTAGGGGGTAATTAAGGTTAAATGAGGTCATTAGGGTAGGGACCTGATGTGACAGGATTAGTGTCCTCATAAGAAGAGACACCAGAGAGTTGGGTCTCTCTCCTCTCCTCTCCTCTCTTCTCCTCTCCTCTCCCCTCCCCTCCCCTCTCATCTCTCTCTGTCTCATGTGAAGATACAGTGAGAAGGCTGTAAGCCAGGAAAAGGTCCCTCATCAGAACCCCATCCTGCTGAATCTTAACCCCGGACTTCTAGCCTCCAGAACTGTGAGAAAATAAATTTGTTGTTTAAGCCACCAAATCTCTGGTACTTTGTTATGGCAGTCTGAGCAGATGAATATTATCAGTATGTAAGTTTTCTATTATTGCCCTTACAAATTACAAGCTTTGGGGTTTGAAACAACACAAATATTTTCTTACTCTCTTAGAGGTCAGAAGTCTGAGACAGGTCTCATTGGGCTAAAATCAGGGTATCAGCAGTTATATTTATTCTAAGGGCTTTTTTCCAATTTCTAGACACCCTGTATTTCCTGGTTCATGTTCCCCTTCCTCCACCTTCAAAGTTAGCACAGGATCTCTCTCACCCTGTTTCTGTCGTCAGTCTCTTTCTGTGAACATGGCTGGGAAAGACCGCCCTTTTAAGGACTCCTGTGACTAGATGGGCCCACCCTAACAGTCTAGGATAATCTCCCTATTTCAAGATCCATACCTTTAATCACATCTGCAAAGTTCCTTTTGTCAGTATGGTAACATATTCACAGGTACCAGGGATTCGGGTGTGGCCATCTTTGGGTGCCGTATCTGCCTACTATAATTAATCTCTGTTGAAACAAAAAAACTGGCGAGAGTTCAAACTCACAAGACTATTAGGAAGATATAAAACCATTTAGACCGTATCAAGAAGGTTATTGGACACCTATACATTACTTCCCTGACACATGAGCAGAGAACGGTGCAGGTAGGAAAGCCCTATATATATACACCATATTTTGCCGTGTATAATGAGCACATTTTCCCCTAAATTTGTAAGGGAAAAATACGGATGCGCATTATACATGGATAGTACTAATTCCATTATCTATATAAATGTTTTTAATTCTTTTATTTATGTTTATGAGTTAAAAGTGTAACTGTAAAAATCAATCACGATATCCATATGCAGAATGCCATGGAATACAATAATCAGTTTTGTTGAACTTACAAAGTACTTGCAGCGATGAAGAGTTCTTGGCCTTCTATGATGCATAAATATCGTCAATTTGTTACCAGTACATAAAATTTCTTGTACCTTGTATCTGTTCTGGGGTTTTGCAATTATTTGTTACACATTTCTTCTACCATAATACGTTAAAAAATAAACGCCAAATTTTTTTGTACTACAAAAAACAAGTACCTAAGTGTAAACAAATAAAAATTTGAATTAAAAAATTAAAACAAGTTTTTTTTTCCCTGAAAGTTTGGTCCAAAAATGTGGGTGTGCATTACACATGGCAAAATATGGTACATACATCCTCTCTCCCTTTCTCCCTCTCTTCCTCACTTGACACGTGAGACTGAAGAAAGGAAGAACAGAAAACACAAAACTTGTTCATTCACAGGCCACATGTGATACCTGGAGCTTCTGGGAAATTAGAGGAAAAGAGAAAACTGAAGTCAAGCAACACCTGTGGTTTTCCTACTGAACAAGCTTCCTCCATTGGAGATGTTGAGCCTACGCTTTGCAGCTGCAGGTCAGAGATGACTGAGAAGAGGAAAATGTGCGCTCATCCACATAACTAAGACAGGCTGACAAATCAGTTCAAACTCTCCTGCTCATCAAGATGATCAACTCAGCCAAAAAGGGGAAGCAAACTTAGCTGTACAGGGGCAACACAAATATGCAAAAGTTAACAGTCTCTCAGGAATAATCCAATTAGAATATATAATGGAAGAAAAATTGCAATCACGAGAGTAACTCGAATCATGATATAACTAAACAAGTAGATATAAAGGAAATTATAAAAATTATAAAGCTCTACCAAGGAATATAGAAGCAGTCCTCACTATGTGGAGAGATATATGTCATCCTTAGATAGGACTGTTCTAGATTTTGGCCTTGAAGAATAGCAGAAGCACAAGCTATAGAATGGGCAGAGGAAGCTACTGAAGACAAAAAGCAGCTTAATACCTTGGCCTGGTCAGTGGAAACGCCTGTTGTTTATTTTTTTTAATATTAGTCTCCATTTATTACATGTCCAACGACTTAGTCCAAAGTTTCCATAATTGTTTCCTTGAATAGAACCGAAGATAGTGTCTCCAGCTCCATTATTTTGTATGTGAAGTTTTCATGTATGAATCTCAGCTCTCCCCATATTGAAACCTCAAAAAATAGGAATAATTTTTACATTGCCTCATGATGTCTCCTCCAAATCCTATCATTTTATTTACTGATATTGAAATCTGAATATTCTAAATTATTTGCTAAAGAGCTAGTAATGGATAGGAATTTTTTCCCCCATTTTATAAGAACTTCTACACTACTGTTTCATTTTTAACCAGCCTAAGTACTATAGTATGTTTAAAAGGGTGAGTATACTTACTGATTTGTCTTGATTTTTTTTAAAATGCTCTCCACATGGACTTTATTATCATGAAATCTGTTTCACATTATTAAAACCAGCAGGGTAAGACACTGACAATCATAGAGTAGTTATAGTTTATTTTACAATATGCTTTCAAATGCCATCTTAGCCCTTTATCTCTAACATCCTTAAAAATATGAGATTCTCTATAACATTGAAATTCTAAGTACAGTTGATGTATATTTTAAGTTTCTTCTTCTTAGATAAATATGCCTAAAATGATCATTTATAAGTTTAAATAGCAAATCTTTCATGTTTAGAGATTTATGACTTCATGTTTAAAAACCAATCATGATTAGAGATTTATAATGAAAATCATTAATTCTAAGTATCACAGTATCTGAATAAAAGGTGTTCAGAAATCATAAACAAAATATGCAAGAAGTAATTTTCATTATTTCTTTGTAATTTGGAATTCCCCCACATCTGCTTCATCATTTACCCATTTTAAATATACATATATATTATAAAGAAGTTAAAGGAGCTACAGTGGCGTTTACTTAACTCCTTTGACATTTTAATTCTCTCCCCAGCTGTGTGGTTATAATGATGTAGTCAAATTGTGGCATACTTGCTTCAGATATTTTAATTTTCATGATTTATTAAACCTGCCCAACTCTTCATCTAGTCTGGAACAAGACCCCACAGGGCACAGATGACATAGGAAGGGAAATCATCAAAGCATATTTAACACTGAAAAAGGAGAACTTAGAAAAGAGAGAACAGACATCAGTAGCTGGGAGAGTCAGGAGCAAAATGGACAAGAAGAAAGTAAAAAGTTGAAGAGATGCAGACTTGAAAATGTGAATCATTCTCAGGTGAGTGTAGCTGAGCTGTGTCATCATGGGATCCATTTCCCTGACCGAACAGGAGATATTTAAACCATTCACGTCCTCTACGCAGTATGTAAAATATAAAAGAAATGAGAGCAACAGTTTTCCAGTACTTAACTCCCAATATAGTTGAGCTAAACCTGTGCCTTCTTTATTTATTTACAATTTCTGTTGGTGAAACGCTGCTCTTTTCTGTATACAAGTATTTTAAAGCTGTTTAAAGAATTAATCCTATCTCCAGACAGTTTTCGCTTCAAGAAAATGGCAATGCAGCCTGACCAGTGCTGGGGAGCCTGAAGTCTAGGAACAGGTGAGATCAGAGTCCAGGTATGCTTCTGGGTTTCTAGAAAGCAGTATTTAAAAAGGTAGAACAGGTGAACGCATGCTCTCACAAAGGATCTCATATTTTCTTTCTTTCCGAGTGACCAGTCTGAGTAAGGCCAGACCCAGTTCCCATGGGTGTGGGGAAGTGGGAGAACACACCTTTTTCCTTTCTCCTTTCTCAGTTCCTTTCTCCTACTTACTTCCCTGGGGGAATTTTAATATAATTTAGAGTGTGAGGGGAAGATCGAAATAAAGATTCAGAATGCATTCTATCGAAATGTGGTTTGTAAGAGTTTGTTCCAGCAGTGTTTTTTTTGGTGTACATCAAGTAATATGGACTTAAATCAGGATTTGAGACTTTTCACACAACACACTACAACCCATACCCAAAGAGGTGAGCCCATTGGCTTAAAGCAGCTAGGCAGTACTGGGTTGATCCAGCTATGGTCAAGAAAAATAGAGATGGCCGAAACACCTACATCATAATCCAATTCAGAAAGGCAAACACATTGATGCAGTCTGAGGTAGATGTAAGAAAATGTGGTCTCAGAAGCCAGGACTGTTATTGACCAACTGATATCACTCAACAGATATCAGTGCAAATAGTGCACAAGAAACCATGAGTGTTATTTGAGGCAAATAATCACTTAGAGGATTAAGGGAAGGAAATGCCATTGAGAAGTTTCCAATCCTATGTAGATTAAAACAACAAATACATCACCTAAAATAAAAACCTCTGCATTTCTAAAAAAAAATGATAAGAACTGAAACAGTATATTAAGCAAAAACAATGAGGGGAGATAAATGGAGAAGCGGATGTCTCATCAGACCCCCTTTACCTTATAGATGGTACCTCCTGGACACTTTCCTTATGAAATTACTCAATTTCCAGAATAGTTCCTCAGCCCCTAAACCCAGAAAATGTTCCCCCAGGCAATGGCCTGAGAACAAGCCCCCATGACCCCTCTCTTGGACTCCATCTGTCAGACTGTCCTCTCAATGCCCTTTTCCTTCAGTTCTAGGAGGCTTTAGCCACTAGTAAAATGAAATTACAAGTATTAAACCTTTATATCTCCCAAATATAATTCATTGCAAACACTTTTGCCCTTAATCCTTAGAGCCCAAGTAGCATAATTTTTAAAAATCCTAATTCTCTTATTGATACCCTTTTATTATTATTCCTAGGATAGGGGGCAAAAAAAATCAACCATGATCAAGCCACCTCTCACCTTGTCTCTTGTTTTTTTCTTTTTGTTCAGCAAGAATCTTGGGGCTTTTTCTCCCATGAGCCCCATTATTCATGTTCACCGAAAGGCCGGACTCCCATCTGTATGTGATACAATGTCACATTGTCCAAGAGCTACCTACATCCGTCTGCTCTGTGGGGAAAAGAGCTTTTGCCACACACACACACACACAATAAATCTGTTCAGATCGCCCACTTTTAATCACTTGGTTAAGTATAGTGCAATGAGTGACAATGCATTTTTTTTTTTTTTATTCTCACTAGGGACAGAACAATGTTTAATTAGGCGTTTAAAGGCGACTGTTATCTCATACAGACCTCATCACAAATGGTTTTTCAACCAGCTCAGTGATCTGAAACACCAATTAGTTTCAATTCACTCATATTATCTGTCCCTCATTAAAGCATTTAGTTCAGAATCTAAATTCCTTCCTATTCAAGAAAGTGTTGATGTTTTACTAAGGATAAGAGGAATATATATATATATATTTGTTTGCCTTTTTTAAAAAGGTCATCTTGCAAAATATTTCCCCAATGCATTTTCTTTTTTAATTATACAAGCATGCAGAGCTGCTCCTCCTAAAAACTCTCGTTGTTGAGACAGATGTTCTTATTCTGAAGTCCCATTTCTTCCATTGGGGCCTTCATGGAGGGCGCCAGTGATTTCTCTTCTGAGACTACTGCTCCCACAAACTCGTCAGCAGCTGCATCTTTTGTAGACCGACAGGACTCCAAGGCTGTGCCACCCTGACCCTTTGTAGTGCTTGGCCTTTCTGAATGCCCTTCTCTCAAATGGAGTGGACAGATCCAGAGCTGGTCCTCCTGGACAAACTCACGACCCCCATGAGTGCATGTTTCCTGCTTATTCAAAAGTCCAGAAAGTACATAGAAAGAGCGTAGAAGGAGGGAGTATATTAGTCAGGGTTTTCCAAAGAAATGGAAGCAATAGGAGATTAGATGTTAGATGGATAGACAGTCAGATAGATGGAAGAGAGAGAGAGAGAGAGAGAGAGAGAGAGAGAGAGAGAGAGAGAGAATTTTAAGGAACTGGCCCATATGATTGCAGGGGATGGCTAGTCCAAAATCCATAGATCGGGTCATCAAGCGAGAAATTCAGGGAAGAGTTAATGTTGTAGCCCTGTGTCTACATTCTGCAGAGCAGCAGGCTGTAAATATAGGCAGGTCTTCTATGTTGAAGTCTTGAGGAGACTTTTTTCTTCTTTGGGAAACCTCCGAGTGTTCTCTTAAGGCCTTCAACTACATCTGATGAGGCCCACCCCTACCATGGAGGGTACTCTGCCTTACTCAAAATCTACTGATTTAAATGTTAATTACACCTAAAATTACCTTCACAGCGGGCAGCCGGATGGCTCAGTTGGTTAGAGTGCAAGCTCTCAACAACAAGGTTGCTGGTTCAATTCCCACACGGGATGGTGGGCTGCACCCCCTGCAACTAAAGATTGAAAACAGGGAGTGGACTTGGAGCTGAGCTGCGCCCTCTGCAACTAGATTGAAGGATAACTACTTGGAGCTGATGGGTCCTGGCAAAAAATATTGTCCCCCAATATTCCCCAATAAAATTTATATAAAAAAATACCTTCACAGCAACATCTAGGCTGCTATTTAGTCAAACAGCTGGGCACCATAGCTTAGCCAAGTTAACACATAAAGTTAACCATCACAAGAAGAGCGTGCAGAGTAGAATTTGAATGACAGCTCTGCATATACTTACACAAAAACTTTCCTTGGACCTCAGTTTCCTCATCTCTAACATGCTTCCCCAAATGAAATCAATGAGAATAAATATACTTTAGGAGTGTCTCAAGGATGTGGAACATTTTTTAATAAAGTTGCATTTCCTCTTACAGATTTGCCACCAATAATGTACTAAAGAGACATAAGTCATTCTTTCAGCCATCTGAATTTCAATTCAGATAATCAGCAAGCTAGTCACATTTTGTTGTATTCAAACAAATACTGTCTGGAAGTAGGACTCAGGTAGATTCCAGTCAACTCTGTATTTGAGAGAGCTTGAGTCCTGAAAGTCTGCATGGGAGTATACTGAATTGACTACGTTAACTTAGACCACTAAAGAAACACAGCAAGATTACTTTGAAATTTATTGATGTTTGTAATGCTGGGGACTCAGCTCCCGCTCCCTGCACAAGAATACAGAATATGGTGAGGCCAAAAAGGAACACCCACGGAGCCATAGATAGGGGAGTCATACCACTATACTCTCGCTGGCAGTTGATCCAGACACAAAAGCAAACATCCGCCAGTACCCCAACAGGGGGTCTTCCTGTACCCCAGTCTCGCTGGCAGCCAGGCAAGACACAGAAAGTAGGATCCACATGATCCGCAATCCACCATCCACGCTTGCTAACCCCACTTGCTAGCCACAATCCACCGATCGCGTCTTTGTCAACCAACCAACCCTACTTGCAAGCTACAATCCACTTCTCTGCCAACCAACCAATCCCCTCGCGTAGCCACAGCAGTTATATTAGTGGCTAATGGCTAACTGGTTACAGCTGACAGCCACCCAGCCATAACAGATGGCCATCTGATTACAGCTGATGGCCACGTGACAACTGAGCCAGCACCCCTCCACATGAGGCTGAGAGCCTGGAAACTACTCTCTGGGACTCCGTCCCCACACTGTTCAATGAAAGTATGGCTGTAAAGTATAAAGAATACTGTAGTAGAAATCATATACCTTAATTGTGTGACACTGAATTAGTCACTTGACCTTTCTTGACCTCAATTTCCTTTCTAGAAGACAGGAAACTCAGACAAAATGACTTTAATGTCCCTTCCAATTTCAAATTGGAATCTATTAGGATTCATGTTTTCTTTCTGAATGATTTATATTCATTAAGGAGTATTTGATGTTGGTTAAGTCAAATGTTTTAAGCTTTTAAGTTTATTAAGGCTTAAAGAAAATCTAAAACTTCAAGACTAAAAGATTTTATTTTCCTAGACTCCAGGTCACATAGCATAATAACTATTTATATTAGCTACTGCAGGAAACCACTTAATCGTTCTATTTTTATATTATCACCTCAAACTTTTTATTCTCAAAAGATCTATGACTACATCTTCCTTAACTAATTTGGTTTCAGCTACTTTTCTTTGACAGTATCTAAGGTGATATTTATTACACCTGTTCTTTCTCCAGTTTAATACTTCTCAGTGGAACACTCCACTTTTAGGGATTAATGGTTATATTATTACACCTTTTTGATCAGTTTAGATTTTTCTTAATCTTTTTCACTACTCAGACTTTGCTTCTAAACTACAAGGTACATTACAGGATAAGATTTGCAACAGGGCTATTTTCAGAAACAAAACTCAATAGCAATCCTTTCCTTGTAAAAGCAACAACAAATATTTAAGTAGGTAAGTACGTAAATTAACAAAGAGAGACGAAGAAATACTAGAAGGACTTCAACTCTTCTTATTCACTGTTTTGGCCCCCAGAGTGCCTAGCACAGGACCTGATGCATGTCAGGTACATTAAAAACAGGTTTAAAAGATTAGAGAAAATATGTACAAGAAAAGACAGAAGAAAAAAAATATCAGTGTTGACTACACTGCCATATATCCAGTCCTATCTCCACACTTCTCTTATCCCATCTAACATTCACTCGACAAAGGTTGCTTGAGCATCTGCTGTGTGTCTGGCACTCACTCCATCAGCCACTAAAAACATAGCAGTGAGCAAAACAGGAAGGCTCTCTGCCCTCCCAGAATGTATACTCCCAAACCTCTTTTGAACCCATACAAAAGGGGCAGCACGTAACGATGATGACTTTATTACAAGCTAAGAAATCAGGGAGATTTTTTTAAAGTAGAATTGTTTACTTGGTGTTTGATAAAGTGTTCAAGATATACTTCAGTCACCAGACCATCATTTTTGCTTTTGAAATAGAGGATTTGAACCATTTTATTCATGTAAGATACTTGGGCACTCATAGATGCACAGTCAAAATTGATTGGCAGCGGGAGGGAATCTTTCTGAGCATTGTTATTATAATAGTTAATGACCTCATAAGACTCACCTTGGGCCCATGAATAACTCAAGAAGACAGCTGTCTTTCTAGGTCTGTGGCAGTGTTGGATGGGCATCAACCTGTATGCCATCCTACAAGTTTGTAGCCTTGGAGGGTAGGATGTTGCATCCACTGGATTCAACATGTAGATATATTCACTCAAAACCATTTATTTGATACTGATTTTCTCCCTCTTTTTCACTCTCATGTGTATTGGTACCAAAAAGAACTTTAAGAACAAAATAATTGATTCAAAGTCTTCATAAACACAGTGTCAAAAGGGATAAAATCCAAACTAGTCCATCGAAATAGGTAGTGAGTGCATGAATAAAAGGTTTAGTAGGAAATGTGGTTAGACTTATTGGCTGGAATCAGGCTTGGAGTTTTACATGATTTAAAATTATTTACACTGCTTAGGAATCACTGATGGAGCTCCTATTTGCCAATGTAGTTCTGCAAGTCCCTGGGGACACAAAGATGGACAGAAAGAGCTGTAGCCCCTACATCCTGGCTGGGCCTCAAACACCAGTCCCGTCTGGTTTTACATGCTGAGATTAACCATGGAAACATCTGACTTGTTTGTATGCCAGAAAACCACAGGCATTGTAATTATGACTGCCGTGTTTCCTGGAAAATAAGACCTAGCCCGACCATCAGCTCTAATGTGTCTTTTGGAGCAAAAATTAATATAAGACCTGGTATTATTATATTATATTATATTATATTATATTATATTATATTATATTATATTATATTATATTATACTGGGTCTTATAGTAAAATAATACCGGATCTTATATTAATTTTTGCTCCAAAAGACGCATTAGAGCTGATGGTCCGGCTAGGTCTTAGTTTCTGGGAAATACGGTACATTACTTTTCAACATTTCCCCTTCAGAAAATATAACTATGTTTATGATGCACATTCATTAAAATGCTTAGCACAAAATCTTCACTCTCTATTACTAATACCCTATTACTAATGCTGTTTTCTGTGTGAAAATCGGTAACTCATGATGGGTGTTAATCAGAACATTAAATTAACCACATCTTCCCAGCAGTTTCAATAACAAAAGAACACTAAACTTGGAGAAGAGACTTATTATAAATGCTATGTTACATAGAAGCTTTTCATCCGAGAGAATTTATAATTTGTATATAATTTGTGGGCTGCTGCTATACCCTCTTCAGTCCTGAAATGAGGACTGTTGTCCAAATTAAATTTTTATGCACAGAAATCTTGCACCATCACCCAGATCAGCATAAAAATGCAGATCACTTGCATCTATCATGCCTGCAACCCTCTTCTCCTGATTACACCAGTCAGATGAGATGGCTGCCAATCCTCGTCTCAAAGATGGGTCTAGAAAAATGATTTTGAAGACACTTGATAAACCTCCTTAAAATTACACTTAAAACTCTAAATGTTAGCTACTTCCCTTTTACAGAAAAAGAAAACGTATGAAAATTCATTAAAACTCTCTACTCCCACCCCAGTTTGTCTTTCCTGTTTTAATTCTCAATCTGGCTAGACTATGAATAAGGTTCAAAAAAATGTAGGTCTTATCTACCAGAGGGAAATACCCTGTGCTAAACCTAGCTTAAATTTTGTTTGCTATCACTTAAATGTATTTTCCTTAGTCTATTATCTTACTCTATTTTTCTGTCAACTATTATTCTTCCACAAACAGCCATGGAAATAGCTTTCCTGATAGCAAGGAATATACCAACTTCTATACAGATTAATACTAATGCGTCTGCACAATTAGATCAGATGTTCTTAGCTCCTTCCTTGTTATTAGCAAAATAGAACAAGTGAAAAAAAAATGGATTGCTCATCACTGAAATAACTCAACAGGTAGAAATTGTGTCATTAGACAGTTATAATTTATATATGATTTAGTAGGATATTTATTTACTGTTTCAAAAAGGATTTCAGGTGGCTTCAGTAAATTGTAAAGTATCTTCAATTTGTTAAAAGGAAATTTTTAACTGACTATGTAAGTCTTGGGTAGAATATTACAACAATTACACCCAAGGCACTAAGAGCAAATTGTATAACTCTCGCACAGTAGAAAGGATACCCTGTATGGCTAGAAATCAGTGGACTCTAGAAATTGTTTAAGGTCCTTCAGACTTCCGTCTTTCAATTGTGTAGTTTTCCTGACATTTGACATTTCTTAACCAAAACAGTCAGCATTACATAACACGGAGCCAATGTAGTCAATGGCCAAGGAATACAATTGCCCAGTGATTCTCCCCTCCCCTCTGAAGCTTTAGAATCATGAGCAAATATTTCCTTCTCACTTTATACTTATTTGGAGACAAGCATTCAGTGACCTCAAAACCAGGTGCTGCCCACTTTTATCAAGCTCCTTAGTCCCTTTGAGACACAAGCAATGCTGTCCCTCTCATTTTAGTCACACAAACTAAAAGAAACAAAAGATGCCTTGTTTACAGTAAGTCATACAATCTATGTATAAGTGAGAAAAAATAATAAACCACTGACTTTCTGCCTTCCATTCTCTTTACCATTCAACACATCCAGTTTCCCATCAAATGTGGAACAAATCTTTTTAAATCCTTAGGAAACTCGACATCTCTTTCCCACGGCAGTCTCACGTATCTTCCTTATCACACGTTTTACAGGCAAATAGCACAAATAATGTGTTTGAGCTTTATTGTCTCCCCATTCCTAAATCTATGTGTTAAAAATTATAAAGAAGAAAATTTTGCCTTAGAAGTTCCAAGACTCATTTTTTGACACCTGTTTTCCCTCTTCCTTGTCATTTTGGTCCCTCTTCAGGTTTTTAAAACTATATCCCCATTAAACCTAATGTTGGAATTGAATATATCCATTTTACTGTAGATTTATATAATATAAATTGATATCATTGTGCTGTCTTTCACAGGTATGTTTACTTTAGGAATAAAAGGCTTTATCAGCAGTTAAAGCAAGTGTGTGCATTAGAAGACCCCGCCCCCCCCACACACACACACAAAGTGTTTCCTAGTTAGCCTTACTGATTTGCAGAGCAGTATATACTGAGAGTTCCTTCCACTGTTGATAAAAATGCCACCATGTGGAATCCAAAGGGAATCTGAGGCAAAGAGGCAGGCATGAACAATAAAGTAGTGACAGAGAACACAAGACATGTTCAGGAAACCCAGTTTGCCTCAATTTTAGGGAACAGAGAACAGTGTAGATGAGCATGAACCTAGATCCAGACTATCTGGGTCCCAAACCCCACGGTAGCACAAGACCTGTGTCATGTGGGGCGTCCGGCGGGGTGTCAGCTCCCGCTCCCCACATAAGAACGAAGGATATGGTGAGGCCAAAAAGGAACACCCACGGAGCCATAGATAGGGGAGTCATCTCGCTGGCAGCTGGGTTGGAGACAGGAAGGAGGAGCAACACAATCCGCAACCCGCCATCCACTTCTCTCTGCCAACCAACCTCACTTGCTAACTGCAATCCGCTCTTGCTAGCTCAGCCACCATCTTCTTGCTAGCCCCCATTTGCTGCTAGCGTAGCCATGGCAGTTATATTGGTGGCCAATGGCTCACTGGTTACAGCTAACGGCCAACTAGCCATAGCTGATGGCCATCCAATCACAGTTGATGGCCATTTACTACCTGAGCCAGCACCTTTCTACGTGAGGCCGAGAGCCTGGAAACTGCACTCCTGGCTCTGTCCCCACAGGCATGTTACATGCTTTAACATATTTAATCTCACCACAAAGCTTTGAAACAGGTAGTTATTATTATCATTATCTTTTATCATCAGTGAGAAAACTGAATCAGGGTGAATAAATCACGTGCTGCAGCTTACCCAGCTGACAAGTGTCTGAGCCATCACTGAGATTCAGGCAGCCTAATTCCACAGCCCTCACCTGTGGACAAGGGTTGACAGGTCCCCAGATCTACCCACCTGATATTGCAGACAACGACGCCCTGCATTGTTACAGCACTCAGCAGACTGACTAGAATTCATTGTTAATTTGCTGTCACTACTGTTAGATCGTATGCTCCCTGAAGGCAGACACAGTATTTATTATTCATTACTGAATCTCTAGTTCCTAAAACAGTGCACAGCCTGTCATAGATGCTTGCGCAGCTCTTGCTGAACAAAGGAATGAATGACTTTGTGGCCGGCCTCAGGGTCTCCTTATATTTCTGCTCAGCCTTATCTCTCCACACCATTTGACTGATGATAGGGCTGCCCCTTTGGAAACTTGTCCTGGTTTCCAGGATTCTGAATTTCTCCTTCTCATTCTCCTTTGGGAGCCTTCTCCACCTGCCTCTGAAATGTAGAATTTCCCTAAAGCTCTGTTCTAAGTCATCTGCTCTCTATACTCGTATGTGCATCCCTCTTCAGGAAATTCACAGCTACCCCTTAAAGACTCCCTTCTCCTTTCAAGTTGACTTGAAAGCCTGTATCTTTAATTCTCATTTCTTTTTTAAGTTCTGCATTCAGATTTTCAATGTTTGTCTCCCATCATCTGAGTGTCCCCACAAATTCAATATATCTGAAATTAACTCACCATTAGGAGATTGGTGAGATTAATCTCTTCACGGCGAGAGACCTCACCTGTCCTCACACTGCCCCTCCTGTGGTCCCCATATCTGTAAATGGTTTGCTTAAATATTCAGCTCAAGATACCTCGTCCATCAGCAGCAAGTTTCTACAGATTTGCTGCCCGAGTAGTTTCCTACGCCCAGGCTCTCCTACCCGACACCTGGCTTCAGGAAATTCACAGCTACCTCCTGCCCGCCCCTCCCCTCCATCGCAGATCTTCACTGCCTACTGCTTCCTTAGGCTTATAATTGCCACTAACAGGTTTCCCTACCTCCAGCTTTTCTCTGCCTTTTCCACCTCCACATTGCTGCCTGCTTAATAATAAGCCAGAATCCCAGCTCTGAACGTTTATAAAGGAGCTTGGGGGCCAAGTGAGAGTTAGAGTGTTTGAATAGAGAACAGGATTAGGGGAATAAAGACACAATGCATAGGTGACTTGTCCACAAAGGAAATGTTTGACAGTGGAAGCAAAGAAAGTGATGGAGCTGTATTTCAAGAGTCAGAGATAGGTCATTTTGTCTATGAAAGCATGGAATTGAATGAATTCTTTATTTATAGATGATTTCATCATTAGTAGACAAAAGAGAAGAACCTAGAAAGAGAAAGTAAAGGTGTGAAGAAGTGGTGATGAATGAAGAAGGCTATGGGAGGAATGAGATCCCTAGCACCAGTGAGCTGATTACCTCTGGAAAGCAGACAATGGGTAAGAGAGGCAGGAGCAAGAGGGGGAATTCTGAGATGGAGGGAGAGGAGGCTGAGGGAATGCTGCTCAGATGACCTCAATTCTTACAATGAAGTGAGAGATCATTTATCTTGTGAAATGGTGGAAGGTGTGGGTAGAATAGAAGACTTGAGAAAAGTGGGGGGAAAAAATGACACAGATACTTTGAGGAACCCAACAAATGGCGAAGGTGAAAATAATCCCGGTATAATCTCTTTTCCAAAATTTGAAGCTTAACTTGGTGGGATCGGTATTATATTCCAAACCAGTCCTAATGACGTCATTCAATCATCAAACACTCCAGGAATGCTCACTATACACCAGGTTTATGCTAAGCCCTACAACACTGGGTTAGGCTCCTGCCAACATTTTCATGGGAAAAGACTTGTAGAAAAGGGAAAACTGTAACAAGAATTGTGTTTGATGTAAACAAGCAGTTTGCTGCTTCCCACATATTAGGGAAACAGTTGGATTACACATTAGCGTCTGGCAACTTCAAACAATACTACCAGGAAGTTAATGGAACTGGGACAAGGAAATTACTATGACTCCGCACTCCATAAAATAAAGAAATAAATTAAAGTGCAATTTATCACTGGAGAAACAATGGAAGCTGAGCTGATAAAATAACCAAAGAAACTATATGAACGATGTGATACTGCTGAAATGAAGTAGATCATTTTGCATTTAAGATTAATACTATTCTCTAGACCTGCACAGGCAATCTAAAATTAGTGGAAATGTTGTTTTATAGCACACTTCTGACTGTAACTCAATCGCCATGTGTGTAGGTGTTATGGTTTAGAGAGTAAAGACATATGTTGTCACCTTTAAAAGGGCCACTTTATGATTTTTTCACGTACCTTTATTGAGCATATATAAATGTAAGTTGAGGGAGTTAAATAACAGTCTGCCCAGGAATTGGGTTTTTGTTTTTGAAATTGTATAAAATAAACTGTTTTTTCTAACAGATAATTAACATTTCATGGAGTCTGGTTCCCTGCTCTGTGGGGAGCAGCTGACTCACTGAACCCAGCGGTATCAGCAGCCTCCTTCTCTCCCTCCCACCAAGAGTGGTTTTGTGTGAAACTGTAGAGGTGGCCTTCAACTAAACTGCAAACTAGGCAGTTTCTCTAGCGCCCTGAGTCTGTCCGTCCCCTCCTCTCTTTGTGAGATGCCCAGTACCCTCATATCATCCTCTGCTCCCAACAAAACTGCACTGGAAGCCATTAGTTTATGACAAGGGATGTGCACTATGGCCATCTACTCCCAAGAGAAATTGTTTTTAATACAACAGCTTGAACATTTAAATGATGGCTGAGCCCTCCTCCAGAGTCATCTGAAAGGCTCTTATTCCCAATATATCTATGACTGCTTTGGAATTTGGAACCACTTTCAAAGATCAAGTCTCATTTGTTCCAATAGCCTCTGTGACAGCAAAACTTCCTCCTTTGAGAGTCATTTTGATTTCTGGAAATAACTAAAGGGCAGTCTGAAAGCAGTCTGCTGAAAAAGTTGGGTAATGGTGTTTTTGGTACATGATGATTTCATAACAATATCATTGTGGGTGAAAGCACTTCAGGATTATGGAGCTAACCAGGCACAGAGACCCAATGGGCTCCTGGCAACTGTAATTCTCCTGGTCACACCTGTCTTGGCCAAGGTTGGAAATCAGATGAGACTTGCAATGGTATTAAGCTGGGAACAGGCAAACAGCACCTGTCACCAGCATTTCAAGTCTCCCGGTCAATAAGGACCAGGGAACATTCTAGTTCAAAGGCCAACGGAGCTTTCAGCTGCTGGCTTGTTGGCTTCACCCAACCTGTCCTGCCTTCCTTGCTTCGCCCCTCAGTGGCCATAGTTCAGTGCTGGCTATTTCTACTTTCCGCTTTCTAATAATGGCTCTGTGCCTTCAGGGCCAGGTGCTCCTGGGTTCAAGAGAGCTTTCACTCAGAGAAATTGCAATTATTTTGATCAGTCTTAGATACTTGTTTGTAGCCCAGGCATCTACACAGAAAATACAGAAGCTCAGACCCCACCCCACACGTACTGCATTGTAAAACGCTTGGGGTGGGGGTTGGGGGAACGCAAATCCAAGTGTAACAGAAATGCCTTAGATCAGCATTTTCAAATTTTAGTATGCATCAAAAATCACCAGGGTGGGGGTCGGTGGGGGGGTGTTTAACAACAAGATTAACAACATAAATTGATGGGATCCACCCCCAGGGTTTGTGATTCAGGAGCAAGGCCCCAAACTAATCTGAATCCTTCTAATTTTAGTTCCCTCTGTTAAAGCAATTTGATCAATTTACCAGATCACCTGGACACTTAAGGAAACAGAGTTATGGGCTCCCACAAATTTGTGAACATCAATTCCAATTTGAGGTACTTCTTTTTCTCAGCAAACTCACTTCAGGGTGAATTTTCTAACTTCCTTCAGCAACTCACACAGATGCTGGAGGTCTTTCTTTTCAAGCATTTACAAGAGTATTCCAAAAGCACATCCAGTATTTTCAGTTTTCGTGCATTTCTCCTCAGTTTTCAGGACTGCACACAAAGGTGACTGCTGGTGGGCAGCCCTGATACACCAGAGTGAGGTTCAGACCCTCCAAATCGCACTTAACCTAATGGCCTATTTGATCTTGGGAGAAGAAATCTCCATGCCACAGGTGCCAAAGAAACAAATCAATTTTATCTTGATTTCTAATTTGGCCAGATGCACTTGCTTTGGTGTTGATGTTAATATTTTCCACTCTAGACTTTATGCTTTGTTTGCAGGTTATATTTCAAACAACATATTTCATCACTGGCTACCATTGTCCGTAAAATAACTGGCAACAATTTAAAAGCTATGGTTACAAATAGGTTTCAACTTGAGTTCTAATTCTGAGATATTGGTAGCGATGCCCTGTCAAGAAGGATTTTGAGGCTGACATCAGACTCAGCAACAGAGTGGAATGATTGATTAGTGATGTCTTCCATGGGATGGGGAGCAGGAAGTGGCAATACTCTTTGGCGATCCTTGGTTTCCCAACACACGTTACTGAATTTTTTGCAGAAAATTTATCTGAATCTGAAGGATGCACCCACATGAAAGTAAACTGGGTCTTTTGGGAAATGTGACCATCCTAGATTTCCTAAAACCTTACAGAAGATACAAGTGCCTTGAGCTCTACTTCATATAGAAACATGGCTACCCCCGTCTATTCTAGAAGTCATGACAATTCCTTTGGTGCCTGCTCTTATGGGACATTAAGTTACTCTTTCACTCTTGAGTACCTACCACTTCCTGGTTTCCATTCACATTTAAGGAAGTTCACAGAGTTCACCTGAAAATAAAGTAAATCCAGAGCAGTAATTGTCAACCAGAGGAGATTTCCCTCCCTCCTTTGCTCCTTGAGAGGGAACATTTTTTATTGTTACAACTGGGCTTGAGGGTTGGGAAAGACAGTGTCACTGGCTTCCAGTGGGCAGAGGCAGAGATGCTGCAAAACATTCTACGATGCACAAGACAGCCTCACAGCAGAGAACTACTGGACCCAGAATGTGAGTAGTACTGAGGCTGGCAAACACTCATCTAGAGGATCGAAATTCAGGTCTCTGAGTGCCTGATTCAACCAAATTAAACCCTTAGGACTCACTGAATGGAGAACGTAATTCTTTGAATAAGAGAAAAATGAACCCAATTCTTGCTTTTGACCTAGGGAAAGTGCTATTGATATGATGTCTTTATCCAATTAGAAGAAACTGTCTTTATAAACTACAACCCTAGTATTTCTGCAAAACCAGACATATGACTTACACATTTTTCTACGAGCACAGCACCTGTGGCCACAGCAAATTTGTGTAGGAGATGTGGCTGGGAGGGTAGCCTGCCATTCCCCTCACCATGAAGAAAGATCAGACTAAACAAAGCTCTCCTTGTGCCTCCGCACCCCCCCACACACACAACACTTACTTGCAGTAAATGGTAATTGTCGGTTTTTCCATCTTTAAGATCAAAATATTTTAGTGTCTTGTGATTCCCGCACCTATAAAAATGATGTGCTCAAAATGCTACAATTTTTAAAAATATTAAAACCCTAGTTCACTTAAGACATAGTGGGGGAGAAAAGTTTGTGGGACTTTTTTTTTTTCTTTCCTGATCATATAGCGAACAAAATCAGCTACAACACTAGGCTTTTAAAACATTTTAAACTGTAGCCTTTTAGTGTAATGAGTCTGTGGCTTTGCAAGGCAAGCTCAAAAGTTACAACAATCAACAAAATCCCAGAGGGAAGAGTTTAGTTGTATAAGCACTTGTTTGGGGAATGCATATTCTGTAGAATCAAAGATTCCAATAGTAGCTGGGTTTTCTCAACCCTAAATTCTTCTAAGATGCATAATTGGATATTATGCAGTTAACTGAGAAGGACCTTTGGAGAAAACAAAAACCCAAGTTCTTTTAGATCTTCACAAACATTAAAAGCTAAGCTTTTAACTCTAGCCAAATGCCATTACCATGAATTTCTTCCAATATATTGTTTAGTCACAATGCTTTTTCCTTGATATTACATGTGGTCCTGAAAGTTCAAAATTATAAACCAAGACTCCAAGATTTGTAATCCCGGAGACAGACTGTGACCAACACATGGCATGTGATATGTATATGTTGTAAAATGCTACTAATGATAAGGTCGAACTGTGTGGATTTGATCAAAGTCTCCACTGAGAGGTTTGTGAAAGGTGGCATGGATAAAAGTGGTTAGGTTCCCCCAAGTGGATGCAATAACAACCTAAGTAGGAATGGTAATTATACAATTACAAGAAGGGTAATGCATTTACTGCTTGAAGCCTCCGGTTTTTTAAAGGAATTTTGGACTCTTTTAGGCTCCAGAATCTTTTCCTTGGAAACTTCACACCACATCCTCAAAAACTGGAGACTCCCCATCACTGACAATGGTTGTGGGGATCAATTAACAACTGTTTCAGTGTTAGCTAAGATAATTCATTAAAACTGGTCATAACCCATACCTATAGCTCCCACACCTTCCCTATAACTAACTACCTTTGTCAGGATCTCAAACCCACTCTCAATTCGTCTCCACCCCTTGTATCACTAACTCAACAAAACAGTCCACCCCAGTTTGTTCACAGACTGCCCTGTGTTCTTTCTCACCATTTCTCCACCATTACTTTCTTCCTAGGGTGTCATCAGTTCCTGTTGATGCTGACACCAGACGACCTTTGGCTTTGGGTGTGGTCGTTGATCAAGTGGAGATGTCTTTCAGTCTGGATCACTTAAGGGGCAGCTTGATGAGGAAGGTAAATTTTAGTTTGGCTTTGAAAATTTGGTCTGACTGGTATGACAGAAAGCAAAAGAGATTTTTTTTTAATTCCGCATAAAAGAGTAGGAAAAAAAATTCACAGGCAAAAGTGCCAAGGCATTTCTAGCAAATAGTTTGTCCAGAACCACGGCAAGTAAGCTGGAAGCAAAGGTCAGTACCACCCTGAATGCAAAGCTTAAAAAAAAGTTTTGTTTTGTGCAACAGGCCAGAGGAGTTATTAACATTTTGAGGTCAGAGTGGTTATATGATCAAAGTGTTTCAGGAAAATTAATTAGATGGTGTTATGGGTTGGGGCTGAATGCGGGTAGAAAAGAGTCCAAAAAAGAAAAATCAGTTAGGAGCTATTAGAGTGATGAGGAATGAGGTGATGAAGGCCTGAGCTTGGGTGGTAAGAGAATGGAAAAAAGTATTAAAGAAAGAATCAGAAATAAGCAGAAATACATGTGGTCGTTCACATATCTGGGGAGTGGGAAAAGGAGAAGGGAAAATTCGAGATGACTAGGAGGGCTTCAAGTCTCCATTCCATCACCTGCTTTGTCCAGAATTTGAGACGTCTCTGCTCTACTTGCAACCCTCACAACCTTAAAATGGGACTGCATGGTGGTACCCCGTAACTAAGTGTGTAGTGTCTGAGAGTTCATGCTTCTCTGATTCTCAACACACCCCGTCTCTGGTCTGAGGCTGCCCCTATACGTACGATTCTGTTGAGTCTGATCAAATTAAATGCTGCCTTTTAGAACTGATCTTTCCTCTGTGTTTGAAGCACAAAACCTTATTTTCTGAAAACAATTGCGAAGACACCATCATTTCCCCAACAATTTATTTTGAGTCCTTCAAGTCAGCTTAATGGCGATGGTGAAAAACAACATGGCTTTGTGGAGTCAGGTAGACCAAGATGGAATCCCGACCTTTTAATTATCTGTCCAGATGAACTGGGGCAAGTTATTTAAACTTGCTGGGCCTCAGTTTTCCCATTTAAAAATGGGGCTGATAATAACCACACAGAGATGTTATAAAAATTAAAGAGCATGTAAAAGGAACTGATGCACTATAAAATGTTTTTACATTTGGTTACAAAATAATAATAATTAAATGGGTGTTTTGTTGTTATTATGAAACATATGGAGCACTCTGAAGTAAACGTTTTCAACTTGACTATACCTAAGGAACCCTATAACCACAAATAAAGCATCTATTACATAAAGGCCCAAACACTAAGGGCTCAGGTCATTCAAATGTCACTCTCACTATTAGGGTCCCAAAGTCTTCCAGTCAAGAACATGCCCATGAATTTAGAGGATTCAAAACCAAAAACAAGTTAATTTATCCTAACACCAGTTTAATCAAGGGAATTTTTAAATGGCGATGTATCATAACCCTTTTTAAACAATTAAGCTAGTATTTAGCCTTTGGGTAAGTAAAAAGAAAAAAAGAATCAAAATTTTGAATCTACTATTTAAAAATAATGAAGGCTTGTTTTTGTTTTTGTTTTTAAATTAACTCCCTTCTTCTCAAGCCCTGGATCAACTTCTCCTTGCACTTTGGGAGAGTCCTATATATCATGTTGCAGCACAACCAGCCCATTTACAAATGGGCCCGCTTCTGAAAATAGACCTTAACATAAACACAAATCCTTCTCAGAAATCAGAACTTAAATAAGAAAAACAAGTCTGTTTGGTAGAATTTCTTCGGCTACTCAACGATTCCTTCTCCCTTTCTGCTCATTTGAGGAAATGAGTTGACTACAAGGAAACCACAATAACTTAGTGTTCATTTACCTTTACGGAGGAAAATGAAGAAAACTCAAGATGGTGACTTTTGATCATTTATTTACATAGAAAATGGAAGTGGGGGAGGGGAAAGAGGAGCTGTGTTTATGGTGTTTGTGATTGTTTGTGCATCCGTGGTAAACTTTCCATTTGTGCTTGCCCTATACTTGTAAAGCCCCCTTCAAAAGCAGTTTTACTGGATAAAGCTTTTTACCCCTGGCTAAACAGAAAGCTTTCTTCCTCATCAAAGTGTGAAGCTTTTGATCTCCCTAATCTCCGGCTTGTTCATAGTCTATGCATACACAAGTAAGTGATGTTCTCTTCAGTGTCTATTGAATCTCTTAAAACTCAAGGAAATGTGCTTTTTTATTTCATTCTTCATCCCTAGGGACCACTGATAGTGATGGAATTCGGAAGAGATGAAGGTGATGTAGGCAATTCATGCCCATTTTTATTACCGCTTAACTTTTGAATTAAAGATTCAGTATTTCAGAAAAACAGCTTGATACATTAGCATCTGACCTGAATTTTTATGGTGTCATTTAACTGCTTTATCCTCAGCACCTCGACTCACCTCAGCCCAGCCCAGCACTGGCAAGTTTCAGAGGCGCCTTCTTCAGCCCTGCTCTTTGGACATCCTTCCCCATAACTATTGGTAGTTGATTTTGCTTTCCAGAGAAATGTGGTGGTGGCCAGGTTTTTAAAGTTATGTGTTGATTTTAATTAAATATCAATATGGAATATTAATCCATTTTGAACAGTAGAAAAATTGAAAAATATATTACCCCACCCCTCACAAACAAGTACTCAACATATGAGCATAATTTATTCTGGTCGTATTTGTCTGTGCTTTCCACATGCTTGAGATCGTTCTTTATGTACAATTTTATGTCCTAATTTTGTTTTGCTTAAAAATCATATGGTTAAGTAGGCTGTTAAACACTCCTTACAAACATTTTAATGGTTACATAATATTTCCACCTATGGATATACTTTAGGTTAATTTAATTGTCCAAGGTAGACATTTGGGTCATTTTCTACTTATATTAACACTGCCATAAATATCATTCTTCATAACTTTCTATCTGCTCTTCTAAATATTTCCCTAGGATAACATCCTAAGAATATAACTTCAGGATCAAAGAATCTTGGATTTTAAGGTTATTTTCCTCCACATTTGAAAATCTGAATGACTTCTGAGGTTTGATAAAATACAGTATTTCCCGATTGTGAAGGAGAATACACAGACCTAGCAATATGAACATGAAAACATTTATACCCCAATGTGAAACATTATGAAGTTCTTTTCAGGGAGTCTCAGGTTTCTGTATGTGTGCTTCTTTCTTGTCTACATGTGTCTCTTCATTTCTCTTTGTCATTTTCTTCACACAATTGTTCCAAATTCTCTAAAAACACAAGTTAAAAAATGTT
This sequence comes from Rhinolophus sinicus, assembly GCF_036562045.2. Taxonomy (NCBI): domain Eukaryota; kingdom Metazoa; phylum Chordata; class Mammalia; order Chiroptera; family Rhinolophidae; genus Rhinolophus; species Rhinolophus sinicus. The sequence continues at coordinate 50,345,560 of NC_133754.1, read as the reverse complement.
TTTCTTAAAACATTTTTGGATGTCATGAAAGAAACTTAAAGCAGTCATCTCTGAAAAGATTAACAAAGGAGGATAGAACAGTGAGAATTGTACTTTACATCTTTCTGTAGTATTTCAACTTTTTAACTAAGTGCATGTATTACATTTGTAAAATGTCAACAACGCTAATCTTCATTGTGTGACTACAAGCTTTTATTTTTTTCTATATGCTTTTCCATATTTAAACAAAAATAGTTTTTGAAGAAACAAACAAAAGGGTCTATTATCCAGCTCACAATGAAAATTGTTAGTAGAAAAAAATGACAAAAACTTCAACCATTGACAATTAAAATTATACACATAAAATATATTATTGGATTAATATCAATAGAAAAATAGAATCTTCTTAATTAAATGAGATGTGCAAAATTTGACAAGGAACATTTATACCCACTTGAACAAATGGCCAAAAAATAAAACTCTAAGTATATAACTGTAAATTTTTCATTTTTTATATCTGGAGCAGCTGAATATTTTCATATCTATTGGCTCTCAAATTTCCTCTTTTAAAAATTGTTCATGCTATTTAAATATCAGGCTCTTGATGTCTTATCTTATTGATTTGCCTTATTTTTTTATGTCACAAATCTATTAACCATTCATTTGAAATGTTTATTGCAAATTGCAGGGGGAGCAGATTATTTACGAAATATTACAATGCTTGATTCATTGCATCATTGTCACAACTATTTCTGCTAAAAGTTCTAAGACTTTCAACCACATTCATTTATTTATTTTCAAAGCATAATATTTACTTAGCATCTGCTTTGTCCTATGCAGATATATAACTCTCCTAAGGAGTGGGTATCTGAATCTCCCTCCAAGTGTTGCCACAGTCCATTTCACAAACATAACAGTAGTTTCCTAAGGCTGCCACAATAAGGTACCACAAACTGGGTGGCTTAAACAACAGAACTTTATTGTCTCACAGTTCTGGAGATAGAAATCTGAAATCAAGGTGTTGTCAGGGTTGGTTCCTTCTGGGGGCTGTGAGGGAGAATCTGTTACAGGCCTCCCTTTTAGCTTCTGGTGATTTGTTGCCAATCCTTGACTTGGACATGTATGACCCCAATCTCTGCCTTCATCTTCCCATAGCATCCTTCTTCTGTGTACATCTGTGGCTGTGTCCAAATTTCCCTTTTTATAAGGACACCACCAGCCATACTGGATTAGGGTCTAACCTAATGACTCATTCTAAGTAAGATTACATTCTGAGGTGCTGGGGATTAGGACTGCAATGTCCTTTTTGGGAGGGACACACTTCAGCCCAGAACAAGTTAACCGAGGCTTGGCTGAATTGGCCATGGTTCTTAGGGCAAACAACAGAATCCCCTGTAGCTATTTTAAACGAAAATAAAGAAATTTATTTAAAGACATTAGGCAATCCTCAAAGCCTCGAAGTGAGCAAAGAACTAGGCTTGGATGCCACACAACCAAAAATAATCTAGTAGAAACATGGCTGGTAGGAGGGCCATGGGACTGTTCAGTCACACAGTGCCCCAGTGCTCAGAAGATCCCTGCATTTGGGTTAATGCCCTGTTCTCACTAGCTTGAAATGTCTTTGAACTTGGGTTTTGTGAGGGAAGTCCAGACAGAATGTGCATGTACAGAGGAGATATGTAACAGGCCTGTGCTCTGTGGTTGGCCACCTCATTCTCGTATTGCCTTCCTGATGCCTTCTGCGCACTGAATTCCTGTGGACCCATGATGCCTGGTGATTCAGGCCAACCCAGATAAGCCAGGGTCATCACAGTTCCCCGTGGTATCCAAAGATCTAATCTTCGCAGGCACATCCACCTCCAGGTCTCACAGAAGGGCAGGACTTAGAGAATGTGTGGAACACAGGCAGCGAGGGAGTTAAGGAAACACAGTCTTTAGTTTTCCTGGCTGAGACATATAGGAAGGCAAAGCAGATGCCGAGGGAGACAATATGTGTATGTAGCTGCAATAGCATGTCAGCTGGTACAGGGAGATGGCAGAGAGAGAAATAAGAACTGTAGCTGATGCTGGTTTCCAAACCACATCACATAATGCAGCAGAAGAGGCTGGAAAGGCATGGAATGCTGTGCCCACACTATTGCCATAAGGCCTCATGTTGATTTTAACAGGCCTGCATTTATGATCTCTCACCATACACTAAAGGGAGTAGTTAACTTTGTTTTCTTACTTTCTCTACTATTGTCAGATATAATTTTCTTTTGTCTTATTAAATACCCACAATAATCACATCAGAGAGAGATTAAAATACTATAGAAAACATGAAATTCACATTTAGCTTTTGATTTAAGTCAAAATAGAATTTTAAAATCTGGTTATTATTTATGGTGATATTCAATTTGGTTGTTGTTTTTAATGCAGTTTAAATTGCAATGGAGGCATAAAGCAACAACAACAAAAGACAATGTTAGCAACACCTAACAAGCAAGGCATGTGATTTAGGCCAAAAGCTGAAAACTTAATTAACTCTGCTCTAATACAGCAAAGGTCATGCACCATGTGTTAAAGGAATCAAAAGAAGGGGGGGATATTTATGCCGACATCGATACGTAGCAATAACATTTTTATACTGCTGAATTCTGAGTAAGCAAAGCATTAGAATCAGAGTATATTCATTTTTAATTTCCACATATTTTTTGAATAGAATATTTTCAGCCAGAAAAAAGCATGCAACAATGTAAAAAGAAAATGGTTCTAAATGTTTTCATACAACACCCTAATTTTCACACAACCTTGATGAGCTACGCACACTAAGAAAGTTATCATAACAAGCCTTTTATTAGGGAAGCTGGTGTAGGGAGGAAGAGGGAGAAAATTGGACAGCATGGTACATTTGGTTAGCTGTTCAGTAAGACAACATGGGAAATAAAATATCAGGATTAAGAAAGAAAAGAATCGAAAATGGCCTCACATTATCCCTAGGCCACAGGGAAATCATGGAAGTGAGTTTTATCTAGTTTAAAGACAAATTCTGTCCTAGGCTCCTATGAGGAAGTCAGCATAAATCCTTGCATTATGCTGAGGGGAGAATAAAGGTGTTTTCTCATCCTGATTGGGATGAAAGAAGCCCTGCTCTTGGGCTCTCAGCTTTGGACTGCTCTGGTGCAGCTTCTTCAAGATGAAGGTCAGTGGGAACGTAGACACAGCCATCAGTCTGGGCTGGTTCCAGCTCCATAAGGTTTTCCCAGTGGAGCTTTGATTGGATGCCAACTTTTCAGCATACATAATAGCTCTTTATGGGCCATCACGCCATCAGGACCAAAATTCTTATACTGACAAGGCTGCTCCATGGGAATCTCCAAGAAGGGGCTGGAGATGAAAGGAAAGAATGGGGTGCACAGAGGTCAATCATTTTCTCTTTGTGGATATACTGTAGTGTTTTGATAGAGCACACACATGAGTGATAGCCAAAAGTAACTACAAACTAGTGAGGCACTCCCAACCAGGATGGATGCCTGTACAGCCACAGAGGGGTCCTGAGACCCCCTGTATTTGAGATACTTTCTGATTTATGCCTTCTTTCAAACTTGGCTTTCTTTATCCCCCTTCTCTCAGAGAACTGCTCTCTGCTGGGAGACAATGAATTGATAAAATGCTGTCCTTCCCAGGAAATGTGTAGATAATCCATGTAAACAGTTAAGTCTCCAGAAGGTTGTAAGAGAAGCTTCCGTAGCAGAATTTTGGGGCACTGGGACAGACTAGTAACAGACCATTTTCAACAGGTGGTCTTTTCAGTGCCCCCTCAGATTATCCTCTCTAGTAATAAGAATCATCACTTTGTCTTCTGCTTTGCTGCTTGTGATGCATTTATACACACACAGTGTTTTTTTTTGACCGGATGTTAATCCAGCAGTTCTTTATCGAGCAACTGGGGGTCGGGGGGAGGTAGGAGGAAACAGACACCATTCCCTCCTTCAAGGATCTGATTGTTCTGCAGGGATAACAAATATATGTAGCTGTGATATCAGGCTGAACGAAGACATGCATATTTAGGTTCACTGTGGAATTGTTGCTGAGGAAGCAATTACTTCAGACTGAGGCACGTATGGGGCAGATGAGAGAACGGCTATGCCGAGGAGTGGTGATGTCCGTCACGTGGTGTATTTGGGGAAAGGCAAGTAGCCCTGTGTGCCCGCATCATAAATAGTGGCTGCAGTAAAGATGACAAGATACAGGTGGTCTGGAGTCAAATTATGAAGACTTGAATATGATAAAAAGTAACATGACTTGACCCACACAACAAATATTTTATCTAACTGGGAGAGACCCCACCACTTCCTTTTTATGGACAGGGAACCTGAGAGACCAAATCACACAGCTACTGAGCAGCAGGTGTGGACTCTTACCTCCAACATGCTACCCTCTCCTCGTGGACCAGCCACGCACGCGACCTTCTGTGCCGCTTACTTCCAGGGCTTGTAAACTCAATACTATACATGTCTGTTGTGGGATGAACTGAATCCCCCAAAAAGACATGTTGAAGTCCTAGACCCTGGTACCTGTGAATGTGACCCTATTTGGAAATAGGGTCTTTGCAGATGTAATTAAGATGAGGTCATACTAGAATAGGATGGGTCATTCATCCTACATGACTGGTGTCCTTATAAGAAGAGAAAAGGTACACAGAGAGGGCAATACGTGAGGCAGAGATTGGAGTGATGCAGCTGCAAGGCAAGAGAACCAAGGACTGCCAGCCACCACCAGAAGCTAGGACATAGCCCTGCTGACACTTTAACTCGGATATCTCACCTCCAGAACTGTGAGAAAATACATCTGTGCTGTGTTAAGCCACCCAGTTTGTGCTAGTTTGTTACAGTAGCCCTAGGAAACAAATACCACATCCAAAGTAATTCCGGAACACACACAGCTCTCTGAGTGTTTGGCTTAATTCAGGGAGAGAATTCATAGAGACTGTAGGGATGGACGGGCTTCCCTAACCTTCAGGCAATTCAAATCTGGAAGTCACCTCGCCTTCCAAAAGAGCCAGAGCTTAATGCTCTCCCTTCCCCAACTCCAGTGGCCATGGTCCCTGTTGGAAGAACACAAAGTCGTCTTGCCCAGAGAGGGAAAATGCATTACTTTCCTTCCCCAGCTGTTCCCATCCAGAGTAGGATAAAGTAAGCTAAACATTCTTTAAAATGGCAAAATTGGGTCAATCCCAGGCTCGTATAATTTGTAAGAGTAGTTGAAACCAGAAAGAGAAATGTTTGACTCAAACATTTGAAGAGACTGAAAGACGCTCACCCTCCTTTGCCCTCTCCCTTTCTCTAGCGAAACAGACTCAGTGATTTAAACTGCCTGGTGTTTACACACAAACTTTATCCCACAAACACACTGTGGAGTTAGTAAAACTATAAGGATGCCAGGATAGAAAATTTAGAAGGCAGAAAGTCAAAAGAAAAGGGCTGACTTTTCTAAAAAATATAGAAACCAAGACCAAATAACAAGGATTGTTCTAGAATTCAAAACAGCTTGGGAAAAAGCTTTTTTGCCAACAATGGAAAACTCAGTAAAGAGAAAGAACAGAGGAAAACTCTACCCAAAGGAAGAAAAGAAGGAAAAAAGGGAGGAAAATATATGAATTAAGTATGTGCTGTGCCTAGCAACATCCAAGGTGATGTAAATGTGTTCTCTTATTTCACTCAGGAGAAGCAGAAGCCTATGACATAAATATTACAAACTTTATGTTATAGACGAGAAAATAGACACAAAAGGTTGGGCTTATTTTTCCAAGTCACAGAGCTAATAAGTGGAAGAGCTGTTATTTCAAATTCTTGACTGGCCATCTAGTATTTTGTTTTTGTTTTTGTTTTTTTTATTTTTTGGGATTCCCCAACCAAGGCAAGAAGAGTGGAATTTTGGCATCCTGATTAAAACATATCGGTACATGAGAAGAAAATTCAAAAGAATTACACTGAAAACTGTATGCATTGGTTTTTTTAAAAAAATATGGATGATGCAAAACGAGAATTTCCCAGTAAAAGAACAGAAAACTTCATTTTGTACGAACATCTTTGTTCTAAGTCAAGTGTGAATAAACCAGGAAATAATGCAAGAGGGAAAAATCTGCTGAAAAAAAAGTCAAATTTTTTTGTCTGCCTTTGAATCTTAAAATATTTGGCACAAAGCTTGAGGATAGTTCAAAGATTTTTTCTACCAGCTGTAAGTTAAATATTAGAAGTGAATGTCCTCATTGTGAATACAAACATAAATGCAAGAAATAAAACTGTCAGTTTCAAAGAAGATTATATTTCTTGTGCAGCTGGTATTTTATAAAGGAAGCACAAGGCCCATTCTTTTCTTCATTCTCATATGTGACCCTTGTGTTGGGGTGCCCATAGACTAAAGCAGGAGGACACACTCTGGAAAGTTTTAAACAGTTTGCTTAACTCAAAGCATGGGACGAGGGCAGGATATGGGCTGGCAGGTCATACATACCAATATTTGAATTCCTGCTCTGCCATTCTCTAGAGTAAGGTAGCCAACCTCTTTTTCTAAGTATCCTTAACTACCAAATGGAGTTACTGCCCAGATGTTGTAAAGACTAAATTAGATACTTTGCGATACTTAAATACCTACTTTCCTGATTGAATTCTGCCCTTCCCAAGAGATATGTCCATTTCTGACCCCCAGTACCTGTGAATGTGGCCTTATTTGAAAAAGGATCTTTACAGGTATAATTAAGTTAAAGATCTTCAGATGAGATCATCCTGGATGACCTGGGCAGGCCCTAAGTCCAACGACAAGTGTCCTTATAAGAGGTCAGAAAAGGAGAAGAAGCAGACATAGGGAGGGGGAGGCCACGTGAAGATGGAGAGAGAGCCTGGAGTGACGTAGCCACAGGCCTAGGGGCTCCTGGGGCCTTGAGAGCTGGATGTGGCAAAGAATGGATTGTGCCCTGGAGGCTTCAGAGGGAGCACAGCCCCACTGACATCTTGATTTTACATGGCTAGCTTTCAGAACTCTAAGAGAATAAACTTCTGTTGTTTTAAGTCACCCAGTATATATTAGTTTGTTACAGCAGCGCTAGGAAACTGATACACATGACAAATCCTCAAAAAAGGTTTATTCTCTCCTCCCCTTCTTCTCCTTCCCCAGCTTGAGTGAAGCCCCCACCCACGGGCCTAGGGCACAGATCCCTAGTGGACAAGCTGCCACACTGCCTCTTGGGAAAGAGGGGAAATGAACAGTGTCCCCCACTGTATCTGGCATCACCACAGTGAGAAGCCTCATTGTACCTTCAGGTGTATGTCCCACAGGGATGTGTGGTTCTGTGGTGGAGCAGAGGCAGGCTGTGATGCATGTCTGAGATCACCTGTGGAAAGAGCCACCATGGAGAGAGCTCTTCTCCACACCAAGCACTACCTACCTGCTTCCCATGCATTGATACAGTTAATTGTTGTGACGAGTTTATGAAGCACGTCCTGCCCCTTCTTACAGAGGAGAAAATGGATGCACAGAGAAAGTAAATAACATGCTTATGGTCACAAAACTAGTGAATGCCAAAGCTGGGGGATTCATGGCCAGCCATTCCAGAATTCATGACTTTAATGACTGTATTAGTTTCCTGTGGCTGCTGTAACAAACTTGGAGGATCACACAACAGAATTGGAAGCAAGAGGGAGGCAGCAGAGGCTGAGGACAGGGCCAGCCATCATCACGAAGTCATCACAGAGCCATTCTGGGCACTCTGCTCTACTTGGGTTTTCTCATGCCATCCTCCCACTGCCCTATGAGGTAGGAACTATGTAGTTTTTTCTCATCAGAAGAGGAAACAGAGGTTCAACTCAGAAGTTGAAAAATTTCCCAAAGTCACGTAGTTAAGAAATGTCAGAGCCAGGATTTGATTCCAACAGTCTGTGCTCACATCCACTGAAAGCTATTGCCTGACGTGGTGGTTTCGCAATAGCTTAGGCTGCAATGAAAAAAGAGCAGAACTAGCAATGGAGGTGTGCTTCAGAGGTGATGAGTTCTGCCAGGAAAAATAGTCATTCACCTTCTCAGTCAATCATTCATTCATTCAGTTTTCATTTATTAGAGAGCCAGTGTGGTGTGGTGGTTGTTACGGATTGGATTGTGTTCCCCCAAAACTCGGATGTTGAAGTCCTAAGTCCTAATACCTCAGAGTGTGATCTTATTTAGAGACAAGGTCTTTATACAGCCAATCAAGGTGAAATAAGGTCATTAGGGTGAGCCCTAAACTGAGATGACTGGTGTCCTTATTAATAGGGAACATTTGGGTACAAAGCCATGTACAAATGGGAGACCATGTGAAGAGACAGGGAGATGATGGCCCTCAAAAAGAACCAGCTCTGCTGACACCTTTATTTCTGACTTTTGTTGTGGTCTCCAGAACTGTGAGACAATAAAATTCTGTTGTGTGATCCTCCTAGTTTGTTACAGCAGCCACAGAAAACTAATACAGTCATTAAAACCATGAATTCTGGAATCAGAATGGCTGGCCATGAATCCCCCAGCTTTGGCATTTACTAGTTTTGTGACCATAAGCAAAATAAGCAAGTTATTTACTTTCTGCCCCTGTCCTCTGCTGATCTCTTTTCTGGGTGGTGCTAGCGCCCCCCACCGGACAGAAGCCCTGCCCAGTCTCCTGAGCCTTGATTTCCCACAGTATTTCCTCATCATCTTATCCCTCCCTTTTGTCCCCATCAATGGGAATTAGGACTTTCCCAGGAACTGGAGTAGTGTCAACAGGTCTGGGCATGGCCAGGACTGAGACACAAGGGCTGGTCGTCAGGTTGCAACTTCTCCACATGACAGGGTTCCAGAGAAGCAGAGGAAACTCAGACTTGACTCAAGCCAGTGTCTGTATCCAAAGGGATAAAATTCAACTGAACTTCCTGGACTCCTCATTTGATCCTCAAAAATCCTATGAGACTGACAAACCAGATACTGTCATTTTCAACCTAGAGAGAGTGACTTATTCAGAGCCAGTCCAAATGCAACAGCCAAAGTCAATGATAGTACAAATGCCAGGGAAATGGGGAGCCAAAGGGCACCATTCAGCTCCGTCCAATTGGTTCGACAAACATTTACTAAGAATCAAGTAATCATTAGAGCCAGTGCCAAGAAACAAGGGAACAGAAGTAGAAACAGAAATGTGCCTTTCTCTGCTCTCCAAGTACTCACAGGAGGAGGGGAGCAGGTGGATGGACATCACAGGAGGCAAGTGTGCACATGATTCAATGGAAGTCTTGGAAAGAGAGTGACCGACCCAATCAAGGGCTTCAGGGAAAACAACAGAATCATCGACAGGGTATTAGGAATGTAAGGAATGAAAAAATTTCTAGGTATAAAGTGGAAGAGGGAAATGCAGACAGTGGTGTGGTCAGCCTTTGCAAGTAGAGGGCAGAAAGCATGTGCATGGGAAAATCATTCCTTTCTACTCCCTGGAAGGCAAATGGGGGCTTGGGGACTGTGTCAGTAGAACCCAAGCTGTATATGGAGGCAGGGGCCAGATGACAAAGGGTTTGGAACTATTTTATGCTCAATGTGAATGCTATCTTGTAAGTCACAGGAGGTGTTTAAGTGTTTCAAACAAAGAAAGGACAAAATCATCATTGGATTTGAAGAACAACTCACGTCAAAGGGTCCACCAGAGCAGTGGTTCTTAATCTTTACAGTTATCAGAATTACCTAGAGGGCTTATTCAAACACAGATTGCTGGGCCTACCCCCAAAACTGTCTGAGGTAGAGCCCAAGAATTCGCATTTCTAACTAGTTTCCAGCTGCTGAAGCTCGTCCAGCAATATTGCTTTGAAAGGCACTGCATGAGAAGGTGGTAATTCTGAAAATAGGGAAACCAGGGGAGAGCCCCACTCGAGGAAGCTGAGAAATAAGCCCTGGGCTAAGGCAATGCCCACGGGGTTTAGAGGCAAGCCTAGGTCTGAGCAACATAGAAAGGCAGAGTCTGGTGACCAGTGGAATATGATGAGACAGGGAAGGAGCATGAGGCACCTCCCAGGTTTTTGGCTGGTGTGATTGGGTAGATTGGGGCAAGCACATGAGCCAGTTGGTGGTGGGTGGTGGAGAAGAAAGTTCTGGAAGGCCAAAAGGGTGAAACTATGACAGGCTTCAAATATCTTGCATTAGAGATGTCTTTCATAGATTTGGTGAAGGTCTCTAATTTGGAGCTCAAGGAAAGGGTCCACACTGGACAATAGCTTGGTTTTATAACCATCTTAGTGACTTATATCTGTAGCATTCACTTGATTAATCAGGCAATTGGAAAATTTCAATCTATGTTATTGCTTTAGGATCATATGATAAACTATCAATACCTCTTAGCATGTGTTTTAAATACCAACTGTTCATAAAGACTCCAAAAAAGTACAAAATAAGATACTCTAAATTTTGCATTAATTTGATAACAGTCTTCTTAAAATGTTATTTATCAATGAATTTTAAATACCTACAATATAGTCTGTTTTGTGCAACCAGGCTTTACCTTAAAGGATAAACTAGGTCATCTGCTTTAAGCACCATGTTGGGAAATGTATAATTTGTATTTTATTGTTTTATTAATAATTTATTCTCTATAAACTAACTTAAAAAGAATTTCAGTAAACAAATTATGAATTTTGTTATGGACTGAATATGTATGTCCTCCCAAATTTCATATGCTGAAGCCCTCAGTGTGGCATGTGGAATGTGGAGGTGAGGCCTTTGGGAGGTGATTACGTGTAGATGAGGTCATGAGCGTGGGGCTCCCATGATGGGGTTACTGTCCTTATAAAAAGAGGAAGAGACACGAGATATCTATGTCTTTCCCTCTCCCCCTTCCCCCCTCCCCCCTTCTTTCCCCCTTCTCTTCTCACCTTTCTCTTCCCTCCCTATCCTTCCCTCTCCCTCTCTTCTTCTCTCCCTCCTGCTTGCATCAAGGAAAGGCCATGTGAAGACAAACCAGGAAGAGAGCTCTCACCAGACCCCAGCCCTGCCAACACCCTGATCTCGGACCTCTAGCCTCCAGAACTGTAAGGAATAACTTTCTGTTGTTTAAGCCACCAAGTCTATGGTATTCCAATATAGCAGCCTGAATGAACTAAGACAGCAGCTCTGGGTTGTCTGACAATTTGCCTCGTATCCATCATGGTCTCAGGCCCTCACTGCCCAGTCCTGCTTGCTCCTCACTCTCTTTTCAGAGGCAAATGATCTGCACTACAATCGAGAAGGTTCCCGCTCCAATCTTGCACAAGTGGTATCCCCGAATAAACCTAACCATACTTCTCACTACACCCCATAAAATATTTCAGCAGCTTTCAGTTAGAACGATGATCAAAATCCTTAACGTGTGCCATAAAGCATGGCAAGGTCTGGCATTCCCGCCCCTCCTGCCTCACTGCCATCTGCACTGGCCGGCCCTCCCCTTATGTCTCCATCTCTGTTCCTCTGCTCCAACCACACCAGCCTCTCCTGATGTTATATGCACTCCACAGTCTTTGCACATGTGCTCCCTTTCCTGGAACCCTCTGCGTCTTGTCACTCCCTCTGCATTAAGTTAACTTTCACTCTTCCTTCAGAGCCGAGCTTGAATTATCCTCCCCCAAGAAAGCTTACCCCGACTTCCCTGATAAAGCAACTTCTCCTATTGTTCATTCTTATACTGCTGTTTACCTCCCCTTAGAAAAACCCAGCTGTTACTTTAAAATTTCTCATTACAATAGGTTTTATTAATATATGTCTCCCACTCAATCGTAAGCTCCACGAGGGCCAGAGCACGACGCCGTGGGATTGCCATTGCCATTTTGCTCACTGTGTTCTCTCCAACAGGAAGCGCAATACCTGGCACAGAGTAGACTCTCAGAAAGCGTTTGTTGAATAAATGAATGAATCAACCTTTTATGATAAACATGAAAAAGCTGAGGTTCTCCTATGCCAAGTTCCATGATTCAAAGATGAGAAAATGCTGGTTTTCTTTCTTTGCTTTTTACAAGTCTTTTTCCAAGTTTCTCTTCCTGGAATCAGTTAATACAACTAAAGCATATGAGAGCTGAACTCTGAGATTCAGCCCTAAACAAAGTGCAGTATTTATAAACATTTAACCCAGGACATTCTGCCAAAAAACATGTTGGAGTGAATTGCAGCCATGTGGCATGGAGCTGTGGGGAGTTTCTTCGTGGGTTTTAACTGTATTGGGGGTTGTAGGCCCTTGTTGGAAAGCCTCTGACCCCCCAAAATAAAAACGTTTTTTAAACCTCTAGAAAACTTCCATGTTTCAACTAACTCTCAACTTTTACCCCTTTCTACTGCAAAGTTCAAAAGTTGAAAGTTCCTCTTGTTTAACTTGCAAAACTCAATTCCACCTTAAGCTGGGCTTTTCTTTCCAGTACGATGGCTAAATAGGTCAGCCATTGAGTTAAACTTCCAATCCCCAGTTCAGCAGTGTTGAACCCATAAATCCACGAGGAGCATTAGCAATACAGAAAGAATGAACAATGTCAATAGGAATGCATTTCTTCCTTCAGTCGCAGCTAGGAATCAGAAATACTCACATCAGCAAAGTTAGTGAGGACTGTACAGCCCAAAACCTGCACATCTTTTCAACATATGAGAAGTGTGTGATACAAAGAAAAAGATAAATCCATAAAGATCTTTATGGGTCTATGCCCTTATTAATAAGCTACATGCAGGCAAATATTTTCACCTGTGCTATCCATAGCCTAAAACAATTCCTGACACATAACTCAATAAGTATTTCTTGAATAATGAATGAATGAATGAATGAATGAATGAATGAATGAATGAATTGAAAGCTTAGGAAGTTCCAGACAATTTTCTAAGTTTACATGTAACAATTGATTTTATCCTGACAACCACCTCATGAGGTGGCAACCATTGCTATGCTTGTTTCCAGATGAAGAAAATACAGAGAGATCAAATAACTTTGGCAAGGCCACCTAGTCGATAGTCCCCTTCCAGGGCAGGCTTAATCCCTACTCCGGCCAGACCGCGAATCCAATGTTCTCCCCGGGAAATCGCCCCTGGTTCACACGCATGTCCCTGAATGCCCACTTTCAATGTAACTGTGGCTTCAAGTCTACATTTCCCTGCCAGAATTGCCACTCAACCTTATACATCTTCCTATATTTCTAGACTTGGAGTATATCAGCCTGGCATGTCTCACTATCACCCCCAATTAAATGAGAATTTTTCTACTAATGTATTTTCTACAATAAGCTGAGTTACCCATCTGTGAAGAACATTTATTAGGCAGAGCAAATAATTGGGAGGAGCAACAAGTCCTTGAGACTAAAGGAGAAGTTGTGCTTTGCTAATGTATATCTTGCAGACATAGCTTCACTAGCTTGTCACAATGAAATGAGATCACACTTGTTTTTAACACCTAAGTATTTATGGCAAAGCCCCTGGGCCTATACGCCTATCTGGGTATGGTTCCTCTATCTTAACTTCTTCCTGTAGCCATGCTGTTGCCGCTGCTCTTCTGGACAGAGCATCTCCCAAAGAGAAATGCTTCCTGATACCCTGTACCATCTTAACTAAGGAATTCTGCTCTCCTAATCTCCGCAGCACACATGACAGCAACTGCAACCTTTCACAGGAATATCTGAAATGTTTAGTTAGCAGAAAGCACCTCATGCCACGGTGGCTCCTAAAAGAGGCACTGTCAGATTCACAGGTTGCAACCACACCTCAGCAACCCTGCCCAGCCTCCCCATCCCAGGGCTCCCACCTGGGGGAAGCCATATCTATCACCATCAGTGGTAATCTTGGCTCCTAACCTCCAAACCCAGACTTAACTTACTTCTAGTCCCATAGAGAGTTGCTCTCCTAGTCCCAGGCTCACCTCAATGAGAATAGCCACAACTATTTCCTTCAGGGTGGGTACCATGTCCCACCCTCTAGCCTCTAACTCAGAAGGCATGAATCAAACAATGACAGTGATTCACAGAGCAATACCCAAAGTATGGCTTATTTGTTTTTAAATAACACCACATGTGGGAATCCAGTAGCCCAATTCCAAAAATTCTGCACTGAGCCCAGTTTCATTGTCTTGCATTCCATACAAAGAAAGAAAACATCAGGACTGCTTGTCCCCCAGGCCATGGCCCAGTTTTCCAACTTGCTAGCTAAGGGCTTAGGCAAGAATTCATGCACACCCTCTAAGAATAAGGAATAATTTTCAGACATAGGGCACTTTAAATCATGATTCAGGAGCATTGTATATGATTCTGCAGGAACTCAATCTTGGTAAAGCCTACAGTTTATATTACTCATCAAAACACTGATCAGCCCAACATGACACATCTGCCTTTACATTATGCCAAGGTACTCAGGGCTGTGCCAGAGAGCTCCCATTTCCCTCCAAACCCACTCCCCTCCCCGCGCCATGCTCTCTGCTAAGGGAAGCTGACCTGTTTGCCCTCTGAATTCCAATTAGTCTCAGCCAATGAGGAGTCCTAATGGGAGACTGGGAAGAGAGTTAGAAACTTTATTCCTCCAGCTCCTTCCAGCTGTGTCCCTGCATCCTTCAAGGGTGGTCCTCTCTACACGATTCTCCCTTGTCCCTCTGGGTCCAGGGGTGGTTACAGCTCTGTTTTATTAGCACTGGTTCAGTCACTATTATTTGGGGCTTCCCAACAGCCTGCCCACACCTTCATAAACAATCCCTTTATTCACCCTCTCTGAATCATGCTAATTCTAAATGCCAGTGGTTTCCTGGTGGAAAGCTGATTGATACAAGGGCTTCTCCAAGAATAAAGCTGCACGACCGAAAGGGCTGAACAACACAGACCCATATTCAAATAAAGGAAGGGTCTTCCAGTAGTTTCTGAAGCTAAGAGTGTTTTAAGTATGTTTTATGTATGGTAGTGTCCCCGTGTCCAGTTCTTTTCTATCTCTTCCTAACACTCCCTTCCTCATACTATATCTGAGCTGTTGTTCCCAAATACAATGGAGAAAAGTATGTGAGAGTGAACAGGGTAAGTTTTGGCACCTATAGACAAAATACAGTATTACACTTGTTTTCATGTGACCTGGAAAAGAAACAACATGAGAAGGAAAGTAATTTTCTTATGAGCTGAACACTTCCATCCTGGCCTTTCTAGGCTAATGTTTAGGACTTTTTGCTTTAGAGTCTATTTTATAGGGAACATTGGCTACAGGCATTTTTTTTTTCCTTTATAACCACTTGCTTTTTATATATTATTAAGCATTTAACCCTAGACTGAAGTTCCATTGCATTTTTAAATGTTAACATTTCTCAAATGATTTTAAAACGTCCACTTCGAGCAGTATTAAATGTTATTCCATGAAATGCCTACCACTCCCTCAACAGATGTTTGCTGATAGTTGTTCTCAGAATGAAAGGATTCGAATAGAGCACCCTATGAGGACCCCAATACAGTTTAAATGACCAGCAGTAGGGCTCCTGGGGAGGGCGTCCACTCTGTTCTCCAGCAATCATTGTGTACTATAAACAAGCACGGAAAAGTACTGGGCAAAGCTAGAATGACTGAGAAGATGTAGAGGCCCCAAACTACAAGATATGAAAAACAGACGAAAAGTTAGAGGCTAATTAGCCCAAAGAAAAGAGAACTAGGGGAAATTACTTGTCACCTTTAATAGTAATGATAACGATACCTGTTCTTGAGTTGCTACTATATGCCTGGAACTGTGCTAAGTGCCTTATACACATATTCTTAAGTCTTCACAACCACTCTGTAAGTCAGGTTTCATAATCACCGTGTCACAGAAGAGGAGACCTAAGGTCAGAGAGAATATGACCCTATCTGCCCAGAAATCCTTCTCACTCTACACACTGCCTCCTTTCTGAGAGCTGAATCGCTGTTACAGAATGGAAAATAGGTCTGTTTCTTTCTGAGTCTGAGGCATATAACTAGGAACAATGGGTGGAAATTACAGGAAGACAGATTTCAGTTAGATAGCAGGAAGAACCCTGTAACATGGGGTTGTTCACAGGCGGAAGGCACTGCCTTGGGAGACTAAATTTCCCATCGCTGGAAATATTTGAGCATTGTTTGGAAGAGGGATTTCAGAGAGGAAAACCAAGTAGCAAAAGCACATCTGCAGTAGATGATTTTTAAGATTCCTTGCCATTCTCCTAAAATTTGTTCAGCCTGTGAAACAATCATTTCCCAGATTCAGAGGAGTGGAAGGATGCTTTTGCTTTTCCCCTTATGGTCCTCCTCTAAAGGCTGAGCAAAAAGCTCTGTGACTTCTGAGTGCTCTAGAGAAGAGCTTCCCCCATGTCCACCTCCTCCAGCTCATCCCACCAGGGCTCTTAGTTCAAGAGTTTGAAAGAAGCCCCGAAACCATTCCCAGCATCTTTGCATCTATGTGATCTAAGCTTGGAAGTGTCCTGAGTCCTCACCCTCAAGAGTGTGGTACCACATACCAGTCTCCTCACAATCATGCATTTGGGAGTAGTTATTCAATATCTCACAAAACCCGAGCAAAATAAAATGAGACAGAAAATGTAAAATAACACAACTTTCTTTCATACAAAGCTTTAAAGAGAAAGCCAGCAAACGTGTTTTAGACATCTCACAAAGTTCACATTGTGTTGCAAAATTATTTTTAATGAAGCTGTTATTACGGTACAAGAATGCAATAAAACATCTGAAACCTGAAATTTCCTATTTTTATCACCTCCTGTAAATTTTTCAAAAAAGCCAAAATGATTTGTTTCAAAATGTGTACAGGAATAATTGGATTGAGAGTTTTCATGCCAACTTTCCATTTGGAATGAAATCTAGAGATCGTTACTTCATAAACCACTGAAAATATGAGCACAAAATGAAAAGGGTAAAATATTATGGAATATAAACGCAATCAAACAAAACAGCCCCTGGAAGGAACCCACTGATTTACCATCTCCCAGTGTGTGGTGCAGCACAGAGACCTCTTTTATGGAACAAAGTGTTCAGAAATAATTGGTTTTACCTGAATCCCCTAATTGCTTCTGGAAAGAGAAATGCACTATACGTGAAAGTCTGTATGTGACCGCATAACAAAATGCTAATCCTACACTGGTTAGTTTTTAAGCACAGTATTATCCTGGATTGTTCATAAAGATGATATAGCATCTCTCTTCATTTCTTCTTTGCAACACAAATCTTAGTTGTTCTTGATACAAACTCTGGCCAAAATCGAATCCTTGGATGCTAAGCAAATGCATTTTAGCACAAAAATCGAGTATAAAAAGTTTATTTCAGATTGTGACTTGTTATAATAGTTCTGCCAAATGACCAGAAATGAATCATGCACCCAAATGTGTAAGTATACAGGAAGATGTTACTTATCTTGTGATTTCAGATTTAATTTTCAATTCACACCTTTCATTCTAGAAGCTCAGTCACTTAGAGAACACACAAACCCTCCTCGATTGCAAATCAAGTTTCTGTTTTCGATGGAAGGCCTTTCCAAACCATTCATCTCTGTCAGTGCATCCACTGCACACGCTTTCATGAACAGCTTCCAGAATTAAGTAGAGCAATTCTGCCCACCATCTGGCTCTGTGAGCAGAAAGTTTTCTTTTATGAGAAAGTATAAAGCTGACCTGCCCATAGTCTAGACTTACAGTCTTTCCAAGGATGTTGTCTATCTCCTCATCCATTCCAAATGAACAGAATTTTATATGGACCAGAAATCAGAGGCAAAAGGATTGAAATCGTATTTCATATGTTTACTTAAGTTCTTTTTAAAGAACATAGAAACTAAAATCACTTTTTAAAGAATACCACCATCCCTGGGAACCAGCCCAATATTTACTTTTTACTGCTGTGACAATTGAGCATATTTTCAAAAATACAGTAGGAAACATTGCATAACAGAAGCGACATGGGTCTTATTTAGCTGTTGCAGACGTCAGTGGTTAAAAGTACCCAGCTTTCCCTGGTTGATCTGGAATTAGATCTCTTACCCTTGGTAATAAGTCTAACCACATAAGTTTATGCTAACATACTAGATAAAATCACAGTTGGAAAAAAAGCATAAACAATCACTATAACAAGAGTAAGTTTGAGCTCTCTTTAATTGTTCTTTTAATTCAATGGATTGCCTGCATGTGCAAAGTAAGTTTGGGTTTTGTCATGGAATTGGTTTTTCTGCACCTTTCTTCGGCCCCACCAGGACCATGTGCTATACGGTGACACATGTGTTCAAGGCCACCAGAGGACGGGTTCTCCCGCTTCCGCTGCTGTGAAAATTTTTAATCGAGCATTTTTAAAACTAACCACCATGACAAAACTTTCTTAAAGAAATCTTATTGTCTTTGTTTTACAAAAATCAGTAAATAAAATCGGGGTCCATGGCGGGAAACTAGAGGATTCTCATCTCTACCATGCCGACCCATAGAAGTTGAGGCCATCAGGATTCCAACACATCAGTACAGAATTCAGCTTAGAATCCTGAAGGATGAGATATAATTCTGTGTGCTAAATGAAGCTGCAGTACAAGACCATCCTCTTTCAAGCATAACAGCCTTGAAAATTGTTGTCTGAAAGATCTTGGTAGATCTACTGCAACGTGCTTGAGTCAGCTGGCTTGATATCCTACTATCACAAAAGTTCCCGCTTCCAAACCCCAGCCACTCCTCCAGCACCTGTGCCTGGTGGCCAGATCTCTGGCGGGAATCTGCCCCCTCACTTACTTGCTAAGTGACTCCAGGCAAGTTGCTTCACTCCTCTGTGCCTCAGTTTGTCTGTGCAAGGAATATTACAACCACCGACCTCAGGGTGTTGTTGAGAGAATTTAATGAGTTAACACTGAACACTGTTGTGGATGGTGTGGTGAGTTTCTCAGCTCCACCCTAAAGTAAAGGATGGAGGTCTTCCTTTCAGCCCCTGACCTGTCCCACTGACATGTTGGGTGGGTTCTCCCGCTTCCGCTGCTGTGAAAATTTTCAATCGAACATTTTTAAAACAAACCACCATTTTGGGGAGAAACGTTTTCGTAAGGACTCTTGAATTATTGATTTTAATAAAGCGGTGCCGGGAGAGGGCTGGAGGTAAAGCTATGAGCTGCCTATTCACACTCCCTTTCCACCTCCTGGAACGTTCCCCGCCCTCTTTCCCCACTTCTCGTTCTGTTCTTTAGTTTCCCTGAGCCTGCTCCATACAGCACTGTTTTTCCACCTCTTTCCAGTGGCTCAGAGTTAAGCTTTTAGAGGACTAACCATGGAAAGGAGAAAGAGCTGGTGATTAACAGACTCAAATGACATCTGCCTATCCATATGAACATTTGACTTTAGCCCAAGGTAATTGTATCACTTCAGGCCGCGTGACTCAGGGTAGAATTTTCAGCTGCAGAAGGGCCTTCCTAGCCTTTTTCATATCACACAGTTCACCCCACCCTCCTTAAGACTATTGTCAGTCTCAGACACAGGCGTAACCCTATTGCTACCCAGTTTGTTCAATAAAGCATGTTGATGCCACTCAAAAGGGCAATCATTGTGACTAATTCCAATCTTACAAAACCATTTATGTTGCAATTCAGACATAAATGTTCAGAAAAAAACATTTCTTATTTTTCATCAATTATATTTTATGTGGAGTAATAGGAAAATACCTGAAAGGCTTGATTGTAGAAGTTATAAAGTCTGATTTATATAGTTGTAAATTTTTGTGTGCATATTGTAATCAAATAATAAAAGATAAGTATCTCACGATTTCTGATGGGACTGTCTGTTGTGGTTAAAATAAAAGTTGAACCTCTCTTGAGTGATACATGTTTGTCTTCTGCCATTTTAATATCTTTTCAGCCTGTATTGGAGCAGGTAAGCTGGAACTGTTATAAATCGTACTCCAACGGGTAATTTGTTGTACTTGCCGCTAGGGGGAGATGAAGCTAAGATAGTGACCCAGGTCTGCAAAGAAGAGAGAAGTGGAGACAAGGTAATGAAGACAATGCCCAGATGAAAGGAGAAAGAAGAGGTGGAGGGGGGAGAAAAGCTTCAGCTGGACATCAGGGGTATTTTCTTTTCAATTTCTTCAGATTAATGACTAGATGCCCTGACAAATAAGCAAAGGTAGAGCCTGCCAAAGCAAGACTTCTAGGAGCTTCCGTTTCAGAGAGAAGGGGAGTTCCCACTCCCTCTTTCATTTGTGCAGGGAAATGAAGTCACAGGTTCCTAACAAGAACTGGCATTTTTGAGGAATTATCAGTCATTACATGGAACCCACTGATAACATGCTTGGTTTCATTTTGCTTTTGTTTAGTTTTCCTGCTTAACACAAGTTCCTTCCATAACCTCAGTGAGGTAGACTGGGGAGGAGGAGTTGGCGTAAGAGGGGACAGTGCTAAGTGTGGAGGCTGCAAATCACGCCCAGGGACAGGCTCGGTAGAAGTGAGCATTACACCTCCTGGTTTAGAAAGCAATCTCTCCTCCCAACAGTCATGTCCCATTCAGCATTTCCCAAAAAGAATGTCAAAAGTCACCATAGAAATGGATTGTTAACTGTCTGGTTTCAGTCACTGATAAGAATAAAGCTGCTGTGCCAGCTGGCTTTTGTCACTGTGGCTCACAGCACCATTGTTCCAGCACTTGGGGGTCCCAGGAGGACAGGGAAGGAAGAGGAGAAGGAAAAGAAGGTACCCAGGGCCGTCGGCCTGGCCCTCCGGGAAAAGCCTACCATCCAAACGACCAAACCCAGAAGGCCAGAAGCCACATCCAGTTCTCACCGGGGGGCCAGAACTTGTCTCCATGGGAGCGTTTTGGGCCAAGCTAGAGCCTGCACTGTACCCAGAAAACCATGGGAAGCCTTTGATAGCCACTCCATCACGCTATCATATTATTCTCATTCTTGGCATAGCATTTATCACTATCTATCCATTTAGTCCTCATTTATTCATTTCTTTATTGTAATTGTCTCTCTCTCCCCACTAAAATGTAAGCTCCATGAGAACAGGGACTTTATCTGTTTACCGCGGCATGCCCAGAAAACAATCTGGGTAGGACATGGCACGTGTTCAATAGCTACTCTTGTGTGAATAAAGATTTGTATTTAAGAAAGTGTCCTCCAGCAACAGTGTGGATGATGGACTGTGGTTTCGGGGTGGAAGGAGAGAGCAAATTGTGTACCCAGACAAAAAGTAGAAAACATAGTAAGGTATCCATCCCATTTCCATGTCCAGCCAGGTCGTGATATCAGTGCTAGGGACAGGAGAATGGAAGCCTGAGTCTACAGTGTGTGGGGCAGGGGAGGCAGTCAAGGCACAAGAATAAAGGCAGTGTTTAGGGGGCAAATCAGAAAGTAGGGCAAGCAATGCAAAAGGTGGGCAGTCCAAAGGGGTGAGGTTCAAACGGAAGCAACAACCAGAGGGCGGGAGACCATGGAGCTCCAGGCACAGGGCATACTTAAAGCCATGGGAGTCGATGTAATGTGTTCCCCCCACCCACAAGGAAATGTGCATCAAAGAAAAAGCCTGAGAATGGAGCCTGGGGAGAATCAATGCTTACTAAAGGACAGGCGGATCAAGAGGAGTTTTAAAGGGGGCAGTAATGGCTGCAGTGGTTCCCAGGACCCCCACATTATCCTCCAGTTGCTGGGAGTGTTGGTGGCTCCCAGATCTCCTCTGAGCCTCTCTTTGGGAACTGCCCTCAGTAAAGAGAACCACCCTGCCCAAGTTCATATCATTCCCCCAGGGACAGCCCACATGCAATGACTGGTGGGTGAAGGGGGGATATAGAGGCCTTCCTTCATGGTAGGACAACTCTGAAAGGCCATCCCAGCTGAGACTCCCTGAGGGATTGACCATGGCCCTTCTTTACAACCTAACAACAAAATACAAATTCTCCTTCTGCCCAACGTTACTTTCGTTATCCCTTTATAGGCATAGATACCAAGGTCACTCTTCAATAAACTTGTTTCATGCAAATCTTTATCTCCAGGTCTGTTTCCAGAGAACCAGACCCAAGACAGATGGTACCAGAAGTGATCCAAGGAAATAGACTCTAAAACGCAATTACAGAACTGGATCATCCACCTGCAGATAGAAATGTAGACCAACCCTGGTGAGAGGTGAGGCCCTGACAATCCTCGGTTTGGCTAAAAAGCACAACTGTTAAAACCTTCATTGGTGATGAACTAGGATGGGATATGAGTGGGAGAGAATGCCCTGGTAGGTGCAATATCCAGGTTTTTGAGAGACACAGAAAAGGTACCATTTCTGAGAACAATGAAATCTGGTGGCTCTTGTTGAGTCATTGATCATTAAAGAAAGACAATGTGAGGCTCAGGGCTACGAATCAGCCATGGAAAGTGAAGTGTGAAAGTTAGAAAGCCTCATTGATGGCATGTACAGAGACTCTCATCTCCTATGGATGGAGGAGAGAAAAGGCTGAGGATAATCCCCAGGACTTTATTATGAGAATAGCAGCACTCCAAAGAATTTGACACTTCAGCCCTTGCAAAGCTGCTATGACAATGTCAGTGGCTTCCTTGGGATGAGGGGGGCCCTACAGATCTAGAGCTGGGGACATCAGAGTTGATGCAGATGAATGAACCATTAAAACCTGACTCAGAGTCAAGTGGGCCTGTAGAGGGGGCCCTCTCCTCCATGCTGAGGCTGTGTTTGTCCCTCACACAGAAGGGACAGAAGTCTCTGCATTGCAAGACAACACACAATCTACTCCTACTCCCACTCCTACCAGACCAGTAACTATAGTCCGGTGGAAACAGCACATGGTGGGGAAGTGCTGGGCCGGCTGAGGGGGGAAAGGAACTAAACCACAAAGGGGCTGCAGAATCCAGCCCGTGTATACTCTCCAAGCTGAAGATTGTTTTGGCAGCGTATCCTAAGGCTGATGGATCAAAGGGGGCAAAAGATAAAGCTGGGTAAGGGTGAGTTTATTTCTACAAAAGCAGTCTACTGCTATGTGCGGTTTGCACCCTGGCAGGACTCCGGGAAATGGTTTCCTAGTACTGCTCGGATGACTCTTGGAACTTTGAAAAAAGTTATGGCACACATTAAGTAAAACTGAAATGCCATAACGGTTGTCACAGATGGTAGAAGTAGGGATAAAACAAATCTCAATCCCTGAGCCAGTTTTCTGACCCAGACCCACTAATTAAAGAGAGGCTGGGTCCTCAGGAGTCCCGATGGCAAGCCAATATATTAATGATTTCCATAGTCCTTTGCCAAAAGGATCTACAGTCATTTATTTAGGAAAATATACACTGGAAAAATAGATACTAAATAATGGAAGTGCCTGGGCACATTAATCTTCTCATCCCATAAATCCAAGAAAAGGACTAATCATCCCAGCAGAGGGATTAACCCTCAAGAGGAAGTGCCCTTGCTTTGACAGAGTGGGGGCAAAGAAGAATATGTGTGGTACCCAGGTAATCTGCTGGGTTGTCGCTTGGTGTTCTCATTACCAACATTGAAGGCAAGGGACAAATGAAGCAACTATAGCCTAAGAAAGGCATTCTGGCCCGGGGCTTACCCCTCTCAAAGATGAAGGTTGCTTCACCAGGTAAGCTACCTGTACCCACAGGGGTGCCAAATGAGGGAGCAGGTACTCTGGAATTGGAAGTAGAGGGAGGAGACAATGACTGTCAGTTGTGGTCTCAAGATCAGCTGCAGACTCTGTTATTTCATCCTACTGTGGACTGAAGGTCTGTGTTCCCCCAAAATTCATAAATAGAAATCCTAACCTCCAAGGTGATGGTAGGAGTTGAGGCCTTTGGAGGCGATTAGGTCATAAGAGTGGAGCCCTCATGAATGTGATCAGTGCCCCTTACAAAAGACACCCCACTGAGGTCTCTTGCTCCTCCCCCTTGTGAGGACACAGTGAGAAAATGGCCATCTGTGAGCCAGGAAGCAGGTTCTCAGTAGATAGCAAATCTGGTGGCATCTTGCTCTTGGACCTCTGGCCTCCAGAACTATGGAAAACTAGATTTCTGTTGTTTATAAGTCACCCAGTCTATGGTATTGTGTTGTAGCAACCCAAATGGATAAAGATGCATCACATCAACCTTCCTCATTACATCCTAAGAAAAGAGACCAAGTAGTCTTAAGGAAGCTGTGCCCAGAGCTATTCTATGAAGGTAATGGATATGACAGCAGGACTGGCCTGTCGTGGATGCTGTGGTGAGCTGCTCATCTCCACGCTGCAGCAGCTGAAGAGAGCTTTGCCCCAGTTCATGCCCTGGGGAGCAGCCTTGGCTCAATGACTGGTCCATGAGTGGTGGAGAGTAATAAAGACCCTTCCTCGTGACCTCAATGTGGGACAACTCAAAAGGATTCCAACACCCACAAAATCAGAGACTAAGAAAGAGCAGCTAGAAAGAAAAGAAATAATGAACCAGGAAGTAGTATCCCAGAAACTAGAGAGGAGTAGCTGAAAAGAGTGTATTTGGAAGCCTTCTGGGATTTGCTTTAATATAATCTCGTAAGGGGGGCAAACAGGGAGAGTGGAGATAGATATACATGAAACTGTACGTTGGCTATGATAATTGTGAAGTTGGGTAATGGGTAAAAGGAGGTTCATTTATATTTTCTCTAGTTTGTATGTATTTGAAATTTTCCATAATAAAAGGTTGAAAAACAGAAATGGAGTGGGTGTCATTGAATACTATTTAGGTGGCAAATATAGAAAACCAGAAAACCAAGACTTACCTTTGCCTCATCTCTCAGTGACACTGTCCTATGTACTGGGGATACAGCAGTGAACAAAACAGGTGAAAATTCTTGACCTTGTGAGGATCACATTCTAGTGAGAGACAGGCAATAAACAATTAGGACTAGAAATGTGTTTTTGTGCACCTGTATGCTAAGCCTGCTTTTTCTTCCCTTCCCTAACGGTACAGGATGTAGCCTCGGGAACACAAAATTGTTTCAGGGATCAAGACAGCGCAATGAAAATATTCTATGAAAGTACTAGGATCACAGGTTGCATATACAAGTTTTTCCTGGACAATGCTAACCTGATCATAAAGTAGAAATATAGTTTTCTCCTCCTCGAGTCTCGCAGGACTTACGACGTGGAAAGAATCACTTATAGGGAACGCAGAGTCACCCATGCATTCCACTGGGTTGATTTTTACTATGAGGTCCACAAGATGCAAAATGACTATAGCAGGTCTACACCCTACAACCTTTGTCATTCAAGCTAGCTGAGAGTCTCTTTCCCAGGATATTAAGAAAAAGCTCTATTATGTGTCTTTGGCTCTGATTGGGTCATGAACCCTAAACCAACCATTATCATCAGATGAACATAACGCATCGATTATCTTAGGACTAAGTCTTAGGCTCCTTTCCTGAAGATGAAGTCTTGCTCAAGGACTAATCACGCATTGTGAAAGGCAGGATTTGTTTTGACAGTAGAGTTGACAGGACTTGATGAATTTTAGAGAAATAATAGAGTAGTGATTTTCAATGGGGGTACCACCACTCAGAAGCGAATTTCAAAAATTTGTGGGAGTGTTTATGAAATTCACAGTCATTGAAAGGGAGCTACTGACTTTTAGTAGGCAGGAGCTAGGGATGCCAGATATCCTGCCATGTACAGAACAGTTTGTAATGAGCGGATAGACCTGAGTCCTCACAATTTCCATATAGTTCATCCAAAACTAAACCTGAATGTATGCTCTCCAACAAAGTGGGTTGCAAAAAAAAGGATTTGTTTTCTATGATACTATTACCACACCTGACCCATATCATAACAAAGAACATTATTTGGACCCTACACTTACAAATAATAAAGCTGCCCTCATTTATGAGATTACCATACTTCATTTTTTTACCATAACAGTTTCAGTCTGTAACTTGTCTTGACATGTTATCAACTTATTCCTTTCAATTAAGGATATTTCCCTCATCTTATTTTATAACCTTGTGAGGAAGAGACCACAGATTGTGAAGTCCCTCCAAGAGTTTCCCAATGGTCATCAGGGAAGGAGAGGCCTCACAGAATTAAATAGGGAAAATGGGACATCCTGATGCTCAGCAAAGAAGGAAAAGTGCAGTTGTAGTCAAAAGTTATCACACATTTAAGGGGAAAAAAAGCTATTTAAAAGAGTACTGATAATATGCATTTATAAAAGATAAATGCATTTGTCCAGGAAAACACTTAGATTCTATAAACACATCACAGTGTTTGTCCAGGAAAGTAAAACATCAAGGATCTCATTCTTAGTTAAGTTTTTTTAACTTAGCATACGTGGTATAAAGGTCAGTTGGCTGTAGAGGGTTTGATTTTTCTGGTCAACACGGGAGTAACTCTGGTGCTTCTAACATTGATTTTTTTTCATCGGTGTCCATTCAGATCCCTGTTCTTTCCTGTTCCTGAACTTTCTGCTCAGAATCACTTCTGATCTCACTTCTCTTAAATCCAAATGACTCCCCAGAAGCAGATGCAAGCATCTCATGACTTTATCATGGACTGTTAGTTTCTACTGCTGAGTAACTCATTACTCCAAAATTCAGTGGCTTAAAACAACAGCATTTATTATCGCAGTTTCTCTGGGTCAGGAATCTAGGTATAGCTCAACTGGTTCCTCTGGCTCAGGGTCTCTGATAAGGTTGCAATCAAGATATCATCTAGGGTTGCAATGTCATAACAAGGCTAAACTGGAAATGCAGCCACTTCTAAGATCTCATGTGGTTGTTACAGAATTCAGTTCCGTGTGGGCTTTTGGACCGAGGGCCTGTTCCTCACTGGCAATGAGCCAGATGTCATGCATGGACCTCTCCATATGATAGCTTCCTTCATGAATAAGCAAGAGCACGTACGAGAGAGAGAGAGAGAGAGAGAGAGAGAGAGAAAGAGAATAGTCACAGTTTTTATATTATTGTAGTGTAATCTTGGAAGTGTAATGTAATTACTCTTATAATGGAATCCCATTATTTTGCTGTATTCTATTCATTAGAGGCAAGTCACTAGGTCTTCCCCACACTCAAGAAGAAGGGACGACACAAAGGTAAAATTTAACTGGGAACCATTTAAAAAGCTACTTACCACACAGCCCAAACATTTGCATATTAAAATATCCTATGATAAACTGCATTTCTTTTATTTCTCTATTTTATTATGGCTAAGGCATTTTTTATTAATATTTTTAGTAGTAGTAAGTTATATTGTCAAGGAATTTTAGTTTAGAAGAGAAAAGAGCATGTCACAAAATATTTGTTATAAAAAAGGGTAGGGAAATACTATCCCAGATTATGTACAGTTCTAATAATAGGAATGCAGCATTAAAGAGGGAGAGATTGACAATGGAACGCAGAGAGAGAGGGACTGAAAGTCCTTGAGAAGCCAGGGGAGATGGGAATCAGAATACCTCAGAGGGGCTGAATTTCAATAAGGACAGAAAACTATGTATTAAAGAAACTCAGGAGAAATAGGATAATTATTTTAAGACATCTGAATGGCCATCTTGTGGAAGAGGCATTAGGTATATTCAATATTGCCCCAATCAATAGAATTTACATCAATGAATGGGAATTAGAAGTCATGATGATGTAGGAATAGGAAAGAAGAAATTTTTACCAATCAGAGCCATCCAAAGAGAAACAAGTCTGCCAAGAAATGGGTTTAACAAACCTTACTGCATGCCTGTGGGTTTAACAAACCTTACTGCATGCCTGTGTAGGCTCCATGCCTGTGTTATCTCATCAGATAATGGAAGATTTGAACGAGAAGTAGCTGGAATGAATGCCATCAAGATTCCTCCCAACCATGACGTTCTCGGATATTATGAATTGACACATGAACTGACATTTGCTAAGAGACTGTTCTATGAAAACATCTTGCTTGACCCATTTTGTATCCTTGAGGAGCTTGTGTTTTAGAAGAAGAGCTTTTTCTTTTTAGTTTTATGTCCTGGAAGAAGTCAGCATCTACCTAAGGTCGTGGATCCTGGAGGGCAGAAGATGTAAACTAGAAAAAGCAGAATATGAGGCAAATGGATAGTCCATCAGAGGGTTAAATAAAATAATTCTTTCATTCAAAAATATTTATTGAACACCTTCCATGTGCCAGCTTTGTGTTAATTACTGGGAACTGTGCTAGAGGCTAGTTACAGTTTTGTGGGGTTTTTTTAAATTAAAGTTCATTGGGGTGACAATTGTTAGTAAAGTTACATAGATTTCAGGTGTACAATTCTGTAATACATTATCTATATCTCACATTGTGTGTTCACCACCCAGAGTCAGTTCTCTTTCCATCACCATATATTAGACCCTGTTTACCCTCTTCTAGAGCCCCCCCTTTCCCCTTACCCTCTGGTAACCACTAAACTATTGTCTATGTCTATGAGTTTTTGTTTCTTCATTTGTTTGTCTTGTTCTTTTGTTGTTTTCAGTTTTATATACCACATATCAGTGAAATCATATGGTTCTCCACTTTTTCTGTCTGACTTATTTCGCTTAGCATTATAATCTCAAGATCCATCCATGTTGTCACAAATAGTACTATTTCACCTTTACTTACCGCCAAATAGTATTCCATTGTGTATATATACCACAACTTCTTTATCCATTCATCTATCCAAGGACATTTGGTTGTTTCCATGTCTTGGCCACTGTAAATAAGCTGCAATGAACACTGGAGCACACATGTCTTTATGGATAAATGGTTTCAGATTTTTGGGGTAGATACCCAGGAAAGGGATTGTTGGGTAGTTACAGTTTTAATAGTAAGATATCCTCATCTGAGTGAAACTAGAGAAGGACCAGAGCAGAACTTCTTAACTACCTCTGAAAATTTCAGACACATGAGAGACTAGCATCTTGGTAAATGTTAATAATGATAGTTGGGAACATTTAATATTTAATGCAGATGTAGAAAGTTTTTCTCTGACCATCCAGTAGCGAGGCATAGAGGAATTGTGTTACATTGGGCTGCTAGAAGCGGAGGCTGAGGGAGGATATTTGTTCAAGAAGTTTACTTAGACAGTGATCTTAGAAGAAAGGGAGCACAGGAAGGATAGAGCAGGAAGAAAGGTCAAGAATGTGATTTCCCCAGAAACAAGTTTCAGTCTGATCCCACAAGGAACTTGCAGTGGAAATTGTACACATAGTTCATCCTACCCTGAGGCAAGGGGTGGCCATTGATACCCCTGTGTCTTCCATAGTCCACATGGAATTAGCAACATGAATATCACTTACAAACTTAATGAAAGCAGGTCCAGTGGTGAGACAGGAGCACAAACCTGTTGAATATATTCAAGAAAGAAAGGGAAAGGAGAAACTGCAGGCAGTGGGTATAGACAACTCTTGAGAAGCACCACTGCCAATGGGAGCAGAAATGGAATCATAGCTGGCTAGGTATGTGGGGTCAAGCAGGTCTTTCTAAATGGAACAAAATTACATTATATTTCTATGCTGAGTGGCATCAACTAATAGAGTAGACAAAATGTGGATGCCAAGAGAAAGGCAAGTTTTGAGGGAGCAAAAGGAGTAAAAAGTCAGTGACCAAGTGAAGGGCATGGACTTAGTAAGGATAATTCATCTCTAGAAACATGAGAAAAGGGAGAGTACAATAGAGTATATTCATATAAATAGGAGGGAAGGTATGGTGATGGGTACATATGGAAATTCTCTTCTGATTGTGTCTAGTATTTCTCTGAAATAGAAAGTGCAGTCATGAACAGAAACAACGCATGATGGGAGACTGAGGAAGACAGAAAAAATGTTGGAATTTTAGGACAGAGGAGAAGAAATGAAATAGTCACTTAGAAAGTGAGAAAGCAAATGGAATAGGGAAAATTAGGCTTACTAAATAACTAATTCAAATAGCTTTGTAGTTGATGAGTTGAGATTCCCTGAGTATACAGTCTGAAAATAATGATGTCTTGCATTCTTTCTATACTGTAGAATATCCTTTATTTCTGTTTCAGTCTCATTGTACGAGCCAGAACTTCCAAAACACAAAGTTCTGTTGATTTTTCTCTCCTAAATATCTCTCATTCTACTCCTTTCTCTTCATCTCAACTACTACCACCTTAGAATAAGCTAACGTGTCTTGCCTGGACACTACCATAACCTTTTAATTAGTCTTCTGACATCTTGTCTGGCCTTCTTCCAATCCATTTGCTATCCCAAAGGCTTAAGTGAGTGTTTTCAATATAGAAATTTGATCTGCAATGGCTCCTGCTGTTTTTTGGCTCAAGACCCTAAACAATCTGCTCCTGTTTACACCTCTGCTCATCTCACACCTCTCCCCTCACTTTGAGAGCATCAGCCACACAAGCCTCCTCTCAGCTTTTCTCAAGTAACTGCATGCTCTTCCCTCTGAAATACTCTTACACTCTCCGAACTTTGCTCAATTAATGCCTATTTGCCTTTCATTTCTTGTAAAATATAAAAGAGAGGTAAAGAGAAATGGAAGGCATTTGAGAAGATTAATACATGTTTAATTGAAGTTTCAGAAGTAATGGAGAAAGAGTGAAGAATAAGCAATATTTGGAGGTATATTTACTGAGAACTTTCCACAAAGACATCATTAAAGTACTGAATAAATACCAAACACGATAAATAAAAAGAAATCCATACCCAGACACATTACAGAAAAACTGAAGTACACAATGACAGAGAGAAAAATAAATCAAAAAGAAGATTCAGAAGAAAAAAGACAGATTACCTTTAATGGAGTACCTATTAGCATTTCAGATGATTTCTCAATAACAATGGAAACCAGGAGACAGAAGAATGATACTGTCAAATAATAATCATCAACCTAAAATTGTAGACTGGTGAAAATATCTTTTAAGAACAAGGGCAAAATAAAAATGTTTTCAAAGACTGAGAGTATGCCACTAGCAATCTCTTACTATAGGAAAGTTTAAAGGCAGAAGAGAGTGAGCCAGATGGAACATCTGAGATGAAAGAAGAAATGAAGAACAAAATGGTAGTAAATAAGTGAACTGGAAAACTGGTGATGTAGGACAACCATAGTGATGTAGTTGGAAAGAGTTTATAAATGATTAAATCGTCTAAGTCCTTATATTTCCCAGGTGTAGGATAAAGTTATTGATTAATTTTAAACTTGACAATTTAAGCATGTAATTGAACTTCTAAAATGTCAGTCTTTGTATTTTAACTGAACCATTTTCCCCACTTGCATTTGATTGATAAATTAAAGCTTAGTTCTGAAAGGCAAAATTTTGAAACATTAAAAGAATCACGTAAGATGTTTGTGGTATTGCGGCAAGGAGGTATTTTTAAAAACAAGACACAAAGATCATTTATCATAAAAGACAAGATTAATAAATTGTACATATATTGAAAGCTATGTAATTTTACTAACCATTGTCACCCCAATAAATTGTAAATAAATAAATAAATAAATAAATAAATAAATAAATAAATAAATAACTGGACTACATACATTAAAATTAAGAATTTTGTTTATCAAAACATGTCTTAAAGAAGATAAAAATACAAGAGCTAAAGTGTCTGAAGGTATTTACAATACACAAAATATCATGATATAATAGGATATAAAGAACTCTCATTATTCAATAAAAAAAATCAATCAGAAAGATGTAAATAGGAATTTCAGAAAAGAGGTAACTGAAATGGCCAATAAACATTTGAAAAAATGATTAACCTTATTAGCAAATGGAAATGAAAATTAGATCCTCAATGAACTAGCATTTCATATCCAACAGCTAAAAACTTAAGAAGTTTGTCAAGGGTATGGCGCAATGGAAACTCTTATGACATGCTTTGAGCAATGTAAATTTGTACAACTACCTTAAAGAAAAATTGGGAGTATCTAGTTAGTCTGAAAATGTACAATCTTACTACCTATCAATTCAATTCCCAGAGAATCTCTTGCCTGTAAACTACATACAATAATATTCATAGAAGCATTATTTATATTAGCAGATAAAAAAGAAAAAACCTGAAAATAATATAATATCCTTCAACTGTAGAAAAGATAAATAATATGAATATATTCATGTAATACCATACTATACATTGAACATCATTCAGCTACCCACATGAACACAATAGAAATTCAATAATGATAAACAAAAAAATTTTAAAAAAATTAAAAAGCTTGTCTTTTTGTTTATCATTATATTTATATAACAGACATACTGAAAAATCTGTAGTTTCGGGAGACATACAAAGATGGGAAACTAAAGAAAGGGATGATTATCACAAAGTTCAGGAAAGTGGTTACTTCTGTAGGGGTTCTCAAAGGTATGTGAGTGAGAAACATCACACAGGAGACTGCTGAGGTGCTGGGGGTGTTCTATTTTAAACATAGATTTCTAAATATATCTTATATTTATATAAATAACATAAACTTATATATATATATATATATATATATATATATATATATATATATACACAAATACATTTATGTTTTACATCCTCTTGAATGCATGCTATATTTCACAATATATCTCACATTTTAAAAAATGAAAGTAAATAGCACTTGAGAAAGCTACAGCAATAAATGTAGACAAATTTTTCAAGTTTTGCTATGAATCACAGCAGAGAAATGGTGTAGATAGAGGAGTATGACAGGTCAGTAAAAGGTTGTTTTAAAGATGGGAAATGAAAATGGCCTGTTTGAGTGCCCATGAGAATGAGCCAGGAGAGAAGGAGAAATGGATGACACAAAGCAGAGAGAGAGAAAGGGAGTCACTTCAGAAATGAAAGCCCGGAGCAGGAAGGAGAGGGAAGATGGTGCAGGTCAGAAGGGAAGGAACTTGCCTTTAAGAAGCAGCAGTGTCGTCTCACGCATATAACAGGATAGAGGGGCAGACAGGTGTGCAGCTTTGGTGAAGGAAAGATGAGGGATTTCCCATCTGGTTGTTCGGCTAAGAGAGAGGGGAGTGGAGAGGAGAGGATTTAAGAGTCTCAAGAACAGTTGAAAAGTAGGAAATATTTTGGAGAACGTAGCAGAACAATGACGGAGTGTTGAGTGCTCACATGGGGCTTTGTGGTCATGAATTTTCATTGAAACCCTGCCACCTGGTGTATAATTTTTCCAAGTAACTTGTAACTTCCAGCTGGTGGAGGTTCAAAAGAGCTGAGGAGTTGGGTCTGTGGGTTAAACAGGCTTGGAGGTGCCTGTAATCAGAGTCAGAATTTTGTCATAAGTTACTATAGAGGGAAAGGATCAGGGCATTGAGAATGTTAGCAAGGGGGGAAGGAACTGAAAACAGAGTGGTTTCATTATCACAGAGGGATAAGGAACTGGTCAAGTCAAAGAAGTGGAGTTCTTGTGTGGTTCAGAAATTGTTGGAAAAGGGTAGGAGACCAAGTGAGCTTGAAGAGGGAGAGGTGGCACATGAGACGACTGACTGAAGGAAGGAGGGAAGGAAGGAAGGAAGGAAGGAAGGAAGGAAGGAAGGAAGGAAGGAAGGAAGGAAGGAAGGAAGGAAGGAACTCCTTGCAAACTGCTGTCTAGTTTGTACATTGCTAGGAGAGTGTTAAGAAGCCCTCACGACCAACAGATAAGAAAGCATCCTTAGGGATTAAGTATCTAAACAGTCTCTGAGAGGTCAAAGAGGCTCAGCAGGAGATCTGCGAAAAGGTGGGGCTTAGGGGCGATAGCCAGGCAGATAGGGATGGGGGAGTTTTCTGGAGCTCTGAGGAGAAGAGAGAGTCAGTGTAGAATCCTACTGAGGTTCAGGGTAGTAACAATGTCCAGGATGGGGAATGAAACAGGAGGTGAAGCCAAAGGGGCAGGAGCTGAGCACACAAAGAAGGAAGCAGACACTCAGAGGGAAGACAGCAATGGAAGAAGCCACCTGAAACTTTCGACTGAAGTCGCCGGATACTTCTCACTGCAAGTGTCAACCCAGTTTCAAGGCATAGAGTCAGCATGAAAGCTCTTTCCCACAAAGCAACTGCTCTCGGAATCTCAAGACGCTAAGAAGTAACCCGGAAAAGTGAACTTTGGAAAAGACAAACAGTATTTCACCTAAAATGGATAGAGGGTCACTGTTCAAACGAGGGCATGAGGGGACAATTCATGTACGCTGCTTTGTGAAGGTCAGAAAGACTGTATGGCAAAGAAGAATTTTATCTTATTTTTCAGATAAAAATATGTGAAGGAAGTTAATATTTCAAATTTAGTAAAGTTTTAAAGCAATGAAACACCTTTTTAAACAAATTTCCACTGAAATTGATCTGCATGGGCCAAACCTAATGGAGTAAGTCAAACTAGAAGCCAATTTAAGTGTCATTGTTGGATCTCGTTTAGCTTTTAATGCATGAGATTTGAAGGTTTTGAAGGCTATGACGCCCTCATCTTGTCTTCTCCCCTCTGCTTTTACTGTTCATCTCCTCAGCCCTCTATCCCTCTACTTCATGGCTACCGGTTGGTGGTTTCCTCCAAAATTATGATCTTTGCTAATACCTGTGTGCTGATAATTCTTCTTAACTTCTATTTCAAGCCCCAAAGTACTCCTGAGTTCCCACCTTCCGTGTATTAACCTGCCCACTGAAAATCGCCATCCGCATGTCTTCTGAGCACCGCAAACACATCCTGGCCCCAAGGAGGTTCTTCACTTTCAATGTCTCCCAAAGCTTGCTCATGCATTTTTCTTTTTCTCTCTCTCTCTTTTTTTTTTTTTTAACATTTTATTGGGGAAGGGGAACAGGACTTTATTGGGGAACAGTGTGTACTTCCAGGACTTTTTTCCAAATCAAGTTGTTGTCCTTTCGATGTTAGTTGTGGAGGGTGCCGTTCAGCTTCAAGTTGTTGTCCTTTCAGTCTTAGTTGTGGAGGGCGCAGCTCAGCTGCAGGTCCAGTTGCCATTGCTAGTTGCAGGGGGCGTAGCCCACCATCCCTTGCGGGACTCGGCATTTTTCTATTACTATTCCTTGAGATCCCAACCACCAGAGCCTCAAATGTCCTCAAACTCCTGAAGGTCATCCT
This sequence comes from Rhinolophus sinicus, assembly GCF_036562045.2. Classification (NCBI taxonomy): domain Eukaryota; kingdom Metazoa; phylum Chordata; class Mammalia; order Chiroptera; family Rhinolophidae; genus Rhinolophus; species Rhinolophus sinicus. The sequence goes on along the minus strand of NC_133754.1, from coordinate 50,310,669 downwards.
ATGCTGCTTTCCACACTCAATGTCCTCTCACTCGTCAAGGCTTCAGGATTTCACTTATTTAACATCTGATATTCAGTTATTGAACATTTAAAAAAAAAGTTCACTCTCACTGGTAATCAATAACATACAAATTGATAGAAAAGGGGAAAAGTCATTTTTGTTAACCAGTTTGAAAATGTGAAAAAGATAATACCAATGTAGTTAGGAATCAAATGAAATGAATGCTTTTGTGTGCAGACAGTGGGCAGGCAAAATATTTGCAGGCCAACCTAGCAATGTGCATCGAAATCTTTAACAATGCATTCCCTTTAACTCAGTCACCTCACTTCTAGAAATCTACACCTAGGAAATACACTGCGAAATACATAAGTACATAACTGCACTTAGCTTCCCTACTTATTTTTAAATAGTAAAAAATTATAAATTTCATGAATGCCTAAACAACCTAAATAAGGGATCCGATACATAAATTATGGTACATATGTAATTTATTTGAAGCCATTAAGAATGATTATGTAGGTATGTATTTGACACAAATGATACCCACATATATTTTTAGACAAAGAAAGATTGCAAAGCAATATATTTTGTTTCCATTTTAGTTAAAAATATATTTATGAATGTATCAAAACAGAAAAAATATTCTAGGTACCACCAGGGCAAATTTTATGTAAATCTAAAATAACTTCAAAATAAAACTACTAAAGAATAAACACTGATCTGTTGAGGATTTCTGTTTGCTAAAGAAGCATAAGAACTTCATATAGTTAAATCTTAGATCAGCACTTAAATATGCAGGAGTAACTTTCAGACCATAAAAGGCAGGATGAATGTAAAACTGTATTGGGGGCCAGGCCGCTGTCTCCTGAAAAACAGCCATAACTGCCTCCCACCCTCCTCTCTAGTCAAGTCGTTACAAGATCAGGAAAAATAAATATGCCTCACCTTTTTACATAGGAATGAGGTAAAATAAAACAGAAATTTTAAAGTAGGACACAAGTTCTAGTTGAACAGAAAATACACTTACTTAAAGTAAAACAACACCCCCAGGCAACACATGCTAAGTGCCAGAGTCACACAGGCTAAAAGCACGGAAGACAAAGGACTGATAAGGTCGAACAGGATAGCAAGGATTGAGCAGGCTTGAGCCTGACTTAAATGACAGGTAAATATGAGGAAAAAGAATGAAAAGTATATTTCAATTGAAAGACCTATTAAGAAAATGAACTTGTGGATAGTGTGTTTAGGAAAAATAAAAAGAACAATTGAAATAAAAAGAATGCTCTGGTAGAAGAGCTGTGAGATAAGAGTGGCAAGATTTAAATACTACACACATACAGCATACACACAACTCAGACAACACACACACACCCACATACAACATACACACTACACACAACACACACAATATACATGGCACATTCACACACATACACCATGCAAAATACTCACACCCCACACACAACATATATAATATGCACTCACACATACCCCATACATACAACATATACAACACACTCTACACACAACACATACAACATACACAACACATATAGTCACACAAAATACATACCACACACAACATATACACACTCATACTACACACACACCAATACACAACATACACACAAACGCACCACAACACACACACAGACACACAACACAAACAAACATAAACACACAATACGCACACACAAATATACAACACATATATTCACCCACACATGACACACAACACACACTGCCCAAATATAAAACACAACACACACAGCACACACACAACAAACACCAAAAACAGCACACACAACACAGATCTTGTGCATGAGAGTAAATATCTAATTCCTTGATCTAAAACAAATTATATTATGGACAAAATTACATTTGGTTGTAATATAATAATCTCTTCATATTTTTGTAATAAAACATTTGTCTCCATCTGTCACATTTCTGCCCTCCCTCCTCCCTCCACTGGCTTTGCCTCCTGCACATATCTGGGGAACTGGTCACCTGCTGGTGAATGGTAAAAGCAGCAACTACTGATTATTCTATGTCCAGGCTTTCTACCATCCCTCCTCTTTTACCCAGGCCTGTCACCTGTCAGCTACCACACCTGCTGCTTTGATTGGCGCCCTTCTTCTTGATATGTCCTTCCAGAATGTTTAGGTTCCACATTCTGCTCCTTTCCTAACTCAATGAGTTACCATTTTGCTTCCATTTTCCAACTTGTAAAAATGCTCTGAATTCATCACTCATCTGATATTGCGATATTGTCTCTTTTATTCTTTTCGGTTTTGTTTTAGTTGTTTATGCCTTTGTACTGAAATGACTTTTCTGTAATTTTACTGGGATTGGGGAAGGGTATGGAAATTGTTAATTACATGTGTTCATTCTGTGTTTAAACCAAAATCCTTGTAAGTTCTAATTGTGGAAATGAGAAAGGAGTCTGGATAAGACTAATGACAGAACCTCCTCCCGCTCATCTGAGACAGTTTTGCTTTTCAAACTAACTGCGCACAAAAGCAGACACCTGCATATTCACCTCACACCAACCCCGACACAGTGCAGAGCTTCTGAGACCCACCGAGGAGCACCACGTTTAAAATAAAATGACCTCGGACTCTTGACAGTAGGAGTGCCCAGCATGATATATAGCCTGTTTAGGCAAAAATAATAACTTTCCCCACAGATAAAAACTGACTCTAAGCATGCATGACTTTGCATTTCAATCCTGTACTATTGGGTGGAATGAACTTTTATGAAACAAACTTAAGCAATGGAAAGAAAAGTCAGTTGTTTAAAAGTGAATTGAAGTAGCTATTCATCCAAACAAATAGGAAAACCATAGACTTAAGCTTTCTAGATAGTGTCTGGTGTTACTCCAGCCTTCAGATATCATGCTGGTGGATCTTCAAGCAGGATTTGTTTCTGAATTTTCATTCATTCATGCCTTTATTCATTCCATCAATCTTTATTGAGCAAATACTAGGCTGTATAGTTTTATAGGCACTGTTTTAGACACAGGGGACTGTAGCACCAAATGAGATGGACAAGATTCCCGTCTTTTGCAGCTTGTGTTCAAGTAGTAGGCACAGAAAATGAACAAATTGTGACAAGCAGGAAGAAGAGAAACAATGCAAAGTAAAGCAGTGGAGTGAGAGTGTGGAGCGGAGGACAGGAGAGCTATTTTAGCAAAAGTGATCAGAGTAGGCCTCTGTGAGGGATGCTATTTGAGCAAACATATGAAAAAGCAAAAAGAAAGTGACTAATACGAGGAAGTCCCAAAAATAGTAAGGAAATAAACCTGTGAAAGTCTGGAGGTAGAGGAACAACAAGTACAAAGACCCTGGGGCAGGAGGAATAGGTTTTTTATTGGGGGCGGGTAGGGGGGAAAGATCAAAAAAGTCAAAGTAGCTGGGCTGAAATAAATGAGCAGAAGTTCAGAAATTTAGACAGGGCTCTTTGAAGGCCATGAATGAAGATTTTCTAACTAGGGAGTGCAGTCTGATTTGCATTGGTTAACGAGCACCTTTGTAGCTTTGTTTCCAGAATGACACAGAGAGACTGGAGCAGGAGTAGGGAGGCCAGTTTTGGGGCACTTGGAGTCTTCTAAGAGACTAAGGTGAAAGTCACAAAGATGGTGAGAGGGATCAGACTGAAGCTATGTAGCTAAGTTAACGCTTATAGAACTTGCTGATTTATTGGGCATGAGGGTAAGGGTAAAATTTGGAGACAGCCTGAAGAACTGAGGTGGCCAAAACTGGGCATGAAGGTACAACAGGAGTTTGGTTTTGAACATGCTCAAGTTAGAATTCTTACAACCTATTCAAGTGGTGATATTGCTTGGGTGGTTCAATGTATTAAGTCTGGACCTCAGGTTAAAGTTCGGGACTGGAAAATACACATTGGGAAGGGTCATTAGCCTTCAGGTAGAATGCAGGACCTGGAGGATCATCTGGAGAGGGCCTGTAACTCCAGATGATCAGAGGTCTCCAGGGAAGAGAAGGAGAATGCAGAGCAATGAGCAGTGAGGGAGGACAAGGTGTGATACCCTGGGACCCAGAGAGGAAATTGTTTTACAAAGGCAGGAAGGATCTGTCAAAGCTGTTGAGGAGTAAGCGCTATTAGGACTGCAAATGGGCCACTGGGTTTGGTGAGCTGGAGGTCGCTGGCCACAAGGGCAAGAGCTGTCGTAGCAGAGAAATAGGGATCCTGGCTGAAGGGAGCACGTGGTAAGGACAATGGGGATGAAGACATAGAAACGGTGAAAATAGAAATAGGTGTTTGGAGAACTGCTTTGAGAGTGTAGAATCAGGGATTTTTGGGTTTTTTTGCTTTGTTTTGTTTTTTAATGGAAGCTAACTCAGCATGTTTGCACACTGGTAAACAAACCCAGGAGAGAGAGAGAGAGAGAGAGTGAGAGAGAGAGAGAGAGGGAGGGAGGGAGGGAGGGAGGGAGGAAGGAAGGAAGGAAGGAAGGAAGGAAGGAAGGAAGGAAGGAAGGAAAAGAAATAACCATGCACAAGAGATGAGATAAAGGCACGAATAAGATCTGGACCCAATTCAGAAATTGAGCTTTTTTGGGGGAAGGACAGTTCTTCCATTTCTATCCCAACCCGTTCATCTGTCTCTCTAACCTTGGCCTAAATCCACTTGATTCCAGAAATCTATGAAACTTAATATCTGACAAAGCAAGTTACCTCTTGCTGACATTATTTTTAATCCTTATTTTTTTAATTTATCATGAGTATTTTAGCACATATGTATTTCCAATTGACCTAAGTTTTTAATACCAAGTTCATTTCATCTAAAGTGATAGTATTTTCAGATGGTTTGAAATTCAAGTTACAAAAATCATTTAATAAAAAAATCTCCCTTTTGCTAGTATCTCCCAAACATTCATTTCTCCCACCTGGAGGCCAACAATGTCACCATTTCTTGAATATTCTTTCAGAAATATTTCATGCATACACAAACGTTTATAATTCTTTTCTCTCCCCCTTTTTATACAATTAGTGATACACAACTCTGTCTGTTGTCTTTGTACCTTAAAATATATCAGAGATTATTTGATATCAGTAACCAAGGAACATTGCCACTCTTAAAAAAAGAAATCTAATAAGGAAAAAGTGTCTACTAAGATCCCATAAGAGAAACAAGAAAGAAATGGCAAGACAAGACAAAAAGAAAAGAAAAAAAAAATCATACAAAAATGAAGATAAATTAGAAGGCGAACAAGGGAAAAGAAATATTATTGAAAACATAGTAAAAGAAATAGAAGATACAAATAAGAAAAGTGAACATGGAGAGAAGATGAAAGCCACCAAAGACTGCAAAGAAAAACAATACACACATGGTTAGAGTTCCCCCACCTATGACAACGACAATAATAATAGTAATGAAATAGAGCATATATTTCAATACATAATTAAAAATAAAATTTCCATGTAATCAATAATGTTGTAAAGATTTTGTAGGGTATCCGATGAACATCTGTCTCATTAGGGAGACCACCTCAGGGATGATGTAGATGCCTGATCACTGCACTGTACACCTGAAGCTGAAGCTGAACAATAATGAATGTCAACTACAAGTTTATATATATATATATATTTACAAGAAGCGGAGTACAGCATTAGGAATAGAGATAGTGGAAATATAATGGCTGTGTGCGATGTCAGAGGGATAGTGGATGGGGGGAGCGGGGTTGACACAGTGTGAGGGATATAAATGATAAATGTCTAAGTATTACTTTGTTTTGTGCACCTGACACTAATAAAAAAAAATCCATTTCCCAAAACACAACATAAATAAATAAATAAACAAACAAACAAATACCACTATTTGGTCACACACACACAAGAATAAAATTTCCAGACATAAAAGAAGACATTATTCTAAATGACAAAAGCACACTATGTCTGAGAACCTATATCCATATCATTAGCAGAGATACTGTACATATCCTAGTAAAGTTATCCAACCTTAAAGATAAAAAACGGCTCCCCTGGACAGGTAGGGAAAAAGATCAGCCTGGCTTCTAATTTCCTCACGGCAATAGTAAACACCAGGAGACAGCAGAGCATTAAGTCTAAGATCAAAAACAAACATACACCAGCAACAACAACAAAAACCCATGACTCAAGGATTTTATAATGAACCAAGGTGTCCTTTAAATACAAAGGTGACAGAGAGTTTGAAGCTGCACGAATCAGTGACCACGACTCCCACGAGACATCCTTGGGGAACGCTCAGAGGGTGAACTTGAGTCAACCAAACCACCCCAGAAGGACCAACTCTAAACATACTGTGGTGATGAAGAGGAAGAAGGATGTAAATGCCATCTGCGCTGATGATGTAGAAATGGTACAACTGACAAACGGGCAGGGGAAGAAAATGGAAGGTAGAGGCACTCTGTTGATCGCTGAGAGTGTAAGGATGTGATTCAAATCTGACACACCAAGTAAGAGAAGTGTAAGCACATTATACTGCTCAAATGTAGATACTAAGATATATGTTATTATTCATTAAAATCAAGTTATGAAAGAAAAAGAGGAAGGGAGATGATTCTAATGTCATCATTGCTGTCTAAATAATAAATTAGCAAAAAGATTGTGTAATATGTTTATAAAAGTAGCCAATAAAATGAGAGTGCAGACCTTAATATAAGGATTTTAAACAAAAAGCAACAAAAACAGTCTTTTTCAAAATACCCTAAAAACTGGAATACAACATAAAATAATGTGACGGAGCTAATACCAAACATATCTATTAATTGTTAAATGAAAATAGGATTAAATTGCCTATTAAAAGAGAAAGATCTTCAAATTTTATCACAAAGCAAAATCTAACACTATGCCATGCATGAGAGACACAGTCTATAAAAGTGACTCAGTTCAGATGAAAATAAGAAGATAAGCAAAGTACAACTAAATGAATACAAACAGAAAGAGAACTGTAGTCCTAATATTAATATCAGACAGAGTACAATTCTGGCCAAAATCATTAAAAGTGGCATGTGTGAAGGGCACATTGTAATGCACTAAATACCCAATAGCAATCAATATTCACAAATAAATTATAGGAGACACAAGGAAAAATAGACACAACCCATTAGTGGGAAGAGATTTTAATTCACCTGTAAGCATATGACAAATGCATGTGACAAAAATAAGTTAAACATCAATAGTCAAAAGACTAGCTAACATCAGTAAACTGGGGGGGAAATTATATTCAGTCACATCCAAGACAAAGGACAGATCTTCCTGATATAAGAAGAATTCCTAGAAACTGAGGGGAAAAACCAGAACTTGATGAAAAAAAGAAAGAAAATACATGCAAAGGGCGACTCACAGACAAACAAATGTGAGTAACCCTTAAATATATGAAAATGCTCAACCTCCACTCACAATACGAAAAATTGTTATTAAAACTACACTGAGATGCACAGTTGCTCATCAAACAGACAAGCAAAAATCCCCAAGTTTTACAACACAGTGTGTAAGCGAGGCTATTGGTTCTAAACTAGCCCTATACATGGAAGGCAGGAAGAGACCAACGAGGCAAGTCACTCCAGATTGGTAGGTGGCAGGTGTAATAAGCAAAGGAACTTACATAGGAGGCTTTTTCTAGGGTGCTGCAAGATGGTTAGATCTCTGCACCTATCTGCCGGAATCTTAAAGTTTATGTAAAGGCCTTAACCAGGGTTCAGTCACATATTCGGTCAAGATGGTCTTAGCAACACATTACTCTCTTAAGGTTGTGTCCTTGAAACAGCTGCTAGTGTGGGAACTGGGGGTTGAATATACATTTCAAGGACAGAGGAGTGGGTGGGGGCCTCTGATTGTCCTGGATCCAGCTCAGTGTCAATGGGTGGTCGTGTTCTCTCAAGGACCTCCTCCAACAGAGGCATTTTCTTAAAGAGCTTGTAGGGTGAACTTCTGAGGATGAACAAAAACAGTACTCTGCAGGGAAGAGGCCACCTTGGAAACTCTGAAGGGTTTTGGGGGTCTCTGTGAAGTATAATCCGCATGTCCCAGCAGTTCACGGGGTGCAGCAAGATCTTCCTTGATGAAAAGAAAAATGGGAAGGACTTGTTGTTGGTGTTGAAAGATTTAGCAAATAAAATTACAGGTCACCCCGCTAAATTTCAATTTCAGATAAACAATGCATTTTTTAGTATAAGTATGTCCCATTCAATAAGTATGTTGAGTGCAACATTAGTGATATACTGCCAATATGCTTGGTTAGAGTTTGGTGGCAATGTGCTTCGCATCGGATTTCAGTTGGTCAGGTCAAACACCCCATCCTCCACCCCTCCTACCACCTTACCACTTTGTATTTTGATAACCACACCAACTTTGCTACTAATGCTCAAGAGATTTGATCCTGGGCTTTTCTAATGGAGGCTGAGAAGAGGCGTCCACAGTGAGAGGATGGGCCTGAGCAGACCCCTCTTAATGTGTCTAAAGAAATACTGAGGCTAGTGTTGCTGTGAGTATGAAGAGCAAATGAGGCAAAGAAATGGCATCCAACACTTGTAGTAAATGAAATCTATGTCTGCTAGTAATTACAATAGGAAGAACTAGAATTGAAGGACTGAGATCAGATGTGTTTCTGCATTATGCTGCCCTAGACAGCTATAAGTGGCATAATAGCTTCCTCTCAGATAAAAGTCAGATATGAAATGCAAACTAGACCCTCTACAGTTTTGTTAGGTATAATTTTAAGAAGAACCTAAAATCATAGCTCTGCTAAAAGCTGTGGAGCCCACTTAGTGCAGCTCTTCATCTTGAAGTTGAGGAAAGTGAGGGCTAGAGAGGTGCAATATCTTACTCAACAGTATCTTTCAACTAGAAGGCAGTGCCATTTTCATTACATGTTATGTGAAACATTGGCTTGTAAAGGGTATTGTGATGGTTTTTAGACACACCTGTATATTCTCTGATCTCTCATCAAGAGAGTTCGCATCTCTCATCAGGAGGTGTTATCTAAGTCTCTTCCCATTAAATCTGGACAAGCCTTAGTGACTTACTTGTAACCAACAGAATGTAGCAGAAGTGAATAACACAGCTTCTAAGGGTACGTGAGAAATGGCTAGATAGCATCTGTCTCACTTGTTCTCTTGAATCACTCGCATTAAGAGCACTGAGCTTCCCCAAGGCCACCATGTTGTGAAGGAGACCTGAAGAGGCCACATGTAGGTGTATAGCTGATAGTGTCAGCTAACATTCCAGGCAATGGTGAGCATCAACTGCCAGATATGTGAGTGCAAGTGACCTCTGGCCATTGAGTCACACCCCCACTTCTGCCTTCTGCCACTAAGCCTTCTAGCTGAGCTCCCAGACACTGTGGAGCAAAAACAAGCCATTCCCACTGTACTGTATTATGTCTGAATTCCTGACCCACAGAACCTTGGCGCATAATAAAGTAGTTGTTTCATGCCACTAAGTTTTGGGTTGTTTTTTTATGCAGCAGCTGGCATATGAACACCTTTCTCTCCCTGCTATGAGGACTTTCAAATAGGGAGTGAAGAGGAAAAATATATCCTTAGTCTATTTTATTTTCACTTGAGGCCAACTAAAATATTGTATTTCATTTGAGGAGAAATGAAATAAAATCTCGTTCAGAATTTTAACTTTCTGCAGCACAGATTCTTTGAGGAACAAATATAAGGTAATCCCAAAAGGTTTTTCTTTTTTTAAATGTCACGAGATTTTCAGATGATAAACACTTGCTTAGCAGTACAGTTCCCAAGCAAATATCTAGGGAATTAATCACACATATACAAGACTTTCTCCTGTGGAGAAAATTTGTTTTGTTGAAAAATACAGCTTTACTTTTAGAAGTATCTTTTTTGAAAGCACAAACCAGGGGTTTCTGTGCTCTAAAGTACTATATGGCTGATTACTTTCATAATGTAAATGTTTTCGTTTTTTGTTTTTTGTTTTTTTTTTAATTTTCTTAAGCTAAATAAGCAGCAAAATGGGATGAGGGCTTCTGTTGGTGTAAAGTGTTCTCAGCAGCCACTGAATATGCCTGATGACATCCAGCAAGGCAGACAGACACACTCAGAAACATTGAAAACCAAGACATTGTATTAAGAGTTTCTTTTAGTTTCCTAGGGTTACTATAACAAATTACCTCAAACTTGGAAGCTTAAAACAACAGAATTGTATTGACTCACAGTTATGGGGGCTAGAAGTCATAAATCATGGTGTTGGCAAGGTCACATTCTCTCTGAGAACTCTAGGGGAGAATCCTTCCCTGTCTTTTCTAGCTTCTGGTGGTGGCCAGCCGTCCTTGGCATTCTTTGGCTTGTAGCTGCATCACCATCTCTGTTCAGTCTTCACATGGCGTTCTCCTCTCGATACGTGTGTGTCTGTGTTACTCTCCTTATGAAGACATAAGTCAGATTGGATTTAGGGTCCTCCACTCCAATATGACCTCCTATTAACTTGATTATATCTGTAAAGACCCTATATCCAAATGAGGTCACGTTCACAATACTGGGGGTTAGGACTTGCACATTTGGGGGACAAAATTCAACTCACAACAGTGTCCTAAATAGAGATCTAAGTAAAGGGCTTTGTTTGTGGGGAAGACAGGAAAATTAACTGCACGGTATCCCTTTGCTATTAATATTTCTTTTGCAGCCTGAAGAACCTGGATTTAAATACTGCCTAGCTGTGAAGCTGTATAAAAGCCATTTTATCTCTCCAGTCTGAGTACTTATCTATTGATGGGGTAAACTGAGACAAGTGTGGCCACAGAACAGCAGCTTGGGCATTACCTTGTGAGAAATGCTGAAATTCAGCCTCTCCACCCCCTCAGACCAACTGAGCCAGAATTTGCCTTTAAGCCAGATCTCTAGATAATTCAGATGTTCATCAAAGTTTGAGGAGCACTTAGCCAAGTCCTTGGGGCATACTAATTTGCCAATAAATGCTAATCCCCCTACTCATAAACAACACAAAGTCACTTAAATAATACAGCTGAGTTTACATTTAATTTAATAACTGTGGACTGAAGTGAAAGAGAGAAGGGAAGTGTGTAGGCTATTTTTAAACTATCTCCTTCAAAAAGAAATTGGTTAACTAGTAATAGGCTGGTAGTGAGATACTAACTTTAAGAATATCTCAACTTTTTTTTTTTTTAAATTTAAGAAAAGATTGCTTGCACTAAATAGGAAAAAGAAAACCAGAATGGGGACATAGCTCAGACACATTTTTTAAGATTGTGTTGCCTGAAAGGAACAGGTGAATTCATAGATTACCGCTGTGTAATTCTTGTGGGAATTAAAACAATTAATTAAGTATAAAAAAACAAAAAGTTTGGAAGTCATGTCTCCATACCTCAGAACAAAAGCTGAACGAATTGAAAATCAACGACTTTTCTTAGATCCAACAGAGAACTAAAGTCACAGGATAAACCACTACCCTGAAAACTGGACAGACAGGTAAATACAGAGAATACAGACGAGCTTCTCTGAAGCAGAAGCCACTGGAGCCAGGAACAGATAGGAACACTTAAGCGATATCTTCAACAAATTGCTAGAAGCTGAGGATAGACTAACTTTTGAGTGAAAAACTCCTGGGGGCCCAGTCTAAGGAAGGATCCCCCACATTTTCATAGATTTTTACCTCTAGCATTCCTACTAGTTCTTATGGTGAAGATAGGAGAAAAAGTCCGTGTTTGACTGGGGTGGGAGGAGGATGGGCCATTTTGAAATACATCACAACAAATGCCTACCCAGCAAGAAAAAAAGACTTCACCAGTCTTATCCTATTTGGAGTAGGAGCCAGCCTCCTCTAGCTTGCCCGTCTCACCTGAAGGAAAAGGAAAATCTGCTGAGAAACTCTTGTGACGGTTTCAGCCCAGGAGTACTGACTCACTGAAAAAGAGGCCTAATTATAGGATTCTAGAATGATTCCCTTCCTCCACACCTTACCCCCAAATCAATAGACCTCCTGCATAGTAGCAGGGGATTACAGCTAAAAGAACTACAAGGCCTTACCTCTATTTAAGAAGGACTTCCTAGAGAAGCCCAAAGACAGCAGGGAGATAATAACAAGGACACAAGAGGAAATTGAAGTCTCTGACACCTACAACTACAGTAAACAGTGAACACAGACTGACTCTTAGCCAGATAAACATAAATGTCACACCAAAGGCCTAGCTACCTCAGATAGATATATCTATTACCCAATATATCATGTCTGACTTGTAACAAAAAGTTAGAAGCCACACCAAAAGTCAAGAAAAAAACAAAATCTGAAGAACTAAAGCAAGCATCAGGACCAGACTCGAATATGGTAGAGATTTTGGAATTATCAGATCGAGAATTTAAAATAACCACAATTAAGATGCTAAGTGCTCTAATGGAAAGAGCAGACAACATGCAAGAACAGATGGGTAATGAAGGCAGAGAGATGGACTCTAATAACTCAAAGTGGGCTCATCAGTAGACTGGACATGGTCAAGGAAAGAATCAGTGAGCTTGAAGATATGTCAATAGAAACTTCCCAAACTGAAATTCAAAGAGAAAATATGAAAATACACACACACACACACACACACACACACACACACACAAACACACACACATACACAAAAAAAATTGAACAAAATACCCAAAAACTGTGGGACAATTCTAAAAGGTATAACACCTGTTAATATGAATTCCAAAAGAAAAAAGAGAAAGAAGCAGAAGAAATATTTAAAATAATAAAGGCTAAGAATTTTCTAAAATTATTGACAGATATTAAACTAAGGATTCAAGATTAAAGAACACTAAGCATGATAAATAACAAAAAAAATCTACCCTATGACATATGATATTCAAAGGGAAAAAAACAAAAAACAAACAAACAAACAAAAACAACCAAAGAAAATCTTGGAAAAAAGCCAGGAGAAAAAAGATATCTTACCTGTAGAGGAATACACATAAGCATTACATCAGACTTCTCCTCAGAAACCATGCAAGCAAGAAGAGAAGGGTGAAATATTGTTTTGAAAGGGAAAAAAAAATACACCAACCCAGAATTTAGTACTCAGCAAAATTATCCTTCAAAAGTAAAGGTGAAGGATGCTAAGTGAAATAGGTCAGACAGAGAAAGACAAGTATTGTATAATCTCTCTTATATGTGGAGTCTAGAAAACAAAACAAACAAACAAACAAAAACCACGCTCATAGATACAGAGAACAGACTGGTGACTGCCAATAGGCAAGGTGTAGGAAGTGAGAGAAACGAGTGAAAGGGTCAAAAAGTAAAAAAAAAAAAAAAAAAAAAAAATGTTATAAACTAAAAAGAATAAACAGGAGCTATCATTACTCATCCAAAAAAAAAAAAAAAAAGTAAAGGAGAAATATAGACTTTTTCAAATAAACAAAAACTGAGGGAATTTGTCACCAGTAGACCTGCTTTGCAAGAAATGTTAAAAAGAAGTTCTTCAGAGAAAAGAAAAAGAACAAAGTTCTTTAGAAACTCAGATCTACATAAAGAAAGGAAGAGTCAGAGAAGGAGTTAATGAAGATTCTTAGGGTGTCCTTCAAAGCCTTTAACTTTGACAGTATTGAATGTTACTGGAACCACATGCTCCTCGAAAGCAGCAAAAATTAAGAGATCTCCCATCCTTTGAATTCTGGAAAATGGCACACTGCAAGGAACCCCACCTCCCCATATGACTAGATAAGACTCACAGGAGTCCCCATGACTGTCTGTGACAAGGCCAGAGGCAGACTCTCCAAATTCCCATTCTTTGCCTCATAAACCAGCTGAACTATTTTGTCCCCACTGATCATTGGGAACAAAATGCTTGTTAGTGAAACTTTGGATAGGCTTCTCTCCTGCCTCCAGGTGCCTGAAGTTTGGTCCACCCTCAGCCACAGCTAGTAAAGGGGCCCTCCTGAGAACAGGCTGGCCTCAGAGTAAAACAGTCGCTGATCTACCATAGGATCACCGCCCACTTTTACCCCAGTCCCCCATACCTGGGTCTCTCTGACCTTTTTTACTCCTCTTTATAGAAGAAAACACTTTTGGCCTCTGTAGATGCTATTGTCGCAGCATTCTCCCTATTTCTACAGGCCCCCGCCCCCTCTTGTGATAGTCTTCCTCCCCCCACCCCACTCCTTGCAATAATCCTTTTTAATAGTCTCTCCTTAATAAGTCAGGATTTGTTCCTTATTTGACACTACATTTGGCTTCCTGCTTTGGACTGGCTCCATGTCAGAGCCTGCCAAGCTAGCATTCCCATCTCTCAGAGATCAGCTCTAGTCCCAGTTCAGTCTGAGCACGTTTCTGAAAGGGCTTCCTTTGCCTTTTTGCTGCCTTGCTCTTCAGGCATCTGAGCAGAAATGACAGACCTCTGCATTTGTTGCTGCGGGGACTATCTGCATGTGTTTGTCTAAGTATGGAAATATTTTTTTTCTGTTTTCTGAGTAAAGCATTCCCTTTCTGTTTCTTAGGCAAACTTCGATTCTTTTTTTCCTTTACTTTTTGCATAGAGGCACACTTACAAGTTTATAATTAACTAGCATAGGGCCTCTGGACAATAGTTTTTAGATGAAGAATTGAAGTAACATTTGTTTTACGGGGAAAAAAACACTGGATGTTTTGTATAGGACTGAACATTCTGAATTACACTGAAAGATAATTTTTGGAGGCTAGTTTTGCTGATTTTATTGCCAGAGCTGTGATTGAAATCAGTTTTTCTACGGTCAAACTATATAATATTCTGTAATTTTGAATTGCCTGAACCAATTTTAAAAGGAGCAGTGTTTTAAGGTTTCTAGGGGTAACCAGATAATGCATCCCATGTTTACTCAGTCAAATTACGTATTGTTGAATCCTTCCCATGTGCAAGGTACTAGGCACAAGACAGAAATACAGAAATGAACAAATCAGACATGGGCACTCCTCTCCCCATCCCTCAAGAAGTTCACCTTTTTACAAGAGAGATGAATATTAAATAACTAACATTTCTTTAAAAATCACAAATACAAAATGTGCTGCCAATGAGAACTAACTTGCTGAGGGGCAAGGACTTGAATGGGGTAGGGAAGGATGGGTATGAATGGGGTTTAGCTCAGGAAAGGGTTAGGGAGCTGATTTTCTAAGAAACAAGAAAGACTGATTGGTTGATAAATGAGCTATGGGGAGATTGGTACCTGGTGCCCAAGGGCTCCACCTATACGTTAAGTGTAGGTATAAATCTATGAGCAACTAGCACAGTATTTGCACAAACTAGGCACTTAGTATTTATGACCCGAATAAATGATGCTTCATCAACATGTTACAGGCTACATCTCAAATTCTGAAAAGTTGGTTGAGGATTAGTAATTTAAGAATCAGTAGGAAAGATATTCCATCTCCTTGGTATTTTTTACATTAGAAGATTGTTCTTTAGAATGATCTGTTTTTGAATGATATGTTATTTATATTTGGCTATTGTAATTATTCAAAGATGAACTGAGGAAACACTTAATGGGAGAAGAGGATGGAGAAGGGGAGGCAACAGGGAATTTAAACAGTCTAAAAACAAAACAACAGAAATAAAACCAAACTCATACTCAAAGTAAAAGTCACTCAAATCTTATGCATTCAGTGTACATTTATTGAGGTTAGTTAGCATGCCAACCCATGAGTTTCAATGAACACCAAACAACCAAGCTCTCTAGCCCTGGATTCCAGTGGCAGAAGATAGTCAATAAACAAGTAAATTCATTAAAAAAAAATAAAAGACATATTCAGGGAGTGTGAAATGCCAAGACTTTGATAATTATAAAGTGGAGGCATGGAATGTTTGTGTTCCTCATTCCTTTACTGCATCCTCAGAAGTAATCCCTCCTAATTCAGGGGCCTTGGATTTTGATGCACTTTTGTTTTTCAGGTTTTTTTTCGGTTTTTTTTGTTTTGTTTTTTTTAGGGTGAGCAAGAAGACATGGCTCAAGGGGGATAAATAGCATCCTCCTTTAAAAGTTCCGTAAGTTATCTTAGAGCCAACCCCAGTGTACACAGAATTTAAATAAAAAGATTACTTGCTTTGTAAGCAACTTTAGGCTAAGCTTCCCAGCTCATTCCTCCAATTCTAGACCTTTCTATGTAATATGTAGCTATCATTCACATAGATAAATATAAACACACAAATATGCTTTTGGAAACAAAAATGAGATTGCGACCTACAAATTCTCCAACTTTCTTTTTTCACCTACTAGCCATGATTATACTGAGGGCATCTTTGCACATCAGTCCATATAGATCTGTATTGCTGGTCCATTAACATTTAGATTGTTTTCAATTATCTGCCATTCAACCAATGCTGAGATAAATAGTCTTATATACGAGGTATGTACAAAAAGAATGGAGAATGTTTAAATAAAAAAAATTATTACGGTAAAAGACACATTGCCATTTATCCCCCTCAAAATACTCCCCCTTGCTTCAAACACACTTATCCCATCATTCTTACCACTTTCTGAAGCAGTTCTGGAAGCCCTCTTTCGTGTCTTTAGTTGCACTGCTGTGGCTGCCTCGATGTCCTGAATCGATTCAAAACATTTACCTTTCACGGTCATTTTGACTTTGGGGAAGAGCCAGAAGTTGCATGGTGCCAGATCTGGTGTACAAGGTGAATGAGGACACACCGTAATGTTTTTATTTGACAGAAATTGCCATACCAGAAGCGATGTGCGACACAGAACATTGTCATGATGGAGGATGATTTATGGCACACTTTAAAACACACCTTCTCTCAACCGTAGCTCACACCCAACTGACTGCACCGAACAAGTTGAAACTTGTCACACACTGTTACTAAGGTTTGACATGCCACTTCCCATATTGAAGATCCCTGCCTTTCCCTTGGATGGCACTCGGCAGGAGCATTCATCGTATTTTCTTTTATCACACCTTGTATTGTTATATCATATGTATTGTGCTGTTTTATCTGTGGGATAGTCTTGGAAGTGAGAATAATGGGTCACGGGGTATAAAAAGTTAAAATGTTGATAGACATGTTCAAATTACACCCTAAAAAGGTTGTAATAAACTAGTAACAGTATATATGGGTGTTTGTCATCAACATCTCTCTTCTTCACCTTACTAACACTTTATTTATAATTTTTAAAGTAATTGTCAATTACAGGAAAACACACACAAATAATTGTTATTTAAATTTGCATTTACCTGGTTATTAGTGAGGTTTAGATTCTTTTAACAGGTTTTTTAATCAGTTGTATTTTTTTTCTCTGAATGGCTTATTTATATCCTTTGCTCATTTTTCTGTTGAGTTGTTTCTATTTCTCTTATTGGTTATTAGGAACTCTTTATATACTAACGATATCAATGCCTTTTTGCTAAATATTGCCAAGTATTTTCTCTCAAAATTGTCTTTTATTTACATTGATAAACATATTAACTTATTCATTTATACCAGTGTTTCTCAAACTATGGTTGGTGAAATGCATACAAGAGAATCATGTGGGGTACTTATTAGAAATGGAGATTCTGGGGCCCAAGCACTGTATGAGAATCTCTTGTAGAGCGATTGCTTCATAGTCACTTATTCTTATTTCCTAAATAATTATATTTTTTAATGATATTTTAAGTATCTGAATATATTTAGACTTCTAACCATCTTAGTTTTTGTTCCTGTTATGATGCAAAAATCTAAATTAATTGTATTTTATTTTAATGTCTTTATTTTAATCACACCAGTAGCATTTACTAATAAACCATTATTTTCCCACTATATTAAAAGCATCATCCTTACATATATCAGATTGTGATGTTTCTCACATTCATGTACTGTTTAAAAGAAACATCCCTTTATTAGTTTTGTAAAATATCATATACTTATTATAAAGAATTAATGACATGCAGAAAAATACTAAGAAAAAGTTTTTTAAAAGATTCAACTGTAGTTGATTGAACAGTATCCCCCCCAAAAAAAAAAATTCATGTGACCCACACATGTAACCTTATTTGGAAATAAGGTCTTTGCAGATGTAATTAAGAAAGATGAGTTCATAATGATTAGGGTGGGTCCTAATTTAATCATCAGCATCATGAAACAACGAGGACAGACACAGTAACTGCCATGGGAATACAGAGACTAGATTGGAAACCAGGGGACGTCAAGGAATGCCAAGGATTGCCAGCAACCACCAGAAGTTAAGAGATGCATGGAACAGATTCTCCCTTACAGCCTCCTGAAGAACCAACCTTGCTGACATCTTTTATTTTGGACTTCTGGACTCCAGAGCTGTTAAGTGAATTAAGTTCCTGTTTCCTTATACCACCAGTTTGTGGTGTTCCAGGAAACCATATACCAACTAACTGGAAATAACTATCTTTAACATTAGCTGGGCATCATTCCAGCCTTTTACTGAACTCAGTTTTAAGATTGAGGCACCTAGATTTTCAAGGTTTCCCATCATCTATGAATAGTAATGCCGTCTTTTATTTTGGGTGCTTGACAGCAATAGTTTGTTGTTACCATATAGGGTCACAGCTGTCCTGGCTAAGATTTGGTGGGCTTATCAGTTATGTGCAGGGGCTTTGCAACATACACACTTCTGCTCTGCCACCTGCTAGCTGTGTGACCACGCAACTTCTTTATCCTCTGACCTCAGCGTCCCCATCACTAAAATGAGAATTAAAACACCAGTTAATAAGTGCAATGCACTTAAAACAACGCCTGGCACACGAAGCCCTATGTTAAGCATTGGCTTCCACTTATCAAAGCCTACTTTATCTCTTGTAAGCTTCACAAGCGCCTAATAAAATGTGGTTATCGCCATTGCACAAATGAGGAAGCTAAGCAGAGAGGCAAGTGATCCGGTCAGGGTCACTCTGACATAATTTAAGGCCGCCTGACAAAACCAGCTCCTAGAAAATGAAGCAGTTAGTTCGTGGCGAGGCAAGACTTCGTTCGCACCAAACACGTTATCAGAGAGCAAAAGGCCCTAAAGCAGAAACGAGGGCCTCCAGCTCCCACGCCGCAGGCTGGCGCGGGGACTGGCGGAAGGTGCCGAACACCTTCGGAAGCGCTCGTCTCGCCTTCGGCAACGATCGTCGGGGGCGGGGCTCGCGCGACGGCGCGTTCCGCGCGAGGCATTGTGGGAAGGGCGGCCGGTGCAGCCCCGGCTGCCATCTTAGCAACTCCTGGTGTTGCGGCCTGCTCGTTGGAGGTGGTCTTCGTGGCGGCGGTCTACCTCAGAGAGTGACAGAAAATCAGCTGGCTGACAGTTTTCCTGCCCCCGGCTTCAACAGGACGGCCAGCCTGCGTCTGGAGGTGGAGGCGAGAGCAGCCAGGCGCGTGCGGGGCCCGAGGCCAGCGGTTAGTCACAGCGTCCCCCGGAAGGATGGGCCGGTCTCGGAGCCGGAGCTCGTCCCGCTCCAAACACACCAAGAGCAGCAAACACAACAAGAAGCGGAGCCGGTCCCGGTCGCGGTCCCGGGACAAGGAGCGCGTGCGGAAGCGCTCCAAATCCCGGGAAAGTAAACGGAACCGGCGGCGGGAGTCGCGGTCCCGCTCGCGTTCCACTAACACGGCCGTATCCCGGCGCGAGCGGGACCGGGAGCGCGCCTCGTCCCCGCCCGACCGCATCGACATCTTCGGGCGCACGGTGAGCAAGCGCAGCAGCCTGGACGAGAAGCAGAAGCGAGAGGAGGAGGAGAAGAAAGCGGAGTTCGAGCGGCAGCGAAAAATGTGAGCGCCCGCGGGGGAGGGGCGGGGGCCGGGCGGCAAGCTGGGGGGTGGGGGGAGTGGGGAATGGGGACGCGGGAACCCGCGCGAGAGGCTGCGGCAAGGGCGTGTGGAAAGCCTCCGGCAGGACAGACCCACGAGTTGGTTGGGAAGGATAATCGTGGAGCTTGAGCTGCAAAGGTTTAGAGGGGAGAAAGCGATTTTGGCGCGAGAGGGGAGGAGAGTGCCGGAAGTAGGGGGTGGAGTTCAGAGTGGGTTGGAGAGCTGCGTCGGCGCAGGGGCGAAGAATTAGCCAGTCTGAAGACGTGTCTGGAGAGTATTTGCAGGCCCGCTGGAGAAGAGCAGAAAGGAATTAACCGGTGGGATGCTAATCGCAGCTGGCCAGAGTGTTCGTGTATTGCAGCTTGAATTTGGGACTGGGCTTCTCAGGAATAAGGCACTTTAGGTGCTCCGACAGTATATACCCAAAAATGCATTTTAATGTATTCTTGTTAAAATTATGTCTCGGTCAGTTTTCTCGGGCCTCCTCAGTTTTGTTTTGTTTTTTGAGGCGTAAAAACAAAATGCACAAACCTTAAGTGTACAGTACGATGAGTTTTGACGCCTGAATTCACCTTTCTAACCACCATCCCAAAGCCTACTCATTTTACTTTTAATTAATATTGATTATAGTCTTATGTAGCAAACTTTGGTGCAATCCTGATACTCGTTCCCCCTTCTATACTTAGACACTTGAACATTCGCTTTTATTTTTGTGTTATTTACATGCAGACTTCTACATAACGAAAATCAGAGTCACGGGTTCCTAATTTGACATACTGTTTGGGTAAAATGTATTTCTGAAAAGAGCCACCTCTCAAAAGTAGGTGTAAATAATTCCAAACTAAAGAACTTTTGAATTTAAAATATAGTGTTTGGTTTAAGACCATGTTATTCTACTCTGAATATTCCTTCCCCACAGACCTATTGAAAGATACGGTTAGACAAACGTGTGCACTTCCCCTATTTAACCAGCTATCTTCCTCAGTTCTTCATTGCATGTTTAGAAAGTGCTCATGAGGCTGGAAAAACTTAATTTAGAATTTTCCTGAGATAAATATACGTGTACTGAAATATCTAGGGGTTTACATTTTTTCTGCAGTTAGGTTTGTACTCTGTAGATTTTCCAGCAGAGTTTGTTTCTAAGAGCAAAGTTATGTAGAGGTAGGAGACTGGAGCACTAACTAATAAATATTATAGTGGAAGCAATACCTGGAGAGGTATTTTGCTGCATCCCTTTAAAACATGCACAACACTTTCATCTTTCCTTAGAAGTGTCAATTACGCGCACACACACGAAGTACAAGTAGTTGTTTCACAACAAACCATTATTACATAGAATCCAGTTGTTTTGGTCTGGAATAAGATTAACTTAAAAGATGTTACTCTCAAATAACTACCAACAGATGGACATTTTTTTAAAAATTAAGATATCTCTGAGATAATTTTTCCATGTGAAAACAAAGGAGCCCTCCAAAGAGTGATGATTTGCCATTCACTAGAAAGCTAAGACTTGTAGGAAAAGTGAAAGGAAATGTGGTATGTGGAGAATAATTAGAGCCATTTAGCAAGCTGCGCGTTAAGAGCAGAGAAGAAATCCAGGGATGAAAATGAGAGAATAGAGCAGCTACGTAGTTCCAATTGATAGAAAAAGCAAACTACCATTAGTACTTACAAAGGAAGGAGGGGGCAGAGCTAACAGCCACCTGCACATTGAATTTCTGTGTGCCCTGCAGCAGGCACTACTTAATGTGGGTCTAATGCCTTAGAAATAATGCAAAGGAAACAATGGAAAGACCTAGGTTTTGGAGCCATGAGAATTGGAAGAAGTCATATGTCTACAAATCCCTGTTGGTTAGTTCATTCAACAAATATTTATTGAGCATTTAATGTGCCAAGTACTGTGCTAGGTGCTGTTAATATAAAGGTGATTGAACCCTCTCCAAGATCTTGATCTAGCTTGAAGACAGATAGAGATAGGTAGGTAAGTACTAATTGCAGTGTGATTCAGTGATGGTGATGTGAGTGTAGAAAGGAAGCCTCTTGGATGGGTAAAACACCTGTTCTCTTAAGTGGGTGGCAGATAAAAGAAGAGACTGTCTAGCTTAGGCATAGGAGGATATATATTCGTATGTGGACGAAAGGAGAGTCCCCTCTACCCCTTCCTGAATAAAGTGAGGAGGGGCAGAATGGTAAAAAGGTGAATGTTATTGAAATATGAAGTACTACAAGTGTCAATGTCACAGAGTTATTAGAGATGTAAAATAGAGGCTGGGAATCATGGGAAGATATTGTATGCCGTATTAAGGAGATTGGATTTCATCCTAAAAACAGAAAAGGCTTTAATTTAAGCAGGTAAATGTGGGAGTGTTTTTTGTTTTGTTTTTAAACTTCCCCGCTGTATAAGGATAGAACTCGTTACATTTACATTAAGTCCATACTGGAGTAATGTGGGAGCAGTTGTTAGAATGGAAAAGAGGAACAGATGTACAAACCGTTTAGAACAAATAAAATTGGATGTGAAACAAGGGACAAAAAGCATTAATGTTGGCTGTCATGTTTTTATATTGTGGCTATTACATCTCAACCATCAAATGTTTAAGTAACTACTGTGTGTCAGACACTGGTTAAAATGTCAGAAACCCAGTGGATAGGGGAGAGGGGAAATTCAAAGGGAATTTCCACTGTGAACACTAATTTTTTGGAGTTTACCTAAGGTTGGTATGGGGGACAAGCCTGGGGCAAACCTTGAGAGTAGACAAAATGACACCGGGAGAGTGGGTAGAGAAGAGCAGTTGGTTCCAGGGACTGAAAGAACCTTAGGGAATGTTCCTATTTACAGTTGGATGGAGGAAGACCAGCACATGGTAGAAGCAGAGAAAAGGTACCAGAAGAATGCCTAGTGTCAAGTGTACCTTCAAGAGGTCCAGTGTGAGATCAGAGAGACAGCCAAGTTAGAATCTTCTGTTGGGCCTAATTAAAAAGTCTGTAGTAAGACTGGAAACCAGATTGCTTTGCCATTTACAATTCTGAGGTCTTAAATAAATCACCTACCTGTGAGCTTGATTTATCTGTGAAATGGAGATACCTGTCTTGCTTATTGTGAAGATTAGAAATACATGTAGTGCATTTGAAGTATTTAGACAATGTTTGGCATATAATAGGCCTCAATAACTAATGTTTAATTTATGTACATGCAGCCAGATTGAACCTGATGAATTTAAGAAGTGATCTTACAAGTTATAATCTTAATACAGTAAAAGGCAGACCTTAAAATAAAAAATAAAAAATTTTCTCATTTTGAATAGTTAATTCATATGGTTCAAAATTCAGTTCAAAAGCCTCTCCCTCCTTCCTGTGCCCCATTTAGTGTGGTTCCCTCTCTCCCCTTCCCCTGCACCCTTCTTACCATGTTCATATATATTTCTTTGAGATGCTTTATGCATATTGTATTAACTGTTGAAAAAGTGGGCTGCTTAAAATGACTCACAGCAAATCAGGAAAGTGTTAATGGTGTAGAAATTTATTTTAGCCTGTGATAGCTAGGTTCAAATATGCTTAGTGTTCAACTGCATGACAGATCAAGAGCCTTCTAAATTGAATATCTAAACTGAACCTGGAATCTATATGAGTGATTTTTTTTTTTTTTGAAAGAATGCTTGAGGAGCTTGTTAGAGCAAAAAAGCAGCTTTTATGAGCAAATTTAGTAGACAGCTATGTATTTGGGGGGAGGTTAGGGTTTTGAGCCAGAATATCAGAACATAAAATCTAGTTGGTGATAAGAATTTTATGAATTTCTAAAAATAATTTTGGTATTTAACTCCTTGTGCATGTCTTTGCCTCTCACATTTGTCCTGGAGAACCAATGAAGGGTAGAATAGTGCTTTAAGATCCTTAGTTTTGAGAGTCATCTCTCAGCAACCAAGAGTGAGCCCAGTGAGTAAGTAAACTGCTTCACCTCAGGAACCATCAAAGATATAAATGATGAAATAATGTATAAAGCTGTTGGCAGAGTATTTGGTACCTATTCAGTACTGAGTAACTGATGTTTGCTGATAGTATGAAGCAGTTCCTAGAAGTAAGCTCCTAGGGTTGACTTCATACTCGTATGTTATAAAGACTTAAAATAATATTGCAAGTTGCTCTGTACAAAGTCATACACTCTTTTAACATTGCTATTGTGTTGGGCCCTTGCTGTCTTGTTTTAATAGTTGCCATTTTAAAGTTGATTGTGACTAGTGTTTAAAATACCTGAGAGCCTGGAGAAAATGGAGACCTGATGTTACACCATTTCCATTGAAAAACTTGAAGATTTTGATTCAGCCCTTTCATCAGTGGCACAGAGTTTTGGCAAGTCAATGGATTCAGCAGAAGAGCCTGAGGAAAGGATTAGAGAGATAAAAGAACTTCAAGACAGTGACAACTCCTGTGGTAAAAGTTTTTAAGGCATGGAGAGGCCATGATATTCGATGATACATCTTTTGAAAGATTAGCTAATGACTGACCAAAAGGATTCTTTTTTCTCCCAAAGAAATTTTCAATGCCTCATATGAAAGTTAGCCTAATAGCTGCTTTATCATTAATTATAATAAATTTATCATCAATAAAGATTAACTCATGCTTAATTCAGTTGCACACATGACCATTTGTTTTCTGAATTTAGTGTCTGTGGGAAGGGGAATTAAACAATATTGAACTTTAACTTTTTCAGCACTGGATCTAAAATTTGATTTAAAATTTATTTCTGATTTACTGCAGTACCAGTTTTAACCTACCAGGAATAACAGCAACACCACAAATTACATTCTTGATAATCCTTGTAAGGGAACAGTTCTGCTGTGGTACCCTGACCTTGCCTGTCTCCATGTAGGACACAGCAGCAAGGCTTAATTATAGTCATAGGGGGCTGCCCTGTGGTTCCTTCAGGAAGAGAGAGATAAGCAGCCTTGTGAGAAACTCTGGTAGGCCATTTCTCATCCTCCTTGTTTCAGTTGAGCTTGGGACTTTCCACTTGCCCTCCCCTTCAGACTATAAAAACTGCTGAGCTGTAGTTAGAATTGACTCTTGATCAGCAAAGCAGTCCACTGCCTGTGCTTGCACTGCCTGTCACTTGGCCCCTGTAGTTTGGTGTCCATCAGTGGGAGCAGAGACATGGGGAGCTAACACCACGTTGATCTGGCTTTTGCTGTAAGTCATGAATTTACTAGGCTCCTTTTCTCCTTGTTTGCTTAGCTGTGGAAATGTGGCCCCATTAGCAATAGTGCTATTGCTATTACTTAGGGACTGGTTACAAAAACCCTGAATATGTATAAGGTCTCTTAGATCTTTACCAAATTCCTAATTCGGCTACTTTTCTACAGATAAGCTAACCTAAAGCCTCACCCCATTCTTTTACCTCTTTTTTACTTTATGTGGAAAGTTTTAATTACAACTTTTACATTGTTCTGTTTTAAAGAGTTGAGTTGTACCATTTTTGAAATTTTAAAATATTCTTCTTAGGCTTCTCTACATTTACTAATTTCATAAAAACCAACTAGCAAAAGTATGTTTGGGGGTGTGTATACTTTTAAAACTGCATTATGAAAACTTGCCAACTTGTGCAAAAGTACAGAAAGTATAATCCTAGTATACCTACCCATCACTCAGATTCAGCAGTTGTCAGTCTTGTTTCATTTCTTATTTCTCTCTCTTTCTGGATGAAGAAGATAAACACAATTTTTCTATTTGAAATGTAGCTTAATTTCCATTGAAATCGCTGCCTGATTATGTCCTTTTGATATCCCTGGCTATTCATTTTTAATGTTGGGGTGGGTATCTGTTCTCTTTTATTGAATTGCTAGAAAGCCTATTGAAACTAGCCTAATGCTATATTTTATTGGAAGTTAGAGCATGTTAGGCTTTTGTATCTCTTCTTAAAATGAAAGTCATTAATAGTGTGTAAGAGAGGAGATATTTAAGAAACAAGCAACAGTCTTCAGAATGGGTATTCCAGATATCTAGAATCTAAATGAAATGCTTTTTCAAGTAGCTACTATCTCCTTGACAGAAATGTGTAGAGATTTTAAATGTAGATTTTAAATGATTCATTCTGAAATGAATCAGAATGTTAGATACATAAGTAATAGTTGAAAATGAAAGCACTTGAATGGGAATTGAATTACCCCCCAAAATAGAGTTGAGTTGACGTGGATTGGGTGTTTTAATGGTCACTTAGAAACTATAAAATCTTTATTAAAAAAAGAAACTAGTAAAATTAATTTTAATATATTCCCAATCTTAAAATATTGTCAATTAAAATCAAACAAAAATGAGACCTTTTGTATTTTTCTTCATACTGATCTTCATACTAGACACATGTGAGTTGCTCATATTAAGTATCAGTTGTACAGTGGTATAAAATGTGCAAGGTTTCCACTGTAATGCCTTGAAAATGTCAATATTTTCAGCACAAAATTTTATTTTGAGTAAAGCTAGTTAATATCTAAATGAGGTTAAAATAATTAAAACAGTATTGTGCTTCATTGGATTTTTTAATAGAACTGATGATAAATATATTTTTTCATCTACTCTCATCTCTACAAGAGCTTTTAATTGAGCATTAAATAATGAAAAAGTACAATAAAGTGTATAAAATTCAGAACCCAAATAAGGTGGTCTTATTTTCACTAAAAGCTATACAACTAATGCCTTAGCAGCTTGAGTCTCTGAGTCTGCATTCGGACATTGTTTGGGGGTAAGGAAGGGGAAAATTAATTTAGCTGGTCTAATTGCTTGCTACATCATGGTTGTTCCTGACTTCTCTGTAGTTCAACCCTTAGACTGGATGGATTGGCAAGTGAGCAAATCCATATATTTAACAGCTTGTTTTTTCATTATAAAACTGATAAGAATAGATTTCCTGTTTCAGATTTGCCCTACATTCCTAAATTAAAACTGATGAATTAAGCTGTTTGTATTAGTTTTTGTATTCAGAAAGCAATAGAGAAGAGAAACATGATTTTATATTTATTTGAATTTCTGTATCATTTAATACCTTGGTATCATTTCCTTGAATGTTACATGAAAATGAATTGTAAAATCATAGAAATATATAAGGCTCAGTGTTTTACAAATTTATAACTGGTTTCGATTTTTAGGTTTATTTCTTATATTATCTAAGTCATTTTTTCCACTTTGTTTGCTAGTCGGCAGCAGGAAATAGAAGAAAAACTCATCGAGGAAGAAACAGCACGAAGAGTGGAAGAATTGGTAGCAAAAAGGGTAGAGGAAGAATTGGAGAAAAGGAAGGATGAAATTGAACGAGAAGTTCTCCGAAGGGTGGAAGAAGCCAAGCGCATCATGGAAAAGCAGTTGCTCGAAGAACTCGAGCGACAGAGACAAGCTGAACTTGCAGCACAAAAAGCCAGAGAGGTAACGCTCGGTCGTTTGGAAAGTAGAGACAGTCCATGGCAAAACTTTCAGTGTCGGGTGTGCCTCCTGCTCAGTTCAGAAAGAGATGGAATACAGACTAATTCCTTTCTCATCTAAACTTAACATTGCTGTGAAAGTTAATTTTTTAGCCTATTCAGAAGTCCTGACTGATATTTAAAAGTTATTTTTATAAAACATATTCAAGGACACTTTGATTTAATGGAACTGGCTTACGTATTTGAGAAGTGTTTGAAACTTTTGCCATGGCTGCAGGACTTACATTCTCCTTTGGGAAGGTGGGGGGACACAGGGAGTGGTAAAGGGAAAAGGTTAAAAATCCACCTGTGGTTATGTATTTTCTGTTTATCACTCTTACTACCTAGACTGTGAGAGGCTTTTTGCCTTCAGTCAGAGTGAAAAGAGCAGGGCCTAACATTGAGTGACAAAAGCACCTGCTTTTGATGAATAGGTTTTCTTGCTCTTTTTTTCCTTCTTTTATCCCTCACCCTTTACCCCAAATTCTG
Organism: Rhinolophus sinicus; assembly: GCF_036562045.2. NCBI lineage: Eukaryota > Metazoa > Chordata > Mammalia > Chiroptera > Rhinolophidae > Rhinolophus > Rhinolophus sinicus. Next base: position 50,282,989 of record NC_133754.1, on the reverse strand, counting down.
CTTCAACACAATGGACTAATTCTAGCATTCTGATCATAAAGCCCTCCATTTTCCTGATGTGTTTTCAAAGAATCTGTTTAGGAAAAATGTCCAGATTATTCATCCACTTTTTTAGTATCTACTAACAACTCCTTTTTTTCTCTAGAGAGTTATGAAGGAACAGGTTGTCCTTGTCTGGAGTCAAGCTAAACACAGATTTGTTTTATCAGCAGCTGGAGCAGAAGTTGAAAATGTCTTTCTGTGAGACAGTAATTTGCTACTGAAGCTTTATGGCTTATTTGCACTGATTACTCCAGGATCCTAAAACTTGTTCAAAGTTGCTGAAACACTCAAGGCAAATGACTTTAAAGCACTGAGTGTCCCTCAATATAGTTTGCATAATGCATATGAACTCCATTGCTGTGTACCACAGGAAATCCTATAGTTGTATTTTGAATTTAAATTACATGACTCATTGTCATTTTTAATCTTGGCATTATTGTGGACAAGTTGACATTAATGTCTGTTTTCCAGTAAGCTTAGCTTTTCAAATGTATTTTCCCTTGTGCTGTCTTTAATTAGATATACATGTCTATGTTTGGTGGATATCAGACTATGTAATTGAATGTATAAAATTTGTATATCAGCGCTTTTAATAATGAAGATATTTTTGGAGTAATGGTGCTGTCTTGTAGCGAGTTATTAATCATAGGAAGATTTTTTTCTCTTCATGTGCTTTTTGTTTCATATTAACAATTTTTTTTTACACGGACACAACCCTCTGACAGTCTTTCCAAATATTAAAATCATTTGACTATGTATGCTGTGATCTGAACACTGCCCAAACCATCAAGCAATCTTCATATAGTTTGCATTATAAAATCTCATTAAATTCTCCAAGAAAAAATAAATTACAGAATTTTATTTCCTGACCATGCACCCCCTGGATTCCTGAATTTCAGTTCAGACTGTAGATGACAAGATAAGCTGCCTTTAGAAATTGTCAACATCTGAATGTTAAGTCCATTTTCCCCATGGAAGAAGCCCTTAGTTCCATGAAGTATGGATTACCATTTGTATTTTTCACTAACAGTAAATGTATTTTTCTTATTAATTGTTTGCCTTAGGAATGATGAATTACATTTTTTGTTCCTTCTTACCATAAACATCTGCATTCCTCAGCTCAGCCTTCCTTGTATGTTGTTTCTTTATAAATGGTTGAGCTGCTGATGCAGGTATTGCCAAGCTAACAGTACAAATCATTTTAAAGAGGAAGCTGGCGCGTATGGCAGCCGAGGAGCACACTCTGCAGGACACTGGACAAGACAGTAAATATTCAACTTTTAATGCTGATTAAAGGAGTATAGGTAAAGAATACGTAGGTATACATAATTGGTGAGACAAATATTCACTTTATTTATATTTTATATTATTTTTTTAATTTGATAAATACTATCCAGTTTTGTAGTTGTCCTTGTTGATTTGTGTGATATTAAAGTATTAGTAATAATTGCCAGGAAACTATCAATTAGGGAGGGTTTAGTCGGTTGCTGTTTGGACTGGGAGGGGTGCTTGATGAAATATAGTGTTAGAAACAAATTTTAGTGGCTGCACAGTTTATCATTTGTCAGACAGAAGGTTGCTGTAAAGCTACCCTGTAAGTCAGATCAAAAAAGTTCAGAGGAAGATTAGTAAATATTTATCAATAAAAATAAACATTTTATTTTTCTAACATCTTAACATGTCCTCCCCTTTAGGAGGAAGAACGTGCAAAACGTGAGGAACTAGAGCGAATACTGGAAGAGAATAACCGAAAAATTGCAGAAGCACAAGCCAAACTGGTATGTATAAAGCATATGTGAATAATATTTTATTTGGTTTTTTTCTTTGAATTTTGTGGAATGATTTCGTGCTCTGTAATTATTTTTAGAGTTCTCTGGGCCATTTTAAGGGATTTGAGGCAGGAGTGAAATAGTTGACTAGATTTTAGCTGCTGTGTTCCCCAATAATCTGTTGGGAGGCAATTCAGAAATTCTAGTTAATCTGAAGAAAATTTCAAAATTTGCAGTGATTTAAAATAGGTTTCCTGAGGGGAAATTGAACAGTCTTTATCCCCAATTGTTTTCTATCCTAACCTCATTAACACTTCTGTGCTGGGAAAAAAAAAAAAGCAAAAACAAAAGCTTGGAAGCATTTAAACCAAAGTATAAGCAGCATTTCACTTTGCATTAGTTGCCTTATTGCCAGTTACTAGATGGAATGAGTAGATAGTGTATATTTGATAGTAAGTGTACCAGATACTTTTTCCTATTCCAAGTTTACAATCTAACAAGAAATACAGAGACTTACTAATTATAGGATGGTATAGAGATGTAAAAGGTGATGTAGAGCCATTTTTAAGTTTTAATAAAGAAGTTAATACAAGAATATTGAAGTGATCTTTTAAAAATAGAAAAAAAACTATGATGAAGGGAAAAGCTAGAATTAAAGGACTGTGGATGTAATTAATCCAAAAAACAAAGGAGGATAGTCAGGCATTATTATATAAGGAAAAATACCTTTTCCCCATGAAGATGGCTTATAGGAATTCTGTAATACTTCAACGTAAGACTAAGTCAGAGATGGAAGGAAATTTACTTAGGATGGGTGGTTAGTACTATTCATTGCCCAGGAATAAAGACATGACCCAGAAGGGACTTGGTTCTAGACATCTAGAAAAGTTCTGTCTATTTAGCAATGTGTTGAGAATACAGCCATAGGAAGACATTTGCTGTTAAGCCATACTGATGACTAGAGGGAAAAAAGCAAATTATGAGCTCCAGTTAAGTCGTTTAGAAAAGTCAAATTCTGCGACTGTTTATAAAGGCACAGAAGAACATCTGAGAGGCTCTAAGTTATTAACAGCGGATCCCGTTGAGACTGGGAGTGAAGGAGGACCATAGATAATGTGTCTATAGTTATATGAATGTAAAAAAGTTTAAACTAGGGGGGTAGTTGGTTCTAGAGTGTGATCTTTTAAGAGATAGTGTATCCCAGAAAGAGCCAATATTGGAAATACCTAAGCAACTTAGAATGACACAGTGAATTCTTAATCACTGTCCTGGTTATTTCAAAGGCCATCATGGAAGGGGAAGGCGTAATCCTGCTTTTTCAATGAAGGCCTTAATATATGCTTAGGTAGAAAAAGCTCTGAGTAAAATGGATAGAGTCATTATAAGATGTATTACTACATGCTCTTTAATAAGTATGTGAGAATGCTTATTTAGTGATTACATGTAAGGAGAAAATCTCAGTATAGGTAAGAGGAAGTAAGATAGAAAGTGTGAATCTTAATTTGAGTTTTGCATGTTGAGCTTTGAAAGGTAAATACAGTCTGGTGTGTAAGGCATGGATATTTCCAGAAGAGAGGAATGCTATAATTGGTATTTAAAACATTGACGCAAAATTACCAAGCAGGTAAGATAGCATTTCTGTTAACACGTTGCGTATGGATCACGAGAATCTTCGTTTTTTTCTGAGCCATGCGTTAAGGACGGATAACGAGAAGTCTCGTTTTTAACTGTTGACTCTTTTTACTTTGCATATTTTATTGAATTATTTGTAGAATAATTATTTATAGAATAATTTATTTGTAGAATCTATTATTTATAGAAAAATAATAAATGACATAGAAGCATTTACGCTTTAAAGAGAAGAGTGCATTTTAAAGTAATTTCTTTTAAAAACCTGCCGGAACAGAGGGGTATGAGGGATTTAAACCCCACCGTATGCAACGTGTTAAGACATAACAAGAGATTGGATAGTATAGTGAGTTCAGTTGGGTAGGCTGGAATGCCGTATAGTGACTTCTAAAACTTAGTATGCCCTGCCGAGATCTTGATCCCTTCTGACCCTAGGGTGGGTGTATCTAAGTGCCAAGGGACAGCTTGGCCTCTTTATATTCCTCTGGTAGTCTCTTTTGAACCATAAAAATACAATTTTCTGTTATAGAGCAGTGCTTCTCAAGTGGTGATAATTGGCCGGGTTTTGTTCTGTACTGTAATTACAGTTTGTCTCAGACTTCTACTTTTGCAAAATTAAGATGAATTATTAGAAAAATGAGGCCAAAATCTTTATAAAAGCTTCTAAAACATTTACATACCTTGTTGTGGATCTGTTCGTTTGCACTGTCACTGGTCCATGAGCTGTACTTAGATTAGCACTGTTCTAGAACATTTGAGATTGACCTAATGGACTGCAGTGACACTATTCTGATTTCCTGTTATTGATAAAACTTAGGTGAAAAGATAATCTTAAGGAAAAAGAAGTTTGCATTTGAAAAATTTTGGTGAGAATTTGGGCATAATTAACTAATTTGCTTCTTGTGTTTAGTAAAGTTAGAAGCATAAGAAACTATTGTTGATGTTGGAGAAAATTTTTTGATAGTAATATGCTTATAGGGAAAGTAGAATATCCTCTGTGCAAGAGACAAAAAAATGTTATTGTATAAAGATGCAAGGCACATACTGAGGTTTTTTTCATTTTTGTTGTCCTTTTCTCTTCCTCTCAATTTTTTGAGCATAGCTCGTTAATCTTTATACATGTTTATTAAGAAATATTACATAAAATATATTGAAAGCCGCATTAAAATAAGAAAGGAAGGGGAATATAATAGTGTTGTAGATAGCACGGGACTTGGTATGTTAGTAGTGGTAGTTTATCTTATTGAACCAACAGTTCTATTTAATGCTTCATGACATAATAAATATGCTAGAAATGCTCATTGTTCTACATATAAAGCAAGAAGAATTGGGATGCTTTCTCATGAGGAAAGAAGACAGATTGGCCAAGCTTAACTATTCGCATAATCTATATTGAGAAACTAAGAGGTTTGAAAAACAATTTGGAGATAAAAATAGATCGGACATTAAATTCTCTTAAAGAATTCAATGTGTTGATTGTGGAGACAAGGACAGCTCCAAGAAATATTTGGTCAGTGGTATGGGTGTGAGATAATTGACATAAGTGCCCTGGGAGCCTTTGTGGAAGAGATGCACCTAAGCTGGGTCTTGATGGGTAGTTAGAAATTGAATTTAGGTTGCGGACATGAGTTGTGAGAAAGAAGCAGGTCAAAGGCCTTTCAGGAAATTGAATTAGAGTAAAGGCAAGAGTGTGTGGGATCTCTCAGGCTAGTGGGAAAAGGTAGTCGCACTTATAGTAAACCAACTTTATGTGTTTAAGAAGTTTGTGTGGTAGTAATGGGAGGTGAGGTTTTGAAAGCAGATTGAAGACGGAATAAAGTACCCTGAGGGAGATTTCTTAAACATTCTAACCATGAAAGAATAATACAGCAGTCAGTATCTTACAAAAAAATGAAGACCAACTCCCTAATAGGGAAAAAAAGAGTGAGAGCTGTAAAAGAGGAAATACACACAAGTAGAATGACAAGTAGCTATAATAATTTCCTGAAAATATATCCCAACCTCAATAGGAAAACAAATGCCCCCCTTTCTTTTTCTCTAATACTAAATACCAAATGAGAAAAGACTTTTTTCATTAGCACCAAGTGTTGGCAAGGATGTGGTATAGAGTCCTTTTATATAGCGATCCTGGGAGTTTAAATGGATATGACCATTTTAGAAAATAACAGTAAATCAGTAAATGTAAGGAACCTTAAGGTAATTCTACTTCTAAGAATATATCTCATGGACACTTAATCAGATACAAATAAATTTACACACAAAAATATTCTCCCCATATTTAGAATTACGAAAATTTCCTAGGTTTTTAGATAAATTATAACACATACATTGGGTTTTTCTGTAATCATGAAGTATTTGCTAATACAGGGAGGAAATAGCTGAAATACAGTATTATCCTGCTAATTTGAAAAATATATTTGTACATTTTATAGATGGGAAAATATGCCAAAGTGCTAAGAACAGTTATTTCTAATTGGTAGACATATATGTAACTTTATACTTTTCTTCAGTTTCTACATTTTCTATAGGTAATGTATATCATTTTTATGATCACATAAAAATATTAATGAAGAAAGTAAATTTAAACCACACTTTGTCTAACTTATAAGTAGATCCTTGTGGCTGAAGTTCAAAGATTAATCCCAGTAATAGCTAATAAGGAATTCATTAGCCTAGCTACATGTTCTCTCTCATATGAGAATCATGCTAAGTGCTCTAGACTATTGTTTATCAAGGTATTTGATGTTATCTGTCCATAAGGAGGCAAAAAATTGGCAATAGGCATACTTGATTTATAAAGTCAAATCAGAATTCATCTAAATGTGGCTTGACTTGGCTTTTTTGGCAGCTTGGTTGCTAGTTCTTGGATTAGTACTGGCAATGCACAAGTATCTTCAAATATTTAAAAGGCTATTTTTAGTACAATGGAGAATTTTTATTTTTCTTAAATGTTAAAAAATAGTACTTAAATTTTTAAGTACTAATCCCCAGACCTGTGAATGTTACCTTATGTGGCCCCCAAAAAGTGTCTTTACAGAAGTGATTAAGTTAGGGATCTTGAGATGAGGCATTTATCCTGGATTATTACACGTATCCTTGTACCTTGTTTCCCCGAAAATAAGACCTAGCCGGACAATCAGCTCTAATGCGTCTTTTGGAGAAAAAATTAATATAAGACCTGGTCTTATAGTAAACTTAAGACCAGGTATTTCTAACGTAATATAAGACTGGGTCTTGTATTTTTGCTCCAAAAGACACATTAGCGCTGATTGTCTGGCTAGGTCTTATTTTCGGGGAAACACAGTAAGAGGGTGGCAGAAGGAAATTTACCATACAACATACAGGGAGATGCCAAAGACAGAACAGAGAGATTTGAAGATTCTGGCCTTGAAGATTGGAGTGATGTGGTCCGAAGCCAAAGAACCCTGGCAGCCACCAGGAGCTGGAACAGACTCTCCCCATGAGCCTCCAGAGGGAACAGGCCCCTGCTGACACCTTGATTTTGGTTCAGTGATACTGATTTCACACTTATGTCCTCCAGAATAATTTTATGTTGTCTTTGAGCTACATAGTTTGTGATAATTTGTTAATACTTAAAAATGTATAAGTGGTTTTGGAATTGGACAGTGGATAGAAGCTGGAGGAATTTTGATGCACATGATAGAAAATGCCTAGATTACTTTAAAAAGCCTGCTGGTAGAAGAAATATGGATGTCAGAGGGCTTCTGGTTAGGATTCAGAAGCAGATGAGGAACATGATATCGGAAACTGGAGGGCAGGGAGGAGGTCCTTGTTATATAGTGGTAGAAAACCCGTCTGAATTGTGTTCTACAGTTATATGGGAGGCAGAACTTTTAAGTGATGAACTTGAATATTTAGCTGAAGATGTTTCTAAGTGTTGAAGGTGAAGTCTGGTTTGTTCTTGTTTATAGTAAAATTTGATAAGAGATAAGTTGAGGAAAAAACTGATAAGTAAAAAGGAATGAGCGCTTGACGTTTGGGGAAATTTTCAGCCTATCTAGATTATAAAAGATGCTAAATTAGGAGGTTCACTGTTCGAAAAATTTTCTTTGAAAAGAAGGCCAAGGGTATGGCTGGACAACCTTTTGCTAATGCTGAAGAGATTATGCACATGATTCAGGTTTCCTCAACCACTTGAGCAAAATCAGGATTAGATGAGATTATCCAAGAATGTCTAAAGGAGCCTCTGGTATAATGGCCTGACATACATGGGAGACCCAGTGTTTTTGAGGATGTTATATCAGAAGAAACACTGCCAACTTGGACTGAAAGGAACAGAGAGAGGACATAATGATGAAAGGCTGTCAAGTCTCCCAACAGATACCGCTCACATAGGGAAAAGTGATACGAAGGACAGAACATGTCCTTGAAGATTTGAGTGATATTTCTGCAAGCCAAGAAACCCTGGCCACCATCAGAAGCTGGAAGAGGCAAGGAACAGATTCCAAGAGCCTTCGAAAAGAATGTGGCTTACTCAGAACCTTTATTTTGTTTCAGTTGTACTCATTTTGGACTTCTTGCCTCCAGAATAAATTTTTATCTGGTTTGTGTTAGTTTGTTTCACCAGTTACAGGAAACTAACATACTTGTAAAGAGAATGGGACATTTATAGTAGAGTGAAGATACATAAATTGGAACAGCACAGTACTTAAAATAGCTAATAGTGATAGATTTATACATTTTAAGAGACAGAAAAATATGGCATGGCACCAAATGTAAATGCCAATTAAGTATTTTAATTTGAAATGAAATGGTGAAAGAGTTAAGTGAGGATTTTCAATCAATGAGAGACTTATTCCCAGTTGATAAGATAAAAAGTTGATTTAAGATTAATGCGTTCTGAGTGACTATTAAAAAAAAAACTTTCTGGATGTTAATGTATTGACATTGTGTAGGTGGCTTGAAGGACAGAGACTGGAAACAAGAAAGCCACTGAGGCCAATCAAAGGATAGGGGCTCGAATTGGTAAGGTGGCAGTAGAAACTATAAAGGGAGACTAGGTAAACTAGGTGAGTGGTAAGGGTATACAGAGGGAGGAAGAAGACAAAAAAGGAAGGGAAGGAAAGTGTTGTCTGAACCAGAGAAGACCTGACGTAATCAAGCTAACCAGCCAGGGATCACCAGGCATTTAAGGAGAACTTAATGAAAGGGAATGAATGACCAAGACAAAAGAACTGACCTGAAAGAACAGAATGAAGTTAGGGTACAGAAGATTAAAAGAACCACATCTAGTGAGTACAGGTTTTTGTGAAATTTTAGGACATGAATGATAAAATCCTGAAGTTATTAGATATCTTTTTTGTCTGTTACAGGGCAGTCTCTCCAAGAGTTCTGTACGACAGTGCTTTTGTACCCAATATTCCATACCATGCCCAACTATGTTAGTTTGGTTCTTTATGAAGCAATTGTCTCCACTTTAGATAACATGAAATCTCAGATGTTATCTAACATTGCATTTTCAAAAATATATTTAAGGTTCTATACGTAACAAAAGGGGAATTAAATTGAGAAGAAAGGGGGCTAGGAGGGGTGGGTTAGGTGGTGGTATGAATTCTCTAGATGGTAGCTAATGGTATCCCATAATGATAGTATATACCCTAAGGATGTAACTGTTAGAATAAGTAAATTGCCATGGGCCCCTGGGAGAGGTTATTCTTTTACCTTGTACATGAATAACTTTAGAAAATTTCACTTATACATAGTTTACTAAGGACTGATGGATATTCTCCAGCAAATGGGGTCATCAGAAAGGAAATAGCGTGTCAGACATTTACTGCAGAGGGAGGTCAGGTTTTAGAAGAATACCTAACAAGTAGGGTGTGGGGTCATACCACACATAAATGGGCAAGAAACCAATTTTTCATCACGAGAGCCACTATATTAAAATGAGAAATGGTTTTGGTTTTTGCTCGACTAGTCTTTTTTTTTTTTTTTTTTTTTTTGCTGAGGTATAATTAAATAACATTTATGCTTAATTTAAAACTATAAAAAAAGTATATTTATAGTTTTAAACTTAATTTAAAACTATAATAGAACAAAATACTTATATGTAAAGACAGGATATTCACCTGTTCAATTCTTTTTTAAAAGTTACTCCATCATTAAGTACTTCCAATACACAATATGCTTAACACTGGGGATACCGCTGTTACCTATAGTCCTAGAGAAGTTATAGCTCCCCCTCTAGACAGCCATACTTTTATCTCCTATATTTGTAGACCTAAATGAAACTGAAACTCTTCTTTTTCCTTTTCAATGTAAAGGTAACTTTGGTGCCATTGAATAAAAGTTTTGTCTGGGAAGAAAGTTATTTTAACAGTCTTGTTTTTAATTTTTTGATTTGGTAATGTGATCTCATGATTCAAATTTTTTTAGAAAAACAGTGAAGTCCCTCTACTTTTCCCCCATCCATCCACTTCCCATTCCCATCACCAAAAGGTATATTCAGTTATGTTTTTTATTTTCCAGAGTGTAAAATACATATTTAGGCAGATTTTTTTCTCCCCCTTTTTTCCGCAAAAGTAGCATATGATACGTAGTATTTCATACTTTGCTTTTCTCACTTAACAGTATAACTTGGAGGTTTTTCCATTTCCATATATAGGGGATCCTTTTTTTTAAACAGCTAATAGTATTTTGTTTTATAGATCTATAATTTAATAGTCTCATTTGTGAATATTTGGGTTTTTCAGTCTTACCAACTATATTTGCAATAAATAACCTTGTTCGGTTTTGCATGTGTACAAGTTCATTTATAGAATAAGAGAGAAATCTTTCTAGAGAAAATAAATTGCTAGGTAATAGTATTATGAAAATGTAATTTTAGTAGATACTGTCAAAATACTCTTCGTAAAATAGTATTTGGTACTATACTATTGGATTTCCATTGATATGATAAGGGAAAAAATGTCTATAATTTTAGTTAGATTTCTCTTATGGGTTGAGGTGATGTTCAAATCATTCGCTCCCCTAGAATTCTAATCTGCCTTCCTAGGGGCTGAATTAGAACCTTAGGGAAAAGTGAGCCTGGGTGTTTATGTTAGTAAGCATTTCCCAAGCACATGCACATACACTAAGAGTTTTTATTATACCTTAATTCGGTTGTACATGCCAAGCTCTTAACCCTGAATGTGTGATGATTTATTAAAACGGGGGATAAAGTAATTGACATTGATTTCACTAAAGATGATCAAAAGCAGATAATTCTTCCTCGTGTAATTATCAGTGAAAGTCAGCAAGAGAGTGGTGATTTGAAATGGATTTTGATTTACAGGTAGGATTTTACTAAGAGAAAAATGGCCTGAACACGAGAGAGGGGAGGCAAGATAAGATAATTTAAGAGTATTTTAGTAGAAAAAAAGTTGGAGAGAGATAATAGAAAATCCTAAATAGTATGCTAATTTAAGAAGTTAAGCCATATTCTGTGCACAATGAAAATCATTGAAGGTTTGAGGGCATGAGAGAATAATCAATGCTCTAGAAAGGTGAGACTTGCAGCATTGTGTGTAGGATGTATCAAAGGGCGAGACTGGAAACTGGGAAATCATTTAAGGTTTGTAAGAGATGTGGGGCCCTGAACTGGTATGGTGGCGATGGAAATGGAAAAGGAGCTCTAGATGAGAGAATATAAAGGGAGATTAACACACTTGATGACTATTTGGTTGTGTCAGGGCAGAGGGAGGAGACAAAGTAAAGCTATAGGATATGGATGGCAGTAGGGAAGGTAGAAAGGATTGATGTATTTTAGGATTAGGTTAGAGGAATTTATGTCTTGAATGTGTTGAATTTTGAAAGTACTCAGAAGTCTCCCAGGTAGTGTCCGGTAGCCAGCTGGAAATGTAACTTAAGAAAAAAATCTAAAAGATAGAAGACATATTTCTGAAGATAGAGGATAAAATCCAGCTCTGTGTTGGATTTTCCACTTTATGAGTATACAAAGGCTTAGAAATATATGAAATCTACTTTTCCATCTTGGTCCCACTATTTTTAATTTTCACCTCTGACCTTGCTTGATTACTGGATTTGTGCCACCCTCCACTCCTCACCCCCCTGCACTATGTATCTTCTACCCTTTAGTCTGGCACCACCAACACCACCCGTGTATTAAAGTGAAAAATAAAACAAACCTCTTTGTGTTAATTACGTATTTAAAAATTGGGGATTTTCCTACCCCCAAGAGAAAATTTAAATGTCCTGTGTTACAAAGCAGAGTCCATCCCTTTCCTAGCTCCATCCCTTTCTTATAAAGCCTGTAATTCAGTCACATTTTCTGTGCCTGAACCTTTCAGTGCAGACAAACAGGAGACTCAGGTTCAAGTGAACAGAAGAATGAAGAGGTCACTAAACTCACTGTTAGTTTTGACTATCTAAAAAATAATTTCAGTAAAATAATGGAGATGGAAGTAATGACTCCTTTAAATTTGAGTTTGAGTGAGACTAGGAAGCCATTCAAAGGATGCAGTGAATGTTTTAAGATCAAGGACAAATAAGAAAAAAGGGACAACTCAGTGGTAACATTAAAAATTCAAGCGTTAGAGCAGATTTTCTCAACCTTGGCACTATTAACATTTGGGGTTAGATAATTCTTTGTTGTGGGGGGCTGTCCTATGCATTGTAGGGTATCTAGCAGCATGCCTGTCCTGTATCCCCTAGATGCCAGGAGCCACTTTCCCAGTTGTGACAACCGAATCTCCACAATTTGCCTAATGTCCCCTGGAAAAGAGGAGTAAACTTGCACTGGGTTGTGAATTAAAGAGGTGGGCATGGTAACATTGGTAGGCAAGAAAGAGACTTGATAAAGGAGTTCATTCATGAGAATGGCCTGCATTTTCTTGGTAAAGAGGAGAAATCTGTAGAGACTATTGGAAGGAGTTGGTTGCTTGAGACTAAAGAAGATGAATGCACTGCACTGCAGGAGTTATGCTAGGGTTCCTTTGAAATTAGATAGCATTTTAAGGTCTGCCAAGTCGAAAAGGGTTTCCTAATATTTTTCTCTGGGGAGAGGAGAAGGGGGTCTTTAGTATTAATTGGCTGTACATTAACATAATGTCCCAATGGGGATTTTTCCTATAATTTTTGTATTCCTTTCTAATTATAAATCTAGTTATAGTAATTGGTAGATAACATACTGTTGAATAAATCCATGCTTTGGTTTGTAATTGACAGTTTGTTAATCTGATGTACTGAAAGTGTAGATGAAATTAGGTAACAGGACAAAATCTAGACTGATTTCAAGACATGATTTGTAGAAATTTCTTTCCATTTTCAAAGTTTCTTCATATATTTTTCATAACACCATCAGAAAATACAGAAATAATTAATAAGGAGTTCTTTTCTAACTTCTCAATATTTTATCTCTCACTTTTTATATGACCTTAAGCAAGTTTTATTAAACATACTATTGTATATTTCTATTATTGTTAGTTCTCACCTGATTTCCCAAATACCTACTAAGAGAAGACATGAAATTCATGGAAATTTCTAATTTTCACTTTTAACTTCCAGGCTGAAGAACAGTTGAGAATTGTTGAAGAACAAAGAAAGATTCATGAGGAAAGGATGAAACTAGAACAAGAGCGACAACGTCAACAAAAAGAAGAACAAAAAATGATCCTGGGCAAGGGGAAGTCCAGGCCCAAACTGTCCTTCTCATTAAAAACCCAGGATTAAATTGCAAACTCTGAACTTTTTACAAAGAAAAATGGGAAAACTTTGTATTGTAGCTTCATGTTGAAGTGGTTTTTTTTTTGTTTTTTGTTTTTTTTGTTTTTGTTTTTTTTTTAATTTGGAAAATCTGGAAAGTTAGCTTGTTCTAATAGGGGCTATGCTCTGTAATTCCTTTTTTCCCCCCTTAACTTCCATTAAGTCAAATCCTTATCAGACCATTGTCGTCTTCTAAAAAGCGATATATTTTTCACCTGTTTGGATTCTATATCAGTGGTCTGAAGAACAGATCACTTTATAAACTATAGATGGTCTGATAAGGCTTTTACTGACCCGTGGACTTCAGAGTTATACTCTGTTTACTACATCATAATGCTGGTTTTGCTGACTTTTTGTTTTTTTATATATTTATAAAAAAATAAAAAGTTAGTAATTGCATTGGAAGCTCCCAGGGTGTTGCTGGACCTATGTGGTGTATTGTTAAGCCAGTGTCCTCATGATACTGTTGCTCTTGGTGTTCCTGATACAGGTAAGGAAACAGTTGGTCAGCTCTAATACAAAATATACATACAGTTCAGTATTGTCTTTGTTCAATTTGTTTTTATTTCATTGACAAAATCAAACCAGCATTCCCCATTGTGTAAATAAATGATTTTGCTGAATAAAGTAAAGTCTTAAATTCATATGTTGAAGCAATTTTTTTTAAAGTTCTGTTAAGTCTTAAAGAGGGTGGTTTACTTTTTGATGGTCAGCAATTTAGAAATCCTAGAACTATGCTATATTTCCTCTCATTTATACTTTTAACGTAGGATTTATATGTGCATTAAATATACCTGTGAATTAGTATTTAGTGGCTATTTTTACAAATATGCTGATACAGCAATTATGACATCAATATTACCTTTAAGAAAAACTAATCACCCAGAAAAAGATTTAAATTCTCAATCCTGTGCCTCTGTTTTAGGATGTAAGTATTACCACCACAAATTATGCTTAAAGACTATAGAAAATGCTTTTAAAAATTTATAGAATTCTAGATTATTTTCATCGTGGGCCATCAGAAAGAATTTAGCTTTGTATTTTCACAAAAGGCTAAGGTAGTCAAATCATCTTCAGTGTAGGGTACTTGCACGTTTATTTTGGGGACAAACACATTTAAACTTATAAGTTTTTGTTTTTGCATGTGATATGGATGACTTAACACACTTGAATCTGCCTCATTTATCTTTACATACGTTTCTTTTAAATCTGGTATTAAAACATTCAAGAAAAGGATATTGATATAAAAATGCTACCTGAGTTGCATAAATGTGTCATCAAAGTAGAGGAAATGTTCTCCAATATTTTTGAGACAGTTTGATCAGTCTTTAAAAGTGAAAACATAATGAGATGACTAAATGATAGATTATTTTGTGTGTGCATGCTAAGAAAAATGCTGTTGCTTTAGTTTGAGCTCTTCAATGAGTCTAATTGTGGTAAGGAACAATAAAATCAGTTTACGTATCTTTAAAGATAGAATTTTAAATAGGCATGAACTGTAGTGAGAACTGACTTAGTAAACATTACTCTAAAACACTCAACTTTACCTAAATAATATAGGTTGCTTACAAATCATTTTGAACCTCTTAAGTATAGATTAGTTCTAATTTCGTGATTCTTACACTTTTTTTAATGTAACTTTTTTGGTACAGATCCATTGTTCCTAAGTTGTGTATTTAAGTTTTGGGAAATGTTTATTTAAGATTGTTTTGCTATACAACTGTTCTAAACATTGTATCTAAGAGAGTAGCCTGGATTTAAAATATTTAAAATCAGCTTATGCGTGCCTTTTTTTAATTTCTTACTGCCACATATGGTGTGAAATCATAGTAAGTTGCTTAGTGACATATTGCAGTATCTGCTTGCTGTTGGAGACTCACATCAGATATTGAAATTGTTCCTGTGCCAGGCTGCAGGAAAGAGGATGTAATTGTTAATAAAATACACCCAATCTTTTCTGTGCTGCAACAATGTTTAATAATTTGTTTTCTTCATTTGTTTCACTGCCTTTGTGTACATATTATAAAAGTTCAAATTCTCTCCCAGTCTACTACTAGTTCAGATGTTTCCTAATTTATTAAATATGCCTTTATTTACAATTTGTTTTTTTAGATTATTTCTTTAATGCATTATAGAATTAACTAATGACTGTTTATTTTTATTACAATATTTAAAATATGTAGTTACTGCCATTTATATTGTGGAGTTTGCAGAATTAAATCAGTTGTATAAACTAAAACTTCAAATTAGCTTGGTGTGAGGACTCTTTAATGGTTACAAACAGGGGAAGGGTTTTGTATTTAAAGATTTACTGCTCCAATTTCCCTTAAGATGTAGCAAATTAAGCTATTTCTGTCCTCAGTTAAATACTGAGTTATTTAGTTGTGCTAGTATATGTACATAGCTTTTTTGTATGGTCATGAGTACCTTAAGAATTTACAGTGGTTTTGTACTTTTTAATTTTATGAAGTAAAATAAGCATAAAATCCTGGCTAATTGCACTCTGTCATTTCTAATGCATCATTTTACATTAAGGATCTTCCATTTGTCACTAAACTAAAATTTCTCCAAAATTGTTACTATTAAGTAGAGCTTCTGTTTTCACTTGTCTCTGTTCTCTGCTCCTGTACACCCAGAACCATCCATCTGTTTTGTATTCCTGGCCATGAGAAATTCTGAAGACAGGATATCTTAATTTTTGAGACTTGCCACTCCCTTCAGGAGTCCTAAGAACACTCAAATACCAGAGTGGTATTAGTGAAAGGACCTAAAAGGATCACTGAAGATAAAACAATAGGGCCTCAATCTAGAAATCTAAAATGGGTCTTGAAAGCCTAAGCAGTTAGGCCCGGTGTTTTCATTTGTTGAATTGCCACTTAATGGTGGTCTTGATTCCTTCACCATTATCTTTGTTACTTGTAATGTTTTTTGTTTACTCATGTTTTTGTTTTTTTAAACAGTTGTCCATAATCAGGGAGTTGCTAGTGGTGCAATCTAGAAGATTTGCATTTACCGTTATGCTGCACTTTACATTTTGTAGCAGATTGTCCTTGATTTTCAGATAGATCACATTGCCTGATTACATAGTATGTATCTGTAGTTAGTAAAGTAACTGATTTTCAGTTAGGAAACAATGGAAGAGGACACAGAAGACCCAGTATGAATTAAGATTGTGTGTGTGAGAGAGCGAGCGAGCAATCGAGAATAATTGAACTTCATTGGAAATACTTTGAGAAGAATGTTGTTCTTTTCCTCGGGCCCCAGTGGTTGATCAGAGAATGTTGGAACAGTTGTCTTTTTTTCTACGTATTTCTTTAGTCTTTCTATGCCTGAAGCCAGCAAGTTAAAAAGTAAAATCTTCAGTGACCCAGCAGTTTCAATATCACTCAGGCAAAGGTGTATGTGTTTAATAGTGTCAGTATATATTCTAAGATTAGTACACTTGATGACTAAACCTGGCTCTATTAGGGTTAGAATATAATGGGTTTGTACTTTGTATACATTTGGATAATGATTGTTTCCTAAGATTTCCAGGCTTTCACTGTGGATTACACAAATGACAAGTAACATAAGGACTATATAATTGGAGTTGGTTCTAAGTGCTGTTGAATCTCATTGTAAGGTGGGTGCAAGAGGGAGCAAAAAGCGCTTTATGGATCCGTTACAAGAGATCTACCTCCTTATGACTACTGTCTGTAATATCCCTTAGTGTTTAGAGCAGATTTTAACTTACACAGTATGTCTGTGTAAGTCCATAAAGTAGGAATACTGTTTATAGAAGTTAATTACAATTGAGTGATAAAATCAAAACTGCACAGCTAGTAGCTATTATCTGCTTCTTTATCTCCAAACTACCTAATCCAATTGGGAATGATGACTGGGGCTTGACTGGTCCTCTAAACCTGTTAGTTTGCAAATAAGGAAATGATGATTCATGCCAGGTGCCCAAGCTAGTTGAAGCCATAACTATTTTTTCCACATGTGCTGCTTTTCATTAATAATGTTATAAAAGTAATGATAAATTATGAGCTAGAGATTTAAATGACTACTGTAGTGGAAAATAATGGTATTTTGGTTCCTTAAGGAATGTGTGGTCTATAAGGAGTGAGATGTTACTAAACTTCCCAACGAGGAATTTTTTCTTTTGACCAACAGCCCAATGTAATAACTAATACTTTTCCTGCTGAATTCACAAATTAGATATAGGATGTCTCAATGTGTAGTCTGAATTTCAGAAGCTGATAGATGGGGCAGGAGTGTTTGACAAAGTTGATCTAAGGGTTTCAATGCTTGTTTCAAAAGGTCTTTCCCAGTAAATGGAGCAAAATGTCATTTGCAGAAGAGTTCTAAAACCTTCAGTGACTTGTATGAAATAAACTGCATGCAATGCCAGGAAACACAGTTTTAGTAGAGGCTTATGTTAAAGATGTCTTTTGAACTACTTACTAGAATTGATATATCAATGTATAAGGAATATATAAGAACCATAAGTTCTAAAGATCAACACATGGGAATTCAAAGGGGCAGTAACAGGTGAATTTACTTGGACAAAATTGATTTGCCCTCTTGGTTTTCAAAACGAATTAAACATTTGCCACCTCATTTGACTTTTGATATGTAAATGTATATCAATTTTTATAATTTTCTCAAGTTCCAAAATTATTAATTGGACTTTTAGAAACCTCTTTAGAAACAGTTTGAAGTAACTTCCTCTACTGAAACAATTTTATTTTTTGTTTTGGGGTTAAATTATGTGCTGGTAAAATTACAGATTTTGAAAAATAACCATGTCTCCAACAATTTAATTGTAAAATAAAGTCCAAATACAAAGGGGTATTAAACCAAGGTGACTGATTCTTTTTGGTTTAGCATGCTTAAAAATTTCAATTGTCTTGTACATGAGGATAGGACTTTTTTGCCCGGCACGATATATTTATAATAATAGATAAAAGTAGCTTGATATGCTTTTAATTACTGAAATTACTATCTAAACAGCAGTGGACTGTTAGCATCTTGAAGTTGCTATTGTGGATGCTTTTCACAGTCTTTATAGCTAATTATTCGATGTTTACTGAAAGTTGAATGATAGTCAACACTAAAGTTATACAATAGGAATATTTTGTGTAGGATTTTACTTTTTGGTCAAATACATGCTGTTTAAAAAAATGGAGACAATTTTTACACGTGCATTTACTTTTTTCCCAAGGTAAAATGCTGTGGATGTAAGAATATCTTACTAAAAATGGAAGCCAGGATTGTTTTCAGATAATGCAAATTTCCTTTATTTCCTCTGGTTTACTTGAAGAGGATGTAGGAGAGCTAAGAGGTCACAACTTAAGTTTCACAATATGTTTGCTAAATCTGAAATACGGTACTGAGATACTCAGTTCTTTTAAAAGATCTTTAAGTTAGCTTTAAATTTCAAATGAATTCCTGAAATGTTTTAAGCTTATTAAAATGGACTCCTTTTTGACCCTTGTGAAATTACGAATAATAACTGCCTGCCCCTTTTTGTTTTTTAAGTCCTGGGAATCTGCCTAAGACTTTGAATCGCTTTACTGTCTTTCTTTCTAAAAAATTATTTCGTAAAATTGGAGGCTTATTTAAAACTAGCAATTGCGGAATATAAAGTTGTTTTCTCTGTTCAAGATCAGCTTGGAATAATAGAAATGTATTCGCCACCTCGCGTACCTTAATTGTTGTTATCGATCTTAAACTAGTCTTTACAAATTTTTAACATACTCAGTGGAAATGTATTAAATTTATGCTTAATGTTTCAAAAAACGAGTACTTAATGCACCATAAGTACATAACAACCATCTTCAAGTTGTTAAAGAGTGAAAGGAAAACTAGTATCTAAACGAGATGTTTTTGGCATATTCTCTCTCAAATTCAGCTTAGTGTGTTAATTTGGCTATAGAAAAAATTGTAGGAATACTGCCCGCTTCGTTTAAAACATTAAATGCTGGCGTGGACAGGGTTTTTTGGCTTGTTTTTTTAAGCCTGTGGGTATACGGTATACCTTTTTTTTTTCCCCAAACTGAATTATGCGTTTATACTGTGCCTTATTTCTGCCGTGTTCTCTTGGTCATTTAAGATTTTCCTTTGGACTTGGCGCGATTATATTCGTGGGTTACTGGTTCTGGGTGGAAGACCATTGTGCTCTTGCACGCAGAAAAGTCAAGCTGGCCGCTAGTGGGCGCTGTGGGTCCATGGAAACCGTCGACATGGTGGCGCTAGTCCAAATCATTCTCTGGGCAGGCACTTTACCGAGACCTCAAGTGAAGAATTCCTGCCACCTCTCCATTTGGGCGCTGTTTCTTACCGTCACCCCTAAATTCCTGGTCATCTTCGGAAGGCGTGTGTCCGGAGGCTAATTAAGGAGAAGGTCCCGTGGCACGCGCGGCTGTGCCGGTGACATTTGCAAAGAGAGGTGCTGCCTTCGTGGGAAGCGAGGCGCAGAGGATGCGAGGCCAGGACGTCCGCGCCCCAACGTCGTCTGCCCTGCCGGCGCCTCGTACCGGGAGTCGTTCTGCATCTTTCGGTCCTGTTGACTTAGGTCGGGGCCCTGCTGACGTTTGGTACCGAAATCAGATCTGACACGTATCACTGAGAGGCTTGGTGGGGGCAGCAAAGGGATGCGCGTGCGGGGTGTGAGCCAAACCATGAAGAGGGGATACTTCATTTAAAGAAGGCAGACCCACGGAGAAACGCACTGCCTTGGACTCCACAGGGAAAGTTTCGCCCTTGACATTGTCCCTCTGTTGAAGTTAGGACACTTGCCGGGTGTGAAGTCGCGTGCTAAGCGCGGCAACAGCTAGCACCGTGCTGTCCCTGATCCCCACTCAGTCGTCCCTATCAGCGTCCCCGCCCCGCCGCTCGGGTGCTGCAAGGCTCTCAAGCAGGCCCCTCTCCTTCGCAGACTTCCCCTACGTCGGCTCGCGCCTCCGCCAGGAGCCGGGGGCGGGGCTCACCTGTCAGCCGGCGCACCGCCTCGCCGCGCCCAATGCCGGACGGGGGCGGATGACAGATAGGCGGGATGTCCAACCAGTGCGAGGCTGCTTCGCGGCGGACCAATGGGTTGGGCTGTGTGGGGCGGGGCCCCGCGTTTATAGTGCTCTGACAGCGCGCTGGTCGCGCTGACTCTCCTCGGCAGGGGCAGCGGCGCCGGCCGGATCGAGGAGTCGCGCGCAGAGCGGGTCCGGGTGCCCTCCCCACACACAAAGGCTCGCGCGCGTCCGGCGCCCGCGGCTGAGACCTAGCCCCTCCTGCCTGCTCTGCAGGCGAGGAACCTCCAGGACTGAGGCTCCCGCGCGCCTAGAGACACCCTTCGCCGCTCAGCCCTCCGGGACATGGAACCGCGCCGACGCGGCACTCGTGCGCTCGGGCCGCTGCCCGCCCCCCTGGATCTATAGTGCTAGGTGGCCGCGCTCGGAACTCAGCGCCTGCCGCCCGCGCCTAGTCGTTTCTCCGCCTTTGTGTCTCAGCTGCGCGCCCTCCTTGCCGCCCCGCGCCCGGCACCCTGGAGCCGCACGGGAGCCGGCGGTTCGAACTGGGTCCGGCGCGGCGCCCCGGAGCCCCGAGCCCGCCGCGCCGCCGCGCCCCGCGTGTGCGCTCCCGCCTCTCGCCCTGAGGGCCCCGAGGGCAGCGCCCCCGGCCTCAGCGACCGCTGGAGCTGATCGACGCGCCCCAGAGTTGCCTGCGGTCTCCTCCTTTTCTGCCCAGAGGATTGTGGCAACCGGTCCGCACCCGCTCCCTCCGTCGCCCGGAGTGCGCGGAGCTGGGAGTGGCGTGGCGATGGCTGCGAGAAGGGACTCCGTGTGGAAGTACTGCTGGGGAGTTTTGATGGTTTTATGCAGAACTGCGATGTCCAGATCGATAGTTTTAGAGCCCATCTATTGGAATTCCTCGAACTCCAAGTAAGTGGCATCCGCGATCCCCCTCGCCACTCCGGGGTCTGCCGCGCCTCTCGGTCCCTGAGGGAGGAAGGGTCGGACCGCGGAGCCTCAGCCTGTTTCTGGAACCTCGGTCCTCCTCTCCTCCCCCGCAGTTCCCCGTCCTCCGTCCCCGCCACAGTTCAGTTGGTGGAGTCTCCTCGCTCGGCTTTCTAGCCGGAGCGCCAGCACTGAGGAGCCCCCTCCCCTTCGTCCCCCGTGAGCTCCCCGGCACTAAAAAAGCCTCTGGCGGCTCTGGTGCCACATCCGCAAAGGTGTCGGATGGCGATACCTGACCCTCACTTTTCGAGGACCGAAGACGGCCACAAACAGGGCTGGCCGACGCGCGGGGGCTGGCGGACTCCAGAGAGAGGCGGGGGTGCTGCGTCCGGGAGGAGCCCCGGAGCGCAGTCCGAGCCCGGTGGACGGGCGGGGGCGGCGGACCCCGGGCAGTGGGGCGCACCCCAGAGAAGGGAGCCTGTAGTCTCTGGGCCGCCTATAGCGCCCCTGACCCCGCGCACCTTAGCGGCGCGCCGCCTGCCCGAGGGTGCGCGGGGAGCTCGCCAGCTCAGCCGGAGAACTCCGGGGACGAGCCTTCTCCCCAACGGGGACGCGGGCTCTTTCTTAGGATTCTCCCGGAGAATTCTTGCACGTCCGCCTCTCCCTTGGTTTCTAAACCTGTGCCCCCCGAACTCTGTGCGGTCCCGATAGCTGACTTGGTTTTAAGGATGGTTTTTGCAAAAAGCTTAAGGCCCTGCCCAGGCGACACAGCTGAAACCTTCGCGCCTGGGAAGCCTGGGCAGGAATGGGATCCTTAGATCCCATTTGCTCTTACGTATCAAATAGTGCAGCCGGGAGAAAGCCAGGCCTTCTGGAGATTAACTTCCAGTGTGAGCTCCCAGGGTACATTTAGAATTTAGAAAAGGCGATCCATCCCTAAATAAGTCGTCATTAGTCGTCTGTGCACTCAGTGTTGCATATTACCTCATTTTCGGGATGAATTTTGAATCACGGCCAAAAATATTTCACAGAATCATGGAATTTTAGCCTTGGGAAACTTGGGCAAAGTATGGAGAGGCATTGGCTGATTCCTGGAGTAAGCGTTGAGATCAGAAACAAAATCAATGGCCTAATTGATGTTGAGCATGTTGGCCATGGATTTAGGAGTAAAGAGATGAGGGATTGATTTAGAAATCACATCTTAATTAAAGAATTATACCCACTCCTTTTAAAGCGGTCAGCTTCAGGTTCACCAACATGCTGACCAAGGATTCCCTATTACATGGCAAGAAACGTGATAGCTGTAAATCGGATCAAACAGAAATTCAAGCATGGTGCTACTAGATGGCATTCACAACACAGCTCATACTTAAAAGTTAGTTACTGCAGCCTCCTTCCATGTAGTCTGATCTTGTATGGACGTCTTTTCTTTCTTTCTTTCTTTCTTCCTTAATGTAATGATACTGTATTTGCCGAGAAAGTAGTGGCAGTGACATCTTTACACCTATACCGAATCGTGAGGCACCAGGTGGTGCCAGAAAGCGCCGGGTTCGGACTTGCTCGCAGCCGCGGGTGTCCGGGCGAGGGGGGGCGGGGAGCCGGGGCTGGGGGAGCCGGGATGAGGCCAGCCAATGCTCTCTTTGTGCCTACAGAGGTCACTCTTCCATGCGCAATGCTCGCGGCGCTAGCTCTCACTTCTTCCCCTAGGCTGCCTGCTCTGTTCCACATTGCACTTTCACTGACGGACTGTTTTTGGAGGCTGATTTTTCCCCCCATCAGTACTTAATATTTATATTTAAATCTAGTTTAAAGAAACCCCCATTAACCCCTCCAGCGTTCAGCTCTGTATATGTATCTTTGCATTATTAACCACTAGTTTGTGTGTATCAGAGGAGCATTAGAAATACCTAATTGGAAAAAAACGTAGAGCAATAATTCTTTCCATCTAAGGTTTAGGTATTAATATCTTCTATTCCTAATGTGTTTGTGTGGTGGTGTGGGGGGGACGGGGGGACTGATATTTACTCACCGTCCTGATGACTAGGATTAGTCTGTTTTTCTGAGCTGTGGCCACAGATTTAGAGACCTGCTGGAGGCCTGCTTTTTGAAGAAACCTGCCTCCTGTACTGCTGATGTTGCTGCTGGCAGGATTCCTTCCGTTCTCAAGAGTAGAATCTCTTTAATAGTTCTCATGATAATGACTTGCCTGGAGGACTGGATATTTGTTCCTGGAAAATGTCTACTTAACAAAGTATGTAGCTGAGTGCTAGCTTGTGATCAGAAAGATTTCTTCCCCGAGGAGTGAATAAAAACCCCTCGTGCCAAAGGGTCGCTTTATTTGGGGAAGTTGGATATTTATTTCCAGGGAAAAGTTTGTCAGTCAATCTGATATGGCAGGAAGGCAATCAAATGCATTGAAGTTTCTCATCAGTTCATATGAACTGGGGAACAATTCATTTGTAATGAAGCAACCATCAGTAATTAGATTTGTTTCATTCGGGGGTCAGCTTTTTTAGCAGGTGGTGGACATAGGGAGCGTGCAGCAGCTGTTTGGATCCTGGGTCTAGAAAATCCTTTGTAAATTCACTTCTCCCTAACTACTTTAATCACACTGTCTGCTGCTCCCGTCCTTGAGGTTTATGCAGTAATTGAAAGAAGTTCTATGTACTAAAACATTAGCCCTGTTATCTTATTCACATTGCATCCGTAGGCTCTGGTAGATTTGGGTCAATTGTAGCCATTTAGGTTGTTTAAGCAATTTTTTTTTTTAACCTCTGGAGAGAATGGCGAAGTCTGGCTTTCATATCTAATTAACATTTCAGTAGAACAATTTTTTCCAAGCATGATGTTTTAGCCAAAATAAAATAGTTGTGTTTTTTTTTAAATATGGATTTCACTTTAGAGTGAGCGAGTTTGTATTGGTATGGTATTCTAGAATGAACTACACAGACTCGGTTGAATATTTCAGTCAAGCATTAATTTCTTATGTCTATAGGTGCCATTCCCTATGCACCACGGACTAGTTAGTTAACAAAGCATTTTGCTTTTCCTATGTCATTTTTTTCCTACATAATCCTGAATTCCTGATATTGATTGGCTTGATACAAAAGAATAGCTGGATAATATCCAGATAACCTATAACACATGGGCTTCAGCACAGTTAGACTCTGAATAAATACAGACCTGTCAGAGATTGATAAAATAAAGTACAATGGATAGTGCTGTTTAAACAGTCCATTCAATACCATATATAAGCCTGCCTGCCTTCCATTGTGTCTGAAATTCTTATTTTTGTAGGTAAACAAATGCACATTCACCACTGATTGAATAGCCCCTTGAACTATGCTCCACAGTTTGCATTTGGGTTAATCTTGTCGGTTTTAATATAGAGAGAGAAAAAGCACAAAGCACCAGGGGTGGAATTGTTAGTGCTTTCACATCCACATTCCTCACATTTTGTCAGGATGATAAACTGTAGGTAATGGACTGTCGTTGTTCCACAGGACAACTGAGCCAGAGCGAGCACAAAGACGAGCTAAAGCAGTATCTCACAACAGCCTTCTTGCAGACGAGAAGAGAATTTATTTGGGAATCGTGTGTCAAGGGACTGCACTTTTTAACCTCAGCAATTACAGCTTCAAGCCTCAGAAATGGGAGCTGGAGGTTAAGATGATTTGTTAAGCACTTGGTTCTAAATCTTTCACAAAGCGTAGCTGTTGACACTTGTCCAACCGACGCGAAAAATGCAAATGACTTCAACATTCCTAAATGTTTCTGACTCCTAGGCTAAAGTATGAGGACAGGTGAATTAGCTGTCATCCTCAGATCAGCTTAAAAAAAAAAATCCTACAGATTAGAATGATTTCTCCATATGGAGTCAGCTGAAGAATAATGAGTATATTTTGATTAATTATCATAAAACCTCTTATCCGTAAATTTGCTGAGATAAATCCTTCGGTTGATGGATTATCAGCACGATCATTACCTTCAGACTGACACTGCAATTGGAGCAACTACATCTTTGCTACCTTGCCCTCCACTGAAATGCTTCAGGTAGCTCCCAGGAGGTTGGGTATGACATCTACCTTAGAGCAATGTTTCCCGATGCATTCTCCTAATAGGAAACGATTTGAGATCCCAGCATGATTGTACTGACGCGTCATAGGAATGGGAGTGGCAGGGGAAAGGAAATACACACTGTAGACCCTCATCAAGAAAGAGATATTTTTGAAGAAAGATATTTCTTTAACATTTTATGAAAACTTTATTCTTAAACTCTTTCTTTGCAAATTAAACAAAAAGAAGCACTCTTCTAAGAAAAATAATGATTAAAATGGTACTCCTGGCTGCCTAATCTCTGCCTTCATTTGCTGCTGACATAAAGAGCCTGTTTTTCAGGTCACTTGTCATACATCTACATAGATTTGCTTATGAGCTCACTCTTTGTGTAGAGGAGTAGAGCCTTAAATAGGAGTGTTCAACTGTTTAAAATATTTTGATTAAAATATGCAGAACCCGTAGAACTATAAACTTCTACTTAGGAATTAGCTCTTTCAAGGAAAAGCTTCCCCCCCCCCACCTCGCCCCACCCGCACCACCACCTTTTTTAGGGGAGGAATTAGAATAGTGCTGGGAGAGGAATATAAGAAAAGCAAAGAAGGAACGATGGCAAATGGGACAGTGTTCCGAACAGCTTGGAAAAACTCCTGTGGCTTCATTGTCTCTCTAAAGCCAAAGAATACAAAGACATAAGCAATTCAGCCCTTCTCCCATGATGGAAAATGTAAACCGTTGACATGGCTCCCCTGTTTAACTTGTTTAATTCTCATTTTAAATTCAGCACTATACTAGCCGTGTGAACTCTGAAGATTTCTTTAGTAATCCATTTTGTAGTTCCGAATCAAAAACAAAGTGAAAGGGTCTGACACAATTTGCTTTTATTTTTAGGCAAATCAACCCTGGTCATAGTTAATAAGGGGATTACAACCCAGACTAGGTCTTTACAGATGTAATGTAAATCAAGGGCAGAGTATAAAGAAACTGATCCCTTTTGATTGAAGTATGGTAAAAAGGCATAGAGAAACTAGCAGCAGTAATCTGATTGTATGGCAATAAAACCACCATTTTCTGTCTTTCAGATAAAAATAATGTGGTAAATCCATGCAGTTCATAAGATGTAAAGGCAGATAAAGGGTGAAGCCATGGCAACATATAGATTAGCTTGATGTTGGAAATGACACGTCTCTGAAAAGGGTGTAGAAACGGAGGCCCTTGCTCCAGGCTGTTGGCTATTATGTGAGAGCCACACAGACTTAGAAACTCGGATTAGAAAGTATGAAAGCCCTACTTGTGGCCTCGGATGGTTGAAGCAGGAAAGAAAAGCTGCTCAGTTCTTGCTCATTGGTGGCGGATAATACGGCAAAGGTAGATTTCATTGACTGCCTTTTTCAGAGATTGAGATTGGGTCTGATTAAAACTTCAGATCACTGCAGTTGTTAAGGCCTGCAAGATTTTCCTTTTTAACTCCTGGCCTAACCGCGGCAGCCATTCTTTAGGATTAACTGCACTTGGCGGTCCCTGCCTTAATCTATTTGGGCTTCAGGCAGGGACATGCTGGGAAGGAACAGAGACCAGAGGGAATAGGTAGGGCTGGAGTTATCTGAAAAGAAAACAGAGGCCTTTTGATTTCAGCCATCTTTCAGACCCCGAGCCATCTCACACAGAGTAGGAGAAGAAATGGTAAACATGTATTGTACCTTTCGCTCATCCAGACAGCTTTTCTCAGAGTTTTGTCATTCCTACCCTGGAAAAAAATATATAATAAGATAAATAAAAGGGGGAATACAGTTTTCATTCTAATCAGTAGTAATCCAATATGCACAAACCAATGGGCTCTATCTAGATAATATTTTACTCATAAACGTGAGTCTTAACCTTTGAGTTGAATGGGATAGGCACCCTTCATGTAAATGAAAGGATTATAAAAGTGCTGCCTAGCTTTAAAGTTAAAAACCACAACAACATCGTCATGCTGTTGAATCTTATTGCCCCCTGTACTGAACAACCTTATAAATAAGCTGTACTTTTGTTTTTGCCTTCCACACTTTCCATTTTAGTCATTAAACAAAATAAGCCACTGAAGCCATGATTGGGTTACATGCAGAGTGACATCTACCATTGGGTCAAGCCAGAAAGGAAATATTTGCTTTATTTCTTGTTTAAGAAAAGTTTCGGCGTTTCTTTCGGAGAATCTGCACTCTTAAGACATTGACAACACTGACAGCTCCAAACACCCCAAGTGTCTTTCTTGATGGAGTGGCTGGCTCAAGGGATTCGGTCCTGTTTTCTTACTAACGGCAACATGAGGCCTTTCTAGACTAACATTCTGTGAGTGTCTGAAGATCTTCATCAATCCTCAATATTCTATTTCAGACCCATTTCATTGACTTTATTCCTAATTCTAAAGACAGCTGACTCGAACATCTGTTTTGGGCAGTAGATTTCTTTAATTTGTTGCCTGTTTTTCTGGACATTATTATGTAGCTTTCATAGATGAAAAACATTTTTTAAATTATTGTACATAGACTTTCCATACCCACTGCCTGCTGCTTTACCTGCTTTTCTAACTTAATTCAGTAATCTGTATCAAAAGATCCATTACACTTGTCTAGAATTATCAAAGAGAAGGGACACCCCATAATTTACAAGCTGGTCACATCCAAGCACCTTGCATTCTGCATTTGACAATGATTGCTAATGGCCCATTCAGCTAAAGTATTTGCTTGTTAACAGGGAACAGAGCATGATAAATGTCCAGCAAGCTTGCGGCCTCCTTCAGCTTTTCAAATGTAGACTGGTGCATATTTATGGCAGACAAATGACAAAAGAAGCTGCTGAATTGCCCTGGCCTCCAGCTTTCTATTCAGAACGGGGTTAAAGTGATTAAAGAAATGATGCAGGAAAGCCCTGCCACTTGTTTACTAACCATCATCCAACGATTAGCTCTAAGATTAGCTCTATGTTCTACCTGTGTGAACATATTTCAGAAGTGTTAGAGGTAAGGATGGTTGGATCCGGTGAACCAGTAAAAAGAATACGTGATCAATTATGAAATGTTTTCTGTGCACGCTGAATACCAGGTAAACACCCTGTTTCTGTAGCTCCTGCAGAAAATCAGCAGTGGGTCTTTATTTTCCTTTTCCTGTATAAATTCACACATTTAATTCTAGTCTACAGCATTTTGTGACAGGTGAGTATGTACTTGCTGATTTCAAATAAAAAACATAGTAGGAGATTGCTCCATTAAAGAAAAACAAGTTGTTTCTGCTCTTAGTAACTCTCTAAACAATATCTGAAGGAAAATTGGCAGTAGTGAAGTATTAATAGCTTGCTGTTTCCTTTCTCCAAACCATGGCTAGGCAAACGTTCTAACTATCCCCAGTGGTGGGCAGACGTTCAGAACGCTGCGAATGGAGTGCCGGTGCTCTGCCTTGCTTTGAAAACGGCACAAGTGCTATAGATTCTTCATGTTTTCCACATAAAACTATTAAACAATCCAGTTCATTTTCTTGGTTCAAGTTCAGTTGCGTCCAATTTTGCCTCCAGTCCTTGTATCATTCGACCAATACTTGGTAGTTAAGTCCATATTGCCCCCGAGGCCTTACTCTGCTTCTCAGTGGAGATTACTCCTGTATCACCCTAGAATAATTACGAGTGCTACCCGTATTTTGAAACCCGTGTGTCAGTGTGTTTGTGTTGGAGGAAAACGCATGATTAAGACACTCCTAAGGCTTAGGCTTGCTTGGTAGGGGTGTGTGTTTGGGGGAGGGGGTTGCAACTCCCTACTGTCTGCCCAGCCTGCTGTGATTCCCAGTCCACATGCCCCGCAGGATACCTAACCTCCGCACGTCACAATGTCTGACCTGCAGAGCCAGAGTGTCTGAAATGCCCTGCTTCCAGCATCTCTTCAGCCTCCTGTTCCAGCCTAGGAACTTGAGGCCCAGCGTGGTTCCACCACCTGATGAAATGCTTCTGAATCTGGGTCCTTGCTCTTTCCAACAGTAAAGCTGTGACCCGAAACATTTGCCCTGAATCAGAACTGCCTAATGAGCGATTGGGGCCAGGACAATTACACGTTTGTTCAAGGCCAGCTCAGAATGTGTCTACCTGCAGAAGAAATTTAAAAATGTCAGTTTTCACCTAACTACCAGAACTATATTTGGGGTGCATTTTAGATAAAAAGCACTCTTAATCCCCAAATCCCCCTTTGGGAAAATGGATCTTTATTATAATGGACTGTCTCATAAAGTTCACAGTTTCCCCTAGATGAGTGCCCTTTCTTTATGACTGAGTAGATCAAACCCAATTTCTTAAATGTTTTCTCTGCAAGCCTACAGCACTTTAGTTAAGTTCCTTCGCCATAGGAAGGTCATTATACACTGCGCTGCCATGATTCATATGCAAGTCTAAATCCCCTTTACCACTTTTTCTATCCCTAAAAGGCAGGGACGCAAATTGTTTCTTTTTATCAGTTATTACTTACTGACATCCAGTAAGTATAAGTCGAGTGAACAGGCACAAGCCAGATGTGTATCCGGCTGCCCACGTTGTGTTAACATATCACCTGCTACTGGACATCTACCTTTAGACCAGCGGCTCTAGAATGTCAGGACATCAGAATCACCTGGCACGTTTGTTAAAACAGGATTGCTGGGCCAGCCCCGGGGCTCCCAGTCCTGAGGTCTGGGTGGGACTTGAGGTCTCCATTTCTCACAAGCTCTCAGTTGACGGCTGGTGCCTGGTCTGAGACCACACCTTGAGAATTGTTGCCCTAGGTCAACTTTTTGGGAAAACAATTCCACATTAAGTCATCATCCTCTTAAAGAGGGATATTTAAGAAATCTGTGGCCCTTGCCTCACTGCTCTGTAGCCTCCGTTCTTGCCTTTTTGGAGTCCATAAGGGAACATCTAGACCATTGATGATGGATAATTCATTGATATATTCAGCAAGCATTTATGAACTGTGAGGTCTGTTGTTACTAGGCTCTGAGAATAAGAAGAACAAGCTCTGCCCTCAAAAGATCTAAATCCTCAGGGCAGTAGAGGGAAGCCTGGTGGCAGCAAATGTGTTTCATGCTGTGGTGCGTGGGAGCTGTGTGCAGTGGGAACACGGAGGAAGGGAATGACATTCATTCTGGAGGGATGTCCAGAAAAGCAGCCCAGGTGAGGGGAAGCCGAGTCTAAAGAGACAACAGGCATTTCTAAGCAAAGTCACGGTAGGTCTCTGAAATAAAGGACACAGCAAGCAAGTCAAAGTAATAACATTTCAGCTAAGGACACTGTGTGTCTCTCAAGTGTGTATCTGGAAGCATCTGCAATTATTTCATCTGAGGAGAGCGCCAAGACAGATCCCACAAGTGAAACACATTGACCCTGTGGGATAGCTAACCCAGTGGTTTCAGCTACCTTATTGATATGAGAATTAGCAGCACTGCTTTTCAAAAGGCTTGTGTTGTTAATGGAAAGGTCAGGCAATTCGATTTAGCAAAGACAGCCAGACAAACACTGTTTTAGTTTAGTTGTGAGTACAGGCTTTGGAATCTGGCTGTATGAGCCCAATCCCATTTTAGTTACTTTTTAGCTGTGTAATTTTGGGAGCAGTGTTTTCTATGTCTCTTAGTTGTCATGTCTCTAAAATGGGGACAGTAATCTAATAGTGCTGAATAAAGCAATAATAAAATTGTGGTCAGGATTTAAAGAGTTTTAGCTCTGTGCTTGGCACAATGAACCAATAAATGTCAACTATTGTTATTTAAAATGAAGTGAATATCTACTGTGTGGCTGGCTCCAGTTCAATTTGCCTTCCACATACAAAAGCAAAATAAATAAAAATAAAATGTTAATGAAGATTATAACATGCCACTTTCACCTTTCAAAGTCTCTAATGTTATATTGTAGCCTGTTTAGCTGCCAGACTTCTATCCATTCTTGAAGCCTTTTCTTCTATGTGAAGCACCTTTTAAATTTCCCTTCTACTACCAAATTAGACACTGTCTTTGCTGCTCCCTACGCCGATGCCTGGGCAGCACCGCTTTGTACGTTCTATGACAGGTACAGTAAGAGACTGGGGTGTTGAATGAATACATGAATGTAACCTGTAGGGATGGGCAATGTAGCATTATTTTTTTTTTTGCATTAATATTACATGATACTTATTTAGAAACCTACTTACCTGGGGGACATGGTATGTTTTATTTAACAACAGTTGCATATAGCACTTCCCATGTGCCAGATGCTATTCTAACTGCTTGACAAATACTAACTCAGTCAACCTTCTTAATAACCATCTGAGGGTGGTAACTTTTATGATCCCCCGTAACGCCAATGGGAAAACTAAGGCACAGGTTGGTTAAGTATCTTGCCCAAAGTCCTATAGCTATAAGTGGTGGTACAGTCTGTATTTGAACCTGACACTCTGGTTCCAGGATCCCTCCTAATTCTCTGCCTCTCTTTCTTATGCTGTTGCATGGAATAATTAAAAATTATGTACTAAATTAAGCATGTGTTTGCTCAAAGCAGTATATACAAGGTAGATAAAAAGAAAGTTTGAGATATAATTCTTCCCTTGTGCATCTTGATTTATAGTCTTTCCTCTGATGGGCATGCAATTCTAAATGGATCCTTTGAATCTTTCATATAACAAGGTTCTACGCAATGGAGACTAGACAGTTATGAAAGTATATACTATTAAGGCACGTAATAAGTATTATTCCTTTATTAACATTTTCCTTTTCAAAATTTAAATATTTGATTGTTTTGTTGCTGGGTGAAAAAGTCAGATTTTTGAGGAGAGTTGCATTTGGTTAGATGCTGAACGTGTGTCAAGCTAAGGAGATAGTATGACATCTTTTTTAGAGTCTAGTCACAATTAAATGCCATTTTATTTTGGATTTTGGGATCTGTGCCAGCTTCCAGCTTGTCAGAGCTGAGAAGACTCAAATCAAGTCCAGGCCTATTTCTACAGCAAACTGGGATTCTGGCTCCTTGCCTGTGGATTCATTCAGTATAGCCCATCTGGCTTTTGATGTTCTGCAAGTTTGGCGCAGTTTGTTTCAGGAAGCCGGGCGGCAAGTATTGGTGGGCCTGGGGTTCTCTTGACTCCAGAGTGAGCCTCTCCCGTGGCGTTTCCCTGGGGCCGATCATCTGCTTCTACCTGGAGACCAAGCAGCCGGCTGGAGGTCTCAAACAACCACATCTTTATTCCTGTTAGAGGGCCCCAGGGCATCCTCTTATCTCCTGCTTTGTCCACTTTTCCTTCACTTTTGTTCAGTAGCAGCCTGTTGGAATAACTTAGAATATTTAACTTTTGGTGGGTTTTTGTTTTTGTGGGTCAAGGTAATTCCAGGCTGCTTGTGGTGACTGAGCAGGAAGTAAATATATTGTCTACACAGTTACAATGGCATGCCATTCATATTTTTATAGGCTACACGGTTTGGGGGTCATCTGAATCGAAGTCAGTAACACAATCCGATTTTATTCCTTTTACGCATTAGCAGTGCAGACCTGGCTGTTGTGTAGCCTGCTTATTTCTCTTCCTTCTCTTTTCTCTGTACTCTGGGCTGTCACCAAGTTATGGAAGGTGCAGGATAATGTCTCCCGTCATACGCCCACCGCAGACCTATACCTGACCCTGCTCTGGAGTCCAGGAAGCAGGAAGTGTCCAGGAGGCAACCATGTAGGTGGTTGTAAAGTGATTACCCACAGTCCTATAAATTGTGTTGCTCCACTTACTATGCTTGGCTGGCAAGAAGAATCACCTCTTGTATCAAAAGAGAACTAAAATAGTTTTCTTAAATCTTGCTTATTAAAATATTCATTCTTTATTTACACAGACACCCATTGACCAGCCATTCTGTGCAAGGCGCTAGGTGGACGGGAGCTGGGTTCCAGGGACAAATGCCACAGGCTCTGTCTGAGAGTCACACTTCAGCTTGAGGAGCAAGCTTGGACCCTCTTGGTGTGCACACCCTTTCTTTCAGGGCTGTTTGCCCCACCAAAGTTTCATTCACCCATAAAACATGGGTGAATTGTTTTTCTAAGTAGGTAAAAGTTCTTTGAAATTAAAAAAAAAAAAAAGTGATGGGAATGAAAGGGATGGGAGGGGTTGATAGAAAAGATACACCCAAACTCTAGGTTGTGATACTGCCACTCACTAAGATCTTAATTCCATTTCGTTGACTTGTTGAAATACCAAGCCATTCCCTGTATGAATTACGTGTGCCTTTCATCGCTGTGATTTTCCCACTCAGGTAGATGATCAAATAGATCTCCACACTTGTATCTGAAACAACAGAGAACCAGCTGGAAATGCCCTTTAAATTTTTTTCTATATGAAAGCCATTTTTCTTCCTGGTGCCTCACCTATAAATAACAAGAGTTCCACCTTCCTTTATAGACTCTTGCTAAAAGCATGGTTTGAAACAAGACCGTACAGGTGCAAACAAATTATAGTTGGGAAAGAAGCTTGCACTGTCTCTTGCCTCTGAGGGTTGTGAAATACTTGTTTCGATAATGGAGCCAGCATGGTCCAGCCAGCATGACACAGGTCGGCCTTGGCGGGTCACCCCTGGTTCACTTTCCTGCTGTGCATCACAGCTCTCCAGTCTTACTGTCCACGCCCCCCAAGTTTGCTTTACCGAACTACAAAATGCATGGCATGACTTATTTTTTTCAAAAAGTTTTCGGGGAGGGAGTGTTCGGATCAGCTAGTCTCTGTGAAAAGAAAACAATGATATCTGTGCATCACACACTTAAAATCTGACTGATGGATGAAGATACCTTGCAACTTCAGCTTGCTGTAGCGGTTTTATTACAGTGACAATCACGGTGTGGATACAAATTAAAGAATTACATGTGTTATTTTCCTGAAAGAAAAATTAAACTACGAGAATAGTACCTTTGAGCATCTAAAAATAAAGTTTTTAAATGTGTTTTGAACATTGCCATGTTTCCCCGAAAATAAGATCTAGCCGGACAATGAGCTCTAATACGTCTTTTGGAGCAAAAATTAGTATATAGTAAATAAGACCGGGTCTTATATAATATAACATAATATAAGACCAGGTCTTACATTAATTTTTGCTCCAAAGGATGCATTAGAGCTGGTTGTCCTGCTAGGTCTTATTTTCGGGGAAACAGTATATCACAAATGAAAAAACAAGATTAACATCAAAAGGAGTTGGTTTTCATTCAATTGTGCAGCATTGTAGGCTGTGAAATTTAATATTATTTTGACTCGTATGGTAATTGTAGAGTGACAGAGGGAAATGGATTAAGTTTAAATGAAAGTATACACATCAGCACACAGACTGTCACCTGCAAGTTAAGGTCACTGGGCCAAGAATGGGTCCCTCTAGCTCTGTCATTGCAGTTTAGAATTTTATCAACAAAACTTTCCTTTAGACTGGTTTACTACTTTTTTCAAGTGTATGCCTAGATGAAGAGGCAAAAATACTGTCTGTGGCACCTCGCCTTGAAGAGTTGTTAAACTGGTTTGTGCACCTACCTATAAGTTCACAGTGCATTTGCATTTCTGTCCTTCTCATCTTTCCCTTTCTTGAAAAGATTTTGCTTGTCATTGGTGTGAAGTTTGAAATGCACACCCCCTCCTTTTAGTTCTCAGATTTATAACACTTTAATGGTCCCAAATTCTGTAACTTGCTTTTATGCCCCTTTTCTTTTCCTTGAATAAATCAGGTTCATGTTGCAGATGATATTGGTTTTAGAAAAGTGTGGAAGAAGGGGCACCTGTGAAAACAGGCAATTGTTCCAGCACACATACACATTCGAATTAAAGCAGAAAATGTCAATTAAAGCCTCCAATTACTGCCTTACTTCTTGGAGGTGTAAAGCCACTGAGAAGATAGTGGAGTACTCACTTGAAGCTTTAAGGTAATTACTTGTTACTCCAAGCAGTGGTATTTGGTGACCTAATTCTGTATAAACTTGACACCCTATAGCTATACCCCATTATCTCTTCTGGTTTCAGAATAAGTTTGTGCAGAAACTTGTTCTGATGTGAAAGTGCAAAAGGGGGCAGTAAAGTGCTATCCACAAAAAAGGCAATTTTTTTCCCCAAGTATTTCTGAAGGCCGATATTGCCGAAGTCTTTTTTGGGCCCTGCTTTTATTTATTCATTTTATAACAAACTCTTCTATTTGGGGGCATTTAGAAAATGTCTTATTAAGCTGTAGCAGCAATGTAGCATTAAATGAAAGTAATGCAAGACTGAATATCCTGCCTGTTTATGCAATGTGTCATCAAATTCACACACTCATGAATTTGTCATTCTTCCTGAGTATTTATATTCCCAAGTGCACAGAGCATTTCTGAAGGGAATCTTGGGCTTCTCTGTTAATGCCATTCTTGCTCCAGATAGATGTGGAAGACCCAAGTGTATGGTGAGATTACAGGTCAAGGGTTTGGGCTTATCCAGAGCAATGTGCATCTTTTGTCAGGAGGTAACTGGAAAGACCAGCCAGTTCCAGCAAAGCAGCAGAGTGTTTTTCCTCATTCAGAATTTCAGACCACCACCATTTATAAAGTGACTGCTCTTCTTCCCCACAGACTTCAACATTTAACTAAAATTAAAAATTAAAGCATTTTATGAGAAAAGTGCCTGTTTTCCAAAATGTGGCAAGCTCAGAGTATGCTTAATACAGAATATTGGCTTGTGAGTAAACCAATTCTATGGTATGATGTTTGGT
Source organism: Rhinolophus sinicus (assembly GCF_036562045.2). Lineage (NCBI taxonomy): Eukaryota > Metazoa > Chordata > Mammalia > Chiroptera > Rhinolophidae > Rhinolophus > Rhinolophus sinicus. The sequence continues at coordinate 50,247,127 of NC_133754.1, read as the reverse complement.
GTGTTAACTGCTAAGGTAAACTTAGTCCTAAAGCTGGGACTCAGAACCCCTGAAATGTGAGCCGGCTCCCAGATTTGTGCGGTTCAGTGATTATGCTTAACTGTCTCTAGCCCATATTTTTTATGTGTGTGAGTGAACTCGATGTGCATTGCGGACCTGTTGTTACTACAACTTGGGTGGACTCAATGATTGATTTGTTAAATAGACCACAGTTCCGACTACAATAACTTTATTTAGTTGCTTTTGAAGAAATTGCATCAAAATGTTAAAAAGTCTACCAGCTTTAAATATTTTGAGTGCTTATTGTTAAAACCAGAGTTATAAAACAATGCTCAAGAATATGACATACGAATAGTTTGTTCTTTGAAACTATAAAAATAATGTTCCAATCTGATCCCAAAAGCATTTAGTGTTTATTGCAGAAAATTCTGAAAAACACAGGAGCTAAAAATCACCTTAAGCCCGCCGTCCAGTAGCCCAAAGCAGTCTCAGGTAAAGGCCTTTTGTTTGATCATCTGTGCGTGTTTTCTGTGTCATCAGCAAAATAAGCAGAATAACGTATCACATGTTGTGTATCTTCTCAACTGAAATTAGCTATTTACATAGAATAATCATGTACTCTAATGATCTAATTTTGGAATGAAAGGAAAAATAAAAGCAATTCTCCATGAGAAAAGTAATACCCATTTACTTATGAATCTGATTTTACTTGACAATTTGCTCTAGAGATAGGAGACCGGAGGGGCTTTGCCTGACCAAGTAATTTGTTTGGGCACAGAAACCGGTCATTCTTGTGTATATCTTTTTATTCTGATCTCTTTTATTCTGTGTCAGCTTGATATTTTTGCATTCGGTTACAACATATTTATTTACCCTTGTTTATATGGTAGTTTGGCATATTCTTCAGTCATTTACTTTCGTGCATTGCTTTCCTCAGAAGAGCCAGGTCTTTCATATTTCACGTATATTTTCACAGACTATATCAGCATCAAGAGGCCATTCAGCAATTTGGCTGTTCTTCTAGGATAACCTACATATATTGGGCAACTGTGAAGAAAAATGAAAGAAATCATTGGATGTTTGTCCTGTGGTGCGTGTGTTATGGTCAGGTGCAAATGCAGGAGTGGGTGGGGAAGAAAAGAGAAGCAGGGAACACGGGGCACCCATGGGGAGTGGGGTTGGGGAGTGCAATTATGGCTCCACTACACAGCTGTCCTTAAGCTTCCTATGGATCCTCTTGTTCCATCGGGATAGGTTCAGAAGTCACTGATTTACCCCGTGAGACCTGGTAATGCAGTGCTCACTGGTCAATAGAAAAATTCAGACTTGAGATCACAATGTGTGACATTCTGTTCTATCAGAGAACGTTGTGTGTTATGACCACGGAACTCTTAAGTGGCTGGTTTATGCTTTAAATGCATTGTACTATTATTTTAAACAAACATTGGTTCCTAGTGTGGGTTAAAACATTAAAGAATATAATGGCTGTATTATAAAAATAGTTTCTGCAATGATGAATATGAACTTGAAATGTCTAATTTAGGTTATTAGAGATCCAATTTAGATTATTAGATATTAATGTCTAATTTAGGTTATTAGATTGATTCAAACTATTCCATATGGAAGTACTAGAGATCGATTCAAAATATTCCACGTGGAAGTACTAGAGACTAGTTTGCAGAGTAACCTTTAAAAACTTGGGTTAAGTTCAATAGATAATCAGAAGATAAAAATATATCTGATATCAAATCATTTCAGGCAGGTTAACCTTGGAACCTTACTTAGGGTTTCCATTTTGTTCCACATTATACTGTCTCTTTATTTGATTCAAAATCACCATGTCTATTGCCATGCTTGGGAATGATTCATTGGGAAAAACCACAGGACTTGCCTGTTTCCGGTCAGCGTGCTCCACTCTAGTAACACAAGAAGGCCCTCCACGAAGAAGCACGAAGCCACCAAAGTCCGGGAAGCAGTCCTGAGCCCCAGGTTCTGATGGGAGGGGAAATTCGGCTTCCCCTTTCCAGGAAGGCAGCAAGGTGACTTCTCTGACCTTGCTAGCCTGGCTCAGAGAGGAAACTGGGCTGGCAGTGTTCTCTCTCCAATCTAGGACATGAAGCCCTGTAAGTCTTCTTTGTTTTTTGTTTTGTATTAAAAACCAGCAGACTTTATTAAATGACATCTCTAACCTCTTTTTGTTTTGGGATGTGCTTTAATAAAAACACCCTCGCCTGTGTGGTATGAGTTACATCTGTGGGGCTTTCCCTCTGTGCTCCTTTGGGTTACAAGATGAACATTATCTCATCACACGAAAGGACATCTGTGTTTGACATCCACTGTGGATAGCCAGTTTAGTAATTTAAAATTAGCCAGTTGTCACTACCATAGTTCTTCTCCTTCTTCTTCCTCTTCCTCTTCTTTTTTAACACTTCCTAGGTCAATATAGCATAAGAGTATTATTAAATATTACAAAAATATTAGAGGCCTTGATATGCTGTGTAGTCTGAACATATTAAATCTCTAAGTAATCTTGAGGTAACAAAATCCAAATGTAAATGACCTAGCTTCAAAAATAGAACTCTATAGTTACTGACTTGATTTTAACACATGGGACACATTGGTTTCCTTTCGAAAATGGTATCATTAAGAAATTCACCCTGTTTTCTTCTCACTTATATTCTGCGATTCTCATAAAATGTCTGGAGTCCATCTGTAATGTTACATTGAAAACACAAGCTCGTGTAGTCAGTTTCTTTTGGTTCTTGGCCTCCTGTGGAAAGGTAGGGATACCAGATGTCCACCTCTGGGAGCTGTGGTCTCAGGTGATTACCTCGGAAGCAGCTTGATCTTTTGGGCACAACTAAGGTGCTTGGCATGAAGCTGCTACACTGTGTGATGCTCTCAAGCCTGTGTGTATATCAACTCTCTTGATTTTCCTTCAATTTATGGCTTATCTATGAAAAGCTCAATTTAGAAAAAAATTCATTTCACAAACCAGATTTATGCTTTAATGTAATGCAGTGAGAACTGAAAAGTGTGCAGAGAAAGACTCATGTTTGGCACAGGTGTGCCTCCGTCTGTTTTGCGTGTTATGTACGTGTGCAATAGTTAAATGAAGATAATGTGATGTGAGGTGCTTTGATCAGTGCTTAGCAAAAAATAAGTGCTCAAAAGCAGCAGTGTTTTTGTTATTAGTGGTTCTGGAGGTGGTTAATTGCCGTACATTTTTAATAGGAAGGGACTGGAGAAGACTGCCGATACTCATAAAGCTTTCCACAGAGAACAGGCCTGAAACTCCTCTGCACTGCTCCTTGTTCTCCGGAAACACCGCCGTGCCCGGGGTGTCTGCTGGGAATCCCATCTCTGCTCTTAGCTCAGCCCTGTCCCAACTCTGTGTGGTCCTATCTTCCGAATTCTTTCCATGCCTGTACTCTGCAAATACTTGGGGGGCACTTAATGGGACTTACATTTATTTGTGCATATCTTGGCTTCCATTTGTTCTTTCATGTTTTTTTCAGTTAATACATTATTTATTGAGGACCTACCGTGTGTCAGCCCTTGGGCATGCAGTATTGAATCAGCCGCACAGGGCGTCTCTCTGCCCTCAGGGAGCTAGATAGTAAATTCCCAAGGATCGGTATCTTTTACTTTTTTGTCACTCGGAATCTGGCACATGATATGTTGCTTTAGTTGTTGTACTCACATTACTCTTGTTTGCTCCCATGTTGCCTTAGAAACTGTGAGTGTTCCCGGGAGGCAAAGAGGCTTCTGGGGCTCAACTGCACATAGTGGTAACAGAGGCAAGAAATCTGTGATTGAGGCTCAAAGCTCAACAGCACACTTTGTCTACTGAGAAGTCGTGATCTCATCAATTGAAGTCACTGGTGTGCTGACTGGTTTATGTACATATGTCTATATGTGCTTCAAAAGTGAACCTCTAAAGCACTCACATACTGGGTCTTTTTGTATGGATTTAAATAAAGAAGGAATAATTTTCTAAGGGACTCTTGAAACAATTACTTTTTCAGGAAAAAGGGTCAAATCCTTGCCTTACTTTTTGCCATAACATATTCTGAAAAGTCAACTGATTCTTTTCAAGCATTAGGAATGATGGGTTTTAGCGGGATTTACTTTTCATGAGCATATCAAATACGCTTATGGAAATTTGAGATTCCTCCCCTTCCTTTCCATTTTGATAAGCCATCCCTTGGGGTACCCCTCCCCATACATTGCTCCCCAATCGCTGACCCTTACCACTTTTGATGTGATTTGTGCCTTCTGAAAATATGGTCTAAAACACGGAGATCCTTGTAGCCACACCAGCCCATGTGTCATATGTTCTTGACCTCATTTCATCACACCAGCAAAAGCTATAACTCAGAGTTGGTGAGTGAAGAGCGCGTCATGAGCTTACATGGGTGGGGAGGAAATCTCTGCTGAGTCTTTGCTTAAGCAGGAAAAAAGTATATTTCATGAAGGAAACCGGATCTGGGGAGCATTTTGAATGAAGAAAGAGCTTCATGAGCCAAACTTTAGACATAAGGTGTGAAGTGGCAGAGTTCTGAGATGTGCAGAGAGGGTAGGCAGCTTGGGGAGGGGTCAGAGACCCGATGCTTGTTCTTAAAAGAAGTACTGGATGGACAAGAAAACGGGTCCATCTGTCCGCTAAGGATTCTGATCTCTGAAACCTGGACAAGCCCTTGGGACATTGGTTTGTGGTAAAAGATGATGGGTGTGAACATCAGAGCTTGGAGAGGAGGCAGGTACAGGCATCCGGGCTGCAGAGCTGGGTTGTGATTTAGGAACACTTCTAACAACAGCTAACATGTGAAGATCTTCTGTGCCAGTTACGAAAGGAGCAGATTTAGGATCGCAACTGTTTGGAGGAGTGTGGGAACCACAGGCAGGAACTGGCCTCTGGTTGTTGGATGCAGTAAAGATTTCCCAAGAAGGTTAAGGAATAAAGCATGAGAAAAAGGATGTGTCAGGAAGGTGAGTGATGTAATTAGTGCTCACCCTATTTCATTGGTACCGACTGCCAGGCATCTTGCCCCTGCTCCTTAACCACAGGGACGCATCAGAATCACTGTTGGGGGACAGGGGTCAAGTCTGAAAAGCCTCATCCACGCACATGGGGGTTCAGTCCTTCAGGCCCTCCCCCACAGTCCTGTTTGCTCCACAAGGAAGATAGAACTGCCTGCAGAGACTGCATTCAGGAGCCGGAGGGAAGACCTAGGGAGTCCTCTCGTCCCCTGCTGTTGAATTTTCAAAGTGTCCCCTCAGAAAACAGCAGAAATGGCCAAGAAGATCAGAAAGAGGCTCTTACTAAGGGGTGATACTCATTTGTCAAAAGTGCTAGAGAATTCTTCAAGGGTGCACATGTTTGTATGATATTTGTCATTGTTGTTTAAAAAATACTCATTTTGAGAAAGACTTTGTCAGGTGGTTCTTTTCCTTCTTTCCTTCCTCTGTTTTTGAATGAATAAATGTCATATGTCCTTGCTAAAGAAACTCAATTAACAAAAGGAGTGGGGGGACCTCTCTCTTTGGGATTGTAAAATAACATATTCCCAAGGAAGATGACAAACCATTGTCTGCAACATGCATTTTGCCTGCCATAAAGAGTATTGTTTTTTTGATAAAAATTTCTAATGAAATTTGTTATTTTCTGTGATGCTTCCTAACCAGTCTCATGCACTTTTCAGGGAATTAATACCATTCTTTAGCGTAAGGCGTAACCTGGCTCCTTGGTATGGATTTGAAATTGGGGGTGCCCCATTACTCTGGCTTTCTCTCAGTGAATTATGACCCATTAATCGTCATGGCTGGTGGGCTTCCCTGGTTAAATAAAGGGTTGGATTGGAAGGATTCAGACTTGATGCTTTGTTCTCTGGCTTTAATATTTTAATGAGCCTGCAAGCTTGGCTGCTTTCGGAAGGACGAGCTGGGATTTCTAAGTGTGTTGTTAGTGTTCGCACTTGTAGAAGGATGTTCATTAGGAAGCTCTTGTTTCAGTTTCTCAGAGAAACTCCCCCATTAAGAAAGATCTTTCAGCAGCGCGGCTAGTAAGAAGGAGGAAATGGTGTGGGGGGGGGGGGGAGCTTTTAGCTGGAAGCATTAAGGGGATATTGTATCAGTAGTCTTAGTTCTAAAGCTTTGCTTCTAAGAATTAATTGGAGCAAATACATCTCAAGGGAGGGGGGAAGAGGTTTGTGGAGCAAGGACAGTAGTTGCTGTCCTTGCAAGTCAGGGACTCTGCATCCTGCAGCTGAATCAATACTACAACTAATTATTTCTAGTTATCTTTTATGGGTTTGTAAGACATTTCTTTTGTTCAGTGTAATAAAAAACCCATTGTTTGATCAGTGACTGACTAATTATGATAAGTAATTTGAAACATTCTTGATGAAACTTGTCTGTTAATTAACATCAACAGCCAATGGAAACTACCAGGACAACAAAGTATTAGTGCACCCACTGTTCCCTGGCTTCGATGCCATCTTTCTGTGGCATGCCCAATAACAAAGGCTGCCAATGGTTAAAAAATAACAAACAGGTGGGGAGGTCTGACTCACCATGGAGGAAAAGTTATTGTAAAGTTACACAAAGGAGCACTGAAATATTACAAGTGAGGGGGTGGTAAAGAAATGTCAGCAGGTTGACTGATCCTGTTGCATAGAGGAAGGAGAGTGGTTCTTTCCTTTAAAGCTTAATTCGTAAATACATCCGTCCCATGCTGATCTGAACTAGGCCAGATTTAGTAAATAGAAGTGTGGATCTATGAAATTGTAGTTTGGAATCATTGAAAATGTCTGGATGTATTGTGATTATTATTCATACTGTTAACGTTTGTCAACTCATTGTTTTGTGATTTTTTTTTTTTTTTTTTTATGCTTTTAGATTTCTACCTGGACAAGGCCTGGTACTATACCCACAGATAGGAGACAAACTGGATATTATTTGCCCCAAAGTGGACTCTAAAACTGTTGGCCAGTATGAATATTATAAAGTTTATATGGTTGATAAAGACCAAGCAGACAGATGCACTATTAAGAAAGAAAATACCCCTCTCCTCAACTGTGCCAGACCAGATCAAGATGTAAAATTCACTATCAAGTTTCAAGAATTCAGCCCAAACCTCTGGGGTTTGGAATTTCAGAAGAACAAAGATTATTACATTATATGTAAGTATAATTCTATACATTTATTTTATACAAAGTAGGATAAGCTACATAGGTTTGTATCAGTTTTTCCTTCCTTAAAGTTATTGTGGCAAATATTTGAGAATCTTTGCTGAAAATTGTTTTTTTTTTTTTTAATTGAAGAAACCTTAATTGAATGTGGGACCCTTTATAATAGTACTCATTAAATATAAATGTCTAAAGAGAAAAACCCTCCTAGAGTTTTTATAGGATTGAAATAAATGGATATGTGTGAATTTACTCAGCATCTTTACTGACAAAAAACATTTTTAAGGACCATTGGTGAGGTTTTGATGGGTAAATCTTGTGCTATGACTTTTCTCTGCATCCATTCATCCATCTATTCATTCACTCATTCATTTAGTGTTTACTCTGTGCCAGAAACTGCCGAAGTACTAGGGATTCAACAGTAACGAGATGGTATAATGGTATCCTTTCCTCATGAAAGCATCAGTGAAATGAGCTCATAGGCTCCAAGGATGGGGGTTGCAGGCAAACCACAATTATGCACGGGCACATCAAAACCAGATTTAGAAGAATAAGACAAAACTTGGGTTTGCTCAGTTAATTAATTGTTTAACTTTTAAAACAATCTATGTACTAATTTGATACACTAGTTCAGGAACAGATACTATATATCCTTTGAGTCACATCTGACCTGGTGTTCACTCATGACGCTGTAAAGTCAAATGATGCACCCCCCTGGAGCACATGCCTACTAAGTGCAAATCACATGCTAGCACAAAGCCAGGGTCCTTCCGTGCAGGGTTTTGTCACAGTGCAGTCTGGGTGACTGAGACAGTTGTTCGCATCACTCAAGGAATCAAATGTTTTTTTCTTTATTTCCTTGGTTTAAAATGTTGCTCATTGCTGGCTTGGAGTCTCCACCACTCCTCTGTTACTGTAGACTTTAGTTTGTTAGGGAATGCTGAGCTGCTGTCTGTTGGCTGAGCCCTCCCGTCTCTTGGGGACCAGATTGAAACTCTGGCCTTCTCAACCTACTTGCTGTTCTTTAGAGCACAGAATCAATAATTCACTGAATACTGATTTAGTGCTCCACAACATACTATTTTTTTACTACATCGGTAATTAAAACCAAGGTGGTCATAGCTGTCTCATTATCGTGTTGTCTTTTGCTGCAAACCTGAAATGCCACCGAGATTGAAAACCTTTTTATAAGTCAGTTTGATACCCTAAGAGTGGCTTAGGAAGAATAAGTAACAAAGAAAAAGGGAAAGTGGTAAATTATATATTTAAGGAATAATTATAAAACGAAAATAAAAGCATTCTGAGGGGTGAACAAGCAGATGGAGTGGCAAAGTGTACAGAGTAATAGAGGAATCTTGGAAAATATAAAATAGTTATTAGGTAAAAATAAATGGAAACCTAGCAGGAAGCCTAGCAGTTTTTTTGTGGTGTTTTTTTAAAAGACTTTTAAAGTAAGAATGTTTACCAAGGGCGCTAATATTTAGCATACCACTTATAGAGAACTGAAAGTGACTTCAGATGAATTCATTAAGAGGTTAATGCCCCAGGGTAGGGTGGGAGAAAGAAAGAACATGGGGGTTACCTGAGGAGGGGATGCCCTAGAGTATCATGTGTTTCTACAGTGTTAAGTGTATGTCACTAGAACTGGGGGAGCAGCCTGACTCCCCTGATTGGCTGTTCCATGCAGATCAGCCAACAGACCCAGATTCTGTCCTTTAACTTTAGTTTATGACTTCATAAAAATGGCTTTATCAATTCAAAGTTCCTACTAAGTGCCAGTGGGATTTCAGCAAACATTATGGGTTTAACCTTCAGTCTGAAGAAATATGCAGGGAATGCAAATAAACACATTGTTTAGCAACGTCTTTCTGTTTAACGTAGCAAGCATTTAATAATAAATGATTTGTTATTAATACATGACAGGTTTGTATTTAGAAGCACAATTTAATTTGTAATTGTAATATTAATCTACACAATAATGACATTCTTATTTGTCTTTTTCTAAAAACTCATTATTAGTTCCATTAGCAGGTAGCTGGGCTGCACTGGCCTCCAGAACTCTCCTTAGAGTTATGGTTTACTATGCAAAAATATGTGGTAGCCTGGGAAAAAAGAATCTTTCTTAAAATAGAGTTGAGGATTTCACGGTTGAACAAAATGAGAGGCTGTTTAAATGCTGCTGGTTGGGTGATTGTCACAGGGCTAGGTGAAGGGCCCAGAGTTCAGAAGTGTACCGGGAAGTCCAAGCAGACTCTCCAAAGTTGAAAGACTTCCGCCACATCACAGACAACAGGCATAGGAAGACATTTCAGATACTTGGGAAAATGCAGAAGCCAATTTCTCACTCACTTTACAACAAAGCTCATTGATACACAGCTTACCCTGAAAAGGAAATGAATAATGAGAGGAATGAATCTTAAAATAGTTTAAAAACTTAATGTTGACTTTCTTTGCTTCTTTAGGAATCCCAAGGCACCAAAACAAGAGATTTTAAAAAGTGACTACTTTCCACATCAAACAAGTTCTCTCTCTCTCTCTCTCTCTCTCTCTCTCTCTCTCTCTCATGTACAGTCACATTCTACTTAAAATAGTACTGTATAGGTAGCATGATGAAAAGTACTCAAATTTACAAGTATATTTTTAACACTTCAAATCATCCATTCACTCTGAGGCAGTTAACGATACTGGTATTTTTCAGTTGTTACAATGAATACTACATATGCCTGATTTCAAATCTTACTGTCTACTTAGTAAACACCTTAATAACTGAGAGTACTAGTATGAAACTCATCATTATTGTGTGCTGGTTTCTTTTCATGGGGAGAAAAAAGAGACATGATACTTTGGAGTAGTGTTTCGTTAACCCCAGAAGGGGAGAGTTCGAATTGCCAACGGACTGACTGGTGCTGGGTAATTTCCTAGATGAGCTGATTCCAGCAGCACAGGGCCCAGAGATGGGGGATCGCGTCCTGCGGCCTGAGCTTAGCAGGGAAGTCACTTTATCTCCTCAAATTTTAATTTCTTCTTTAGAAACTGCTTTTGTTAGTGTTGTTCTAACAACACTGTTCTAGCTAACAATGGAAATCTCCGGTTTCCAGCCGTTTTATATTTGGATGTACACATCTAATACCTGCTCTCTTGTTAGTGTGGCTCCTCTCCAATGGAAATGCACAGGATCTGTTGTAAATTCTTTAAAGACATTTAATTTGATTTGTAGTGTTACCAGATTTAAAATGGAGACATCATACATTTCTGTTTTAGAAGTAAATATTAATTTTTAATTGGAAGTATATTTTTAAACCTAATGAGTAGCCACTGAATTTCCTTAGGAAATGACATGATAAAATGCAATGTATCCTCATTAATTCTTCTCATAGGCGGTTATTTGCTTTGATATGTGGCAAAATGATGTCTGTGGGTTTTCTTAATGTTTAGAATTGACTTTTTCAAGTGACCTTTTTCCAATGATTAGCCTTGGGCCTAATTTTGCCCAATAAAATGTCCTAATCTTAAATGATCCAAAGGTGGGAATGTTACAATCATTTCGTCTGAAAAAGCTCCGTTTTTTATTACATTTAGAATCTTAATTACTTTAAAATCATAGTAAGCATTTTACATAAGTAGAGCTATTGTTATTATATCTTTAAAGTTTAAAAAGAGTTTATGAAATAACTACCCTGTTTCCCCGAAAATAAGACCTAGCCAGACAATCAGCTCTAATGCGTCTTTTTGAGCAAAAATTAATGTAAGACCCGGTCTTATTTTACTATAATATAAGACTGGGTCTTATATAATATAATATATAATATAATATAATATAATATAATATAATATAATATAATATAATATAATATAATAAACATAACACCAGTCTTATATTAATTTTTGCTCCAAAAGACACATTAGAGCTGATTGTCCGGCTAGGTCTTATTTTTGGGGAAACAGTACCTGTTTTACAGTTGCCCCTTGTCAAGGGAAGTTCTGTCTTAGTAAACACTTCAATTAATATTAGGAAGGCATTCTAAACTGTGTCTCAGCCATCATCCATATTTGTGTCATAAAATTTTCTTGTAGACACTTTCTGGGCTTGGTTTACAATTTCTTTTTAGAGGTGGTAGAGTTGAATGAGTGAGTAATTTTGTGTGTTGGCTCTTTACAACATCCACTCTTATAAAGGTTCTGCAGGTTGATTAACCAACCTTAGCATAAAGTCTTACAAAATACCTACAAAGAGGTTTTCATCACACTACCAAAATTATGTGAGTCAGAGATGGGTGAAAATGAATGCCATTGTGTTCATACTTTTGAAGTGAACAGTGGCCATGGAGAATTGCTAAACAAAGAATGCCACATGCTCAGAGCACCTCCTGATTTCGTTTTGTGTGGCTTTTATGTTATTTTACTTCAAATCTGCAGCCAGACATGGATTTGTGGAAAATAGTCTAAAAGTCAGCACTTCTAATGATTGATTAAAAATTGCTTTATAATGTACATGCTGCCATGTTCACAGCCATGCTTCCAAAAGACATCCCTCACTTACCATGCCTCGGCACACTCTTCCTTGAGACACCACTGAATGAATTACCATTCCTTAGGCCCTTCGTTGGTTTAATTCTCCAAAGCAAAAAAATTTTTTTTTCAATCAGAGCCTATAAAATTGGAAGGCTCCACAGTCAGCTTTGCTATTTTTCAGGCATAAATTCCACTGCTGAGCAAAATTGCAAAATAAATTAAAGCACTTGCACACAATTATAATGAAACACTATTTTTAAAGAATCAAAACAGAAGAACAGATTCCATTTCTGTGTTTTTGTTGAGTGTGTCTATATATTTGTTTTCCTTTTTTCTTTCCTGTTTTTGATTTACTTGTATCTGGGGAGTAGGTATGGCAAGTGGCAGTAAAATATACTGAATGTACTGTAATCTCTTTCTCTAGCAAAATAGTTACGGGAGCTTTCAAATGTACTTCTGAAGTACATTTGAAGTAGACATCTTTGAGAATAAATAAGAATGTGTGGCCTCTGCAAAATGATTATATGCTTTAGTTGATTAAATATTTATATGATAAATGTAACAAAAGCTACGTTTTCATCACGTGTAGTGCTGTGGCTACATCAGCCTGTCACTCATGTCTTCTGACTTTGGGGTGAAGATTTATGTTTGATACCTTGCATATAATTGCTGAATTCAAGCATGTAAATACATTTTTATTTTTAACCTACAACTGTCATCTTTGTAATAGAATATTCATCAGAATCTTGCTGTTTGGGGGATATATACACACACACCACTTAGAGCTACAGATTTCCGTAGTAGTTGCGAGTCTGGAGGTGGACAGACCTGGGTTCTCAAATGCCCTTTCAACAAGTTACTTAACCAGTCTTCGCCTCAATCTTTTCATCTGTAAACTGGGATGATGACGGTACCTGCCTTCTCGAGGTAGTATGCATTGAAATGGGGTAATACACATAAAGTGCTTACTTCCATGGTTGGCTCCAAATGAGTACATACAACTGAGGAGCTCTTTGGAGTGGGGGAGGATGTGTGAGACTGAAGATTGAAGGCAACCTGTGCTTTCCTGCAAGCTGGGGGCGGGGAAGATGGGCTCAGAAAGTATCATTTATTTGAAAACCATCCATAAAATGAAACTCAAGAGTTTACAAGTTTCAGTAATGCTGTGTAACTTAATTATAAGATCTTCCCTCTTTGTCTTCCTGGAGTGTTAATAAAAGGTCTTTTGTCCTTGGACTTCCCTTACCAAGAAACATGCATTTAAGTAGCTTTTTGTTGGTGGAATTGCCCAAGCTTGTTAGCAGATCTTCGGTAAGACCCAAAAGAGACAACAGTGGGAGGCGTCTTCCAAATGCATAATCATTTTCTCTATTTGCCCTTTAACTAACTTTGCTGGGCTTTTTCTCAGTTCCCTATTACAGAAAAGAAATGCTGTGTTTTTATTGATAATTTCAGCAGCATCCGAATGTAGTAGAAATATTCTTCTAGAAGAAAAAAATGTTTCAGAGTTGCCTTGTCACTGAGACTAGCTGGGAAAGTACATCATTTCATTAGTCTGATAATTAGAAGCGTCATTTCTATTATTTAACATAATGTGAAATCCTTTTCTGACTCTACTGAAGGCTCTCCTGGAGTGTATCAGTAAGACTCCTTGTTGAATTCAATGTGAATAAAGCTTAAACTCTTTGCACTTAAGGAATAAAGTCTTGGCTTCTGCTTAACTGGAGGTTGTGCTGAGAAACTTCTGGCTCATGGGTCTGATGGAGTCGTGGCCACTGGGCTATTTATCCCAGATCACTCGGGTTTAGGAGGAGAAGGCTGCTGTAGAGTGAGACTCAGTTCACATTCCATGGCGTCACCTAGGTAGTAGTGACAGCTTATGTCATTTAGAGCTAGACAGAGTCCTGTGAACACTATTCCCAATTCGCAAAATAACCGACAAAAGAATGAGATGAATCTGATTCTTAAAGAGACGGGAGAGACTAAAACTTCATATGCAAAATAAGAGCAAAGCAAGAGCAGATCAGAAATGAAGATTACTTAGGGGGAAAAAAGGAATTATTTAGGGATTGCTCAGAACAAAACTGCCTTTACTATTTCATAAAATACATCTTAATATCTCTAGCACCTCTATTTATAACTTTTTAAAAGTTCACTTACAGACTTAAATAATTGAATACTGGAGACCTACTACAAGCATGAGAGAGAACAAGTTTCTTAATAGCCTTTAAATATTCATCTTGAAGATGAAAATTTAAAGCAAAATAAAGCACTTTAAGAAATAACCAAGAGGCATAGACAGACACAAAAGATTACTTTGGGGGAAAAAAAACACTTATTTATATAGCTCTTAAGAGTCACACGTTTATTTCTGTCGTTCAGAAATCTCAGGGTGGGTGTTTGATTACTTGGGGAAGTGTGGCCTCACCTCCTCTGTGTCACTTTGGAGTCTTGAAACACAGGTGACAGAGAAATTTTTATCACTGTGAGAAAACTGAAACTTAGGAAGTGTGAGTTGTTCAGTACAGTTCTCACAGCCATGAAATACCGAGGTTAAAACTCCCCCGGGCTGTCAGACCATTAGACCAGTCATTAGTTGATGACAGTGCCTCCTGCTCACCAAGCATGTAAGTGCATACACAGTGAGAGGAAAGTGAGTACACATTTGTATCACATCCCATACAGAGCTACACTGAAGAGAGTATAGGGACATTCAGTAACACCCATAGCAACAGAGGAGAAGCTCGTGGGATACTGATACCTAATGAAGCCCATGCTTGTGTCAAGCATGTTGGGCCCGATGCCTTGTCCCACATTGTGTACCAACTTCAGTAATAACTCACTTCAATCATGTGCCTCCAAGTTGACTGAAACACATCCTACAGAGCAGATGGAAAGGAGTAAGGGCCATTCAGAAAAGATGGTTGTAATAGCAGTTTGTCAGATCTTCTGAATTTTCTTTTTCTTTTTAGATCTACTATCAATCAGTTCCATTTCTTCAATAAGACTATGTTATTTTAGTTTTTAAAAATGTTATCAAGTACTTGGAGGTCCACAATGGAAAGTTGCTAAATAGTTAAATTAGAAAAAACAACAACAACAAAAAACTCCCAATACACAAATACTGGGATTAAGAGACTGAAAATTTCATTAGCCAAGTATAAGTGCTGTGGTTTAGGTGGGTGGGTGGGTAGCTGGATGGATGGATGGATGGATGGACGGATCGGCAAAACTTCTAGCAGGGGCATAATTGATCACTTCACAGAGGAGCTGGCTGTAAGTTGCTAAAAGACAGATATGCATCACAAATGGCTTTTTGCATTAGTGAGATAACCTAGTTTCATTGTTCCTGATATTAAACCAGGAGATGAAGGTATTCTTTTATTAAAGCAAACATGTGGAAAATTGCTCTGGTTTCTTAGCATAGAGAACATGTCCCCTGAACGGAATAAGATTCACGTGTAGGGCAAATTCAGACAGAGCCCTTTCTTGGGGTTACCACTGGTGTCTAGATGGTCAAAGCGAATAACTTCATGTCCAGCTAAACTGTTATGCCACGAGAGTGGCACATTTTCTCATCGGCAGTGTTGTATTCTAAACTGTCAGCAAACATTAATTCAGCCACTGGTGAAGTCCTGCCACCCAGAGCTGAACTCTGCTTCAGGTGGACGTTTTCCACTTCAGTGCTGCTGTCTCGCAATTACTGCGTCATTAATATCATTGCATGCGATTAGTGACAGGAGAATGAGCAAGAGGTTCGTAGGATGTGCGCCCCCCCCCACCATGAACTTTTTACTTTGACCCTTTGCTAGCTAGACATTTCGATATCGCCACAAAGATATTTTAATGACTAAGACTTAAAAATGCAGGAGTGGGCAATGGATTGTGTGCTAGAAATAATAAGCCACTCAAACACTTGCTTCTTCATATTTCAGAATATTTTCATTAGATCTTATCACTATCTGTTGACTGGGAAGTCTCATTTTTTAAAAATCTGAATGCTTAACGTTAAGCTAATACAGATAGTAGAGAATTATGTTCTATCTTTAGAACTCTTACATCATTTTTCTTTTTTAATATGAGTGTGGTCATTTTATTGAAGTGGTCATCTGGCATCTATTTTTGAAATACAGTTTCTCTATTTCAGTCAGTTTTGGCCCATGTTAGCTTTGACTCTCATGCATAAAGGTAGTCTTTTACTGTTGATTGTCACATTCTTACAATGTTAATTTTGTCTGAATCACTATGACAATAAGATAAACTCCCTTAAAGCATATTAAATGAAAAGCTTTTTTATGGGTTCATGTTGAATTTTTTTTACCTAATGGGATATTCCACCTGCATAAGATAAATCATCATAATTTTTAGCAATAAAATCTTAAACTTAGCAGGAGATGTATTTCCTCAAGATAATTCATTTAAAAATCAAGACAAAGTATTTCAAGCAGTATTTTGAGGGGAAATAAAGTAAACCACTCATAAATAATCTCATGTGTTTAATCATGCCTCTAGTTAAAAAAAAAAAAAAAAAAAAAAAAGAGTGACAGGTAATTTATTGCCAAAACTGTTTGATCTTTCTCAGAATAGTGTCAGGGCACTGAGCTGAGCTTGGAGGGTGCTTTTTTTCCGTGATATATGTCACATAGGTGTGCACACATGTATATCTCAGACACACATACACTCACACGCATTCACTACTTCCCATCTTTTGCATTCTGGTTATATGTGATCAGTGACTTTTCAGGACTGTATTATCAAGGATAACTATGAATTGTGGCATGTTCAGTGATTGTCACTTACTTGATCTTTGTATACAGTTCTTAATGGTTAAAAGATTTTATGAGTAAGCTATGACAGAATTTCTTACGTTCTAGATGTGGTGTTTATTACTTTATATTGTTACTATTCTCTCAGTAGGTTGACTTCCCTCAATGTCCAAGTCTCATATGATATATGAGATATGAGCTATAAAATATATGACTATATATTATATTGGCACCTTCACGACTCAGTTCTACATAGTATCCTCCTATCTCCTGTCTTTCCTAAAAGGAAAGTGGCAAAATCATGTATGTCATTAAATCTTTTAAGGAATACACAAGCACACTTTCCTAAACTGATTCAAGGTTGTTACATTTTCTAACACCCCTCTTTTTTTGCTGAACTGTCAATATAACACCCTATCATTGTTGATGATGAACGTTTGAAATTGAAGAAATAAAATTACACCGTTTTATTCAAGAACATCCGTTTATATTTGATACCTGGTATCTTCAGTCATATTTTATGCTAGAATACAGGAAGGAAGGTCTAAACTGTGACTTCTTTTTAAATTCACTTTTCCAAATTGTTCTGTCTAGTGGAGAAACTAATTGTGGGGCATAGAAGTCACTGGGGCTAAGCCAGTTATTACTTCTTAATGCCTGATGTACTGCTTTAAAATTTCATAACACAACCATAGTGATGTGGTTTTAATTCAAATGATTCTTCCTATCAAACTGGAGCAATGTTTCCTTAGGTAAGAAACAAACACATCCCACCTCATGAGTAGCTTTTCCAGTGTTTTGACTGTGAATGCCACTAAGAGCTGTCTTATCAAGTAGAAAGGTTTAAAAAAAAAAATGCTTTTGTGGATATATATTTCTTTTTGAAAACATCCTTTGTGTTTTTCTTTCTTCTACGAGGCCATTGAAGTATGTGTAAAACTTTTACTCTAAGATCAGATATTATGGGATGAAATGCCATGTGATTTGAAATAATGCTGAACTTTTTATTTTTTTTTTATTTTTTTTATTACACCAAGCAAGAATAACAAGGCCCTTGGAAAGTCATGGTATATTGGTATATTCCTCATTTCTTTCACTGTAAATCCACAGAGGAAAACACATAAAAAGGAAGAAATTAGAAGTGAATTATTCTCCTTTCTTTTGGCATGTTATACAGATGTTTCTGTTTGAGAAGTTTTTATTAGTTATAAAAAGGCATTTTTTTTTTGGCATTCAGTGAACATTATCATTTCCATGTTTAGAATTTTTCTCTTAAGTTGATATCTTTAAAGAGCCATGATGCCCAAGGCATTAAATTACATTCACTTGAGTTCTAGAAATTGAATTCCTTTTTCTGTAGTACATATTTTGAATTTGCATCACACATTTGAATTTGAACTGATGTCAGGGTGCTAAGTAGATCGATCTGAGCTTCCTGGGTTGTATGTTCACATTAAGTAATTATATTTTTATCAGCCTCCTTGTTTTTCAACTTACACATCTCATTCCAATTTTTTTTTTTTTTTTTTAAGATACTCAAAGAGTTCTTAGCACTAATAGAAGAAAACAGTAACCTAATTTTAATGTCCCAGCTTTACCTTCCATATTTCTCACTTGATTTTGCTTCTTTTAGTTCCTAAGTTTGCCAGGTAATAGGCTTCCGGTTTTTCAGAAGACTGTATTGAGCTTAACGAGACTGATGTACAGGGAGCTGGCCTAAGAAATCACAATGAGCAGGGCCAGCATATGGTATAATGATGGAAAAGAATCGTACACAGAGGATGTTATTCATAGAGAATTTTCATAAAATGCTATTTGTCTCATAATCAAGAGGAAGTATGTCATGTGCAGCTTTATATAAAGACCAGATTGTCATTCTTACTAGAAAACTGAACTCAGGTTTTCCTCACCCTGTAGACTTATTATCTGTCTCTTTTTGCTGCACTTCTTTGATGGAGTTGATAAAAATACTTGCTTTTTAGTGTCCATCAACCCCCCACTTCATCCCAGCCCATTCCAATAAGCTACATTTTAAAATACTTTGAAATATCCCCCAAAGTATCCGTGTATGTTGATGTTTCATTCTTTCCATCATGACCTAAGAAGATTTCATTCTGTAGATTTTGTGTGTGTGTGCTGCCCTCATCGCTAACCCATATATCAGCCCCCATGCAGGTTTGGAGTCTCCATCTGATTAGTATATGTTACTGATCTGATAGACTAAAACCCACCAAAATGCAGTGCAGCAGCTTAGCTTCCGGCGGTGCAGAGAATAACAATCAAATAAAGACATGTTAAAATGCAGTGTTACTTCCTCTCCCTGGACACAGTCTAAAAAACACAGCCCAGAAATATTCTTGCCCTTTCAGTCTGCTTTACCACTGGTTCTCCTTTTCCTACTCAGAGAACAAGCGTGTCACTGTTCCCAGTGAGTAAGAACTGCAGATACGTTCGTGTGCAAACTAGACTAATGGGAAACCACAGGTGATGGCTATGTAGTTTTCAGATGTGAAGAGAACGTTTTAGCCGATGTGAACTCAAGGTACTTTTTTGCTGAGCAATGATCTCCACCCACTGAAAATCAGGCCCTAGGGGAACAATATAGTGATTTCAGTATACTCACTACATGCAATTCGATTCCCTGAAGCAAAAGCTTTTAAAAGCAGGCTATAAAACGCCTGTGCATTTTTTATTAAACTTGTTTTCTAACTAGATGGAGAAACTTTTCTTGTAATTTTTAATTTTGTAAAGTTTATTTTTTCCCAGGGCCAAGGGGGGAAAAAAAAAATCTGGTCACTAAAAGCTTTGGTATAGCAATGTTGTTTTTTTCTGTTTCTGAATCATGAAATGCAGTGTCTTCCATTTAGTAATACTGATTGTGGCAGGATTAGATAATGCTGGTAGAGAGATACAAAGAAAAACAAAGTATAATGAGGTAACAACTTATTTTTCCTCTTTCTCTGTGTTAAAAATTGCCAATCCATTCCAATCAACAATAAAAATAATTGCAAAATTGTCTCCTGAAATGGAAATAAATTTTATTCTCCAGCATTAGCAATTTCTTGTTTCCCAAAGTCAGCCACTAAACCTTTTAAAGCTTCTTGGTGACTGGCTATTGCAGCAGAAATCAGAATATTAGTCTTGTGGCTTTATTTCGGAGTTCTCTGCTAGTAAAGAGGCACAGTCAGGACAGGACACTTTTGACTGCCCTTTCTCAAGGTGGCGGCAGGGAGACCTGTAGCATTAGAACCACAGGTACTTCCCTCCCTGATGAGGAAGTAGGGAAGAGAGGTTAATTTTTACTGTGGGATCAAATGTAAGTTGAAGTTACTCCGAATCATTTTATGCCTCCTATAAAGTTTACCTTCTGCAGTTTCAGTTGGTAGTAATATCTTAAAACAGGGTTTTCCATGACAACTTAGATCATTCCTAACTTAGGGCAAAAATCTTTCGTGGTGGAACATCTAACCATATTTTAAAATGTAGCCCCTTTTTATTTAATTTAATTTAATTTATTTATTTATTTGAAATGAGAAGCAAGTGAATCCCTCTTTTCTTTTTTTTTTTAGTTTTTATTAAATTTATTCGGGTGACATTGGTTAGTAAAATTGTATGGGTTTCAAGTGTACATTTCCATAATATGTCATCTATATATTGCATGGTGTGTTCACCATCCAGAGTAGTTTTCCTTCCATCACCATATATTTGACCCCCTTTTCCCTCTTCTACCACCACCCTCCCCCCTTACCCTCTGGTAACCACTAAACTATTGTCTATATCTATGAGTTTTTGTTTGTTTGTCTTGTTCGTTTGTTGCTTTCAGTTTTATATGTCACATATGAGTGAAGTCATGGTTCTCGACTTTTTCTGACTTATTTTGCTTAGCACAATAATCTCAAGATCCATCCATGTTGTCACAAATAAAATGTAGCCCCTTTTTAAATAGTCAAGTATTTGGGTAGCTGTTTTAACTTTAGCAATGAATCTTTCAATGTCTTCCAGTAACCTTTGCAACTTCCAAGCTGACTTAAAAGGAAAAGAAGCAGAGTCCAGGAATGTACAGGGAAACTGTCCTCACTCACAGAGTTCTGTCCCTCGGCCTGCTCTCCCCTACACCCCCACCCTGCCCCAAACGGCAGTTAGCGTCTACTGTCTAAGACCTCTACAAAGCGGCATCTATGGGTTTCCCTCTATGTAATACCAGGGCTTGAAGCCTTTTTGTCTCCCCAAGGAAGAAACAAAATTTCAGTTCTCAAAGATGCAATGCAGTGTCATTCTCACAGTTTTTCTCCTACCATCAAATAGTTTGTAGATGTTAAATTATAGATTGCAATTTAATTGAATACTTTTAGAGTTCTTCACATTTGGGGGTTATCCAGACATCATTTTGGGTAAACCAAAGGGAATTCTGCACAAAAGTGTTGATATTCAGAACAGGCATTGACCTACAAATTGAAATGAAAAGAAAAAGTCGCTCAACTTATGTGCATTTCTTGTGATTCCAAATTGACAAAGTAGAAGTAGTCAGTCCCTCTGCAGTTGCTATTTTTAATTATATTTGCCAGTGACTCTTCTCTACCCTGCCTTGTCTTACTCTTTCTGTTATTCCTTTATTTTTTTCTTTCAGACTTAAATCTTTGATCTTTTTTCATGAAGATTAAAATAAATACATTTTTCCCTATTTTTTTTGTGTGTGTGTACCACCATTCAGATCTTATTTTTATCTTATTTGTTAGCTTAGTGTTAAGCCTTTAGTGAGAAAAAGTTAGTCATTTAACTTTGAGTTTGGTACACTTTTGCATGTGGGTGCATTTCTATGTATATGAATTAGAAAATGTTAAGAATTCACTTGAATTAAGTAAACTGAATCTTTGAAACCAGCAACCAAAAAAGACATCAGTTTTCTAGTTTTTCCTGTATGAAAACACATTTTAATTTTTGAGAAAGATCAAATGAGAAAACTCAAAATAATTAAGTGCAGATTATAGTGCTGCTCTACAATTGTCCAGAAATCATGTCTGCTTATAAATATCCATACTGTTCTAAGCCTTTAAGAGAAAAGGATACTTTGAAATTTAGGCACATATTTGGAAGAGGGAAAAGGGAAAGAGAAGGGTGTAGAAATGGGGGAAAAAAGATGATTTTTTTTTTAGATTCACACTTTTTAGTTTTTAAGTATTTAACTTACCTGCCAAACGTTTTCTCAACAATCTGTAAGAGGATACTGTCTGCTTTCTACACTACCCCCCACCCCCGCCAAATTATTATGGCAACTTTCACCCAGTTTCCCAGGAGAAGTTCAGTGTCAGCAATAGCAGAAGAGTGAAATACGATTGTGAGACTGTGAACTTTAAGGAAATACGCAGATAAGCAAAGAGATATTTATACACACAAGAGGCAGCCATTGTTTTCAAGGAAAACAGTGAAAGTAAAAGTCAGTAACTCAAGAACACAAAGTCAAGTAAATAAGCGCCTTATTTCCAGCTCATGTAATTATCCATGGCATGCATATTTCTATATATGCATTGAGAATTTGTTTGTTGACCCATCATTGGAAAACAAACAGCCCAGTGAAAGAATGTCTTTCGGTTTTATTTTTACCAGAAAGTCTGTCCCTTTTTCACTGCCTTTAAAAGTATAATGTTAGTAGATAAGACTCTGATAATGAAAGTAGGGAATGATTTACATTGCAGAAATGCATTATGAAACACTTCTTTCTGTTCCTTGCCCCTTGAACTTGGGAAGAATGTAAATGTCTAGCACTCTTCACCTTCTTTTCTCTTCTGGAACTTGACCTGTAATTTAAATCCTGTTCCTCAGCAAAGTACCTGGCCACCTATCTTTTTTCAGCCTTAGTTACAAAGCAATTCAGAGAACTCACTATCCTAAAAGGACAGAACAATAATGTGTTTAAGTGGAGTAGAGCATAGACTGTTAAAAAAAAAAAAACGAAAACACGGAGAGTGGTCAAATATTGTCCTTGCTCCTTCTGTTCCTCCTGAAGTGGAAAGGGAATAAAGCTGCTGAACATGAAGAACTCTGCCTTATATCCCAGTTTGCCACAGGGCCCTCACAGAGTGGGATGTGTGGGTCTCCCTCTGTCCATCCAGAATTGTCCTAAAACAGGGAGTTTGGCTGACGAGTTTGACTAATATTGAGGTTGGTGGTAATAATACACTCCTTCTTTCTGGTTGAGTACAAAATGAGTGGAACAAACTTCAGAATTTGAAGACCTAAATTCTAATATACTTCTTAAGCTTGAGTAAGGCTGGGAAAAGAAGAAAAGGGATGTGGGAGTCTCTCTTTTAGTGTTTACAGAACTTGGATGCTTGACAAACAGGGCGCATCAAGCTAATTGTTCTTGAAGCAGGAAATCTGTAGTAGAGGAAGCAGGTGTTGTGTGATGATTACCACGTTTTGAAATTACTGTATTAACTATTTTGCTCTTTTCAGTTTGACCCCAAAATAGTAAGCTTTTTGGAAGATGCTGTCCCTTTTATCTATATAGTAAGACTAAATTAGTTGATTATGAAGGAAGGAGAAAGTGCTTAAGTAAATTTGGAACCAGGTAGCATACATGCGGCAGTGTCGACAGCATCCATTTTTCTTTATTTCTTTATTTTTTATTTTATTTTTGACTTTCAGCATCCCATACTTTCAGAAAACGTGACTAAGAGTGAATTCTTATTTTTCAAATTGTTTTCAGACATTTCATGTTCATGTAAAGTTGGCTTATTGATTTCCTGATTTTTCTTTATTTTGTTGTTTTGTCCATTTTATTTTTAATCAGCTACATCAAATGGGTCTTTGGAGGGCCTGGATAACCAGGAGGGAGGGGTGTGCCAGACAAGAGCCATGAAGATCCTCATGAAAGTTGGACAAGGTAAAGACCATCTGCTGCTTCATGAAGCCACTGTAATCTGGTTGAACCCCCCGCTAGTGTCAGTATTGCTAACACTCGCTTTCAGGCACTCTTCAGTTTAGTGTTGAAAGCAAACCTTTTTCTGCACCTTGAGCCACTGAGATTTCGTCAAGTCAATGTAACAAACTTCTTTTATTGGAGATAGAAGTTAATGTCAGCCAGGTAGAATGTCTATTGCCATATATGTATATATATGTGTGTGTATATGTATATATATATATATGTATATATATTCATATATATGTATATGGTCTTTCCTTCTTAAAAGCAAAACATTTCTTTGGTTCAAAATTAAAATACCCAGAATGACAACTAAGATATTTGCCATTTTGCCCATTTCTTCATCTTGACTACAGAAGACTTTTGTTTGTTGAACCTTTACTCTTATAGATAACCTATTGTGCAGGAAGAATTATTCTTCTAATTAGAAATTGGTATAGCAGTCAATCAACTTGCTCAATTAAATTGAAATGTCATCTGCAATGCTCTGCCTGCCAAATGCAAGAATCCCTATAGTTTCCACAGATGGCCTCACAATCTAAACCTTTGAAATTACTAGAATAACCATTTTGTTTCAAAAGGAACATTATATTCTTGTATCTTGTAGTACTTTGCATAAAGAATCTTATGTTCATTGCTATTCATGCCTCTGAAGATATATAGCCAGCTTCTAAAGCTAGATCTTATCAGACGTCTGTGCTGCAAGTAACCATTTGTTTTTCATATAGATTCGAGTTCTGCTGGGTCAACCAGGCATAATGATCCAACAAGACGTCCAGACCTAGAAGCTGGTACAAATGGGAGAAGCTCAACAACAAGTCCTTTTGTCAAACCAAATCCAGGTACAGCAGCGTGACCTGTGTGTGTAGGTCTGTGTGCGCTGTGTGTATGCTCCGTATTTCAAGAGGTAAAACGGAGTTGAAGTACTTCTACACTAGTAGGATTAGCTTGTAGTTACCGAAGTCAGGAATCATTGCTCTCAGTTAGCTGTCATCAATTACTCAGTTAGAACAAAATAATTTATTTCCACAAAAGTCCTACCTTCAAAAGTGTAGAATTCATCAGTTGTAAGTGCCCATTATTAGCACAAGTCTCTCAGACCAAAGTTGCTTTCATCGGCTGACAGTTTGTCGTGCTGGTTGCAACACTTGCTTCAAGCTGATGTTAATGTATATGTAATTAATGTTCTAATCCCTCATGTAATTATGTCTAATCCACAAAGAGCCTGATTGATCCTCTCGTACAGTTTAGATGGTAACATCTTAAAGTCCTGCATAGTGCCACGTGTTCCAGGCGGTTATTATCGAAAAATCGTTTTTTTCTTTTACATTTTCAGTATAAGAGAAAATATTAAATAGATCCCTGGCAGAAGTTGAGAACATTAGATAAAATTGGCTGTCATTTAACTTCATTTTCTTAACAGCCTTTGCACAAATAGCTGTGTGTTTCTTACCACACTAATGAATTTTTTCCATGGTAGTTGTTGAGCAGACGTCAGCAGTTTTGTACTAGGGATCTGTATGCCCGGTTGGTAGTCATGTGAAGTTAGCATCTGTAGCAAGATTCTCTCTTTCCAAGCGGCAAGGAGGGAAGTTGTTATTTCTAACTTTCAATGACAAGATGTGTCAAATTCTTGTGACAAACTGATAAATGGATAATATAATGATGCCAGGCAATTTTTTAGTGCTTAACATTTGGGTTGGCAGTCTGTTCAGCATGAGAGTTTCTACTGCCTTCCAAATACATTTTAAGTGTAAATCAAATAATACAGACGAGTTACGAGTTGAACATTTCCCCAGGCCCCACCACTCCTTTGGCGTACTTGTGCCTTGCTGCCAGTAGGCAGGGCTTGTCTTAAGAAGGCAGGCTGTTTGGGTTCCCAGGAAGCCACCAGCTCCAGAGGAAAGCAGGAGAGCAGTACAACCTGTCAGCAAACATTGAGACCTAGAGAATCGGCTAGTTCCTTTTCCTCTGTCTGCTGTGGCCGCAGGCTGGCTTCCATGGGTTAAAACATGAGGCAAGATCAAGGGCTGGCTGTCACAGCCCATCCACGAGGTTGATGGATGATGATATATGAAAAGGAAACGATGTGGTTTGGGAGCAGCATGAAAATCCGACCGAGAGGCACATCTCCTTTCATATCGATTGCTGACTTCTGCCTTTAACGTTTAGCTATTAAATGAGGTAATTGGTTTGTCAAAGTCTAGTTGCCAGTTACATCGTGGGCCCTGCTTTATTTTTCACATTTTGAAGGGCCCTAAAAGCAGCTCGTCAGCACTCAGGGCAGCGATAACTGTTCTTTCTCAACCGGTGCAGGTTCCAGCACAGACGGCAACAGTGCCGGACATTCTGGGAACAATATCCTTGGTTCCGAAGTGGCCTTATTCGCAGGGATTGCTTCAGGATGCATCATCTTCATCGTCATCATCATCACGCTGGTGGTCCTCTTGCTCAAGTACCGGAGAAGACACCGGAAGCACTCTCCGCAGCACACGGCCACCCTGTCCCTCAGCACGCTGGCCACGCCGAAGCGCAGCGGCAACAACAACGGCTCGGAGCCCAGTGACATTATCATCCCGCTGAGGACCGCAGACAGTGTCTTCTGCCCACACTACGAGAAGGTCAGCGGGGACTATGGGCACCCGGTGTACATAGTGCAGGAGATGCCTCCGCAGAGCCCGGCGAACATTTACTACAAGGTCTGAGACTCGGCGGTGCCTTCGCTTTCCCGGAGGAAACTTACTGTCCCGCTGCCGCCAGCCCGCGGAGGGTTTGATGACCCCCTGTGTCTCGAGTGGACTGAAGCACAGCACGGGAGAGGGAACACTCCTTCTCGGAAGAGCCCTGTGGAGTTGGACAGCTTACTAGTCTGTAGCGTTTCGGCCGAGGTGAACACAGATACTCACCGACCGCTGGGAGACTCGTGTGGAAGGTGCCCGCGGGGGCTGCGGCGCTCGCCTCACACCTCTCATCCCCGAAGCCATGTGCCGCAGCCGCTCCAGCCTGCACCGCAGCCAGGGGGAGACAGAGTGGCTGCTGGATGAGAGGGAGCCCGGAGCCTCCTGGGCAGGTGCCGGCTCCTGTCTCGGGTGTGTGCCCCTCGGATAACTGTTGCACACTCCTGTTATCCGGCGCTCTACAGTACTTCACATGAGGTTTCCTCTCACGCCACACTCTGCATCACTAATGGAACATTAATGTTTGGGGTCTCCTACTCCATCCATTTGCAACAACAGCTACAGTTGAATGGGTAACACATTTATAGAAATTACGTTTGCTAATAAGGAGCCTTCCAGCCAGACGCTAGGCTGTCAGCTGAGGAAGACTAGGAGTTGGCGGAAGCGGGTGGGCCGGGGGAAAGGGCTGTCTGCAAATGTGGTTCCCTGCTGCTGCCTCTGAAACAGAAAGTTGGGAAGGGACGAAGAGAACCGGATGAGGTGGCGCAGCGCTTCGGTTTTGCTCAGATTTTAAGAGGCAAGTAGGAGACACAACAGCACACAGTGGATCAGGGTGCATTGGAAGGAATTCACTCTTATTAAATAGCAACGTGCAGGAAAAAATGCAGTCCCTCTTCGCTGGGTGGAACAAAGGGGCATTGTTGGTAAAGGAATGGGCTTGGAGAGGGAAGGGAGAAAGCAGGCCGCTGGTGGTAGGTTCCGGCAGGACTGTTGTGGTACTGGCAATAAGATGTACAGCTCCCAAGCTGGAGGGAAGTCGGTCTGCTTTGGATGATGTTTAAAGCAGACTCAGCTGCTATACTTATCACATTTTATTAAACACAGGGAAAGCATTTAGGAGAATAGCAGAGAGCCAAATCTGACCTAGAAGTTTAAAAGCCAAAGGTCAAACAGGCTGTAATTCCATCATCATTGATGTTATTAAAGAATTCTCATATATAAAAGGTAGGTCAGATTCCCCTGTCCCCCAATGCCCCTTTCCCGCCCTCCTCCCCAATCGAGCCTTACGACACTTTGGTTTATGGTGGTGCTGTCCCGGCCGAGGGCCGCGGGGTAGGTACTGAGCGAGGCCGCCGCGCGTGCGCGGGTGCTCCGTGTCAAGGTGAAGCACATATGGCAAACCCCTTAGATCCTTAAGATGGAAATAAATTATGATGTCGAGGGGGAAGAAGGAGGATAGGACGTATTTATAATAGGTATATAGAACACAAGGGATATAAAGTGAAAGATTTTTACTAATATATATTTTAAGATTGCACACAATACACACCAGAAGATGTGAAATTCATTTGTGGCAATTAAGTGGTCCCAACGCTCAGTACTTTAAAAAAAGAAAAAGAAATTGGACAGCTACTTCTGGGAAAAACAACATCACTCCAAAAATAACAATAAGGAGAGCAAATACAAAAATAACCAAGTCCTCTGAAGGCATCTCACGTAACTGTAGACTAGGAAATGCAAGCCCCAAATACCAGGAAATCGATGTTACTGCATCATATATTTAACAATGACAAGATGTTCCGGCATTTATTTTCTGTGTTGTGTTTTCCCTTGCCTTATGGCTGAAGTGTTCGCTAGAATCCACCGGGTCACATGGAGGGGGTTTCAGCTGAAAGTTTGGCTTGAGCCTCCCTCCTCCCTCCCCTCTCCCCAACCCTCCCTTTTGGGAAACTAAACGAGTAAACAGGAAACCTACTTTTTATGTGCTATGCAAAATAGACATCTTTAACATAGTCCTGTTACTATGGTAACACTTTGCTTTCTGAATTGGGAGAAAAAAATGTGGCAACAGCATTTTAAGGTTCTCGAACCTCTAATGAATACCTGCAAAAATGAGTTGCAACAGAAATTATTCTTCTCTATTTCCTGAACCTGAAAATGATGTTGGTCCAAAGTGCGTGTGTGTATGTATGAGTGGGTGTGTGGTATACATGTGTACATATATGTATAATATATATCTACAATATATATTATATATATCTATATCATATTTCTGTGGAAGGTTGCCATGGTGACCAGCCACAGTACATATGTAATTCTTTCCATCACCCCAACCTTCTCCTTTATGTGCATTTGGACAAGATTTTCTTATAAGCCATCAAAAATTACCTGTAGGATGGGGGAGAGGGGTGAGAAGGGGAAAAATGGGAAATAGTCTGATTTTAATGAAATCAAATGTGTGTATCATCGGTTGGCTACATTTTGGTTATATGCTAAACTGTGAAAAATCAGATGAATTGATGAAGAGTTACCTGCAACCAATCGAAAAGTGTTCTGTGCGTCTGTTTTGTGTCTGGTGCAGAATATGACAATCTACCAACTGTCCCTTTATTTGAAGTTGGTTCAGCTTTGGAAAGTTACTGTAAATGCCTTGCTTGTGTTATCATCCCTAGTCACCTGACTTTGGAATTTGCACCATAATGTTTAAGTGAAGATGCTGTAAATAGGTTCAGATTTTACTGTATATGGATTTGGGGTGTTACAGTAGCCTTATTCACCTTTTTAATAAAAATACACATGAAAACAAGACAGAAATGGCTTTTCTTACCCAGATTGTGTACATAGAGCAATGTTGGTTTTTTATAAAGTCTAAGCAAGATGTTTTGTATAAAATCTGAATTTTGCAATGTATTTAGCTACAGCTTGTTAAACGGCAGTGTCATTCCCCTTTGCACTGTAATGAGGAAAAAAATGGTATAAAAGGTTGCCAAATTGCTGCATATTTGTGCCGTAATTATGTACCATGAATATTTATTTAAAATTTCGTTGTCCAATTTGTAAGTAACACAGTATTATGCTTGAGTTATAAATATTTTTTCTTTCTTTGTTTTATTTTCATAGCCTGTCATAGGTTTTCGATCTGCCTTAGTTCCACATTGCAGTTAGCCCCCAGAAAATGAAATCCGTGAAGTCACATTCCACGTCTGTTTCCAACTGAATTTGTTCTTAAAAAAAATAAAATATTTTTTTCCTATGGAAAAAATGCCTTCAAAGTATTTTCCTTTTCTTCTTCTTTCCTTTTGTTTTTCTTTTCTTTTTGTTTGTTACTTTAAGTTGCCTTCTCCTTCCCTAATTCTCTATCATTACAGTTATGCACCGCCTTCTGCCCGTGGGCATTTCTGTGCCCATTTTCCTAATCAGGACATACACAGAACATGAGTGCTAGTCTTGCAAAGAGTCGTGATCCCATTGGTTTCCTCGTAAAACTGTTGAACTCACATTTCTCAAAGAACGCTTTACCATAAAGTTTTAGAAAGTCCTAATCATCCTGAACAGAAAATGTCTCTGGTTTCACCAGGATTGCACGGTCTGAATAGTGACCTGCAAAGTGAGCTGTGAGAGGAAAAGGATGGAAACACACCTTTGTTATCTCAACACTTGATCCAGATCTATCTAGTTTCCATTCAAGCAAAGCATTTTGCTATCAACAGCTTCATTTTTCTTCACGAAATAATCCCAAGAGGAAGGAAAAAGTCAAATGTTCTTTGTGAAAATGTAACATTGATAAAAGCATGTTTTGTGATACTGGATTGAGGCAAGTCAGAGGCCAGCCGTGAATTTAACCACACTTTCAATGCTGGCCTTCCTGGGAAAGGTGACTGGACACTTGGAGGGCTGCGAGTGGTTTCCCTTGCTCTCGTGGGCTTTGAGGTCTTAAGACTGAGGTCACAAGACTTCCCTCCCTCAGGGAAGATCTTACCTGCAGGATGGGAGGGTAGCAAAGTAGTCACAGCAGAGACAGCTACTAGTTACAAGAAAGTACTCAGATCTCTACCTACATTATCTCAGGTTAATCCTTACCACAAGGAGTGAGGTATTTTAGGGAGGATAAGAAAGGCCCCTGAAGTGAAGAAGCGATCCAGAAAGATTTCTGGGCCCGACTAACTTGCCCAAGATCTTAGTTGTAGGAAGAAGAATTTATACATTTCAAAAGTTCCCCAGGAGATTCTCATAAAAGGCTGGTTTTGGAAGCAGGGATCTCTGCTGCATTTGCTTAGCACACTATTTGTACCAAAGAAAAGTTTGTCAAATAAATGCTCAAAAACAAAAATCCTCCAGAGGTCCACAATTTTAGTTGATGCTGGAATAGTACTTTCCTCCAGCTTTTTATTCTGTTGCATCCAACTAACTGCCCCTCCACTGCAAGTCCAAGTTTAGTGGCACAATTTATAGCCACGTCATTAAGCTGAATGCTCTACCCCATATACCAAGATCACTAATGATTAGTCTGGCTAAAAGAAAAGAACAACTGCCAAGTATTGCATTTTCAGCTTTTACTTTGTGGCCTCTATTACTATTTCAGTTATCGAATACACTGTGTCATTTTTTTTCCACTTTGTTTTTGAAACCATGTTTTCCAAAATCAAGTAAGCCAAACTCAGTGAAAAGACAACGAACACAAAAATAAGTGCAGCCATTCTTTCCAACTGGCGAAAAGGAATCTCACACACAGAGATTATATGACCAGATGCTCTTTGCTTTGCCTGAAAGGTGTGGCGACATCACTGCACTGCATCACAAAGTGTTGTCTGGCCAGCGGGCAACACTTCAGAACAGCCCTCCCTATTGTCAGTTCCCTTTTTGGTAAAACAGTTGCCCGTTTAAACACTGTGATAAAGGTTCAAGATGGAAATGAGAAAAAAAAGTCAGTAAACTATCACTCACTGAACTGTGCAGCTTGCTGTCAGTCTCTGGACCCAACCCAGAGAAGAATCAGCAAAGAAGGAAAAAATAAAACATAGAGGAGTAAAATTCAATTTCCTTATGTATGTTGGAAAGGGTAATTCCACTCCTGTTTGGTTGGGTAGCCGGTAGGTCTTCCGGTGGCTCAGAAGGATACAAAATTGCTATTGTCACACAAAGGAGACTAACCTGGAGGGTCTGCAGCTTTTGTTTTTGTTTTCAGTGCATTTGAGATTATGCTTATGATATTTACACTGCAGAAATACTTAACGGCAAATTTTCCGTGTTGTAATGGGAAAGAGTATGTTCTTCCCCTCATTTAGGTACAGAGGCATTTATCAACGATTGGAGGGGTATTAAAATACTGTATTTATTTGTAATAAAGTATAGCATGCCGGGTAGTTAAATAGATTTTTAGTGATTAAATTGTATGCCAAAAGCTAAAGATACATTCATTCATCTCAAGATTTTTATACTGCGATCAATTGATAAATAGAATCTCCTAAAAAGAATTCTTCATGTGAACTTAATTATATTTTAAAATATAACCAAATCCCTTGTTAAGAAAAAAAAAATCTATATATAAGTGCACAGCATGAGGGAAGTAACAATGCCAACACAGTTTATGGCCCAGCACAGATAGCTGATAAATGTGTTGAATGAATCGAAAGTGAGCACTGGCTTCCAGCTCTAGTTCTACTACTGATTGCTCCACGGCCTTTCAGCAAATCCCTTCTATTTTGTGCTTCACCAGTCTCACCCATAACCTGAGAGAAGGTGGGACTGATACATTGAAGGTCGCTTTTAACTTTTTAAGGGATTTAAAGCATTTTCAGCTGTACAAAAGTATCTTGATGCAAGCTTCTATGTATCCTGTCATCCCCCAGGCAAAGCTCTGAAGACCACTGGAGTGGTTCAGTTAAACACCACACCCTCCTTTCGACTGCCCTTGACCATTGACCTACTGCCTCCATCTCAAGTCCACATCAGGGCTCAGAGCTCAGAGCTCTGCTGTCGCTTCTGCACCCTTCCTAGTTTCGAACTCAAAAACATCCAATGACTAACAATTTATGCATGCTGATTAAACGGTGAGCCGTGCTCTTGTGTTTTCAGCCTTTAAGGCATAATGGTTAAGTAGATTTTTCTTCTTTACTTAAAAACATATTTAGCTCACTGCAAGCAGGCCTCCAGCTTCTATTTAAATATTTCATAAGGGTCCACCATGGGCCAGGCAGCATGTTAGGTGTTGGTAGTGGTCTCTTCTCCTAGCTAACTTAGCTCAGCTACACTTTGCCTTCCTTGTAGACTTGAGTTTTAATTTACTTAGTAGTTCATTCTTTTCATTCTGGTATCTGGAACACACCCTCATTATTGATACTTCCTTTATTATTTATACTTCTGATTCTGTGTTCTGTGGCAAAGAACTGTATAACTAATAAACATCTTTTAGTTGATAATAGTGCTATTATTTCCTAAGTGCCATTCGTGCTTAATAAAGAGATTAGAGTTTTTCTGTGTGTGTTTTGTTTTTAAAGCCATGGTGACTATCTTAAAAAGTCCAAGAACAGTAGGGGAGATAAATGCCATCAAAGAAAATTGCTTAAAATCAATTGAAGTCAAACACTACAAGATTCCTCTTCAGGAACATCTTTTTTGTACTGTGGCTTCATGAATACAACATTAAAAGACCAAAAAATTGATAGACATTAACATCTAGCTCTAAGATCCTTCATGTGGAGAAAGGGGGGGAAGCTACGGGAACTGCTGGAGGCTTACTACATCTTTCATTTCAGTCTGTAAGTATTTGGTTTCTTAGTTCATTATCATCAGGATAATCTGCATATTACTCAAGATGCTGAGAAAGATGTGAGAGATTTCTATAAACATGATTCCAAATTTCTTTGTTTTACATATGTAATTTAGCATAGTTTGGGTTCCTTGCCATTCTTTGGATGAAGTATCATTTGACTCTGAGAGAAAGCATACAACCCACGACACCGGGACACCTCTGTCTGAAATTCTGGCTCCTCTGTGACCCCAAGAAAACTGTATAGCTGCTATTCCACCTCGGTCAGCCATCTCAATGTGGGTTCTGTGGTATATTCATGGAGACGTCCTAAGGTTTAACTTGATTACATGCATCGAGTTCTGAAGTGTAGCTCATAAAATGCGACCAATGCAAAGATGTTATCGCAGTAGGTTACCAGCAGTGACCACTTAGAGCTTAGTAGTGAGCAAATACAGAGGCAGAAACACTGAGCTTCAGCCATTCTCAACTAGAGCCTTGTAATTAGACTGGTCCACGACACTAACAACGAGCCCACCCAAGCAGACTCATGCTTATCTACAAGGCTAGAAGCTCCTGTACAGTGAACACACACACACACACACACACACACACACACACTAATTTGTTCACTTATCCAACATGTGTCTATTTAGTACTTAACATATGCCAGGCAGTATGCTAAACATTGGAGATGACATGAAAGACAGAATTCTTCCTAGGGAAGTTCACACTCCAGTCAACAATTCAAAAACTTTCATGAATAACAATTAAGCATCTCAGATGCATGTATGAAGGGAAGTAATGATGATTATAACCACTCTTTTATTCCTGGTGAATCTTTCTTTAAAAAGTATTTGTCTGTTAGCAGCCTTGTTTTCATCCACCTATATCCTCTGTTACCGTAGGTTGAATTTTTTTCCTTTTAAATCTTTCATTACACATATGCCAACTGGCTGGTTAGATGCTAAATTTAGTATAACTGTTCTTCAAAACATCCTAGGAGTTTGCCTTAAGTGCCTGCCTCTGGCCTTAAAGGGCAAATCAAAATGTTTCCAGTTGGTTTCCAGCCCACATTACAATGTGTGTGTGTATTTGAAAGACTGTTTCTTGGCTATAATTGGTAGTTTTCTTGTAGCTAGTTCTGAGGAAAGAATTGCAGAGCTTTATGTCTGCTAACAGTAGTTAGCACTGAGCTCAAAAGCAGCAGGGAAAAAAATGATTGAGCATCTGGGATGTTTGCCAGAGTGACCTAGAAGTTACGGCAGCACAAGCATTTCAGCCGAGCAGGCCAGACGCAGGGCAACTCCTGCAGAAACCCAGGTCTCTCCCTTTTAACTTCCCTCCTTGTAAAAAGAGAGAGCAAAGATAAGGGGCTCCTACCTACTCCCTTAAATATTTCAGATAAAAGTAATGACTGTGTTAATCTCACTTTTAACTTACGTGAATTTATTCCTCCATACTGTTGGCTGAGTGTCAGGAAAAGATTGGAGCGCACCGTTTTCCAGAAGCACAAGTGTCAGAAGTTCATACTGTATGTAGCAGTCACATACAGGTTTATAAAAAATGTCTCCTGGACGTGGTAGAAGCACCATTCACCATTTCCAAAGAGGAAGCTATGGTTTACTTTGTCAAACAATGAAAAATACACCTTGATGGTTCCTTTTCTCAAGCTGCCTCACCACACACCACGGGGACTGGGTTTGGCTGCAGAGAACTGCCAAACGTGGGAAACATCAGAGTTTATAACGCAATGAGCAGGACGCATGAACTATGCACTATTGTTAGAGACACAGGGAGAGGCAGGTGTCATCTGGAATGGCAGCATACCTCACCTCCTAAAGAATGACCTGGAAAGATATACTTTCTTCTTGAGTCACTACCACCTTAAGGGTGTGCGAGAGAATGGGTTCAAATCATCTATCAGGCTTTTCATCCCTCTGTGCATTTTATTTTAAGAGTCTCATTTATGCTAACTTGAAGAACTGATTCCAGGAAAGTGTTTGAAATATGGCTACAGATTTTTTTAAACAGCATCACCAGCCAAGCAGGTACCGTGATTACGACAGTAATTAAGCAGTTTGAAGAGTCTGGTTCCTCTTAATAAGTTTGCCCCAGCCTTTTATAGGCCCGAACAGAAATCCTTTCAGAGAACTTGTTCTATAGACTAGGATCACCACTGCTTTCTGTGATGTGTCTGGATTTCAGATTGTAATGTCTATTTCTGACATTTTAATATGGCAACCTCTGAACTCTATCTACATCAATCCTGAGGTAGAAAGATGGGAGATTTATGAAGCTCTCTGTTTTTAAATGGGATGCTTTTTATCATTGTGTTTCATTTTATATTCCTTAGCTTCTGACTGAAAATTTTCAGATATACAGAAAAGTTGAAAGACTAGAACAATGCACTCCCATATACCATGTTTCCCCGAAAATAAGACCTAGCCTTACCATCAGCTCTAATGTGTCTTTTGGAGCAAAAATTAATATAAGACCCGGTCTTATTTTAATATAATATAAGACCGGTCTTACATAATTCATATAATATAATATAATATAATATAATATAATATAATATAATATAATATAATACAATACAATACCAGGTCTTATATTAATTTTTGCTCCAAAAGACACATTAGAGCTGATGGTCCGGCTAGGTCTTATTTTCGGGGAAACACAGTATCTACCATGTAGATTCAGCAATTAACATTTTTGCACATATGTGCATGTTCTGTGCTTGTGTACACACACACACGTGCACACACGCATCCTTTGGCTGAAACACTTTAAAGTAGTTGTAGACATCATGAAACTTCCTTCCCACATCTCAACATCTAAGAAGGAATCCCCCTCAAATAACCATAATGCCATTATCGATCTTGAGAAAATTAATGAGAATTTCATACTATAATCAACTATTCTGTTAAATGTATCTTTTTATCTTTTAAAATTTGGGATAAAAATAGTATTATAGTTGCACTGCTAAAAGAATCATAAGTTTCCTTTCCCATCCCCTTCTCCATCCTTCGAAATAATCATCATCATAAGCAGAATCTTATCTATTGGTTCAGAAAATATTGTATGCATAGACGTGCATATACATATATGTTTTGTTAACAAATGGTCTCTAATAGGGATCACCCTATGTACATTATTCTGTGTCATCCTTTTTTGGTAAATAATACATCTTTAAAATCTTTCCTCATTGGTACATTCAGATCTGTTTTTTTAAACAACCACATAATATACCAGAGTTTATTTAAATCATCACCCACTAGCAAAATTTGTTTTTTAAGCTCCTAAACACAGCATCTCATGGTTAATGGCAGAGACAGAGGGGCTCCTCGGATAATCTATGTACTCCCCTAATTCTCCCAGCCTCACTTGCAATTAAGTGACGGCAGCGGGCCAGAATGGGAATGAGGCATGAAGGATAAAAGGGCAGGTACGGGCTCCCCAAGCTCCCTTCCTCCTCTGCTGTTGTGACTCAGGATGTCACAAATGCCAGAGGGAGCAGCTCAAAGATGGTGCAGGCTCCGTCAGCCTGGGTCTTCAGGTGACTGTGTATGGCAGAGCCTGCTGCTAACCGACCTGTGTTACTAGGAGAAATCCAATTTACATGTTGAGCCACAAGATTTGGAGGATTGTTGGCTACAACAGCATACACCTGCCTCTCCTAACTTATACATGTTTAACATCTTGAGGTACTTTTCCAACTATATCCTTATGGTAAATTCCTAGTTGTGGGTTGCTATATTATAGGGAATGCACATTTGAAGTTTCAGTATATACTGCCAGATTGCCTTCCAATTTCATTCTTTAAAAAAAAAATGTATTAATTGTATTGACGTGACATTGGTTAGTAAAATTATATAGGTTTCAAGTGTACATATTGTTTTTCAAAAAGATTTTTGTTAAAAATATAGCTAACACACAATATTAAATAAGTTCTAGGGGTACATCATCACTGTTCCACATTTATATACCTAAAGAAGTGATCACCATGATAAGTCCAGCGACCATCTGACACTGTACCACGTTGTCACAATATTGTTGACTATATTCCCTATACTGTACATTATATCCCCATGACTTATTTGTCTTATACCTGGAAATTTGGACCTCTTATTGCCCTTTACCTTCCCCCCCTCCCTTTTAAATTTTTCAATTACAGTTGACATTCAATATTATTTTATATTAATTTCAGGGGTACAGCATAGTGGTTAGACATTTACATAGTTTAAGAAGTGATCTCCCTGACTAATCTTGACACTACACATAGTTATTGCCATATCATTGACTATATTCCCCGTACTTTACATCCCCATGACTATTTTGTAACCACCAATTTGTACTTCTTAATCCCTTCACCTTTTCACCCTTCTCCCCATCTATCCATCCCTTCCATCTATCACCCCAATAAATCTAGTACCCACCTGACAGCATACATAGTTATTACAATATTATTGACTATATTTCTTATGCTATACCCTACAGTCCCATAACTACTTTGTAACAATCAATTTGTCACATTGCATCTGTCTTTCTCTGTCTGACGCGCTTCACTCAGCACAATACCCTTCAGGTCCATCCATGCCACCGCAGATGGCAAGAACCCATTCCCTTCCATGGCCGAGCAACATTCCATTGCGTATATGTACTGCTTCCTTTCCATCCATTATTCCATTCACAGACACCCAAGCTGCCACCACATCTTGGCCATTGTACACAACGCTGCAATGAACATATGGATGCACACGTCCCCTCAAAGTAGCATTTTGAAACTCAAAGCAGTTTTTTTTCGGATAAATACCCAGAAATAGAATTACTGGATCCTTCTTTGCCTCTTGTTATTGTCTTTGTTTTAGAGTCTATTTTGTCTCAGTCTATTTTGTCTGGTATAAGTATGGATACTCCAGTTCTTTCGTTTGTTTCTTTATTTTGTTTGTTTGCATTTTCATGAAATACCTTTTTCCATCTCTTTATTTTCCATCTGTGTGTATATCTTTCAATCTGACATGATTCTCTCATAGGCAGCATATGTAAGGGTTTTGTTTACTTATCCATTCACCCCTCTTAATGCCTTTTGATTGGAGCATTTAATCCATTTACATTGAAAGTTATTGTTGATAGACATATAGCTATTGCCATTTTATTATTCATAATTTTAATCTTTTCTTTTTTCCACCTTAAACCTAGGTCACCCAGTGCTGTGACCAGCTGGGGTCTACCTGGTAGGAGCTACAAATCAATGCAGGGTTTTTTGCTGCCTGTGCTAAACCTGGAGGCATGTGGAAGAGGCCCCACTGTGAACTGACGATATTTTGCCATCAGTACCAGACCTGGGGGAGCTCTGCAAAAAGCCAGGACACCCTGAGTCCTGTTGCCATCTGCAGGCTCCCTTAAATTACAGCCCCTGATAAAGCCTCGAGTGGTATGCAAGTTGGATGGTGCAGGGTCTCAGAGACTCACTACAGTGGAAAACGTTGTGGTCACCAGGTTAATGTAGACTCTGGTTTGGTGCCAGTGCTGAGCCTGGAGATACTCAGCAAAAGTCTCAGAGCACACCGAGGCCAGTTGTTGTCTGCCTAGGGCTCATGGACTCTGATAGTTTTCCAAGAAAGAGTGCAATGCAGGCCAGGCTGGCTGCTCTTCGAGAAAATGCCTTAGGTGTTGAGGGAGACATGTGGGGCGGAGCCCCAGTGAATCAGCAGGGTGGAGCCCAGGAGCTCACCAGACCAATCAGATTCAGAATTGGCCTGTGGGGGCGGGCTTAACATATTAAAGATGGCCTCTGACTGCTAGCTGCATAGGAAAAGGACCTCTCACA
Organism: Rhinolophus sinicus; assembly: GCF_036562045.2. Classification (NCBI taxonomy): domain Eukaryota; kingdom Metazoa; phylum Chordata; class Mammalia; order Chiroptera; family Rhinolophidae; genus Rhinolophus; species Rhinolophus sinicus. Next base: position 50,208,475 of record NC_133754.1, on the reverse strand, counting down.
GGGAAAGTGGGACTGTCTTTCAGCCCTGGCCTCAAAGCCACACCACCTCAGTCTGCTCCCTGTATGCTTCTGATGTCTGCCGAGTCACTGCCCTTCTGCTGGAGCCCAAGGCGAGTGCCTGCGAGCAAGTGAGTCTGTGCATGGGCGCTTTAAGAGGACCTCTGGGTTTCCTGCAGGCTTCTGTCCCACCTGTATGGTTGGAGTCCCCACTGTTCTTCACAGCTAGATATGGGAGTTCCTCTTCCCAGTACCAGTACTCTGGGCTGAGGAGCCTGGAATAGGGCTGGGGTCCTTCGTTCCTCTGGGGGGAACCTCTGCAGCCAAGATATCCCTCCCAATTTTCATCTGCTACATGGAGGTTTGGGACCAGCCCATTTTGCATCTCCACCCCTCCTACCAGTGGCTTCTTTATATCCTTAGTAATAAAACTTCTGTTCAGCCAGACTTTAGGTGATTGTCCAGGTTGATTGTTTTATAATTTAGTTGCACTTTAATGTGTTAATGGAAGGAAGCAGGCATGGTGCTTATCTACTTCACCATCTTGGATCTCCTCAAGTGTCCGTTTCTGTAATACATCACCTATATTTGCAGAGTGTGTTCACCACCCAGAGTCAGTTCTCTTTCCATCACAATATATTTGACCCCCTTTACCTTCTTCTACCACCCTCCCTCCCCCTTACCCTCTGGTAACCACTAAACTGTTCTCTGTGTCTATGAGTTTTTGTTTCGTTGTTTGTTTGTCTTGTTCCTTTGTTGCTTTCAGTTTTATATACCACATGAGTGAGGTCATATGGTTCTTGACTTTTTCTGTTTGACTTATTTCGCTTAGCATGATAATCTCAAGATATATCCATGTTGTTGCAAATGGAAATATTTCATCGTTTCTTATGACAGTGTAATATTCCATTGTGTATATATGTACTACATATTCTTTACCCAATTATCTTTTGAAGGACACTTTGGTTGTTTCCATGTCTTGGCCACTGTGAATAATGCTGCAATGAACATAGCGGTACATATATCTTTATGGATAAATGTTTTCAGATTTTTTTGGATAGATACCCAGAAAAAGGATTGCTGGGTCACATGGTAATTATATTCTTAATTTTTTGAGGAACTTCCATACTGTTTTCCATATGGCTATACCAATTTAGATTCCCACCAGCAGTGTATGAGGGTTCCTTTTTCTCTACAGCCTCTCCAACACTTGTTATTACTTGTCTTGTTGATAATAGCCATTCTAACAGGTGTGAGGTGATATCTCATTGTGGTTTTGATTTGCATTTCCCTAATAGCAAGTGAATTTGAGCATGTTTTCATATATCTGTTGGCCATTTGTGTGTCTTCTTGGGAGAAGTGTGTGTTCAGGACCTCTGCCTATTTTTTAATTGGATTTTTGTTGTTGTTGAGTTGTATGAGTTTTTTATATATTTTGGATATTATCCCCTTATCAGAGGTGCTGTTTGCAAATATTTTCTCCCATTCAGTTGGTTGCCTCTTTGTTTTGTTGTTGGTTTCTTTTGCTGTGCGGAAGCTTTTTAGCTTGATATATTCTCATTTATTTATTTTGCTTTTACTTCCCTTGCCTTTGAGGTCAAATTCATAAAATCCTCTCTGAACCCAAGGTCCATAAGTTTAGCAAGTATACTTTCTTTTATGCAATTTATTGTTTCAGGTCTTTGATCCATTTTGAGTTAATTTTGGCATATGGTGACAGATAGCAGCCTAGCTTTATTCAAAGATGATTTAATACCTGTCCTCAAACTCTTCCACAAAATTGACGAAAAGGTAATACTTCCTAACTCATTTTATGAGGCAACATTACCCTGGTACCAAAACCTGCTAAAGAAAACACATAAAAAGAAAATTACATACCAATGTCTTTGATGAATGCAGACACAAAAATCCTAAACAAAATGCTAGCAAATTGAATATATATGTTAAAAAGATTACATGGCATGATCAACTGGGGTTCATTCCAGGGAGACAAAGATGGTCCAACATATGCAAATGATCAATCTGATACCCTATATAAGCAAAATTAAAGATACAAATCATATGTTTGTATTAATAGATGCAGCAAAAGCATTTGACAAAATACAACATGCATTTATGATTAAAACACTTAATAAAATGGGTATAGAGGGAAAGTACTTCAATATAATAAAGGCCATATATGACAAACCCTCAGCTAATATCATCCTTAATGATGAAAAACTGAAAGCCTTTCCTCTAAAATCAGGAACAAGACAGGGATGTCCCCTTGTACCACTGTTATACAACATATTACTGGAATTCCTAGCCAGAGCAATCAGGCAAGAGAAAGAAATAAAAGACATCTAGACTGTGAATGAAGACATTAAATTGTCACTTTTTGCAGATGACATGATTCTTTATATAGAAAGGACTCCACCCCCCACAAAAAAAAAAAAAAACTATTAGAAATAATAAACAATACAGTAAAGTCACAGGATACAAAATCAATGTATAAAAATCCATTGCATTCTTCTATACTAACAATGACATTTCAGAAAAATAAATGAGAAAAACAATTACTTTTGCAATTGCAATTTACCCCCCTTTTTTTCCTAGTTTAAATATATAATTTTTGCTCCACTCCGTTGATTTCCTGTTTTAGTTTGTTTACATTTTTACTCCTGTGATATGTTTTTAAATCTATAAGAGGCAAACAGGATGAAAAAGATTAATACTAACAAGAGCTTTTTTACGTGAGTGTTGTATTTAAAGTACCTCTTTAAGTAGCAGTTGTTAAGACAGGTATCACTTTGATGCCAACTCTGGGAATTAGAAATAAGTCACATACATAAGTACATATCAATTTATTAGTGCATTTGCTACTAATACAGGACCCAGTATCTGCTAGTGTGTCCAGAACCTGTTCTCTTGAGCTGTGGACCTGAGATCATAATGCAGAGAGACATATTTTTGCTTCTAGTAGAGAAGATGTACAAGCCACTTGATCAGAGTTGGTTATCTTGCGAATGCAAACCATAGTGAGTATCCAGGATCTAATAGAAATTTCATCTAGTGAGATTTAGGCAGCAATTCTATCATGAAATTTTGTATTTGTTACTTCTATCTCTCTTTTTAAAATTTTACTATATGCATGTGGATGGGGGCTGGGAAGCAGTAAGAGGATGTGTTAATAGTTCAGTATAAATATCTCGAGACTTGGGCTTTATTTGGTTCCCCTCACATTTACTAAATGTCTCCCCAAATGACTCCTCATTTGCCTAAAATTGTGCTGGAAGCCTTGAAGGAAAAATAGAAAGCACCTACGATAAAGCTGTGTTTAAAGTCGCAACCACAGTCCAGCACTTTAATCTTGGTTTTCAGGAGGAACATATTCTATTTAGGTAAATAAATTTTGTTTATTAAGAAAAATGAAATATTAGGAAAATAAAGACATTCTAAAAAGTATGACTCTTGACTAAACTAGTTTTGTAAACTTTGATGTCCCATCTTAAAACAGAGCTTCTTGCCAGACAGACAAAGACAAATACTGCATGGTATCACTTATATGTGGAATCTTAAAAAAAAAAAAAAAAGTCAACCTCATAGAAACAGAGCAGAGAAGTGGTTGCCAGGAAGTGGGGTTGGAGAAATAGGGAGAGGCTGGTAAAGGGTACAAACTTTCAGGTATAAGATGAATATGTTCTGAGGACCTAATGTATAACATGGTTACTATAGTTGATAACATTGTATTGTATAACTGAAATTTGCTGAGAGAGTAGAACTTAAAGTTCTTCTAAAAAAAAAAGGACAAATATGTGAAATGATAGATGTGTTAATTAACTCAGTAGGGAGAATGCTTTCATAATGTATACATATAGCAAATCATCATGATGTACACTTTAAATATGTTACATTCTTTTTGTCAATTATACCTCGATAAAACTAAAAAAAAATAAAAAATACAGAAAGAAAAATAAAATCAAGCTTCCTGTATCCAAAGCCAGAGGCTCAGATTCAACAGGGACTGGAGTCCCTCAATCCTTTTTTATCCAACAAGCATTGAAGATTGCTGATGTATAGATGGCTGATAACAGCTTGACATTTTCTCTTTCATGGGGGCATTTCTTTTTTAAACAAGGCTCAGTCTTTTCAATTAAAAGATGTAAACTCTCTAGCATAATGGCAGCTATCAGATGAGAAAGAGGAATAAGGATGAGGCAATACGTATGTGTGTGTGTGTATTTTTTTTTTTTTTTTTTTTGACAATAATTTAGAATTCCTTCAAGCTAGACTAGGACTTAGATCTCGATCTCCCCAGATTGCCCTACACGTGTGACTGTCTACTTTGTCTTGGGTAAAGCTGTCCTAATCTTCAAAAGCCACTCTTTATGGACAGACACCTACTCTCTAAATGTCTGTTTGGGTCTTGCTTATCTGCACATATAACAGATGGTTCAGAAATAGAGGTTAATCTCACACACCAGAGACTTTAAACAGAAAGGCTGGCAAAAGGATCAGCCCTTAGAAAAATGGTGAAGTTGGTTTTGAATGCGTTTAATGCACCTCTGCTTCATTCTTCCTTCTAGCCGTCCAAGTTACATGTTATGGGGCTGGGGCCGCCTGCCTAAGACCTCCTGGGCTTGCACTCCCCCTGGCTGGCCCCTCCCCCGTTTATCCCATCACTCTACTGCAAAGTTTGCTTTGGCATGCAGCACACCCACTGGGGTCTCCCTGTTTAGTATCTTAGCTCCTCCACCCCCAAATTTCAACTGTCTAATCTGATGAACAGTTTCTAAAGGTTAGAACACTTTGCTCAGGAAACACATGGTTTATTTAACGAGGTCCTTCTGAAGACAATGCCCATTTTTCTTGCTTTTCCTAATAAAATGTCAGCTTATAGCAAGTCAATATAGAAATACATATTTTTTTGCCAATGAAAGCTTCTCTGTGACATTCAGACTATGCCTTCACTGTCCAGATGTAGAATTGGCTTTGGCTGTAGTTCCCTAGAATAGTAAGGACCATGAACACTCTCAATTTTTTCTTACAGGCATGAAAAACTGGGCAAGGCTTTTAATTATTTCAGCAAACACAATCAATAGCTAATGGTGATAACCAAGAAGAGAGGAAATGGAATCCATTTATTTTCTTCCAGGCTCTTTCCCTTTCTTTTTGCCAATTTCCACATGCAGGGAAATAGCTCATAGGGCTTGCACTCCATGGATCTGAGCTGCAGGGGGTTTAAACAGAGTGTTATAAAAACATATTAGAAAAAGATCACATTGCAAGGAAGAGCAGGCTGGACCAGCCAGCGATACCTCCCTCTGCGTTCAAAATCCAATGGTACACAAGTTAGTGCGATGCTGTTCGTCACCACATCTTCCCTACTTCCTGTACTGTGCAAAATCTGCAGGTGGTGGCTTTCCTGTTCCATCCCAATTATGCAGTGTTTGGGACATAGAGGGGCTCTTTCAAAAATGCAGTCACAGCTTTCCTGAAAGTGCACATCCGTTGGAGACGGATGGCGGCAGGCGTTCTGCGCCCTATTCACCATGAGTTCTTGAGAAAACTACTTAACCTCCCGGAACCTCAGTTTCCCCATCAATGAAAAGAGGTCTATTAACACTCCCCTTGAAGAGCTGTTGTGCAGATTAGTGGAAATGACCTATGTAAATGGGCCTAGAAGATAATAGGCACTCAATAATGATCTTTGAACAGAGTTTCTGTATTTCAAAATAGCTGATTTCGAGACTTGGCTTTGTGATGGATTTTACTCTTGACCACAAGTAATCCCATGTTGCTGTACCTCTTTTAATGGACATGCAAAGCATTGATATTTTTAACAACGTTACATTACATGCAGAGCATCCTTAGATGTGTCTAAATGAAGGCGAAAACCATTAGCAATTTTTTTCCCACAGTAAGGAAAGAACAAACTGTCTTGACCCCTCACTGTTCCGCCTTTATTATTTAAGCCAATGCCAATATATACTTCGTATTAAGGTGCTACTGATTCAGCCCCTAACTAAGATCATGTTTTTCCTGGTTTATGTAATAAACCAAAATACATGGTAGCTATAATAATATAAAGGTTTACATCAAACATATTGCTGCCAAGCTTCCTGCTCCTATGGCCATGCTCCACATTTGCCAACTGCAGCCAGACAGCAAAACTTTTCCAAACACAGGTAAGGACAAGAGTGGAGATGTTCACACACAGCCACCAAGTTCCAGGATTAGTGGGATGGCGGTGGCTCTGCCTCTGACACAGACACAGCAGTGTGGTTTCCACAGATGGGTAGAGAATCTGACCATCTTCACAGTATGCCTAATGGGGACACAAACTCCCCTCTAACCTGATGTTGTGGGCTGAATTGTGTCCCCTCCCAAATTCATGTTGAAGTCTCATTCCGTAGTACCCCAGAGTGTGACTGTATTTGGAGACAGGGTCTTTACAGAGTAATCAAGTTCAAGTGGGGCCATTAGGATGGGCCCGAATCCAATATAACTGGTGTCCTTATAAAAAGGGGACATTAGGACACAGTCCAAGGGAAGAGGTTGTGGAGACACAGGGAGAAGACAGCTATCTTTACAAGTCAAAAAGAAAGGCCTAGAAAAGATTCTCCTTCACAGGCTGCAGAAGGAACCAATCACGCCAACACCTTGTTCTCAGACTATCGGCCTCCAGAATTGTGAGAAAACACGTAGTTATTGTTTAAACCACCCAGTCTCGGGTACTGGGTTACATCAGCTCTAGCCAACGAATGCACCAACTATCTCCCTCACTTAATTATTGGTCAGAAAGAAATGCAGACTCCTTGTCATCTGCCTTCCATAACATAGGAAGCCATGCGCTTTAGCTGGTATGAGGCACAAAGATGCTTCTGTGGAAAACTAGGCCTTATCTAGAGCAGGAGTTCGTAAATGTTTTTTGTGAGGGACCAGACAGTAAACATTTCAAGCTTTGCGGGCCACAAGATCTCTATTGTGACTGCTTGATGCTTCTGTTGTTATGGGAAGGCAGCTGTAGAGCCTATGTAAACAAATAGGGAGGCTGTGTTCCAAAGAAATTTTACAGAACCAGGTGGCGGGGCTGGATTCGCAGATCCCTGGAGCAGAGCTCTCCACCAGGCTATGGGATTCATGCATCTCTGTGCCTTTGAACTCGTATATAACTGTAAGTTGTAGACAATTGGTAGCAAAGCAATGTTGTCTGAGGACATGGAGATAAATTCTATTCAGTAGAGGTAGGAATTCAATGGACTAGCCTCTCCCACTATGGAAGAAGCTGGTTTTACCTTCATCGGCATGTTCGTTTTAATCATTCTGATTTTAAACGGTATCTATTCTTTGTATTCTCTTTTCAACTGGTCGTTATATCTTACCAGTTCCCTCATTAATGTGTGTAGTAAAATCTTTAATGTGTGTTTCATATCAGTATGAAAGCCATGATTGTATTCTCTTCTACATATTTTTAGAAAATTATGCTTTAACACTGGATAAAAGGATTATGTTACTTGGGCAGGTTAAAATGTTGGCTGTGTAGTCCTACAAAACCACGGAGAAGCCCATGTGCGTGAGGCGGTGGATAATAAAGTGTTAATGTGGCAGGCTGTCCTTTCGTACTGGACTGATGGCTGCCAACCTGGAACCTGAGCAGCCAAACAGAGTGACGCAGGACTTGGCGCCGAGGCCTAGAATTCGGCAGATCTTGGCCTGCATTCCAGATAACAGCTGCATTGTTTGTGACCTTGGGCATCTCCCGTAAGCTTTGTAGTCCAAAGTTTTCTCACCGTAAAATGGGCATGGTAGTTGTACCTACTTCATGAGCTGTTCTAGGAATCAAACGAGACGATGAGTATGAAAGATTTGTCATAATGTGCAGCACAATCTAAGAGCAGCACATGATAAATAACATGTAAGCTAATTAAATGCAGGCAGTTATTATCATGAAGGCAAGAATGAGGACACATAGAGAGTCTGAGGGGATAAGTGACTTAGCAAGGAAACAATTTTTGCCCTATCCTTAATTTTATCTGGGTTGCAGCATTACATTTTTAGAGAGGACGGTGAGCAGAAAGGGGTGCCATGGCCAAGAGTGTAACTTTTTCGTATCTCCCAAACTGAGAATAGTCAGGCATTTCCTTGGAAATTTTCTGCCAATGATTCATACTTGCAAATTTTGTGATAAGTAGGTAACAAAAACACACAGTCCCGAAGGTAATCCCACAAAGGGTTGGAGGGTAAGGACGGGCTGTGCTGCTGCTGGATCCGGCACAGCCAGCGACGTTTCTGAGTCCAGAAAAAGTATGGGGTTCAGATTGTAACATTAGGCAAAAACAATAAGGCCTAAGAGGCCAGAAGTTTGGTCTTTTTCAGGGTTTCTTTATGTTTCCCAGCTTAGATCTATGCTCTCTATGATGCATCAAGTCTCAAAACATGTTATGTGTCAGTTACTTTTTTATGCATTTATTTGAAGTAATTACTATTTTTTAAAATGCTTCTATTCAAATTCTGTTTCAAAATGTCTGCACATACAGAAAGCAAATCCCTTCAAGTTCAACACATATGCAGTGATCTGCAACTATGCACAAGGTTTACAGGATGGAGACTGGCTTAGCCAATCACCAAGATGCTTGCAAAGCTCGGAGAAAGTAGGCAAGAATGTTCCTTATTGTAACCCAAAGCAGGGTGAGGTAGGGCCTCCATGGGCGGCTGCTCCTGGGACAACACCAGTAAATTACTCTTACAGAGGTTCCCACACAGTGGCTCTCTAGTTGCCAGGTTAGTGAAAATTACCCTACACGGAATGCCTGTGCAGGTCTGTTCAGGACTGGTGATCAGAGGGAGAAGGGCCAGGAAGCCTTGTTGTCCCTTGTGATTATCATCCTAAGTGAGTCATGCGGTGTGTGCAGCTTCATTCCGTGGGGTTCTGTGTTTAACTCATGCCCTGAAGATAATATGCTACTTTTGCTCTCACCATGAAAGAAACAGACCGATAGCTGTCATTGTGTTCCAAACGCAAGGGGATATGATACCTTAGCTCAGAACAGGACAAGGAACCAGCTAAGCATTTTCAGGCAGGTTTAGTTAACTCAGCATGAGCTCAAACCTTCACAGTCCTGCCTCTGTACAAGCACAGGCTGGAGACATTGTTTCTGAAGTTCTTTTGACTGTATCCCAGTTACTTATATGTTATACAGTTACCCAGCACACACACACACACACACACACACACACACACACACTCACACACACTCACCACACAAACACACATACACACACACAATATACAACTGAAACAAAGTTTCATGAAATATTTACCATTATTGTGTGTGCTGTAATCTGACGTTAGGTTGGTGCAAAAGTAATTGAGGTTTAAAGGTTAAAAAAAAAAAATTGCATAATCTGCAATTACTTTTGCACCAACCTAATATTTTGTATACTTTTGTTCTATTTCACTTTTTTTTTTAAAAGAAACAATCCAAGTCATTATATTTATTTCACAACTTTTTCCAATATCCTATGGGTCAAAATTCACACTTTGAAAATCACTGGTAGAGGAGTTGCATAATTCTCAAAAGGAGTTCAAGGTAATATGGGCATCAAGTTAAGGTCGTTCGAGCAGTTAACAAATATTCTTAATCTGCATGGTTTTACTTCTTAAAATCTTGCTGCATAGCAAACACAGGTTTCTAACTGAGTCTGTGCCTCGGTTTCCTTATCTGTAAAATGGGAAAACTGACAGTACCAATCTCATGGCATAGCTGTGATGGTTAGATAGGTTACTAAAAGTAGAGTGCTTAAAATGATACTGTCTATAGTAAGATGGTTAGATTTATTGCTATTATTACTGTTGTAGTTACTTACACAAAGCAGATTTAGTGAATGGGTAAAAATACAAACAGATTTTTAAATTATTATTTAAATTTTTAAAAACCATACTGAGGATGAAAGCTTTTGCTTCCTTTCACTTCCCATTTTTAGGGCAGCCATTAAAATTTGCAATTAAAATGCATAAGAGCAAATTAGCGGCTCCCAAGAGGTTTGCCTTATTAATCTTTACCAAGTTACTATTGACACTGTTTCCACATAATCTATTATTTGCACAGTAAGACAATGAAAAGACTATTGGCAAGCCTTGAGTTTAGAAAAACCACAAGTCCCATCGCCGTTATGAATACCTCCCACAAAGGCTCAGCTAACTCTGTCTCTTGTTTAACTGAACTTTAGGACAGCTAGAGGCTCAATTCCAGGATAGGGCTTTGTAACTCACCTGTGATTTAGGACCTAGGCCTGTACCTGAACTCTGTCACCCAAGGATGCATTTCCATCTAGGGTGCTGGAGGGCCGGGGGCATTGGCCTGTCTGAGGTTTATATCTGTGAGGAGGTGAAGGGTTTCCTGGGAAAGATCACTGGAAAACCAGGGAGACATGGGGCTCATCCGTTTGATTCAAGGACATGTACCAAGGTCTGAGGAGAGGCCTGATTCAGAATGTAACACCCTGCCCTCTCCATCGACCCCTGGTCTAGCCCGCACATGCTCCTATCAGAGTCCTGGGCAAGGGACTGAGATCAAAGCTATGTAGGGATTAGAAGGCCCATTTCACCAAAATCTCTGTTGCATGGTAAGAACACCAGGCCTCACTTCAATTCAGAAAACACCTAAGCACACCCGCCACCAGCCAGGCACCAAGTTAGACTCAGCTTTGGCACTGCGGGTTTGGCCACTAGGCACCAACAGCAGAACTTTCCATGCTGACAGCACCACTGGGCCCATCTTGTGCAGCAACCACAGTGATGCTGCCCTGGGCAAGAGCATCACAGGGTGGGGACAGTGGACACCCGTGTGACTCAGCCACAATGGGAAGCTGTTTCACAGTCCGCTTTAGCAGAGGGAGGAAAAGGGTGGTTATCTCCTGGCAGTCTCTTGGAATTTGTTGAATGCACACCAGACCCTCCTGGAGAACGCCTACATTCACTAAGGGGAATTTAAAGAAGCTTGAAAGGGAGGTGGACATGTGAGAGAAATACTGAGTCATGAGCTGAATCAGGAGCCCACTTAACTCTTGATCACTGTGATCCTGCAAATCCACGTTATCTTTCCAATCGTTCACAGAGGGGGTTTGAGCCCCAGGCCCATCGACACTTTAGTGGATGTTATTCAGGGATCTGTGAACCCAGACAGAAAGCAAAATCAAATAAAACCTACATCTTTATTTTCATTAACCTCTAATTGAAACTTAGCATTTCATGAAATAAGACAGAGAAAGACAAATACCATGTGACCTCTCTTATATGGAATCCAAAAAAGAAAAAAATAGAAAAAAGAAAAAACCCAATAAGCTCAAAGATACAGAGAACAGATTGGTGGTTGCCAGAGGTGGGGCTGGGTGGTGGGACTGAGACAAACGTGTGAAGAAAACCAGAACAAAGAAACTTACCATTTCCTACCATTGTGAAGAGAAGCATTTTCATTGTCAGCTGCACATTTTCTTTTGAGGAGCAGCTTTAGTTTACCACCCCTCTCTCTCATATCAGGATGTTGGACTGGTCAGACAGGTCATTTCTAGAGAAATCATCTTAGTCAGGGAGCACACAGGTGATAGGAGCCCTCTGGCAGCCTGGAGTCAGGCCCCTGCAGATGAGTCAAAGCAGGCATGAAAACTCCAGGCATACAGATGAGGGTAAAGGGGGGAGAGTCCAACAGAGTCTGGGAAACCAGAAGTCAGAATTAGATAAGGAGAAATGCCCAGGAGCCTGAGGTTTGTAAGGGAAAGGGAGGTCGCCTTACCTGGTCAGTTCCCACAGCCTTGGGCACACTGACTCAGTCCCCAGGTGACTCAGCCCCTGGCGGGGCTGCCCTGTCTCCCCCAAGTGATTCATTCTAGACCCTGCCTGGCCCCATGCCCCTGGCCACAGAGGCATACCTCATCTCTGTGACACACACTTGCCTCACTGAAGGGGAAGCTAGCTCCCCATTTTCAAGAAGATTTCTTCACAGCTGAGGAGGAATGATTTCTGTACACAAGAGAGGCAGTAGAACAGGGGTTTTTAACCAATATGTGAGCAAGGACACCGTTAGCAATCTGGTGAAACCCATGGACCCCTTCTAAGAACAGCATTTTAAAAATCATAACAAAAAACACATAAGACACCAAATATTGAAATCACGTTATCAAAGAAAACCAAACATCTTGAAATACGGTTATCAAAATATTAGAATAATTGTGATATTGTAATACCAATGCCCCTTTGTTAGCTCATTAAGGAGCAAGATCTGCATGTAATTCAGAAGTAGTGATGAGTGGCAACAAGATTTCAAGATACTTGCCAAACTATGATGTGCTGTGAATATATTTCTATTTCCTGTTCGTGATAAAGTGACACTTTATGTCACACATTCTTTTAGGGAAAAAATGGTGTGTTTCCCTGCTTCCCATAGAATAGTGTGTTGTTTACAGGGAAGATTTCACTAAGAAAGCAGCACTCATGGATTCACAGTAGAGTCAAACATTCCATTTCTCAAAATGAAAACTGCAGGAGCAAAGTGGCTGTACAACAATATTAAAAATGGCTTGAACACATTGTTTTGGTTAAGAGGAGGGGTTTTGCAGTTGGACCGACTGTTGCAATCCTGCTCGGCCAGCTACTCCATCTGTGACCAGAAGTCAGGTCCTTTACCTCCATCAGCCTCAGTTTCCTGTTTCGTCATAACAACACCCCTTAGAGAATTGGTATAAGGAGCACGTGAGCGTATGCTTCAAGGCTCTTGTCACAGTGTACATGCTACATACTTAATATATCTTCTTATTTTATTTTCTAGTATTTGGATGCTAAGCACACAGGCTCAAATAAGCAAGAATATAAGGGGTGTAATTAGCTTTAAACGCCTGTGTTGGTGTTAGACATAAATGGACTTAACCAAGCTCCATGTTAGAGTGTTGATAATGGGAACATCAGTAAGGGTGACTGGTCCTTAGGAAACAGGGAGAGAGTTCAAGGAAGGAAATGGGCCAGGTGGGGAAGGAGCCTCAGTAAATACCAGGGACCTGAGGGGACCAGTTTGGCCCCAAATCCTAGGAAAGCCGTGAAAGATTTGGGGACAGAGCACACAGCAAAGCAAAACAGAGGAGAAACTGCGATGGTCACTGGCATAACTGGAAATACGAGGAATTTTATTTTTCAATGAAAATATTTTCTCTGGAAATAGGAAAAGGGATGCTTGTGAAGATAATGCATTCACCATGTCCTTTTTTATTCACTGTAGCATATTCAAAGCAAAAAGTGTTTTTAGTTGACTTTCCTCAAAACAATTCATAAAATTAGCAAAAGTTGGGCATAAACAGTAGGGAACAAACTGAATAGGCACTCCCTGCCTTGCAGAGCTTCCACTCCCTGGTATTCCTACGGTGAAGCCAACTAATCGCATCAATAGCACTAACATAGGATGAGACCTAGTGGGGTATTTTGTTTGTTTTTATTGTTGGTATAATCAATAGGATTTTATTTGGACCTAAATGAACCATCTAGTAATTCTGGAGATTCAGTCTAAAAAGGTCTTTTCAAACTGAACTTGTGTAGAAAGGCAAGAGACCCAGAATAACCAACATGATATTGAAAGAGAACACAGTTGGAGGATTGACGCTACCCAACTTACAGAGTTACTAGAAAGCCACAGTAATAAAAACTCGTGGTATTGGTGAAAGAATAGAGAAAACAGTCAATGAAACAGACTAGGAAGCCCAGGAATAGACCCACATAAATATAGTAGACGGATCTTTGACAAAGAAGTGAAGTGAATATAATGGATGGAAGACAGTCGTTTTAACAAATGGTGCTGGAACAACTGGACATCCACATGCAAAAAAGTTAATCTAGACACGCCTTACATCTTTCACAAAAATTAATTCAAATGGATTGCAGATATAAATAAAAACACAGAACTATAAAAGTTCTGGTGAAAACATAGTTGAAAATCTAGATGGCCTTGAGTTTGGCAATGATGTTTTAGATACAAAAACAAAAGACACAATTCATTAAAGAAACAATAAGTTGGATTTCAATAAAATTTTTAAAATCTGCTTTGTAAGAGACACTGTAAAATAATGAAAATACAAGCCACAGACTGAGAGAAGATATTTGCAAAAGACATATCTGAAGAAGGACTGTTATCCAAAATATGCAAAGAATATTTAAAACTCAACAAGAAAATAAACAATCTGATTAAAAAAATGATCCAAAGACTTTAACAGACACCTCCCCAAAGAAGATATATATAAATGACAAGCATATGGAAAGATGTCATATGTCATCGGGAAAATGCAGATTAAAACAAGGAGATACCACTGCACAGAACGGTCAAACCCAAGAACACTGACAACACCAACTGCTGGTGAAGATGTGGAGCAACAGGAACTCATTCGTTGTTGGAGGGGATACAAAATGGCACACGTTGGAGGACAGTTTGGTGGTTTCTTTACAAAACTAAACGTACTCACTCTTACCATACAATCCAGCAACTGTGTTCCTTGGTATTTACCCAAAGCAGTTGAGAACTTATGTCCACATGAAAACCTGCACAACGGATGTTTATAAAAGGTTTATAACTGACAAAACTTGGAAGCAATCAAGATGGCCTTCAGTAGGCGAAGGGAGAAGTAAACTGGGGGACGTCAGACACTGGAAAATTATTCAGTAATAAAAACAAATGAGCTATCAAGCCATGAAAAGACATGGATGAACCTTAAATCCATATTAATAAGTAAAAGAAGCCAATCTGAAAAGGTCTTATTCTGTGCGAGTCCAACAATATGGCATTCTGGAAAAGGCCAAAGCAAACTATGGAAACAACAAAAAGAACAGTGGTTGCTAGGGGCAGAATGAATAAGTAGAGCACAGAGGATTTTTAGGGCAGTGGAAATACTCTGTATGATACCATGATGATGGATTGGTGTCATTATACATTTGTCCAAATCCGTAGAATGCACAACACCAAGAGTGAACCTGAATGTACACTATGGACTCTGGGTGATAATGATGTGTCAGTGTAGGTTCATTGACTATAACAAATGTCCCACTTTTGTGACCGATGTTGATAGTGGAGGAGGCTGTGTGTGTGTGGGCCAGGGAGTACATGGGAACTCTTTGTACCTTTCTGTCAAATTTTCTGTTCTAAAACTACTCTAAAAAAATAAATTTTATTTTTTAAAAAGCAGCATAACTTACCTTTTCTTCTAGAACATTCTCCTTGAGAATTCCCTATTTCTGACAGTGTTTTTAACATTCTTGTAATCATCTAGGCTCAAAACTGTAATAAAAAAAATAGCCCAAGGAAACAAACACACAATTCCAAAATGTGGGGCCCTCTACAGCTAAGTGATGGGATTTCCACACAAGTCAATGATATGGACAAACAAACACAAAAAACACAAAAACCAAGGGAAATGGCTCTAGATGACATATGACTTAAAAGTCATAACAACCAGTTATAATGGATTGGATTGATTTGGATAGTTTGGATTGATTTGAACAACTCAAATGTGAAAGGACAGTTTTGAGACAGTTGGGAAACTTTTTTATGGGCTGGGTTTTAGGTGACTCAAGAGACTTGTTAATTTTGTGGGGTGTGACAATGGCCTTAAGGAAATCAGCGTTCTTGTCAGAGATTCCAAAGTGCACTGACTGACATGCTCTTGGGATTTCCTATAAAATACTTGAGTGAAGAAAAAAAAAAGAAGAAAGAAAAATTTTAGATAAAACAAATATGACAAAATCTCAAAATCTCAATAACTATTACATTTGCGGAATGAGTATGGGAGTTCATTACATTATTCTAATTTTCAGTATGTATAAAAAGTTATTTAATAAAAAAATTTTTAACTTCTTCTTTGATTTTTCCCTCTCTGTTCAAACTGTTTCCCAGGATCTATCAAATTTGATGCCCTGAAAACCTGGTACATTGTCCTCACCTTTTCTCTTTTACTTCTGTGCCCAATTCTGTCTGTCCTGACTTGTGTGGATTACTGAAGACCCCAAACCAACTAGTATCCCTTCTCCCCCAGGCACCTCTGCCTGAGAATCCAGCTATAATCCCCTCACTCTCTTCTTCAAAAGAATAAAAGCAAAACTAAAAGTCAGGCAAACAAACAACAGAAACTTATTTTCTACATCTTCAGGGATTCTAAAAGATAAAGGACGTCCGTATTTGTATGTAGAATCTGGAGTGAAAATCTGATAGAAATTACAGTGAAATGTGCTGGACAGCAGGCCTTGACATTAAAAAAAATACGACCCTTTGAATTTTGTTTTTTCACCTTTGAATTCTTCAGTTTGTTTGCGAAATGAAGGGCTGGATAATCATGTTTGGATCAATGTTGGAGTTGCTCCAGGTCAAGCCCTCGTTTGGGCTCTTGGTAGCAGCTTCTTCTTCTCTCCTAATTATTGATGGGAATTCTCCAATCATCGCTGTACCTTTGCAGGCATCCTGCAAGAGGAGTCACTTTGAGAGGTGAATGTAGGGAGGCCAACAAAAGTTCCCTTTGTGCCAAGTCAGAAACATGAGTTTCTCTACATATTTTTCTAGGACCGGCTTCCACACTGTCATGGTCAGTAATTATTATCAAAGTGATTTCTCACCAGTAAAATCATCTTGTGTTGTGGCTATGCCCTAACCATGGCGGGTGCCAAGAGCTGGACTGATGTATGCAGAAGGCTTTCCACAAAGGGTTCCATGCCTTTCATGTGCTGGCATGGGTAAAGCCCTGTGCCTAGATTAGAGTCCCAGAAGTACCTGTGAATTCTGCCCACACACCTGCAAGGAATTGATATTTTCAATATGGACTCATGAGATTGATCTGCATCTTCCATTGAGTGTTGGTAACAAGTGGCAAAAGTGCTTCCTGTATTGACTGCGGATTCCTAAACAAAGGGGAGTTTTAATTGAATGAGGTTGTGTCTCCAAGGCAACACATCAAAAGAAAATTGAGAAGAATCATGTCAGTTGTTGTTAGGGTAATTTTTTAAAACAGTTTGTCAACATTTTTTAGTCTAAACTGTATTTTGTCTTGGATTCCAAGCCATCAGTGTCAACATTACTTCAGAAACAAGTATATAGGGAAGGTACAGGGAACCATATTTAATATTGGGACACAGAGTGATAAGTTTCCAACTTTTGTAGAAAAGTCACTTCTGAACTTGCCCTCTTATAGTCTTGCTACATTCCACCTGTCCCCACAGGCAGGAGTTTCAGGGACTGCCGGCTTGTCAGAGCTCCTGCTCCCAGTTCCTTTCTCTGATTTGTTTTTGTTGTTTGCCCGTGTCAACTGCTGTCTCTTTTGCACAGATCTGGCTATGACACCCCGTCTGAGGTAGCTGATGGGCGGGCGACCTCTGTGCCAACTGACAGGCTGGCCAGCTTAGCAGAGCAACGTGCTAATTGAAAGGTGCCATCATCACCCGGGGCTCTCAGTTGCCTCCTCTGGACGGCGGATGCTTCTGACAATGTTATCAGCCAAGGCTGCAAGCCCAGATTGGAGAATTGGGGACATGTGAACCCCCATCTTCAGTTGGCAAAGGGGCCTGGCATTCATCGCAATGCCAGCAGGTTGGCACATGCCTGGGCCACACAAAAAATCTGTCATTTTCATTTGCGATCCAATTCCGATGGCTTCCTGGGTCGAGGAAAACACTTTGATTATAACCTGTATCTTTCTGCTGAATCATTGCTGAGGGACTGGGCTTGTCTACTTAGATAATTTAGGGGAGAGTGAAAAGAAGTTCTTCTCCTGTGCATTACTCATGGGTTCCCAACTCTTGTTTGGCTTCTAAAAGAACAGCTTTGAAAGGCCCTAAAAGGGAAAGGTTTAAGGTGGCCCCCCTACCCGCTGAGGGGAGATGCCAGCCAAGCAAAGGGCAGGTCAGAGGTGTCACTGGAGATAATGGAATTTCAAACACATTGTAAAGGAGCTGTCAGGCCTGGACACGCTGAGAGGGGAATGACCTGTGGCTCCCAACAATCTGATGTCCAGGAGTAATGAAATGATGAGTCTATTTCACACAATGGACCTGTCAAGAAAAATAGTGCTGCTTCAGAAGAACCTTGGAAAGCTCTCCTTTAGTGGTCCTCAAAGTATCAATTTTCAGGTGCTAAGTGGTAATTAAAGTTAGCAAGTCATAGTAGCATTCCATGGCATTTGATCTCTGTCAAAGACCACCAGAAGGTGCAGGATGAGTGTTTACGCCCACGGCTGGAGCATTCCAACCAAGCTGATGTACTTACAATACTGGAGAACACTTTTAGATTGAAAAGGGGAATGCGTCTTTTTATTTCATCAAAATGCTGTGTTCTTCTGGGTTGAAAAATTATCTGTTGAAGGAGGGGGTAGCTTTATTTATCTTTCAAACTCAGAGACATAGTTCATTGTTAAAAAAAATTTACAACATTCAATCTTTCGTTTTTTTCTTAAACTCCAATTGCAGAAATTTTTTCTTCTCCAGATATACTAGTGTGTTTGTTTTACTGATAAAGTCACATAACTTGTATTAATTCATAGTATCTCTTCTTTTATTTATTTATTTTTTTGTCCCATGGTTTCTGTGAAGCTGCAAACTATTAAAAGCACCAGCAGAATAACTGTGGATTAGTCTTAGTTTTTTTTCTCCTTTAGTACAATTATCCCTCACCCTCTTTATTACCGTGTTTCCCTGGAAATAAGAGCTGAACGGATAATCAGTTCTAATGCGTCTTTTGGAGCAAAAATTAACATAAGACCCGGTCTCATTTTAACATAAGACCAGGTATAATATAATATAATATAATATAATATAATATAATATAATATAATATAATATAATAAATACTAGATCTTATATTAATTTTTGCTCCAAAAGATGCATTAGAGCTGATGATCTGGCTAGGTCTTATTTTCGGGGAAACATGGTAGTTGATGTTTACTCTATTTTTCTTGTTTTAATCATTTTATTATATCTGTGCATTTCTTCTGACTATTTGTTTCAGAAAATAATTGAAAATAAATGAGTCAATAAGTGAAATGATGAAATAGTAATAAACTAATACAAATTAAAATGGGTTAGGCCAGGTCTTGCCCGTGAGGCTCTGCTGATGGGAGGCTGGGTCCCAGGGGCCAGTGGACCAGGATAGGTGTTGATGGGACGGTTGTTTGTTTTATCAAGGAGTCAGAGAGATGAAAGCCAGAGGCAGGAGGAGAGCTGAGGTCACAGACTAAGAGAAGGTGGATCATGCATCAAATTAGAACGACAAGGAAAGGTATAAACAGAGATTAGGCCAAGAGAGCAGTAGCAAAGGAGGTTGGAAAAATGGAACAAGAAGCCAGGTGCAGGCTCAGTGACATTTGACAGTTTGGGAACTAAATCTTCCAATGTTAGGCATCCAGCTGGGTATTTCTTTTATAAAGACCAGGCCAGATAACATCTGCATAATATCCTCATGCTGGCTGGTCAGAGAATGGGGCCCCCTGTGGCTGACTGGAGGGGTAAGTGAGGGTCTAGGTGGTTGCACAGGCCTCCATCCTGTGCTTCGTGAGCCTGGGAGGCAAAGGCCGGGCCCAGTTTGTCTACTGGAGCCACCAAGGAGCTCCAGCCTGCTGGTGCAGTGGAGATGAGATGCCCAGAGTTGCCAGAAATAGGATTTTCATAGGAAAGCTCTGAATTATTATTATGTGTTGCCTTGAATTTATGAAACTGTGCAGGCTGAGAAAAACAACAACAAAAAAATCACAATAAAAACATGTCTGGACTGCATGTCCCTGGGCCACCAGTCTGCATCTCTCTATTACAGAGCTGTGTTTTAGAGTTGGTAGAAGCCAAATTTCAGTCTGGTCTCTTCTACTCACTGGCTCTTTGACCTTGGGCAAGGACAATGGGGGCCTATAGCCACCTGGGAATCCTCTTTGTCTGTACCTGTCCCTTGGTTTTTAATAGCACCGCTAGGTATTTTTCCACATGTTCATGTTTCATTGCCCAAGTGTATTTTGAAGTCTGTGAAGACAAGTGCTGTGGTTTACATTTATTTGAGTCTCCCTTTCACACAACACTATAACCAACATGTAATAATAGCTTAATGAATATTTATTGCTTAATGAATATGCTTGAATTGCCAAAGAATATAGAGCTATTCATTTTTAGATCCTTTGTGATGAAGCTTCTTCCATTCTATAGCACCAGAACTCAGAACTTTGAGCATATGACCTCTGTAATTTTTCCTCATTTCTAATTTCTCGTGTTCTAATCAGATTATTTTCTTAAATAACTGTGCATTCTGATCCTTTTTATATGATAGTAAATACAATACTAAATTGTAAAATTCTGTCTTATTTTTTTAATAAAAATAAGTGAGTACAACATCATCCAGGGATGATGTCATCCAGGGATGACAAAACTGTTACACATCTCTCCAGACCAGAAGTCCTAAGTTTCAAGATATAGAATTTTCAGAAGGGAAGTTTCCCAGGTATGTAGACTTCTTATTTTTCTCCTAATTTAGAAGATTGGATTTGTCCTGCTTTTTTCTGTTGTGTATGATGATTATAGGAAATTACAGAAGTTCTAATGTTCTGACAAAAGACGTTCTAAACACAGATACAACATAGCATTTCAGTATCGTCTTCAAACAACAATCTGTATGGCCCTAAAAACATTTTTCCTTAGTGTGGAAAATTATTCTTTCATTCACTTTCTCTTCAGCTGCTACTACCTCTGCTTCTCTTCATTCTGGAAATGTCTGTGATGTGGCAGGTATGGTCATGCTGCAACAATAATGACCACGCCATCTAAGTGGCTTCCAACAGTAGAAGTTTATGTTTCATTCCTCCTTTGCGTCCTGTTGGGGTTGACGGACACTCTGCTCCCTGTTGCCTGTACAGTAGGTTCTCACTTAACGTCCGCATCGATAGGTTCTGCAAACTTGAAGCAAAATGATACGTAATGAAACCAATTTTGCCATAGGTGAATTGATATAAACAATAGTTAAGTTCCCATGGCATCTCGTCAATGTTTTAACAAAACAACGTTGAATGAAATGACATTATTTGAGGACCTGCTATCCTCTGGGACCTGCATTGAAGAAGTGGCCTCTGTGTGGAAAACTGCTGGGTGAAAGGAAGAGAGACATGGGATGCCACAGGATAGCTCTTAAAACTTCTGGTCAGAATTGAGCACTTCTCACTTTCTCTTCATGTTTCCTTGGCAAAAGCCCACAGGGCCAGAGAAGTATAATTCTCCCACATTGAGGGCAACTGCAAGGAGGGCCCTGCCGAGAGGGCTACCAGAATTTTTGGCAAACAGCAGTACAATCAGCCACAATGCACTTTGTGCTTTGTGAGGGTTCCCCTTTATTTAACCCCTCATTCATAAACATGCGTGTCTAAATTGTCAGGTATCCACTAGGTATTGCCAACTGAATGGCCCACTCTCTTTTTGATAGGAATCTCCAAAATATACCAATGTAAGTTGTTGGGAAGATAGATTGGTTCACTATGTTGAGATAGAAAATTGGCACTTGATATTAAAGTTTCAGATATGCTATTCTACCTTGAGGTGTATATTCTAGACAAATTCATGCTCATGTGCAGACGGAGACATGAATAGGGATATTAACCCCACAGCACTGCAAATAGATAAAATATTTGTAATGTATTCATATAATGGAGTTAAAATGAATGTACAACAATTACAATGAGGGAACTAAATATGGTACATTCATACAGTGAAGTTGAAATGGGCGCATAATAATTGAAATGAATAAGATGGATGCATGTCAGCATGAATCACCATCAAAAAACATACTGTTGAACTCCAAGCAAGAAGAAGTAGAGTTACATAGTACACTATCATATTATATATATGGTCACTTAAAAAGCAACACTGTCTAATTTGTGTGTGTGTGTCTGTGTGCACGCACACGAGCGCACGAGCGATGTGAAATCCACACATCAAATTCCTATAATGATTGTCTCTGAGGAGGTAAGAAATGGGACTTGAGATGCAAAAAAGGAAGGGACAGTTCACATCAAGATGTTTCATCACTTTCTTTTCAAAAAATTAAAAACAAAAATGGTGGCATTTGTTGATTCTGAAAAGTGGCTGTACAGGTATTTGTTTTGTTATTTTCTGTACTTTCCTGAAGTTTTTAAAAGCATAAAACCTACGTTATTATATTTGAAGATATTCCACATGTTTTTATAATAGTATTTCTCCTACGTTTTTCCTCCTCCACCTGAAATTTTTTCAAAGTAGACAGCTATGTTTTTTTCCTGGGGATTTCAACTTTTCATCTGTGTATCATCAGTGAAATCACTCATATTCGTTATCCGGAATGAATCACCTGCCTTTTTTTCCACTGCCTGAAATTGAGCACTTCAACCCACGGTCAGGGCTGGCAAACACTCAGTGTTACCTCATCTCGTCACTCAGAGTCACACGTATTTCATTCTCAAATTGCATAGTGTTTACTCCCAAATATACAGCTACTCTAAAAGACTGAAGTGAAATACATCAAGAGTTGTCAAATGTATTTATCCATGGCCCAAGTGAAGAAATGATTTCATTCCCTATATACCCATCACACTTCCAAACGTGTAAATTATGCCACTCTCCTGATCTCCCCAGCAAGCCTGCGGTACAGGAAGATTCTGGGACTTATGCCAACAAAGCACCCCCAAGCTTTAGACAAATGCAGCTTTCTCAGTATGCTTTTTATAGGTAGCCTATAAGAACTAAGAGGGTAAGAACTTAGGCTTATGTGCTACTCACCACTTTAATAAAAAAAAAATCTTACTTTTTTTTTCCTACGTTGAGGTTAGTCAACAATACTCTGATAAATCTCTGAGTTTTTCTTTTTATTCCTTCGCTGCTCTTACTTTTGGGATACAAAATGAGTGTGTCACCTGATGATTGGCTTTCCTTAGCCTAACAGATAATTCTTAGCAGCAGCACTTCAACCATTAAAGACAGCTTCTAAACCTTTTGGCTACGACATTGCTATTGAAACTCCTGCAGGTCACTAGTAACTTAAAACTCACAGCAAGAAAGCCAGAAGGAAAAAAGATATAATAAAGATGCTTCCTTCACATATTGGATAGCTATGGCGGGAAAAAAACGAGTTAGAAGTGTGAGCTGTTGGCTCCTCCAAAGTCATTTTTTCTCTATCTTTACCTTTCCCATCAACCAGCCAAACTGTCTGCATTAGCCAAACTTTCACTCAACACAATCTACATCTTGGATAATCAAAAACTCTCCACGAATCTTTGAAATTCTAGAAGTAGCCAGGGCTATGTCCTCACTCTTCTGGATTATGCCATCGACCTCGTGGCGCCGAGCGTCCTGTTCAGGCTCATGACTTGAGCCCAGCTCTCTCCAGAACTGAATGTTTCCATGTCTGACTGCTGAAAACATCGTCATCTAACTGTCTCACAGGCACCACAAATTCAGCACGGCCCCAAGTTCACTTCATCAGCTTCCCATTGAACCAACAAAAGACAAAGCGAAACGAACAAAACTGTAGTTTGGAAACACCATGAGTGAAACCACTCATTATGGCATTATGTTTTCTCCCTCACATTTACATTCAAGTAAGCATATGAGCATATTACTTCGTAGCATGTTTCCATCTCGATGTACTTCAGGCCGTCATCATCTTTTTCTTGACTACTTACGAAACAGGCTATAACTGCTCTTCTCCCAACCCACGGCCTCCTGCGAGCTATACTTTTCTGATCACCATAGTAATTTAATAAAATTCAAATTTTCCACAGTGAGCATTCTTCCCAGGTCCCCACTTGTATAGGGGCTGAAGTGTATAGTTGTTAACATGTCATGAAAATCCATCTAGATTATCATTGTTTTTAAGACCTCACCCCTTTTAGAAAGTCTCCTCAACTCCTTGAGGCTGGGCATGGGTAGTCTGTTGTTTTTGTTTTGTCTCCCATAATAACATTCCCTTTCAAAATGAAACTTCTCAAACCCTTTCTTTCCTTCATTGCTAAATCCGATGGCTAGTGCCATTTTCCCATCTTATAGTAAATTATCAGCATCACTTAATAAGTTGCCCACCCCGTTCTTCTTGAAATAGTTTCAGCCTTGGTTTCATGTATGCCTACTGTCCTGGATTTCTTTCTACTTTAATCTTCATTAATTCCCAGCCTAATCTGCTGGCTCATGATTCTTGCCTCAAACATTGAATGTGGGGAGTGTTTCATGATTTAATTATAGTCCCTTTTCTCTACTTATACTCTCTTTAGAAGGTCTCATTTTCTCCTTGCCTTTCCAAAAAGTTATGTATCTTCATTGAAGATGTCTCTATGAGCTAGCTCCTCACTGGCACAGTTACCTCTCCACTTGACAGCTCCACTGGCCTCATAGTCTTATGTGTCAACATGGCTACACTATAGTATCCAGTTAATCAAGCACTAACATAGATGTCACTGTGAAGGGTTTTGTAGAGGTGGTTAACATCTACAATCACTTCACTTTAAGTGAAGCTGATTATTCTCAATAATGGGAGTGGGCTTTCTTGAATCAGTTGAAGACCTTAAGAGCAAAAATTGAGGTTTCAGGGGGAGGAAAGAATTCTACCTCAAGAAGGTACCATAGAAATCCTGCCCGAGTTTCTAGTTTGCCAACTTACTCTGTGGATTTCAGACTCAAGACGGTAACCTTAACTCCTGGAGTTTCCAGCCTTCTGACCTACAAATTTAATTCCTTAAAAACGTTTATCTATCTATCTATCTATCTATCTATCTATCTATCTATCTATCTATCTATCTATCTATCATCATCATCAGTCATCTATCTATATCATCCATCTATCCATCTATCTCTTCCTGGTTCTGTTCTCTGGAGAATCCTGACTCAGTGGCTGCTTCACAGCCACCTCAGCCTTCACCTACCTCAAACTCTCATACCCTGGTCCACTCCCTTCTCTGTATCACTAGTGCCACTTGCCCCGCCAAAGCAGGAATCTTTCTTCATCCCTTCTTCCCCTTACCTCTGCCTGTGTCCTGGTTTCCCTGGGACAGCCACTTAGGTTTATTGACCCAGAGTATTCATTAATAGCACCCCTTTCACTCTCACAATTGTTGCCATTTGGGCAATAAATTACATATTCTATTCTATCAGCAAGTTCTTCGATTCTTCCCCTACGTTAGATCCCAATCCATCTACCACTCTTCATCTCTTCTGCTACCGCTCTAGTCCATGGAATGACACCTCCTGCCGAGGTTCTGAGAGAGACTCCTCCATGCTTTCTCCTCCTTCAGTCTTGCTCTCTAACAATCCATTCTCTTCTTAGCAGCTAGCCAGAATGACCTCTGAAAATGCAGAGTGTATTATTTTACTTTTTCCTTAAAGTCTTCCAGCAGGCTCCCATAATACTTGGAAAAATGAAATCCAAAATTCTTACCTGTAAGGCCTTCACTAATCTTTATCTGGTCACCTCTTAGTCCTCGCCTCTTTTCTCTCTTCCCTCAGTCACGTTTCTTGATCTTGCCGAACACATTCCCAACTTGCTGTGTTCCTCCTTTGATCTCGGCCTAGAACACTCTTCCTCTTCTTCAATTGGCTGTTTCCTTCTTGTCATCCAAGTCTATTGCAGGTACCACCTCCTTAGAAGTGCTCTGTCCAAGGAACTGTTCACAAACCCCACCCCCCCTCCAATATCCATTTCCTGACTCAACTATAGGAGTTTGAGAAGCAATCCGCTTCCTCTCCTGGCCTCACTTTCATCTGGGGGTGGCCACAGGATGTGACTGTGGTCATGAGATGCAAGTGAAAGCTTGGAGGATGTTTCCTGGGAAGCAGACATCATGCATACTGTTCCCGTCGCTTCCTTTCTGCCTGAAACACTGGCAGCCTGGTATCTGTCATTCAGTCCTTAAATGTGTATCAAATGAATGAATGAATGAATGAATGAGTTAAATTGGTGGAAGAACATTGTTCTCTCAGATATTAATTAGCCTGTGCTCTCCCGGGGTAGAGAAAGCAGATAAAAACAAAAGTACAAAATTTTTCAAACTTAGTGGTGTTTGTGGTTCGCCCCTTCAGAAGCAATAGGTATTTCAATTTAGAGTAGTTATATGCTATCTTCTCTTTCCCCCCAACGCCCTCCTGCTCATACCTTACATATATGGATCCTATATACATTTTCAACGTATATAGAATGACACAGTTCTTGGGCTCCATTTGCCACCTAAGTACTCCACAACAGCACACTATTCCAGAACCTCAACATCTAACCTGGGCCAGCATTCCTCACTCACTCTAACTTAATTACAGCTACTAGCAGCCAGAGAATGTCCTTCTCCTGACTCTGATTGGGCCGTCTTAAGCCCTGGGGCCTTCACAGATGGAGGCCTAAACTGCCTCATTAGAGATAATTATAATGCTCTCAATCTTTTAGACTCCAATACCTTTTTAAAAACTTGCTAACTTTCGTTTGGGATTTTTTTAAAGGAACAGAGAATACTTTCTCCCTAAATTTTCCTGTTAATTGAGACTGGAAAGCCAACTGCTGTGGGGCTGATTTCACCTTCAGAGGACTCCTGGACAGCCAGGCCAGGCGTTCTGATGGCTGAGACCTACAGGGGCTCCATGGTTGCTGCATGAAGCAGCGAGAGCAGATGAGATCCGAAATTTCATATGCCCTTTCCTCTCTGTGTTTGTTCTTAACTTATACAAATGATGCCATCCAAAGCTAGAAGCTATGAATACCTGTTTTGAATGAGAAGCTGTACAAGACATTTGCCCCAAGCCTGCAGCATGAGCACACTTAAAGCCAACTTACCGACTTACCTAAACTTTCTCAGGAACCTTGAACTTGTAAGTCTAGTGAGAAAGGAATTGGAGCTTTGCTCTGCTTGGATGCTTGTGGCCAGTGAGAACTTCAAAGCTGACTTAAATTATAGGCAGACTTGATGATGGTCTCTGGGGCATCATTTGCAGAATGGCAGGTATGCGTCCTAAACACCTTTCACTTTCCTTCTGTAGAACCTGTCATTTCTCCACAAGGCTTGACATCATTGGGCTGAAATACCAACTCCCCTCAATTTTAATATGAATGAATATTAGATAATTTCCTTTGCAATAAGTGGCTAAAGTTAAAGAACTGGAAATTTACATAAGAAATACTTGTTGGATTTAAGAAAGCCAAGATATAGAGATTTATTTCCTTTTCTTATTATTTGTAGCAAACATGTTCAGAATGAGCACGTCTGGAATAAAGAAATATTAAGATGCTCTAAATCATCATCAGGGAGTGTTTTTTTTTTTTAATTTGTTCTCGTGTTTGCTGCTACTGCTGCCCCTGTCATAATGGTTGTCAGAGTTGTTCAGGAGTACTTTTGAATCAGAGTGAAATTCCGGGAAGGGGGCCGGGCGGGACTGTGTTATGGGCTGAATTGTGTACTCCAAAAAGATATACTTAAGTCCTAGCCCCCGGTACCTGTGGATGTGACCTTATTTGGAAATAGAGTCTTTGCAGATATAAACATGTCAAGATGAGGTCATCAGGGTGGGCCCTAATCCAATATGACTGGTGTCCTTATAAGCAGAGAAAATGCCATGTGAAGGCAAGAACACACAGGGAGAAGGTCACATGACACTAGAGGTAGGCACTGGAGTGCTGCCGCTGCAAGCTGAGGAGTACTGAGGACTGCTGGCACTGCCAGAAGCTAGAAGAGGCGAGGAAGGATTCTACCCAGAGGGAGAAGGGCCCTGCGGGCACCTTGAGTTTACACTTCTGGCCTCCACACTGGGGAGATGATGAATTTGTGCTGCTTTACACCACCCACCTCGTGGTATTTTGTTAGGACAGCCCTAGGAAAGTGATGCTTCGTGGCTAAGATTTGGAATGGCAGCAGAAAGCGAGTGGCCCGTGGCCCTGCTCATTGGAAAAGAAGAAGAGGGAAGAATGGTTGGAGGGTTGAGGGGACATGACATTAGCTTTTGCTTATGTCATAATCTTGCCTAAAATTGGCACAGCATGAAAGATTAACTGGGAAACCAAAGACTGGATGTGAATAGATAAGAAATTAATTTGTTTTTCTCTTCCTTCCTTCTTTCTTTCTTTCCTCCCTCCCTTCCTCCCTTCCTTCCTTCCTTCCCTCCTTTCTCTTTTTTCTTCTTTCTTTTTTTTCATTTAACAAATACACTCTCAGTGAGTGCCAAGCACATAGCAGGCATGTTGTACATCCTTCTCTCTCTTTGCTTGACTCTCTTCTGGGACTCTAGATAGTGGGTAAAAATAATGGGAAGTAAGTAAAAGAAGAAAATAGGTTAAGAAAAAACTTGTACATTAAGTGTAAATAGGGCGGATCCTTTCACAGCTGAATATGGGAAACATAGCCCACCAAGAAGGGTATTTGGTCAGCAGGAACAACAGGACTTGGAAAACTCAATATTTCAATATATTTGGCTTTAAGAAACAACTTTTTGGAAATGTTCAGTAAAGAAAGACAGGAGGAAAAACAAATTGTCAACTATTCTCAGACAGTTATTTGTATCCATGTCTTTTATAAAATAGAAATATGGATGAAAAATTTTGATATATAAAGATTTTCATTTATATAATAAATTTATAATGGCTAAAAACTTTTATTAGATTTTTTCTTTTTTTAATCAACAGTAATTGACATATAACATTAGTTACATGTGTACAACATAATGATTCAATATTTGTATATATTATGAAATGATCACCACAATATATCTAGTTAACAACCATTTCATAGTTACAATTTTTTTCTTGTGATGAGAACTCTTAAGAATTATTCTCTTAGCAACTTTCAAATATACAAAACAGTATTAACTATAGTCACCATGCTGTACGTTACACCCCCAGGCCTTATTTGTTTTATAACTAGATGATTGTAACTTTTGACCACCTTAGACTTTATTTTTCAGAGCAGTTGTAGGTTCACAGCAAAATTAAGCAGAAGGTACAGAGATTTCCCATATGTCACTGGCCCCACACATATAACCTCCCCATTATCAGCACCCCCCAACCAAAGCAGGACGTTTGTGCAATGGATGAATCTATACTGACACATCATAATCACCAAAAGTCTATCGTTTATATTAGGATTCACTCTTGGTGTCGCACATTCTATGGGTTTGGACAAGTGTGTAATGACATGTATCCCATCTTACAGCATCATGCAGAGTATTTTCACTGCCCTAAACACCCTCTGTGCTCCTCCCATGCAGCCCTCCCTCCAGTTTAATGCCTGTCAATCACTGACTATTTTACTGTCTCCATAGTTTTGCCTTTTTCAGTGTAATATATTTTAATGCTTTGAACAAGGTAGCAAGTAAAGCAATGCCAGCCCCCAAAGCAAAGTGAAGTTTTTATAACAGTTGATATTATATTAAACAAAAATATTTCTTTAAGCTCTGCTCACAAATTTTTATAGTGCAGGAAAACAGTTTCCCAATACCACATGAGAAACAGATTTTGACCTAATTTAACAAATATATAGGCATATATATGCCTACTAAGGATTTGTTGCCTTTTTCAATTATTTTGAACAAAATTGTTTAGAAAGAAAAGTCTGGAAAAAAGAAATGTTAAGCTTTTCTAAAGCATCCAAACATTTAGTTTCAAATTTTTGCTACTTTAATTCAAGACATTTGTACATGTGGTTAATTTAGACTCACTATATAAATATTACTTAACCTTATTGTTTTCTGCTCAATATTTATTTTCTGATACCAACACAAATGTTGATTTGTGGCTACTTTCAAAAAATTACATTTAAAAGTTAAGTACCACAGTAGTTTCATCTACTAGAAAAATGTGTCTAAGGAAATACAAATTTACAAAAGAAATATTATTGACTTTAGTGAAGTTCAGATATAAGGATTCTTGTTAAAGATAGTTTTAGCAAGTGTGGTTATCTTTATAATAAGATTTCTTTAAATGGACAAATATTACCAGTAAATAGTTATTTTGAATGTCTCTTTTTTCCTTTACTGCAATATTTGTCATAAAAAAATAATAGCCTAATTCTAACATTTTTATTCCCTTTCTTGGAAGAATGTTTATTGTATCTTATACACTAATGAGGTCCAGTTTGATTATTAGCTATATCCTAATAATCAGATCTAAAATGACATGCACTTTAGTTTTATTTGTAGATAAAATGTGCTTAAAACCCAGATTCTAGCTGAGCACTTATTTTTACAGCATTTATGGGGCATTTTTTCTGTCCTTAGTTTCTCATGATGACATCACTGTAACATCTTAACATTATTTTCATTATGCATTTTTTGGAGAAATGAAGGCAAGTGCAGTGATATGCTGACTATAACAAGAAGTGTTAGAATCAGGCGTATAAGTCTTTATTTTCATACTATCATCTCAGAACGTTGTCCATGTGATATTTCTTCTAGTTTATACTTCTCAAAATGTGTGCGTAGATGTACCTACAGCTTATTAATGCAAATCATTTGTCGCAGATTTATTGAAGCTCAAAAAAGCTGAATATGATGTTTTTATGCTAGAGGATGCATTTTACTAAAAATTGCTAAAACATTCCTTAATTGTTTTATTTTTCCTATCTCCTATTAACGTGTTTAATGGAACATTATCAAATTAAAATGTTATCATAGGGTTTGGCTAAAAAAAATAAGTATAACAAACAGTAAAGTGTTTAGTCATAAGGATTTTTTTCCAGCTTTTCAGCTGATAAAATAAGTAAGCCTGGAAAGTAGATTAAGAAAATAATCAAAAGTATAAAAATAACAGTACACATGTGAGAAGAATTAAACATTCCTGGACCAGTGCAGACTTTCATTTTAACAACTATCCAGCATGAAAGAAAAATTGTCGAACTGATGAAGGATGAGAATTGCTATTTCATCATTACAAAGTTCAGTTTTGTAGTCTGTTGCAACAAACTATTACATCTTGAAAAACCAGCCTGTCATTTTCCAAAGTAAACTAGCACTGCAGCTTAATCTTGCTCAGTGTGCATCGAACATGGAGACTCAGGTGGCTGGAACAAGCCTCTTTCATTATTCTTTAATTATCCCAAGTTCAGAAAATTTTCCTGAGCAACTTTGAAAAAAATGTTAATGACCATTGAAATTATACACTACAAATGCTTTTACACTTGGAAGGAATTTTATAGCCCTGTATTATTTCGCCTAGCAGCCCTCTGGCGTTGGACGAAACTTCCATCTCTGTGAAGCACTTGACATCAGACCCGGTGCTCAGGATCTACAGTGAGGGAAGGTCCTAATCCATGACTTGGCTCTGTGGTCACAGCAGAGTCAGGGGCTGATGTCCAGGTAGAAGTGAATACTATAGATTGGCATCTTGTGGACTTGAAGGGTGCAATTCAACTATGTTTGAAAGATCTGCCCTTTGCAGCCGGTCACAGATCTCACTTCAGCCCCCAACCCCCTCCTGCCCCACAGCAGGGTGCAAATCTTCCTACCAAGCCTCATAGCAGTGAAGGTGGTATGGCCACCAGACAGCGAGTTTGTCATGGAAGGATGATTAAATGGCCATAGAGAGGATCTCAGCTCATCAGGAAACAGGGAGGGGCACATGCCTCCCCGTGGTTTCACCAGCAATTTTCGACAAGAACCTTCATGTCCGTTTCAGCTTTTATGTAGACTCTCCTCCAAAATCATCATTTTAAATAGTTTAAATATCTCTCCTACTAGTATTCAGTAATGCGGGTGAGCTAAATCTTCCGTTCCGGCTTTGGAAAGCAGAACAGCAAGCCGCGGAGATTTGGGAAGAGAAAAATGCCTTGCTTCCTGCCTTGTAGTTCAGCAGAGGATATGGCTTTTGTCTAGTTTGAAGAGAGACTCAAGGCCAAACAGCACCCCAGGCTGGTGGCTGCGGTGGCTGTGTCAGAGGCCACTTCTGTGAGAAAGCATCTTTGCTGCCTTTGTAGGTGTGTAATGCTTATTGGTTCAATAAATGAGTAACTCAGTGTGTGAACACTTCCTTCTGCAGAATTATAAAGGTCTCATGCAAAACTGCTGATTAGCTCATATTAACAACTCACGATGAAAAAATGCTTTAATGGTTCCTTCCAGGATGTCTAGTGAACTTAGCTATGTTGAGAGACCATTGAGAATTTTTCTAGGTCTTGTGGAGGGTTGAAAAGAAGGACCCTACCCTTAAAAAAGAACTTAAGTTCCAGTAAGGAAAAGTAGACATACCTAAAAACCCTAAGAAGTATAATTGAATAATATAATACAATGATGGGTGGGTACTAAAACATATACAAATAAATAAGTGACTGACTGAATAAATAGTAGGACCTTTCCCATTCTGCAACTTTTACCGTTGTAGATCTTCATAGCAACTTGCTTTAGCTGTTGCTAAGTGTCATGTTTGCAGTACGTCCCGTAAAGAAATGTTTTACAAAGACAAAGAAGGCTTTAGCTCAAGTGGGAGGGAGGCATGAAGGGAAGCATTTTTCTCCTCCCCAAATCTCCTCCCAAATCCTTCCTGGTTTGATATTCTGTTTTCTAAAGCCTGTATGGAAAATTCGGCTCATCTGCATTCCTGCAGTAAGTATGAGAGAGATACTTAAACTCCACTTGGGTGTCTAGAAGACTGCTCAAGCTCAACATGTCCAAAACAACTCCAAATCTCCCAGGATTAATTACCTTGGTAAATGAGATAAGTGAATTGTGCATCCCACAAGCCAGAATTCTTAGCCTGCCTTCCACCTACTTCCCATAGCCAAATCATCCCCAAGTCCCATTGGTTTTGGCTTTTAGAAATCTCATTTATTTCTTCCTCTCCTTCCTGCTGCCATTGTCGTGGTCTAAGCTGTTACCTCTCTTGCCTGGACACGGGCAATGATCTCTCCTCGTCTCACTGCCTCCATTTTTCCTTCTTTGTTTCTTCACATGGTGGCCAGAGAACTGTTGAAAATACCCGTTGACTGTGTCACTCCTATGCCCAAACTCTTCTGTGCTTTCCCATTGCCCCTGCTTTACCAAGCGGGCCCAGAGTCATCAGCCCCTGCCTTTTCTTCTGGCCCCGTCTCTCTCCCTCCTCTTTGCGCTCCAGGCACACTGACCTCCATGTCCACATCCAGGCCTGCTCTGTCTCGGAAGCTTTGTGATGTGGTGTGCCTCCGTCTTTGAATGTTCCCGACCCCCATCTCTCCCACCAGCCCCATTGCCTGGGGAAATCTCAACTTCTCTGGCAGGTTGACTGACACATTCCGGGGGAATATGATCTTCCCAGACCAGGTTCAGGATCCACTCTTATGTATAGTTTTAAATGTTGTGGCAATTATCATGGTTTATAAATAAATTACACACACAGATATAGATATAGATATAAATATAGATATAGATGTATCTCAATGTTTATTGACCACATAAAATTATGGCATCTATGAGGCAAACATCTATTATATGTTTTGCTCACCATACTCAGCATAGGAATTAGACATGGTGGGTGTTCCTTAAATATTTGCAAAATGAGACTGATATGTTGGGGTTGGGGGGACATTGCTGTAAAAACTCCTAACTAAATTCTAGTAGTTGTGTAACACAGGTTGGCGTAAAAGGCAAGAAAATGCTTTGGAAAGTATTTTTCCCTCCCTCCCTTTCTTTCTTTTTTCTGAGTTCACGTTAGAATACAAGTAAGTTCCTTTTGGATTTGGATTGGCATTAGTCTTAAAATTTTCCCCCATTTCTTCTGAAATTAGTTAAGTAATCATTTTTCCAACCAGTGCATTAGACCCTTGGTGGCCAGCACTGTTAGGAAAACAAAGGAGTCTAGAATGCTGTGCCTGTCTGTGAAACTTCTGCTTCTCTCCCCATCATTCAGTTGGGGAGAGAAACAGAAGTAAAAATGCTTACAGTGTGAATGAATAGTCTACAGAAAGGAGGCATGTGCCAGGTGCTGTGGAAGCATAGCAGGGAAAGTGCCTAATACCTGGGGAGGAGAACAGGGAATGCATCCCAAAGAAGATGAAGGTTGACCTGAGTCTGAAATGAGAAGGGGGAAGGAGGAAAGACGATGAATCCAGGCAGAGGGAACCTTGTGCATACAGGCAGGAGGTAGAGCCTTCAGCACTTCAAAGAACTCGTGCTTTCTTCATGACCACTGCACAGAGGCCAGCGAGGGAGGGATTGAGCGCCTTGCTAGGGATGTGGGCTGGACAAGATCAAGTACTCAGGTGGTGACGCACCAGGAGGTCCTGCTGTGTTGGTAAAAGTACATAAAAAGCCAGACATTAAGCTTAAAACCAACATATAATTTAGTCTTAAAGCAGATACCATTTTTATAAAAAAATTCGAAGAAAGGCAAGTGGTAGCAGGTCCCAAAGGTTTAAGAACTATTTGTGAGAGAAAAGCTTGAAACGTATTTTTCTCCAGCTGGGAAAAGACAGTCAATAATTTGCTTTTAGCAGCAAACCCTGGAGATCTGGCCCTGGAGCCCCAGATTCCCGTCCATCTAAGTGTGAGAGACTCTGCTCCAGGCAGACACTGGCTCTGGGCTGATTTCAGGACACAGAGCTCCCTGTCAGGCTGTGGTCTAGAAGGAGCCCTCTGGTTTGGGTTTCAGCTTGCTTTGTTACTTTCAAAGCTCACTGACATTGGTGGGAACATAGCATTGAGGCTGCTTACCAAGGAAATTGTTAAGATCTCACCTGAGAAGGAGAAAGCAGTCTGCAACAAGACAACTTTTAAAAATGCTTGAGCAATCTCACCTGTCCCAAAAGACTGTAAGAGTCACATGTTAGAAGTGGTAGACAATAAAAACGTTTTTCTTTTTTGATTTTTCTGATTGTTAAAAAATACTTGCTCATTATTCAAATAATTAAAACAACAGAGAAATTTGTAATATAAAAAGCTAGATTTTTCTCATACTCCCTCCTCCCACAGATAACCACTGTTAATAGATGTATTTTCCTTAGATTTTAAAAGGTCAATTTACTAACAAATAGAAATCATTATAATTTTTTAACCAAAATGGAATCCTTGAACTGTTTTTTTTCCCTTCTTAACTAAATAAATACCTTGAACAACTTTCCATGTCAGTACATACATCTAGTTAAGTTTTTTAGAAACATTTTTATCTGGTCTAGGTACTTTGACTTCTATTTATTTATTTATTTAATTTTATTTATTTATTGTAGTAGTTTAGTAACCGAAAACAAACAAACAACAACAACAAAACCACTGTTACACAACACTAAATATAATTTTATCCTTCAGAATTTTATTTTGTTTTATTTTTGCATTAAGTCAATGGTAAGAATTGTTTTAAAAAGAGAATTCATTTACTCTTCTATTCCAAAATGGACCCAAATTGAAGGGTGAGTGGTGATAGACCAGCATATGTTTATTTTCCAGGAAAAAAATACTTTTTGTTGAGAAATAGTTTTCCTAAAATTGAAAAAAAAAAAAAAAAAAAGAAAGAAAAGTTTGCCGGTCCTGGAGCACTTTACAGAGACCCCTCCCCTCGTGCTGTGCAGTAGTGGTTATGGATGTTCTCAGGAGGCCGCTCTGAGTTGGTGATCCAGGGAGGTACTTCTGTGAGATCTCACTCAGAATGAGAGAAAGCATTAGTGTGGGATTACAGTAAGGTAGGAGTGCGCAGGCCAGGGAGCACCTCTGATACCGGGAAACAAAGCTAAAGAACATCCCAATCCTGGAAAATGTCTATTCTGAGGAAACAAAGCTCTATCTCTACCCTATAGCCTGGATATGATGTACATTTATGAGGACTTCAATATGTCGCACTAATAGACAAGAGTTTCTTTAAAACAAAAAATAAACTAAAAGAACAGTAATACTAAATAATCAAACAAAAGGCAAAATGCAGCAATTTGCATACTGAGCCAAAGAGAGAAGAAATGAGACGTGACTAGAAGGGGGCTCGTGTCAGGATTCTGTCTTTAGTGAGTACTTCTCAAATGCACCAGACTTGTCCACTCCCGTACACCTTAGCACATTCTGTTCCTTCTTCCTGACTTCCCTTTCCACCCACTCATCCTCTAGGGTCTAGTTTAGACTTTGTCTCCTTTTGTTGACCTTTTCCAAGAGTCCCAGAAAAAACCTATCACTCTCATGGCCGTGTCCCCGTAGTGCTTTGTTACATATTACATCTCCTTGCAGAGAGGGTGAGCTTCTCAAAGACAACATCCAACTCAAGTGCCCCGCAGCCGCTGTCCAGACAAGCACCTGGGACAGAGTGGATGTGCTGTACGTGTTTGCTCAGTGACTAAATGCCTGTATAGGACAACATAAGTGAAGCGTCAGCTTTCTCATCCAGAAAAGGATAATGATACCCATCTCCTACTACCTCTTGGGCATAAAATAATTTCACAAAGTACTCTGAGTTCCTTGGAATAAATATAAATAAAAGCTGTTATTACTGAACATATTTAAACATGTTTCATCTTTGAACCATGTAATCACATGAAGCTAATGCCTGCCTGTTTTTTTACTAGGTGCTTTCATAGTTACTCAACCTTTCTTTTTTTCCTTCTTTCTTTCCTTCTTTGTTTGTTTGTTTCTTTTTTCTTTCTTTCTTTTTTTTTTTGATTACTTTTATACCTCAATAGTAGTGATCTCTTTATAACAGGATGGTGTTTTAAATCAGGATGAGATAAAATATTGTAGGATTAGTACTGCAAGTCTGAGATTCAATTTGTACCTGGATGATGTTTTGTACTATTTAGCAATGATAAAACCTCATGTCTATGATATCTAATCTTGATTGCATGGATCCACTGTCATGAGGTCCTGTGTGACATTTTTCTTTGTGATATTAGGTTTCTCTCTTTAAAGCACCAGGAGTATTATACTGTGTTTGGAAGTGCCTGGGAGGAGCACAGTTAAAAATAGGCGCGCAGAAGCTGATAGGGTACTGGAGGCCGTGTGCACAGTAGGTGAGCAAGTGGACTTTGGAGAGAGACAGTCTTAGGTCAGGTCTCAATCCCAATTCCAATAATATTCTTAACATGTGTTGGCTGTTTTGCCATAGGCAAATTAATTACACTTTCCTCAACTGTGACACGGATAACACTTCCTGTCTCACGTGGTTGTTCGAAGAATTACAGTAAACAGTGCATTGACTACCATGCCTGGGCTCTAGTAAATGCATGGAAAATGTTCCTGGAATTATAAATGTAACTAAAGGACAGTGCCCCTGTCTTCTCTGCTCCTGCCAGCCACATATGCAAGCTTAGGACTACCACTGTGCTGGGCAGCCTTTTGTACAGTCCCCAAGGACCCCTGCCTTCTGGGTCTTTGCAGCCTTGGGAATACTTTTCCCTAGGCTGTGCGCTGAACCTTGGGACTCACTTCTAACAAATAGAAGATGATCAAAGTCATGGGTTATCACTTCTGAGAAGTTTGCCAAAGTATGTGGCGCTGGTGTCTTTCCCCTTGGGTGTGTCTCACTCTCCCTTGGGTTACTCAGCCCTGGGAAAGGCAACTCCACTCCATGGAGAGGTCCCCAGGGGCGAACTCTGGAGCACATCTTCAGTCACTGTCTAACACGGTCCCTTCAGTTTTGACCAGATTGCCACTTGGAGCTAGAAGCAGCCAGCTGAAGTACACCTGTGTTCCTGATGCACAGAAACTGAAATCATAAATGTTTGTTGTTTTAGGATGCTAAGTGTTGGGGTAATTTGTTACATACCAAGGCATACCAAATGCAGTGCCAGAGCTGAGGCTATGCTGGGGCTGTGCTGCTAGCCTGGCCAGCACTTAATGCAAATAGCTGATAAAGAGTATTGTAAAAGGGTACCTGGGGTTTTTTTAGAGGGTGAAGACCAAACGCCTTAGCACAGCCATACATAACACGGCCCATGCCTCCCTCTCCTGCAGGTACATGGAAGCCAATCATATTGCATTTCCTCCCTCCCCTCACAGCGCTGTGCGCTCCTGTGCACTGTATGGAACCCTCTCATGCCTGCTCTATCGGGGAACTCAGGCCTCCCCTTTAGGAAGCCTCCTTGGCTCTTCTCTTCAGATCTGAAGTTGGTGCCCTGCCTTGCATTCTTTTGGCAGGCTGTGCACTTCTCAATTATCATTCTGATAACTGTTGCTTGCTTAGCTTGTCTGGTATTTGATTCCCTCCACTAACTGTGAGTTGGTTTGAGGACTGTATTTCTTCAAGGCACGTAACTGCTTGGCCAGTAAATGGTCAATAAATGTTTTTACAATGAAGGAAGGAATGATTCCAGCTCTCAGATGGCAGTGTTGTTTCCTGCATCCAACCTCTTATGAAGTGAAAATATGCTTTCATTTATATCCTTTTAATATATGACATGGGGGTTGAACTTGCAATATAAACAGAACTGAAAGCAAACGAAAGGAAAAGTTTTTAGTCACTGACTTAGAAAGAGGCTGGGGAACATACCAGGAATGGGGTTCAGGGGATGCCAGGAAATGCAGTGACTAGACCCACCTCTAGCCCATCTGTGAACGAGGATGGATACATAGTCATTTATGTGTTGTAATTTTGCTCCTTTCTATTTCCCAAGAGCCGTGGTATTTCCTTTTGTAGAGTTTGCAAGTTGAAGGACTGGCTATAACATTTGTCTCCAGGCTTATAAAGTTCAGGTTGTCTATGAGTCTTGATCTAGAGATGAATTGGATCAGAGCCAATAGCAGCGTTAGGGCCAACACACATCATTATGATGATTGCCACATTCATCTCAGGTTTATTTTTTAAAATCCCTTAACAGCTACAACACAAAATTCAATTCTTGGTCCCATGTTTGTTCTAAGCCTAAAATGGAAAATGGACTTTTTATAGTCTAATTTTAGAACTCTGATAAGCTAAGGCCAGAAACAGTTTTCTTTCTCACTTTCTTGTCCAAATGTGTGCTAATGATGAAGTTTTAGTGATACTTGGATGAAAGTCACTGGAAGCACTTCAAGAACCCAAATACTAGCAGAATTAATTAGGAGCCTTATTTTCTAGAGTTGGGGCCCTGAGAAACAAAAATACTTAAGTCAATTTTCCAAGGTGGAAAAGTGAGACTGAGAGTTAACCTCTAATACAGAAATGAACTTGGAAGTTTGGAAAATATCTGGATAAATTTTAATGAGATCTGGTTATGGATTTTATATTGACCAAACGAATGAAAGTGTTTGAAAATACTTGATTCTTGACAACAAAGCCTCTAAGAAAAGCAGTGAACTAACTTTGAACTTCTAGTTCAAATGGGAGAGGATAAAGGAGAGAAACGAGCTTCAGGAAATATGTCTTCTTCATCTTTGTATGCCACACATAGTAGGTGGTCAATAAATGTTTGCTGAATGCTTGAACAATGAATGCTTAATTCTTGGTCCCAGTGAAAGCTGCATACTCACGTTCAACAAATTTACGATTTAGATCACACACATAACAAATCTACTTTAGAATATCATTTGCAATTTATATCTTATGAAAGTATGACATCAGATTTCACGGTCTTATCCTGTTCTTGTGCGTGTTCTGTGGTTGCTGGAGTAACCGAGTTGCCATGGATTACGCTGCAGGAGTTGTAAGGGTCAGCAAAGACCAGAGCCCTGTCAGTCTTCATTCAAAGGCAATTGTCCCTGAAAAATGTGACTTGCTTCAATATTTAAGCACTGGGCACCGATATTAAACTAGAATGATACTTTGGTTAAAAACCAATAATTAACCTTGTCTTCAACTCTAAGTCACACTTTAATAGCAATTTCATAAAGTGGACATTCCTCTGTCTTTCATTCTTGAAGTCCTGGATAGCTTTTAAATAATATGTCTCCTGGAAAAGTACACGAGTAATCGTTGCAATTTATTTTTTGTCATTATCTAAGCCCTTGAGACCTTACAATCCCAGCTCTTCTCTCCAAGGTAATTGCACTCATCTTGGGAATATGTAAGATGATCTTAATATTCAAGGCAACAGCCCTTTGAGAGGATTCACAACCTACAATGAAACGCTGTCTTGATGCTTTCTGCAAAATTTATTTTTAGACAAATAGAGTGTATTTCCTTTCTAAAGAATAATTTTCCTCAAAATCACAGTCTTTGATGTCACAGATTTACAATATGTATCCTGAATAACAGTTTTAATTTCAAAGTGGGGATTATGCAATTTATTATATTATAATAAAATGTTTCAGACTATAAATTAAGGCCATCTTTCAGGTACACATGATAACATTATTCTCTCTCTCTTTTTTTCTCACTAAGTTGTTATAAATTGCTGCAGTGCTTTCCCCACTGTGGTACAGAACATACTTAGATAGTTAAATTTTGTAATACCAGTAGTGTGAAATATTGACACTCACATAAGAAATATGTAAGATATAATTCTCTTTTAAAAGAGGGATTTCATATTTCTCAAGATTTCAGGTTATATGAAAAATTATCTTAGAAAATGGTCAAGTAATTTCAGGACTTATTTTGTATAACCCAAAACAAAGTTGAAATATGTATGTATGTTTCATTCATATATGTAAATTCCAGTAGAGTTATTTCTACAAACAGATTTGGAACTTTTTCACTTTAAAAAAATGAATTCATTATACAAATTTTTTTTAATTTTTTTATTTTTCTTACCATGCAGTTAAATATATTTGTTAAATTTTATTAGTTTCAGGTGCACAAGACAAAGCAATACTTAGACGTTTATCATTTATATCCCTCACACTGTATGAAACCCATCGCCCCTAAAATTTTTGATTATTTGAAATATAGGAATCCAGTTGTCCCTAAGAGCAAACAAGTTTCACAAAAGTTTTAAAGAGCTGTGTTCAAATTCTTTCTATATTTTTTTAAAGGGTAAGAGTGATTTTTCTGCATTTTTTGCTTCTTGTGATCAATAAAATTTTATGCGATGCCACATTCATTATAGTTGGACGAACAACATTATCGATGTTAGGAAGGGAAATGATTCCAATTTATTCAGTTATTAAATATATTGATTATGTGACAAAAATTATTTTGAGAAAGATAAATTTTATTTTTTTCTATGGCATAGAGAGAAACTTCAGACAAGATATTTGATTTACTTGAGAGTTTAGTTATAAATTGAAAGCACTGCAAGTGAGTTATGCTGCTATTTATCTACCTTGGAACTTGCATCCATATTTCAGGAAGAGTGCAGAACACAGATACACTTTGTAAAGCTCAGATTCATTATAAAAAGATTATCCCTTCTTTACTCACACCTCCCCCAGCCCTTCCCTGTCCTCTGCAACAAGTTTTAATGAAGACACACAGATTGACCATATTCTGATTCATAACCTAAAGACCCGACTCATTATTCTAAATTATCAAAACTGCTTTCATTTTGCATTCATTTGGTTTCAGAGAATAAAAATAATTGATAATTTTAAATGAGCCTACGCTAATATTACTTCTTACACTCTTGAAAGACTTAGCTTTAATAGATCTAGCTTTTATGGTTGAAGGATAGAAAGAAATGTTGTCACATGTATGTCTCCTAGATAATTATACACTTACATTAAACGTATATTCATACTGTGTGTGCATTCTTTAAAAATTAGCTCCAACAAATGTGGTCTTTGCAGCCCTAACCTTCCTTCTCTTCCGTTCTCATGCTGATGTCTCCTTTTGTATACAGGACACTCCCTTTGATGTCAACAGGAGACCTGGAGCAGCCGAAAGAGGTTATTTAGAGACATAAAAAGAAATAAGAAAAGCACACTGAAGGTTCATATCCATTAGCTGAGAACAAAATCATAGAGTGTACCTACTAGTTATTCATCGCACCAACATATTCACCAGTTGTATGTTTGTAGTTATTTTCATTATGGGCATTATTATTTTATAATTGTCTCCCCCACACACACACACACTCTGGGTATAAATCAGCCTTCCACATTGATGCAATCTCGTTGTTAACGTATTAGGGAAGAAGGGAAAAAAAAATCAAACATACTTTTTTATACAAAGTTAGTAATGTCTTTAAAATCTCACTTTGTTTACTGGAAATCATTGCATTGAAATCCAGATCCAAGTTCTTAGGTTTGAGCAAGCACTTAATAAGAGGCTTCTAATGAAATATTACTCTTTAAAGCATGTATGCTTTTATCTTTGAACTGCTTCTCATTCCCTAACTATCCTTCCTTTTTTTCTACTAGGCCACCGAGTGGCACTTCCTGAATGACATTTCAATAGAATTTCCAAATACAGTGTAACAAAGAGATCAAGGCCCACTGGGAAGATAGAGCAGTGTTTTGTTTTTGTTTTTTTTTAAGTGAAATGAATAGTTTTAATTATGTCTTTTCTACCCACTCCATAGAACCTTCCAGCTGCCACCCCCGCACCAAATCTTAAGTCAGCAAACATAAAATCATTTAGACCCGTTTCTTCACACCTTACCAACAAGGTTTAAAATCAGTTAGGCCTTCAAGCAGGTGCATTGTTCCCTGCATTTACACAGTCTGGGTCCCCTGTCCTCTGCCAGCTCCTCACTGAGAGAGATAAGCAGACCTCCTACAGCTCAATTATGATCTTGTTTTCAGTCATGCCCCCAGGATCTGTAGTAATCTCAACAACAGCTTGAAAAATGGACTTGTTTTAAAAGAAGAGTTAGCAGTTGCTGTGACAGATGACTATGAAACCTCCGGGTTATTCAGGCTTTCAGAAAGGGTCAACCCTTCATTTCCAGCTAGTCTTTTCAGTACCTTGAAAGCATTTAGAAGCGGTTATGTTAGCTTCAATTACGCTTCTTTAAACTGCAGGTATAATTGCAAGTAAAAGTCAATTATCTCATAGGTCTACACACTTTTATATTGCGAATGAGCCAAGTTGAAACATTCTAAATCAAAGCATTTCAAACATTAAAGTTATTTGAATTCAGAGAAGTCACATTTGATGAAGCCCTGGTGGGTTGCCTGAAATGTTGGTTTAAAAAAAAAAAAAAAAAAAAAAAAGTCACATGAATGTGTACACGTATCAGCCACTAGGAAAAGCAATTCCTTAGGAAGCAAACTTTTGGTAGTTCAGGAAATTCTAGTGGAAATGAATGTTTTGTGAAAACAAACAAACATATTCAGTTAAAATTTCTTGGGCTAAACTCCAAATTCTCTTTTATTTAACTGTCCTTTCCAACATTATGCTAGCTCTC
Source organism: Rhinolophus sinicus (assembly GCF_036562045.2). Classification (NCBI taxonomy): domain Eukaryota; kingdom Metazoa; phylum Chordata; class Mammalia; order Chiroptera; family Rhinolophidae; genus Rhinolophus; species Rhinolophus sinicus. Next base: position 50,165,389 of record NC_133754.1, on the reverse strand, counting down.
TCTCTCTTTTTTTTTTTTGTCGATATTTATTAGTGCATACATAATGTTACGGTGTATGAAGTAGAAGCAATATCTACTTCAGAATATTCTTGTAATTCTATCTCCAAGACTCTCTTGCTATTCTAACCACTTTAGATCTTTTGACTAAACAAAACTCTGTTACTTGGAGGCAATCAAATTTTTAGGTCTCATTTTCTTTTAGCTCAAATCCTGTTAATCTGAACTTGCCTTCAAATGTACACTTTAAAGATAGACCAAAGAATTTATGTACCTCTTGATGCTGTTCTAACAGTTTTTATTTAAAGCACAATTTTATAAATTTAATAAATATTAGTTTAATGATAGATTGAAGGAACAAGCATGAATTTAATAGATAAATGTTAGTATTATAAATGGACCACTATCCCAAATACGTGTAATGTACCAGCAGTCTCATTTGAACAAAAGAAAAACATAGAGTGAAAGAGGTATAGAGCAAAATTGACTGTTAATGCCCATTTGCCACTCTGTCATCACATTTATGACTTTACTTCTACTTCACTCTACACCTGCTTCCCTCCCCTTTGATTCTACATACACACACACACACACACACACACACACACACACACACACTTACTCTCCTAGTTTTAATGTCCTGTGGCCTCATTCTATTTTCTTAGATCTTAATTGGTTCTTAAACACAAACAATAGAAGCTGACTCTTTCTAGTTATGTAATAAGGGATTTAATTAAAAGAATATTGAGTAGATCACAGATATCTTTGGAGGACTGCAAGTTCAAGGCCAAACCTTGTAGAATCATGCCCCAAACCACAACCACAGAGATACCCTAATGAGAAACCACCTCTGCTGCTGTGATACAAGCACCGTCATTTTTCCATTGCTCCTCCACACCAGGAACTCCACTGGACAATGATTGCAAAATCACTGTGGCTTCTACTAATGCCACCAAATCAGTTCTGTTACCTCCAGCCTCTGCAAAGGTGGAGATGTGCAGCCTGTTTCCTCATGTGGCTTGCTTCTGCATTGAAGTCTTGTGTGGGTCTATGTGACCAGTGAAACTCAGATCACGTGCATGTGTTCTCCTGGTACAGGAAATTGAAGAAAATCTAGTTGCTTGGACTCTACTCTGGAGAACCAGGATTCTCAATGTTGAAAATTTCCCACTCATAACAAGAGTTTTCAAGAAGGTAAAAAATCTCTATAGGTGTTGGAATGCTTCACAATGATCCCTCATTCTTAATGATCCATCCATCCATCCAGTTATTCTTTATTTTAACAAACTTTTATTGAGCACTGGCTATGAGACAGGGAAGGTGCTGGGAGACCAGGTGCAAAAACAAATAAGGTGCAGATACAACTTTAAAGGACTCTGCATCAAATGAGGAAGGGAGATGTGTTAGCAGGTATTTGTGACTCAGTGTTGTATACACTGTGGCCTAGAAAAAACACAGACTGGGGTGGGGTGTTAGACTCATGTCTACTTCTCCAGCCTTTCATGAAGTGAGCTTGGGACTGTGTGACTAGTTCTAACCCTGGACTGTGAGCTATGAGCTGCAGCAACCAGGGTGCTTCTCCCTCCCTTTCTCCCTTTACGTGGATACCTGGAAGCCTTATCCCAGCTGATGTGAGTACAAAATGGAAGATGGCAACCAGGCCCACATTGGACTGTTTGTATGAGCCACTGAAGTCTTCAGGGTATTTCAATTGTCACAGCTACATTAGTTATAATAAATAAAATGCAGGCCACATGGTAAATCAAGAAAGTTAGAGTTATCCAGAAGATGGGGACTTGAGATGTCCTTTTAAATAATTCAGTGTAGCTAGAGTCAGACAGATGAGTCTAGAGAGGAAATCAGAGGCCAGATCTCAGAGGACTTAAGTCTGTCTTGCGAAGAATTTGCTTTTTTTTCCTTGAGGCTTTGGAGACACTGAAGAATTTTAATACCTTTCCCACCTTTCCACCTGGGAAACAACTTAACCAATATCCTTTGCAGAGCTCAGCTTCTCTGACACACTAAAATCTGTGTTGGCTAATAAAAAGGGATTGATCTTTCAGCCTTTCTGACTTTACTAGTTCAAATATGCAATGCTTTAATATTATACAATTAGTCCTTGAATATCAGGCTTGTGTAGAGTACAGGACGAGTTGTGTTGAATCTGTGTTCTTCACGTCACATGTAGTGTCTCGTTTATAAGTCAGCCTATACCTAGCACCAGCTTTGAGAAGGCCAAAGGTGTAACAACAGACAGATTTATAGACCTTTTAAAAGTGATGCTGAAGAAGCTAGACCAATTCACAGTGGTGCTCACCTGAGTTTTAAAGCATTTTATTAGGACTGTATGTTTTTCACATACAACACATGACCTATAGAGAATGCGTTTTCATCCTTGGGGGAAAAGAGATCAGTATTAAAGTTAGATCTTATTATTCAGAAAATGCTTACATCCTAAATATATTGAGGGAATGTTAGAGGAAAAGATATAATTTACTATAACCAAAAAACCCCACAGAAAAACAAAACAAACCCCCCCCCCCAAACATACAATAAAACATGTATACGTTATTAAAAATCAACATCTTCTTGAGATCATAAATTTTACCTGAGGTTTAAATCTTCATTTTATTACATGTTTCTCAAACAAGTTTAAAGTCATATGTACTAAATCAAGTGTGATGTCTTAGGAGTTTCTATTTAGAACTATCAGTAACTCCCCTAAGGCTTTAACTTTGGAACATTCTTTACATTGAAATTCTATATAACAGCATCTATATTCTCATTGACCTTCTATAATAGGGGGTGAATTAGTGTGTCTATTAGTCAACCTCCTCTAGGTTATGCTTAGTAACAAAGAGCCCCAGAATCTCAAGAACAATTGCTTACTTCTTACTCACATTGCACGTTGGCCCCAACAGATGGTGGCATGGCTGGTTCTGCTCTGCACGTCTTCCTTGTGACTACAGAATGAAGGAGTGGCCTCTCCTTCATACTGTTCATTGGCTAAAGTGACCCCAATGACAAAGCTTGGAAGTCAGTGAGGGAAGGATATACTCCTGTGTCAAGGAGGGCAGCAAATAATTGGTAAACATAATATACCACAATGTATAAAAGCATTTGCAAGTAATAAAGGAAATAATAGTGTTCCTTCTTTTCTCTCTCTCCAGTATTATTTCACCCACTATCCCTCCTCCACTTCTGCTACTAATTTAGCAGCAAATTGAACTCAATCTATACAGATACACCAAATACTACTTACCTTTAACACTCAATAAATAATGTTAATGAAGTGCTAGGGTTGAATAGAAATCTAAGTATCTTCTCTGCAAAGCGTTTGGAAGGTAGAGATTACCGTCAGAAGTGGGTTAATTTATATCATTGATGAGACAGATGCAGAGTAGTGATAGGTTTAAGAGCGCACTTTCAGGAGTCAGAATCCTAGGAGGTCAAACATGGCTTTACCAGTTCCAGCTGAGTGGCCTAAGCCTCAATTTTCTCATCTGCAAAATAGGATTAACAGTAGTACTTGCCTGTAATGAAAAAAATCCATGTAAATGGCTTAGCACCGTGCTCAGCAAGTGTTCTCACAACTGTAATGATTGTTTTCCTCTAGTCATTCACCCAACAAATATTGATTGTCTAGTGTGTGTCGGACGCTATGCCTGGTGCTGAGGATGCAGGTAGGAAAGGCATCATCTTGGCCTTCAAGTTATTTCCGGTTTACTGAAGGAGAAGAGTAAGCAGAGCAAATAGCTAAATAGGTGGATGATGGAGGGCAGTGGGTATAGAAGAATTCTGCCTAAAGAGTGGTCAGGAAAAATCAGGTAAAGAAAAGCATATCTAGGGTGACAAATCAAAATGTTTATAAACTGAAGGACATACATTAATAGAGAGAGGAATTCAAGATGTCATAATATTTCATGCACTCAAAAACATAGAGATTTGGGTGTTATTGTTGAATGGGGACAGCGTTTCTGTTTGGGAGGATGAAAAAGTTCTGGAGATGGATGGTGGTGGTGGCTGCACAACAATGTGAGTGTACTTAATGCCACTGAATGTACACTTAAATGGTGAAAGTGATAAATTTTATGTTGTATATATTTTACCTCTTGTATATATTTTACCACATTAAGAAAATTTTTTTAAAAAGCACTGAAAGGAGCAGTTGGCCTTTGAAAAGTACATGCACTCTGAAACAGTCATTAAGTAAAAAACTAACAGCATTATAAATATTCCTTGAGATGCACTGAAAGGATTTGAGGAGCTTAATGGTCTATTTTTCTTTGTTAAAAAAGAGGTGAGATTTCTGGACGATAGTGAAAAGAACTGTAGTAGAACCCATGGCTTGAGAAGGCCGCCAAAAATTGGGACTGTCTGAGGAAAGTCAGAAAGCAAATCAGTCCCCCTGTGAGGAAGTGGGCTGCTGAGTTATCTGGATGGTCCAGTTGATGTTAAGAAGCTTGTCTCTAGGATGAGACCGTGACACCTCTCTCAGCTTCTGTGTCTTCTCATCCTTACTTCCGGTGGAGAGGAGTCGTCTAGTGTGATAGAGTAGAGATGAAAGTTACAAAGGGATTTAGAGTCTAAATGAGCATGTAAGGTAAAAAAAGCACATGGTCAAACTTACCCCTCAAGATCCCTTGGAGTGACATCATATCGGTGCCTTATATACTTTTCTTTCAATAAGCACTCTTGTGCATATATATATATATATATATATATATATATATATATACATATATGAACAACAGAATCATATTCACTGTGGCTGAGACACTTATAATTTAATAGGCTTATAATGGGAGCCGAGGCTGAATGAGGAAACAGCATATTTTTACATCTGCTTCCCCATCCCTGACCCTACCCCCCCAATCAGGCCCATGGAGTGAACTGGTCAGCATAAAATTGTATTATTTTGCATTAAATTATATTATTCTTTCATTGAGTTGTTATATTAAATATGTTAATTAAATGCTTGAATGATGCAATTTAATATGTCAAAGTTTTTTGTTAGTGTCAAGTGATATTGAAAGGGAAAGGTTTTGGGAGGACAGGGAGGGTAGCTGTGCTATTCTGAAGAATCCAAAAGACCTGAACAATTATTAGGGCCCACTCACGGCAATGCCTGCTGTTACCTTCCCTAATGGTGCCTGCTCCATGACCTTGACCAAGGCACCTCGAGAGGTGGCCAGTGTGAAGGAAGAGAAGGGTAGCAATTACGGGAAAAAGAAACACCTGGGCACCCACCCAAGGCTGACTCTGTATGGACAGAAATATGGCCCTATGGAAAACTAAAACAACAGTTTTGTAACATCTTTATGGCATATGCTTTCCTCTTCAGTTAGGAGTAAGGCTGTTTTCTTTTTTTTCTTCCTCAAAATGGCCTTTCCATGCATGCTTTTTTAGACATTTGGGACAAATGGTTCATTTACTTTCTTTTTTTCTTTCTTTCTTTTTTTTTCTTTGTAGTTTCTACAGCCTAGAATCAAGAGTGGGGGGAAATTCATGGTAAGTTGTCTTGGGCTTGGCTTCTGACAAGGTGGGTTTAGAGGATACAGAAATTCTGAGTGCTGGTAAAAATTTCATTGAAATGGTTAAACAAATGTGGTTCCAGGCTGTGCAGTTAGAAAAGCATAGTAATTAAGTGATCATAATAACTTATAATTGATTTTATTTTTCAGTTCCTAAGGAGCTTCCATTTATGTTTCACATACAGAAAGGGACTCATGGGAGATTAGGGAGGGTCTGAGGACCAAACATCATGCTGAGGCTTCATAGGAATGAAACAGTCAGATAGAGAAAATAATTTCTGAGTTTAAGATCTTGGGGTTAGAGCAGTTTGAGGTGTGGGCATGAATGTGGGTGCTAAAGGTGGGTATTGCTGAAGGTCACTGGAGGTCACTGAAGTGTGAGGCTGCATACGAGTCTGCAAGGATTATAAAAAGAAACACTTACTGGGACACGCATGGAGTAATGAGGAGATTGGTGGACCAAGTGGACAAACTCTCAAGGCATGTAGGGAGGCAGTGAAAATCAGTGGGCAATAGCCACATGGATAGGAAAGAGCTGAGTGGTGCTGACTTCAAAAGAGACTAGTTGTGGAAGAGAATAGATCAGGGTCAAGAGGTGACAGTGGTTGATTTGCCTTATTTTGGAAAACTGTGAAATGGGGAACTCCGAATTCCATCCATGTTAGAAAGAAAACCGATGATCAGAGGAAAAACAATGTATTGTTCCAGAGGTTGTTGACAATAGAATGAAAATTCTCAAGGGAAATATGCTGGGGTGATGATAAATGCAAACAAATAAACAAATTAACTGAAAACAGATGGGATGTTTCAGGAAATTAGGTTTAATCTATTAAGACTTCTTAGTATAATGAATGGTTTCCAGGTTGGTTAATTCAAAGTTCTAACCACGTCATTCAAAAACTCATGTTCTTTCTATTTTTTTCTTTTGCTACATTTACTGTTTGGCTTGTTCTCAGGTTAATTCTCCTACACAGTGGAGAAGAAAATTGTGTGAAAAATGCCCAAATCCTCCAGGAATTTTGGGCAGTCATCCCCAGAAGAGGAAGACCAGTATCCCTTCCATGTTGCCTGTATCAGCAAGGAAACATTTACCCAAAGTCTTTAGATTTCTTTTTACGTCATCATTGACTACACTTGCATTGGATACTTGTTCCTAACCAATAACTGGCAAGAAGAATGAGGTCACCACCACTGGATTGTAAAGAGTTTCCCATGAATAGACTGTATAGTGTATGAAAAAAACTAAAGTTCTATTAACAAAGAGAATTTTTGTTGGGTAGGCAACCAATAGCAACCAACCACAAAAAAAACCTCACACAATATATTATTAAAAACTGCTTATATTTATATTTGTTAACAATTGTATGAATAAAAATATAATTGTAATCTACTCCAATTTGGCTTGTACTTCCATAGTTTCACCAAAATTCCTCTTCCTAAAATCACTAATGATCTCCATGTTGCTTAAACCACTGTACACTTCCCAGTAACTACCTTCCCTGACAATTCTGCATTGATTGATAATTCCTGAGATAGTCTTTTCTCTTGGGTTCTGATTCATCACCTCCTTTTGCTTTTCTACTTCTCTAAGTTACTCTGTAAACTTTCACTTTTTGTTTATTCTACACCAGTGGTTCTCAACCAGGGGCGATTTTGGCCCCCAACGGACATTTGGTAATGCCTGGAGACATCTTTGGTTTTCATAACTGAGGGGTGCTGTTAACATCTAGTGGGTAGAGGCCAGGAATGTTACTAAACATCATGCAATGCACATGGCAGTCCCCATGACAAAGAATTATCTAGCCCAAAATGTTAGTCAAGCCAAAGTTGAGAAACCTGCCCTACACTAAGCTTCCTCTAATACAGCTCTGCAGGGGTCAATTTTGTATGTTCTCTTCTCATTCTTCCGTCTCTCATTTAGATTATCTATTTTTTTCCTAGAGTATTAAATATTGTTTATAGACTAGCAAATTCTAATTAAATATTTTGAGACCAGATCTCATTTCTGAGTTCCAAATCTCTATGTTTAACTGTCTACTTGCAAGTTTCTTTTGCCTAGAAGACCTGATTCCTTACCTTCTGCTTATTATCTGTTCTATTCATCCTGCAGGACTCAGATGACATGTTGCTTGTTCAGACACGTCTTACTTGGTGCTCCAAGTAAGGTTCCCTGTACCACTTTACTCAAAGCACCTTGAACTTATACTTTCCACTACTGCTAGCAAGTTTTAATTATGTATTTAGTTTAGTTTGTGATTTTTTTTGTTTAATGTTTTTCTACCCTGCATAGTTTGTAAGTTCCATGACTGAGATTACATCTAATTTGTTTATAACTGTATCATCAATGCCTACGCATGACAAATTAGAAATCATCATGTTCTTAGTCCTCTTCTCTTTTGTCTTCAAGTTTGATGCCATATTTTCTGGAAAGGAAGAGTTTTATCATTTTCTCACTAGTTTTTCTAGATGGACAATGACAAGCAGAGAATACCAAAGTTGCTGAAGTGGAAGCTGGGGAATTGGTTGGGTCCCTCACCAGCTGAGTGACTTTTTACCATACACTGGGGCATGATTGACATCTGTCCTTCAGAACAACCACAAATGACTGCCATGAGCACTGAAGGTGGCTTTTTATTAATCCACAGAGGTTACATGTTTGAATGCCAAAGTTCTTTCAAATAAAAGTTCAAGGAAATTGCACATTTACCTGCAATAAGGCCAAAATATATATAGACTAAATAAATGCATATGAATTTTCTTGGCATTGTATCAATTCAGTTTGGTAATATAAATTATTCCACACTGATCAGAAGAGTCTTTCTCTCTCTCTCTCTCTCTCTCTCTCTCTCTCTAGATATATATATATATATATATATATATATATATATGATGCATATCACATAGGAAAACAAATCTATTATTACTAATAAATTCTAGTGATTGAGCATAAAAGATTTTCAAAATATAAAGTCTGTGGCACATGGTTTCTTTTTGGCGGGGTGAGGGTGAAATGTTGGCATGTAAACATATATAGTTTTACAGATAGCAATGTCTTCATGTGGACTGGAAAAGTCAAGGGGAAAGAGTTGTACCTGTCTTTCAATAGCTTCCACTGATCCATTAAACTTAAAATAGATTAATCTTTAAAGACAGTCAACTTCCCGGACACAGCAATTACTGTGAAAGATGGCAGGCCCGAGACATCCATTTAGTGGAAATCTAGCTCCCAATATAGCTCCCTCCATAATTCTAGTTCTCATTCTGGGCAGGCTGGCTTCTCCATCTCTGCTGCCAATCTGTTCAGTGCTGACTTGTTCTTGTCTGAGAAGGGAGAGAAGGATGAGTTTCTGAACTTTGCAAGATGTTCATTTGGAAATGAGGCAATCTTAGGATACCTTGAAAAATATTTAATCACCTTTTTTGAAAAAAAAAAAACAAACATAAGTGAAACCCAGGAAAATAAAATATGGTCTAGGTGACATATACCAAGATGACTGGCCCATGGGCAGTTAGTTTGAACGGACTGCACCATTGCTTAGACTCCATAGCTACAATTTACTCAAGGAATCAATGCAAAGAAACATATTTATGTATTTTGAAAAGTTTATTTTATGAGAAATTTATTCTGAAACAAAATTCATCAGACTTGATAATAAGATTTAAAATTGAATTCATATTTAAGGGGTAGACTTCAAGGAAACTTTTATAAGCTACATAGAGAAAGAATACAATGTATAGTTACTCATTCTTAAAACTAATATTTATTGAGAGTTGTTTGTAGAGCAAGATGTACAATTTGCTTCCTAAGACTCGAGGAATGTTGGAACTGAAACGGTAATTTAGAGATAAACAGGTACTATCTCTCTTCCTGAAGAAATTGAGATCTAGAGAGAAGATATTTATTTATCAGCCACACTGTATTATAGTTACTAAAGTATACTGTTTTTCCCGTGGAAAAAATTCACAAAGTGTCTAATCCAGGTCGTAGCGATGTTTCAGGGAATCTGGCCACTCTTCAGAGCCTTTCAGAGTTGTGTGCATTTTCACCGGACTACTGGGTGCTAAGCATTTCTGGAACACGTCAGTTTGTTATTCTGCAGAACACTGTGCAAGCCCCATTGCTTAAGGCTAGTATTCCCAAATGTGTGGATGGATTGAAATTCTCTGCTTACCACAAAAGGGTAAATGTATTTTTAATATTACAGACTTTGTGAAAGTTTAAAATATTCTAAAGTTACGTATATGTGAATATTGCAATGAAATACAACAGGTGACTATAAATAATTTAACTTTAAATAATAATAAAAAATGTCTGACAGTCAAATCTAAGATTAAATAAAATGTGTACTTTTCTCTTTAATTTATGATTCCCTGTTCTCTTCCAATTCTTCATTTACAAACCAAGATCTATTGTTAGCCATTAATTGTGTATTTCGTATTCAACATAACACTTTGCTAGAGCTACTAAATATCATTTACAACTTTCCACAACCTATTTCACTGTTTCTTATCAATTTTTGATCCATAATTGCTTTCTAACACCTCTTGTTAGTTAATCAGAATCTGTCTAGATTAGGCAATTGTATTGTTGCAAAGCTCTTTAATCATTATATTGAATTAATACAATTATACTCCCAATGCACCAGAATTTTCATCTAGGAGCTTGTATTTACAGCTTCCATTGCTTCGTTAGTGTCATCTTTTCGAAACTTATTAAAGAGACGGAGATTTCCACATTGCAAAACTATTAGTATTATCACCATTGGCAGGATAAGGAAAACACCTAAAATTTTTTGAGTGCTTACTATGTGCCACATATTATTTTAATGTTTTTGCTCATTTAATCTTCACAACAATCCTTTGATATAGATACTATTATTATCCCCATTTCACAAATGAGGAAACTGAGGCAGAGACAATAGCTTGCTCAAAGTCACAGCTAATAAATGACACTGTTAGTAATTAAATATGCAATTTGACTCCAGAGCCTGTGCTCTAAACCACTAAATTCACAAATGACATATTAAACTTGCAGTGAATTTTTAAATAAAATTACATTTTAATGAAATTATTACCATTTTCTTAAATAAGCCACTTAAGTTCCACTATGTCTAGATAGAATATGTGCTCAGAAAAAAAAAATTAATTTGGTATTCTGCTTCTAAGCCTCCAGGTTCAGTAAGCGTTATTAACAGAAAAAAAATTGTGATAGTATTCTGGGTATTCTGCTCAGGAGATACCAAGAGCAAATTCCTTGCCCTTGCGTTTCTAAAAAATGACAAGCTCTAACGCACATACCAGTGCCTACACATACAGGTTTAATTTTTTTTTTTTTCTCTTAAATCCAGGTTCAAACTGATCACCATGCAGACCACGGCTAAATGCTCCTTTGTCACTCTCAAGGCAGGATTATAACAATTGAAGAGGACAACATCAGGGCTTCTTGCCTCATTTTATGAGTGTGAGGCTTAACGGATTACTGTATGGGAACCGAGGAAGCACAGTTTTCACCCGGGTGGAGAGGTAAAATTATTCCCATTAGCTGGGAGTGGTTTCTAAAGAACATCAGACTCCTGCTGTCAGTGACTTGTTTATGTGCTAATTCCAGCGGTGCTTCAGGCAGTGATAAGGTCCTAGGCGGAGCGATACTGTTATGCTTACCTCTTACCAGTCAGAGTGGGGAATAATTCCATTCATCTTGCACATTAACTTAGTTTAGGCATTTGTCAGTTTTATTGTTATCATGATAAGCTGCAAACAGAATCATTATTCTTTTAAGAACTGCCACTAAGTACTTATCATTACCAATCAATGAACAAACTTTTTCCACTGCTTCGTTTTACACCTTGAGAACAAAGTAAGGGAGTTTAGGCATCTTCACTTACTCCTTCAAACCCAAATATTTGTCTTCAGTATCACACAGGAAGACCTGAGTGTACTAATGGGTCCAGGGCCTGGTGGTATCAAAAGCTCACACAGTTTCCCCAGGGAGCCTGTCATGTGTGCAGGCCCTTGTCGAGAATTCACATCTTTTCTTTTTTTTTTTTTTCCATCTTTAAAAAAATTCTTGCTATTAGCAAACTGCTGGGCTCTGGGCCTGGGAGGGGACGTACAAACAAGAAATGAGACATAATCCTTGCCGCAGAGGACATGTTCACAAAGCAGTCAAGAATTTGCCTGTGTCTCAGACTTGGAGAAAGCTCATTATCAGAGCACCCAGCCTACAAGTTGCCAAGGCGAAGGAATTTACATGTATTGGTCACCTAACAGGCGCTGTGTTTGTTTGCTCAGGCTGCCATAACACAGTACCACCACCTGGGTGGGTTAGCCAACAGAAATTTATTGTCTCACAGTGTTGGAGACTGTAAGTCCAAGATCTAGGTGTCAGTCAGCAGGCGTGGTTTCTTCTGTGGTTTTTCTCCTTGGCTTATAGATGGCTATCTTCTGGCTACGTTCTATGTCCTAATCTCTTCTTATAAGGACACCAGTCAGATTGGATTATGGCTTACACATATGACCTCATTTTACCTTAATTATCCCATGAAAGACTGTATCTCCAAAAATGGTTCCATTCTGAGATATCGGTGGTTAAGCCTCAACATATGAATTTTTGGGGGAGACAGTTCAGTCCATAACCTATGACAAATCATTTACATACAGAAGGTGCCAACAAAAAATGTATCCACATTTTAAGAAAGAAAGCAACTGTATTAAAATTGTAATACTCAATATATACTGATAACAAAAGAGGAATACAAGTTATGTGTATACGTTTTTTTGACAGCCCTGGTATATTATTATTTCATTTATTCCTTATGAACCTCCTAAGAAAAATGATATTATTGCCATTTGTAGATAAACAAATTGGAGAGGTAGAATAGAAAAGTGCAAAGATCTGGGGTTTTCTAATGGGGCATGTTCTTCCATGCAGGTTATGTGTCCGTGGTTAAGTTACTTTTAAGTTTGATCAGAAAAAAATGGGAGGAATTTGGGTAAAGAATCAGCCTGCTGTAGTAAGACAGTGCTACCTGTCTGTAGTTAAAGAAAGTGAAAGTTTCAACTAATCAAGTGACCCTTAGGTTTCAAGATCCTGGACGAACGCTAGACCACTTTACACATCTGAAATGTTTAACTGACAAATATTGAGACCCTTTAAAATGTATGTTGTCAGTGAAAAGCCTTCATGAAACTTGGTAACTTATTAATACAAGGTCTACCCTCCCCATTATATTGATCATCACGAGGTCTTCTCTCCCACATTTGTGTTATGAGACGAATCCTTCTGGCCAAGCAAAGGCAATTATTTCTTGGAGGGACTATCAGATTGAACTCATGTATAAAAGAAACACCGAGATTTTGATGAGTTAACCTGGGGAATGATGAGCCTCATTTTCTAACTGGGGAATGCTTTCCTCCTGTCTTTCTCTCCCCATCCCTTTAAAAAAAATAATTAAACTTCCTTCTAATTCTGAGTGTGTCAACTTCTTATACCACAAATATTTTACTTCTTAGGATTGTTGTGCCTACTAAATGAGATAATATGGGTATAACAAATTGCCTGGGACATTGTCAATATTTTGAATATAAATGGTGGAGGCGAAGCAGCTGGTGTCCTGAGATATAATCTCCTCTGTCTCTACTGAGAATCCTTGATTCTCAGAACTGAGAACTTTCAATAACGTCTGTTGTTAATGTTCTGTTATTATTTCTGAAACAATGAGATCTTTTTAATGTGATAATCCTATTTCCTAATAAATATTACACACAAAAGTGTTGATTAAGATTCATAAGTAGTCTCATTATTGTGTGAATTTTTAAACTTCTGAGTCAAACAAAGAACCACGAAGTTGATTACTTCCTGCAAAAAAAAAAAAGAGTGGCTAACGTACATAGGGAAGAATTACTCTCATTTTCTGACATCTGTCTTATAAAATAAGAGTGCACTGTATTGATGTGTAAATCCTTTTACTGAAATTTACATTCTTCCACTGTCTATTAAGGTCTATTACAGTGATGACCTCTGGGAATTAAAGTTTAATGCTAAATATTCTCAAGAAGACACTCCATGGCCTGAATACAGGTTTGATTCGCTGGCCCTCTCTTAGGTGATGGCTACAAGCTCTGGGAAAAATGCAAAGGAGCAGTCTCGAGGGGAGACTCCCTTTTTCAGCTTACTTTTCACTATAAACAAGTAAAGAGGCCAATCTTCTTTTTGCTGCTGGCCCCTCCTGTCCATCTGGATAAGAGACGTTGGTCTTGAGTGATCTTGCAAGCCCTAGGGATAAGTCCGGAGGTTAGAGGTCAGGTGGGGTTAGGAATGTCCCTACAGGGAATGTTCCTTTCACCTTCCCTTAGGTGGCTCTAGGTTGGCTTTTGTTTGCCTTGAAGCTGTAGAAACCTTTATTTTTAGTCGGGCAGGGCTTTTTACTAGTGTCAGGCTATAATTTGTGTGATAGGCTCTGAAATTTAGAAAATGTTTCTGTTCCATGTAGTTTTCCTTCATTCATCATAGCTTGGTATCTGAATCATTGCCTTTCGCTGTATTTGAGCCCTGATTACTAGTTAGTAGAGCTAATATAATGCTTATGGTGTGCCAGACACTGCTCTGAGAGCTTTAAAATATCAACTTATTAATTGAAATCTCAAGCTTTCTACTTTTAAGTGTTGTCAGTACCATGGTAAACAGTATTTTAAATTCAACCAGCTCCAGCAGAGGGCTTGCATTGTGCAAAGCACAGGTGCAAAGAAGAGGAAGGCTGAGTTACTTCCTGAATTTTTAGTTTAAGGAGACTTGATAAAATGAGTTTATAGATAACTATATTACAAGGCAGATTTTTTTGTTTGTTTCTATTTTGTTTATTTTGTTCTTTAGATTCTACATATAAACAAAAACAGATTGCATCTGTCTTTGTCTTCCTGACATACTCCACTCAGCGTAATACCCTCTAGGACCATCCATGCAGCCGCAGATGACAAGAACTCATTGCCTTCCATGGCCGAGGAATATTCCATTGTGTACTATACTGTCTGCTCTTTATCCCTTCTTCCATTGACAGATGTCCAGGCTGCCTCCATATTTGGCCATTCTAAACAATGCTGCAATGAATGTATGGATGCACACGTCCCCTCGAAATAGTGTGTTGGGTTTCTTCAGATAAATACCCAGAAGTGGGATTACTGGGTCCTTCTTTGTCTCTCGTTATAGCCTTTGTTTTAGAGTCTGTTTTGTCTGGTATAAGTATTGCTACCCCAACCTTTTTGTTTTATTTCATTTCTAGTTTCATGAAATATCTTTTTTTCATCCCTTTACTTTCTGTCTGTGTATCTTTCAACCTGAAGTAAGTCCCCTGTAGGAAGCATGCGTAAGGGTTTTGTTTTCTTATCCATTCAGCTCTCCCAATGTCTTTTGATTGGAACATTTAATCCATTTACATTTAAAGTAATTGTTGATATATATGTAGCTGTTGCCATTTTATTATTCATAATTTAGTCTTGTTTCTTCATCTTAAAGAAATCCCTCTAACATTCCTTGTAATACTGGTTTGGTGGTGATGACCTCCTTTAGCTTTTTCTTGTCTAGGAAGCGCTTTATCTGTCCTTTGATTTTTAAATGATAGCCTTGCTGGGTAGTGTACACTTGGGCTAATTGTGTGATGCTCTGCTGTGATCTGAAGCCAACCTCCAAGTATGTTGGTTCTGGAAACTCTTACAAGGGGCTCCAGTGCAGGCCCAGGTCACCCACTAACTGTGACTGACTGGGGACTACCTGGTAGGAGCTACAAAGTGATCCATGGTTGTTCACTGCCTGTGCTAAACCTGGAGGCATGTGGGAGAGACCACATTCTGAATCCAGGATGTCTGCCACCAGTACCAGGCCTGTGGTAGCTCCGCAAAATGCCAGAACACCCTGAGGTCTGCTGCCACCTGCTGGCTTCCTTAAGGTTCAGCTACTGATAAAAATCTTATGCGGTATGCAAGTTGGGTGAGGCAGAAGCTCAGGGAGTCACTAGAGTGGGAAGAGTTGTGTTCACCAGGTTAACGTAGCTTCTGGTTTGGCGCCAATGCTGAGCCTGGTAACTACTTAGCAAAAGTCTCAGAGCACACTGAGGCCAGTCGCTATCCAACTGGAGCTCTCGGACCCTGATAGTTTTCCGAGAAAGAGTGCAATGCAGGTGGGGCTGTTTATGCCGAGAAAGTGCCTCCGGTGTTGGGAGAGTAGGGGTGGGACAGGATCAGAGTTCACCAATCAGATTCAGATTTGGTCGTGTGGGGGAGGGCTCAACACAAGAAAGATGGTGCCTGTCTGCAGGCTGAACAGCAGCAAGACCCCACACAGTGAAAATGGCAGCTGTCCTCCAGCCCTCACCTCGAACCAGTGCTCCGTCTATGCCTCCAATGGCCCCTGAGTCATCATCCCTCTGCTGGAGCCTAAGGTGAGTGCCTGCGAGTGAGTGAGCCTGTGTGTGGACCCTTTAAGAAGACGTTTGGGTTTCCCACAGCTTTTCATCCCACCCAGATGGTATGAATCCCCACTATTTTTCACAGCCAGATGTTGTGAAGCCTCCTCTTTCTGGCACTAGTACTCCAGCTGGGGAGCCAGGTGTGTGGCTGGGGTCACTTTCCCCTCTTTGGGGAACCTCTGTGGCCGAGATATTCCTCCCAATTTTCATCTGCTGAGATATTCCTCCCAATTCCATTGTGTCTCTGTTCCTTGTACCAGTTTCAAGGTGGCTTCTTTATACCTTTAGTTATAAAACTTCTATTCAGCTAGACTTCAGATGGTTCTTCATGTTGATTTTTCTGTGTTTTAGTTGTAATTTTAATGTGCTCATGGATGGAAGCAGGCACAGTGTTTATCTACTCTGCCATCTTGGATCTCTTTACAAGGCAGCTTTTGATAGATGTCATGACAGAAGCACAAATATAGTGTTCGGGGGGTTTAAAAGAGAGGGAACTTGCACTGGGATGTGATAATGTATCATGTGGGAGGCAGCTTTTGGGCACAGCTTTGGAACAGCAAAGAGTTCAAAAGGCAGAGCTGGAAAAGTACATGTTTTTGGAGGCTGGAAGAGCATAAGCAATGGGCAGATACTGGGAGAGAAGCACAGGGTTTGTTTTGGGGGGATAATGAAAAACCTGTTGTTTCTGGAGTGTGTCATATATGTAAGGAAGCAGTGATTGAATCATGGTGAACCAGATTGGCTCCATAAAGTACAATATCTGGAAAGCTAGGCTGAAAAACTGTTGATTGGCAATGTTAAGACACTGAGGGGTTTTCAAAGGGTAAACAAGACTTGTGGTAAATGTGAGAGAGGGTAAGATGGTGGAAGGATAAAAGCTAGAGCCAGGAAGAAGTGTAACGAGGTTACTGTAATTGTCAAGCAGAAAGGCGATGAATTTGGAATAGGGGCAGTTATGATGAAAATAAAAAGGAGAGCTTAAAAGTGTGTTTGTGGAGGTGGAATCTCACTGTAAGGTGAGGGAGAGGGCAGAATCAATCAAAATTCCAGAACTTGCAAGGGTGGCATAATGGTGGTTGCATTCATAGAAGTTGTGAAGTTACCAGTGTAACTTCTAAGTGTGATTCTGCTTGTGTGTGAGTGTGATTCAGCTTGTGGGAAGATAATTATAGTTTGTTTTGGGCATGTTGAGTTTGAGGTCCTGTTAAGACATCAAGATGGTAGAGACCCACCGAAAAGGCTAAGCTGGGTCTCTGCCAAGGAAAGTCTTGTTGAAAAATAAATGCACAGAGGAAATACAGTCAATCAACTGTATCATATTCTTAATATCAACAATATCAGTTGAATAAAGTTCTTAAAGAGGCTCTGAAGCATCACCTCACCTTAATTATCTTCTATAATATTTGGATATTGAACTGTTTTGTCATTTACCTTTGAAGAATTAATGTGCAAATTAATTTTTATGTATTCATTATAATACTGCTATTAAATACAGAAAACACAAAATATAAAGAGGCAAGAAAACAAAACAAAACAAAAAAACTGCCCGTAGACTCACCATCTAAGTAAGGTAAACTCTATTAACATTTTACTATATTTTCATTCTTCTGTAGTCTTTTTCAACTGTAAGTTTTTCTCCACATATATGTAATCATATTGTAAATGTAACTTTTATCATTAAGTCTAATTCTAACCTTCTTTTCTGTCAGCTGTTCTATACACTCCTTGTGCAATCTTCTCCCATTAAATACATTTAGGAAATTCAGAAAAAAGATTGCAATAAGAAAGAAAATAGAATTGATAGAATTTTACCTATTTTTTTTGGCAATCCCCATAATAATTTCCATTTGTTGCTTTGCAGTTTTCCAGTATTTAGCCATCTATTAATTTAAATAGAAACTAGCAGTATCCGCTTTTATTTGCTTATCTTTGGCTACTTGTCTTCAGAATTGGCAGTAAATGTATACTACTTATGAGAGCAAAAGGCATGCCCAGATACTAATTAAGGTATAGTTGGTATAATTCCACATTCATTGCTGATGAACACGGGAAAATAATATATTTTCCACCAAGCTTGTATAAAATTCTAAAGAGTGTAGGAGAAATGCTCCACAGATTCCATCATAAAGGTAGATGCAATTTAAAAAATAAATAAATAAACCTGACTAAAATACTCATGACTAGTTTGAAACTGTTAGGGAAAACAAAATTCCTCCCTTATGCCTTTTCTCCTCTCAAATGAAGGAAAACACCCTCAATTATTCTTAGTTTGTTGATGTTAGAGGATGGTGAGCCCAGAATCTGTTGTGGGTTGGGTGAGACATCAACCACACCTGCCAAGGCTGTTCCTAGAAGAGTTTACATCCAGGGGGAACTAATCCCAGGAGGAAGTTAATCTGTAGGGATTTGCTCCATTGTCACTCATCTCTTCAGACTTTTGTTCACCTTGACAAGCATCCTGAGGTATTGAACCCTTTCCAAGGCTCTCTGATAAACCACCTCCAAACATTTTTTTCCTGCAATGTCAGGAAGTGGCATTTTGCCCCAAATAACGGGAATTCAAACCTTAAAAGAGGTGAGTTTGTTTGAAAGTTTCGAGTGTCAATTCAAGAAAGGTTTACATTTTGTAATGTTTTCGTTATCCTTAGTCTGGAGAAGCATACAATTTGAAAGTTAGACTTGTATAATCAAAATCTATATTTTAGTTTTGTATCAGTGTTTTTTATCTGGTAATATATTGACACTTAAGTCCCATTAAATGAAAAGTAAGGAAGAGGTGCAGTCCTATATGAATGCCACATACAAATTATGTATCTTTAATCACACATTTGGTTATAATTTTATAAATTTTATAAAAATTACTTGCTTATTACAAATGGTAAGATCGTCCTAACACTTTTTGTAATAAACTGTTTTTTTGTGAAACATCTGAATTCTAGGAGCGTTTTGTACTTCTTGATACTACTGATATTTAAACAGTGCTCTATTTAGAATTAGAGCTAAAACTTTTTTAAAAAGCAGGATGCAAAATATTACAGTGTCTCATAATGGGATTGAGGTTTACTTTAAAAATGTTTTTATTGATTTTAGAA
This sequence comes from Rhinolophus sinicus, assembly GCF_036562045.2. NCBI lineage: Eukaryota > Metazoa > Chordata > Mammalia > Chiroptera > Rhinolophidae > Rhinolophus > Rhinolophus sinicus. The sequence continues at coordinate 50,146,306 of NC_133754.1, read as the reverse complement.
ACAAATAAAGATAATAATTGAAGGATTGTCTGTCCAGAACAGTTGAGATGGGGACGGTGGAGGGGGACTGTTTGCAGGGGAAGTGTGGGGGCAGAGGGCCAAACATTGACCATCCTGGATTAGACAGAAGGTACTGCCCAAGAGTTGCATTTTATAAAGCACCCTCTTGATTTGTTCCTCAAAATTCAAAACAAAACAAAACAAAACAAAAAACCTAAAAGGTGTCTACCTAACCAAGTTTCATCTTAATGCTAATTTCAAGTGGGCTACCAGGAGATGTTGATGTGTAATGCTGTTTATATGCATAATGGGCTCAGTCTGGCTCTAAGCTTTGAAAAATGAATGCCTTTCATGTGCTTGGTTTGTCAGCTTTAATTGGGGAGGTGCCTCAGTTCTTTATTTCATTAAAACCCCTCCAACCAAGAACAAAAGCAAGACATGTAGTTCCTATGAGAATGGAAAAATATAGATAGATCATTTTAAGTAAAATTGCAAAGAGAACCTCCCCAGAGAAAGAAACCTGGAGGAAAGATCACATATTCTTTGACAAGAAACAATTAAAAATATACAACTTCTGATATTTAGTGACATTCAGAAATTATTCAGATATTCAGAAATTTTTGGAAGTAGTAGGAATAGATACTTTTTATTGAGTTACTTGCCTGCCAGGCTACTCATCTGCATTATCTAATGTAATTTCCATAACAATTGTATGAGGTGGGATTTATTACCAACATCGGAGACCTAGACCTAGAATGTAAATTACTTGGCCAAGGTTCTTCAGCTGAGTAAAGATATAGACCTAACTTCAACCCCACAGAAGTTTCTTACCTCAATGTGTTTGTTTTTATTTTAATTTTTCTTTATGCTTTGGTATTTGGCATTATGAATAATTCGATGGCCATCAAAAAAACCCAAAGGGTATTTTACCCAAATAAAAAGTAATTTGACACAGAAGTAGAGTTTCTATATATTAGATTTCTTAAGAAGCAGATTAGTTTTTAAAATGTTGACTAAAAATCCATGTTTTTAAAACACAACAAATATTCTCACATTATCTAATCCTTTATAGAAATGATAACTAACATAGTCTTACACTTATGGAAAAAGACATTAGTCTTCTTAATGGAAAAAAAACAAAGCTGCATTACCCCATTGCTTGAAAAAGTCATCACTGTGAAAGCTTTCTGAGTGGCACAGGCCATCTAGACATTTTATATTTAATCAATCACATATTATCTGCTCCGAAAGGGCTGATCTTTTCAGCTGGATATAGGTATTAAAGAGCAGTCAGTCAGCCTCTTTACAAATGAAATCATAGTCCTCTTTCTGGATTCAAGTGGTCCAGGGGTCTTAATGATATTCATCTGTTATCACTTTTGGCTTAAACCACTAATGACGGTTCACGTTTGTTTTGTCGGTTCTTCTCTCCTCCTGGAGAAGGCAGAGAAGGGCAAAACGCTGGTACCACAATAGGTCAGAACCAGGGTGCACACAGCGTGTTTTAACCAATGAGGGCATTATCTGTCCGGCCTGGTGAGAACACTCGGTGGGTTCATAACTGTGGAAAACTTTCAGTGCTTTTTAAATAGACGAACACATTTACAAAACAATATTCTTGAAATGGCTCTCAGAAGCACATCATTGTCTTTATGTGGAGAGTGATTTAGAGTAATTAAATATAGTCATCAGTGGGACAGAAGATGGAAAATTACCAGGGTAAATTGAATACATTTTCTCATTTGGAAAAGAAAACAGACACCTTTGGTGATTAAGACCTACTGCCTTCAAGAAGAGACAATTAACTCTTTTTCAATTTGTTTCCCAAAAAAGATATTTAATGATGTAGTGCCCTGTGTTGCAATTCAACATGGAGCACTTTGTCAACTGCTTGATGTAAATGACAGATGTTTAATCTTAATGGTACTGCAGAACAAACTTTGTTAAGAAGGCTACAAACCAGATGTTCCCAATATTGTCATTGAGAGAGAGAGAGAGAGAGAGAGAGAGAGAGAGAGAGAAATGTCTTTTCACATTGCCACGAGTGAAAAAAAGAAGACTCTGTCAGAGTATCTCATGGACAATGCAGAGCTAGTGTGTGGGAGAAGGGTTCCAAACTGCATTTGTGTTCTGAAAATGAAAGACAACCCTCTTCAAGTTAGGGTTTCTGGAAGTTCAGAAGATCAAGTCCACTGTGCTTATGACTTCCACATTATTTTGAGTAAGTGAAATGTGAGTGTTCCTGTGGTCATAACACAGAGATGGTAAAAAGCTCGGCATTTACAGCTGCGAGGGCAGAAGGTGACAGAGAGCAAAGGAACCTCATACCTTTTCATCTTTAGCCACACCTGCTTCTCCTGTAGTCCCCTAGGGAAAAACAAACGTCCCTTAATCTGTTTCCCTGACCAGCAGGCAATAGGTGGGGGAATGTAAAGTCACAGCTGTTACTTAAAAACAAAAAAAAGACGAAAAGAAAAAGAAAAAAAAAAGAGTTCTGAAATTCATATACATATAATGAGTATATAAATACCAGGTACCCCTGCCTACTTACTTGATTCTAGTTGTATATTATGTCACCCCACCCCCTTTTCTTCTCTTCAAAGCAACTACTGAAATTCATTTTAACCAGATTTCTCTTGTGAAAAAAGGGGACAGGTGATTCTTAGTCAGGTCCTTGTTCCATTGGAACCTGCAGGTATTTTCAGTTCCCTGATTTAGCAAAAAAGACTTTCTTCATGACCACTGTCCTCTCTTGCTTTCTGTCCATTCATCACTGCATATTAAACCTGCAAACCAGGCATATGAAGCCCCTGAAAGCTTTACACTGTTTTTAATGCTGACAATCATATTTATAAGGCAAAATGCAGAATTGAGTCAACTCTTGCAAATATTGCTTTTTAAAAATCTATCAGAATAGGCTAAGTTATGCTATGATATTAACCAACCCCCAAAATCAGTGGCTTAAAACAGCAAAAGTGTATGTATGTCCATCCTGGATGGCAGCATGGACCTTCCAGAACCCAGACAAATGAAGTAGCTACTGGCAGCTGTGCCAGAGACAAAAAGACTGTTCTGGAGTATTTTGCACTAACAGCTAAATGCTTAATTCAGAAGTGACCCATCACTTCTACTTACAATGCATGGACCAGAACTAGTCACATGGTCTCACCCAGTACCAGGAAGGGGGAGAAAACAAGAAATATTCTGCAAACAACAGGTGGTTATTACAGAAATGTAAAATATCTGTTCTGGTAAGCATGAATGATCATTAGACATTTTTGCTTTTCTTTAATGAGTAGTAAAAAAGAAAAAAAGAACATATAAGCATTGTTACGAATGTTTAACTTACATGTTTTGAAGAATCTTGATGGCCCAATCGGTTGACTGGACTACTTCCCATACTGTATGGGAATTTAGATAAAATCTAGAGGAAGAAATCTCAAAAGATTTTTAAAATCTAGCTAAATTTTGTCATCTTTTTCCTGTGGAAAAATTCATAATTCTGTTTCATTATTTTATTTCTTAAAACTGGTATGAAATTCATAAAACGTATCAAGAGAAAGATAATGAGTTAAAAAATACATTGTTATATGAAAATTGACTTGGCTCTTCTGCATAACCCCTATTGGGTTAAAATGCAAATTATGATATTTTCACTTGTGAGAACTTTAGAAAGATTCCTTTTGTGCAACTGTTGCCAAAAAATCAGCATGAATGGAGAGTTTTCTCGGAGTTTTGTGTATTGTACTCAGTGTAGCACAGAACAGCAGGACAGCCCTGTGTGATGTACTGCCTTGTCTATTTTTGTTTCACTAACTACATTCTAGTAAGGACACATAATAATTGCAACATAACAGAAGCTTTATGTTCCAACATAATGATTAAAGAATATCAATAATGTAGGCTCCAAGGAACAGAACAGACTTAGTGCTATTTCCTTTTCAGTCTGAAGGAAGCCAAAATGAACTATCAATGAAGGTTATGGTCCATCAGCTTAGAAATCAATAGAAAAAACAAGTCATTGCACAGCACAATTCACTCAAATTACAAGGGCCTTTATCAAATCTTTTGGAGCAGGAATATACCTTCCCAAATATACTTTGATTTTAGAACATTTTGAGTGTACCAGATAGTAAAGCTGTACTTTGCTGAAGTGCTACCCTATCAGAACAGCCACTACGTTAGGTATTTGGAGTTTATTTTATTAGGACTAGGCAAACCACAAAACAGATAAAGCAGTTTTATGGCCTACATCTGGTTGAATAATAAAACATATGGTCATACAGTCAAGAATGTGCAGCTGTAAGTTACTGTAACTACCCAACTCAAGATAGTGATGGAGATAACAGCACGTGGCATACAGTAAGGCTTACTCCTTTATACATCATAGGGTGGATATTTATGATTCCTAGACATTTGGGGTGGGATTTGCTAATTACCATGGGGTTTCTGTCATTGTTCCTTTGTTCAGGTTATTTTACTTATTTATAGTAGAGCCGATGTAGATTCAGGAAGGGACCGACATACATGCTTTTATACTTGATTTTATATTTTGCACTTGTGTCATGATTCTCTATGGCTGGTCTCCAGCTAAATCCTCCTGTTGGCTTTAGAATACTATTCCTAGTTTAATAAAAAAAAAATTAACCCAGTTTCTTCATACATAATATAGAGTTACAGTGTTGATGAGTAATATATAAGAAACTCAAGTTGTTGCAGTGAGGAAGCTGTTAAACTAATGATATTTGAGAGAGAAACAGTGGAATAGAAAAATCATATCCTCACATCTGGTAAATGATTCCTTATGTCACTAGAACCAAGCGTAAGCCAATAGCTACCCACTGGTCATATATCTATGAGAAAAACAGGGAGCTCTAAATGAAATTTATTTTCAGGTCAACTGTGTAATAAAAATAAGATATTTGTATATCACAAAATCATACTGTGTTCTAGCACTTTATTCCAAAGAACTATCCTTAGCCTTAGATAAGCAGAAGAAGCAAAAGTTTTCATGAGTGAGATACCCTAGATCTTGTTTTTTGAACTACTCTGCTCAACTAAGGTAGAGGAAACCACCAGGCAGGCTGTGTGGCTAGGCATAGTTTTAGATGCTTGGGACATATCAGTGAGCAAAGCAGACTCCGTGGTCTTGTGAGGTTACATTCTAGTGGGAGGGTGTGGGACAGAAACTAAACAATTGACATAGTAGATAAGTAAATTATATAGTGTATTAGAGTAGCACAAGTCCTATGGACAAAAGAAAAAACAATTTAAAATAGAGTAGTCAGAGAAGGTCACCGAGAAAGTGCCATTTGAGTAATGATTTGAGAGAGATGAGGGACTTAGTTATACAGATATCTCAGGGTAGATCATCCCTGCAGGAGACATAACAAACGTCATTAATATGAACATATGTCTGGTCTGTTTGATTAGTATTACTGGTGTGGAGTGAGGAGAGAGAGAGGATGAGGTCAAAGTAGTAGTTGATTGGGGTGGGTATGGGTCATGTTGGATCTGGTAGACATTATAAGGGATTATAGGTATTTCTTCTTCGTGTTATTTAAGTCATGAACAAGTTTGAGGAGAGAAGTGACATGAAACAATTTATGTTTTAAAAGAATCGTTCCAATTGTTTGGTTCAAGAGCTTCAAGGGTTAAAGCAGGGAGACCAACTGGACGGCTATTACAGTTATCCAGGCAAGAGAGGATGATGGCTTGGACCAGGGTGAGGCTGACAAAGATGGGAGAAGTATTAGATTCTGGCTATATTTTGAAGATGGGACTAACAAACAACCTTTTCTGATCTATTGGGCTTATGAGAGAAGGGGAGGAGTCAAGGATGATCACAAGGTAGGTTTTTTGTTGTCTTTTGATTTTGCCGTAGCAAAAAGGAAGAATGGAATTGCCATCAACTGAGATGGGAAAGCTAACCCTAGAACAGATTTTGAGAGGGAGATCAGTAGTTCAGTTTAGGTCATGTGAAAATTGAGATATGGTATACCAGTTGTTCATAATCTTTAATGGAATAAAATTTCCTATTTAAATGTGTTTAAGGTTTTTAAAATAAACTGATTAATTAATTAATTAATTGAATTTAGTACTTTCAGACATAGCAAGTGTCATAGTAGTTGTAAATGAATGGCTTAAATTTGGGAGATATGACTCAAATCACAGAGCTGGTAAGTGAACTAGGCGGTTCTATGTCACTGTTTATGGATAATATCGCTATTACATTAGACTCGTGAAAAAAACAAGTGCTGACCAACTGACCTTTTTCTTTGACTGCTGTGCATATGCATCTGGGACCAACTCACTCACAGACATGTTCATTTAAAAACGATCTGGGGTTTTACTTGAGAGCAAGCTAGGTGATTCTCAGTTATCTTAATAGAAGTGTAATGGACAAGGGAATAAATGATTTCAGTTCATTTCAGATTTGTCAGTGCAGATCTGCAGAATGACAATTCTGGGTGCCACAGTTTGAGGAGAACATTGGCAAAGTAAAATGTGTCCAGAGTGAGACGATCAGGATGCAAAGTGGCATGGGAATCTTATCACATGAGGAGTGATGGAAAGAACTGGGATGTTACATAAGATTAAGGAAAATATCTCTAAATGTTTAAGCAAGATAAAATTTAAGCTATGTATTTAGAAGAATGATAAAATTCCTGAGGGCTGAAATGGATGGAATTTTCAAGGAAACAGAGTAAGTCTCAAAAGAAACAAGCACCTCTCACCGATTCGAATGTCTGAAAAAGGAATAGCTTACCTTGCAAGCATATAAGCTCCATCACTGGACAGAATCCAGCAGATAGTAGAGGACTACTGTCAGGGATTTGAATTGAATCATTAAAATTTAGAATCAAGAATAATCTTACAAACCCTACATAGAAATCCTACTGAAAGGAGCCAGAATAGTGAAACCCTATGGTTTTGTCCAATTCCCCGTTTCTGTTACTATAAAAGCTCTCAAATTCCACCCACTGGATTCTCTTTCTTTGTGTTATAATGCATGGTTTGAGCTCACCATATGCTGAACATAGATTGTTGCTTGGTTAGTCTTTACTTGGCCCATGCTTGCATTCTTAGGCTTCTAAAAAGTTGAATTGTAAGCTTACCAAGGGTCAGTTATATTTGTTCCCAGACCTGTTTATGCCAGTTTTACTTCCTATTGTAATGACATGACTTAATTAACTATAAAGTAAACCAGTGATGTTTGAATATGTGAAGGGAGTTGTTATTTCTGTGAAATGCAAGTGATTGCTTTGGAAAATTGCCAAAGGAGAATAGTGAAAAATTGCTATTGAATTAGTTTTCTCTTTTTGAATAAGAGAAAGACTGAGAGAAGATATAAAAATATAGAAGGATTCTGGCTCAAATTATAGTTCTTGATCTATTTTTAAAGTAAATGAAACTAAAAACTACATGTGATATTGTTATGGACTGAATTGTGTGCCCCCAAAATTCATAGGGTGAAGTCCAGCCTCTAGTATTGCAGAATACAACTGTATTTGAAAATTACCTTTTATAAAATAACTAAATTAAAATGAGGTAGTTAGGGTGGGACCCTACTCTATTATGACTTGTGCCCTCATAAGAAAAGGAAGACACATCAGCGATGTGTGAAACACAGAGAAAAGACCAGGTGGAGAGGCAGGAAGAGGACAGCCATCTAAATCCATAGAGGGAGGCCACAGGAGAGACCAAACCTGCTAACACCTTGATCTTGGACTTCTAGCCTTTAGAACTATGAGAACATAAATTTCTGGTTAAGCTAGCCAGCCTGTGGTATTTTGTTATGCAGCCTTAACAAACAAATACAGATGAGTTGTGGGGCAATTTATGCAAAGATACAAGAAAGAATATCAATCAGAAGACCCCAACCCAAAAGTATGGTGAATCGATAGATATTTTAAGTCTTAAATTAAATGTTTAAGGTAATTGTATCTATTATTTATTGTGATTAGCTGCCTAACCTACTGTCTTGATTAATACAGCAGTAACAGGTTCTTTTCCTCCAGACTGAAGGGTGTTTACTCTGTTTGATGTCACAGTATTATTTGTTCAAAAACACGTTATCTAGGACTATTTATCATGGCATCATGAGGGAAGTCATGAAGGATGGACCAATTAGATATTGGTCTGATGTTAAGATGCTAATAATAAGTGATACAAGCCAAACACACAAATAAGTCTTCTTCAAGACAGTACAGTGATGAGTCATTACTGAGGAACTAAAACTGCTGTAGGAGTTCTCAGGGAGGCAGAATTGTTTTAGTAAAGGTGATCAGAGGACATCTGAATTCATCTTTTAAGGCTGGAGGTAAGATATGAACTAGTGGAAATAGGCAAGAGTGTTATTCTAAGTAGCAGGGCTGGTGTGAGAAAAGGCACCAAGTTTTGAAAGTTCACAGGACATTTTAGGAATGGCCAGTGGTTCTATCTGACTAAGGCGGTCAGTAGATAGTTATTTGGCTTACTAGGTCTACCTTGGTAAAGCTCTATCTATTGGTTCCAGTCTCAATTCTTGCCACTTACTGCCTTCATCTTTATGCTCCTGTACCAGGAAACCAACTGTGACTATCTTCACATAGAATGTGCTTTATCACCTTCCTGCCTAGCTTGGCTTAAACTTTTTCTATAAAAACAGCTCAGGCTTCAGCTTCTCAAGAAAATTGTATTCCTTTCCTATTGCTCCCATAACACATTACCACAAACTTAGTGGCTTAAAACAACACAGATTTATTCTGCAGGTTAGAAGTCTGACACAGTCTCACTGGTCTCAAATCAAGGTGTTGGTCAGTCTGCGTTACTTTCCAGAGGGTCTAGGGGTCACCATGTTTCTTGACATTTCCCATTTCTGGAGGCAGCCCGTACTCTTTGGCCCACAGCCCCCTTCCTCCATCTTTGCCATCAAGGACAGGCTGAGTCCCTCTCAGGTCTCATCCACTTCTAACTCCTCTTTCACTTTTAAGGCCCCCTATGATGACACTGAGTCCATCTGTATAATCTAGGGTAATCTCCATAATTTAAACTCAGCTGATTAGCAAGTTGAATTAAATTTGCTGCCTTAATTTCCCTTTGCTATGTAATCTATTATACTCACAGATTTGGGGAATTAGGTCATGGACATCTTAGAAGGGCTATTATTCTGTCACAGAAACCTTCCTCACTTTTCCCATCCATGCCAGGTAGGGATTTTGCTCTCACAATATTTTATATACAGTACATCTCAAACTTTACACTTGCTATTAATTAAAATTTTGTTTTTGGAATTTCAAATACTTAATATTTGATTGTAAGTTTATTCATCATATCTTCCATTTTGCATTTAGCTTGTTGAGGGAAGATGCTGCCTCTTTCATCTTGTAATTGTTTTTGTGCCCTTAGTGTGTACATAGTAGTTATATAAGAAAGTAGGAGGGACTAAGGAATGGAGGAATTAAATGACTTACAAAATGATATGGAACGTATTAAATGATGATAATGTTTCTTTAATTATTTATTTGCAAAATTTTGAGAAAGGAGATGGCTGAGTCTTGGGACATATTTACGAGAGAATTCTTTATGCACTCCAGGTAGGGGAAACCTGAAAATAATGCACTGAATCTGCTGATAATAGACAGGGAGCAGAGTGAAAAGTAGACTCATCAACAGATCTTCAATAGCTCACATTTTCACCTTGTCTTTCTTCTCTTAGCAATACAGGAATGAGAAAGCAGATAAGGGAATACCCTGATATTATAAAGAGGCTGAATTCAGCTGGGCTAAAGGAGGGATTCTTGGGTGAACTTGGCAAGCAAAGGTGTGTGCCTTCACAAAACAGTCTTGAGTCAACATTCAGGCATCAGAAGACCAGCTGCCACCAGAATGAGGTGATAAGAAGACAGCATTTGCTTTTGAGATCTGCACTCGGGTTCTGATCTCCTTCCTGCTGCCTGCCTTCTCACCATCAGACAGCATTCTCTTGACCAAATTAAATAATGGTGCTTGAGTGTTGTGCTCTCTGTTAGAAGTTGATCCACTTATATGAGTAAACCCCCATGAAGTGCAAAAGGGGCTGAGGAGCTCAGTCCTGTCACACAATGATTTTTAAATGATCCTCTTTCCTTTCTCTCTCAGAGGCTGTGCTCCTCCCCGTCTGCTGCCAGCCTAGGAGAAGGTCACACCACCAGCCTGTCTGTCCCTGGATCAGAACCCCTTGCCCTCCTCCCCCCCAGAATTCATTAGCTGAAATTAGCCCCAAATATTTGAAACTTGAACACTACCAAAAGTTCAAAAGTAATCCCCAAATCTAAGTGTTCAAAACGATTCTTGGGTTGAATTGTTCTTTATCTGCTCCTACTTTTCTCTATTCCAGGGAATCTTACTAAATTGCCTCCTCCTCCTCTTTTATAATGATTGTGGTGTCCTTTTAGGTTCATATTTCTAATAATATCATTTTCTGAACACCTACTCTGTGTCCAGGCATTGTATACTCATTGTTTCTACCTCAAAATTCCTGGAAATACGTTTCCTTCTGCCAATTTTATAGCTAAAGAGCCTTTCCAGCTGAAACAGGATGTCGTGTTGCTCTGACTCCAAAACTGGTCTGGCTTTTCTGCTCATTGCAGTGTGTATGTGGAGGGGTACGACGGATGAGGGGGTAGGGAGGTGGATGGTGCAAAGGGAGAGGACAGGATTCAGATAGGTAAATAGCCACTGAACAAACTGCTCTTGTTGACTTCTGTGAAAAGGTAGCTTGTGTGGTTCCCTTTGAGGGTATGTTAGAGGCATCCTTAAAATGTTTGCTAGGTGACATCTGGGATGGATGTTGTTTGACTTGTCAGAACTTCTTCTCCCCATCCTCCATTTTGGATGATAGAATCAAGTATATTTAGAACCAGCCAGCTGGACTCAGTTTACATGATGCCCAAGTGGTTGGCAGTATCCAAAGCATGCCAGTCAGGGGCTGGTCCTAGGGCACACTTCTGTCCACCAGACCCTGAGGCCACGTTGACCTTGAGCACATTGGATGGTGAGCTTCTTCACAGCTTGCTTGATTTGGTACTGGTTGGCCCCAATGTCCTCAACAAATACCAGTAGGGTGTCACCCTCAATCTTTTCCATCATTGTCTCTGTGGTTGGGGAACTTGATGAAATAAGTTGTAGTAGTGGAAACTATTTGTCCGTGGAGCGTTCGTCCAAGGGCACTTGGGCCACCACTGCAGTCCCAGAGTCTTGTGCCACAGAAAGGTGAGTGACTGTGTGTTTCCATGGCTGTGAATACATTTCAGCATGGGCTTCTTGACTTTCAAAGACAGCTTTGGCTTTGATTTTGCAGGGGAGGGGTGTGGTGTCATGGGTTTCCTTCTTTGCTTTCAACACCATCTTCATAAAAAAGATCCCTCAGTCCCAGATGTTTTATATCTTTTAGGATCAGTTACCCTGAATACAACAGACAGAAATTAAGTAAATAAAAAGTTGACATCACTTTTCATGATGTTCTGAAGCAGAACAAATTCTTAAGAAAATAAATATATAAACCTTCAAAACGTAGCAACCTGGGAACCCAGTGAGAAAGCAAATTATTTACAATAAGAGCCGCTCAGTAGAATTTGTCCTCGAATTTACCTTTCCTGTAGGAGACCTACCAGGTCACTAATTAGGAAAGAGGGATGTAAACTAGATTGATCGGCATCTAAGTCCTGGGAAGATGACAAAAATATCTGATCAATAAACTCCTACAAAGCCGGGGAAACAGATGAAATGCAGATTTGACAAATTAGCCTTGAGATTAGTGCACAGTGGGATCACTTTAGGCATTTAGTTTTGCCTCTTGCCCAGATAAAATCCTACTGGGATTTACTGCTGTTCTAGCCTTTGCAGGGTGGAATCAAAAGAGAAATGCAACGACATTACAGAATTCACAGCCTTTGCTTTCAAAGCAGCAGTTTGAAAAATAAATTTGTGTGTTAAACATTAAGATGAAGTTTAATACCTACTTGTTAGAAACCTTTGAAGATAGAAAATGGGATACTTTGTTCTGGAATAGATCACTTGCTTGAATTTGACATTACTTTTATCACATTTCCTTTGAAAGATGTTTCTGACTTAACACTTGACCTCTTTGAGAAGATAAAAGTCCTATATCCTATTGACAAAAATGTGTGTTTGTGTAAATGAAATACATTCTGTAATCACAAAAATACGGTTCTGTGGCTTCAAGATGAGATGGTTTAAAATAAATTTCAAAAATGTAAGCTTGATACTCTACATTTGTAAACATGTTTACAAGTATATCATGTAGATATGGTACATGTGCAATGCCTTCTGTAATAAGTTGTATTGCAATTTCTTTGCATTAACTGTTTCAGAATAAAACATAAACCATCTTCAATGGATATTGAGGTTCTATGTGTTTGGGGTGGAGAAACCAGAGAACAAAATGAGCACATTTGAATCATAATATATTTTATTTGAATGAAACACCTAGAAAGATGTATTTTAAAAAATATTGATGCCTGCTTCTTCTCCCAGAGCTCTGAATATAAATTGATCTGCAGTGTGGTACTGGGTCTCCGGATATTTGAAAGCATCCCCGGTGATTCTAATGAGGTGGCAAAGCTGAGAACCAGGGTGTTAGAGCTATACGCGTATATTTAATCTGCAACAGTGTAGTGTTTCTCAAACCTGGGTAATTGTCATGGGCATTTAATTGCGTTCTTGGGACCACACCACACTTTGAGAACCACTCTCTTAAATAGAGCTAATCCCAGAATCACCTGGGAACTCTTTTAAAAACACTGTCCAAAGTGAACTCTCCTCCTACCCAGGAAATCCTAACTGTGAGGCACATTTGTATTTTCAACCAGCACATCTAGTCATCCTGAAATTTGCTAGGTTTAAGAAACACTGCATTGGTGTAAATTCATCTAGTTGATAAGTTATGACGTTCTAAGCAGTCTAAAATCAAATATCGAATCAGTGATGTTAGGACTGAATGCTTGTGTCCCCCTGAAATCCTACTCACCCGCTGTGTGATGGCCTTAGGAAATGAGGCCTTTGGCAGGTGATGAGGGTTAGATGGCACCAGGGGGGTTGGGGCCCCCATGGTGGGATTTGTGCCCTTAAAGGAGTCATGAGAGACCTTGCTTCCTCGCTCTTTTCTCTGCCCTGGGAGAATATACATAATAAGATGTGGGCCTTACCAGTGCCTGACTATGCTCGTACCCTGATCTCAGGTTTACCGCCTCCAGAACTATGAGAAATAAGTTTCTATTGTTTATAAGCCAGGCAGACTATGGTACTTTGTTATAATAAACTGAGCTAAGCCACGTGATGTTCAAAGGAAAGGCAAGGTATGTATTATCTTTCTACCATCTTTTTGATCGAAGGCTTATCTTCGAATAAGAACCCCTTAAAGGTATCAGTATTGGGTGAGTGAGGACATTGACCATCAGGTGATCAAGTGCTTTTTTATTTTTTTAAATGAATGTTTATTGGGGTGACAATGGTTAGTGAAGTTACATAGGTTTCAAGTGTTTTAATGGAAGAATTCTCTCCTGAGGGTGGGGTCTGTACCATTTTCCTCATTATCCCCCGTCACTGATGGAGTGCCTGGGCCACAGCAGGGCTCTATAGCAGTGTGTCACACACAACAGAGTGCACTGGTATGTGTGTCAGGCTGTATATGTAATAGCTTGTCTTTGCAAGACACACTTAATTAGCAACCAGCATATATGTTAGTTTAACTAATTCTCAGAATCAGGACTCCATATTCTCCTCATTTCACACACAAGTAAAGGAGGCTAGCACATCAGTGTGTGGTGGCTAAGAGACAGTGTCCCCACTGGTCCAGGTGTGTCTGTCTATGAAGCCCGATGGTTTTCCCTCTGCCTCATAACAAGTGTCCTCTCTCAGTGTTCTAAGCTGTGACGAGTACTGCTTTTTTTTTTTTTTTGTAATACTGAGGTATACAGATATATTTGGGAGGATTTAAATTTTAATGAAAAATACTTTTTATTAATGTTTCATATGCTATGGTATCATCCATAAAAACGCATCCATTAGAGTAAAAAGCATTCATATAGATTAGGAAAAATCTGTAACTAACATATAAAATCTAGGATTTTACTGATATTTTACCACTATTTTATAACTATGTTATCAATTATACTAATATTATCCCTGAGGCTGAAGCAGACATTTAGGCTTTTAAAAGGAGAGCTATTTTAAGGAATCATATTTTAAAAATTAATAATGTAGGTGTTATTTCAATATAACAAAAATTATGCAAATGTTAAAGTTTGAGGAGCACTTTGTATGAGAAAGTAACATTTTATTTAGATAGCATGGTCTTGAATAGTACTTAGAATGTGGTGGATTGTCAAATAATTTATGTGTGCAACAGACAGTTATTTATTGAGGAAGATCCAGACTTCCCAATATTGTCTTGATTTTTGTGTGTTTGTATATAATTTCCCCTTTAATTCTAAATGCTGTATTATAAGAAGCTTTATGAAATGGCCATGATTCATTACAAATCTTTTTATAAAAGGATTTCAATGCTAACAAAGCAATTTTTCTTTCACTTTCTTTTTTAAAGCAAAGAGATTTCTTTTTATAATCAAGACAATATATTCTTTTAAAGTGGTATTTCTTGACATTTATAGTGTTGGTGACAAGGTCGTAATTTCCATCGTAATGAGATGCCTTTTAATAATGCATAATCCCTAATGCAGAAAACAGCACAAGTTCTCACAAGCTGTATTATGGTGAATATTTCCTATCAAGGTCTAGGAGACTCCGAGTAGGTCACAATTCGACTTAGCAGTTCCAGTGGCCTTTACTCCATAGGTGTGCCCTAATTCAAACCTCTTCAAACTGTGCTTGAATAGACCAAGATGCTCTGAGCCAAGAATTCTGGATTTTTCTGTTTTTATTTCAGGGAATAGTTAACTGTGAATAAAGGCTCTTAACGCATTCTTATGAGTTTTTCATGGTCATAGCTGAATATGAGTAGGTGGTGATAGGATTAGATTTTGATTTTGGAAGGACTCTTGGTTTTTCTTTTCTAGTTTTTTTTAGTAATGTCACATGTAGAAGTATTGCCACTGCAATGAGAGGAGGAAGATTTCATCGTGTGTGTGTGTGTGTGTGTGTGTGTGTGTGTGTGTGTGTGTGTATTTTGGTTAGAAAGTAATATATACAAATAGTAAAAACTGTATAATACAGAAAAAGTTTAAGGGAAGTGAAAACAAATCACTCATTCTTTCATGATTATGTGTAGGCCTCTTTGTGTGTTATTGCATAGGCTGTATCTTCTGCAGACATCACCGCCCACTGCATTTTCACCTCGCAGTGTAGCCCAAGTGTTGTATTAGATCTTGTTTAAATACTCTTTAAAAACAGTATTTTGATATTCTACAGGACAAATAAAGCTTTCACATGAATTTTAAAAGCCATTTAAACCTATTGCTGAATGTGTACGGGTAAAGCCACTGAGATATTTTTAACCAGTGTTAAACAGAGGCATGGGATTTAAAAAGTGTCCATCAGAAGTGACCAGCACAATGTTTCAACCATTGTAGAGTTCAACCCACATTTATTAAATAACAAAGAAAAAAATTATTGTAACATAGTCATTGATACGTATGATTTGTAAAAGTTGTGACATATTAGACACATTGTGGATAAGTACCTCCCATAATGGTAAAGGAATACTCGTATCACTCTAACATGACCAGAACAATTGAAGTCAGTTCATTGCTTGTCTTCGCGTTGCTATAATTTAGGTGATTATAGTACTATATGATCTTTGTTACTGCACCACTCCTCTCTCTTATATCTTGGACAGATTTAGATTACACCATAAATTTTGCAAAATTGCTCTTGTCTCTCCCACCTATGGTTTTACTTTCATGTTTGTTGGCTTTAAACAATGAATCATGAGAGGAAAACTATTGTGCCAAGTGTCCACCTCAATTTATCAAAGTTTACATTCTCAGTTAATTGCTGAAGCTGTGCAGTCAGTAATATACAGTACCAGGAGGTAACACACATCAGAATAAAAAATCATTTGTGTGTGGGTGTGTGTGCGTGTTTCCTTATGGATGTGTTCAATGTTCCCAGTCCATTCCATTGGCTCTACCTTAGGGTAGTCTTTTGTATTTGTAGACTGCTCAGAGCATTAAGGTGTTAAACATATTTTTTTCCATCATCGTTGTGTGTTTTCTATTTGTTACATTCGATATATAGGTTAGCCCTTGTCGATATTTCTTTGTGTTTCTTGACTTTGTTTTGTTTACTAGGGGGATCACCAATTCCTTTCCAAAGATGGCAGGTGAAGTTCATCTTATAACTGCTGTGCCTTCACTTCCCCACTTCAATGGATTTGGCTTTGCACAGCTGCCCATTGCTTTTCTGAAGCACTGATGGTTAACTTGAAGGCATACAGCTGCCAAATCTCTTTTGAAATTTCCTTCTTCACATGGTGATTATCCATCTTATTTCTGTTTTGAGAAATTAAGCAAGACCTGCCATTAAAGCAGCATTGCCTAACATGATTTAGCACCTATCTAGAAATAACCTCAAGTTTTCTTAATTAAATTAGTTACAAACTTCCAGAGAATAACCCAAAGGTCATTATTATCATTGCAGTCCTAAACACCAATCTATAAAGAAAAACAAGTCTATTACCTTTCGGGGGTTTAATTTGTTTCACACATTCTCCTGGATAATGGTATAAAAACAAAGGAAGGCAGTATTCATTATTAATATCCTATGGATTTTTATTCTTATTTTTTGGATGGAATATCTTAAGTACTTAAAAAAATGGTACAGTGCTGAAAACAAGAAATTGCTAAAGAGCTGATTTTTGACCTTAGACTAAATTTATTTATTTACTCTACCTGTTAAGCATAATTATGTACAAATATCTTACAGGAATATTATACTTTTCTGGAAAAGTTATTCTTTGAAACCACTCTGAGAAGTAAAAGCGCCATTATGCAAGTATTTGCATTTATCATGGCCATAGTTTTAAGCCCTTGCACAAAGAACATGAATATAAATTTAAGTATTCCTTCTAGATAGTTTGAAATGGTCTCTATTTCAAAGTTTCAGAGCAGAGAAAGCATTCCTACTTTCTGGCAGTTTGCAGTTTAAAACTTCCATTTTTAAATCCATTACGAAAACCTCTCTAGTAAGAACTAAGCCCGGGTATTCTTCAGTTGATTGCAGAAGTTCTTCTCACGCATCCTCAGCAGAAGCGACCTCTGCTCAGAATTGTTCTCAGTTTAGTCCATTTGGTACAGCTTTCTCTTCTACACTTGATCTTAGCCAAAAGGCCGAGAAGCGATATACAGCTTTCTCTTCTAAGGCTAAGCAGGGAAGGTCATGAAAGAACGTTAATCAGTTAAGGCCTAGACAAGAGAAGATCAACGAGGGAAAACTTTGCTATCTGATCTGGCCCCAAAGCTTCACATTGTTTTAAGCTACTTTGCACAATTCTTCAGGCCTTTACAATTTATAGTAGAGAATACTAATTTTACAATACTGGATATGGGCACCTAGACATAAAATTTAGTCACAGACAGCATTTGAACTTATTCACATTTATCTGCATAACAAAATGCTTAGGGCCTAAACATGTTTCTGTAGGGTTTGGTTCTATTATTTCTACTTGCACTACCATCAAATTTAAGAGAGGTGAGGAAGTTCTTGCAAATAACTCCCAGAAGTCAAGTCCTGTGAACAACACAGAACTATTTCTGTGGCGGTCCTTCATCGATGGATAATTCTTTCCTAGGGCTCAGAAACTGGTCTCTATGGAGACCAGATCTAGGGATGATTTACCTTAGCATGATACATTTGTAGAGCCAGATTTTTCTAGCTACATGCATAGTTATTTCATAAATTCAGCAATGGCTATGTTCTATGTTACTGAAATGGTATTTCTAATTAGGCACAAATATCATAATTATGGGAGTAATTAACCTTGTACCTATCAGTGTTTTTGCTGTACAGCAGCATCAAAAGAACTGTCAATGCAGTGAGAAAAATCATCTCATTAGCAATTTGGGTTAAGAGAGGAAAAAAAATATGTCTGTGGCTTACTCGGGAACAACACATATTCTGTGGCTAGAACTTGAACCCACAATAATTATCCCAATGCGTTTTACCATGAAGATTCTAGTTTACTTCTCAAATATTCCATTGAAACAAATGAGTGTAAAAACATTTATTTTATAGGAATGTAAGTGATGTCAATCTGTTAGTAATCACAAAGTAAATTTCTCAGATGACCCCACTCATATGGAAAGGAAATTTCTGTCCTTGAGCCTAAGAATTACATTTCTCAGTATTAAGAAAAGAACTTGGGTTATAGAAAGCTTGATGGCTTAGATCTCCAAGGGACACTGAAATAATGAAAGAGGAGTGATTTTTTTAAAATATGATTTGCAGTATAGAAAAAGGATACAATAATGCAAGGAGAGTAGAGAGGGCTTAGAGTTTGTAATGTGACTTAAAAAAATCTGTCATTTTCCTTTTCCCCCCATTTTTTCAACATATTGATTATATCTTTATGTGGCTGTTATTTTGATAGAAATGGCAGTTTTCGTTCCTTTTCTGTATCTGTCCCCAATTGATTGTCACTCATACTACCTGGGGTTTTACTGGATGGAATCCCTCTGTAATACAGGAAGAGGAGCTGGGACCGAGCCTCTCTTGTGGAAATTGCATTTACCCTGCACTGGGAAGTAATGACAAGATCCATCTAATTGCCCTTATGCAATTACAGGCCTGCCCATCTGTCCTGAAATATAGAGTAAGTGTTCATTGTGCCACGAGTTGGACTATTCAGGTGAATTAGTTTCCTGATGAAATTGTACCCCAGCTCTTGTTGTGGGTTTTAAAGAAATGCTGAAGTAAATCTAAGGTACCATCCCCCGAAATACAGCCTCGGAGATCACTGGAATGAGATCAGGTTGCCTAGGTTCTTCGGGAATCATCAGTTACAAAATTGAGATTTGTGGGCCTGGAAAAGTCCATTTTGTTCATTTTCATAACTTTAGGAAAATTCATCTGGCTCATCATCCTGACTAAAAGCCCACTTTACCTGTGTGCACAGTGACTGGGGGCGGGGAAGCAATATATTTTCCTAGAAAGAAGAATGTAGACTCTCTACCTGGCTAGTTTTCTTTTCATGAATTATGTATTGACTTATATTTTAATGAAACTTTGGCCGGTCTACTAAATGTAAGTTTCTCAGAGACAAGATGTTAATCTGTATTTAATGCATGTATCATGAGGTTAAATCTGGCATGAAAGGCAATTGAGATTACCACAGCTCTTGGTTCAGTGCTTCGCAGGAGAGAGCAGCAGCACAAATCTAATTTTACAAGGAAATTGCTGAAAGAATTGATGTAATAGAATGGATATAAGAGAGCAAGGTATTTAAAATCTGCATGCTCAGGTGGGTAATAAGCATTTAGAAATTATCTCTGGCCACTGAAAGAGGTACTTTTGCTCCAAAGACACTCCTGGTTTTTGATAGCCATGAGTCAGGTTATTAACTTTGCCTGTTTTCAATTTTATTTTTTACTATTAAGGTGACTTTATTTCAAGCATATTTTATTTTGAATGTTCCAAATGAAATGTACATGAGTAGGCAGGAATTTGAATCTCTCTCTCTCTCTTTCTGTATGTATATGATATATATATATATATATCTAGAATGCTGCTGGAACGCTGGTTTTGGGGAAAATGGAACTCTAATCATAGTCCATGAATGTCTGGATGAGGAAGATATGCCATAGTATTCGCAGAGAACATTAGCCAACATGAAATTTAATCGTGTGTGTGTGTGTGTGTGTGTGTGTGTGTGTGTGTGTGTGTATATGTGTGTCTATTTTGGAGAAATATACATGTGAATGTACCATGTTTTATAAAACTAATTAGCAAGTGAGGCCATTGCCGTTTTTTGAATTCCTTCTTCATTTTAAGATACACTTTTAAAAAGGAAGAGGAGGAGCTAAAAGTAATTTCTAAATTACTTTTTTAAAATGCTGCAGAGTTTTGATTGCTATTGCCAGAATAGGAACAGTTCTACAAACTTGATCTTCTACTTAAGTGGAGTTGGCATGGCAGCACCACAACTTGAAGCGAGGGGGACCCTGGCTTCAGGGGGCGAGGGACTGCTTGTCCCATTATTCTCACTGGGCACAGGAGCCACTTGCCTCTCGGATTTAGATCCTAAACAAGCAACAGCATAAGCGCTGAGCCTGGGGAGACTGGGAGACTGCAAGGGGGATACAGTGAAGGCAAATTGTGACCCGAGGTTCTAACTGAACAGAAACAAACTGGGGTGGTCCGTGGTAAAGGGGATTTTCGAATTTTCTGGATGAACTGAAAAGCAAGGGAGATAAGATTGATTAGAAATTATGGACAATTGTTTAAATATCTACTGTTCCCTCTGAGCACTCTGGGTTTTGCAGTGAGTGTTAATGTTACGTTTCTATTTGTGATGTCTGAGTGTCATCTTTTAAAAATAGCATGAGCTTTGAAAGAATATTTTTAGAAAAATGTGCTATTTTACAATATGATAAATAACATTGGAAGGACAAATAGGACATTCAGAAATACAATGAATTTATTTCTAATAACTTGTAGACCTCTCAGTGGTTAATGCACAAAAATAACACTTTTGGGAGGGGTTATTTCTTCTCTCCCCACCGCCAAAGTTATTGATAAGATACCTCTTAATAATGGTATTCCATTTTCCATTTTCTTAGTTGATTATAATGGAACTTTTACTATATTTTGGCCATCCGGAAATTTTACACTAATAATGGAGTGGATGTAGTGATTTTATTTAGTAGATGACTCTTTCTTTAAACACTGAGCCTAGAATTCTGTTTGATGATTAGAAGTTCCTGGACATGATATGTCCTGAATGCAGAATTCCTGGTCACAGCCTGTCCCCAAAGTGAGTCATTTGAAAATGAAAAATAGCCAGCTGCCTGGGTCTCTTGCAAAAGGAGCATAGTGACATCATGGATACCTCATGATGAATTTTAAAGGTTAACCAAAGCTCAGTGCAGGTGGCTTTTGAAGGAGTATTGAACATGTGGCCTGTTTCAGGAACTGCGGATGACTCAAAACACAAATGGGATATAGTGTTGTCCAGAAAGATGAAGGGAGAGCCATATGCAATGTGGGAGAAGTAGAGGTGGGCATGAATTCAGGGCTGAGAGCTGGCACCAAGCATGGATGTGGCCTTTGACTTATGGTTTGAAAGACACCACGAAAACATATGTATCCCCTTCCTACCCTCTCCCCCTCCTCCCCCCGCCTTTGTAGCAATTAGAGGTTCACTCTTTGGAGTTAAGGAGTCAGGACAAGTCTTAAGACCAGGCTGTCTCAATAACAAACACCATTGGTTATCAGATGGACAGCTATGGAAAGCAGGTTTTAACATAGGGGAGAGCTCAGAGTAGGGTTCAGGGGGTGAAGTCCTACTTTGGAGGACAGGCCCTGTGGAGGCTCCCACAGTATACAGTGGGTGATTAGAAGATTCTAGTAAGCTTGGTGGTGAAATTGACTTACCTCCCTAAGTGTCTCAAGGAAGAGGAAAGGATACTGCATATTTGGGATTGAATTGTGTCCCTTCCTAATTCATTTGTTGAAGTTCTAACCCCCAGTACCTCAGAATGGGATCTTATTTGCAAAGATGGTCCTTGCAGATGTGATTAGTTAAGATGAGGTCATATTGTAGTAGGTAAGCCCCTAATCCAACATGACTGGTGACCTTATAAAAAGGAGAAACACGGACACAGAGACATGCATACAAGGAGAGTGCCATGTGAATACCAAGAGAGAGATGGGGGTGAAGCTTCTACAAGCCAAGGAACACCAAAGATTGCCAGGAAACGACCAGAATCTTAGGGGAGAGGCAGGGAACAGATTTCCCTCAAAGCTCTCAGAAGGAACCAACCTGCTCACCAACTTGGTATAGTTTGAGCAAGCACTACTTGAATGTCACATGGTTAGACGTGTATAAAGAAGAAGGTGTGGTGGATGGCTGATTTAAAATCTGAGTTTATAATTCAATTGTTTAATAGTGATAAATTCACTATGTGTTTGGAATAGTTTATTGTAAATTTGTCCATATTTCAGCATCAAGCTTTGCTTTCAGCAACTCTCACCAGTTAAAATGCACAGCAGTCATATTTTGAGAGATTTGCACAGAGCATCACTTGCTGACAGAAGAAACCCCACAAACCGCTCTGTCACAACATGTACCGACAGAGCTGGTTGCACTATGTAGTACAGCTGCCTTCACTAAGCTCGTCACGGGGGCCAGAAACCTAAAAATCTGGAAATCCCTGTGCCTCTTCAGATCAGTGAAAGCTGGTTTGGCAATGGACCCATTTCTGTGGAACATTAACACCTTAATGAAAAATATTCTTCAAAGACATTGTTGTATAACACACTAAGTATAAATTCATTAATATTCATGTGCATCTATAAAAACATGGTTGCCCTTTTGTCCATTAAACAACTTAAAGATCTTGCTCCCTTTTGTGAAGAAGAGGGCAGGAGGAGGGAGGAGAAGGAGAGGGAGGAAATCTGAGCTTTTTTTCCATTTGAAGATGAGAGGAGAGGCAAGTGTCAGGGTCTGGGGGAATTCAAGTAATCTCTCCCTGGGTTTTGAAAGCAACTGAAATAAAAGAGGATGTCATCAAAACTCGTTTTGACACAGGCGCAGATACAGCCGGAGCCCAGCTCCCGCTTGCACACACCTCGCTGAAATGCCCAGCAGGTGAGAAGGGGTAATAAGGAAACCTGTCTGGGCACCAGCTTGTCAACTGTAAAGATTGTGATTTTGATCTGAGAAGGATGAAGTTTAAAGAGGGCAAAGGTTACCTAAGTGTTCCTTAAATATAGAATAAGACAAAGATGTCCTGAAGACTGAAGGATGATTCTGCTCTATAATTTTATGAAATTAAAAATGACAGTGATCTGGCCGGTGATGTCTGCAAAAAGGAAAACACTACTTTTGTTCTCTCTTGCTGACAATACATTTGTATCAGTGGTAACTAAACTGTTACAGTTACCAGGTTCATGTTAAAATATCAGCGGGGAAGCATCTAGAGCATGTATAGCTGTCACTGGGGTGTCTTTCATTAGATAAATGAGCGTAATTGTTATGAAGTTGTTTGTCTTAATCCTTTTGGGCTGCTCTAACAAAATACCATAGACTGGGTGGCTTATAAACAACAGAAATGTATTCCCCACAGTTCTAGAGGCTGGGAGTCCAAGATCCAAATGCTGGCAGATTCCATGTCTGGTGTGGACAGGCTTACTTGTTCATAGACTGTTTTCTGTCTGTCCTCATGGGGTGGAAGGGCCAAGGGAGCTCTCTGGGGTATCTTTCGTAAAAGCACTAATCCAATTCATGAGGGCTCCACCCCCATGACTTAATCACCCCCAAATGCTCCATCTCCTAATAAACTCACGTTTCAACATATGAACTTTGGTGGGGGACACAAACATTCAGTTTATAGCGTAATTATAAGGAAAAGATGAAAATATTTAAATATGGTTATGCATATCATTTTATCCACTTGATTTTGGGGAAGATCATAAAAAAAAAAAATTTGCAGGGCGGAGCCTAAAGGAGTTGAGCTTCAGAGAAGCAGGTGACTTTTTGAACTGAGGCAAGGTGGTTCTGTGTGTATTCTGGAAAAGGGATTTTGGACAGTAATCCACTGGTCTGTCCAATGCTGAGAAGTAAAACGTTCAAAAAGTTCTTGTCCAATGAAAATAGATGGGGCAAAAATCCTCAGGATTTCCTTTTCTTATGCAAATATTATAAAGGAACAAGTTGCAAAATATCTTCATTATCCTGCATTTAATATTCCTTATTTATTTGGCAGTTTGTCAAAGTTTTTTCCCCCCCTTTTTTATTGTGTGATTCAAATCAGTTTCTCCAGGAAATTGCTTGTCTAGGTTTTCAAATGTTTTGTTCTAAGTTTGCACTGTCCTTACCTGGAACGGAGTTGGATTTTTGTTTATATACACCTGAAAAACTGTCTTAGCCAGGGCTCCACGCCCACCCAGCTCTGTCCAATCTCTACCTCAGCTCAAGCCGGAGCCAATTTCTGAGACTTGCCTGGTTTTCCAGATTCTTCTTCCTTCCCTGACAGCTGTTGCTCGAGCGTCTGCAATGAGGAAGACACTTGGCCTGTCATTTCTATGAGTCTGAGAGTCAGTTGTTCTGGGAGAGGAGGAGGCTTGCAGAATCCTGGCGGAGACTCCTTGGCTCTTTGGAAGCTGGGCTCATGTGCCAGTTCTCCTCTGTCCCTGTGTCCTTCCCTGTACACAGCGGCCTTGCTAACAATAATGCAGGGTAACAGCAATACAAGAGAGTTCAGTATGGAGAGCTCATGAGCAATTTGGATGAAAGGGTAAAGCGTGGGAGGAACAAGAGACTTCCCATGTAAATACGATGGGACAGGAGGCCAAGGACGACCAGAGGGTCCCGAGTTATTAGAACAACAGCATGGAGGAAGCTTGAATCACAGGCCTGCATAAATAGGTGGCAATGTGCAGAGACCCAGAGCAGATGCAAAGAGACATTTGTAATTGCGTTGGATTATTACTTCACTGTGCAGGAAAGATTGTTCAGAGAAAAGAAAAAAAAAAGCCCAAGACTCTTTCTCAGCCCTTTAATTACTAGAGTCTTTGTAAGATTGTACAAACATGCCTTCTCTGACAACGTTAAATTTATAAATTTCAGGGCTGGGGAAACTTTTCTTAAAGATTTTTCTCAGCCTTTTAAAAATATAGCAGTGGGGAGTACGTTGTGTTAGCATTCTCCTTTAAATAAAATTATGCATGTGGGTGTTAGAATCCAGAGGATGGTGGACATGTATGATTTAATAACTATTTTTCATGAAATAAAGGCAGAAGATGATTGAATGGGCTGAATAAAGGAAAATGTATGCCCTCTACTAGGCTGACCATATAATTTATCTTTTAAAGTTGTTCATGTTTTTAAAATATTTTATTTTAAAATAAATTTAAATTTATAGGGAATTGACAAAAAATGGTATGAAGAACTCAGAT
The DNA here is from genome assembly GCF_036562045.2 of Rhinolophus sinicus. NCBI lineage: Eukaryota > Metazoa > Chordata > Mammalia > Chiroptera > Rhinolophidae > Rhinolophus > Rhinolophus sinicus. Next base: position 50,121,190 of record NC_133754.1, on the reverse strand, counting down.
ATTCCCTTTATTTGGTGTGGTAGGATGAATAATAGTCCCTGAAGATACCCAGGTTCTAATTCCTGGGACATAAGCAGATTTTCTTAATTATGGGAAAAGTCATTTGACTTCCTCCCTTGGCCACGTGGAAATGACACGAGTAACTCTGGATTGGGTAAGTGAGGGGGAGTCGAATCACTGAATCATCTTTCATATGTTTTCTCTGTCTTAGCCAAGGCTGTTCTTCCTTTAGAATCTATAATGCTGGGAACAAGAGGTTGGGATTTTCCTAAAGAACACATAGTCCTTTGGGAGGGAAGGACCTGAGCTTCCTGCAACAGCCTTTCCTTTCAAAGTCAGACACACAAGGGAGAGCAGAGTGGTCCAGACGAGTTCTGTGGGCAAGAAAGATCCCAGGACTCCAGGGAGGGCGAGACACCAAGCTGGCATGATTTTTCAAATTCTCAGCAATTATTTTGCCTGAAGCTGGAGCCAAGTATGCAACCAACCACCTGGATCTGGAATGACACTTTGGGGAACAGTGACTGGGTGCGAGTGTGAAAAAGAGAGGTGGGCTTACCCCTGGCATTCAAGGCTCACTGCCTGGGGGCTGGGGGGGGAGGCGATGCTGCATTGGGTGTTTCAGAGCGTATGAGGGTGCTTGATGCTTCATTGGAAGTGTAAACACTACAATCATTTGTCCCCCATCCCGTGAAAGTAGACCACACCATATAGCTGTGACCGTTGGTTTTAACATTTGCTTTCCCTACAGGAATGGAAATATCTGAGGGCAGTGGCCACGGGTACTTATTTGAAGCACCTTGTAGTTCGAGCACTGTCTAGTGTGATGCTTTTGATTAATGAACTGATGAAATGACACCAAATTAAACATCTCCATTCACATCTCAACGTCTCCTTAACAACTAACCTCACTAACACCATTCAGTTCAGTAAATTAGTGCACACGTGTAACATCTATTTCCAGGATTATTTTGAAATCCAGTATATGATATTTAGCTATTTTTCTTCTGTCTACTTGACCTAGTTCTCTGTCAGACTGCCAGTTCTTTGGTAGGATCGTACTGTTGTTGTTGTTGGGTTTTGTTGTTGTTGTTGTTTTGTGTTTTGTAAGGTGCACACCTTCACAACAATTTCAAGTAAGAAAACTCTTTTGATCTAAAAATTAAAAGTCCCAGATCCCACCTCCCTCCCTCATAATAGTAGCTGCATTCTCATTGTCCTTTAAGAAAATAGATTCCAAGGGTTTCCCAGTTCACCGGTTGGGAAGCGCGGCTTTATTGTATCCCACAGGAGCTCCTGTAAAATCTCTGCCCTCAGACTAGCCTCCACATGAGAAGACCTGGTGTCATCTTTTGTAATGTAATGTTGGGTGGCTGGGAAGCTCCGCCTCCATGCCTTTCATTCTAAAATTGGGGGGAAATTGGAAAGTCTTTATCTTGAGTTTACACGCTGTGGTCAATGCCTGATATGCAGTTCTGGCATGATAGGGTTGGCAGTGGGTGGGCACAGGGATAACCCGCCTCATGAACAAAATAATGAAGCCCCTGGGAGGGAAAAAATGGGCTGAGAAAGGGAACTTGGAGGTGCCAGAGGTGGAGTTCACCAAGTTCACGGTTTTGTCCAGGGCAAGGGCCGTTCCTCCTTCTCCAAATGCTTTATAAATGTTTTTGGCTGACTGACATAGAAGTTTGCATAAAATAGGCTTATTTAATAAGAACCAAACTTGATCTTTTTCCAGGCCCACAATGGAAATTTTCAATAGGAGAAAGTCTGTTTAACAAATGCATTTTGTAAACATTAAATGGGATTCACCAAAGTTTTTTTTTTTTTTTAACTTTTATGCAGCTTTGCACAGTAAGTTCCATCTGGAAAAAGCCACATTTTCCGGGGGTGGGAGTGAATTTCTTCTATTTTATTACCAGGAAAGTCTGTGAAATCACCAATCTCTCTGGTTCTTCAGACCAGAAAAGTTAAACTTCATGAAGTGATGGGAAGAAGGGAGTTGCCCATGATGAATCTGTAGCAGTTTCTGCATGACTATTTAATTTTTAATACCGTGAACAGACGTTTTAGCCAGAGTGCTTACAGGAAAGTACAGGATCCTGTAGTGTGTTAATTATCGAAAGTCAATATTCCACCCCTTGTATTAGCATTTCATTCTCCAGGTGTGTCTTTAGGAGCTGATAGCCTTTGTCTGGGGGTGGGTGGGTATTTCCTTTTAATAGGGCAAGAGGCACATCAGAGATGGGAAGGACCATGAAGATGCATGACCTCTTTCAAGGGGAAGACTCAAGTCAAAAAAAAAATAAAAAAATCCCGAAGTGTTAGTTGCAGGTGGAGCTGGGAAGACAAGGTACTGTCCTTTCTTCTGCTTTGCACTGTATACAGACAGAGTGATTTCTTTGGAGTCTTGGCAAGTCCAAGCAATTCTCTTAGACTTAATTTGTTTTCCCAGTGACAGGAAAATATTCCCATCCATATCCAAACTTACAAATTGAATCCAGAGGTTTGAGGCCTGAGGAAAATGCTTCATGATAATAACCATGCCCCTAGCTGTGGAAAAGCCAAAAATCTCTTCAGCATAGGAAAGGCAACTGTGTTGTGTTGTTGGAGGCAAGAGTTCTGTGCCCCTTCATTCCTGTTGCTCTCTGTGACTCACATGCAGCCTCCTGAAATCGTGGGGAATCTACATTAATATATGAACAAGCAGGGTCCTGGGCCCACACTGGAGTTTTGGTGGTGGCCACTCCTAAAGTGTAGTGCAGCCTAATGTATGCCTTTTAGCCTGAGGAGACCAAGAAGTAGGATATTCAAGAGGGAATAACACCATCCCACCCTCTGATGTCTGCCAAGGTAGCAAGAGTTGTTTCCCAAACATGACCATGTGCCAGGCCACCTTACCCTCAAGAACTTGCTTCTGGTTGCAATTCAGCCATCTCTAAGCTGACCAGAGGTCTACAAGGTGCCCTGGCTTTAGAACTCTGACCCATGGGGTGGCAGAACGACTTGACCCTTTGCTCAGTGATTGTGAATGGAGACCCATTGAGAGGGACTCAGGAGTTGTGCAAGAGGGAAAAAACACATATAGAAACTCACAGAGAGCCTCCGTTTCCACGAGTCCTGGTTATGTTGTGGTGGGGTTGCTTTTTTCCAAAAATATCTTTTTAACCTTTCTGTATGTTTGAATGATCCATTGTTGCATATCTATCTCAAAGTTTAGTGATTTGGAAGAGATGTGATTTCTCAGGATTATATAGGTCAGGCATTTGCGCAGGGCTCAGAGATTCTATTCCCTAAGTGGTCCCGTGGGCTCACCTATTCCTGCATGTATTTGATATTGGAGTGAGCTGGAAGGTCCAAACAGGCTTTGCTCCCGTGTCTGGCTCCTTGGTGCCTCCCCCTTTCTCCATGTGTCCAGCTTGGGCTTTTCACTTGCTGGTTTGGAATTAGTCAATTTTTTGGCAAGGAGACTGGCTTCTAAGAAGCGAGACAAAGAAGGCTTAAAGACTAGGCTTGGACAAGGCACAACGTCACTTCTGTCACGTTTTGTTGCTCAAAAGTGAGGTACAAGGGCAGTCGAAATGAAAGGAAAAAGGTCCCAGCACTGGACATGAGCGCAATATGTGCTCACAGAATTGGTGGCGGCCATCCATCAGTAGGCAGAGACTGATTACCTGTTGCTATGGAACTAATGTTTGCATCCCTCCCCCAACTGTAGGTGTTGAAGCCCCTAAACCCCAATGTAATGGTATTGGGAGACAGGCCTTTGGAAGATAATTAGGGTTAGATTAGGTTATGAGAGTAGGGTCTTCATGATGGGATCAGTGCCCTTATAAAAAGAAAAGGAGAAAGAAGATCTCTCTTTCTCTCTCTCTGCCATGTGAGGTTACAGCAAGAAAGCAGCTGTCTGCACATCAGAAAGCAAATTCACCAGATTATAAATCTGTTAGCACCTTGATCTCCGACTTCCAACCTTCAGAACTATGAGACATAAATGTTTGTTGTTTAAGTCACCCAATCTATGGTATTTTGTTATAGCAACGCAAACTAAGACACTAACTACCACACTGTACTTTTGCAATAATGAAACTCACCACCGAAGTTTTCCTAGGAGCACAGACCTATTCCTTGCAAAGTGACAGAGCCTATATAACCCATCACCTTTCTTAGCTGGTAGTCCTTCCTGATGGTGAACCCCTGTTTATACGTGCAAGGATTTGGGGAAGGGGGCACAATTACTGGCCAGAGGGAGAAGCATGAGTACAAAGATTTAAAAACTAACGTGAACTAGCTTTTGAAATAAGGAAACCTAAAAGTAAGGAAGGAATGAACAAAAGATGAGTGTACTTTGAGATGAAATTAAATAGGAAAGCGGGTGAGAAGTTTCCAACAGAAAGTTAGGAGGCTATGTCAAGATGTTTCTCTTATATGGTAGGCTCTTTTATTATCATTATTATTATTATTATTATAGTTTCAGGTGCACAAAACAATGCAATTGTTAAACATTTCACCCCTCACAGAGTGATACCTCCCTCCCCCAATCTGTTGCCCCTCTGACATTATATATACATATCTATTACAATTCCATTGACTCCATTCCCTATGCTATATGCCATATCCCATGACTATATATATATATATATATATATATATATATATATATATATATATAAAATTATAGTTGACATACAATATTATTCAGCTTCAGCTTCAGGTGTACACTGCAGTGGTCAGGCATCTACACCATCCATGAAGTGGTCTTCCTAATAAGACATGTGCCCATCCGACACCCTAGAAAATCTTTACAACATTATTGATTATATTTCCCAAACTGTCTTTCATATCCCCGTGCAATATTGTACTTGCCAATTTATGTTGTCTAATCCTTTCCTCTTTTCCCTCATCCCCACACCCCTCCCTTCTAGCAACCATCAGTGGGAAGGCTCTTTTTGAATCATTGTCAAGAGATCAATTTATGTATTTATTTATTTATTTAAGCTCTTTATTAAAGCTCATTTTAACTTTTATATTAAAATTAAATTTATTGGGGTGACATTGGTTAATAAAGTTATATAGGTTTCAAGTGTACAATTGTATAATACATCATTTGTATATTGCACTGTGTGTTCACCACCCAGAGTCAGTCCTTCTGTCACCATATATTTGACCCCCTTTACCCTCTTCTACCATCTGCCTTCCTCCCTTATCCTCTGGTAACCACTAAACTGTTGTCTGTGTTGGAGACCAATTTTTTTAACAGACTGGGGATCTAGGATTCATTTCTTTTGAGGCTGAAAGTACAAGTTTCATAGACTTAGTAGCCACTTACTCATCTTTGCATGCAGACAAAGGTGTGGAGGACCCTCTGTGGCCAGGGGACTGCTCTTGGTAATGGGGAAGCAAAGTGCATAACACAAGAAGGAGAAGAAGGTCCATTCTTGTAGAGACTGCATTCTAAGTTCAGAAAAAGTGCGCTTTCCTTCTGTGTTGTGGACCTCACTCAATCAGTGAAAATGCCACATGCTTCCTCTTCATGTTCCTTCCCTCTCATTTTCTGAAACCTCCCCAGACCCAAAAACCTGCAGTACACAAAGGACCCTGTGCCACCCCCATGGAGAGAGGAAAACAACTCTGATAACACCCTCCCAACTCCATTCCCTCTCACCCCTGGATACACTTGTCACCAGCTACTTCCAGCAGAAATGCATGGAGCTGCTCAGCAGGCAAGTTATTCTGACTTTCCTGGAGGGTGAGAGCTTTTGGTGTATTTTGTTTTTGTTTGCAAGACCAGCTCCTGTCTGGTGGCCATATGTAGCCACCCTGGCTTCCCATAAACCACCGTAATGACAAGGCAGAGCTCATAAGATCATTTTAGTTTTCCATAGATGGGCTAATTTGAATTTGATATATGTTTTATTCATCATGTTAAGAAGATGGGACCCTCAAGTCAGTTAATCTACTATTATATTTTTCTGCCATTCATACACCCAGGGAGAGTCTTTTCTGTTCCTGAAGCTTTCAACACCTTGCTCTATCCCTGAAGCCCTAATTTGTGGGTAGGACTTCATTCCCTGCGTCCCTTCTATCAATCATTTTTGCTCCTTATGCAAACACAGACAGTTTTGTCATTATTCTAAAATTAGGGGCTTTCAAGGAGGCTGGTAACCCGTTTGTCTTGTTCTTTCTGTAGCTGTTTTTACTTGTAGCAGCAATAACAGGATGTGCCCACTATTTTTCAATGCAGTATTATGGTTCTCTCCCTGACATAAACAACTCACCTTTGGCCTTGTAGTCTACTCACTGGGGAGCATGATTATGGTTTTTTTTATTGCCTTGTAAAATAGCTTGCCCGTCACATTATAGCTTAATTGGGAACACAAAATAATAAAAAAAAATTAAAATGGGAATATTCTGTTTGTACAGGGAGGTGAAGAAAACATGGCCCAGATTAAGCTCCACTGGTGTCACTCAAGGGTTCTAGAATACTAGTGTTTTAAATAATATTTAGTGTTGAGGATGCCTTTGCAGCTTTTCTGAAGCTGTTCCTACCTGTAATTCCCCCATAAAAATGGATCAGGTGATTTTGTTTACCCATAAGCACGGTGAAATTTTCAAATTTATTCAATATAAAGGATTTTAATATCTTGGTATTATACCTCCATTGTCTTGTCTCTAAAATGGGTGATAATAATAGTTCCAATATCACAGGGATACTGAAAGGGCTTACAGAAGATCGTCTACATAAAATGCTTGTTATAGGGCCTGGCACAGAGTAAAGATGGAGTAAATGTTAAGAGTAAAGGAAGTCCAGTGTTTTCATACAAACGTACACATTTTGAATGAAATAGAATAAATGCCCTTCCCGGAAAGGATGAGTTTGGCCATTTATAGGGCTGAGCCCAGGGGAAAGGCAGAAAGAGACTGAGGTGGGGTGGGGCACCCTTTGCGTTATCTCCCTGTGGTGGTTAATTTGATGTGTCAGTTTGGCTAGGCTGTGGTGCCCAGTTGTTGGCTCAAACATTAGTCGAGATGTTGCTGTGAAGGTATTTTCCAGAGGTGATTAACTTGTACCATCAGTTGACTTTAAGTAAAGCACATTACCCCCTTAATCTGAGCCTCATCCAATCCATTGACAGCCTTAAGAACCGACACTGGGGGGTCCTGGAGAAGGAATTTTGCCTCAAAACTGCAGCATAGAAATCCTGCCCGAGTTTCCAGCCTGCTGGCCTGCCCAACAGATTGCAGATGTGCCAGCTCTCATGATCACATCAGCTGATTCTTTAAAATAACTCTATATGTGTATCCATATATACTATTGGTTCTGTTTTTCTAGAAAACCCTGACTAATACACTATGCTCTTGTTTTATTTGAATTTATTTGTAAGCATATTCATGTATATTTTCACAAAAGAAGATATGGGGTTTCAGGGTGCAAATAAGTGGATGTGAAGCAAATTCTAGAATGCTTTTTCATTCAATCCATGAGCCGTGTGGTCATGGAGACTGCCCGCCACAAAAGCACTTCGGGAGTCCCTGTGAATGTATGTGGTGTGTCCCCGTGTGGCTTCTGGCCAGGCATGTGCTAACTGGACTCTGATTCCTAAAGGTGCACTGACTCCCAAATAGTGTCAGTTGTCAAAACGTAAAATGCTGTTTAGTGATAATCTGGGACCTATCATATATCATCAGGAAATCATTAAGTTGCTGTAGTGAAATACGTGATATTGTCTGCACAAGCACTTAACCTTTTGAAGTGTGGGGGGTGGTTTTGGGGTATGCCAAGCAGCTATTTATGTCTGAGTAATAGAGGGAGAGAAAATCTAGGCATTTAATTAACTGTGTAACCCTAACTTTTCTGGGCCTCATTTTTTTTCTTGAAAATCAGAAAGTTGGAAGTAATTGAGCTTTTAAATTCATTCTCAAGTTCCACAGAATGAAAAGTCCCCATGGGTACCCTCCTGCCTGGTCCAGCTGTTGCCACTTGCCCTTTGCAGCCAAGAGCAAGTCCTTTCCCTGTGAGCTTCCACTCACATGACCGGTTGTGCTGAGAATAGATGGTAGTTCCAGCCCTGGTCGATGTCCGTGCTTGGGCTAAGGAGCAGTGGATGAGGTGGTTTGGCTAGAAATGGTCGGTCAGTCAGAGATGAGGTGGGAAACCAGAAACAGGCCTGAGGCTGGGGCTCAGGAGAACACCAAGCAGTTGGGCATGGCAAAGCAGAGATTCGGAGGAGAGCTGCACACCAGAGAAACACAGATTTTTATACATCAAGTGTCCACGTCACACACAATTTATGGGCTGGATCTTTATCTGATGCAAACTGCTGACTGATGCTGTTATGCTAGGATCCTGTGGCCAGTCATTTATTTCTGAGTGGCTGTTTTGTGCTGGGCACTTTGTATGCATTATCTTATTGAATCTTTACACAAACCTATGACGTTGGTATTGTTTTTCCAATTTTTACAAGTGATGAGACCGAGAGTCAGATCATTGAATAGCTTTCCTAGAACCAGAATGTTAAACTGGAAAGTCGTAGAGCTAAGATTGTGACTGTGATTTTTCTGACTCCAAAATCCATAGACAATCCCTGATACACCTGTGTTTTGAGTGACTGAAAAAGAAAGAATGAATGCATATTTTGACTGGCTTTTTGATAATGTGCAGCAATAAATTATCCTATCCATCGCATACCACGAAGGAATTTTCAGGACTGTACTTATATGGATGGAGAGGGACCTTTAATCCATGTGGGACTGAGGGCAGGAAGAATGCAGAACCAATTCTGCTCTTTTCAGTCTGAGAATTTGGCCAAGCAGGGCTTGAAGAGCTGATAAAGGGTCAAAAGATGCTGGTTTCAAGAGACCTCACAGAGCCACCCATACATAAATGCTTACTACTCTAAATTCTTTCTTTTCCCTTCCTAGGAATTGGAGGCAAAAACAACCTCCCTTTCAGCATCGAGCTGACACACTGGATAGATGAGATAAGTCACATCAACTTGCATCTTTGGCTTTATCTCATGGTTAGTCATGCATGCTTGCTTTATGACTAGTTTTTGAAGGAAGAATTCATGACCACAAGGCCTGACTCAGGAGTAGAGATGCAGACAGTGGCCCAGGTGCTGCAATCAGAGGACACTTTTATCTGGGTCACTGGGATCAAGGAAAGTACACCCCCGTCTCTACACACACACACACACACACACACACACACACACACACACACACTCCTCTTCTACTGAGGAAGCCTCTCTCTGAGAAATAGAGGTGGGACTTGTCTTTAGAGAGTCATTGCTAAGTTATACATTTTATCCCAAACAGCAGAGAATTGAAAGGAGTGAGTGTGGCACCTTCCATTTCAACCCTTATGGTAACATGGATTGTCTTATCAAATCATATTATTGAATCACACAGAGAGAAGTCACTGATGACTAGGAAGCTTGAATGTTGTGGGTCAGACAGAAGAGCTGGGAGCCTGGCAGGTGGCATTGTGGCATCAGGTTGGATCCAGTGCTGGGCTCAGGAGCTGGACAAGGTCAAACCAGAGGGGGGACAGATCCTTGTGTTTCCAAATAGGAAATGTATGTATTCAACATTTTGGCTATTGGGGGGGGGGGAGGGTATGCAAAATTGTTCAACTATTGTAAACATTAGAACTTACTATCAATTAGAAGCGTAAACCCATTAGTGATCCCAGTTTCAAAGAATTTCAATAAAAGTAATTTAGGCATTTAAAAAAAAGATATAGAAGTAAATTTTCTAAATGAAATATGGATCCGACATAATGTTGAAATGGCAACTGCACACCACTTCTCTCCCCATCTGACTGGTTTGTCTGCAGTGTGATGTGGTCAGAGGAAGCCTGGGAAAGGTGTCTTGGGTCGTGAAATCTCACACACGATTGCTGTGTGGTTTCAGGCAAGTTGTTTCACTTCTCTGATCCTCAGTGTCCTCATCTATAAAGTTAGGAGACAGGATTGGATGGCCTTCCTGTTTCTTTACAGGTCTGAAATTCAGTGATTCTTCCATATCTCTGTTTGTTCACTTTTCCTCTGATCCTATTTCAATTGGGAAAAAGGAAGAGAAAGACAGAGAGGGAGGACAACAACAATAAAAGAGAAATATTTAATAAGCATCAAACAAGCACCAAGCATTGTAGACTCAGTACTCGTATTTCATTTAAGTGTAATAATAATTGTAGGAAGCACATAGTATTATTGTTACTGTTTTACAGGTGTGGACCCAGAGGTTATAATTTGTTCAAAGTTGCACAATTAGTGCGTGGTCAGGCTGATCATTCAAACCCAAGTCTGGGTGATTTGGGAATGCATGTTTTTTCCTATGTGCATTTTCCCACCACACCCCACCATGTCCCTGGGTGGGCAGGAAAAGAGGGGGATAAAGGGAGATTGGGGGCAGGGGAAGAAGAGATGTGAGCTGCTGAAAGATCAGAAGAGAGGCGTGTGATGTAGATAAATTATGGGATTGATGCCTGGACACAATGATCTTAACCCTGTTCTCACCCACTGCCCCAGGGGTTGCAACACATTCCCTATGGGGTCTTCCAGTAGTGAATCTTAACACGGACAGGCAAGGACTCTAGGACCAGTGGGATTCATGGGGAGACTGTGAGCTTCCTAATGCCCCTTGGTACCTCTGCTCTCCTTGCAGGAGAAAGTTTAGAGACACAGTAAGGGAGACAGACCTTAGGGAAGTGGGGGAAGAGCAAAGACAGGTATTTATTTCTCTGCTCCTCTCTGTAATAGGGCTCTAAAATTAAAATTGTAAGAACTATTCTAAGAAGGCACACCTTTAGGTTATAAGGTTTCAAATCCACGAAACTCATCATGTGCAAATGGCACTTCTATCACTTCATTCTGTGATCCTTTGTGTGCCCGGATTCCTTCAGTTTCAATAGGTTAGTCCCTTGGCTGGGGCATTTCTAACAGGACCGTAGGATTTCTGCAGGAAGTGACACCGGTGAGTCAGACCTTGGCACTCGTCCCTCTGAATCATCTGGTAGGTTAAGGAACAAGTGTTAGGGGTGGAGTGTTTTAAATAAGTAATAAACTTGACCACAAACTCTCAAGGCACCTTCTTTCCGAGCAAGGAGGTTAATGCCAATGTGTTTCCTCTGTCCCAATTTGGGTCATTGTATTTTTAATTATCTCTCAATTATCCCTATAAATTCAATAAGATATACCATCACCCACTTTCTGTCTTTAACTGGAAAAACACTGGTCTGCAGCACAGCCCTGCCACTAGGGAAAAATGTTTCTGGCTGTTCTCCAAACATGGCGCTACCCTCTTTTCCACTGTAGCCCCAAATTACCTTGATCTTTATACCCAATGGTACTCCCTTAACTACTCAATAAAGAAAGGCAAATGTGAAGGTTTGGTCTTCTTCATGAACCCATATTTGCTTTTTGTTGAAAGGGTGGAGGGCTGCATCTCTGATGAAATGTGCCTCCCCTGCTGGGATCCAGGGTTGAGCTAAGGCATTCCCGGGACTGGCTCCTGGGGCCCAAAATGGATCGCTGCTCTCCGAATCCCCCTCTGAGCCTGAGTGCAGGCCTTCTTGCTCTTCATGTGTTTCTTTAAAATGCAGCACCCCTGGAAAGGGGGAAGACCTGCTGTCTGTTCACAGGACTAGTTGAGGCACGTATGGGGAGTGGGGAGGTGAGTGGTTGGTGGTCAGACATTCTGGGGAGGAAAAGGAGTGAGGAAGAGAGAGAAAGGCTCCAAGACAAACTTCGTCACATCATCCATTGTGTCTAAAGCCGGGCACACCCGGCTGCATGGGGATGTGGGAGTATGTCAGTGTAGGGACCCTTGGGGAGGTCTGCAGTCTCATGGATGAGCCTCTGAGACAACTCTAGCTTTTTGGCTATCAGGCCTTCGATTAGTATCAACCATTATCTCTTAACCTCAGTACTATTGGTTTCCTGGGCTAGATCATTGTTTGTGGGGGGGCCTACTCTGGAGGTTGCAGGGTGTTTCGCAGCATCCCTGACCTCCACCCACGAGATACCATGAGCACTCTCTCTCCCACTGTGACAACCAAAAGTGTCTCCAGATACTGTCAAATGTCTCCTGGGAGCAAAATTGCCCCCATTGAGAACCACTGCTCTAGACCTATTTCTTCTTCTCTGGGTCATGTGGGTGGGTTTTCCTTATTTAAGGATTTGCCCAAAGCAACCATGACCATGCAAACCACGTATCACTTAACAGGGAGAAATGCACTCCTTCCAGACAAAAGCCATATCAGACCCTGGCAGTTGCAGAGCCTGTGGGGAACTTTTGGGGCTTCGTGGAGCAGCCTCTTTTCTCTCACGGCAGAAGGGCTGTCAGGGATCTGCCAGGAAGGACTCTTAGAGGTAGTGCCCAGGTGAGCTGATGTAAGGACATTGATGACACTCATAGGTGGCCAACAGTCCTGGTTTGCTGGGACTTTCCTTGTGGAAGCGCGGCAAGTCCTGTGTTCTGGAAAGCCCCTGAGCTTAGGGCAAACCTTGACAGATGGTTACCAGGTTATTTTTTAGGCTGTTCAAAATAGTTTTGGCTGCTTGGTGGTCATTTTGAGTTTGAGACACAGATGCTTCTCCAATTGCCAGTAAGAGAGGAGTGAGCTTGAGGCCAGCTTCTTGCTGGACTCTAGGGAGCAGGGGACATCTGGTATTGTTGCTGCAATTGCTTCTCTCCTTTGGGAAATTGGGGAGTTACTAAGAGGTGAGATTGTGTGAGCTTCCAAATAAGAGGGTTGGTTGGGGACCTGTTCTTGAGCTTTTGCTGAAACTAGCATCTGTCTATGCCGCGACCCAGGGTGGTTTCCATGGGCATGCAGGTCTGGGCATGGGAGCCGGTGGCAGGAATTGTGGTAAATGCCAACCGTGTTTGTGTCATTGTGTGGTCAACACTAGAAATATGCTTACCCAGCTGCCACCAGTGAGGATGCAGTCTTTGTTGTCATGAGTCTTCTTGAAGCTGTGATTGCAGAGGTCCTCTGGGGCTCATGACCTGCTGTGAGCACTTCAGATCTGGGTACCTGCCTGTTGTTTAGGACCCAGCACGTCACCTCTAGAGCCAGAGCTGTACATCCAGTCTCACTGGGAGCACATTTGCCTTTATAGCTTCCCTCCCCTATCTGTGGTTTTGGTTTGTCTTAAATTTAAGTGTTTATAGGTTCCTTAAGGTTTAAAGGAAAAAGTATTCTCTTTATTGAAGGAGAAACAATTGATTTTTTTCCTCCCTTAAATTATGTAGATGGAGATATGTCTGCACTTGGTTAGTCTAATGTCTACCAAGATGTCATTACTTATAGAAGAGCCTGGGATTTTCAAGAATAGTAACATGGCAATTTGTCTTTCAAATACTGTTTTACTTATAGCAGCAATAACAGGAAATGTGTACTATTTTTCAGTGTTATAATCTGATTCACCCTTTGATATAAACAGCTTTATCTCATTTCATTGTTTATATCACATTCCTATTCCTCTGGAAAGAACAATATTTTTCCCCCTGAAAAGAAATATATTCTTGTCTAAGAATGGCTTAAATAAGTAACAGATGGTCCTATTTGTGTGTGTGTCCCCTACCCCCACTCATTCTCAGCGTTTGATCAGATATTAAAATCAGTATTTTTTGAAACATTGCATGAACTTATAGGTTTGTTTCCAACTTGGGTTCTTTAATTTATGTGTTGGTGGTGTTGCTTGAATCGTTCTAGAATATAGGCAATTGAATAAATTTATTTGCACTTGTCAAATAGAATGTGCTTGAACAAATCTCCTTACTGGTTCACAGTTACCCAGGATCATCATGGGAAAGACAGATGAGAACACTCAGTGTGCCACGTCATCTTGTCCATAAAACAAAGCTCACCGTACCCCAGGCCCTCACCGTGTGACTTATCACTTGATTCTGATGTTAAAATTTGTTCTGGGATCAGGACTAAATCTTTCTTGTCAACATGAAGTTTCACTCCTTAGCTTGGTTCAGGGGGAAGACACGAGATTAGAAGTCAGGGATTTCATTGTTGCCTTGATAGCTTGATGAGTGAAGGCAAGTCACAGGGCCATTTCATGTTTGTTTTCCTATCCCCAGAATGGGGATACCTTACCTACTTGCAGGGTTGTTGTGACTGTAATGTGAGGTAATAGCTATTAAGATATTTTTAAAAGTCAAAAGCATTTTAAGCCTAAGGCATTTTTTAGACAGTAAAATCAAGCGATCAACTATGTATGTTGCATAATGATAGATTTCTTATCTATAACACTGGTTGATAAGTTAACCTTGTTGTCAAATGATCTTCTTTTAAAAAATATGTTTTCTTTGCAATGAGACTTTCAAGGAAAGAAACACAAGTGTACCTAATGTTTAATTCAGATTTCTGTAAACTGTCACCATGGAGCAGGGTTTTGGGCTAATTCATTTTTGAACTTGGACCCCACAACCCTTGAGCCTTCTAGGTGCTTAAATATATGTTGCAGAAAAATATAAATGTCACTAGGATAAGCTATTCTAACTTATTTTACAAAAATCTTTGAATTTTGAAGGTGATAAAATTGTGTACCCTCTGTTTATGCATTTTTGTCACCACTGATAGTCCCCCCTTAGCAGGGATGAGGTAGAAAGTTGGCATCAGGATCCCTCATGTTGGTATCTTCTTTTTACCTGCTTATTTTTGTGGTCTGAAAATATCTTTTTTTTCATGTCATTACAAATTTTTTATACGATTATTATAAAATTTGAAAAATAAAGACATGCATAAAAGAATAGCCACCTATTACTCCATAGGTATCATCAGGCAGATCTGCAACATATATTGGTAATGTATTAAAGAAAAGCAAGTCACATAATATTTATATGTGACAGCAATTACATAAGGATTATATATGTATGCACATATATGTGTATGGATATATATGTGTATCTATATATGGATATATATGTATATGAATGAATAATAAGGATAGAAAGGTTACATTTAAATGCATAGATTTTTGTCTGGAGAGAAAGCAGATGGGAAAAATTCAGAGAGAGAAATCCTTGTGGGCAGGGATGTTTGGAAATTTTATGGAGGAGGTTGGATTTGAGCTGAGCCTTGAAGCACAGGTACAATTTTGGTAAAGAGAAAAGACGGAGAAACACATTCCTGGTGAGGAGCAGCATATGCATAAAGGTGTGGGGCGAGGCCTTGGTGGGGTGGGTTTAGGATGTGTGAGCAGTCTGGTAGAGAGAAAAGAGAGACATTTGGAAAGACGGACTGAAGAGACTGAGGAGGGGAGTGAATACCACTTTGAGGAAATAAAAGCTGTAAACAGGCGAGTGAATGAAAAATTAAGATTTCTTGAAGACCAGTCAGGTGGCATTTGAGTAGAATGAATTGGAGGGAGAACAGATGAGAGAGAATGAGATGAACTAGGAAACAATTGTGACAATCCAGGTAGGAAATGACTGATTGCTGGAGGAGGATAGTGTCACTGGAAATGGATGGAATGGGTGAAGGTAGAAGGCATTCTGTAGACATTGTAGGATTTGGTGCCTGGTAAGATGCTGGCACACAGGAGAAGAGAGAATCTAAGGTAATACCTAGCTGCAAACTTTAAAGCCTAAGTGATGGTTTGGAATGATGGTACAATTGATAGAGGTAGGGAAGACAGATACTGTGTTGTATGTAAAAATACTTTATTATATTTTTTACTGAAAAAGATCTACGTGTCAGGTGCTGGGGTGTGGGTTAAATTGTCAAAATTTTAGACTGCTGGTTCTTGGAAGTGTGACGTAAACTGCTGTAAGGTAGTATGTTGCTGCAAATTAAGTTTGTTGATTTGATATTGTTAAGAGGTGTAAAACCTCAAAAATAGGCAGACTAGTGAAAAAGATACCCCACTGGCAGGTCTGGGTGCAACTGTATGATTTTTCTAGCACCAAAATATACCAAAAACTAGCAGCATTGATGCTGGTACAAATTATATCAAAAGCAATCTTTCCTTTTTCCAAGCCCATTGGATAGGAAATATATGTCCACCTGCCATCCCACTCCTGCCCTGTATGTGAATATTTATAATCATATGGAGGTTCTTAATGGCATAAGCAGAGGAGCAGATGACCCTCTCCTTTCAATGGAATTTCACAGGTACACAATAAGATCTTGATTTATTTTTGAATCAGGAAAGGGGGGGTGATAAGTAAAGGATTTGGGACAAAAGTGTTTAGGACAAAAGGGCAGCACCAGGGAGAGTGAATCAGGGATGACCAGGAGGAGAGATCTGGAAATGTATTTATTGGCTTCCTGGTGTGCTCATGACTTTTATTGCCCATGGCCCAATATAGTCTTCAGACTAACACAGCTGTCCTTTCATGGCAGGAGTTGTGTTTGAGAATCTGGTGGGAGTTTGTGGTTTTTCGTGATATTTATGTTGTTTGCGGCCTCTTATTTTTCTATCATTTACTTAGCTGGGATTGTGTTACAAAATATTTTTCACTGATTAAATTAATACATAGTATGAAAAAGATACAAATTTAACATATATAACTATCAAGTGTAGCTGTAAAATATCTTAATAAAACCATATGTTAGTACAGTTATAATCACAATAAGAACTACTGTATTTTTTATGGTAAGAAGAACTAATACATATTTGTTACTCATCTTTGCTTGAACATACTTACTGACCCTTTAAGAATTATGCTTTTAAGTCATTAAGAGGCAAATAGACTTCCTATCTTTTGGTATTAAGTAGAGATTATTTCTGGCATTGTGAGTAGAACTAGGCAAGAAAGATATCTCCATTTTTTAAATGCAATTTGGCTGTTTTCTTAGTGTTTATATTATTTTTCCAGTTACCAAAAGTGTGTGGTTTTGTTATTGACCAATTCTGTTATTTCATTTATATACGATGGTAATTTTCTGAAGTTTTACCTAAAACAAACTGTAATTGACAACCGTAAGACCATATTATGGACATTGGATAAGAAACAAAAGTTGCTCTGAGCCCTGAGCTCTCTGGGGTGCTGTGACATATTGGCAGAGTCTCCTTTCCTCTAAGCTGAGGACTGGCTAATCTCCAGCCTACTCTAGAGAGGTACTCTGGCCTCGGCTATTTCCCTTCAAAGCCCACTCTTTGTAGAGCTTCTGTCATCCTGAATTACTCTCCTATGAGCCAAAACTCTCCCTTCGCAGTGTGTGTGTGTGTGTGTGTGTGTGTGTGTGTGTGTGTGTGTGTGTGTGTGTGTATTTGAAGTTCAATCTCCGTTGGTAATTTGAGGAAATACAAAAGTTCTTCTCTTTTGCTAAAACTGGATTGTGAGCACAGATTCTCCACAGAGATAGCTGTGGGGTGCATGTGGTTGTGTTACGGTTTTGCAGGGTGAGTGGCTGCCGTGTTAGCAGAAATCTGTATCTTGGGCATCTGAGGGAATTGCCCCCTTTTGCAGAAAGTTCCTTCCCTGTTACAAGTTGTTCTTCAGCAGCCGGAGAGGCCTGAGGAACTTACATATCAGGGTGGCCCTTCAGCAGACCACAGGCTACGTGGCTTGAAAGAGTGAAAAAGAGGTCTCTGAATGACAGCTCTTGCCTGTGCCCCACTCTAGGGCCAAGGTGTCCTGGGCTTTTAAGGAAAAGGCCTTCAGCTTTGGATATCAGCCAGAAGAGATAGCCATCAACCCTTATTCTTTACTCACTAGTTTTCTACTGACCAGTTCATTTGCTGCTCTGGCCAAAGACATTCACTGTAGTGTAGATACTCATGCCTCAGATTCAGAAAACTGGCTAACATGCAAAAGATCTTCTTAAATAAAACATCTCAAACGTGACAAGCACCAACAGTTACAGAAAGTGGAAAATATTTTTTTCCCCAGGTTTCAAGGTTGTCATCTACCATTTGCTCAGCTCTTTGAAAGACATTCGGGTATTATGCTTCATACACATTTCAATCTGTTATCATTTTCTATTTCTGGAGAAAAAACATTGAGTCTCAGAGGATTAATACACATTTGCTTTAATTAGCTATTAAACCATTTAAAAGTATACAGGATTAATATCTAGACTCTAAATAGATGTTCTTAAAAGATAAACTCAAATGAATCTAACTAGTTCAAGATTCAAACCCAGAGTTATTGCAGCTGATGAAATACGTGTTTGGTATTCACAGTAATTTATCAGTAGGTAGAATCACCATTAAATTCACTAATAGTTCTAATTTTAAGCTACAAATTAAATGTGTTCAAACTAATTAGGTATACAGCCTTTTCTTTTATTCATATTTCTTTATTGTTGATTACTAATTTTTCATCCTGAGGATCAAAATAATAACCTCACTCATTTGCAGTGTTTCCTTCCTTTAAATAAACAATTTTTAATATTACCTCAAACAAGTTTAATTTCTTTGCTCTTAGCAGTCTTTTCCAAATAAACGCAGGGAAGCCTCTGCTTCCCTAAGTGTTGAGAAGTGACTGTATAATCCCTTTGAATGTTCTCTTTGGCCACCACCATCCTAGCATCTTACTGTTAATCTTTCCTAAGAAAAACAAGTCTTTCCTCTTGAAAACTTGGGACTTTAAAAATAGCAACTACAAAGTGTTTTAATGTAGTAAATGCTCATCATAAATTTTTTTTTTTTTCCTGAATCCTACTGTGTTTCTCCTTGAGGAACGGTGGAAAGGGGGGAAGGTTGTACTGACTCATCCATCCAGGACCCAATCATTTGCACTAAATTAACACTTCCTGGGGAGACTTTACAAATTCTCTATGAGGTGACCCAATTACTATGACTATTCTTAAAAAACAAACAAACAAGCAAGCAAATGCAAACAACAACAACAACAACAAAAACACCCAAGCCTCTTATGGGGAATACACCCCTGCTGGGCTGAAGAAGAAAGAAAAAGCTAAACTCTGTTTAAAATCTGGACCCTATGACCCGTGAACTTTCAGTCCTTTTCCTGTGGGCTTCTCCGAAAGCCATAATGATCGAGATGCAACTCCCACTGCAATGCATGAACACAAGCAGATGGAGGCTGATTTCCAAGAAGCTGGACTAGGATTATGCTATTACCAAGAAACAAGGAGAAATTCTGCTGCGGTACATAAGGAAGTTTTGGATGCTGGTGGTCAGTGATTCAACTATTTCCGTTCAAATTATTTGGTTCTTTGAAACACAATGACTTTAGCAAGGATCTTCCTGCAATTAAAAGCTCATTGAAAACAAGAGAAGGGCTAATATACAACCATGCACCTATATACATGCATACACATCTACACCCCGTATAGCCATATATGGAAACTGAGTTTTGTTGTTTTTCACTTGCTATACTTCCTTGTTTCAGAGGCTATGGAATTCTATACCAAGTGACAAAATGGTCTCCAACCAGTAAAAAGGTTTACTGAGTGGACTTTCTAGACCAGAGCTGAAGATCATACTTGAGATAGTATATTAAGGCAACAAGTACGCACACCTTCCCTTAGGAGCAAGTTTTTGTTTACTTGGTCCATTGATGTTATGTCTAATGGTTATCTCAGCTTAACTAGGGAAAATTTTGCTCTCTTGTCTTGGCCTTACACTGAGCCAGCATCCAGTCTGGGACTCCCTGGAAGAAGCTGAAAGCCCTCGTGGCACAAATAACATTCAAACCAGTACTGTGAACAACAACAACATTAGCTAACCAACTCAATATGCTTATTTTGTGCTCCAGGTCTTGGAAACAACCCACCCCAGGGGACAGATGTGCTCATAACTAGATAGCACGAAGTACTGAAATGGGTACTTGCAGTTGCTCTTGGAAAACATAACTGAATAAGGAAGACATTTTAAACATGACAGCAAACCTTAAAGTTGTAAAAATATTGATCAATTTAACTCAACAGAAAATTTAAATTTCATATAATAAAACTACCAAAGTCAAAATAAAAAAGAAGAACTGGAAACAAATATTGAAAAATCATGGGGAACAAATACTATTTATGGCATGCAACAAGGTTTTAAACATCTGGAATAAAACACTCCAAAGAAAAATGGACAAATGATATGAGCAGATATTTCATAGAATGAAAGTAAGAATATCCAATATAAAATATGCTAAATCTCAGGAAATTCAAAATCAATACACATGACATATTTTGAGTTAGAAAGACAAATATTAATATTTAAATTTGATTATTCTCTACTGGATGTTTGGGGAAGCAGTTACTCTCATATATTATTGATAGATATTCAAATTAGGATAAGACTTTTGAAGACTCATTGGGAGATACCTATAATAATTTACAATGTTCTGAACTATTCTAGCTATTCCAATTCTAGGAATAATCCTATAGAAACTCTTGCATAACTGCATAAACAAGAATATATAAGTTGGAGGAATTGTTTGTAATAGTAAATTGTTAGAATCAACTCAAATATCTATTATTGCACAAATAAAGTAAAAATGTATATTGCAATACTATATAGTCATTGAGAAACAGTATAGCATTCTATATACTGATACAAAAAGGATTTATGATGAAAAAAATAGATAAAGAACCCATTTTTGTTGAAGATCTATTTTTATATATTGTATCTGTCAAAAAATTTGGAGAAAATGTCCCCAGACTTGTGGTGCTTACCTTGAAGGTGAGAGGAAGATATAGCGTGAGGATTAAGGGAGAATTTAACTGTCTGTTAACATATTTAATATCTTTTTTACACCAAGAACATATGACTCTTCTAATAAGATACAAACAAACAAACAAACAAACAAACAAAAAACAACCGAAAAAAATACAAAAAATAAAAAGGTGACCAGATGGATGCTTATGGACAAATCCAAATGATCACATTTCAAAGAACCAAGTATCACAAACTCCATGACTTGTACCACAGAAACGTATTGTCTCACTGTTCTGGAGGCTGGAGGCCTAAAATCGTGGTATTGGTAGTGCTGGCTCCACCTGAGGATGTGAGGGAAGGATCTGCTCTAGGCCTCCTCTCCTTTGCTTGTAGTTGGCCATCGTCATGTTGCCAGGGTGTCTCCTCTGGGTGTGCATGTGCATCTAAATTTCCCCTTTTCATAAGGACACTAGTCATATTGGATTAGGACCTATCCTATTGACCTCATCTCAACTAATTACACCGCCATATCAATTTCTCGAACAAGTCACATTCTGAGGTATTGGGAGTTGGGACACAATATAAGAACTTGGAAAGTTCAACCCCTCCATACCCTCACTCTCTGCTTCCCATTGCATGGATTAATAAAGCAAATTTGAGAAATTCTGTACTAAAGAAACTCAATCACTCTTCCAAGTATGGTAGATACCGTTGGATGCCCAGCCAAAATCTATTTTGCCTTTCTTCCTTTCGAAGAAACCCACACTTTGATTCACGAGGCAAATATGCTTATCAATCCACACCCCCTTTAGCTGGAGACCATATGATCCAGTTCTGCCCAATGAGATTTAAGTGGAAGTCTTTTGAGTAAAATTACCAGAAATCCTTTTGTCATGCCCATCAAAGTGATAGAATCAGAGAGCAAGAGCCATTTGCCCTTTATTCTTCCACTTGGAACATATTCCGGATACTTGGAAGTAGAGTAGCCACTTTTAACCACGAGGATGAGAACCTCTCTGTACAGATGAGAAAGAAAAGCACCTGACTCACTGGGTTGCAGCTGGGCCAGCCTGGGACTGCCGCTGCTGGACTTGGTGTTACATGTAAAAATTACCTCCATTTGCTTACACTTAGGCAATCAGATTCCATGGTAAATCGTTTTTTGAATCTCAGTATCCTTATTCATAAAATATAAGAACCCTAATTCCTCATAGGGTTAATGTGACAGTAAAACTCCATGATACACGTGAAAAGTTGGTAAACTCTTGATAATACCAATGTAAGAGATATCTTCCTCATTTTTAGAAGCCTTTATATCCAGTGGAAAATCAATACATGTATTGTGACATGAATTGATATTACTTGCCTTGGTTGCACAAGAGTAAACTTAGTAAAACATGCTAGCCTTTTATTTAAAAATACTGATGGAAATGCTATGTGGCAAAGGATATAGACAGAGGTCAACAAGACAGAAGAAGGCCCCAGCCCTCATGGGTATTACAGCACAGAGGTGGAGACAGATGTGAATCAGTGAATTGAACAAACAATTACTTCATCCTGATGGTGGGAAATAGAAAATTACATTTCATAATATCATTTCCCTAAAGATGCTTGTGCAGAGCTGACTGTCATTCAAAGTCCACAGTCTCCACCCAAAATCTGGGCTCTTTCTTGAATACACCTTAAAGATACTGAAACCCAGTGGACAAGTGATTACGGGAAATCTGGGCTATGCCACGAAAATGTATAAATCACGCTTCCCTTCTCATAAAGGATCTACATATTCTTGTAGAAATGCCTCAAAAAGCAACATTTTCAAAACTTAGACTCACTGCCAAACAGTCATAAATATATTTGAAAGGCAGATATATAGGGGCCGACTTTTGTTTCACCTCATGTTCTCCATATTCTGTAAGTTTCTTGATGATCTTTTGAGATGTAGGTGCCAGTTGAAAACGGTGATGTTTCTTCTTGTTGCTGAAAGTTCGTCTTTTTTTCCTTGTGAAGGACTAGAATGGAAATGTAGATGATCAAGGGTGATGGGATGAAAGAATTTAATGAATTACAGAAGTATTCTATTAAAGAATAGAGCTCATTCTTATAAACCCAGAATTAATTTTTATGAATTAGGTCCAAAGAGCTTAAGTAAAACACAGCTACTATTTCATGAGTAATTTCAACCCTCTTTAACAGTACAAGTCTCTGGTGTGTAATATTTAGGTAATGATTATCATAAAATAGATATCTTTTGAGGGCAATTATGTGTTCTCAATACTTCTTTATGAGGGAGCTGGGAGGAGGATGTCATTACACTTGACAGTATATTTATCTCACCTAATATTCATGATATTCTGATGGAAGAGTGGTTCTCTTGCTTTATATGAGTGTATTTATGGAAGAACTGACTGCTGATTCTGTGCCATTAAAACCTGTTCAGACACAGAAGGTGGCATAACTCAGCCCCCGAAGTGGTGGCTGTTTCTCGGTATGCAGAGTTGGTGGTTTTCTTTATGAAAACAACAGTACACCTGAGCAGTGACTTATTCTGGTGGGGGAAGAGAGGACTACAGGAGAGGAGCTGAAAAGGAAGCAGAGATACTTGGGCTGTGTCTAGGAAGTGACAAATGCATTTGAAGATAAAGGTAAGGATTTGGGATCTGTTTTTTAAAGAAAATTGGAATGGACTGAGAAAGGCCCCCAGACGAGGCAGTGAACTAAAAATGCCCAAACTTTTGTTCTTTTACTTTTGTTTTAGGGCGAATTTTAACATGGAGGATATGATATTGCCTTGCATTGCTATAATGTTTTCAGGTTTTCACAATCATTTTGTAATATTTTATTTGTACTTCCCGATCTTCTGATGGAAAAAGAAAGGGCTATTGTTCTTTATTTATAGAATTGAAAACCAAATGTGTAACCCAGTGTATAATCCAGTTAGTACATCATGAAACTGGAACCTAGAACCCCACAAAAGACCTCAAGGTCCTGGAATTTGCCATCAGATGGCAGGACCATGTCTGGCACATCCCACAGACTCTCAGAGATCAACTCCCATCCTGAGTCCTGGGCTTTGCAGCTCTCAGTTTAGCTACCCATGTCTCAAAGCCTGAGAGATCTGTACATAAAAGTTTTCAGGTCATCTCATGGCTCAGAAATATTCTGGTTTCTGATCCTGAACCTATTAAGTCAATTATCCAAGTATAAAAAAAGTGGGAATGGAAGAAGAGAAATGAAGTGAATTTGGTATTTGTTTTGTTTTGTCTTTTGATTTTTACAATTCAGGAAAGAAGGCATATAGAATCTGGAAAGCTAAACACTTGATATTTTAGTCTCCCTTATAGTTAAAATTTGCCTTGGGATATAATTCAGGGCCAATAAGAGACAGGAACATATCTCTGGGGAGAACCATCCTTCCTTGATAAAAGTAGAAGCCCTAAGAAAAGAAAGCCCTTCATCCTTCACCATTCATCTTATTCAGCGTTTTGTCTTGAAAGCTGGAGGCACAGCAGCCATCTTGTGATTCTGAGGCAACAGTCATCAGGAAAAGTCAAGGGTATTAGAGAGACACCAGAGAAGCTGCTGAACCAAGGCCAGCAGCCCCTGAATTCTGCGTGTCTAACCCTGCTTACGGAGGTTACTGTGAATCAGGTATTCCATTCTTAACTGATACATGTGTACAAAGTTATACCCTAAGCATTTATCTTTTTGATAATAAAGTGCGTATGCTTCAAGAAGTCACTTAGTTTAAGTACTTTCCTAACTCCAAAAAATTGTCCAAACCTCAACTCATTTTTGATTCTGTTTTAGATTTAAACAGATTTAATCATTTTTTTTTTAGTACTTGCCCTGTGACTACATTGCTATCAGTTGGTGGTATTGTGTGTCATTCAGCATTTGAACCGAAAAGCACATCTGCTCCGAGAAATTAAAGATGGAGGCTCTCTGTCTTGGGGTCACCCAGAGGAAATCATACGTTTTCCCATGCCTTCTGGATATTAAACATAGACGTGTGCTTTATTTTGTAACCTCAGTTCCCCACAAGTCTCTTGAGTCTGGGGATACTAGTGAGAGCCCATCCACACGAAAGCTTCAGGTGATGAACCTGTGCCCTCCAGAGGTGGCACAGTGCCTCAGATGCCTCTGTCTCAAAGTTGCAGCTCCCTGTTATTACTGGGATTTCCTGGGAATGTTTCACAGGGATCTGGACAGTCCTTTTGATCCCTTACATGTCACCTCCACTTGCGGGTAATAGTGCAAGTGCCTGTGATGTAATGAAGCTCTGCCTACCACATGCTCTCGACCTGCAGGAGCCCCCTGATGTTGCTGGCCTGGGGCTGCCTTGGGTGAGAAGTCTTCCTTCTAGGGACAGAGCATAGCCTTGGCTGTCTCCCAGCTTCCTGACCTGTGCCACGCTCCCTGGAGGTGTGGGGGCCACAACCAGGCTGGGTTTCAAGCACAGGTGGCCAGACATCCTTTGCCACCTATACTACAACACCAAATCTAGACCGAGGTTGGACCTGTGTGTCATTTAAAACAAAAATGCAGGTATGTCATAAACAGTAAGTCAGACAAAGGCTTGGAATGATTTTTAAAGCAACGTGATAACACGACTACAACAATGCTGTTGTCCAGCCCCAGGAGCTCAGCAACCCTTCCTTCTTCCCTCAAGCATTCTCCTCGGCTGTGGGAGCCACAGCTGCGCCCCTCCCGCCATGGGTGGGTCCTGAGCAGCCGAGGCCCAGCCGGTGGACTATGGCCCTTGAATGTGATAGATCGTGGCATCAGCCTAAGGTAGAAGTTCAGCAAAAGAGACCCGAGGAAAGTCACTTCGCAGCTCCGGGAGACTTTTCCTTGCAGATGAAACTTTCTGAGGAAGGAAGACACGGAGCCTTGTGGGGTGGGTGTGGATGTTCCCCCTGGAATTACAGAGCCCTGCCAGCCAGTGTATTTGACACGTGAAGCAGATCTGTTATAAAAAAGTTTTTTTCTGCTACGATCATATCATAATCATTTATAATCATTATTTTCTTGATTTGCTCTTTAGGTTTTTTTTTGTTTTGTTTTGTTTTTTTTTTAAAGATTTTATTGGGGAAGGGGAACAGGACTTTATTGGGGAACAGTGTGTACTTCAGGCCTTTTTTCCAAGTCAAGTTGTCCTTTCAATAGTTGTGGAGGGTGCCATTCAGCTTCAAGTTGTTGTCCTTTCAATCTTAGTTGTGGAGGGCGCAACTCAGCTCCAGGTCCAGTTGCCATTGCTAGTTGCATGGGGCGCAGCCCACCATCCCTTGCGGGAGTCGAACCGGCAACCTTGTGGTTGAGAGGACACGCTCCAACCAACTGAGCCATCCGGGAGCTCAGCGGCAGCTCAGCTCAAGGTGCCATGTTCAATCTTAGTTGCAGGGGGCAGAGCCCACCATCCCTTGCGGGACTCGAGGAATTGAACTGGCAACCTTGTGGTTGAGAGCCCACTGGCCCATGTGGGAATCGAACCGGCAGCCTTCGGAGTTAGGAGCACGGAGCTCTAACTGCCTGAGCCACCGGGCTGCTCTTTAGTTTTGAAACAAGCACCTAACAATGTAAAAAAGAAGCTTGCATCTCAAAGAGTATTCAATATCGTTAAAGTAGTTAGTTCACATATGTGCTAAAGATTGCATTTATCCAATAAAGATATTACATCTTGGGCTTATATTGTTTCGCTGTGAAAGATTTAATCTCTCAAGATATTCCTATAGATTTACAGACTTAAAATATCTCAAACCCTGCTGTTTATGCAGTCTCTGTGCTCCCATGGTTTGTTGTAAAGCTACTATGTAAATGCTGGGATATTTAGTACCTCAGCGACTGGGCACATGAGCTATGTCTGAATGAGCTCAAACAATTCCAAATTCTTAGGAAGTTACTTTGAAACTTCTGTGTGGTATGGGTGGCAGGTGCAGCGGGAGCCAGCTCTGTCACGGGGATTCTCTGACACTTTGGGAGAGGATAAGGAAGAACACGTGCTAATCTGAAGTGTACATGCATTACGAAAACTCAACAGTTGCTGCAGTAATTGCTTAGAACTTGTGGAGCACAAGACTTTTTTCTGGGAGGCGCATTCTCACCACTGACACTGTGTAGCTTTGCCAGCACACGGTGATAACAAGAAGCAGACTGTGAGCTGGTTTTATTATTGTTTTCACATTCACTACAGACAAGGCACCCCCTGTTGCCTGCACCAGCTTTGCCCTTGGCTTGTCTCTGCTGTGGGGCCTCCTCGCAGTCCCAGGCAGCCAGTCTGAGGTCAAGGCCAGGTATGCAGGGGAGAGAGAAAGGACTGTGGTTTCCCAAGGATTTTGCTGAGCACCTGAAAGAATCAGTCGTCTCTGAGGCCTTGTCCATGACAACATGTTTTCCTTATTGATTCTGCAACACAAAGTCAAGGTGTGTGGGTTCGTGTAGCCTAAATCATTCTAACTGAAGAGACGAGTCATGCTGGCTCTTCCACCTGCCCTCCTGCTCACACCCTCTGCACCTGTCTGCCTTGCTGGGTACACTAGGGACGTTGTGCTTTAGAGACCAAAGCACCAGGCTCTCTTGCCCTCTGGCTTCCAATGGAATTGGCTGATGGGAGCACTGTAGTGATTTTGAAGGGTGGGAGGGAGAGAGAAGCATAGCATTAACTCTCTTTGCCTTCCTGATGCCTTCCGAAGTTCTACCAGAGGCTGCATTTCTCCTCTGCCCCAGTTCCTGCCCCAACGGCAGCCCCTGTCGTCTTGCTAAGCTCTGCTAACCCCATTCCCTCCCCTCCTCCTTTCAGGCCTGGGGTGGTGACCTCCCTGCATGTCCTAGTCCCTGGATGTTGCCCCTAACCTTGCCCACACCTTCCAAATAATCCCTCTATTAAATGTGTTTGAGACAGACCTCTGTCATCTGTTGCGGGAAACATGCCTGATACTAAATCTATTATTTCATACTTGTTTCACTTATCCCTTTATGAACATATCATATCCCTAATCATATTCAAAGACCCTAAGTAGAATACTAATACTTTCCTAAGTCTTTGTGCATTTTAACGTGATGGCAAATTCCTTGAGAAGTTTAGCTTTTCTCTGACTTCATTTTAAATTCCCTCTAACAATTTATTATCCAATTCTACTATAGGTCCTATGCTTAGGCCATCATTTCTGAAATGACCCTCTTTTGCAGCCTGTTTCTGAGGTACTTTCTCCCCAGACTTCAGGTCTGTAATCCAATTCAGACAGTTTCTTCTTGATTCTTAACACCCTGATGCTGCCTTTGTTCATCCCTTTCTCCCAAGACCTCAGGGAAGTGACAACCTTTGTCTTCCCTTAGCTGCCTCCTTCCTATTGGAATTCCTCTAGCTCCACATCTGCAGCAGATCAGGAGACAAGCTCTCTCCTCTGTCTCTGCCCAAAGCTCTCTGACACAAGTACACAAGCTCCTTCAGTTCCTCCTGAGAGCTGCAGGAGAGCAGACAGGGGTTAACAGAGCAATAAACGGGGGTGGGGGTGGGGGTTAAGGACACAAGGCACCCAGAAAGTATTAGTCATAGTTCTTTTGTCCTCTTCCAAATAAAAATAGCTTTGTTTGTCACTGCTTTGCTTGACTTTCTGTATAGAACTTCCCATGGGAGGACAAGTTTTGCCTGGAAAGGAGGTTAGATGTTGAATCAAACTGCGGAGAATGTGGAGAGTGGGGTGTGCAAATGACCAGAGCTGGGGGAGCCCTAGCCTTTTAAAAACCATCTCCTTTGTCTTATTGTTGACCAAACCCTTTGGCTCTACAACCCTGTGGATACGAAAAATACTTCTCTTTTTGGTCTCTAAAGGTTTTTCTTTGTTTTTTTATTTTATTTTTTTCTTCTGGAGTTTAGTCTGTCTTAGACCGATATGGAATGGTATCTAGAACTACTGGCCTTTTGAAAGCTGTATGAGTTTGCTAAGGCTGCCGTAACAGAATACCACAGACTGGGTGGCTTAAACAACAGAAATTTCTTTTCTCATGGTTCTGGAGTATCTCAATAAGTTCAGGCTGTTGAAACAGAATGACTAGCTGGCTTAAACAGCAAACATTTTTTTTTTCCCCTCACATTCTGGAGGCTGAAAGTCTGAGATCGGAGTGCCACATTGTCAGGTTCTTGTTGAGAACTTTCCTCCTCGCTTACAGATGTGCGTCTTCTTGCTGTTTCCACACACAAAGCAGAGAAAGATCATCTCTTCTGCATCTCTTCTTCTCAGGGCACTAACTCCATTCATGAAGGCTCCATCCTCCTGACCTAATGACCTCTCAAAGGCCCCACCTCCAAACACCATTCCATTGTGGGTTAGGGCTTCAATATATAAATTATGGGGGGACCAAAACATTCAGTCTGTAGCATGGAGGCTGAAAGTCTAAGATTAAGGTGCTGGCAGGGTTGGTTTCTTCTGAGGCCTTCACCTTGACTTGCAGATGGCTGCCTTCTCCGTGAGTGCCCACAGAGCCCTTTCTCTGTGTGCCTACATGCTCTGCATGCATGTTTAGCTCTTGGTGTTATGTGAGATGCAGGCTTGAGTAATTATATTTGCTACCATGTTTCCCCAAAAATAAGACTTAGCCAGACCATGAGCTCTAATGCGTCTTTTGGAGCAAAAATTAATACAAGACCTGGTCTTATTTTAGTATAATATAAGACCAGGTCTTTAATATAATATGATATGATATAATATAATATAATATAATATAATATAATATAATATAGTATAATGATATAATATGATACCAGGTCTTATATTAATTTTTGCTCCAAAAGACACATTAGAGCTGATGGTCTGACTAGGTCTTATTTTTGGGGAAACATGGTACCAGAAGCCTGGAGGGTCTGGGTGGGCAAGAGGCCCAAGTTGTATCAATAAAAGAAACTAATGTAAGTTCTACTTGGGGGTAAAAATTGTCGTATTTTCTAGCAAAATCTGTTTGCTGAGATGGATAAATGTCTGTTGCTAGCTTCCCTCTACTCCCGGTTTTCCCCTACCACTTGCTAATCTTAAGTAACATGGAAATTCTTCCTTTTGCCAGCCTCCAGATCCCCATCTCCCAGTCTCTTTCTAGGTCAGTGTCTCCTGCCTTGATCTGCTCCAATTCTGCCAGTGTATCTCTTGCAAGGTGGTAGTTACTAGCTACAATTTCAGTTATTGGTGTTTTGTTTTAAAAAGGCAATTTCCCTTACCAGCAGAATGAGCAATTTCAACATCAAATTAAAGGGAAATTCAATTAATTTCACCATAATAAGGCAGATAATAGAGTCTATTGTCAGTATTTTTTGTTTGTTTGTTTGTTTGTTTGTTTGTTTGTTTAATAATTTTGGCAGCACAGTTTTGGAGTGTTATTATTTTTTTAAAGAAATTTTGCTTGGAACTTCAATATGGAAAAAAGAAAGTAGCAGCTGTCCTGAGCACCTTTCCCGTTTCTGTTTCGGGGTGGGGGTGGGAGGAGCAGCACACAGGTCCTGAGGCCCCTCTGCTGAGCCCTGGTCTGCACCGTGAGTCACTGAAAGTCTGTGCTGCAAGGTGGTTATTAATGTTGGTGGAACAGGTTGGCCAGTGCAGGACACTCGGCTGAAAGGTAACGAGAGGTCAAACTTGGAAAGATGGATAATAATTCATCATTGAATAAGATGATGGGGTTAAGAGCATTCTTGGGAAGGTTGTGTCTACAAAGTAATAAGTTGTCAAAGTGGAACAGATTTAGTAAGGGCAAGTGGAAGGGTCTCATTGTGCTGAGGTCAGACTGGTAAGGTAGAGGGGCGATTGAAACTTTTTTCTCTGTTATAGGTCATAAAAACATTTTTAAAGTTTGGGTGTCTAAATTATTAATCCTCCCTCCTCATAATCAAATAGTTTATTGGTAAAGGAAAAGAATTAGTGGTGACTCTAGTCTCTAATCCGAGCAATATATATTTTAAAAAGCTAAGTTAATAAAAGGCTTATTTGTAGAGTGACATTCATAGACACTGTCAATGACATTTTGTATCATTAGTGTATATTTTTAGAACTGTTAATTGAAAAAAATCAATAGCCTTTTTTAGAGCAGTTATAGGTTTAAAGAGAAAAGTACAGAGAGTTCCCATATATCCTCTCACTCTCCCCACCCTAATCAGCTTTCCCTTTTATTAATATCTTGCATTAGTGTGGCATAAGTGTTACAATTGATGGGTCAATATTGATACATTATTACTAATTAAAATACATAGTTTCCATAGGGTTCCCTCTTTGTGTTGTACATTCTATAGGTTTTAACAAATGTATAATGACATGTATCTACCATTTCAGTCTCATACAGAATAGTTTCACTGCCCTATAAATCCCCTATATTTCACCTATTCATCCTTCATTCCACCTCTGAACCCTGGAAAAACCAATCTTTTTACTGTCACCATAGTTTTGCCATTTCCAGAATGTCATGTATTTGGAATCAGATAACATGGTGCCTTTCCAGATTGGTTTCGTTAAGGTTTCTCTGTGTCTTTTCATGGGTTGATAGCTCATTTCATTTTTATTGCTAAATAATATTCCATTGTCTGGATGTACCACAGCTTGTTTATCCACTCAATTATTGAAGGATATTTTGGTTGCTTCCAAGTTTTGGCAATTATGAATAAAGCTGCTATACACATTCATGTTCAGGTTTTTGTGTGGATATGTTTTCAACTCATTTGGGAAAAATACCAAGGAAAGAACATGCTTTGTTGGATCATATGGTAAGACTGTGTTTAGTTTTGTAAGTCATTGACAAACTGTCTTCCAAAGTGTTTTCACTTGTTTGGCTTTTTTTGTTTTTATACTTCTAGCCTTGGTCTCAATGGTTTTGGTAGTCAGGTGCTTGTAACATTTATGAGTCTTCTATTAGTTCCCTTGCCTACATTTTGCTTTTTAAAAAAGGGGTTTTAAAGAATACAAATACTTTTTATTTTAATTTTTAAAAAAGGAGCCAATTTTATGTAAGAGAAATACAAATACAAGAATTACTTTTTTCACATGTACTAATTTCTTAGCGGTGTTAATAAATGTTAAGTTAATTTAAAAATTTAATGGTTAGCAGTGTTTCAAAGATGCTTTCCAGGTTGCTTGTAAGCACTTCCTATTTGTATTTTTTCCTTTTGCTTTACATACTTAGTTCAGGAAAGACCACAATAGTAAAATTTTCCAGTTGTTTGTGTTTAATACAATTGTCAAAACTAAGCTCATTGAGTTACAATTTGGTGGCTGAAACTGAGTCTAGACTGCAGGACTCCAGCTTTGTATTTCAGTATTTTATCAATTAAATTCACCCACTTTCCAAAAAAGAAGATATCAAAGGTATGTATGTATTTTGTTGCAATGCCTGTTTAGGTCAGAGTGAAGTTCCATTACTGTATGATAAAGTGTTATCAGGCAGAGCAAAACAGAGCAACCAGGAAATTTGAATGATGAGATTAGCTACACATCTAAGGCCATTTCTACCGATTAGCTGAGTCTTTGAAAACTGTTTTAGCAATTGAGGATCACCCCTGCTTGATCAGTGAAAGTGATTTCTGCTTTGCTTCTGAGAGATGCCTGTATGCGCTGAATGGATCAGCAGACACCAGGTCTCAGCAATTAATGGGCTGTGATCTACCAAGAAAAAGGGAAAACCCTTTCCCTTCCTTGTGATGTATTAAGTTTTGGAGGTTTTCGGGGATTTAAAGATTGCTCTTTGCTAGAAACAGTTAACATATCTAGGGGAAAAAATGAGAGATCTTTTCTTTAATGGAAAGTTCAGACCTGATGGTGATAACATACAAAAAAAAAAAAAAAAAAAAAATCCAGCTCTGTGTTCAGTCCAGGAAAAATAATTTTTAAAAATTAATTTTATACCAACTGGTCTAATGAGTTAATTTAGTGAAAGGCCAGAAAGTATGCAACAATAGAGTTATAGGATTGGGACTTTTCAAATGTCTGAGTTCAAAAGACAAAGAGATACAATCCTGAGATCCACAAAGAGCCAGAGAAGCAGTCACAGCATGACTTCCACAGCTGGTAAATGGAGCTAGATTAATTCCTCTATCTGCTTTTTGAATCTTATTTCAGATATTCCTTGTATTTCCTATTTCTTGGAATGTAAGTGGTAGTGAGGTTCTTAGGTGAGGTGTTCTCAGTGAAGGCTTGGATCCATGGAGAGGGAGACACCTGCGTGCCCACTTATTTGTCATAATTGAGCCAGCTTGGCAGCGTTGTGCACCAGAGTGTGACCAAAATGTTTTCATGGACACCCTCAAAATTCTGTGTAAGAATCCATGATTGTTTTCTAATAAGTGTATTTTGAAGCATGTTGGGGAATGGAATTATTTCCCCAGAAGGCTCAGAATGAAGCCTGCTGGAATCACCGGTCACAGCGATAGCTTTTTGGTGCCTTTGCACTTCTGTTTCAGGGAGGCAAATGCTCATACTTTGATCAAGTGTCAAATGTATATGGTAAATCTCTCTCCTGAGAAGCCCCCTTTTATGTACTTTTCAGGCAGCCTGTGGGGTGGAGAGTGGAGGTGACCGAGCATTATTTGTTCAAAGTGGCATCTCTAGCCTGAGCTCATTAAGTCAAGGCTCACACACATTTCACACAAAGGGAAAGCTTTGTAGGTTCCATCTCCTTTGATATAGATTTTGCCACCATTGTTCCAGGTATTGCCTGAGAGAGCTTATTTCCATATGTATAGAGCCACGAGATGCTTTCTGCTGCCTGTTAAACTGTCACCTAATGTATTTTTAGAAATACATAATCTGAAGAAGACAGAAGATGAGGCAGGAAATCTTACAGTGGCAACATTTGAACGTTCTCTGCCACTTGAAGAATGTTAATTAAAAGATACCTCATTCCACTTATTTTAATTGCCAAGCAACGCTTGATTTTTTTTTTCTCTGACAAAAAGTTTGAACAACCTGCTTTTGTGTATAACCTGTTTTCTCTTTCACTAGGTGTGTGTGTGTAATGAAGATTTCAGCTTCTGTTATGTGTGGATGGTTTAAGGAAGGTCCCCCTCCTCCCCCGCAATCTGTAGTGTCAGTATCTGCCTATTCCCAATCGCATCCCGGATGCTGAACATGTGGTTGTCAGAGAAACACAAGGAACATATTATTAGATCGTTCATAATTAGGCATTGCTGGTATGTGCCAAAGGTTTAGAGCTTAATCAGAAAGTTCTTATCACAGGCGCTTCTGCTGGCGATGAATTGGAAACCCAACAAAGGCAATCCTGATGCTTGCTTTGCAAGATAACAAAGGGAAGACAAAGGCAGACCAATTCTGCCTTAGGTTTATGTGCAGGCTGTATTTTTTTTTTTTAATCATGTGATTCCAGCGGTAGGGAGGAATTAAAAAGCCCAGCTCTCCCATGAAGCTTGGAGCCCCTCCTTGATCCGATGGTTTCCCTGTGTCTGAGTCATTTCACGGCCAGGTGCTGACTAAGGCCGAGAGCTGTGGGAACCTGATTTAATGTGTCTGGCACAGCCTTTTCCAGGTAGAGCCCGGGATCCCCTGGGAGCACTCCGGTTCCTTTCATATGTCACATCACCCCCACCTCGCGGGGAATTTAACAGAAGATCCATCTCTCCAGCGCTGAGATAAACCCAGCCGTGGACCTTGGCAGCGACGCCAAGGGCTGCGGGAAAAACGAGCGCGCAGCGTCCATGGCTGTTTTGACAAACTGTTGTGTGTTTTTTCTGTCTGAGTATCTGGCAGCGCAGGTGAAACAACGTGCTGCTGGTATCTTGGCTCACCACCCGCTCTCAGGCTCTGCAGGGAGTGCCGGGCCAGCCCGGCAAATGTTCCGAGCAAAGCTGTGAAAACAAACGCAGCCGATTAGTTGGACAGGCTCACCAGCTTTTGAGTGCTAACTGCCCTGGCTGCCCTTGCTTCTCAGCCCTTTTCCATTCCTTTATTCAGCCGTGCACTTATCAATTAACACCGTCGTGGCTGGGGCAAGTCTTCTTCTTGTGTTTTGCTGTATTCAGCAGGATCTCTTCTCTTTGGCCCTGAAATGGACACCCATTCTGAGATTTTTATCTCCAAACACAATATATAATTCATTATTTCTTAAAAAACAGGGGTAGCTTTCACTATTATTATTTTAAAAAACAGTCCATGTCCACTCTAGAGATGTTAGAGAATGCAGATAACAGGAATAATCTTTGAAGCATACATATTTTGGGCCTGACTTAGGGTTATTCCGCATACCAGTAAGAGTTGCACACGTCCTATGTTACACTACCATATTTAAGCTAAAAAAAATCTTTGGAATTTTCCTGTGGTAGCTAAGGACCATCAATTTCTCTTCTCCTTCTCCTTCTTCTCTTTCAACAGTATAGTTTAGTATACCATGTCAGTACCCCTGGTGTTCCAAGCATTTGGGAAGGGCTCTTCAAATTGGCTCGACTTTTTTTATGCCTCCCTCTGGTTTGAAGTGAGAGCCAACCTGGGATAAAGCGAACTTGGGTGTCCCTTTTGAGGTGAAATCAGAATGAATTAAAAAGAGTGATTACACCCTTCTTTAATCAAAGGCTCCAGAGATCGTGTTTCTTTTAAAAAAGAAACATCAAGGAAAGGGCTTGGAAAATTACTTTCATATTTTCTTGAGCATTTCAGAGCTGCAGCACATTTTAACAGTTGTCATTTATTCTTAAATATCAGACTCTAGTATCAGTCTTTTGTCTGCGCCTGTCCTTCAGGGTATCAGAAAGTATGGAGCTTGCCCTTGCTTCGCTGTGAACAAGCAGAAGCTGTCAAATGACTAATGCTCTTGGAATCTCACTAAGGCATTTATTCTGCCTCTGTTGCTATGAGCCCCGTGTTCTTTTGTGGCATGTAACAATATAGGTAATATATCTGAAGTATGCCCTGACCAAAAGGGACTTAGTCACAGCATCATGATTTTGCTTGAAACAATAACAGTAAAAAATAATTAAATATACTAATTGATGATTGCCATGTGCACTTGGGTAGGCTATGCACTGCACAACGCCAAGATCCATTCTCATTTTAATCTATTTGAGCAAGTTTAAAAACAACAGTGTCTATGTTTGTAATTAGTCATATGGACTAATTAACTTGAAATAGGGTTACAATAGTAAAAGAAGAAGACACTTAAATTCACATAGCAAGTGTTTCTTCAAACATTTCACAATGACAGAGGAGGTTATGGAACTTAAAAAATAAGAACGTACCAGTATTTGAGATTACTTAATTAATTGACATTAACAGTATTTTATGTTGAAATCCTTCTTTGCATTATTTAAAAACGGAGAATCCATTTTTTTTAAAAAAGAAAGGCATCATTAGTGGTGCCAAATTTTAGATTTATAAACAGCTTTTAAAAGGAAATATTTCCTGTTTCCAACAACTTGATTGGCTGAACTCTTCACAGATGCTCGTTCTTGTACTTTAATTTGATGAATGATAGAGAAAGGAGTAGGAAATACATTTTTGTCGAAAAACAAATGTGTTTTTGTTTCTTAACCTGAGACATTTAAAAATTAGTGGAAGCTAGAATCAATTAGTAGTGCCAGATTTCTCTCTCTTTCTCTCTCTTTTTTTTTTTTTGCTTTTGTTTTACCTGGCAAGCTCCATAACTACTGCAATGTTGGCATTGTGGAAAATGGGACTTTTTTTTTCTTTCTAGAGAAAGGATTCTTATAGTCTAAAAAATATGTTATTCTTTTGATCTTTTTAAACCATAGATTGTTAGAAAAAATAGTCCTAAACAATTAATTTTTGAAGAATACTTGAGATTATGACTAAAATTTTCTCATGTCGTAGGAAACTACAAAGACTTTGAAATTAAACTATGATGATTTTATTTTTAATTTTACATTACTCTATTTCCTTGTTGGCCAATTTTTAAATCTAAGCATTGAAAATATAAAGTTAAATATTCTCAGTTTCATATTTCTTCAGAAATTATGCAAATTACTATAGATAACATTTTAAAATCACTGTATTTTATTAAAAGATATTTGATTGATGTAAGCTTGCTGAGATGAAGGTAAAAAAATTAAAAATACATTTTTACATATGTAAGTTAAAAGAAGACCACAGTAGACCCAAATTTCAGTTAAATGCTACCATCAACATGGTTTCAATGAAACTGACCTAATGTATCACTTTCATTCAACTCTGTTATATTTTACAATTTTTACTTCTCTTCAGCTCATCTCTTTACTATTTCTGTAAAACAGACCAAAATTATATTAAAACAAAGAAGTAAATCTTCTTTATTTCATTTTTTTAAACGTGTTCTTTGTGTGTCTACTAAGTAGTTACATATTGATGGCACTAAGTTAATACTCTATAAATGAAAAACAGTAGAATATATACTTGACACATGTTAACAAAGTAACGTTAACACTTAATGTTATTTAAGTGTAGCTTATTATTATTATCATCATTACTAAGAGCATCAATACTTATGCCCCTGATAAATGCATAAAATACCTAAGTCTGTTCAAGGAGGTGGTGTGCAATGTATCCCATTTGATAAAATAAGTCTGAACAGTGTCTTCTTCAGCATAATTTCCTTTTATGAGGCAAAGGATATGTGAGGTTTGATTACTTTCCAATGAAAGGGACAAAACACTAACTTCTAAAATCTAGGTATGAACTTTCTAAGTCAATTATTAGATTATGCTTTTAAATGAATGCAGAATTTGGATCTGAACTTTTTTGATAATAGTTTTTTAATGACTCTTTTATTTTCATTCCTTAAAGCTATAGTTTAGGTAAAAACAGAGACAGAATACTTGCAATATTTTAGTAATCTTTTGAATCAAATTCAAGACATTTATAAGGAAGGAGTAGGAAGTAAGAATAATGGACAGCTTAATATTTTGGTCAGCCTTCTTCTTGGTCATCATTCCTGTACACAGCTTGGTTTTTGTATGCAATGGCAAAGGTTGCCTGGATTTAAGTGACTTTGATTGGAGCAGAGATAGCTATTGAATGCTCATAATTATCTAGTTTTCTTGGCAAAAGTAATAAAGCTTTTGAACATATTACATTCTCAAATACTATTTTTCGTGTGTAAAATGTGATTCATTATTTTAAAACATGCTCATATATTAACTAATTATACAGAGTAACTTCTTACATTGGGTCTAGGACAAAGTCTCTGCTTATCAAGTAGGGGTTATTTTATACGATAAGAGCATTCCACTCTATTACATTGTACCTGTTCATAGCAATACCTGGAAGTTAGCTGAATGCAAATTTCATTGCCTTCACATAGTATAAATAAGATTTAGAGTGTGTTCAAAGTAATTGTTTTACCTGACAGTAATAACATGTTAATGATTTTGGAACAGTTCAGACCTTGTAAGTGACTAATGTTTTTGCACTCTAAGTTGATTTTCCCCATGAATTAAATTAAAATAACAAGCATGTGGTGAAAATGACTAGATTGGTCCACTAAAAATATTTCATTTAAAATGCTTTCTTTTAGCTATCAGTAAAATATTAGGTAAATTGTATAGGAATTCTTGTTTGGTTTGGCTTATTTTATTTTTTAGAAAAATAGACTTTGTAAATATAACAACAAATGTTGTCCCAGAGTTTTGCTGGTATTCACAGCAAGTATTAATATATTTGTTGCAAATATAGACTCTACCACTTTTTTCCAAGTTGAGGTAAATTGAGATAAATCACATTTATTTTATAAGTAAAATCACATTTATTTTTAATGTTTGATATTCTTTGGTTTATTTTTGAAATTTTAATGTATGTGTTTCTCCTAGGGACAAATATGCACTCTACTGTGTCACTTCTGAGTTATCTGGTAATATTTTATAGGCTCAAAACCATCTTTTTTTCCAAGGGGGAATATACCATATACTTCTGAAAAAAGTTCCTTCAGAAGTGATCTTTTTCCAAAAAGTAGAATTCCGGATTGCAGGAAACACAAGCAATAGCACAGCAAAAAACATTCAAGTTGAAATTGTGATCATCTTTGTATGAAAAGAACTCAGAAATAATGTGGAGATCATGACCGGATTCATTGGGCTGTATTTGGAAAATTGCTTTTCCTGCTCACAGGGCAGTAGTTCTTCATTAAGGTGGATTGATCTGCACTCTTGACTCTTCTTTTATAATGTTTAGAAGGTATTTTTTTCGTCTTATTGGCTGAGGTGTTTTTTTTTTTTTTTTGAGTCCAGCCTAAAAAGTGGTAGTTGAATTTGTGCAGCCAGATGAGCTTTTCAGAGATCTTCCAGTGTCTTTAAACTTCATCTCCTAGCTTCGAGGCTGGGATGGTGGTGGGGGAAGTCCAAATAGTCTTTTATATCCCAAGTATATATTGGAACCTCCTGCCTTTCGAAAAATAAACGTTATTTATAGTTATGAAAACCCTAGCCATTTCCTTGTCTCTGAATGCCAAATATTTTATAGAACTTCTCCATTTACAAATCAAAAGCAGCATTTTTACTTGAGAAATCCTATAAACCCACAGCTGACTACATATCTGCTATGAGTCTGTTTTTCTTTATCTGGTGTTAAATTTTTATGGTCTTGGGTGGTAAGTTTAAAGGTCTATCATGAAATTGAATTTTTGTCTTTCTGATTTGCTTTTCTTAAGAGTAGGAAATGCCAGGTATTTCCTTTATAATGTAAATGAAAAAAAAAAAAAAAAAAAGTTAGAGCCCCTGTGTTTGTCCCAGAAGTAAGCACGGATCGTGTGCACCCCTGGCTAGATCTGAGTACAGTCTCAGATTAGGAAAACCCCCAGGCTCAGTTTTACTGGGCCTGTAAACTCTGAATTGACAGCTTGATGTTTTGATTTTGAGGCTGACTGGAGACTGACACTAAAGCTGACTTAGTATAACAGCTCCTCTTTTTCTACTTCCTGAGTTTGTAACAGCCAACTTTGAGATGCCTGAGGCTCCTGGGTGACCACTGGGTAGAGTTCTGAAGGGTAATCTAGAGATGCCCCATTGCTGCTACCTCAGAAGCTTTTCTTATCTTCACTTCATGTCAGGAGAGCAGTATCTGGCTTATACAGCCGGGATCTGGGGACCTCGGGTTTTGCTTGTTGGCTCTATCTTTATTTCTTGTACCTAGATATCAGTTGCCTTTAAATTGGGAAAAAAAGGCTGCAATCTCCTTTGATAAGGGGATTTTGGACCTCAAGCTTTAGTATATATGAGCTAGATAGACATCTGTTAGTGGGAGTTGCCTTGAGGGAATAGATAATGGGAAAAATCTACATTGAAAGCAAAAGGCTGTGTTTGAAGTCAATAGGATAAGTGGAATTTAAGCAGGAAGCTCAGCATCTAAATCAATGTAGTCATACTACTATTTTAAATGTCAGTAGTGATAGTGAGCTGCTGCTTCCCTATGTGTACCGAACAGAGCCTGGCTATATGTCTCTTAGAGATCAAAGCCAACTCGAATACCAATTTTTCATGGAAGCAGATTTATCATCGCGATTGCTCTATATTCCTTCTTGTCCTTCATAATTTTGCAACCTTCAAAGCTTGTGTTAAATATGAAGTAGCATCATAAAAATGTTAAGCCACCACTTACCTGGCACCTAGTATGTGCTTTAGCTGCTGAGATTATGGGATGCATTGTGGGCTCTGGAGGCACTGGATCGCTGTGTGATCTTGGATAAGATACTTACTTTCTCTGTGCCTTTCTTTTCTACACAAAAGAAATGTCAGTGCCTACCTCATAATGTTGCTGGGAGGTTTACATATGTTAATTATGCAAAGCTCTTTGAACGATGCCTGGAACATTGTAGATATTCTGTTTACATAAATCATATTATTTTATCCCTGACCCACCATGTGAGGTTAGAAGCATTTTTATCTTCTGCCTTAACCCCCATTCCTTTGAAATCAAAATCTGTGGCCAATAAATAACCCCAGAGAGCAGGAGTAAAGGATTGGAGAATAAAGCAAGGAGCGAAGGAAAGCCAATGCAAGAATGCATTTTGGAGTTGTCCACCAACAGGTTGGGTGTGACTCCAGGGACCTCTTGAAAAGTCTTAGGAAATTCATCCAAACCTTGTCTACCTGGAGTACAAAAAGGGGCAAATGTTTATCTATCTTCCAGCTTCTATCCTGCCATCACTCAGATTGGTGAATGGCTGGTAACTGCCCACCCATCCCATTTGTACCTGCTTGAGTGCATTCCCAGGAGTACCACACATACAGGTGTTAAAGACACTGGTGCAGACCTGAAATGATGCCGTCCCTTTGCACCTTCTCAAAGCTGGTGGGGGCTGTGCTCAGCTGTTCTCTTCAGCAGTGGTTGGAGTAAGAGGTGAGGCAGAGAATCTTTGGAGACACGTACAAGTACCTAATACATCTCCATTTCACAGACAGGGAAACTGAGTCTCTCTCAGAGAGTACCCTCGTCAGCCAACTACTTATTAATTCACAAACCAGCTTTTGTGAATCTAAAGGTTTTCTTTTTCCATTTCACTGTATGATGGCCTAATCATGGGCAAATCTCCTCCACTATGCTTAAGGATGCAGTTTTTCAGCTTAAAAGTGTGATTTTTAACATGCTTTTAAGATGACTGGGTGAAAAAGTAGTAAAATGATTGAAAAATGTTGGAGATTAAAAGGGGAAAATTTTTTATATTGAGGAACAATTCAAAATGCAAAAGTTGTGGCAGAATATGAACATTTCCAGATTTTAGGTAATGAATTTTATTTTCTGTTACAGTTTCATTTTCTAGAGATATTAAATGTTAATAGAAATGAAAGGAAATTCAATAAAAAATGAGATAAAAACATTCCCATTTTCACTGAATTCCTTTCATTTCTATTATTTTTAGTCTGAAATTATAATTACTAAAAAAGTTCTCTTTCCTGTTCTCTTTCTCTACTTTTTCCTTTAAATAAAGTGTGTGTGTTTTCCAGTGTACTAGGGAGTATGAATATTTCCCAAGGAAACAATACAATTATGGTGCAGTTTTCAAAAGACATGAACCAAATCCATTTGCTTTATTCTTCAATCATACTAATATAATTTATAATTTTATTGTAATTATGTATGCAAAGTATCTATGATTATATATGCAATTTGAACATTGTTTGATAAAGGATATGACTAACATTTATTTGAGCATATTATTTCCCCCCAGAAATTAACAAATGAGAAATTTGTAGAATTATAAATATCGGTATCTCTGACTTAAAACAGTAAATAAAAATACAAATCTTGACGAGGTTCATTCATTTATTTGTTCTGAAAAATATACATGGCAAGCTCTGTGCCTGGTGCTGGAGACAGAAAGATAAGAAGATATTTTTTGCCCTCCAGATGACCACTGTGCCTCATCAGAAATTAGACATAACTGAGCAGGTATAAGCCTCATCATTTCTGGGTTATTGTAATAGTCTTTTCCCTGATCTTTCTACCACTCCATCCCGACCTACCCTTGAGCATCTTCCCCCACCCCCAGCTACTGCTACCTCCTGTCTATTATCCTATTCCTACACTATTTCCCACAAATCTGTTCAAACCCACAGCCAGAACGGTACTTTTTCCTCTAAAATTTGTTCATGCCACTCCTGTGCTCAGAATTCTTCAATAGCTCCTGACCAGATTTGGGATAAAAGGTCTACCTTTGTTGTAAGGCACATGGCTACCTGTCCTGTCTTAGGTTTTATCTCTTCTATTTCTTTCAAAACATTGGTAGCTCTTTGTGCCATATGTAAGCCTCTGTACTTTCACATTTCTGCTTAAAAGCATGTTTTTAGATGGTGTGCACTTACTGACTTGAGGTGAAAGTAAGAATTACTATTTATCACTGGTTTGGGCATTTTGACTTTGATGTGCCTTTGTGTAGTTTTCTTCATGATTCTTTTGTTTGAGGTTTGTTGAACTTCTTGGATGTAAGAGTTTATAATTTCATCAAATATTAAGTAACATTTTAAATCTCTAATAATTTTTTTTCTTTGTCCGATGTTAACATAGACATTCCAGCTTTCTTTTGATAGAGTTAACATGCTATATCTTTTTCCATCTATTTACTTTTAACTGACTTGTGTTTTATATTCAAAGTGGGTTTGTTGAAGGCAGCATGCATTTGGATCTTGCTTTTTTACCTAATTTGACAATTACTACATTAATTGGTGTGTTTAGACTATTTATATCTAATGTGGTTATTATGATTGGGTTGAAATCTGCCATCTTGCTTTTTTTTCTTTTCTCGAATTTCCTGCCTTCTTTAGGATCAAGTTTTGTTTTGGATGATTCTGTTTTATCTCCATTTGGCTTATTAGTGATAACGATTGGATTTTTTTTTGGTGGTTAATTTATGGTTTATAATATAACTTTAACTTATCACAGTCTTTGTATATAGTATAAGAATCTTATAGCCATATATTGCCATTTATGGCATCCTGATTTTGTGCTATTATTATAACACATTTCTACATTCATTATAAGCCCCTCAATACATTGTCATTATTTTTGCTGTAAATAGTTTCTTTGTTTCTAAAAGATTTAAGTAGTCTGTTTTCCATCGCAGAAGTTCCTCCATATTCATACTCCCCTGTTCCCCACACCTTATTCGAGCTTTCATTTTCTGAGGTTTCAGTTACCCATAGTCAACCTTGGTTCAAAAATACCCAATGAAAAATTCCAGAAATAAACAATTCGTAAGTTTTATTTATTTATTTTTCTTCATCCCTT
This sequence comes from Rhinolophus sinicus, assembly GCF_036562045.2. NCBI lineage: Eukaryota > Metazoa > Chordata > Mammalia > Chiroptera > Rhinolophidae > Rhinolophus > Rhinolophus sinicus. Next base: position 50,077,926 of record NC_133754.1, on the reverse strand, counting down.
TACCTTTTTCACTCAGGTCTCCAACTCCCCTCCCATAATAACAATTTATAAGTTTTAAATTGTTCCCCATTATGAGTACCGTGATAAAATATTGCATCATCCTGCTCCATCCTGCTCAGGACTTAAATCATTTGTCCTGTGTCTCTATGCTGTATTCGCTCCTTGCTGATTAGTTACTTAGAAGCTGTCTTGGTTATCAGATCGATTGTTGTGGTATTGCAGTGCTTGTGTTCAAGTAACCTTTATTTTACTTAATGATAGCCCCAAAGTGCAAGACTAGTGCTGCTGGCAATTTGGAAATGCCAAAAAGGAGCTGTAAAGTGCTTCCTTAAGTGAAAAGGCAAAAGTTCCCAAATTAATAAGGAAAGGAAAAAAAAAACTGTATGCTGAGGTTGCGAAGAGCTACAGTAAGAACGAATCTTCTGCCTGTGAAATTGTGAAGAAGGAAAAAGAAATTCATGTTAGTTTTGCTGTCTCGCCTCACACTGCAAAAGTTATGACCATAGTGTGTGATAAGTGCTTAATTAAGATGACAAATGCATAAAATTTGTGGGTGGAAGACATGAACAGAAAACATATTCCAGTTGACGGCAACGTGTTGTATCAGAAAACATTGAGCCTATATGAAGACTTCATCAAGGGATCCCCTGAAACAAGTGACACCAAGCCATTTACTGCAAGTAAGGGATGGTTACTTAGATTCAGAAATGGGTTTGGAAAGAACAATATAACCATTACTGGAGAGGCTGCATTTGCCAATGAAGACAATACTGCCACATTTCTGGCAAAACTGAGGGAGGCAGAAGAAGTAGGTTTATATCTCAGGAGAGAGAGCATAGGGTGAGAAATACTTACCTATGAGATGACTGCATGAAAATAATGACTTGAAAGTTGGGGTAGAGAGAGGAAGGCCCAAGGATGACTTGTAGGAAATGAGGCAGAGGAGTTTGGGAGAAATACAGAAGCACACATTAAAGAAAGGAGAATCAGAACAGCACAGTATTACATAATTCCTGGGACAAAAGAGTTTCAAGAAGGCTGGAATCTATAGACTGAAGAATCTGAGAAGCCACTGCACGTGGTTACTGAAGAACCATTGGTGACCTTCAAAAAAATCAGTTTAGCAAAGTATTAAGTATCAAAATGGATTGAAATGGAAATGTAAGAATGATGAAATCATGGAGAGTTTGTATAGCCTGTTTTTTTAAAACAAGATTTTATGCTGATTAGATAACACTGGGAAAGTGGACTGAAGGGTGAGTTTGGTTGAGGTGAGAATTCTCTCTCCACCCCACCCTGGCATCACAATTTTACAAGGACATATTGGAGACAGAATGTCTAACCAAACAATCTCATGCATCAGAGCAGGCTGGTGAGGGAGGTTCTTTTTGGCAGTGGTAGTTTTTCAGCATTCTTTGTATTACCTGACTCAGGGCCTCTCAGTACTGAGCCATTTGTGTTTATATTTGCAATACTTTCCTGCTTATTTACTTATGCATCAGATTCACCTGGTGAACTTGTTAAAATGAAGTTTCTGGGGCTCTACATTAGAGACTGTTTCAGTAGGTTTAGGGTGGGGTCCAGGAATCTACACATAAAAATATTTGTTTAGGGGCAGCTGGTTAGCTCAGTTGGTTAGAGCGCAGTACTCATAACATCAATGTCGCCGGTTCAATTCCTACCTGGGCCAGTGAGCTGCGCCCTCCATAGCTAGAGTGAAAACAATGATTTGACTTGGAGCTGATGGGTCCTGGAAAAATACACTGTTTCCCAATAATCCCCAATAAAAAAATTAAAAAAAAATTTGTTTAGTTTTTGAATAGGCAAAACATTCACATGGTTCAAAAGGTACCAAAGGATGGATATAGGGTTGAAAACTGTCTTCTCACATGTGTTCCTCAAGTCCCCTATTCCAAAGCATTTGATTTTATCAGGTTCCTTTGTAAGTTTCAGGGAATTAAAAAAAAATTATTTGCCTTTTGTTGTTCTTGCCTTGTATAAATGGGGAGACTTGAACTTAAATATAATCACAAAGCAGAAGCTGGAGGTGAAGGAGAGACTGAACAATATATGTGAGAGAGGAGGAAATCAATAGATGATTGCACTTACAGATAGCATTTATGGTTGGTGTAAACAGTACTCCTTTCAAGTTTTCAAATGCAAATGGCAATGGTATAGGCCTGGATGAAGTAATATTGGCCCCCTGTCTACATCAGCTTCAATGGTAGAAATCTTGAATGTGGGTGTGGGGACCATGGTCAATTTCATGTGGGTTTCTTTTTATTATTAATTTTCTGTTTTTTATTTATCCAAATTTGTTGGACTAAACAAGTATTTAAAAACTTGCTCTCATGGTTCTCTGAAAATAGGAACTCTGAGTCTTTCATGTTTTCTTTGAATGTCAAGCCATAAGATCTCAGGTAACATTGAATGGATTAAAAAGATACGACTCCTCAGCACCAAAGAGGAGCGCATGCTGCTGAATTTCCCTTGGTTCTGTCATGCTGTATTTATTTACCTCTGCATTTTAAATAACCCTTCTGTCAACACGGTGGGTGTTCAAATTACAAATATCATCGAAAGGTAAAGGCCTTCTTGCTAATAAGATTTTCTGGTTCTTGACATATTGCTGATGAAAAGATATAAGTACATATTGATTATAAAGAGTGAAGATTCTGAGAAGTTTTGCATAGTTCTGCTTTGGGCTGTCTAGTTATGTTTCTTCAGGGCATTTCTAATTTTGTAAAGTTATTTTTAAAAGAATTATGGGAAATCCAACTGAAATATCAGTTTGAAGTGAACAATCTCCAATTTTAATTTAGGGTCTCATGCAAAAGCTCCGAATGCAATGGTTTCAATTGAAGAATATTCCTGCTGAGATGGGAGTAAAGTCACAGACATGCGGAGCCCTGGGTGCAGAGTTACAAAATTACTCCTTGAGACCAGCTGGGGATACCATTTCAGGCTGAAGAGTATGCTTTAAAATCTTATCAGGGACTGGATGTATCACGGGGAAAAAGGGATTTGGTGAGAGATTATAGTAATGCTAAGTATGAAAGAAAATAATCAATCCAGTTAAGTTTTCTTTTGAAAATGTTTTCTTTTGAATTATATTGAAGAGAATTAGTTCACACTGTGGTTATAGATGTGGGTTCCCCCGACCCCCACAACATTCAGATCAATTTATGTTTCAGAATCTGTAAATGCCCTTTAGGGAGTAGTCAATTTAAGTTGAAGGTAAGTAGAGGATATTATTTCAACTTGGATGGAGATATAAAAATGGAGTGATTCTTCATAGCACTAGAAAGTGAAAGAAATTTTGTGATCATGTTCTTGTATTTCTATTGCCTTTGATAGTTCTACTAAAAGTAGCTATATAAAATAATTCAGGGAGTAATAGGAATATGGATATAAGTTGTTGTATGACTTTTCTACAGTGGTATTTATTGATATCATTCATAAATAGAAAAAATTGAAATGGGCATTTGACGGTACTTTCTAAAGGGTATTCAAAATATCCTAGCTTTTCATCCTAGGTAGGATATGAATACAATACTATTACAGTCTATTTCCTAAAAATAGGAATGTGTATTATAGATTATTTATCTATAAATTCATTTTAGAATATTTTGAGAGAACAACTAGTAAATAGGTTGAAGTAACATTTCTCCATTACATTAAGGAAATAAAAATGCAAATTTGAGGGTGCAGCTATCTTATGTTAAAATATGGGAGGCAAATCTACATCATAAAAAATGTCTGTAGCTCTAAAATTTAATTATGTAATTATCATTGAAGTTGATGAAAAGCTTTAAAAAATAAACAAGAAGTGCAATTAGTGTATATATTTGGGAGGTAAGGAGAACAACAAACTTGATTGGAAATAATAATATCTCTCAGCTTGCCACTTTAAGAGTCACGGACTTCTAATATGAATAATATGTAACTATGAAAATGGAAATATTGGGTAGCTTACTACATTTTCCCCAGAGTTCAGAAAAGTAAAATCAACACCTACAAAATAGTTAATTGGTAAAGGAAATAATGAGAATATGTTAGATTTTAATCCCATACTAATCAATAGAGAATTATATGAGTAATCTAAAATTATTACTAGTAATGGTTTCTAGTATAATAATCATCTCTGTTTTGGATGGTGATGGTGGCATCATTACACATTATGGTGGGGGGAAAAACATCGGAGGAATGTAAACTAGAAAGTTGTTTGTTAGGTGAAAAAATGATTTCGTATACATTTTAATGATTGTCCTTGAAATTTAATTTTGTTTGAGAAATCAGAAGAAACCTAAAAAACAAAGTGCTCATGTGAAAAAATCTGTATTTTTTTCTTTAAAAAATAGTTTTGCTGCAAATTCTTAGATCCCATTGTAGTCTAAAGGCCAAAGTATCGCTACCTGAAAGAGATGGCATTTCAGGTCCCTGCAGAACCTCCCACAGAATCAGCTTTCCTGCCTTTGTGACCTATTTGATGGAAAAGATCGTCCTTTCAGTACTGATAAGTCGTTTGGGAGATTATTTCATCCGTTAACAATCAAAAAGGAGAAAAGGGAATGGAATGCAGGGTAGAATTCTGAAGTTCTACACTAAAAAAAATTTTGCTTAGATTAACACACTTTTACCATCACACAGGATGGCCTGTCTTCAGACTTATCTCAAAACACAGGGTCCTGGCACACTGGAAGTGAGAAGTGTAAGAATCACCTGATATTTCTGCCAGGTCCAGACTGAGAATCAAGGCAAACTGGTGTAGGCTCCCAGATCTCCCTGCCAGAAAGCAGAATTTAAATCACACCCAGCGTTCTCCGTGTTTTTTTCCACTTTGAGGTCCTTGCATGCTGATGTGAGATCTAGTTTCCAAAGTGCCGCTGCAGTTTCAAAAGTGCTCACTGTTTTATCTAACTACGGGAGACTGCTCATAGCTGAGTAAATGGAGAACAAAATCGCTATGAAAGGAAATTCACCCAGAACCTGAGACTCTTCCTTGTCAATGACTGTGTTAAAACCATGGCAAAGTTGCAAAACTTTATTATGGGATCAAATATGGGTTTAGATAACACGATAAAATTTTAAGAAAAAACAATTTGATCTCCATATTTTCCTTTACAATGTGACAACATTTTATTGTTATGAATACTAGTCTAAAGGATCGGTGTTAATATTTTTAGATTGCTTTTTATAATAAATATGAGTGAAACAGGAAGTGTTTAGGAAAATACTTTATGTTTATAAATATTGGGAAATTTTTACCTTTTAAAAACACACTTCTTTAAAAGGAAAATTAGAAATTTATTGGTTTATCCCCTTATCAAATTGTCACCCTTTTCTCAGTGAAGACTCTGGCTTATTTGATGTAAGCAACTTTTGCCATTGTTTAGGTAGATGTAAGCAAAGTTATTTTTGCTTTTTGTTTATCTTAACAAAAAATAAAACAGATGCTTTTGACATATTTTTTGAAGAAAAATTATTCATAGAAATGGGCTTTTGTGGATGTAAAGATTCTATCAGTCTTTTATACGCAAGTTCTAAATTTATTCTTTGTATAGATGAAAAATGAATCATACTGGAAAACTAAGGAAATATTTTAAATATGCAGGCTAAATAATGACGATTCTATTAAATAAGGTCTCTGCTTATTGGAGGTGATTTCCTGTTGCCCTCATTCCAGGAACAGCTAATTTTCCCAATACTCAATTCTTCCACTCAGCTTACTCCTCTATGAAATGTGCATTTCAATGTCCTGTAATGTAAAATAGACAGTTTCAAAAATTCTGATCTATAGCACTAATTTTTTTCCTTCTTTTTGTTTCTGTTATTTTTGACTCTGATTAAAGTAAAACAGGCCAAAACAACAACAACAAAAACCTGAAAACAACTAAACAAACTGTATTAACTCAACTTTTGCACTCTTCAAACAGCATTCCACTGGTGAATGGCTTGAAATGATCCATTTGCATCAAAACGATCTCTTTGGTTTTCTTGTATAATGTTAAAAATCACAGTATGTCCTTAACAGAAGCCCAGACAGTGTATGGTTTGTAAAATTACCACAGTTTGTAGAACTAAGTCTTTTCTTTTGTGAACTGGTCTCTTAGAATAGCTTCTTAGAATAGGCAAAGAAAGGAGTCCCAAACCCCTCCCTCGTGTGTGTGTGTGTGTGTGTGTGTGTGTGTGTGATATTTTGTTTTGTTAACAGGGAAGTAATGGCAGCTACACAGTAACATTATAAGTGGAGTTCCAGAATTTTCATTGTGAACAATGAATGCCTGGAACTGTTATAAACTTCACTAGTAGGGAATGGCAATTTAAATATCTATTGGAGTCCCTGCTTTCAACTCTTGTGGATGCATACCTGGGAATGAAATTGCTGGGCCATGTGGTAGTTCTATGTTTAACATTTTTCACAGCAGCTGCACCATTTTTGTAGTGAAAATGTGGATTTCTGAGTCTGGTCAAGTTCTAAAGTGCATTTTGCCGTTTCTAAGAGTGCCATCATTTTATTTCCTCAAAATATTTCTTATTCATGCCAACTGGTAATGGAAATGTTCTGATTGTAGCTGAATCTCTCTCATTCTGGGAAATTTATTTAAATTGTTGCCCAGATACAAATTATTTTAAATAGATTATTCTATGGAGAATGTTATACAGAGAAATACAATGGTCCACATCTCATAACTTTCCCTAGGCAGTTTCTCCTGTTTTCCCTGTCTTTCATTTCTTGCTTCTTTCCTTTTCTCTTTGTTTCACTGGGAGGTTAGTCACCATGAGCAAGTCTTCATTTTCTATAAAATCAAAATAAAACCCTGACTACAGTATTTACTACCTTGCCCAAATCCTCTGAACTGTATTTCCTATTCTTACTTCTCTCTCTAACCCTCCATGTATTCAGAGCTGATGGCAAACCATAATTCTTGTTCGCACTTATCAACATTTGATCTTGCTATGTAATTTCCACCTGCAAGAGCATGCCTAATCTCTGTTTATTCATTTTTTTCAAATCTCAGGTCTCAGGCCACCTCCTTCATAAAATCTTATGCTCCAGCTCCTCCATTTTCTCCTCTTGATTCACCTTTCTCTGTGTCTCAGGATGCTGTGTGGGCTGTGTGAAAAGTCCCCAGGCCTGTGACTTTTGGTGGGGGAGGCCTGTAGGGAACCAGCGGAAGGTCAGAGGAAGGAGGAGAGAAATCTGGGAATTTCGTTCTTGGCTCCCGCTGTGAGGTCACTTCTGGCTGTTATATTCTTTGACTACAGCTTGCTGCTTCTCTACAGGAGTCCATCCGTCCCTGTTGGCTTTTGAGTGAACCTTTGAGAGAACACTCTCCCTTTGAGCTCTGGTGGTAACAGCTCCTGTTGCTACTAACCCCAGGGTACTGGGCTGTGGTTTCCCAACACCCACACCTCTAGTTACAGAGCTCCCTCTGTAAATAAACCCTTTCAAAGTTCCCTAACTTGTGAGTGCCCTCTGTTTCCTCTTGGGACACTCACTACCACATCTTCCTTCATCACACTGGCTGGAAATTGATCTCTCTTCTCTCCAAGTCCCTAGAGTGGTTTGTCCTCTTTTGTGTAACTTAACACATAACATATTTTAATGATTATACAAATATACAAATATATAAACTTCCATTTTAAGATTATAAATTTCCTATGGAAAGACACTGGTTTACTTGTTTGTACTTTTCATGCACTCCTTCTCTAAAAGAATGATCTTTTAAAAAATGACTTATTATAAAAGTCACACTCCGTTTGGTTTTAGGAAAAGAATTTTGACACCCATTGCAGGTCCATCCTGCCCATGGTATACATTGGAGGATATACTTTAAAAGGTCTACCAATTTCAAAGAAAGAAAAACTTTTTAATATATTAAAAGCAAATAAAAATTATGTTATTGAAATAGCTGTAATGGTCTTAATTAAATGGAGAATTTGAACGTTAGCAGCTGTACAGAAGCATTAATTTTGAAAGAGCTTGAGATTTTGCTGTTGTTTTCAGGCCTAACAGACAATAAAACCCATAGCAGAGTATTTCTTTCATGCACTATATTGGGTACACACACATTTCAGGTAGAATTTTGTGATGCAGCATTTTGGAAACAACTCTGTTCAAATTGGGAATTTCAGGTTGTTTGTAAACTCTTATCCCTCCCCACTGCATAATTCTCGTCAGTACACAGACATGTGGCGACATCAATCAGACAAACAACTCTTTCTTAACCTACATCTTTTTACAGAGACTGCTCTGTATTTGCTCATTGTCACCAAGCCGCACCTCCCATCTTCACCTTAATGTAGTGATTCCACCCACGTGTTGTCTCCTCCCCCTCCTCTAAGACAGTCAGAATCACCAATGAGCATCATGGGAAATCCAGCGATCGATTCTCAGTACTCTTTTAGTTTGACATCTCAGACACATCCGACACGGCGGACCAGCTTTTCCTGCTTAAGACAGGATCTTTGCTTGATTCCCGGAACAAACCTCTCCCTGCATTGGTCCCTGGCATCACTGGCCATATCCATGCTCACTCTGGGGCTGCCCTTCCTCTTCTTGCAGGCCTCATGCGGGGCTGCCTCAGGACTACTTCTTTTCCTTCTCTGCACTCTCTGTCTGTAAGAGTTTATCCTGTTCCACAGCTACATGCTAATGCCCTATATCTCTAGACTAGAGCTGGCTGGTGAACATGAGCTTAGTACAGCCCCTAACCTGTTCATCAGCTCCATCTGTAAGTCTGACAGACATCTCAAACTATTAGTTCTCCAGAAAAACACAACCAATAGGATTTAAGGATATAAGAGAAGGAGATTTATTATAAAAATTGGCTCACATGATTATGGAGGTTTAGAATTCTTACAATCAGCTGCCTGCAAAGTAGAGAACCAGGAACGCTGATGGTATAATTTGGTCAGAGTCCAAAGACCTGAGAACCAGAGGAGCAAATGGTGTAAGTTCTAATCCAAGTTTAAAGGCTCAAGAATCAGGGGCCCGGGGGGACAATGGTGTAAATCCAAATCACAGTCCAAAGGCCCCACAACCAGGAGCACTGATGTCCGAGGGCAGGAGAAGAAGAAGGTCCCAACTTAAGTAAAGAACAAATTCATCCTTCTGCCTTTTTGTGTTATTCAAACCCTCATGGATTGGATAATGATCACATTGGTGAGGACATCGTCTTTACTCAGTCTATCGGATTCAAATGCAAATCTCTTCTAGAGACACCCTCACAGAAACCTCCAGAAATAATGTTTGACCAGCTATCTGGGCGTCATTTAGCCCAATCAAGTTGACACATAAAAGTAACCATCACTTTGACCATAAAACTAATCCATCACAGGATTCTTGCTTTTTACTTCCTCTCCATCCTACATTTACCACTTGCTCCTTCCCCGGACAACCCCCCTCCACTAATTGTGTCACCATTATTCACACAGTTGTTAGCAAGAATCTTAGCTTTCCTCCTAGAGTTCTCCCTCTCTCTTTTCTTTAGAAATACAAAATAAAAGAATTTTATTTATTTATTTTATATTTATTTTGTATATAGGTAAATAAGAGACCATTTTCGCCCACACCTTTCTTTTATACACTCAGTTCCATCCCCTAATAGATAAGCACTGTTACTCATTTATTTATACTTCTGAAGTTTTATATAATTCTACAAGAAAATGCAAATATATATATTTTTAATGTTCTCCTTTTATACCCAAAAGGTAGCATGTAGCATATTAAATATACTCTTCTTCTGCACCATTTTTTTGGGGGGCGGTGGTTATTGAAGTATAATTTATACCAGTAAAATAGACCATGAAAATGTGTATAGTTCTGTAAGTTTTTGACAAATACATACAATCGTGTACATGCCACCAAAATCAAGATATAGATAGAATTGGCCATCACACTCTATGAAAGTTACTTTGTGTTTCTTTGCAGTCAGTCTTCTCCCCTGGCAACCATCATCTGACTTCTGTCTTGAAGGTTTCTTTTGCCTTGTTTAGAATGAGATATAAATGAAATTACATGGTATGCAGCTTTCCTCGTCTGGTTCTTTCACTAATCATAATGCTTTAACTCTTCATCCAGACTGACCATGTATCAGTGGTTTCTTCTTTTTTATTGTTGAATAGATTCCATCAGATCAACGTTATACCTTGTTTTTCTCACTTAATAAATCTTTCCTTGCCAGTCTATGGGAAGATTTCTCATTGTTTCCACTTCTGTGAGGTAGTCTATGTTATAAATGTACCATAATGTTATCTGTCTCCTGGAATTATACCCCAAGCCCTAGCTCCTCCCTCTCTCCCGGGCATGCTGGCCTGACCACTATTCCTGGTGGTCCTATGTGTACATCTCACAGACCTTCTACTACAGGGAGTGTAACTGAACAAGGGCCTCTGCTGGGCTTTGAAACCCTTTGTGCCAAGGTCAAACCTCCAGAGGGCTGCTCCACGCTAAGGACTGTGTGCAACAGAGCTACAAAGAAGCCATTCCTGGGAGATATGAGATTCCTTGTCAACTGACTTTGGCTCACAGATTCCTTTCAGGCTTTGCCCAACCTCCTTAGACTTCATGGCAGTCTCGGATGCTTCTGCCAAGCCTGTCACTGCCCTGGGGTCATACTAGCATGGCCCTCTGACTACTCTCCCAGCCTTTCTGTCTCCCTCCTTATTGCTTTCCACACAGGCATTTTCATAATAAAATCCACTGTACCGTATCTTAGCACCTGCTTCTAAAGACCTAGATTAGCACAGTTCCCAATTTCCACTGTCACCCTTCTATTCAGGTTGTCATCATCTCTGTCCTGAACCCCTGCCACAGCATTTACCCAGTCTTTTGACATGCATTCTTATTCTTGTTCAGTCTATTTGTAACACATATCATGATCTTCCAAAAATGTAAGGCAGATCATGCCATTTCCTGTATACAACTTCTGAATATTTAAATTAAAATCCAAACCTTAATGCCCCTACAAGATTGAATCCTGCAGAAAATCCACTTGCGAACGTCATCAAAATGGTGGCTTGAGATGAGCCTCTATAAATCTCCCCTGGAATTTACAACTAATCAAACAACAATAACTCCACAAAGGACTCCCTGCACAGCAGACAGGCAAGATGAAGAGGCCCACTACTGAATTCACCTAAAGGTGGGCGAATCGCGTGAATGGGGAGGAGGGAAAGGAGAAGTGCGGAGATAGAGCTGCGCTGGCTGGCGCAGGACGCAGACCTAGCTCAGTGCTCCAAGCTCGCTACATCCCGGAACTACCGCAGCTGCGGGAGAGGGAAGAACTCGGACTACTAGGGCTCCGCTTATGGCCCACAGGGCTGAGGGGGCAGCATATAACATGGCTGAACGCAACGCTCACGGCAGAGACCTTGGAGAAAAGACGGAGGGAAGAGGGCTGAAAACGGTGGTTTCAGCCCTCACTGCTAAGCAGAGAATGGAAGCCTTAGGCACTGAGCCTAGCCGCCCCCTCCCTACCCTCCCAGAGCTCGCCCAGCCCCCACCTGCCCGGTGCTAGAAGCAGAACAGTGGCAGTGTCAGATCAAATGAACAGAATATTTGCTGTTCTGAGAACTGTGGACCACAGACACAGATTTGCAGCCCAACTAGTTCCGGCAAAGGGGAGGGAGCTGTGGAAGCAGGACTGGCTGTGGTGGTGGTCGCCACCATTGCTCTGGGCCACCACTCACAACTCACCCCATCCCTGGCCCCACCTATCTGGGCAGATCCCTGCAGGAGTAAACAGAACTGCTTAAAAATACGGGCTCTGAATCTGGTGCAGGAAGAGTTTTGGAACTTCAAAAGCTCTCCGCATACCCACACGGACACTGTGCCCTGTGACCCAGGCGAACTATTAACAAAGGAGAAGTCCATCTCCCAGGGAATCCCCCCACTGTGTGAGAAGCTGGAATAGTGCAGAGAAAACATAGCACTACTGTGTGAGAGAGAAAAAAGGCTGCAGTCAGAGAGAAAATAAAATATTCTACCAACAAGTACTGGAAAACAAAAGAAAGACCTCTTCCTATCAACCTGTTGCAGAAGCCACTCCTGTAGATGTCTGGGAAGAGAAATAATAAATAAGTAATTGCCATGAATAACCAAGGCAATAAGACAGCTCAGAAAGAAAGTGAAAAGTCTCCAGAAAAGGAACTTAAAGATATGGAAATATGTGACTTAAATGACAGAGAATTCAAAATTGCAGTTCTGAAAAAACTCAACGAGATGCAAGAAAACACAGAAAGGCAGTTTAATGAACTCAGACACACAATCAAAGAACAACATGAGTATTTTATGAAAGAGATTGAAATTTTAAAAAAGAACCAAGTAGAATTTCTGGAGATTAAGAACTCAATAGAAGAAATTAAGAATGAAATAGCCAGCTTAGGTAGTAGAGTTGACCAGATGGAGGAAAGAATCAGTGACATCGAAGATAGAAACCTGGAAATGACACAGATGGAAGAAGAAAGAGACTTGAGACTTAAAAGAAATGAAAGAACTCTACAAGAACTTTCTGACTCCATCAGAAAGAGCAATATAAGAATAATGGGCATACCAGAAGGAGAAGAAAGAGAGAAGGGAACAGAGAATATATTCAAACAAATTGCCGATGAGAACTTCCCAAACTTGTGGACAGAACTGGATCCTCAAATCCAAGAAGCAAATAGAACACCTAATTACCTCAATCCCAACAGGCCTTCTCCAAGGCACGTTGTATTGAAGCTGTCTAAAATCAACGACAAAGAAAGAATCCTCAAGGCAGCCAGGGAAAAGAAGACAGTAATCTACAAAGGAAAGCCCATTAGATTATCATCAGATTTTTCAGCAGAAACTCTACAAGCCATGAGAGAGTGGAACCAAATATTCAAACTATTGAAAGAGAGAAACCATGAGCCAAGAATAATATATCCAGCAAAGATATCCTTTAGCTATGAAGGAGGAATATAGACCTTTCCAGACATACAGTAGCTGAGGGAATTTTCTAATACACAACCTGCACTACAAGAAATACTAAAGGAGGCTATTCGACCAATATCAACAGGGACAATTTGTGGCAACCAAAACATAAAAAGGGTGAGAGTAAAGGCCTGAACCGGAATATGGGAATGGAGAAAGTAAGTGTGCTGAAGAAAATGGAATACTCTAAATATCAAACTTTCTTTTACATAAACTTAAGGGTAACCACTCAAAAAAAATCCAGAACTGAAATATATACTGTAATAAAAGAAGAAACAGAGGGAAACATCATAGAATACCACCACACAGAAATAATAGACAACAACAAAAAGGCAAAGAAACAATGGAGACACAGCCTTACCAGAAAACTAAAGATAGAATGACAGGAAATCCTCACATATCAATAATCACCCTAAATGTAAATGGACTAAACTCACCATTAAAAAGGCACAGAGTAGCAGATTGGATCAAAAAAGTAAACCCAACCATATGCTGTCTCCAAAACACACATCTCAGCTATAAGGACAAGCATAGACTCAAAGTGAAAGGGTGAAAATTGACACTCCAAGCAAACGGTATCCAGAGAAAATCAGGTGTACCATACTGATATCAGATGAAACAGACTTCAGGGAGAAAAAGGTAACAAGAGACAAAGATGGACATTTCATAATGGTAAAGGGGACTATACAACAAAAAAACATAACAGTCATCAATATTTATGCCCCCAATCAGGGAGCACCAAAATATACCAAGCAACTACTAACAGAACTAAAGGGAGAAATTGACCAAAACACAATTATACTAGGGGACTTAAATACATCATTGACAGCTATGGATAGATCATCCAAACAGAAAATAAATAATGAAACAGCAGCCCTAAATGACACATTAGATGAAATGGACATATATAGAGCATATAATTGACATATATAGAACACTTCATCCTAAAACATCAGATTATACATTCTTTTCTAGTGTACATGGAACATTCTCAAGTATAGACCATGTATTGGGACATAAAATCAGCCTCAGCAAATTTAAGAAGATTGAAATCATACCAAGCATATTCTCTGATCACAAGGCTTTGAAACTGGATATTAACTGCCAAAAGAAAGCAGGATAAAACACAAATACATGGAGATTAAACAACATACTTTTAAAGAACGACTGAGAAATTAGGAGAGATCAAAAGATACATAGAAACAAATGACAATGAAAATACATCCTACCAAAATTTTGTGGATGCAGCGAAAACAGTTTTATGAGGGAAATTTATATCATTACAGCCCTATCTCAAGAAACAAGAAAAATGCCAAATAAATAACCTCATGTTACACTTTAAAGAACTAGAAAAAGAAGAACAAGTGAAACCCAAGGTCAGCAGAAGAAAGGAAATAGCAAAAATCAGAGCAGAACTAAATGAAATAGAGAACAAAAAGACAACAGAAAAAATTAATGTGACAAAGATCTGGTTCTTTGAAAAGACTAACAAAATTGACAAACCCTTGGCTAGACTCACTAAGATAAAGAGAGAGAAGACAGTAATTAACAAAATCAGAAATGAAAAAGGGGAAGTTATCGTGGACACCACAGAAATACAAGGGATCCTCCAAGCATACTATGAAAGACTATATGCCACCAAATACAATAACCTAGAAGAAATGGACAAGTGATTAGAACCATATAGCCTTCAAGGCTGAACCATGAAGAACTGGAAAATTTACAGACCGATCACCAGTAACGGCATTGAATCAGTCATCCAGAACCTTCCCAAAAGCAGAAATCTGGGACCAGATGACTTCACTAGTAAATTCTACAAACCTTCAAAGAGGATCTAATACCAATCATGCTCATACTCTTCCAAAAAATTGAAGAAGTGGCAGTACTCGCTAACTCATTTTATGAGGCCAACATTACCCTGATACCAAAACCTGGTAAGGACAGTACAAAAAAAGAAAACTACAGACCAATATCTCTAATGAATACAGATGCAAAAATCCTAAACAAAATTCTAGCAAATAGAATACAACAATGTATTAAAAGATTATTCATCAAGACCAAGTGGGTTTCATCCCCGGGGCACAAGGATGGTTCAACATCCACAAATCCATCAATGTGATACATCACATAAACAAAATAAAGGACAAAAATCATATGATTATATCAATTGATGCAGAAAAAGCATTTGACAAGATACAACATCCATTTATGATTAAAACACTTAATAAAATAGGTATAGAAGGAAAATACCTTAACATAATAAAGGCCTTACATGAAAAGCCCTCAGCTAATCTCATAATTAATGGTGAAAAACTGAAGCCCTTTGCTCTATGTTCAGGAACACGACAGGGCTGTCCCCTATCACCTCTGCTTTTCAACATAGTGTTGGAAGTCCTTGCCAGAGCAATCAGGCAAGAGAAAGAAATAAAAGGCATCCAAATTGGGAATGAAGAAGTTAAATTATCACTCTTTGCAGATGACATGATGCTATATATAGAAAACCCTAAAGACTCCACCAAAAAGCTATTAGAAACAATCAACGAATACAGTAAAGTTGCCGGCTACAAAATCAACGTACAAAAGTCCATTGCATTCCTATATACTAACAATGAAATCTCAGAAAAAGAAATACAAACAACAATTCCTTTTGCAATTGCAGAAAAAAGAATAAAATACCTAGGAATAAACTTAATCAATGATGTGAAAGACCTATATGCTGAAAACTACAAGACGTTTTTAAAAGAAATTGAAGAAGACACAAAGAAATGGAAAGACATTCCATGCTCATGGATTGGAAGAATCAACATAGTTAAAATGGCCATATTACCCAAAGCAATATACAGATTTAATGCAATCCCCATCAAAATCCCAATGGTGTTTTTTAAAGAAATAGAACAAAAAACCATCAGATTTGTTTGGAACCACAAAAAACCCCGAATAGCCAAAGCAATCTTAAGCAAAAGAACAATACTGGAGGTATCACACTCCCTGACTTTAGCTTGTACTACAGGGCTACAATAATGAAAACAGCATGGTATTGGCAGAAAAACAGACACATAGACCAATGGAATAGAACTGAGAACCCAGAAATAAAACCACATAAACATGGACAGATAATTTTTGACAAAGAAGCAAAAAACATACAATGGAGAAAAGACAGCCTCTTCAATAAGTGGTGCTGGGAGAATAGGATAGGCCAGTGCAAAAGAATGAAACTGGACTGCTATCTGTCACCATGTACCAAAATTAATTCAAAATGGATCAAAGACTTAAGCATAAGACCTGACACAATAAACTGCATAGAAGAAAACATAGGTACTAAACTTATGGACCTTAGGTTCAAAGAATATTTTATGAATTTGACTCCAAAGGCAAGGGGTATAAAAGCCAAAATAAATGAATGGGACTATATGAAACTTAAAAGCTTCTGCACAGCAAAAGAAACCATCGACAAAATAAAGAGGCAACCAACTGAATGGGAGAAGATTTTTGCAAACAGTGCCTCCGATAACGGGCTAATATCCAAAATATACAAGGAACTCATGCAACTCAACAACAAAACAAACAACCCAATTGAAAAATGGGCAGACGACCTGAAGAGACATTTCTCCAAAGAGGACATACAAATGGCAAGTAGACATATGAAAAAATGCTCAACATCACTAATCATCAGAGAAATGCAAATCAAAACCACAATGAGATATCACCTCACCCCAGTCAGAATGGCTATCATCAACAAGACAAATATTAACAAATGTTGGAGAGGCTGTGGAGAAAAAGGAACCCTCATACACTGTTGGTGGGAATGCAGACTGGTGCAGCCTTTATGGAAGGCAGTGTGGAGGTTCCTCAAAAAATTACGAATAGAACTACTGTATGACCCAGCAATCCCTCTCCTGGGTATCTACCCAAAAAATCTGAAAACATTTATAGATAAAGACATGTGTGCTCCAGTGTTCATTGCAGCTTTATTTACAGTGGCCAAGACATGGCAACAACCAAAATGTCCTTCGATAGATGAATGGATAAAGAAGTTGTGGTATATATACACAATGGAATACTATTCGGCGGTAAGAAAAGATGAAATAGGACCATTTGTGACAACATGGATGGATCTTGAGATTATGATGCTAAGCGAAATAAGTCAGACAGAAAAAGCAGAGAACTATATGATTTCACTGATATGTGGTATATAAACCAAACACAACAAAAGAACAAGACAAACAAATGAGAAACAAAAAACTCATAGACACAGACAATAGTTTAGTGGTTACCAGAGGGTAAGGGGGGTGGGGGGTGGGAGGTGGGAGATGAGGGTAAGGGGGATCAAATATATGGTGAAGGAAGGAAAACTGACTCAGGGTGGTGAACACACAATGGGACTTATAGATGTTGTAATACAGACTTGTACACCTGAAATCTATGTAATTTTACTAACAATTATCACCCTAATAAATTAAAAAAAAAAGAATAGACAAAATAAAGCTCAAGTTTTCAGCAGGCAAAAAAAAAGAAAAGAAAATCCACTTGCAATAATTTAAGGAATATATGTTAATGTCTAAGAGAGCAGAGGAGAGTTTCCATTATAAAATAAATTAGACTGGTATAATCATCATTAAAAAAAAAAAAAGATTGAATCCTGGTCTTCCTCTACTACCACATCCCTGCCCTTTATCATCATACTCGCACCTTCATGGGGCTCTGGGTGTTCCTGACCATGTACTTCTTCCTGCAAATCTCTGTACAGTCTGCTCCTTCTCACTATTCAAGTCGCCGATTGAATGTCACCTCCTTAGAAAAGCCTGTCTCGATAAGTTGCTCAGCCCACCAGTCATTCTTTATCCTCTCACCATGTTTTTATTCCTGTATAAATGATCCAACTCTCTGAATTGATATCATTGATTATTTGTTTACTTGCTAGCAATCCGTGTTCCTTCCATGTTCTGTGTCATGTCTCTATCACCTGGAACGTTGCCCAGCACTTCCATTGATGCTCAGTGGTTATTTGTGTAAGGACTGAGAGGATGTGTTAGGGGCTGATAAAAATATCAAGTTTGTTGTGTCTGGTGTATACCGAGCAAGTTTTGGTGAGCATATGACTCCTTTTTATATTAGCAATAGTCCCAAGATGGGAACTGGGAGAACATAAGGCAGCAAGCATTTCTATGTTTTGGAGCAGGCAATATTTCACAGGACTACTGGATATTAACTAAATATGCACGTTCACATCTAAGTGACTTCTGAATCACATGTAATTTCATCCCTATCCTAAAAAATTACCATTGATTTGGTCATGATCCTTTTGGTAGTAACAGATTTGGCAGTTTACCTATAAGCAGATGTGTGACTAGATGCTAATAAATGGGTAGCTGGCTGGAGGAACAAACAGCAGTTGTTGCTGGAGTAAAACAGACCAATAGGGATGGGGGCAAATGTGTAAAGAATTATATACTTTTCTAGAACTTTTCACACTTTTCAAAGTATGTAGATAAAAACAAACCTATATTTGCAGTGGCCATGTTGGTCTAATACTATAGAATGCTATATGCAATGCAAATACATGCTTGTTGAATAGGTTCTTTTCTTTAAATGGTCATAATGATTAACATTTCTTTACAAGATTCAGTCCACATCTGCTACAAAGCTGAGTGGGAACTCTTACAATCACTGATGTAACCTTTAGGTGAATGAACTCACGCTCCTCAGTTCCTGTTCCCTGTGGTTTCTTTGTTGTTGTTGTTTTTTTTTTTCTTTTGGAGTCAGAAGAGCAGAAGCCAGAGAAATTGTTGAGATTAAACAACTAATTGTAAGCTTTTAGCTATACTTATTTTTCCCTTGGGTTGCAGACATTTATATTTGTTAGAAAAATTTATTATATTATTACCTCAAAATCCTGAAATTTTAATTTAATACTTAGTAATTTTCACAAATGACTTACATTTAAATATGTTCACTAAAATTTATAGTTTTCCTCTGAGGAATATTTACCTGTAAAAAACATATCACCAACTAACTGCTAATTGTCCCAGAGTTCCTTTTGGATTTGAGGATGGGGAGTTTTTCTGGATTTATAATAAGTAAGTTTAATGTAGCTAAATATGACATATTTTTGTTTTTTAAAAACTAAATTAAGTCATCCCAATAATAATATACAGAAAGCGACAATGAATTTGTATGCTTTAAATTTATTCCTTCTTAAAATGATATGAAAATCCCTTTGTTGCTTTTCTTTTAGAAATGAAATGAAATTAAATCCAAAAAGACATAAAAGCAGAAAAAAATAGATCCTGGAGTATCAAGTGTTATCTTTGAGGGCAGAGACCTGAATTATTTAGCGTTTCTTACCCCTTAAAAAGTATGAATAGTTTTTTTGTTTCCTTATGTGTCAGCACCCATGGTCATTGTATTCTCATGGAACCTAGAATTAAGTGCAGATACATGCTTACTCTAAAATTGAAAATATAAAAAAATGATATAAAATTGTTTTAAAAAAATAACCAAGTCGAAATTAAA
Source organism: Rhinolophus sinicus (assembly GCF_036562045.2). NCBI lineage: Eukaryota > Metazoa > Chordata > Mammalia > Chiroptera > Rhinolophidae > Rhinolophus > Rhinolophus sinicus. The sequence goes on along the minus strand of NC_133754.1, from coordinate 50,058,452 downwards.
TAGTTAAGAAGAGAGTTGTGATATGGATGTAGAATGCATTATGTTTTGAACTCTCTCTGTGGTCAATTACCTTATGATGCCTCAGAGTCTAAGATGGCTTTGGCTGAGTTGAGTCAATGAAATATTTATGGATCAAAGAGTCCTGGAGATGCTTCCTATGGGAACGTGTATAATAATATAGTATTTATACAGCGCCGTCTTTGATGTGCTCAAAGACTTTTGCAGACATTATATACTTCATCTGTACCACCCGTGAAGCAGGTTGGGGGTAAGAATGAAACTTGTTTACAAATGAGTAAAAGGAATCCAGAGCAAGACTCCACTGAGGCTCACAGTGGGGTAATGACAGAGCAGGAACCCCCTGTCTGTTCAAAGGTGCAAGGAAAGAGATTCATTTCATCATGTCCACAGGGATTTTCCCCTCCAAACGTCTGATTTTTCTGGACATCCAATATCTTGTGCTTGATGAATTTCCAGTTTTCAAATTCTGCCACTGAATCCAGAATCACAGGTTGCATGATTGAGGGAGAGAAGTCAGGCTCTGGAATGAGATAAACCTGGGTTTGAATTCCAGCCTTGCCACTCACTAAGGGAGAGGAATCTGAAAAAAATAAGTTAATTCATTTGAGTTTCAATTGCTTTATCCATGAGATGAAAGAAATTGTGCTTATATTGAGGACCAAATAAGGTGATGTGATAAGGCCTTGTCTCTGGGCCTGGCACAGAGTAGGTCCTCAAGAAATGGTCCCTGTTAGTGTAACCCTTTAATGGTGGCAGAGATAGAAAGCCCCTTCTCTCCTACCTATACCTCCATCACCAAAAGTTACAAATTCTGTCCTTTCTTATAAAAAGCCAGATGTTTGTGATCAGTGGTTTTTTTAGGCGTTATTAGAAGGATGGCTTAATTAAATATGATCACTTTGAATCCACTGTGGGTAAATTAAGTATGCAAAAGGACTGAAGGGTATCTGGGGTCTTCAGCGTAGGGCTCGTAGCAGTGACAACTTAGAGGGTAGTTTGCATGGAATCAGTGGCTGGGCTGGGGAGCTATTCTGGGCCAAGCATTCTGAACGGTTTTACCTCCCCTGGAGGAATGTGAGATCTGGAAAGTCCATGGAAACAGGGTAGGAGAGGAGTGGGTACTTATTATGATGATGAAATAAGGAGGGACTCTGGATCTAATAATAATAATAATAATAATAATAATAATAATAAAAACCTTAGCCTAATAATGGCAAAAGGAACATGAGGTCCTGTCTTCCAGTACCTTCCCAGACTATGTCCCTGGTGGGAAATGTGTTATTTCTTTCTCCAGTAATGCACATTTACCCCCAAAGAATGGCAGTGATATTCATCTACTTTATTAATAGTATCAATGTATATGATCAAAGACTGAAGAAGGTCATTATATTTATTTGTGATATAAAATTCATTATCAATGATTCCAACTGATATCATTGATTTAGAATTGTATTAAATGATGTAACTTTACATCAAGTAGATTGTTAATTGAATTTCACATTTCCTGTGTTTTTTGTACTACGTTCTGATGTACATATACTTATATAACATGTAAATTTTTGCATGAGAAACTTGTGACACCAATGAAATTTGTTATCTTTTATATCTTATTATTAATAGCATTTGAAAATACACATTGTAATATTTAACAATTAGCATCATGCATATTTGTATATTGTATTAACAAATGAGATCAGAAAAAGTTATCTCTAAAGAAAAAAATAAAAAGTGTCACAAACTTCACACATTAAAATAGATATAGTCTCAAGATAATGATTAACCATAGGAATCTTAGAAATCATATTTCTTTTCAGCAAATTACAAAGGGAAAGTGTATAGGATGCAGGGTATAGGCAGTGATGTACTAAAAAAAAAAATGGCTTAAAAAGAAATCCTGATTTGTATTCTAGCAAAAAAATAAATAAAAAATAAAAAATAAAAAATAAATAAATAAATAAATAAATAAATAAATAAATAAATAAATAATAGAAGGCCCTGAATTGTAGTTTTACCAATTTACATTGTGTAAATACTCCCATCATGGCCTGTTTCAGGTTGCCAATATGAGATCACTGAAGGTGGAACGTGGAAGAGATGTGCATCATTCAGCTTTCAGAGACCACAAGGCAGCTACCTGCACACTTGATAGGCCCCTGTACAGAAAATAGCACGAATGGACACATCGAAGGAGGAGCCAGAGAAAAAACACTAGAGGTCACAAAAACTGAGCATTCTGGAGTTGTTTAATATGGGAGCAAATAGAGTTGTTTTCCTCAACACAGGCACAGCACAAGGTTTTATAAACATGCTGATGCGCTGAATAAAAAACAAAGTCAACATGGCCTCATGATTTGAAAACCTCCTCTAGAACAGACTTTTGACACTGCAGCTTCCAGGTTAGTTGTGGAGCTTCGTGCTGGACTTCTACTCTTTTCCTTACGATGGGAGCAGGCGCTCACTCTGTCTGCCTCAAGTTAAAGGAGTTCCTCCATGTGAAGTGTGTAGGAAGTGCCTGACACAGTGTTATGGCACTGTGTCCCCCCAAGATTTATATATTAGAGTCCCAAACCCCAGTAACCATATTTGGAGACAGGATGTTTAAAGAGGTGATTAAGTTAAAATGAGCCATTAGGGTGGGTCCTAATCCAATTTGACCATGCCCTTATAAGAAGAGGAAGACGTCAAGGGCCAGAGTGCACAGAAGGATGACCACGTGAACAGGTAGGGAAGAGCGGCTGTCTGTAAGCCAAGGAGAGAGGCCACAGGAAAACCATTCCTGCCGGCACCTTAATTTTGGGCTTCCAGCTTCCATAATTGTGAGAAAAGAAATTTCTGTTGTTTAAGCCCCTTAGCCTGCGGTATTTTGTTTATGGCAGCCCTAGCACAGTACTACACGTAGCAAAAGTCCGGGCTCGGTACTATTAGTAAATTGTGTTTTGTTTACTTTGAGAATGAAAAAGAGTAAAGAAAGCAAAAGTAAGTAGACTAAAAAACAACAAAAATGTGGTTTGGGATATAAATGAGGCTAAAACTTTAGTTATTTAGAATGACTAGTTTTCTGAGGATTTCTTATGAAAAACGTGGTGATGTTCTTTCTTTTTGGGAATAATTTAATTACCAGGTACCAGAGTAAAAAGGAGTGTCTTCTAGCAACAAAAATTTCTTCTTAGGAGAAAGGGCATGGTGTATTATTGGCGTGATATCTCTTATGTCATGTGGTTATGTTGAAGAAGTTTGAAAGCAGGTGTGCTTTGTCATAACAGCAGTGTGTGCATACCAAAAGGTGCTTTCCTTGTGATGTGATAAGTTTCCAACCCAACCTGGGAATTTAACATGTCCTGAGAGGCTCTGTGGTTAAAATAGTGCCTCTAACCCTGTCTTGCTTTGCGATGTGTATTTATTGTAGTTTTATTTTTTATTTTTTATTTTTTTTTTGCTTTTATTTCCTTGTGCCAGCATTAAGTAAACTATCACAGACCAAAAAGACACCTAACGTCTTAGGAGATGCACTTCCAGGTCCCAGGCCATTTCTTCAAAGACAAGATAAGTATGTCCAGTAACTCATGGGGAGAAAACAAGAAAATCAGCCTGCCTCTAGATTCTGAGCCAGTCTTGCTGTGGTTCCCTTAAGCAAGTGCTGACAGTATCTGTGATGAAGAATCGAATTTCTCCATTTGCAGTGTCCTTCCCTGCAGGACATCCTCGAAGGAAAACTGAAGTGTGAACTCTGAATGCAGACGGCAGAGAAACATACATATACCATCAAATCCAGCTATAAAAATATGACATGACCCACGCACAATATATTGGAATAATAGCACTTTGGATAGTTTTTATGATAGTCATTAAAAAGTGTCCACGAACTCTGACAAATGATGTGAACTTAAGGTGAAACATTTGTGCTACAACTTTATCTCTCATAAACCACCTTCAAAACAGGAAAGAAAATGTAGATAAAGAGCATCTGCTCCAGAGTTTTGCAAGTGTTTCATTTGTCTTAAGAAAAATAATTCATTAAAATATAAATAATGGAAACATATTGCTTTAGAGAAGTGAGGTGTTCAGTTCAACCAAGATTAAGACTTGAAAACATTTAAGGTTCAAAAGAATCACTTGAAGATCTTATTAAAATGTAAATTCTGATTCAGTAGATCTGGGGGTAAGAGGGACAGACCTAAGACTACATTTCCATTAAGAAATGAAGACCACACTTTAAGTAGCAGGGGTCAGCAACTATCTTGCTCATCTTTGTCTATGGAGTGTACCGTGTTTCCCCGAAAATAAGACCTAGCCGGACAATCAGCTCTAATGCGTCCTTTGGAGCAAAAATTAATATAAGACCCGGTCTTATTTTACTATAATATAAGAGCTGGGTCTTTATAATATAATATAATATAATATAATATAATATAATATAATATAATATAATATACTATACTATACTATACTATACTATACTATAACTTATATTACAGTAAAATAAGACCGGGTCTTATAATATAATGCAATGTAATATAATATAATACAATATAATACTTATATTATAGTAAAATAAGACCGGCTATTATATTAATTTTTGCTCCAAAAGACGCATTAGAGCTGATTGTCCGGCTAGGTCTTATTTTCGGGGAAACACGGTTTAGTCTGGTGAATAGCTGATTATCTGGCCAACAAGTGTTTGCAGGATGAATAATAGATGTATGTTAATGCAAAATTCAAAGCCGAGAAAATGTATCTTGTTTTTATTTTATTCCTTGGGTTTCCTGAGTGAAGGCAAAGGTATTTCTATTGAAAATAAGGAAGCTCTTTCTAAGAATAATAGCTTTCAAACTATGCATGGTGTGAAGTCATGAATTTTCTGTCACTAGAAGTGTTCAAGCATAGGCAGGGCAATGATTTTTGGGTTCACTATAACGCTGTTCCCTTTGACTGGCCAATAGGACTAGAGAGCATTTAAGATTTCTTCCAGTCCTGAAATCCTATGGGAATAAAGAGTGAAGCAGATGGAGGTTAGTGAGGCAAAGAGGACAACTAGTTTAGACTTTATAATACTTCAGGCAGTAATTTAAATTCTGTCAAGTTCCTTCTCTGAGCAAAGTGCTTCTCAAACAAAAACAAAAACAAAAACAAAACAAAAGAAACAGCAGTAACCATGCCAGTTTTACACTGTTCATGTGAGAATTAAGTGTACTTATTATTATTATTTTTTTAAATGACAGTGGCACATGCTATAGGAGACAGTCAATAAAATGCTGTTTCTTCACCATAGTGGTGTGCTGGTAAACGTTTAACAACTGGCTCCCTCCCTCCACCAAGCCCTGGTTTCCATGGGGAAAATAAATATTCTCATTGTGGTCCATTTCAAGCTAGCAATGGTTTAACAGCCTGTTTGCAAAATTCCTGAAAGTTTACCAACTGGCTCTTGTGAGCCACTGAAATGAGTCAGCTACAGTACACCACTGCTTCCAGGCTCCCCCTCCTTCCCTTAGCTATGATCCTTTGTGGTACTGAAGCCCAAAGGAGCATGCCCTGCTCACCTACTCCTATCCCATTAGATGTAACAGTCTCGGGGCATTTTAATAACCTCTGCCTTGCATATTGGAGGAGGAAGGAAGCTCAAAGAGGGAGAAGGATTTGCATTGGAGAGATGCTTACCTGTAGGCTGACCTAATACGGGAGAAAGTGGCATAAGGTGCATGAGACAAAGTTCCTAAGGTGAACTCAGAAGCTGAACAGATTTGTCCCTAAGAAAAAAGAGGATTGAAAGATACTGTGAAACAGCAGGAAAATTGGGATAGAAACCAACCAAATAGTGGGCAGGTGTATTAAAACAGATGGCTTTTTTGAGTGCGTGCTCCTAAAATTTTCAGTGTTTAAAACGTTCATGTGTTTCTCAGATTAGAGTGCTGTATTCATGAACATAATTACTCGCTAGTTCTTTGTTAAATGAATTTTGAATTTTAAAAACCTTATTCTTCCAAATTAGCCATTAAATATATGAGCATTTCTATTTGAATTTAATTCCATTACCTGACAAGTGTTAGTTCTTCATAATGACAAAAGTGTGATTAGATCATTAAGTTCAATGCATCAGAACAATTTTCAAATGATATGCTCATCATGCATTTGTATTTAGTTCTGCCTTAATGCAAGACCAGCAATCAAATAATTTCAATCTTCATTAAAAGAGTGACATATTCTGGCCAGATTGATGTCAAGTCATATGAATAGTTTTATTCTTTCATTTATAAAATAGCACAGTAATGGTTAATGAGGGTACTGGACAAGTTCATTGATTAAACAGAAAAAAAATTCTGTAATGGAAAATAGCATTCACTTGGCCTTAACATTTCAGCACCAGTTTTTCTGATTAGTGATCCTATTTTTACATCAAATAAGCATATCCAATTATCAAGACCCTCAAATTTGAGTTATTCAGAAGTTAAGAGCAATTGTTTTGCCCACTTTCTAATCATATACAAATGATAATGTAATGGTGATTTATATTTCAGGTGTTTCCACTTTGGGGTTATTTATGAATCAGAGCTTTTTTGAAGGTAATAGCTGAAATTATAGCTGAAAGAAATTAATGATTGTGTTGTAGCATTAAAAGCTTGGATGTTCACCATAGCCTTTTAAAAAACATACATAAGTTTGATTGAGTTTCTTCGTCCCTGAAATTCTATGTGCTGATAAGTGAGGTGACATTCACATATAGGGACAATCCCAAATTAAGCTCCATTTTCTACAGGCTGGGCCCTACTTTGTCTTTTTAATATGGACCTTAGCATGTTGCTTGAAGTTGCAGTGACTTTTTATTATGATATCCAATTATGTTCTTTTAACTTAAACAAAAGGATTTAGTTGAGAAGAACTAAATTCATGTTTGGGATGAACCACACGGAACTACAGAGGGGTTTTTAACAGCTGAATCATGTACAGATACTTGAAGAAAATTATACATAATTTATGGCATAATTGCCGTGTGAATCTTGTATTAACTGAAAATGTTTTTTATCCTATGACTATCAATGCAACGCTTAGAACTGGCTGGGGTTGTATCCTACAGGGCCTTCGTTCTTTTTCCCTCTTGGTTATGTCTTCAGTTTGCATTGTCTACTTTTCAGATATCTCTATGGGTGCCTCACTGTCAAGGAAGCACCAGATACTCTTGGCATTTGAGAAAATCTTTCCTTCCAAACCAGGTACTTTTGTTTTGTTTTATTTTTTATCTCATGGGTTTTCCTGAAGGCAGTGGTGGTGGTCTCAACTCCTGTGTGATGATTTAGAAAAAGGTAAGTGACTTCTATGAAACACCACCCACCATGAGGTAGAAGCTAGGGTCCCGTTCCTTAAATCTGAGTGGGCTTTTGGGACAGTTCCAGGAGCAGTTCTGTGGCACTGATGCTACATAACTTCTAGAGGCAAGCTTAGCAAAGACCACAGCTTCTACCACTTTGTCTCAGGACCCTCACTCTACGAGGAAGCCAGGCACTCCTGAGGCTCTTCTGTGAATAGTACGCATATCTTGAGAGGGAGTGACACTCAAGGAGCCCCAGCTGCTCCAGCCTGAGTTGTTCGAGTCTTCCCTACAGGCATGTGAGTGAAGAAGCCTTCGAGGTGACCCAAACCCTGGGCATGCACCTACTGACTGTCGCTGGATAACAGATCTTGAGCCAGAACTGCCTTGCTGAGTCCAGTTGACTCTCAGGTAGGAGAACAAAATAAAAGATTATTCTTGTTTTCAGCAACTGGTTTTGGGTGGTTAGTTATACTGCAATAGACAACCAGAGCAGCCTGGGTCTTAGGTGATGACGGGTCCCATATAGTATATTTCAGCATCCAACCAAGAAGGATCATTTGGAAACTGATGCTCGGATGTTGAGATGACTCATAGGCCCACAGGCCCTGACCCTGCCCTTCCACACTGTCCCATTACTTCCGGCTACTTTATTGTATTTGCAGAACTGGAAGGCTGTCCCTCACTATGAAATGCCAGAAGTCCATGGATAGTTCAACTTGACAAAAACAGGTCCTTGGTTTCTAGCAAGTAAGAGTGGTTTGGGAAGACCATGTGTTGTTGGCACTTTGTGCTGGAGGTGATTTCTGGAATTGGAGGCTGCCACCCACGTGACCACTGTTTGGCATCAATGGGACATAAGTTTCAAGATGATCGAAGTTTTCAGAGTTCGAACAAATTGTATCCGTGGTCCATGCTTTTCTTTTTTTCTGGCTTCATACTGGTTTCTTCTTTGTATCAAAGCACAGCTATTTTCTGCCTTGTTTTCAATTTCAAAGTTCATTGAAAGACTCCGAAACTCTTTGCTACAACCATAAAACTTAATCAACTTAATTTCTATTGCTGTTATTATAGTTCTGTTCCTTGCTGCATAAAACTATAAAGACAAGTGGAGAATGTGAATCTTGTGCCCCATGTGATTGCAAAAGCTCCCCAAAAGTGATTGTAAATACACTCTGCTTGATGCCTCTGAGGCTGTGTGTTCAAAGGCCTCAAACCTATCTCATTTCAAGCTTCCTGAAGTTTCTTGCAATATGATGGTAGGTCTCAGGGGCTTTGTTGTGGAACTGTTTCATATCTCCTAGGTATTGGTAATTCTTGTTGGTTTATGGCTGCTCTGTCAATACAAAAATATCACACAAACCTTAGTTGAGATAGTTCTGTAGAAGTAATTGATGGGTATGTAAATAGAATTGCAACTCTAGTGTGTGTTAGTCCTGCACCTTCTTTCTTATCATGTTTTGATTGACCACAGCAAAAGGAATATTTCATCACATGTATGATGAGCTTCTTGCATCTTGCCTCTCACTGTGGTTGAGGTGTGTCTGAATACTCATGTTATAATTGCCGCCAGTATGTTTTAAATTCAGATGCTGTGCTTTGCTTGGACATATAATAATGGTAATATTTAAGAATCACTTAATGAGCTCTTCTCTTTTGCTGTAGTGAATATAAGACCAGAGTCTATATCACCCAACACATCCTCTGCTTAGATGAAGCTGGGGATTTGTTATCAAAAGGATGCAGAGGAAACACACTAAGAAGGGACTTGGCTCTTGATGTTCAACACGAGTGTTTCTGAAAACAATAGCCATGTAAGTCAGGATAATATCTTGAGAATGGATTTTCCAAATTCATTTATTTGCACATTTGCCCTATTAACAACTGGGTTTGGAGACCTAGGTTGAGTTTTTGCTGTTTAGAAAATCCATGCAGACTTTTCTGGAGACAGGAAGGAAGGCATGATGCAAAACATCATGATAAAAAGAAAGGCTTTTTCCCTTTTGCAATGATAGAGGAAGGAGAAGGAGGGAGGCAAGCTAAGCAAGCAGATGTAGCCCCAATTTTCCCCTTCACTTGGCCTTGACTTTGGTGATATATTAAACAATAGCATAGCCCTGCCATCCCTGGACTAAGGGACCCCGACAGCCCTCAAACTATTTATTTATATATTCATTCATTCATTCATTCATTCATTCATTTTTATGACTCTAATTGTTAATGTCTTCCACAGATGCCTCATAAATGCTTTTTGGTAATGATGAACTCACAATTGAGCATAGTATTTAAGCAGAAAGCTAATTAGGACCATTTCACAATGTATTAACCATGATATGATTATGAGATTTTTTAGGGAGTTTTCTGGAATCAAGGAAAGAAGGTTACTTCACGTTGAATCTCTTCTCTATATTGACGTCTCAACTTCTGCCTTATTTTATCTTGTAATCTACTACCCTATCAAAAAGAAACTTTCTGTCAAAACTTGGGAATAGCGCCAACTTTCTAACTGGTTGGTACAAACCACTAGGCCACAGCAGGACATAAGATGACCCCCCCGGGAACACATGATAAGGCCATCATGAAGGACAGTTACAGAGGAAGTTAAGGGAGCTGACAGGGATGTTGAGGTATCCAGAGAGCAGCAAATCGTGGGAGGCCTCCCAGTCTCTAGAACTGAGGGGGCAAGGTGAGGACATGGGTTACTAAAGCTTGGTGAACTGGAGCTGTGGAGAAGGCCCCCTGAGATCTTGGCGTGCTGCTAGGGGGACCCACAATCTTGAACTTTATCCATGCTCTGGGGTCCTGGGAAACATAGAAGGTTAAGAGATCTCCCACCCTTTGTGTTCTGGGAAACGACTTCCTGCAATGGACTACCCTCCCCTGTGACCTACATAGATAAGACTCAGATGCCTCCTTTGTCTACCTATGTCAAGGCTAGACACAGACCCTCCAATTCCCATTCTTGGCCTCAGAAATGATTAGCTGAACTGCTTGTCCCCACTGATTGATGAGAACAAAATGCTTGTTAATCAAACTTTGGTTAAGCTTTTCTCCTGCTCCCAGATGCCTGAAATTTGGCCCACCGTCAGCCTGAACAAGTAGACAGCCCTTCTGAGAACAGGCTGGCCTCAGAGAAAAATATTCTCTGATCTACCTCCAATTATGCCCCCCTTTCACCCCACTCCCACACAGCCAGGTCTTTCTATCCTTCTTTATTCCTCTCTAAAAAAGAAAAATCTCTTTTTGCCTCACTCTGGAGACACTTTCAGATCTTATCATCATGAATTCTCCACATTTCAACAGTCCTTTCACTATCTCTTGAAGTAATCCTTTCAAAGAAAATCTCTCCTTACCAAATCTGGATTTTTTTTTTTTCAATTGATAAGACAGCGTCAAAACAGGAAGGAAGTAGGGAAGAAATATCTCAACCTCTTTTTCCGATGCTCCAGTTTCCCTCAAGTGCCCCTCATTGCCTGCAGCCTATAGAGGGCCACAGGCTCAGCCTTTCAAGGAATATCTGGACAGAGAAGCATAGAGAAAGGTGGGGGTGGTGCTGGCTGGGGGTAGTAGAGAGACAGGGAAGGACAGGCTGCTAACTTAGGTCTCTTTATTTGTATTTACTTATACTAAGGTGGTGCCTGTGTCCCGGTCTATTTGTTTTTACCATCCTGAATTAGTTCTAGTTCACACTCTATTTCTGCATCTCAACTTTGTCCTGAAATGGCTTTAAGTCTTTTAATAATCAGAAAACACTGTCATTAATAAGAGTTCAATGTACATTATTTCTGATCTTTAGGTATGGACACTGCATATACACACCCACGTACACATATATAGCCAAACATATAAATAATTTCTTAACAAAAATGGTTTCAGGGAGTATGTCTAGTTTGGCAACTATGTTTTTTATATTTAGCACTATGTCTTAGATGTCTTTCCGTGTCAGCATATTTAATTATACTTTATTGGTAACAATTCAATAGCATGCACTCATCGTTGTAAGAGATCACATTATATGAATTCAGTGATTCCAACCTGAAGAGTTCAAGGAAAGACATGGTTGGAGGATATGTTGTTTACATTTATGCTATAAATTTAAGAATGGAAAATTTAGAACTGTAAGAAAATGATCATTTGCATTTCTCTGCATACTCTGTGTAAGACTTGCATTTGCAGACATCATCAAGGAACCACAGTTACAATCTGAGAGACTCATTGGAAGCCAATACTCAAGGGTGGCAAGGTTGTGCAGTATCTTGAGTAAGGATATAACCAGCATTAAAATAAATGGTATTAAGGTATTGCAGCAGCAGGAAGATCTATCCTGTTTCAATACAAAAAGTTTTGAATCATGCTTGATCCAAATATTAATTAATGGAGAATTTATGTCTTTACAATATTGAGTATGCTCATTCATAAACAAATTATAACCTGTCATTGGCTCTTCAGTGTTGCTACTTTTTAAATTTTTTTATTGCAGAGGAAATACAAAATTAGCCAGAGAAAATTCAATTGACAATTAAAAAAATACACACAGAAAACCACAAAGAAATGCCTGGACATGTGCACTGATAAGACAGTGTAAAAGTATAGACTGGAAAAGAAATAAAATATATGGGGAAGGAAAAAACAAAGTACAATGAAAAGAAAAAAATAAGAGGAAAATAGAGAGAAAGTAAAATTTAGAACAAGTCCTTTCTATCAAGTATTGAGGGATTCCCACACTATGAGAAATCTGTTTAAATTCAATTCTTATATGTGAAATTTAAATACTAACAAATAATTCTTTATCTTAAAAAATTCAAATAGTTTCCAATTTTTTCACCATTATAAACCATGTTCCAAAAAACCACATTTTAAAAATATACTTGTATGAGTTTTTCAATTGGATGAATTCTTAGAAGTGAAATCGTTAGTTAAAGAATATGAACACTAAACATTTTAATAGATATTGCAATTTTTCCTTCCAAAAAATTAGCAAATTTTTATACTCCCACTAGCAGCATATGACAGAACTTGTTTTCCCATATTCTTGCCAACAACGGGAATTATTAATCTTTTAACCACTGCCAATTTGATAGTTGAAAAATGGTATCTTATTGTTATTTGAATTTAATTATTTGTGAGTTTCATTAGGTTTTCAAATGATTAATGTCCTCTTCTGTTTTGTTCTCTGTGAAATGACTCTGTATCCTTTGCCCACTTAAAAATAGATCAGATATCCTTTCCCTATTGACTTATAAGAACATTTCATAATATCAAGAAAATTAGCTCGTCAGATGTGTTGTAAATATTTTTCTCAGTCTTTCCCTTACACTTTAAAAAAGTTTACTTATTTTTGAAACAGAATTAATTTCCATTTATATATATATATATATATGTCTTTTAATTTATAGTCTTTGTACTGGGCTTAGAAAATTTTTACCATGCTGAAATTATGGAAGTATTTAGACTTTTTTTTAGTTATCTTAATGTTTTACCTTTAAGTGTTTGTTTCACCTGGATTTTATTTTAGTGTTAGAAAGGGAGGTAAAAATGCAGATGTATTCATTTATTTTTCAAATGGCTAGTGAGCTCTGCCAACATTGTAAATAATAAATGTATTTCCTTGCATTCATTTGCAATACTGTCTTTATCATGTGCTATATCCACATATGTAATTGTTTCTCGTCTAGACTTTCTATTTTCTGCCATCAATATTTATTTGCATCATCACCATACAATTTTAATTATTATTTAGAATTCTGCTATTTGCTTCCTTCCTTAGAATTTTTCTGATTATTTGCAAACATAGCCTTCCAAATAAACTTTGGAATAATTTCATTAAATTCTAAAAATATCATATTAAAAATTTGATTATAATCATGCTTGATCCAAATATTAATTAATGGAGAATTTATGTCTTCACAATATTGAGTACTCCCATTCATAAACAAATTATAACCTTTATATGTTACTTAGTCGAATTGTATCATGTGTTTCATATAGTTTCTTTAGCTTCCGTGTTACATTAGACAGGACTCTTTATTTACACAGAATATTCAGATATGGCAGCAGAATTAAATTGGACTTGAAGATTTTGCTTCTGCCAATTTGTAATACTCTTCTTGTACAAGGAAGTTCCAAGATGGTTTACAAATGTTGACCATCCTCATGCATGGGTCCACTTTATGGTTTGACATATATTTTGATTTGCATATGAGTGATCCCTAAGTACACTGTACACCAAATCAAGCAGAACTTCTTGCACAGATCCAGTCAAACAACTAACCATATATAGCAAGAAGCACAACTTTCTCCTTACCCTTTCTACCCATAGAGGGAGGGTCTAGGATGGTATCTAGAGGGAGAGGTGGTTCACTTGGCACCTACTATATCGTGTCAATCTAATAGATGTGCTACCGTGTTTCCCCGAAATTAAGACCTAGCTGGACAATCAGCTGTAATGCATCTTTTGGAGCAAAAATTAATATAAGACCCAGTATTATATTATATTACATTACATTACATTACATTATACTCTACTCTACTCTACTCTACTCTACTCTACTCTACTCTACTCTATTATCTTATAGTAAAATAAGACTGGGTCTTATATTAACTTTTGCTCCAAAAGACGCATTAGAGCTGATTGTCCAGCTAGGTCTTATTTTTGGGGAAACACGGTAGTTCTTCCTAACATCTATCAGATGTTTCTACTTCCTGAAAAGTGGAAAGAAGGTGAAAATACAGGGAAGTGGAATAAGGTGGGCATTACCCCTTTGATTCAAGACTTAGTTGTCCTTGAAATGTGAATTTGCAATTCTGCTTAAGTGTTGTGAATTACAAGAGCGTCAGACACATGTACATTAAAATATAAAAGTGAATTTTCATTCCAAATTCAATTACATTTTAGATTATCCACTGTCTTTAAATATTTCCACAACTTCGCTCCACTTTCAGCTTCCTTCATTCCCAATTTCCTACCTATAATTCTGTTTCATACACAAACAGATTAAAATATGTACTCTTTCTTGGGGAAAAAAAAGTTGGCTTAAAAAAGGGTGAGTGGATAATTTTTCTTTTCAAGCTGCTCTGAAATTTCTATTGGATTACTCTTGTACATCTGTGCCAACCATTTACCAGTATATCGACATTACAAAATCCAGTGACATTAAAAAAGAAAATTAATTTGAAAATTCATTATAAATTAGATATATTCCATTCTGTCTTCCTTTAGTGTGTGATGATGTAACAGTTCTTCTGCTCTTGCTAGGTTATTAAATTTCAAGCCAAAATATCTTGTGATAGGAGAAAAAAATCTCATAGGAAATATGATAGATCCCTTGAAGGGATTTCCATATTTTCCTGAACCACAATTTAAATTTCATGCCAATATCTTTTTTTTTTTTTTTTTTGCCAAAATACACTCTGATTATGGCAGTAAATTTAGATAACTTATGTTATGATTTTTGGAGCATGGGAAATTCACAAAATATACAGTTTACAAATTAAGAATGAGTTGGAATCCATAACATTAAAAAAATCAGAAAGCCTACAAGTGCTATTTTTTCATATCACTTGAGTATAATTAGTTCTGGAAAGGTTAGCTCCTACATATTTTATCCCCATGATATAATACACAGTTCACCAGCTTGCACATAATTTAATAACTGTCAAATAAGAAAGATGTTTTAAAAATAAGAAAGAAGAATAGGATACATTTTAAATTTTGTGTGTCATTAATATCAGATAATCTACACAAGTATCCAGAAGTTTGGCCATGTTTTCCAGAGGTTTTCAGTACTACGTTAGAGAATTTTGTCCTTCTACACACCAGATAGCACCAGGAACAGGAAAGGAATATCAAGTTTCTCCCATGTGTATTATGCAAATAGACATTCAGCTGGGTTTAAATTCTCTTTTTAAAATGCAATTATCCTAGGAAGGATTAACCCTATTAGGCACTTAAACCTTTTCCAGGACCCATCAGCTCCAAGTCAAGTAGTTGTTTCAATCTAGTTGTGGAGGGCGCAGCTCACAGTGGACCATGTGGGGATCAAACCAGCAACCTTGGTATTATGAGCACCACACTCTAACCAACTGAGCTAACTGGCCCTAAAATAGCTATTCTTAAAAAGACTCTTTTCCTCCAAATTACCTTACTGAGTGCAATTGCCCTGAGCACAAAAGCAAATGGTTGAGGGGAGGGTCTTGCCAATAATTAAGAGTCACTTCAAGGTTCTTGGAGGAGACGCAGATCTATGAGCTACAGTGTGTAGGCCTCAGTAGAGCCAGATAGAAATATAAAGATTCTAAATATTTGGAGAAGAAGCATAGAATTTCATAATAGAATGGGAGAAATTTCTGCTCAGGATCCTATTCTTTCTGAAAAATATTTTGTGTCAATTTTAAGACAGACCAAACCTAAATTGTTGGATGAGTGTTGGTATTTCCATTGATGTATCTGGCTGGAGTTTCCTATTTTTCAGAAAATACTATGGAAAAAACACTATGGAAATAAAGCAAATGAACAAAATATTTGATTGTTACTCTGT
Organism: Rhinolophus sinicus; assembly: GCF_036562045.2. Classification (NCBI taxonomy): domain Eukaryota; kingdom Metazoa; phylum Chordata; class Mammalia; order Chiroptera; family Rhinolophidae; genus Rhinolophus; species Rhinolophus sinicus. Next base: position 50,042,594 of record NC_133754.1, on the reverse strand, counting down.
ACGAACTTCTGTTATGCTGAAAACTAAACTTGAGAGGTTTGCAGAAAGGTTTAACAAATTCAGCAATTTTTGATTTAGCTCCTTGTATGTGTAAGCATTGTCTTAGACTCTGGGGATACATTGGCAAATAAAACAGATAAAAATTCAGACCTTTCTGGAACTCACAGTCTAGTAGGGGAAGACAAACTACAAATATAATAAATAAGTACATAGTGTGCTAGAAATTATTATTTCTATGTAGTATGCCATTTTTATATAGTATGCTAGAAATTATGTCATATTAGAAATTGGTAAGCGCTACTAGAGAAAGAGCAGAGTAAGGGTAACAGGAACATATAGTGTAGGTGGGGTTGTATTATTAAAGAGGAGAGATGGAGGGCTCATAGAGAAAATGTCATTTAAGTTAAGACTTGAAGAAGGTAGAGGAACTGGTTATGCAGATTTTGGGTGGAAATATGATTCCAGGCAACGGGAAAAGGCAATGAAAATGCTCTGAGGTAAAAGCACACCTGAACATTTTAGGAATAACAAGTTGGCTAATGGAGTGGAGTGGAGTGAGTGGCGGAAGAATTAAAAAATGTGGTAGGTAACAGGAGTCTAGACTGGGTCGGGCTTTGTACGTCATGAAAGAGAATTTGGAATTCACTCTGAATGAAATAGGAGATGCTTGGATTGTTTTAAGCAGAGGAGTCACATGATATGTTTTAATGGGATTCCTCTGCTGCATAGAGAACAGATTGTGAGGCGACAATGGTTGGAAGTAGGGATACACGTTGTTGAGGGTGGGGGGGTTGCATTGCAATAATCCCAATCAGAGATTATGGTACCCAAGTATTGCAGCAATGAAGGTAAAGAGATGTGGTCACATTTGGATACATTTTGAAGGTGAAACCAACAGAATTCCATTTTGTATTGGCTATAAGGTGTGAGAGGACTGTGAAGTCAAGAGTGATTCCAAGGTGCCTGCAGGGATGGAGTTGCCATGGACTGAGAGGGGAGGAGCAAGCGAGCAGGTTTGAAGATCAATGTCAGTATCAAGTTAGATTTTGTTTCTAATTCACAAATATGAGAAATCATTTGGAAACCATCTTATGAGAACTGAAATTAAGGAAAATCTTGTTTGGACAAGCACATACATCTTTGTTTAGGATAATACACCATAATGCACTTCCTCTAGATGTGTCATTGTGGTACAAGATCTTTTTAATGTGGTATTTGCTGATCGAAACCTAAGAGTGACAGTCGGGTCTGTGTAGTAGGTTTAAGAGATGTTTATGTTTCTTGGCTTTATTTATCCCAAGAAAGCACTAAACCATATTGAGTTGAAGGATATTCATTTAGTGCTAATAATTTGGGAACTGAAAATTTAAGTTCATGATTTCAATACTATCAATTTATAATCCCCATGAGGTCAAAGAACTCTTTTAAGTCCTATAATATCTGATAGATTTTTTGCAGTCTACATTTATTTCTGTTTCCAACACCTCAGAGCCCTGCTTTTCTGCCAAATTCCTATAACTCTTCTTACTCTTAATATCTTCTGTCATCTTCCATCTCCTCCTACTCCATGACTTCTAATCTTCTAGGCTTACCATTGGGAAGACTATATGTGCAGCTTTGGTTTTAAGTCATTTCTAATCCTTTGGAAAAGGTAGGTTAAATTGAATAACAAGCATTGTCTGTAACATATAAAATAAATAGCAGATTATTTGGGGTTTACATGTGCTTATTATTATTATTTTTTTGCATGATTAAATTCCATTCTAAAATCAGGGAAACAAATGTCTAAAGTCTACATTTACATAAATCTCTAATTGTAAAACTACGTTCTAAAGGCTACTTGGGACATGGTGCTGGATCGGGTAAAGAGGCTCAACTATGAAGAGAAGGCAGGAAGGGGGTGTATTAGTTTGCTAGGGCTCCTATAGAAAATACCACAGACTGTGTGATTTAAACAACAGAATTCAGTTTCTAATGATTCTGAGAAGCTAAAAGTCTGAGATCAAGATGTCAGCAGAGTTGGTTTCTTCTGAGACCTCTCTCTTAGGCTCGTAGATGGCCGTCTTCTGTGTTTTCACATGATTTTCCTTCTCTGTGTATCTGTGTCCTAATCTCTTCTTATAACGACATCAGTCACATTGAATTAAAGCTATCCAATTAATTTGTACATTAATTACTTTATTCAAGGCTTTATCTCCAAATGCAGTCATATTCTGAGGGGCTGGGGGTTAGGATGTCAACATATGAATTTTGAGAGGGACACAATTTGGTCCAAAAAAGGGGAAATGGGCTTAAAACATCGTACCTGCAGTGAAAAAGAGCCCTCTGAAATAAAAGTCCAAGGTTCCAAGCAGAAACACAAGGTATTAAGATTGTTGGGATATTTCCCCCTAGCCTCTCAAACCTTCTTGCAGCCAGATTTGGGAATGAGCTGATCAGGATTTTTCAGTCCATTCTTGGGAGACTTTTGCTGTGGTTCGAGATCAGAAAGTGTGAAAAGAAAATTTGTTAAGAAGTGAAACTAAGGGATGTATGACTCTTTGTTAGTGACAATAACAAATTCATAATCACTGAAAAACGTGTTTTCTGTTGACAGTTTGGCATTAATATTTCCTTCAACATTATTCATGCACACATTGTCATTGTTTTCACTTTCCCCATGATTCAAGTAATTTGAGATTTTTACGGCATAATGACACAATTTTAAGGAAAAATAACTATTTTCTAAAACAAAAAACGTAAGAAGAACGACATTTTTATATTTTTGCACCTTTTTTTACTGTCAAGATTGATAAAAGACTGCTGAATTCTCATATCTGCTTCTCTTTCATTGGTGGCAATATGTTGTCTTGGTTGAAGTGTATGAAGCCTCACCTAGATCTGTGGTACGAACAGGTAATTATGGTTAGTCCACTTTGATACTACACCAAACCTCAGCAGGTGATCATGACTTAAAGTTAATTACATTGTGGAAACTGAAACTAAATGAATTTCCCGAGAAGTAATATCAAAATCTATTGGTCTGTCTTGCACTTTGAAGAAACCTTTTACCCATTTTTAAGATAAAAGTTGTCTTCCATGAAAAAAATACTGACTAGTTGAGTGTTTTTCCTTGAGACAACTGTTGTTCTTGGGTATGCAACAGAAGTGCTTCTCATTTTGCTGCAGAGAATATTAAAAAAAAAAAAAAAAGACTTGTAATCAAAGGTCAAGATTTATAATGTTAATAGTTTGTACCGTTCCACCAAGGACACTTAAATGAAACTGGTAATTTTCTTTTATTGCGAGTTCATGGTGATGAATAATTCCATGTCTACTAGTACAGTTGTGTCCCACTGGCTTGATTCAAGCTAAGGTGACAGCAGTTTTACCAAAATTGTTTTGGGCCCATCAGTGCAAATGTGAACACAATGGAAAAGGGAAATGGTATCTTAATATTATTATGAAATGGTTTGACCTTCTGGGTTCCCTGAAAGAATCCCCTGAAAGATGTCTATGGACCAAAGTGATTTATTTACTATTGATTTAAGGAACTGTTCTAAGTGTTGAAACATATCCTACAATTTTGAATCCTCCAAACGAACCTGTGAGTCTTCTATTCTTATGAATTCATAGATGAGGAATCTGAGGCATAGAAATGTTGAGTCACTTGTCTAAGGTTGCACAGCCATTAACTGGTGCAGCTGGGTTGGAACCCAGCCTGTCTGGCTCTAGAGCATGTGGTTTTAACTACTAAACGGTCCTCATCTCCCTATTATCTCCCATTATCTAATATTTAACTATATTTAATTTAGGATGATACATTCTCCTTCACAAATATTGTTGAGAATGACACCTCTTTTCAAAGAAATGAGAAAGATGCATTCAGAGGGAGCTTTCAAATTGTATTCAGATTTTCTAACCACAATTACTAAGTTTTACTCTTTTTAAACAGTTAACTATGCTCTTTGTATTAATATATTTAGAGAGAACATGTGTTGAACCATTTGCTTTGTGGTAAAACCACTTTTTGAATGTATTTATAAACAGATTCACACAAAACCATGAAGGAAACTTAAAATTGATGCCATCTGATCATTTAGAATTGCATACTTCACATGGAATGCAAGCTTTCACTATGATGTGAAACAAGAATAAAAACATAAGACTACTGGTGGAAAGGCCCCATACAGAGCATCGTTTCAGCAGTGAATCACATAGACATCTTAGCAGTCAAGGTGACAACTCTGACATACAGTCTCTTAATTACACATGTCTGTCTTTTTAAGGCTTAAAGTGCCTTTTTTTTCTTGGCAGTGGACAGTTCCTGAAATCAAAGTGCTCAAGCCCAGATCAGGAGTATTAGAGACTCTTCCTCCTTAAATCAGTGACTTGGGGAGGAAGGCCAGCTGTGGAGGTTTCTGCTGCTTCCTTCCTCTGAGGAGCTCCAGTGAGGTGCCCGTTAATCCTCCAGCCCTGCAGCCTCATGCATCACCAAGATGCTATTGTGACTGGGCAAGCTCACAGGACTGAATGAGAGGGCTTAGGCTGCTGGGACTCCGGGGAATAATAACTGCAAATCCCTGTGAGTTGACTCAGCTTTTAGCCTCCTTTAGGAAGCTCACTTGCTGTTGATTGCCATGGAGGAGTCCTGTGCTGAAAGAGACCTTTTCTTTGAGGATGCAGGTTATCCCTTTATGTCAGTCACTGCTTTCCCACAGGTGCGGGAGGTTCAGCTGCCACTTTATGCTGCTGGATAGGCAGAACAGAAGCAGGGGAGGGGCATGGTTTCCGAGTGCTTTCTGAGGGCTCCTCTCGTATATTCTGTTCACCACACTCTGCCCTCCAACTGTCTGACTGTTGTTCTTGAGGCCTTGACTGCCCTTGGACGCCTGAGGTCTTCTGCTTGCGTGCCCACCAGCAGCCATGAACTCCTTGGTTTCTGGCTGCATCACCCACTCTGCTGATTTGGATTATGATGCTGATGTGTGTTCAGCTTTTGTCCTGTCCTATTCTTTCACTTGTCCATCCTGTCTTGCTGCTAACCAGACATTGATGGGACACTTAGCAAAATATAATATGGCAGTATTTCCTGTTCAAAAGCCCTCTATAATGCCAGTGATTCTCATGTTAGTAACATTGCTTTTGGTAGGGACAGAAAACACTTTACCCTTTTCAATTCTCCTGGGAGAAGCATTTATCAAGATGTGTCTTCCTCAATCCAGTACACACGCACACACTCACGCACATACCACTTGTTCTGTCATTATTCGTAATTGCAACTTGTCACATCCAATAGGGTTCTAATTTGTGACCCAGTGTAATTCTTATATCTCCTCTTTCACCATTAAAGCGTAAAAATAAAATAAAATTAGAAAAAAACCCACAGGAAAAGAAAATAACCTCTGATAAAAAATATTTTGTTAACATTAGCATTCTAAATAAGCGAATGGATTTCATTGCAACACGCAGATCTTACCTTCACTGAATCAGGGAGTCCAGGAGTCCTTTCCATCTCTTTTTTTCTCTCTCTATGGCATGAATTCATTTTTGAATTGTATGAGATGTCAAACTTCCTCGAGTGGTGTGAGAAACAGCTAGAAGGTTTTAAGTAAAAGGTTTCAGGCCATGATTGACATCCATGCTAAGGGCATGGCTTTCCTGACAAGCTGTAAATTTGCCTTAAATTACAGTATACAGGTGATTCTTAGGAAGGCTCTGACTAGATAATTTGTGAACATCAGCCTATATATCAACTGCAGGAACTTGTGAATGGCTTCGGTATTGGATGCAGAAGCATCTTTTCTTTGTGAGATGGGATCCTTCCCTGAGCCCAGGAGAGGGTGTGTGTATGTGTCACTGTGACAATGAATTATGGCAGCCAGTGGAAGGGGGGATTGTGGATTATGCTGATGAAAAGTGCAACCATCATTCAAACTAGCTTTGACAGAAACTTCCAATCACAATTCCACTTCCTGGTCCTGGTGAATTAAGTAAAAAAAAAAAAAAGGTGCTTGAAGTTCTATTGACGAGCAAGCCACATCTTCATAAATAAACCTTGACAACAAAGGTGCTTGAAAATAAATGCTCTTCAAATTTAACGAATGTAAATCATGAGTGAAATGTGTTTGTGTGAACTGTGGTGTTTCACTGACTGATGGTTTTCTTTTTGTTAATAGAAACTTATTTTTTTAAAAATTCTCTTATTAAATTCAGCCATTTCTTGCCTCACCAGGACTTGAAGTAAGATTGGATTTCAGATGAAAGAAAAGGGGAAGAAGTAACTTTATTAATAATTTTAATCTATAAGTACTTATAAAAACTAATTATTTTAACCATATATGTGAAAATTTAGACAAAGTTTCCTGTCTCTTACCTTTCCCCCCAGGTACTTAAATGTCTTGGTTATTTCTGACAATCCTTTGAAATTTGGTTGTTTTCCATTTTTAAAGATGTTTTCTAGTTTTCTATTTCCACTGAAGTTCAATTTTAAATTAATCTTGCATTATAGGTGAAACCATAATTATTTCTTTGTGATTTTCTTTTCATAATTGCTTTTCTTTTCCTGGAATCATATCTAGTGGCCTTTATAGCAAAGGAGAGATATGTTATTTAAAAAAATTCCAAAAACATAATATTAGCTGAAATCTCCTTCCTGCTCGCAAGAGAAATATAATACTACACTTGTTCCTGACGATGTATATGTTCCCTTAAGATACATTAACATGCAATGTATGCACAAATAATATATTTTTCTAAATAAAAGGACAAATCACTACACAATTTTACTTGGCTACCTTTAAAAAGTTAACAAAATACAAAAAATTAAATAGAAGTTTCCACTATTAAATAACGAAAGGTCAGGAAAATATGATGAAACTGTTAATATGTTAGAAAAGTCATTTTTATATAGCTGATTATTTGTGCAAGTTTACAATAAAGTCATAAGGAAAGAAAAAAATAGTATGCACTAAAACCAAACTGTTAGAAATGTACTTAGTAATTTTTATTTCTCTTGGATTTTTTTATATTAAGAAAATAAATATTGTTATAAATTCATTTGCTCTCTTTATATGCATTATGCTAGATATAAAATGAGTCTGGGAAGTAAACTAGGAATATTTAAAATGAAATTTTAAATATATCAGAAAACATCATTTATGAGGTTAGTATTACTGCATTATCAATTTTCTCTGAGCATTTATTAAAGAATATCTTTTGTTTTAATTTGCTGGAGACAAAGCAGCTTAGAGACATTTACAATGATGAGGAAGGAGCTTCAATTAACCTTCATTGCTGAGATATTTTATGTGCATGAATTAGAATATAACAGGGTAATTACCTAATATCTTTTGTGAAGGAATTCTAATAAAGAAATTGACTTATACATAATGAAATTCAAGCTGTTCATTTCATTTCTCATCAAACTTTTATTATTAAAATGGTAAACTCTTATTTTGAGGCCAATCAAAAGTTTCTAACTTGCACGTAGTGTTGAAAAAACTCCATTATTGTAATTTATCTTAAAATTAATTAATAGCCAAGCTACAGTTGTAAAAATGATACACTCTTAAAAGTCATTATGTGCAATGTGGTACAAAACTCCATTTTATTTTCTAGAGAAATTAGACCTAAGGGTCTAAAGTTTACTCATCTAAGTCAAATTCTAAATATTATTTTATCAATAGGAAGATATTTTCTTGACTTTTCCATTTAATAAACATAAATTTTTAACCTGCCATTTAAAATAATAATCATGAGTTTTTTTAGTTTAATAGGAAATATTTCTTTCTTTCTGAAAGTAACCAATGAGAAAAATAAAGTGAATGCTTTAAATTAAATATTACTTCAAAGTTTGAACACTTCAAAAGTTGTTTTGAACTTATGAAAAATATAACTTATCGATAGTTAAAATTACTCTCATGTTTTTTTTTCCTTTCTTTCTTAAGTTCAGTGAAGAGTCAATTAAAGTCAGTAGTGTTGGTTGCGTATGCAACATGGCCCCTTCTTGTCTCCTTTGAGCCAATGTGAAATGAATGGTACTTTAAATCAAGGCAGTGAAAGAAAAGAGACTTGCACATCTTCATTCTCGCTGCATAGATTTGTTTCTACCTCCGCCCCCACAAGCTTCAAGAAAGATGTGGAGAGAAAGGATATGGTTTATACCAGATACTTCAGAGTAGACAAGAGAAGCTGAAAATAGCAGCTGAAAAAAACATGTGACAGGTTTTCCTTAATGAAAGATATTTAAAAATAAAATTTCCTCATCAGATTTTTATACTACACCTATTAATTAAAGCAGGACTTTTCTTTGTGTTTATTTAAGGCTAACAAAGCATAGTGTGCACACACTTGAGCACACACATATATTCTGCATCTAAAACATGTAATAACTAAAGATATAAAAATCTATTTTAAAAATTGTAATGATGATAACATATTTTTCAACTAGAACTCTGTTTTCTAAGGGCTATTATGCACCACATGTAGTTAATACATACAATGCCAAGTATTACAATAACCAAAAAACTTGGTAAGATTTTTTTTTTCCCCTTTCAGTCTTCATTTGACAATTTGGTATTGTGTGAGTAGAAACTTAATGGGAGATTCTAAAAATAATGCTTGCAGTGAAATTGTCTGTGGTTAACTTTTTTTTTTTTTCCACACTATCTCTTCAAATTTGCACCACAATTAAGAATTTGCGTGGACTGGAAGCCAAAGAACAAAATTCAGTAATGTGACGATCAATAGCAAACCAGCTGGGTGTTGGTAGTACTTCTGAAGACTTTGTAGGGAAGGCATCTAAAAAGGTGCTGGAGGTAGAGTCCTCCTTCACCATTCCACTGGGAAACCCATCAGGCAAACAAGCTCATCAGATACCTCCTTCTTAGTAAATCCACTCAGGCTTTGGGGTCTGAACTTGCTTATTTTCACTGCAGCATTTAACAGTGCTGATGTGTGCATGTTCTCTCTCTCTCTAAGCACCCTTCTCTTCCTCTGTCTCTTAGATACCAGGATTCTTTTTTACTTCTTTCCTCTCTGAGTACTCTTTTCCAGTCACCTTTGCGAATTCCTCCTTCATTGTACATCTCTTGAATGGTGCGAGTTATCCAACATCTTTCCTGAGGTTTCTTCCATTCTCCAGCTACCCTTTCCTCCCAGGCAATTTATTTGCTTCAATGAGCACCTATATGCAAACAACTCCCAACCCAGACCCTTCAGTCCAGATTTCTTTTCTGAGTTCTAGGCTCTTATGTTCAAGCATTGACTGGACACCTTCACTTCCATGCATTCCTAAATGTATCATCCTTGATATTTCCTTTTCCCTACCCCCACCCTCTATACATAACTGGTCACCACATCATGTTGGTTTTCTCTCCTAAATAATTCTTGAATCAGTCCATGGCTTTCCACTTCCCTTGACCAGCTGTCAGTAAACTATGACCTGCTGATCAAATCTGGCCTACTGCCTGTTTTTGTGAGTAAAGTTTCATTGCAACACAGCCATACCCATTTGTTATGTATTGTCTATGACTGTTTTTATGCTACAACTGCCAAGTGGAATTCTGGTGATAGAGAACATATGGTCCACAGAGCTTAAAATATTTACTATCTGGCCCTTTATAGAAAATGTTTGCCGCACCCTTCTATTGAGAATATCCACACACAGGTCACCATAGCAACTTATCCCAATTATCTCAACTTATTCCTAAAGGGACTCCCTGCTTGCTACCTCAAATCAAATTCTCCACAATACAATGAAAGTCATTATATACAATGTAATTCTCATCATGTCACTTCTTATTAGCCTTTCAATGACTCCCCTTTACCTTTGTGAAAAAATTCAGCTTTTTGAGATGGTCAACAGAACCTTTCATGAACTAGTCTTTTCTCTCTCTTTAGCTTATTATCTCTCAACTTCCACTGTTCCAGATGTATTGGACAGCTTTCAGGTCTTCATATGTGTCACATGACTTCTTACTCTGGACTACAGCATGTAATTCCTTATGACTGAAGGTAGCTCCTGGATCAGATGTTACTCTTTGGGGAGACCTCCTGTGATTACTGGAGTCTGAGACAGGGCTTCTCCTTTTGTTTGGATAGCACAGTGTGTTTCTACTTCACTCTAATGGAAAATACCTGCTTGTCACTTGTGAAGGTTAATTATATGTGTCAACTTCGCTAGGCCACAGTACTCAGATAGTGTTCTCTTCCTGGTTCTCTGGTCACCCTAGCTAGCTGGCCACTCTCCTAGACAAATAGGATAGTCACACTGAAAGTACCCAGCTATATCAAAGAAAAGGAGTTATTTTTAAGAACGATAGAGGGCAAATAAACAGCATTTTTCATATCTTGAGTCAAATCATTGAATGATTTAGAAGTGTAAGCACTTGACAAATCCGGTTGAGTTGGTCACTTTCAGGTTCAGAGAAGAGAGATACAACCTGGGTATCTTAGTAAATGGGTGTTTAATGTAATAAAGACAGAAACGATATCTCAGCAACCTCGCGGCCAGTTTGTGGAAAACCAAAATGTGATTCACTGCTGTTGAGGGGCTGGCAATTGCTCTGACCACTGGCAGCAGCTGTGGTGCCACAGTGACCACCCGTTGTCCTGCCAGGCTCCTGCCTCCGACCTTCCGACCACATCCCTTTTCCCTGTCCCCAGACAGGCCTCCGCTGACTCCTGCATCCTTTCCAGTCTCTCTGCCTCCTGCTTGCTGTTTCCTGATGAATTTCATTTCCCCAGGCTTCAAACTAAATGTTAAATTTGTTTTTGTTAGTGAAATGGGGCTCTGAGTCATTCATTTTTTTTTTACTTCTTTCAATACGTATTCTAAATTTTATCAGGGAAGCATACATTGTAATGCATTATCATTTTAAAAACCGTTGGAACGCACCAGAAATTGTTCATTCTAATACATGTCATTTTTTTTTTTTACATCAGATTCTGTCTACATGGCAGTCCCTAAATATTTTTAAAATGAATTAAAGATTATAGATTTTGTTGTTATGTCTTCAACACTTGTAACTGAAAAAAGCAGAATCTGGCCAGCTTTACACAGTGAAACCTTATTTATCCTTTCAATCCTGGGAGTTAACTGTTTTTCTCCCAAGTTCCTGCTTCCCAGGAGGCAGGCTGGAGGAAAGACTGACTGGGGGAAACCCCTCAGCCATAGTGATGACACTTTGGCAGGTGGCCGGGAGCTTGTCACACCCAGAGCTGTGGAGAACTGAGGCCACTCAGAAGAATTCCACTTTCCTGTCAGCCTCTCTTGCTGCTTTTCAAAGATCCATGATTTCCTTAGACATTACAGCAAAGGAGTGCTGCAGGCACTATACTTTTTCTGTTTTAATTATAAAAGAAACTGCTCCCAGAAACATTTTCTTGCTCTTGACATTTTCTTCTTAACATCAATATTGCGATGCATTATACAGTTAGTGACATGCTTGCTCTGCCTGTCTTACTAAAATGAGAATGGGGTCTGTTTCCTATTGTGTGCCTGGCACATAGTGAGCCCCCAATAAACATTTGTGGGTTGAATTAACGAGTGAATATAAGTGAGCATCACATAAGCATGAATTCCCCACAAGGCAATATTTGTTTGTTGGGGGTAGGAGTGAAAATAATCTTACTCTTTTGATGTGTAATGCAGATATACATGCCATATATAAACAGATACACAGTGTAACTGCAGCATTACAATTTCATAGTGAGGGGCGATTATGAAAAAAGGGATCGAAAGTCTCCTTAGCTGGGGCAATAATAAAAAAAGATAATGGTTGAGAAAAACACTGAAACAGAGATTGCGATGACTGTATTTCAATGACTTTCGCTGTTGATGATCTATGGAAGCATTCATACCATATGCAGCATTGCCGTGGGACTGAGAACTTGATTGCCATTTCTACCAAGCTTAGTACCACACACGTTCAGTAAATGTGGAGCAATAATTTTCATTTTGAGGACAAATTCATCATGGTCCTGATATAATTTGGGGGGAGCAACTTTATTTTCCTGGTAAAGGCCTATTACTGATTATACACGATAACATTATGATTTTTTTAAGTATAGTTTAAAAGGTGAATGAGAGGTGTTCCAATGGCTTCTCTTCCTTTACACATTCCTCTCATCCACCATTTCCCCATTCAGCAAAGTGTTCTGAAGACCCCATATCACTGCCTGTGTTTTATATTGCAACCTACACTTAGGGAGTTAATGAAAGAAATACCCTGTTAATTAACTTCCTGAGCGCTTCTTATCAGTACGCAGGTGAACTGTCAAGCTTCTTTTCAGTAACCTTTTTGTTTTAGCTATTGGTATTTATTAGGCACTTCACTGATTTCAAAGTGTATTTTTGGGAATGGAGAAACATGATAACTTTAGTTCTGCTAGATTTCTTAAAGGCAGTAAGTGGATTAGGCCAAAGTGATGAATGGAAAAAAAAAAAAAAAGACAAGTTGCATGACATTGACTTTAATATGTGCACAGAAAGAACAGACTTTCAAAATAGAGACATAATTTCAGTTAAGTAATGTCATAGAAAATAGCTGCTAGTATTTTTCTATAATCTAAAATTTAATTAGAGTACAGTATACAAACCTTGTATAAGTGAGCACACATGCATGTGTGGAATAAGAAGACTTTCCAAATAATGGTAACTCTTAAATAAGTGATCCGGCAATGGTGAATATAGTTCTTGCAATATGTACTGGCTTGCTTATGGTTTCTACTTTTCATTATTGTGGTTGGCAGAATAATGGCGCCTCAAAGATGTTCATGTCATACTCCCTGGAATGTGAGAATATGTCAGGTTACATGGCAAAGGGAAATTAATTTTGCAGATGGAATTAGATAGAAAGATTATTTTAGATTATCCAGGTGGGTCTGATGTAACCGTAAGGGTCCTTCTACGTGGAAGAGGGAAGTGAGAGAGAGAGACAGAGAGAGAGACAGAGAGAGAGAGAGAGAGAGAGAGAGAGAGAGAGAGAGAGAGAGAGAGAGAGAGAGAGGATAATGCAATGGGAAGATGTGAATGCCCATGCTGGCTTGCAGATGGAAGGGGCCCTTGAACCAAGGCCTGTGAGCAGCTGCTACACACTGGAAAGGCAAGAAAAATTCTCCCCTGGACCTCCCAGAAAGAAACACAGTCAGGCGTAATGACACTTTGATTCTAACCCCATGAAACCTGTGTCAGACATTTAACTTACAGACATAGATTTTCTCATTGAATCTTTCACCAAATCTATGAGTCAAAGATTATGATTTTATTTTACAAATAAAGAATTCAAGACTCTGAGATTTTAAATCGCTTTTCTCAATACTCAGAGTTAGTGTTTTCAGAGCCACATTTGAACTCAGATCTGTCTGACTTGTAAAATCTGTTCTCTTCTATGTACTACAACGGCTTCTTAGTCTACCAGGTATGTAAAACATCACTGGAAGTATTTGGTACACATGTGTTTTTCTTTCAGACCAGCAAGCAGGTTTATTGTTATTTATTATTAAAAATTTCTTGTTCATATAGTACTTAAATAAAAGAGAATAAAAGGGTCACTCAATCTGTGAATACTGAAAGGATGAAAACCTAAATAAGTCAATGAAAAGGTTTGTTGCTGCTCCAAACAAAGGGTATGATGTTTTAACCAGGGGATCTTCATGTTAAGGAGAACAAAATCTTTGCACTCAGTTAACCACAATGTCTCTCTGTGAATTTTCTCTGAAGTTTCCTAAGCAGAATTAGTTGCTCATTCTTTCATGCTCAGATAATACATTTTCATACTCCTGAGAGAGCTTTGACTAAACACGTGTATATCTCTCCATCTAGATTCTGAATTCTTTATGGAGATGGAGCAAGTCTTCCTTATTTCTGAGTGCTAAGTACTTAGTATGTGTATTATGAAGCATTATTATGTTAGAGCCTCTGGGAGGAATCCTTTGTTAGCAAGCACCAGAGACCAACTCTGAATAGCACAAGAAAGAGGGTTTAGTGGAAAGATCCTAAGTGGCTCCTGGAATCAAAGGAAGAGCTTAGCAACTAGGCCCTGGGAAAACAACGAGAACAATTTGTTGATCTCCCTGCAAGGCTCTTTGACTCTCTTGGTTCAGCCACCTGATGACCAAGCCCACGTTCCCTTCTTGCTCGACATTTACATGCCCAAGGGAATCCGACTAGTCCAGTTTGGGTCATGAACCACTTCTGGGACCATTGGCTCTACCACGTGGAAGGTGGGAGAGGCAGTTTCCCAAAGGAAAGTTGGAGGGTACCAGAGGGAAGGGCAAAGAAATTCTGGATAGATCAAAGTTACACATGTCCTCTGCACAAGTACTTTGGAGTAAGACAAACGTGAGTTCAAATCCTACTGTTTTTGTGACTTTAATCTCTTTGAAATTACTGTCTTCACCTCTAACATGAAAATTATAATAGTTTCTTCCTTAGAGTCTTGTGAGGATTAAATGAAATAATACATACGTATGTTTTTGGCAAAGTGCTTGACACAAAATATGCAAACAATAGCATTTGTTTTATTTAAAGAGAAGTGCCATACATCAAAACTTACAGAATCATGTCTTTGATGATGAATTGAGAGAATTTCTCTTCATTCTCTCCACTGCAGTGACTGGCCACAGGAGATGGGTTTTAGTTGTAGTAAATAGCCAGTGTGGCCCAGTGGGGCCTGGGAAGAGGTTTTCTATTAGCCCCAGGTGGCCTGGGGTTTCAGAAGAACACAAAGGCCTGTGGGTGGGCAAAAGATCAGATGGCATTGCTAACCCACAGGTTGGTAAGTCTGTCCACAGATAAAATCTAGTTGATGGTATTTGCTTTTCATCAGTCTCTTTTTAGTCACTCAAATTTGCTAGCTCAACAGTGACCAGTTTCAACTTGCTTAATTTATGAAAATTGATAAGATCATAGACCATTATTCAATGGATTCTGTAGTATAATTTTCTTTTCCCATATTCATTCGAGTTGTTTGAATACCATGTTATTTTTGTCCTCGTCTTCCTTTTCATTATTTTTTCATTGCATTGTTGAAAAACCAAAGCAAAAGCTTTTAGTTAGCTGATCTTATTCTGTAGAGTTGACAGTCTCATAAGGTTAGAATTGTTTTATTACAAAAGCAAACATTTGAAACCACAGATGTACAGCTAAGAATGTTTGACTGAGCAGGTGACTTCAAAGATGAGTAACTAGATGTACTTCTAGAGGTTTTCAGGTTTTATGAAATGAAGTGGAACCTTTTTTTTTTTAATAGAATTCTTTAAAATGTTTTTTTTTTCTTTTCCCTGATGATAGGATCAGTATTGCATATCAAAGCGCTTGATTTCAAATAGGCACAAATACGCATACATGTGATCACTGTGTTGTATTTCCTTCATTCTTTTTGAAGGAGAAAATATTTTATGAGTCATAAAAGATCAATTCTCCATGCTCCTGAACTGGATCAAGTCACCCAAACGGAAGGGGCATTTTCAAGGAAGGGCTTGCAAGGAGGCAGAGGTGTTCAACTCAGACCCTCACCTCACTAGCCATCTTAAATCTGTTGAACCTTTTGTATCCAGGCAACAAAAAGAACATGTTTTAAAAGTCGAACTTCTTAATTAGAGAAATGTCAGAGTGGGTACTTATTACAAAAGGAATAAAGCATCATCATCATCATCATCATTATTAATGTAAAGACATAGTGATGAACTACAATGATGAGATCCATTAGCTCTATCATAAAAAGAAACACTCGGAGACAAAGTCACGGAGAAGGTATTGCTAATGATCTCACCACAGGCTTCATTTGTCCCTACCAATTATTAGGGACACTGAGATGAGAGTTACAACACACATGGCAAAGGCAGCACTTCTGCAGTGAACACTCAGTTTACAGGGCTCCTTCAGCTACACCTCAGGCAAATATAAAGAGGCCTTTGTTTCATGGCAGAGTTAACTTTTTCCTCTGACAACTTCAAGTAACAGAAGCAACAGGAATGTGGCAGCAGAAAATTTATAGTTGAGACATGAAAGCAAAGTTAAGACATACTTAGGTATGACAAGGATCTGCTCTGTTTCAGTAAACGAAAGGAGCCCTTCCAAGAGTACCAGCTGGGTTTGTCTCCAGAATCCTAAAATGATCATGCTCCAGGTTCAGTTGTGGTATTTGTGTCCATCACCATAAAAAAGGTCATTTAGATTCGATGCAAGTTTGCACCTCTCAATGAAATGCGTGATGCCTGAGATTAACAGCTGCCTCTTCAATCTCTAACAAAACTAGCACATTGCTATAAATTGTGTATTTCTTACCACAGTATTTAAATGGTGCTAAGGAATGTTTAATTGCAAGTAAAGGGGGAAAAAAAACCCACATTGGGAACATCTATTTCCAAGAAAATGTCAAAAGCTAATTCGCTTAATTAAAAGTCTGAATTACAACACCTAATTTTTTAATTTGAATGAGAATATTATAATAATTAAAGACAAACAATGTTTCTGAGCAATTTAGGATTAACATTAAACTTAGAAGTTCAATATCCCACAGTGGAGTTGATTTATGTTTTTGCATTTGCAGAATCTATGTCCTATCTTTTTTGGGTTTTTTTTTTTTTTCCATTGGTGGATGTAATCTGCTATGCCTATGTGTATAGAAAATGACCTGAATTCCATTCTCACAATTTATAGTTATATGTTGTCATCCTAAAAGCAATTCTTCGTGGTGTTCTGTAGAACATGTTAGGAAGCTCTTATTCTGGTTTAAGAGAGGAATCTTCGAGGCGATATGGCTATTTCATTAATGGCCTAAAATCTCTGTTATTTAAAATTCTTTCTGGAAAGCCATTTAGTACAATGATAAGCCTTTAAAAGGATATGTGCACCCAAAACAAATTAATAAAATTGCCAGGATTTTGCAGGGGAGTTCTTCCCTGCATGCTACTGTTAGCTGTACGAAGATTATGTAGGGGGATGGCTATCTGCCACCATGGAGAGGCATACCAGTTGACATTTGCAACCTAACTGGTAAGTGCCATCCATCTGGATGGTGACTATGATGACTATGATTCTCTCACATCCTTGCCATTGAGACGTGTAAATTGATCACATTCACAACTTGAAAGGAAAAAGGCTTTTAGAAGAGCTCCTGGGTAGAGGTGTGGTGATGAAAAATGGAAAGAGCACTCATCAGCAAGTTGTCTGGCTCTTGCAGTTCCATTTTTTTTCAACTGTAAATGGGGAAAATAACCCTCATTTTCATAGGTTTGCTGGGTGGATGTGCGTACTCGTGAAAGGGAAATGTTAGATCAATGAAAGGGACATACATTTGGCCTCTGAGTGTGTCAACACAGCCACGTTTCTGCTGTTGGCCTCGGTGAGAGGTGTATTAAACCGTAGTCGCTCAGCAAGGATTTAGGCCTTCTGACAACATCCTCATTAAGAGTGACAAGCCAAGCTGTTGGGGCCCAACTTCTACACTTGGTGGAGAGGGACACTACGAATACGTCTAAACGAAGCTTTCTAACCAGGCGAGCACAAAGCATGGGGCAGAAAGGAGTTGGTTTCTCATGGGCTTTTAGGGGTAATCTTATTAAGAAACATAGGAAGATTATTTAAATGCCTCTTAAGCAGCAGTTCCTCCCTCTTGATATTTTCAAGGGCAGTAATCTGGTCTTTGTTTTATTTCAGGGCTGCCAGCCTGACTAGTGATAGGGTTGGCATGCAGCTGATATTGGCAATGTGCTTACTGTCATCAGATGCCAGCTTAACTGGATGCTGCACAGAAAAGCCAGAATCCTGTGCTTCAAATGCCAGCTCTGATTTGTATGAAACCAGCAGGTAATTTTCTTTGTTTGGAGGGATAATTTTTTTTCCCCTTTCATGGTTCACAATTAATTTTCTGGCCGGGAATAATCTCTGGAAATACTGTGTCCATTATACATTGGTACATACAGTACTAGGTACATAGAAGGCAATCAGTAAAAAATGTATTTTATCAAGATCATTTTGTGTGTATATGTACGTTATCTCCCATGTGGGCTCTGGCTGATTTGTTTCCCCCAAAATTGAGTCCGATAGGTCTTATTGAAAGGGTTAATGCTTTTCTTACTATTCCCTTGAAATAAGAAAAGCTGTTTAAATGTTCAGTTATGACCTGAAAATTTTTTTTTACAATGTATTCTAATTTAGTACCTAACCCCTATAATTCATGGCAATCAGAATAAACTTGTTCATTGAGAATAATAATTTCTTTTCAGATAAGAATGAGAATTAAAGGCATGGGTTTGCCTTTAAATAGTTTGACATGATTCTCTGAGGTTTTGGCTTATGTCTGCTTCCTTCTTAGGTAGCTAGTTAGCTGCAAAACCTCAAACTATTCATCTTTTTTCCCCCCTCCAGAGAAACCTCAAGCTGCAAAACATGCTGACTGTATAAAGCCATTCTCAAAATACATGGTCATTTTCTTGGAAGAAGTCATGGTATTGGGGTGGTGATTGTGGAATGTGGATTGTAGTCAGGTATGCTAACATTTCATCTAATCCCTTCAAAATTAAATAAATGCTAATAAAACTCTTTTACTGAGGTGTCTACAACCCCATGAAGGTCTCAGAGGGATACCTACAGCTGCATTTGGGGTTCCAACGGAGTGCAAGATTATTTTCTCAAGTTTCAAGCTTCAATAAGCTGAAGATTTTGTTGGTTCTGGGTTGAGGTGGGGGGTGGTTGTGTGAGGATTAATGGAGCCATTTTGAAAACCGTTGCTAATCAGGCTAAAATGAATCCCACATTTATAGGAATGTTGGCCATCATGGATACTTCTCTGTGTTTATGTGTAGCATGCATAGTCTACTTAGTATCTTTTGTGAACTTATTTAAGTCAGTAGTAATTCCTTGTTAAATATCCAAATCTTTGGGGAATCAAGCTATAATCCAAAATAAACTAACTTTGGAAGGTCATGTGTATCTGACTATTATGGACTCTCCTGAGAAGAGTAGGAAGGTGAATCGAATTTCTATTTGACCACAGCCCCTTATAAAGTAACGGGTCCCCAGTGGCCAAGTTTATTTTAAATATAAGCATCTGAGTTATTTTCTGAAGGTTTGATGCAATTTTATCTTTGAAATATTTGAAGCAAAATTGTTTTGGACAAAATATAAGAGTGCCTATGAAACAATAAAAAAAGGTATTACAAAAGATTTTGTGTTTATTAATTTGTTACTTGTTTATATTTTTCAAGGCATCATAAAAACTATCTTAATGTTGTTTCATGCAAAAAAAAAAAATTAATCCCAGTTGTGTAGAAATAGCTCCTTCATATAGGTTAAGAATATTTTCAGATAGTACTTTCTAGAAAATTCTCTTTCTGTTGTCAGTAATGGATATAAATGTTCAGAAAATGAAATCCTTTGCTGCCAATACTTCTGATCACTTAAGAGAATATGATATGCTTGCTGATCAGAGAAAATGTGGAATATATTTAGTTGCACAAGCTGAGTCTTTATTTTAACCATAATGTGTGATTTTGTAAGGAAGTTGGGGGTAAGTTGGTGGGGTAATTATACCCACCCACCTCTGTTCCACTCTAAGGTTGTGTCGGTTATGGAAATCTCATGTTACAGACGAGCTTTACTCATTACCACAGCTGTTACCCTGGTAAATAGTCAAATATGTTATCCTGGTCCATCGTTCTGCATATTTGAAAAACAACTTTCATTAAATGTTGAAGTAGTTGGATTGTTCACAATTCTTAGGCTATCAGTAGTTTTACACTAAACTGATGTGACTGTAGCAGAAAGTGCTACTCAGCGTTCTGGGTTAAGAAGCAAGGAGGGGCTGACATATTCAATCCTATTTAAGCAGGAGAAGAGCAATCCAAATAAACGCTAGGGCAGTTTCATCAGTTGGCTGCCTAGAAATGATTATTATGCCTCATGTTTTCAGTTGGCGATTCATGGATAAACCTCACACATTTGTTGAAAACTTTGGGGGCAAGGTTTTTTCTCATGATAAAACTTATCTTTTGATCTGTGGGATAGGAATATGTAAAGGCTCCCCTCCTGCAACCCACTTTTGTAGACATTCAGGAATTTGATGAGGAAAATCTAATGGATTTTTTGTTCATTGAAGAGACATGGTAACATGTAGCAAAACAGAACATAGAGCCCTACCAGGAACATGCTTCACTACTTTGGTATGCATCATGACAACCTTGGTATTTTTAAAAACATAAGTTGTGGTGTAGAAATACCTCTGGAGAATCTTAAAGAAAACAAAACTATGTGGAAAAAATGTTCTTTAATCATACAACTCTTGAGTTGCTATTGTAAGTTTAAGTT
Source organism: Rhinolophus sinicus (assembly GCF_036562045.2). NCBI lineage: Eukaryota > Metazoa > Chordata > Mammalia > Chiroptera > Rhinolophidae > Rhinolophus > Rhinolophus sinicus. The sequence continues at coordinate 50,022,298 of NC_133754.1, read as the reverse complement.
ATCTTTTGGGTGTAGGGTTCTTGATACTGTTGCTAATGTCAGTGTGTTATTTCCATATGACGGAACAGAAAGCATGTTCAATTTAGAAAAATTATTGTTTTTGTAGCTATTCATAAATGTTTGTTCACCATTTAAATTGGAAAATATTTTAGTCGTTGGTGGACACTTTGTACTTTTTCAACAATGTGGTAATCTGATATCTCAAATCATGTAAAGACAGATATGTGAAATAAAAAATAAAATAGATCGCGTCTTCCCTGAAACTCCATAAGATGTTGACCATGTTTCATATTGTATTGTTGTTTATATTTAAAGAGGGCAATGAGGACAAAATTAATTTCTGGAGTTACCACAAATGTGATTTTGATGCCTGGCTCTTCTATATGGTTAGCAGGTATAGCTGATCTTTTAGAGAATGTGTTTGGTCATGCTTTTCCAGAAACATTTCTGTTTGTGTTTCTACAGCTTTATGAGGCTGTTCCTATCACCAAAAATTGAATGGGTTTAATCCTGACTATTCATGCTTTCAGAGGGTGTAAAAAATCTTAGTTTTTTTTTAAAGGGTTATTGTAGGTAATTTTAGAACAAACCCCTCAGCAGGAATTCTCCTTTGCAGCACTCCTAATAAATATTGTATATCAGATGAGAGTGAGATGGAGCAAGGGCTGAAAGTAAAGCCATGCTCCAGAGAAGCAATGGGTGAATATTAGCCAAACACCACAATGAAGTAAAAGGTTTCAAATACAAGCTGTTGAGAGTTGAGCGGCCCCATATCAGAGATGGCGAACGGGAAGCTCAAGTTAATACCAACAAGAGGAGCCTTGATTTCAGGAGTTAGGGGCCAGCAGATGAAATCAGATCAATTTGCCTTAACTGCAGCACCTTTGGTCCTGCGTGGCTTTGAAAGAGTGAGATCAATGTCTTTCTGGTTTACACACTGGACTACTTTAGAAATACAACCTTGTATCTGACCTTGAATACTGGAGCATTTCTAGCAATGAAGAACTTGCCACCTTAAAGAAGATATTTCTATTATTTTTTAAAAAAATATAACGACGGTTGTATCTTTTCCTAGTATTCATTTTGAGCCACTAATTATTTTGTCAGATTATTATAGCTTAATGAGAAAGTCCTGTTGCTTCAGAAACTGGCAACTTATCAGATACTGTGACATTCACATATGTGATTTATTAATATATGTTTAAATTTATGATAATTAAGAATTATTGAATTTAAAAAATCATGTATTTTCTCTCTGTGACCTGAAAATATTTGCTGCTTGACGTTGATTTCAAGATCTAGAGGAAACAAGGGTCTAAGTTTTTAGCCTTCCAAGTGTCAAATGGACAGAAGGTCAACACAAGTACTCAGTGATTGTGTGTGTGTGGGGGGGTCTTGGGAGGGAGGGCATGTGACGCGGTGGAGTCCTTCTGGCACTGACGAATGTTACTCCCAACTGGGAAGTCCTTTGTGTCTCTGTGGCAGTGGTGTCTCCCAGATGAAAGCATGAGCACAGTCAGCTCTGTAGAGTGTCTGCTCCTGTGCTCCAGCCAGAACTTCATGAGGGATGGCTCCCTCCCAGCTTCAGGGTGATGCCAGGGCCTTCCCTCAGCCCCATGTTTCAACTCCTTCTCTCTCCCTGGGCCGCCATCGTTTGTTGAGTCTTAGCAACTAAAGAAACAGTCTCTTCAGATATGTCTCTGAATCTTTCTGTTCGGAGCAGCTTTCACAGACTGTGTGTCCATTGGACGGCAAAGTCTGTCGGTGAGAAGTGGTGAGGAGAAAAAAAAGAGTGCTATAGGAGATTGCTGAAAGAAAGCATTAGTGTGTGTGTGTGTGAGGGGGAAGAACGAGCCGTGAGGTTGGTCACATATGATCCTGTCACATGTCCATTAATAGAAAAATTCCCTCTGTCTCTTATACATGAGCCCACACTCACATATCCAAATGATGGCCATTTTTATGTCAAGATGACAGTATTTCTACTGATGTGTGGAAATGTATCTAAAAAAAAACCCAAAACTGAAGTGTGTCTAGCATTTCTTTTGACAGTATACTTTTGCAGATGGCTTGCTAGTATGTGCCTGTAACCATTCTGTTTGGTGGCACTTTGTATTGTCAATGCTTCCTTTGAACTGTTAGGCTCCTTTGGAAGCTATATTAACTCATTCAAAACTTACTATATGCCAGACCCTGTGGGAAGTTCTTTTCATGTATTAATCCTCACAATAGCTTTGTGTTGTCCTCATTTTACAAAGGAAAAACTGACACATGGGTAAGATAGGAATCTTGCCCCAGATGACACAGGTTTTAGGTGGTAAGGTTGGAGATTAAAGCCCAGAAGCTAGGCTGTAAAGTTTACAACACTCACCAAATACTATGCTGCCTCTCAATAGTTTATCAATGAGCATCTGACAGCCCGATGTAATTAATACTACTCAACTAGTGGGACTAATGGTTTTACCTACTCAGCATCTATGTTTTCTTGAGAATTACCTCTTTTTTTCTGAAGAACTACCATTTCTCTTCTACTGAACCTGCATGGTTACTGAGATACTTTCATGAAAGTATAACATAGAGCCTTCATCATATCACCTTTCTCCCTTCCATTGTGGTTGGCAACTTGGCATAGTTGTGTCAAACGGAGAGCTTTCCTGAAATTTTTGAATCTGGGAATGAGAATGAGAATTTATTCTTTCTCCACCAGGCTGAAAGTGGAATAAGTACAACTTCAAAGATAGTGATGTCAGCTTTTCTTCCACGTGGACCAGAGATGGGGGTATGCCAATGCAATGTGAGAGAGAAGATTGGGAACTGTAGCAAAGGAACAAAATAAAAAGGGAGACCCTACACTTGAATTTCACACCCTTATTCCAGTTGTTCTGAAGACCTGAATATGTTCCTTTCCTGGATTTCTGTGAGATATTCTTATATCCTTTAACAAATATTCTGTTTGACTAGGTTACATTGAAATGGTTTCAATAACTTTCAATCAAAAGAATTCTAGTTAATAGAATAAATATTATGGTAATATTTTTATTCATTCATTGAACATATATTCAGGGAATGTTTACTCTTCAGTTCCAGGTGCTATTTGAAGTTGGATACAGAATGGTAAACAAAACAGACAAGGTCTCTGCTCTCTTGGAATTTGCATTTGTGTGCAGAGTGCCCAAACCAATAATGAGATAAATAAAAAAAAAAGCACGTTTCTGAGGAACAGTAAATAAATTAAACAGTGAGATGATAAACTGTGAATAGGTAAGGCTAGGGTTGGATGTGTGTTCTGAGATGGTTTCTCTGAGGAGGAAACATTGGGACTGTGGTCAAATGACCAGAAAGGAGTGGGCTTCTAATGCCTGGGTTCTAGAATGTTCCATGTAGAGGGACAGTGAATGCAAAGTGTCTGAGGGAAAACGAGTTTGCTACATTCAAGGGACAGATGGGACTGGAGGGTCATGGGTTAGGAAGAGGGGTGGGACAGAAGTTGTAAATGTAGGTTGATGTTAGTCCCTTGTGTCTGCAAAGGAAGATAAACTGGGAAGGCCAGTTTTTCCCCAGAGAGAATGTCAGGCTAACTTAAACAAACAAGCAAACAAACAAATTCTCAATAGCTTCCTCAGTGCTGGCTTATGAGATTGCAAAATGGAGATAAAAGGGTAAATAGTTCATGGCCCTGAAAAGGCCCCTTTTCTAGAAGAGAAAGAAAAATTAAGGGCAAAGTAGGGCTACATGGGTCATGGGAATACCAACTGGGGTATGCTTTGGGCAAACCAGTACCATTACACTACTTCTTTTCCATAAAGAGAGGTATGGACTTTAAACCACTGTTACCACCTTGAGACAATGTCCTATTTTTCAATCGAATTAAAGGTGCCTACTATAGCTCTTCTCTTCATCCTAACTTCACCTTCAGGACCTACATAGGTTGTTACATGATGTAGAGCAGTGGGTATCAAATTTTAGCATGTCAGAATCATGTGGGGGGCATGTTAAAACACAGATTGCTGGGCTCCCTCTCCAGAATTTTTGATTTCATAGGTCTGGGGTGAGAACTGAGAACCTGCATTTCTCACAAATTGCCAGGTGATGCTGCTGCTGCTGGCCCAGGGACCACACTTGGAGAACTACTGACGAAGCCTAAGGCCTAATGGATTCATGTCAGAATCACCTGGGGGGTCTGGTCTGGATGAAAGAATGCTTGATGATGTATTACTTGCTAGTCAGTAAGCTATTCTAAAGGCTGCAACTCCTTATAGATTTAGTAATGCCAGCTAGTGTTACATTCAAGAGGATCTTGAGTGGGAAGTGAATTATGGTGAGCTCAAAAGCTCTGCTCTCTTTGGAGAGTAGGTGTGTGATGGAGAAGGTGGTAACGGGGATTTGTCTGAATACCGCTCTTTGGGGAAAATGAATCTTAACTTTTAAGGAGCATCAATTTGACACAACTCAAAGCTTCGATTTTACTAAATCACAACTACAGTTTCATTTTTAGGTCTGGAATTTGTATACAGTCTGATCTTAAGCAAACTACCAAACTTATAAATATATTTTTCTTTTTCCCTCACAATGGCAGTCTTTTAATCAGTTTGTTTTTGTAAGAAGCCCTGTGAAGTATTTTGCATGAATAATTATAATTATGTAGATTCCACTGCAATTTTTTTGTACTAAGTAAAATGATTTTTACTCTAAGGACTTAAAACATACCTGGCAAGCATACTAAATACTTTCATGTTTCATACTACAATAACATATGGTTTTATATTTGCAATTAATACATTAGTGACAAGACTGCTTTGCAGATTGCATATTTCCCATTCTAATAGATTTATATTTAATATGAATAACTGACATATACCATGAATGAAAAAGCAAGATTTCTTTATGTATAATAATACATTCATTTTATGCAGAAGGAGCATTAAAAAAATATTGAAAGAAAATAAAGGATCCAAACTGTATTTGTTATCCCGTATTATGCTTAAGGTTATAGGATCACTTTCTAGTATATTTTGTATTTTTATTAGGCAATATATTAATATATTCACAATTCACTGAAAGGATATATTAAGCTGCTTACCTAGTTATTCTACTAAACATTCTACTAAATTTTTGCACATATTATTTCATAAACGGGCTTTACTTTGCCATCTCATGTATATTATTGGATTAATTTACTTACTGAATTATATTATAAAAGGAAAATACGAATCATACTAAGGGGATGTCTGTTTCCCAGTTGCCTCATTCTCATTGGAAGTCCCATGTTTTTATTCTCACCTGTCCTTTGCTACTATTGAGATACACTGTACACTCAGGGCGATGAACATGGAGATTTTATTTCTGCTCTATGGTTGAGGCTGGTAGGTATACTGTTTTGGGTTTGGGTCTTTGTTTCATAAATTGTAATGGAATGGATTCAGTATTGTTGTTCTGCCTGGCCCACTGCTCATGTTCTTGGGTAGATACAGCCCTAGAGCTTCTGGTGGATTGGTAGCTGACCTTCCTTTGGTGGTCCAGTTTTTACACTGTGGGCTAATCAGTGAACTTCACATTTTTTCCTTATTGGCTAATACAATCTGGGACATTTTCTCAGTTATTATCACATCCTTAGGCAGCTTGCCTTGCAAGGTGGGTAACTTGTTAAAGATAGGGTACACTTCTCATTTTTCTTTGGATACAAACCACCTTCTTATTTCCATATAGAATGTCTCGTATTCTTACAACTTTTAAGAGTTGCTCAGTTCTCCTTTGGCCAGAAGAAGCCTTCTTATATCGCTGCTCCTAGATATCCCTGTTTTTGTTAATACAGGATAAAGAACCTAATTTTGATTTAAAAATTAGAGGTATAAGAAATCTATTCTGTTAAACTCAATTTTTACCAAAACTTAGAATTGTCTGTTCCACCATCTTACTTTTCTCAGCACTGTTAAAGTCTCATTTTCTCTTACTCTTAGGCAGTTGTTGCTCTTTTCCTTACCTTAGTTAAAAAAGTAAGTAGAATGAAAGAAAGAAAACAAAGGAAAGCAAATTGATCGAGTGTCTTATTACTTTAGCCTATTTCAAGATCTTGTGCTAAATTTCCCTTGAAGAGCTTTTTCTGATTGAATTCTAATTTCAATTAGTATCTCTTCCCTAAAACTCCACAATGATACAATATTGATTTTGCTCTCTTGTTTTATTTCTCCATGAACTTACCTAATACAGAGAATAACATTAGCAAAACTTTCAAATCAATAGAGCTTTACCAAACATGCAATGCTGCATGTTTCTTATGAATCCATTGGAAAAATAAAAATTCATTTTTAAGGTTTAAAATCCCTAACTATAAGCTAAGTATTAACTAGGTGGGATATATTGAGGTTTAATTTGTCTATGTTTTTGGTTTATAGATCTAAAAATCTTTCCTTCTTTCAGTATGTGGTATTGAATGGATCTAAATAAAATTCTAGTTTGCAACTTATTTACATTTTCATATTTATTGTTAATCTTCAATTTGGAAAAAACCAGATGTGAGTTGATTTATTTTACATTTTAATTCTAGAACAAGCATTTAGTTAAAAAATACTTATTTTCTGAGTATTAAAGATTGATTTGATTATCTCATATTATTGATCCAAAGCACATAGAAAAAATAGGTGTATCATTTCTGAGATGGTGCACTGTAGGTTATAGATTATTCTATCACATTCTTGATATTGAAAGGCTTTTCCAACTTTAAATCTATATTATCATGGAAATCTTAAGTATAGCAAGGTTTATTAATCATATTCATTAGCAACTGATTATAGTAAGAAAAATTGATTTTTATCAAAAGTACATTAGAAAACAGATAAAAAAGGAAATACATTTCAACTTTTTGCTTAAATAGTATAACTTTTAGGCTTATAAAAAAACAGTAGGCATTTTCCCCTAAACATTTCTTATTTATTGAATCTAGTCATTCAAAACTAAGTTAAGAAAAGAGGTTTTGTTTTTTTCTTTCTCTTTTCTTGAGACAGATTTTTTTTTTTCTTTTAGGATTTTGTAAGGCAGCTCAGAACATATAAGATCTATAATATTTCTTTGTAATATGTTGTTGGCCATTGTTTTTTTTTTTTTTTCTTTGTGTGTGTATGAAATTTAAAGTTTTTTATTAATTTTTATTTTAAAGTTTTAATGTACAATTAAAAGGTTTATGATACAAATTCCCCCGCTACTTTTTCATTACTTTTTGCCTTATATTACACTTACTATTTAAAATATTTTTATTAAAATATAGCTAACATACAATATTATATTAATTTCAGGTGTACACC